>NC_132924.1:103603760-104853760 GCF_047675955.1 Chlorocebus sabaeus | reverse complement strand
AATTGTGTTTGCAGCTGCATCCCAATAGGAAAGAAAGGAAATCAAGAGAAAAAGAGATAATAAAAGCCTCCTTCTAAATGAGGCTGGAGTGGAAAATGAGGAGCAGGACCGAGAGGCCAGTGGGCTTGTTCCACCCTCTCTGCATGCTGCTTTGAACAAAAGCTTGCCCAGGAGAGAGTATGGTCTGGCAGTGGCCAGCTCACTGAACAGGGAAGCAGAGAGCAATTGTAATTCCACTCTCTATTCAAAAGGCAATTTTCTCCAAGACGTCCTGACACTGAGCCTCAATTTCCCCAGCTCTACAAAGCAAGCGACTGAAAAACCATGGAATAAATGTCAGAAGTTACATTTCATCTTACCAGTTCACTCTGCAGAGGAGAAAACCCAGGCCCAGAGAGGGACAGGATTTGCCTAAAGTCACTCAGCTGATATGTGGCAGACGTCATCTGGTCTTCATTGCTCAGCCCCAAGCTCAGCCCTGCCTTCTATCCTTGCACAAGAAATGCCAAGAGACAATGGTCCCAGAAAGGGCTCAGAGTGAGGTTGTGAGTATTTCTTCCCCAGACACCTTTAAACGAAATAGCCCTCTACCAGCCTGGGTGCAGTCCTGTCTGTAAACAGAGGAACAGAATAAGAAACAAGGTTTTGGGAATCAGAGGTTTGGGTGTGCACTGAACATGGGCTGAGGAGCTGATGCTGGATGTTTTGGAAGAGCGTGGGGCTATGGATCAGGAGATGCTGGATTCTCAACTCAACTCAGCCATGAATCATGATCCTGACCTACCTGCTTCAGAAGATTATCATGATTTTCATAAAATAATATAATCCAAATTTTATTTTACTTCATTTTATTTGTAGAGAGGGAATCCTTGAGTGAATCTCATCCAGTTTCTTTGCTAGATTTTGGGATCATTTTAGAAGGCCAGAACTCAGAGACGTTAAATGGCATGAACTTCAGAACTCTACTTCCTAAGCCAATGCAACCTTTGCATTGCTTTCTCCAGATACTGGGGCCCACGTAAGAAGTCGAAGCTCCACAAGCTCTCCAAGGCTTTCTCAATTCATAAAGGAGTCTCAGTGCTAGACTAAAGCAGAATTGGGGTCTGGGATGCTGCAGGGAACCAGTTATCCTTCCTTGCGACTCTGTGATGTATTTGATCCAACGTCTCCTCCCATGGCGATTCCAAATCTAAATAGCAGTCGTTTAGTCAAAGTCTAAGTGCTCTCTCTAAAATCTAACATCAAGAATTATTCACAGACTTCTTGCTTTGAAACCACTGGGAGAATGTTTTGCAGATTCCAAGGCTTCACACCACTCACTGAATCAAATCTTCAGATGTGAGCTCCAGGAAATTGATCCACATTTATCCATTCTGAACTAAGAGTTCCTTATGCATTTAAAATTAAATAAAACTAAATCTAAACACCTGAGCACCACCTACAGGGCCCCACAGGAGCTTCCACCCTCAGCTCTCACCACTGCAGACACACTGGCATGCTTGTGTTCCTCATGCCAAGCTCATTCCTGCCTTGGGGCCTTTGCACTTATTTTCTCATCTTCCTAGAGCAATTCTCTTCCTGATATTTCCATAACTGGTTCCTCTTCATTATTTATAGAAGTGTTTGTTCAAGTGCCATCCTCTTCATTACTTAGGCCCCATGCAGTGCCTTTGAGATGTCTGTCTTGACCATCCTATCTAATACTACACCTCATCCGTCAAGTCCTTTTCTACCCCAAGAGCATCTTTGAAGACAGGACCTTTGTTTTGTTCTCTTCCACATGCCCAGCATCTATAGTAATATCTAACATGTCATAGGTACTGAATAAACATTTGTTGAATGACTGAATGATCAGCATTACCCTGTTTTGATCTAAGATTCTCTTCTTTATCTGTTTACTGTTTACTTGTATATTACCTAACTCTCCCATAAGAATGACAGTTCCCTGAGAGCAAAGTCCTCCTCTATCATGTACCCACCATATCCTCATTGCCTCCAATAGTATCTGATCCATAGTAGGTGTTCAATAAATAGTTGTTGAATGAATGGATGGATGAACTAATGCATGAGAATCCTTGAGCTGGGACCTCCGTTTGGGCTGGGGACAAGGTGACTGTCTCAATTAACAAACATATTTCTCGTCACTGTTCAAGAAGTAGGGATAATTTTTTAAAGTCTTAAAACATGTACCTTCACCCAAAATTGCCCACAAATTCATGAAGGGAAACAGAAGTATGAATGAAACCATTGCAAGAGCCTCAATATGGTGTGTATTAGTCCATTTTCACACTGCTATAAAGAACGCCACCTAAGACTGGGGTAATTTATAAAGAAAAGTTTAATTGACTCACAGTTCCACATGGCTGGGGAAGCCTCAGGAAACTTACAATCATGGCAGAAAGTGCAGGGAAAGCAAGGCATATCTTATATGGTGGCAGGCAAAAGAGAGTGCAAGAAAAACTGCCACTTTTAAACCATCAGATCTCATGAGAACTCCATAACTATCACAAGTACAGTTTGGGGAAAACCACTATCAGGCTGCAAATTTTCCAAACTTTTATGCTCTGCTTCCCCCTTTAAATATAAGTTCCAATTTCAAACCATTTCTTGGTGAGCACTATAACTGAATGCTTTCAGAATCAACTAGGTCACCTCTTTAATGCCTTGCTGCTTAGAAATTTCTTCTGCCAGATACCCTAAATCATCTCTTTCAGGTTCAAAGTTCAACAGATTTCTGGGGTAGGGACAAAATGATGCCAGTGTGTTTGCGAAAGTGTAGCAAGAGTGACCTTTGCTCCAGTTTCCAGTAAGTTCCTCATCTCCATCTGAGACCACCTCAACCTGGACTTCATTATCCATATCACTATCAGCATTTCGGTCAAAACTATTCAACAAGTCTCTAGGAAGTTCCAAACTTTTCCACATCTTCCTATCTTCTTCTGAGCCCTCCAAAGTGTTCCAACCTCTGCCCATAAGTCACTTCCACATTTTCAGGTTATCCTTATAGCAGTACCGCACTCTTCCTGTACCAATTCTCTATATGAGTCCATCTTCAGACTGCTATAAAAAATACCACCCGAGACTGGGTAATTTGTAAAGAAAGGAGATTTAGTTGACTCACACTTCCACATGGCTGGGGAGGTCTCAGGAAACTTACAGTTGTGGCAGAAGATGAAGAGGAGGCAAGGCATGGCTTACATGGCAGCAGGCAAGAGAGGGCACAGGAAAAACTGCCACTTTTAAAACCATCAGATCTCATGAGAACTCCCTCATTATTACCAGAACAGCATGGGGGAACCCGCCCCCATGATCCAATAACCTCCCACCAGGTCCCTCCTTCAGTATGTGAGGATTACAATTTGACATGAGATTTGGGTAGGGACACAGAGCCAAACCATATCATGGTGTTAACAAGATGTTTTAGAGCACAGAGCAAGAGGCCACCTCTAATCCAGACAACCAGGAAGTCTTCAGGGAAGATGTGATATTTGAATTAAGCCTTAAACAAGGAAGTAAAATGGAAAAGTGGAGAAGTGGAAAAAGATGCTCAAAGAAGAAAGAGATTGAAGGCCGATGGCATGTTGAGGAAAGAGCTGGTGGTGGAGAGTGTGGGGACCAGGTGATGCTGAGAAACTAAATTTCGATCAATAGGTCAATGATTCCCCAACTGTTCAAGCGGGAACAATCTCTCTCCCTTTAAAGGCTCTTTATAAATAAGTTTATGAAAATCAAATATTCATTCATACAGAATGAATAAATCTTTGAAGTCTTAAAAAAATATAAAGCCCATACTTTACTCCAGAAACATGAAACAAAGGTCAGCAGCCACAATTTTGAAAGGAAATAATTTCTCTACGTTTCAGTGGCCATCACTTGATCATAAGTATATTTTAATTTGATTGATTAGAAAGCATAAGTATACTGAGAATAGCAGGAGGCAGCCAAACTCCTAGGTAGATAGGGGCCTAGGTGAAACCCCACCTTCAAGCCAAAAAAACAGCATGAAGGCTGAAAGACGGGACTGCTGATCCCAGAAAAAAATCCAAGACTCAGAGTGAGAACTTATGTTCCTATTTGCCTGCCCCTCCCCTATCTAGCCCATAAAATCCCCAGTCTCAGTCAGACTAGGGGGACTTTCCCACCTTCAGGTAGGGGGACCACCCCTGTGTCCCCTCTCTGCTAAAAGCTGTTTCATCACTCAATAAAACTTTGCACATTGCTCACTGTTTGATTGTCAGTGCATCCTCATTCTTCTTGGGTGGGGGACAAGAACCTGGGAACCAATGCACAAGCCAGACTCAGCCCCAGTGGGTGGGCTATCTCCTGCAACAGGTAGCCTGGTTGAGCAAGGTCTGGGTGGGGCGTCACTGGCCGGGAGTCCTTGGCTTGCAAAGTGACCAAGAAAATCCTGTGTCAATACTACATACAAAAGGCTTTCTAAAAAATTAATAGACTATTTTTGAGGGAAGAAGTTTTAGGTTTACAGAAAAAAATGAGTGGAAAGTACAGAGAGTTTCCATAGATCCCCCCCGCACCTGCCTTCCTTGGGTTCCCCTATTTTTAACATCTTGCATTAGTACAGTACATTTGTACAATAGATGAGCCAATACTGATACATTATTATAAACCAAAGTCTGTGGTTTACATTAGGGTTCACTCTTCGTGCTGTATAGTCTATGGATTTTGAAGTGTATGTTGAATGTATCTACCATTATGGTATCATGCAGAACAATTGTTTTACTGCCCTAAAGATCCTCTGTGTTCTTTTTATTCATTCTTCCCTTCCTCCCCCTACCACAAAAAAAGCTTTTTTTTTTTATTTTTTTGAGACGGAGTCTCATTCTGTAGCCCAGGCTAGAGTGCAGTGGCATGAACTCGGCTCACTGCAAGCTCCGCCTCCCTGGTTCATGCCATTTTCCTGCCTCACCTCCCGAGTAGTTGGGACTACAGGCGCCTGCCATCATGCCCGGCTTTTTTTTTTTTTTTTTTTTTTTTTTTTTTGTATTTTTAGTAGAGACAGGTTTTCACTGTGTTAGCCAGGACGGTCTTGATCTCCTGACCTCGTGATCTGCCCGTCTTGGCCTCCCAAAGTGCTGGGATTACAGGCGTGAGCCACCACACCTGGCCAAAAAAGGCTTTTTAAACCAATATTTTGTATTGTATTGATGACAACAGCATTTACCTGCATTGAAAAACAACGTGCATAATTTGCTGATCATGTGTGTGAGACTGTGTATGAGACATGGGTTCCTGAGCCCCAGTTCTGGAGAGTCCTCCACAGATTGGGAGCCACTGCTAAAGGTAATAAGGAGCCATAGAAGAATGTTGAGTAGAAGCTTACTAGGTTGGGTTTGGGGTCTGGGAAGTTAAACAGCAGCCTTGCAGACAGGGAAGATGAGATAGAGGGATCCATGAGGAGGCCACGTCACTTCTGGGTTCTCCAAGACGTGTCATCACCTCCTGCACATGTTAGAGACATGATTTTATGAACAGAGGCACTAGTTTTGTCCCCTTTGTCTCTTCACACCCACCCCAGTGCTGAAAAACAACAAACAAACAATGATGCCCCAGAGATAAAGTGGAACCAAATCACAATTTCATGCTGATTTTCAACCATGGCGTCCTGACCATCAGAACAGGAGAAACTCTGAAATGAATTGCATGCAGTGCTGCAAGCGGGGCTCTATGCTTTTCCAAACAACTAACATATTGGTGAACATCCTTCTAGACTTTTTCCTGTGTGTATTCGGATCACACTGCCATGTATCATTTTTTTTCACTCTATATTATTAACACCGCTATGTCATAAAATATTTTTCTAAAAACATGATTTTTAGCTGTCACATAATATTCCACTCTAGGAATGTCCAATCATTTACCATCCTCCCACAGATGGACACTTAGAGAGTCTCCAATATTTCACTATTATAAATAGCACTGGGATGCACATCCTTGTACATAAATCTCTGCGCATCTCTGATGATTTCTTTGGGACAGATTCTTAGAAGTGTGAGTGCTAGAATGTTTGCCATTTTGATGGATTTTCCATCTCAGTGTTCCATCCTCCCTTGTGTCCTGATGGCAAAAGATAAATACCCATGGAGGAATGCATGTGAAAGAAAAAAGGAGCATTATCTGAGCGCTGGCAAACAAATCACAATGGAATAGAGACACAATTCCCGAGGGTTAATCTGAGTGATAGGCAAGGCTATTTATTTATTTACAGCATTTACCTGACTCCTTCTATCTAAAAGGGACTGACCAAGAACAAAAAAAAATTAAAAGTATCACATGAAAAATGTCAGAGAGGGTAGGGAAGGAGAGGTTGCCAGGACTGCAGTGACTTGGTTGTCTCAGACCCAAGAAGAATGAAAACAGGAAGAGCAAGGGAATTTTGCAGTCTCAGTTCCCCCTTCTGCTAGGGTTGCCAGAAAGTATACAAGTTGCCCAGTTCAATTTGAATTCCGCCCCCCCAAAAAACAAATAATTTTTTAGTATAATTATATCCCATGCAATATTTGGGACATACTTATCCTAAAAAGTACATTGCTGATTTGAAATTCTAAAGTAGTGGGTATGCTGGATTTTTATTTGCAACTCTACTTGCTGCACAATTATACATACCCCTAATTGCTGCATAATTATCACTGCACAATTTAATTGGCAACCCCACTTGCTGCACAATTATTGTGGACTAGCTATTATGAGAAGGTCAGCAGTCACACAGGTGGGGGAGGGGGTGAATGTGAATCGAGGTCACACATAACTTGGTACCCTGCAAACTGAGAGCAATAGTTAAAGCAGCAGGGGCTGCAGCTTCTTACCAATGAGGGGGTTTATTTGGGGGAATCTCAGTCCAAGGATTCCTACTCTGGAGAAAGCAACAGAGCTATCCAGAGATATGGAGGTGGCTCTGACTGCAGCCTGCATGGGGCCTGGGGCTCTGGGTGTGTGCCAGGATCACTGGGCGAGGAGCCAGAGAGGACATGCACAACTCAGGTAAGGGAAGGCTGTTTCCACTGCAATCTTTCCAGGTAGAATGTGAGCAGGCAGCTGAAGAGAGGCTGGTGCTGCAGACCTGGAAAATGATTCTCTCCCTGACCTCGCTTTTGTCAACAAACTGCTTTGCTTTATGTAAAGGAGGGAGAAAAAAAAGAAGGCTTGCTCTCATTACATACACACACACACACACACACAGAGCACCTTCCCCAGGTCGTGCCTCGGCAGTCCCTCGAACAATATGTTCTAAATTAATAGCATCAGGAGATAATGGTTTATAAAACAGGAGTTTGTATGCAACCAGGGGAAATGTTCAGCTCCTTATTACATAGCTATATATTTTTTGCAACCAGATTATGAGCAAATGAGGTTAAATGCAAACGCACACGCACACACACACGCACACAGATAAATAGGCTTCCATTTTCTGCTCCCTCAGACGCCCTCCTTTGGTTTTGTTTGGGCTATCACACATGCTTCCACTTTTCTGCTTGTCTGATGTTCCTGCTCACTGTATTTCTCCCCTCATTATTTTCTTTTCCTTTATTTCTTTCTATTTCTCTGCTTTCTTGGTTTTCTTATTATTCATTCTTTGTCTTCCTCTTTGAGGCAGGAAAATGGCTAAATCAAAAATAAATTTCAAATCATAAAATGTTAGGACTGGAAGTTATCTCAGATATCTAGATGGATGTCCTTGTTTTGCAGACAAACTGATGCCCATGAAAGTAAAGAGACAGGCTGGACACAGTGGCTCATGCCTATAATCCCAGCACTTTGAGAAGCCAAGGTGGGCAGATTACTTGAAGTCAGGAGTTTGAGACCACCCTGGCCAACATGATGAAGCCCCACCTGTATGAAAAATACAAAATTTAGCCGGGCATGATGGCAGGCTCCTGTAATTCCAGCTACTCAGGAGGCTGAAGCAAGAGAATTGCTTGAACCCAGGAGGTAGAGATTTCAGTGAGCTGAGATCAGGCTACTGAACTCCAGCCTGGGTGACAGAGCAAGACTGTGTCTCAAAAAAAAAAAAAAAAGAAAGAAAGAAAGAAAGTAAAGAGACTTTGCCAAGGTAAGACCACAGTTTCTAGCACTTAGGTCTTGGGGACAATTTCCTCTCTCCCAGTTCAGTTCCCTTTACACTGTCTCAAGCTTTTCCTAGGATGTGACGCCCTTGGATAGGTGGAGTAACCTTCTGATGTGGGGTGAATTAACTCCCCCAAAGAGATATGTCAACATCCTAGCCACTACCACCTGCCATGCCTGTGAAGGTGGCCTTATTTAGAAATATGATTTTAGCAGATGTAATTAAGTCACGTCATACTAGAGTAGGATGGGCCCTAAGATGAGGTCATACTGGAGTAGTGTGGGCCCTTAAATCCAATGACTGGTGTCTTTATAAGAAGGCCCCGTGGGCCGGGCGCGGTGGCTCACGCCTGTAATTCCTGCACTTTGGGAGGGCAAGGCGGGTGGATCACCTGAGGTTAGGCATTCAAGACCAGCCTAGCCAGCATGGTGAGACCCCGTCTCTACTAAAAATACAAAACTTAGCCAGGCATGGTGGCAGGCATCTGTAATCCCAGCTACTCGGGAGGCTGAGGCAGGAGAATCACTTGAACCCCCGTGAGGTGGAAGTTGCAGTGAACTGAGATCTCTCCATTGCACTCCAGCCTGGACAACAACAATGAAACTCCATCTAAAAAAAAAGAGGCCCCATGAAAATACAGGCACACAGAGACAGAAGAAGAATACCATGTGGCAAGGAAGACAGAGACTGGACCAACACAACTACAAGCCAAAGGACACCAAGGAGTGCCAGTGGCCACCAGAAGCCAGGAGGGGAACAAGGAACAGATTCTGCCCCAGGGCCTCCTGCAGGAGCCAACCTTGCTGAAACCTTGATGGTGGATGTCTGCCCTCCAGAAATTTCTGCTGTTTTAAGCAACCAGGTTGTGGTACATTATTAAGGCAGTCACAAGAAACCAGTAGGCCTTCTCAGGCTGGCACAGCTACAGGCACTGACACAGAGACTACAGCGCAGGTGTGCAGACGGAGGGCCCAACCTCTCTCCTCTCTTACACGCTGCCTTGATCCCCTGGAGAAAGGTACCTAATGAATATCTCACATGGCCAAGAGCTTGGGCCTGGTGTTGTTGGGATATGAAGCAGTGCAAGACACAGTCCCTGCCTTCAAGACATTTCTGTAAGACTAAAATAAGGAAGGCCATCCGAAGAGATGGCTGCAGGGGTTCCAAGAAGGGGCCAGGCTGCCACTGTCCCAAATTAAATGATTGTTCAAACTGAAGCTCTATCTAGCTAGAGTAAACAGAGCAATCCCATACTTGCTGAATGGGGATCCCCCTGAGACCCAGCTTTGAGGGGAAGCAGACCCTCCAGGGATGCAGGCTGTGTTCCTGACAGCCACCACTTGGACATTCCTGAGAGCCGGCAGGAGCCCGAGCACTGGAAACTGGATCAGGGCTGTGTTCAAAGGCCTGCGCAGCCTGTCCTGCCACATGCCCATGCTTGAGGAACCTGAACACTTGTCCCAGAGCTGGCCATTGTCCGACACAGTCCCTCTGGTACTTGACCCTGAGCAAGTGAAGAAGGGTGTGGAGGGACCTGGGGAGCAGTGAGGGCAATCTCCACCTTTCCCCTTGTCCCTGAGCTGGCTGAGCGCCCCTCCTTGAGCCTGAACGCACCCCAGTCCTGCACTTCTGCCCGACCTCTGAGCTCTGCAGAACTATCGACTCCCACTCGGAGCTACGGCACAGGGCCTGCTGGGCCAGGCCAGAACCAGTGGCTTCCCAAGACCCAGAGGGAGCCTTCCTTCCTACAGGGTGTGAGAGGTCCTGCTCTGTTCCAGAACACAGTGGAAAATGGGGGGCAGGCCAGGAGCTCTGGGGTCCTCTTCCATTTGGACTCCTAGTAAGTTGCCTGTTCTCGAATCCCAGAAAATTAAAATGTCCTTTATATTAATAACAGGGGCAATAATCTGCCTTAGGTCTTGAATCCAAGCAGAATCAAGTCAGTGTAGCTCTCCCGGCAGACGCTGGTCTGTCTTGCTGATAATGAAGGAAGCAGAAGGGGATCAGAGGGGAAAACCAGGTTGGTCTGTGTAGTCAGAGGATTTGCAAGGGAAGGGGGGCTGGAATTAAAATTAAATATTAGAAAGTGGAGAAATCACATGTGAAAAGACAGGCCGGAAAGCGATTCAGGAATTGATGAAGCTAGAGAGAGGGGGGGAGAGAGAGCGTGCGAGAGAGAATGACAGCTGGGTGGGCTGCTGAGTACATTATTAATCTGAAATCAGATTATAGCTTTCCCTCCTGAATTAATTCTGGGGAGAGTACATGGGGAGGGGGTGGGGGCTGCTGATAGCAGTGGGTTTTCCTTGAGCATTTATTTTTTATTCTACTTTCTTGTAGTTTAGTTCTTGAGTTGGGGCTTTTCTGGATAGGGAGGGAGGTTGGTGAGTGATTAAGAGTTAAAGGGAAATAGCAGGAGGAATGATGAATAAAAGGAATCCTCTGTGTGCAACTCAAGAGAAAGTCCAGGATCAGATTAGATTGCTTTTGCCCCATTTCTTGAATTAAAAGATCAAAAACAGGAATGTCTTTTTCTTTTTATCCAGAAAATGAGGTGTGCAAAAGAATGGTCTCTTCCCACAGTTTTAGTTTACACAGAGCATGCCCCTCCCAATCAGTCCCATGGGTGCCTCCCGGTTCCTCAGTTTGGGAGCAGTAGGATCTCCTTGAGATCCTCAAAGTGAGGTTTGAATATACCACATCATTGCTATTTTAAGGCAGACCATCCCAACCATGCCCCCCAACTTGGTGAAAACTCATCTACCTGTTTTCACATGATGTAGAGGAAAAAAAAAAAAAAAAAAACAGAAGTAATTGTATTTATATGTGTAAAACCTGTCCCATAGCCAAGCAATTCTAATTGTCAGAAAGCCATCCCTTTCACACACTGAGCTTCCCAGTGGCCTCATTGCTTTCACCCCTAGAGGTCTGCTCCCTTCTGGTTGGCGGCCACTCCCACAGAACATGGTGGTTGTCTTGCCCAGCGTGTTTCTCTGTGTTAAATCAGGCTGGATTCTTGACTCTTCCTTATATAGCATTTTCCAGATCTGTGGCCATCCTGGTTAGCTACAGTTTGTCCCTTTCCCCTTTAAAATACGGTCCCTATAACAGAAACTGATAACAGAAACATAAACAGAAACTGATTTTCCTCCCTTCATCTTTCTTTCCTCCAATCCATTCTCTACACTGCCACTAGAGCAATTATTACAAAATACACACCCTACCCAGTAACCCACTGCTGGGCAAAACGCTTCAACAGCTCCCACTGCCTACAAGAAAAATACTGCTACTCCCTAGTATCTTCCAGAGCCCCCTATTTCCTCTGACTACTCCAACAGCCTAACCAGGGCCCTGGATCCATTATTACCCAGCCACTCCATAATCCATTCTCTACAGCAGGATTTATCATCTTCTCAAATTGTATTCTGAAGGCCCAGTATTTTGAGAGGCTGAGATAAGAGAATCACTTGAGCCCAGGAGTTTGAGACAAGCCTGGGCAATACAGCAAGACTCCATTTCTACAAAAAAAAATCAAAAGTTAGCCAGGCATTGTGGTGTGCACCTGTAGTCCCAGCTACTTGGGAGGTTGAAGTGGGAAGATTGCTTGAGCCAGGGAACTCAAGGCAGCAGTGAGCTTTGATCTCACCACTGTACTCCAGCCTGGGTGATGGAGTGAGACCCTGTCTCTAAAAAAATAAAAATCAAAACAAAAACCAAGTATTGGCCAGGTGCAGTGGCTCACACCTATGATCCCATCACACTGGGAGGCTGAGGCAGGCAGATCACAAGCCCAAGAGATCGAGACCATCCTGGCCAACATGGTGAAATCCCATCTCTACTAAAAATACAAAAATTAGCCAGGTGTGGTGGCGTGCACCTGTAATCCCAGCTACTTGGGAGGCTGAGAAAGGAGAATTGCTTGAACCCAAGAGGCAGAGGTTGCAGTGAGCCAAGATCATGCCAATGCACTCCAGACCGAGCGAGACTGCGTCTCAAAACAAAACAAAATCAAACAAACAAACAAAAAACACAAAGTATTATCCCTATTTACACCTCATTAATGAATCTCCGTTGTGCTTGGACAACGGAACAAACTCAAATTCCTTCCTAAACCCGACAAGGTCCTGCATGACGTGGCCCGTACCTGCCTCTCCAACACCTCTAACACTCCTCCTCACCCACACCCCAATTTCAGTCCTTATTTCAGTTCACCCTCTTTCCTGCTGCACATCTTTCTCTCATGCTGTTCCCTCTGCCTGGAATGTGCTTCCCTCAATCCTCACATGGCCAGTTCCTTCTCATTACTCCTGCATCAACTAGATGTCACCTCCTCAGAGAGGCCCCCCTTGACCACCATATGAAAATAGCATCCTCCCTCACCCACATACATAACTTTAAATTACAGCACTGGATCAAATTTGTAACTTGAGGGTTGGCTTCTTTCTTGTCTATTTATCGTCTGACCCTCTCATTGGAATGTGACCTGCACAAACCAGAAACCATGAGAGTTTGTTCATCAGTTTATACCCAGTATCTCATCTCATATCTTGTGCACAGATTATGCTCAAGAAAATATTTGTTGTTGAATGAATGAAGGTCTCAAATTCCAAACACCCTTATGTCCCATCCTCCTGCTGCTCCACTCACTCCCTAAAATCCAGGTCAAGAATTCAGTGCAAAGTCATCTCTGACTTCAAGAAACAGAGGTCACCATTCCTTCCATGCATGCAGGAAACAATAACTGGAGGCCCACTTGGTGCCATGCAGACACTGAGAACCTTGGAATAAATCAACACACATCCCTGGGCCTCCAGCATCCTGCAGCCTAGTGGACATACCATGGGAACAAACTCCCTAGGGTTTACCCTCTGCCTTAGGCTGCCTTGGGCCTGCTGCTCTGCGATGTTTGCATTCACACAAAAGATCCGTCTCACTCAAAAGAAAAAGAAAAGAAAAGCCCTCCCTGGAGAAAGCCCAGCTATTTATTGAGTGCCACCTGCCACATGGGTTAGTCCAGCCCCAGATTTTTCCTTTATGGCCAACCCCATTTCAACCACAGCTGATATCCCATCTGACCCTTCACAACTGTTGAGAAATGAGGGGCAATAAATCGCCATCCACCAGCCCAGCCTGGCTCCCTGCCACCGCACTGCAACCATCGCCGCCTCTGCCTCCACACTTCAGAAGAAAGACTTTACAGGAGCCGCAGATGATGCCGAACTTCAATTAGGCCCTGCTGGCAAATTAGTCACGCAGGGTGACATTTTCCAATCATAGAACATTAGCATCCCCCCTAATTATGAAATTGTGGAGCTAACATGTTTGGGAGAAAATAAGACCAGTGTTCTCAGCATCACAAGTGTGTGTTTGCACACACACATGCGCACACACACACATGCACGCGCATGCACACGGGGCCATGGGACACTGCCATTTACCTCTCCCCTAACATTGTTTAAAGTTAACTTTGCCTTTGCTTAGAAGGAGAGATGAAAACCACATGAAGGAAATCCTTAAATCTCAGCTACTATTTCTAAGAATTTCACAAAGAGAATTGCATAAAACAATGGCTGAAATACTGAGGGCATTAAATCAGGCTGAGATTAAACTCTCTGCTCTTTAGATTCAGGCCTGGAAGCTAAAAGTGCTTACATGGGGATGGGATGTAAGTTTACCATGCTCTTACTCTGTGACTTTGTGGAACTCGTGGAAACTGAGCTCTCCTCCCACACCTAGAACTCATTCATTCAACAAAGACTTATTGAGTGTCTACTAGGTGCCAGGCACTGATGGAAGCACTCAGGATTCATGGTGTACAAGGAACTCTAATGCATATGTGCACACGTGAACAATGATCAATGCTTACATAGCTTGGACAACACGAGGGTGTCAGGCAGCACAGCAGTGATGTTCATTACTCTGATGTTCGCCAGGCAGGACTGCTTGATGCAACTGCCTCTGGAGCTGTTCCTGCTTCGAAAGGCAGCTCTTCCCAGGTCAAGGTCTACCTTTAGCCACTATTCCTCACTGGGATCTCCCATAGCCGAGTATTCAATACATTTTGGTCACTAGAAAGGAAATGAAGGTTTAGAGAGTATAAACATTGTCTTAAGTATATAAGTAAGCAGATATAGGCAGTGTATTTCCATATTAAAGGCAAGAGAAATAGAGGATAAGTGATTTATGCAAAGTTAAACCAAGCTTAAAGCAAAATTATTATATATGTGTTTGCATACACATACACATATATACACACACTTACACATATGGATATATATGGGTGTATTTTATTTATATATGTGGTATATTTATACATGTGTGTATGTGTGTGTGTGTATGTTTAGATATCCACTTACTTATTCTGTTTATCTCAGGGGTTTCTTGAAGGAGTAAATAAGTATGTAAATTCCCTACCAAAGGGTCTAGCACATAGTAGGCATCCAGAAAGCATTAGCTATAATTGCTGTCTTTGCTTTATGACCGTCTGAATGTGATGACAAGCCAGGCTCCTCCACCCTGCACCATCCGGTACTGCATTTCTGAAGGCTACATCTGCACTTGCAGCTCTACTAACATAAAGCCTGCAGCTTCATCATAACACGGCTGCCTGATCCAGCCTGGAGATGCCACCTGCCTCCTTTACAGTAGGAGCCACCCTATCCTATCCTATGGGTACCTTAGCAGGGAAGGGACAGCCACCATCATCATGCCTGCAAACCCAGCACTGTCCTCTGTCAAGCATGTAAAATACAGTTACTCATTTGTATTCCCTTTTTGCCATGTCCTCCTTCCTCCCATCTGATGTCACCTGTCTATGCACACTCAATCAGGGCACAGACAATGATCGAAGCTGGAGACCACCCAGGAGCTCAGCATGCCGGGAGGCTGACTGGAGCTATGTGCAATCAATCTCTTGTCTGTCCACTCTCCGTTGCTCCAAGCACACTAGCTCTGGTTAAGAGCCAGCAATTGGACTTCCAGTCCAGTGTTCTTTGACTTATCACTCTCTCCCCTTCTGAGCTATATCCCAGACAGAGCCCAGTCCCCTCCCCATGGCATGCTGCCAGTCATGAAGACGTCACCGGAATGTCTCGTCTTTTATTTTTTTAATGCTGCTCCTTGTCGCCACAGATTGATCTGCCAGTTAAATATTTAGACATGCTCATCCACCTTAGTCATAAAACACTGCTTGACTTTGAGCAATGAGCAAGGAGGTACTGAGGCTGCAGCTATTCCCTGCCTGGGACATGGGGAGAAATGGAGGCAATGACAAGAAGAGCACTTGGCCCCCTGGGTCTGCGTATCTCTGCCAAAATCCAAGCAACTGAACTTGAGCAAGTTCCACACCTCACCTCCAGAGCTTGAGGGGGCTCATGGGGCAGCGGGTTCCTATCTTAAGTGGCCAAGGTCATCAGTTCTGCTCAATCACATCCACTGGCCTGGCTCAGACAGTCCCATTCTGCCCCAGCCTTCCCAATTAGCAAATGGCCTTCCTGTCAGCTGGCTCATTTAATCCTCACAGTATCTGTAGGAAAGCTAAGAGTGCTGGCAACATGGCATGACACCCATTATCTCACTTAATTGTCACAACAATCCCCCATGAAATGGGAATTCTTGTCCCAATTTACAAGTGAGAAAGCTGACAGTCACAGAGGTTAAGTGAATGGTCAGCCCAAGGTCACTCAGGAGGGAGTGAGGGATCTACTACTAGAACTACCTCGACACCCATGTGAACCCAATGTGTTCTTTCCACCACACAGCCACAGACAGTCACCAAATAGCCATAGAAGGTCACCACCAAAGTAGACCCTCTGAATTAATTCATTATCACCTTGGCCAAAACTCCCCATTATTCCTCTGTGAGTTCTGCAGAAGGTCAAGGTCCTTCCTGGGAAATATTGCTTGCCTCCTAATCATAGGAAGAGATATAGGGCCAAAGGAATGGAACACCTGAGCTCCCTGCCTGAACTTCTGAACAACTAAACTATACGACAATTTCAGAGCCACGGCCATCAAAGCCCGAGGGCCCTGTTCCAGGCTGTCTGCAATAACGTGAACTTCAGAATGTGGACCATCATTAGCATCTCTTCAAAGGCAGCCTATAAGGACCCTGGGCGACATAAGGGCAAGGTGGGCAAAGTGGGCCACAGAGAACAGTGTGATATGGATGGAGGCTATTGGACACTCCCGAGCCCACAATGCCTCCAGCCCAGTGTTTGCTCTGACAGTGAAAAAGGTTTGCAAAGAAACCCTTCTTTTCATTCTCTTGTTTCAAAAATAAGCAGGTTCTCGGTCATCTAAGCAGCTGGCAATTGGGGAAGGGGTTGGGGGCTGGGGGACAGGGTGTAGAAGCAGGGGCTGGAAGGTTGGGACTGTCCAACAGTCCAAGAAGCACAAGACAAGTTCTGCTTGAGACCAAAGACTCCAGCTAAAGAAGCAACCACTACAGTGCCCAGCTTCTGTGGGGAACAGCCAGAGGAAAGCTAATGGTTATTGAATCTTACCTTCTCACTCTCCACTTGGAGAAATTGAGGCTTTGAGAGAATTTTAAATGCCTTCCAGAGGGTCACTTGGATTTCCTAAGTCCCAGCCAGCACTCACATTTGTCTCTGGAAAACCACCCCAGTGATTACTGTCTAGGAGATACTCCATGACCTCCATGACTCCCTGAAGATACTAACGTGAGTATAAGAGTGAAAGTCACAGTCTTCGGTTATAGGAGTGTTTGATCAAGGAAGAAAGAGAAGGAGAATGGAAAATGCTAAGAAAAATAAAAATAAAAGATGCTGGATGGGTCTAAAAGGATCTACTTTGTCATTTTATACCTTTCCAATATGTGCAGTGGTCTATATTCAGGCATTAGAGTCTGCAATATTTGTCTCCAGTGGCCACCCAGGTTACATGTTTGTCCAAAATTATGTATCCTTAAGCTGAGTTTTTGTTAAAATAGTAAAGCAATAAATCCATAATATTTTATGATGAGATCAGAGTGATACACCCAAAAAGCAGCATTTCACTCCCACCAGCTTCTTCCTAAACCAGTCCAAAAGGAGCAGAATTATATTTCCTCAGGATTCCCCCTTACTCATAGGTAAAGCCCCTCTAACTCTCCCCTCCTTATTGATATTTGTCTGCTGAGAAAAAAATGGAACTCTCTACCACCTCTCAGAAGTGGTGACCAGATTTCACAAGTTTCAAAAATATACTCAGAATAACATTTACATGATCCACCAGATTGGGCCTGGATCTTTAAGCCTCACCCTTCTAGAACATCTCAGTAGCAGGGAGCTCACGAGAAATAGCAGCAAATCCCTTTTTCGTTGCATTCATTGCTTCCCAAGAGTCTAAAAGAGGGGTTCACCTACCTTACTCTTGGGAGAAAACATGCTTCCTCAATTAGAGGAGAGTGAACCCTACTGCCCACACTTTGAAGCACATCTCCACCCCACAGTAGCTCCTCCAAAATTGGTCAAAGCCTCATATTCATCAAGCCACATGGTGCCAGCAGGCAGGATGGCTGCGTTGTAAAGTGACGCGCATCAGGAGTACTTTTCTATGCCGAAAGGGTGAGTGGATTAGTCAAGACTTTTTTGACTACAAGTCTACAACAAAGCAATTGAAGATAAGAAGAAAGGTGAATTATTGTAGCCACAAATCCCAAGAGTGGAACCTAATGCAAGCCTATCTAGACCAAGAATGTCATCAGGTATCTATCTATCTACTAATCTATTGCTCCATCTCTCAAACTCCTTTTGCAACTCTTCCATCTCTCAACTCTGCTTTTCTCTGGGTATTAGCTTCAACTTCTTTCTTACCATGTATGGTCCTCCTCCATGGCATGGACAGAGGCCTCAGGTGACTCTACCTTTATAGCACTTCAGTTGGTAACAACCAAGAAGGAGGAAGACCTCCTCTTTCCCAGGTCCATGGATCAGCCTTGCTTGAGTCACATCCATGTTCCTGGATCAATGTGGCCACGACAAGGCAGGAATGCAGATACTGTAACTGGTGGCCTCTACAAGAATGACAAGGAATGGAAGAGAGTCAGTCTCCCAAAAGAAATGGCAGTGCCATTGCCAGAAAAAAAGATAGGGACAAGTATATTGGATGTCCACATAGAAAGACAGGCTAGTTGTTCTTTCTTCACGAGACTAGTTTTAAAAAGTGGACTCAGAAATTTCTACAGAAGGCCAGGTGTGGTGGCTCATGCTTGTAATCCCAACACCTTGGGAAGCCGAGGCAGGCAGATTGCCCAAGGTCAGGAGTTCGAGACCAGCCTGAACCAACATGGCAAAACCCTGTCTCTACTAAAAATACCAAAATTAGCCAAGTATGGTGGTATGTGCCTGTAATCCCAGCTACTCGAGAGGCTGAGGTAGGAGAATCGCTTGAACCCAGGAGACGAAGGTTGTAGTGAGCCAAGATTGCACCACTGCACTCCAGCCTGGGCAACAGAGCAAGCCTCTGTCTCCACGAAAGAAAAAAAAGAAAGAAATTTCTACAGAATGTTTACATTCTAGATGTAAAGAATAGGAAATAGGAAGCTAAACTTGGGCCTCATGATCTCCAAACCAGATTTTTTCAGAGAAGGCTGGCCTTTGGAGTGTCAGGAGTTTTCCTAGCTACTAATGAAGTCATAGGTTTTCCCATTTGACTCTTGTTCCCTGTGAATATCCTTCCTCAGTCAGGAGCCTTGAAGGAGATAAACGGTGGAAAATAGGATTCAGAGACAACATTTTATTCAAATCTCTGGCAGTCTCTCAACTCTCTGTGCCCTGCCCCCTCTCTAAAAGTTCCTCTTGAACCCACACTTGTAAAGGCCAAAAGGAAGAGATAGAGGAGGAAGACAGGGGAGAAGAGAATAAAGCAGGATGTGCAGTCAAGAAAGGTTGGCACATGCTCACAGCCGGGAGGCCGACTTCAAAAGATGCTGAACAGAGTGTTGGAGTGTCTCCCCCATCACACCCGCCTGCATGTCAGCAACATACAAAGTCTGCACTGGGTGAGTCTTGCTGACTGTGGCTGATGATGTTGATGACAATAACCGATGACTCAGGGATGAACATTTTTTCCATCACTTGCCAGGTGAGTGACCCAGGGCAAGTTACTTAACATCTATGATCCTCAATTTCCACATCTGTAAAATGGGAATAGTGATTGTTACCAATCTCACAGAGTTGTCATGAAAATTAAATGAGATAATGCCTTAAAACAGGGCGGGCACAGTGGTTCATAGCTGTAATCCTAACAGTTTGGGAGGCCAAGATGAGAGAATCACATGAGCCCAGGATTTGAGACCAACCTGGGCAGCACAGGGAGACCCTATCTCTACAAAAAAATTAAAAAGTTAGCCAGGTGTGGTGGCATGTGCCTCTAGTCTCAGCTACTCAGGAAGTTGAGATAGAAGGATTACTTGAGCCTGGGAGGTCAAGGCTGCAGGGAGCCGTGACCATGCCACTGCACTCCAACCTGGGCAACAGAGCAAGACTTTGTCTCAAAAAAGTTGCTTAGAACCGTACCTGGAACATGATAAACTCTCAACAAGTATTAGGTACACTGTTATCATTAGCAGAAAGATCTATGTTCAGTCTTTAAACTGAAAAAAAAAAAGTGTCTCAATCATATATGCACTATTTTTCAAGTGTGTCATTTTCATGAATTAAATATAAACTCATCGAAAATTGTTACTGAATACAGTGTACCCTACAGTAATTATGTATCTTCTCAATCAGTCAACATTCAGGTGCAGTTACTCCCATGTTGAGATTCCTTTCTTCTAATTAAAAGAATCTTCATATTCAGAAAAGGTTGAGAAGTACCAACACATATCACAATGTTGTCTCTACAGTGACTTCAACCCCAGAGAAGTCATGCCTCCAGTGCAAAGTTTAGGACTTGATCTCTTACCTTTTCAAAGAAAGATGCTCTTTTTCTATTACCCTTTGCTACTGTTGCTTGCAAAGAAATTAAGTAGAATTCATGGCATCAGCAAGCATTAAATATCCCCATCTGTCCTGCCTACCCTAGGAGTTTTGCGCACCTGGATTTTTCTCTCCTACCCATGATGGATGGCCAGGAGCCACACTGTCAGAATGACTTCCAATCCATAAATAGCTCTGCCATTTAGATGCCATGGGGATAACATTAATACCAAACACAAAGGCTAAATAAAAAGCCTTTAGCAACTGAATGGCCCTTAGATTTCAGAGTTATCGATCCAGTGGAGCCTGCTAAGTTATTATGGCTAAAGCTCAGCTCAGAGAAATCTGTGATCCTGAGAAAAGTTAGGAAAAGTCACAGTCACCTTTAACTACAAAGTGCAGTGAGAGGACTCCAGGGCAGCTAATTACCCCATCCACTCTGGCACATCCCAAAGGCTGTGTCCATTCCTCTGTATCTGGTCTGGGGAATGGCTCTGTGGCTCAGTTTCCCCAGATCAACAATAGTTCAAAATGTACAGTGCTTTTAACTTTTGATTTCAGTCTCACAACAACTCTCCCAGATGGGATGGACATTATGACATTTCTGTATCATAACGAGCAAATTAAGAAACAAAAGGTCACGTGACTTGCCCAAGATCAAGTAATGTGTGACAGACAGAGCTGGGACAAGAATGGCAGTCCCCATGTCCCCCCGGCTACAGAAGCCCCAGATTGGTTCCTGGAACCTGCAACTAGTTCTTTGCATCATCTCCTAAGGCCTTCTTTGATTGAGGGCTTAGACTCCATCTGGTGCTGGGAGTTGGTATCACCTAGAATAATTTATACCTCTTTCCCTTAATAACCTCCCCAACTTCAGGTCTGAAGTAAGTTTGTCATTAGGCTAACTGTTGCTTTAGGCTAACTGTTGAGCAAAAGCCCTGGGGTGGCCACCAGCAAATGCTGCTTGCTGTAGGCTGGCACTCATGGGCAGAAGGGGCTGAATTTGCCTTGGTTCTCTAGCATCCTGCACAAAGCCATGCTGGGATTGGGTTGCAGGATCACAGGGGGTGAGATGGAGGGAGGGTGTGTCAGCAGAGGGACCCCACTCCCTACACCTCTCCTTTTAAGAGACAAGCATGAGAGGGGCCATGGAAGTGAGGCAAAAACTGTCTGAGATTGGCTGCAAAATGTCCTGAGCTTGGGCACCAGCTATTTACGGGAGTCACAGGGAAGGCTAGCAGCCCTGCTTCTGGATGTAGGAGGCTGAGAAGTTGAGGGTGTGCAGCACCTCCTGCTGGAGGGGGCAGGGGAGTCCTGAGCCCTGCTAGCTTGTTACCAAGCTACCCGAAGAGATATTGGGGACAAATCGTCAGTGGCCAATACTGCTTGTTCCCCATATTTGCATTTTTGGACTGTCAGTCTCGCCCCATGATGGGGGATAGAATGAGGAAGAAAGGGAACATAAAAGATCTCTCTAGGGCTCCAAGGCCATGTAAAGAAACCACAATACAAAGCCCACTCACCACAATGGCCCCTTCTCTGGGAGAAGTCCTGAAATGTGGCCATTGACCCCTCAGCCTTCACCAATGGCTGACTGATCCATTTGTACACCTCTAAGTAAATCTGGTTTAATCACATTTTCTTCCAACAGAAGATTCATCTTGTGGGATGGTGAGATCTCAAGAAATACGAGAACGGGGTTGTACCATGGCAGGACAAGGTGATAAGGTCTAGGTTCTCCTATTGCGGGGTCTCTGGGCATGCCCCAGTTTTTCCCCTCTCTGAGTCTTGGTGGTTTCACGTGCTTTTTTGAGCCCATGAAATTCACCAGTGTTCCTTTAAAAATGTCCCTTTTGTTTGAGCCATCCAGAATTGATTTCTGCTGTTGCAGGGACAGAGGAAGGATATCTTAATTAATATGCATGGAATAACTATTTTCAAACTCTTCTGTATTATACTCATATGTAAAACATCCTGAAGAAAAACACTTGGTTCCTTTCATGAATCTCTGCAACAAACCTTTTTAAAATTAAAAACCTTATTACAATTAGCAGAGAACCATGATGTTCTGTAATTTTCATTAATGTAAAAGATATGTTAGTAGAGATAGAGAAGAAGATTGGATACAGAAAGGTTTGTTAGAGGCTCAAAGACTCACTCCTTAAGGGATTTTTCTCTCTATTTGTAATCAGAGTGGGAGCAACCAAAGGAAGGCGGGAATAGAGTCCAGGGGCAATAGCACCTGGTTGCAGGTTGGGAGAACCCAGGTTCAACTCCAAGCACCTCCCACCTCACTTGACCTTCAGGAGGCAGGGTGGGACACAGACTCTACCGCCACTCCTCAGCCATGTGATCTTGTGCTGTTTCTAAGTCACAGCATCCTCACTGGCTGGCAGTAAGTAAGTGCTCAGAAAGCATTTGCAGCTGTTATTATTGTGTTATATTCTGGAACCACTCTCAATCAGATGGTTAGCTAGAAAGAAAGAGGGATGGGAAAGGTATTCTAGAAGCAAAACTTGGAGAAATTTTTGAAAAATGGTTTGTTTTTGTGAAGGAGCTGTTATCCTCTAGAACTAATTAGAGAAATGATGAAACACTTAACACTTTGCCTCCGATAAATCATAAGCAGGGTTATTAGAAGGATCAGCAGGAGAGGAGTTAGAAGTGATTTTCCGAAAAACCGTACACCAGCCTAAGGACATTTTTGACACTTGAACCACCAAAAGAAAGTTAAGTGTTCTCCTTGAGTTGAGTAGGGAGACCAACATGAGGCCACAGTGGTAATTAATAACCCAGGGGAATTAGATAAAAAGGTACTTAATTTGAAGACAGACATTTTTATTTCTTTTAATATTGTTCCATATCATTTCCCTTGTTTTATCTCATAATTAAGAACCGTAGTTATATTGACAAAGGGTTATGTTTTTGAAAGAAAACTTAAAAGGTTTGGCCAAATGCTACATTTCTATTTTATGCCAATAATAAGGGGGTGGGACTGGATTCAGAACTGGTTCTTTCCTGACTGTGATGGCAGCACGGCAGTGGAACAAGGTCCTTCGTGGGGACCCTTCCCCTAACTCTGGGTGTCTTTTAGGTCGCTGTCGGAGAAGCCTGCGTACATATTCCTGGTATTAAAAACGCTCCTCTCAAAGTGATGGCAATCAAAGCTGTTTGCAAAATAAAAATATTTACAAAGTGTTTTGTGAATAGCTCATTCTGTTGCTCAGAGGGCCTGATGGGACCACAAGTGGAGCCTGGGCAGAGATTAGGCAAAGTCAAGGGCACTTAGCAAGAAGCCCAGTCCTTCCATAGCCCTGGATCCCATTGATGGGGCCCCAGTGGGGTTCAAACACCTGTATCCCCATTGACCTCACCTGTCTGGCAGCTGCAGCTTGAGCCTATGAGAAAACTCGTGTAGATCTGGATCCCATGGAAAACAGCTGAGACCTGCCTTTTCGGTTAACAAAAATCATCAGTGAAGGTTTATTCCATGTTGAGACTGAGACTGTAACAGTAATGATGCTAATTGTGCCAGTCTAAAAGCTCAGGCTCAAGCAGAGCCTTACGTATGTGCCCACCTGAGACTCCCTGTCCTTTCATTTGTATTTATCTTAATCTTGTTCATTATTGTGCCCCCCTAGGGTCTCTATGCCAATACCAGGTTTCTGTGGCCTTAACAAACAGAATATGTTTCATTATCCTAATGCTGTACAAATTTAAATAGAAAAGCGGGAAACAGAGAGGGAGCAAGCATGTTGCACCTTGACAGCTGGTGTAGGTGCTGTAAATGGGCATTGGTGTGGGCTCTGAGCCTCTGCAGAGGGACAGCAGATGCTAACCTGCCTGTGACTGTGACTGCCTCATGCCGGGAAGAGACATGCCTGAGAGCTGGCTGCACACATAGAAAGGGAGGCATCCGCACATGGAGCTGGCTCCAAGGAGAAGCCCTGCTGTTGGAGGCCTCACTCCTGCAAAGTTCTGAATGCTGGGTTAGTGACAATGGTTGTAACTTATGGGTGGGATGGAAAAGCTATTTTTAAAACTTCTCATTTGTGTGGCAGGAAAGTCCTTTGGCCTAAAGACCAAGAGCCAAAAGTCAATTGCAGCTGAGGCTACCAGATGTGACCCCAATAGAGCACTCAGAACAAAGAGAACCCGCCACCAAAGCTGAACAGAACTTTTCAGCTCTTTCTTCAACCCTTATGCAAAAAAGCATAAGCCAATTAGAGCACCTGAAAATGTGACTGAGATGGAGAAGCATGACTTTCTGGACTGGGTGCTGTGCAGCTTTGCAGGGCATTGGGGTTCAGAATCAGGATTTTTCCAGGATCCTGAAAAGCTATCACCAGCAAACACAGCTTTCCCAGACACAGAAGTAAAGCGTCACAGATGGAAGGGGGTTCCTGACAGGTTAATGGCAGCACTCTCCCCAGCCCTCAACACGCACACACCCACTCGCTCTCCTCCCCTCCCCCCCGGCCTCCTGCTAATGAGAACAGATTTATAAGGCTGCTCCTGGGAGAGCTGCTCAGCTGTCAACCTGGCTTCCCCCCAGGTTCTCCATGGGGCGTCCAGTTTCCAGGGCCGACAGGCAGGGTTTGACTCACTTAACATATGTGTAGAGCTGACTACAGGCTGGACATGTGCAGGGTTCCTGGGACACAAAGAAGGCTGAGGCCCAACCGCGGAGGAGCTCACCGCCAGTTGGGAGTCAGACATGCAGGCAAATAGTCATCATACAAGTCACAGCTGACTCGTACATGCCCCTGGCAGGTCAGACAGTCCCATGAGGAGAAGGCTGTAGTTCAAGTTCCACGCAGAGGCTCCTCAAGACGGCCCCAAGTGAGCGAGCTTCACTCACCCCTGCACTTAGCCCCACTCAGCTGTGAGCAATTTGTCCAGCAAGAAACTAAGAAGGGTGATGTCTCACATCTGTCTCCAAAGCACAGTTTTTCAAGTTGACACTAAAGCTAAAGTTATGTATCAAAAAGAGACCCGGTGTAAATCGGTTCCATCAATTTGAGTGAATTTAGATGGATGAGTCTCCACTGGCACTGAGAAATAGAAGGCCTGCATGAGATGCTGAGGTCAAAGCAGACCTGCCACCACAGGCATCTCCCCATTTCTCAGAAAGGAAATTTAAAAAAACAGCGTTATGGGCCATCCCTGCGTCCCTAACCCATCTCACAATGCTGTGTTCCCAGAGGATCCTTCCACAGTTGGCTTCTGCTCCAGCCTAAACTTCATTAATGTTGGACACACAGAGATTGTTCTGAATGTGGGAGGCTCTGTCTTCACCTGGTATGGGAAGAAAGGGATGATTGATATGCCATGTGTCTATTTCCCTGGGAGGGGAGAGGGAGGCGCCTGGAGCCCTCTCCAGTGGCAGAGGTGGCAGAAAGAGCAGAGAGTTCAGGAAAGGCAGGCAATCAGCAGGGTGAACAGACAGGCCACCTGCCACCAGGAGGCAGAGCTTCTCCCTTCCCCAACTTTGAGCCCCACCTCACCCGGACCTCCCTCTATCTGTCACAAAACCTCCTAGATTCTCAGAGACTTGATACAGCCATGCCAGGCCCCCAGATCACTCACCCACCACAGCTTTCTTCCAAAAGGTCCATTTCCCATCCCATTATCAACTTCACAATAACTTTGTTTCGCATGAGTAGGCCAAGAAGGGCCACTTTCCTGAGGAGGGGCGTTACCTTGTTTTATTGTCACAGCAAACCTGGGACATGGTGGACCTCGGTCTAGCCAAAGAGAAAACTGAGGCACAACAAGGAGGCTAATAAATTAAAATTATAAAATGAAATGAAACAACACTGCAGAGGCAGGACTAGAACCTAGGGCTCTAGACTCTAGCCCTTGGTGCCTCCCATGGCTGACCTTGCTCCTCCGCCCTCTTCTTGGGCTCATCTTGGATCCCTTTGCCTCCATCTTCCCCCCTGAAGAACCTCAAAGACGGCTGAAGGTGGGACCCACACGACCCATGCCAGTGCCCCACTCTTTAGGAAGACCTTGTGGTTTTGTTCATGCTTTGTACATGGACTTGATGATGGCTGTGGGGTATTCTGCATATGAATGGACTAGGACAGAAACTAGCAGAGAAATGTGACTCTGAGAAGAAGCTCAGCTCCAGAGGGTAGGACAGTTAATGTCTTGAGAATCATTTGGGATGGGGTGCACATTGCCTGAGGCTCTCAAACATCCTCAGGTCTGTGGGCAGCAGGGCAGTGGGGAGGGGCCTGGAGCAGCACCGCTTTAGGGAACAGTAAGTAGTCAAGGGTCCAGGTCAGGCCCTGCCTCCTGGTGTCCTTGTCTGCCAGCTGGGAAACCATCTGCCCAGAAAGGTCTCTCCCCTCTTCTGGGCTGATTTCTAAAATTATGCAGCTTAAAGACTCCCCTGTGATTTTAGCATCCTACTCTCCCAAATCCCTAAATGGCTGAACTCACCAAGTGGGTGAGGAGAAAAGATGGGGGTCACTGCAAGGCGGAAAGGGGCAGGAGATAAGCTGTGTGATGGCAAGCTGCCAAGAGCCCATCCTGTTCCAGGTCAAGATGCACCCCCCTCTCCCACCCTGCCGTGACTGGGCTGGACCAAGGTTGCGTAGTAGTTTTGCCCAACACTCTAAGGTCACGGGTTGGAAACAGGACAGCTGTGGCCAGGAAAGAGAAAGTGGGAGTTGAGACAGGACCCCCAGCCTGAAAGAACCAGATTATCTGACAGGAGACCAGGAAGCAACTCAGCCACGGAGGGGCAAGCATGATAAACTGTGGATCAGGGGCCTGGTCACAGTGACCCGGAGAAGGGCCCACTCCTGCCAGCAGGACAGAAGGCTGGCATGCTTACATCTAGAAACTTCTGGCCCAGGCTCTTTTGATCTCCGAGTGTAGCAGATGCTGCCAATGCCTTCCCTGTCCACAGCCCTTTGTCCTACCCTGGGGCCCCTAAAGACAATTTGTGTACAGTCAGTGGTCTCCTACATTGCTCTGCTGAGATCATTCACTGACTGCAGAAGCTCGCTGGGCTCCTTTTGGGAAAGATGGAGTGTCAAGGAGTTCA
Organism: Chlorocebus sabaeus; assembly: GCF_047675955.1. Taxonomy (NCBI): domain Eukaryota; kingdom Metazoa; phylum Chordata; class Mammalia; order Primates; family Cercopithecidae; genus Chlorocebus; species Chlorocebus sabaeus. The sequence continues at coordinate 104,826,696 of NC_132924.1, read as the reverse complement.
TGCTCTGGGCAAGCCTCAACTGAGGTGTAAACGCCCACCACCTTGCCCCGGGGAATACAATTCCTAGTGTTGCTCTCACAGCCCCTCAGAGGGTTCCAGATGAACAGAGCCCCAGGGGAGGGACTGACTCTACTCTTCATTGTCCCTTCTCCCTTGCTGGTCTCACTTCCCCACTTCCTCTGCATGCATCCTGGAATCACCGCCCAAACTCCTTGCACCAAAATCCTTGTCTCAGGGTTGGTTTGAGGGGGGAAGGATTTAAACTAAGACATCTGTTATGAATTGAATTGTGTCACCTAAAAAGATGCAGGTGTTGATGTCTTCACCCCCAGGACCTCGGAATGTGACCTTATTTGAAAATAGGGGGTGGGTGCGGTGGCTTACGCCTGAAATCCCAGCACTTTGGCAGACCGAGGTGGGTGGATCACCTGAGGTCAGAAGTTCAAGACCAGCCTGACCAATATGGTGAAATCTCGTCTCTACTAAAAATACAAAAATTAGCTAGGCATGGTGGCACACACCTGTAGTACCAGCTACTCGGGAGGCTGAGACATTATAATTGCTTGAACCCAGGAGGCAGAGGTTGCAGTGAACCAAGATCGCACCACTGCACTCCAGCCTGGGCGACAGAGGTCTCGGGAAACAAATAAAGAAAGAAAGAAAAGAAAATAGGGCCATTGCAGATGTAATGGGTTAAGATGAGGTCATACTGGAGTAGGGTAGACTCTTAATCCAACACAGCTGGTGTCCTTGTAAGAAAAGAAGAGACACACAGAAAACGGCATTGGATGAGAAAGGTAGAGATGCAATATCTGCCTCCCTGGGGATTGGGGTGATGTCTACAAGCCAAGAAATACGGAGGATTGCCAGCAAACCCCAGAAGCTGGAATGGGCAAGAAAGGATCCTCCCCTACTGGTTTCAGAGGGAGCACCTTGATTCCAGACTTCTGGCCTCCAGCACTGTAAGAGAATAAATGTCTGTTGCTATCAGCCACCTAGTTTGTGGAGCTTTGCTATAGCGGCCCTGGGAAACTTATATAGAACCTGATGACAGTGTTTAGGTGCAGGCTAAACCTGAGTATGGGGTACAGTGACACGCACTGTGAAGATGGGAGGGGAGTGCGGACCCCCTGAGATTGTCACCCACTTCACAGCAGTTTTATGCACTAAGTAGGAGGACCCAGGCCTGCAACGGGCCCTGAGAAGCAAAGACAGCTGAGGCCTCGGGTGCCGGGGATCCTGCGGACTGTCTGCCTACCCTCCCCAATCCCACCTCTATCTCCCTTAAACCTAATACCACAATCCCTTACTGATATTAAAAACTGACAAGGAATTTTGCCACTGGCACTAGCATTTTAATATTGAAAGGTTGTGAAATCTAATAAGAGCTACAAGGAGGTTGATGGGGATGGCGTCATTTTTCCCCCTTCCAAGCTTCAATAGAACTGGGATTCAATAAGCAAATGTGACAGAATGTGTAATTTCCCCTTGATCCGCCACGGCCAGGCATTTCCTGTTTAATAACCTTAAGCCAGCGCACACCCCCCTCCTTGAGCAGCCCCCTCCCCGAACATCTCTCCTCTCCATCTTATCAGAATCATCCTTCATTTGAACGCAACTCAGACTGGCACTTTGGTGGCACCTTATCACCGCTTGAAGACACAAAGGGAACAAGCTGAAATATTATTTTTCCCCTTTGTGGAAAGGTGTTAATGAGATCTTCCTGCCTTAGCCCTGCCTGAGGCGGCAGGAGATTCCTGATCTCAGCCCTTTCCGGTCAAATCTCAGCTTTAAAACCTGTCCATGAAAGAGGGGGTTCCTGGCCCACACCCAGCCCCCAGACGAGGGGAGGCTGAGACAAAATTTCTAGCTAGAAAGTGACGAGGAGTGGGAGGAGCCCATGCCTGACCTGGGAGGCTGGGCTCTGAGAGTCCTGGCCGGCCACAAACAGCTCCACATGTGATATTGACAGCAGGCACTTCTGGTTTCCTGGCCTTGCCTGCTGGAGCAGGAGAGGGCAGCAGAAGCTCCAGGGCGAGGTCTGGGATACAGAGTGAGAGGAGTCCTACAGCCTGCCATGGTCACCTGCGCCCGGCCTCACAGCAGAATCCAAGCCCAGGAGCACCAAAGAAGATGCTTCCGGGTGGGCTGGGGCTTTACAGGAACACAATGAAATCTGTAGAGTAAGCCAGATTTGCCAGACTTATCAGGAAAGAGATTTCTCTAGATACCAGCTGAGCATTGGAATAAGAAAGGTATTGCCAGGTGTTGATTGTTGTCACTGCTGCTACACGGAGCATAGAGCAAGCACTTCCTTGGTGCTGGGCACACACTAAGACCACACATGCAAGGAATGGTTAAGGGCGTACAGGTATGGACCTAGCCTTGGTATGGAAGAAGGGCTTAGTCCTCCAAACTCAGGAAGGAGGCAGGACAGGCGTGGACATAGACTCACTCTCAGGAAGCCAGAGGACTGATGAGTGAGGTCCCATCGACGGCCTCAATGCTCTTCCTTATTTACCCCCCAAGGACACTTCCATTGCTAGGCCACAACCACCCTTTTCAAACTTGGCCACCTCTTCCTTCTTCTCTCCCGGAGGACTTTATGCACCCAAGTGCCTGGAAGTTTCACTTGCTTCTCACCTGTTTGCCTCTGTCTTGGTCGGTTCATCTGGATATTAGAGTAGAAAATAACTCAGAGGTATTTTAAGGAGGTCACATTTCAACCATGGGTTTTGAAAGTGTAACTATGGGCTGGGCGCAATGACTTATGCCTGTAATCCCAGCACTTTGGGGGACCAAGGCAGGCGGATCACAAGGTCAGGAGTTCAAGACCAGCTTGGCCAATGTGTTGAAACCCTGTCTCTACTAAAAATACAAAAAAAAAAAAAAAAAAAAAGCCCAGCATGGTGGTGTGTGCCTGTAGTCCCAGCTACTCAGGAGGCTGAGGCAGGAGAATCTCTTGAAACCAAGAGGTGAAGGTTGCGGTGAGTTGAGATCGCACCACTGCACTCCAGCCTGGGTGACAGAGTGAGACTGAAAGAGAAAGAGAGAGAGAGAGGGAGGGAGGGAGGGAGGGAGGGAGGGAGGAAGGAAGGAAGGAAGGAGGGAAGGAAGAGAAAAAAGCAAGAAAGGAAGGAAGGAAGGAAAAGAAAGAAAGAAGGAAAGAAAGAAAGAGAAAGAAAGAAAAGAAAGAAAGAAAAGAAAGAGAAAGAAAGGAAAGGAAAAGAGAAAGGAAGGAAGGAAGGAAGGAAGGAAGGAAGGAAGGAAGGAAGGAAGGAAAAAGAAAGAAAAAAGAGAGAAAGAAAGAAAGAAAGAAAGAAAGAAAGAAAGAAAGAAAGAAAGAAAAGAAAAGAAAAGAAAAGAAAAGAAAAGAAAAGAAAAGAAAAGAAAAGAAAAGAAAAGAAAAGAAAAGAAAAGAAAAGAAAAGAAAAGAAAAGAAAAAGTATAATGTTGCCAGGCAAGAAAGGAGAAGGTGGACAGGCAGAGCAAATCTGTTGAATGAAGCAGGTCCTGGGGCCTAGATATGCTTGAACTATTTGGGGACAGATCAAGGATCCTCAGGACAGCAAAGACAAGTTGAAACAACTGAGAAAGAAGGAGGCTGGAAGGGAGGGTTTGTTCTTTCTGGGAAAGGTCTTGAAAGCCACCCAAGAGAGATGAGCATGGGATCTAATGAGAATGGAGGTGAGGGCCTTTGTAGGTTTTTAAAGCTCTTGAGTGACATAACTGTTTTGTGTTTTTGAGCCATCACATTGCTAATGGTGCAAAAGAGGTACTGGAGGGTAGAGAGATTGCTTGAGCAGATGCTGCAGTGATCTAACTCAGGGTTGGCAAGCTTTTCCTGTAAAGAGCCAAATAATAAGTATTTTAGGCTTTGCAGGCCATACTGCCTCTGTGGCAACTATGAAAATGAATGAGCATGGCCGTGCTCCAATAAAACTTTATTTACCAGAAAAGGCACCAGGCAGAATTTGGCCTGAGGACTACAGTTTGCCAACCTCTGGTCTAAGTCATAAAGAGATAGATCTAAAGTAAGGGATTCTGCCCTGCCTTAATGAGGTGCCCTATAAAGAGAGCAGAGCAGCTTGGGGGCAATGAAAGGCATAAAAAAGAAAGAATAGACTCATCAAAAATGATAAGGTAGTATTAGAGTCAAATTTGACCCAGACCTCTCCTCAGTCAGAAATGACGTCAAACAATAGATTTTTAAAGTGTCCCTACATGGTGCATTTCCATCCCTATTGCAGAAGTTAGGAAACTAAGACAGACCCTTGGGTAAGGAGGAGCATCTGCTACCCACAGCTACCCAGGAGGGCAATCGCCAGGCAAGGAAAGTAAGGGGTGTCCCCTGGCTGCGAGTCCCCGAGAGCCCAGGCAAAGAAAGGCATCAAGAAAGCATGACATCCTTGTCTCCTGTTTCAGTTTTCTCAGGAGTGAGCCAAAGAGAGCATTGCTACTCCTCAGAAAGGAGATGTGAAGGCTGCAGTGTGATCGAGTCATTAACCATCCCTGAGTCTTCCTGCAATCACCTCACTAACGCCCAGAGAAAACACATTCTTTGTCCAAAGCTACGCGGCTTGCTCATTGTAGAGCGAGAAATAAAACCCAGGGCCCTTCTCTCATTTCTGCGCTAATTTGGCTACACCTACTTCTTCACCAAATAACAAAGGATGTGGGCCAAAAAATCAGAACTGCTCATTAAACGTGTCTCAATAAACACTCAAACACACACACACACACACAGAGCACACTCAAAAACATCTTGAATTTTTAAAAAGGAGTAAAAATTCCCCAGTTTCCACTGCTCTGAGTCCTCTTGAGCAGGAACAATAGAGCTTCTTCATTCTCTGCTGCACAAACCATCGTCGTGAGGACTTGGTATTTACTCGGATAAACATAATCTGCCCTGGAATGGCAGCTGGCTTCTGCAGATCACCTGACTAATAACATTTGCAGTTGCTATGTTACTTCAGCTCCTCATTTGCCATCATTTGTTACTTGGAGTTCCTGGAATTCCCTGCAAAGCTGTGGGAGGCAGACGGGAAGCCACGCTGGCTTGGAGCGAGGTTTGCCAGGATTCCAATCACACCCTCCCCATTGATGGCCAAGCCAGGGCCCCCAGTACTGGGTGGGGTGAATGGCAAGCTTCCTCTGTGCTTTCCCTGCTGGGTCTCTTCTCCTTGAGCCACAAAGAGAAGAGGATGCTAACAGGGGTTTGAGAGCCACAGAGACTGCCCCAGGTGAATGGAATAAGGAGCTAGGGCATCCAGAAAGCACTCATTAAGGATCATCTAATGTTTAGTATCAGTAGCTAAAAAACAGAGACAATGCAGTACCATGTAGAAGAACTAGATTTGGAGCTGGAAGACCTGGATTTGAATCCGGGCTCTGCTAAGAGCAGCAGTTTGTCTTGGGCAGGTGTTTTGACCTCTTGGAGCCTCATTATAGATTTCTCATCTATAATGAGAACAGGATATACATACTTCCAGAGTTTTCTAGTGAGAGCAGAATGATATAATGTGTGAGTGAGCTTTTAGCAGTCCTGGTGCATGACAGGGTTCAATATCACCACTGGGTCCTTCCTTTGTCCTATCTGCAGGAGGGCCTGGATGAGGGTTTGGCCCTCAGTTTCCAGAGGGCTGGGAATGAAGAGCTAGAAGACAGTAATGACAGACAACAGCAGGAGAGACAACCACACAAGGACAGAAGCCAAGTACAGGGAACACAACAGGCAAGGGTGTCACAGGCCATGCTAGTGGGGCCAGGGCACTCTGCAATCCCTCTTCATTGCAATGAGTCAATGAAACTTGTTGAGAAAGGGAGCTTTCAGTTAAGCGTTGCCAGCACATACTATGGTCAAGTCAAGAGTGGGAAATTGTTGGAAAAGTGGTCAGAGAGAGGGCTGGGGGGGCAAGACATGCTCAGTTTTCCTCTTGGCTGCTTTAATTCTATGCCAGGTGCAATCTCAGAAGAGGTCTCCTCCAGCCACATCTTCTTCATCCATCTCTTTTGCAAATGGCTGAAAGGCAGGGAGGAGGATATGAGAGCAGGAAGAACCTTCCTGCTCCCAGTCCCCAGATCTGGTAGTGCTAAATTTGTCCCAGTAATGGGAACTAGCCCATGTTCAGCAAAAAGGCTCCAGGCCATTCTGTAAAAGTAGATTACAATTATCCCTTGGTGCCTGTCCATGGGGGATTCGTTCCAGCACCTCGTATGAACACCAAAATCCACAGATGCTTAGGTCCCTTACACAAAATGGTGCAGTATTTGCATGTAACCTACACACATCCTTTAAATCATCTCTAAACCACTTACAATACCTAGTACGATGTAAATGCTCTATAAATAGTTGTTATATTGTATTGTTTAGGGAATGACAAGAATAAAAAGTCTGCACTGTACAGATGCAAACCTCATAGGCTCAACCACGTTTTTGATCCACGATTGGTTGAATCTGTGCCTGTGGAATGGTGGATACAGAGGGCGGACTGTACACGGAGCTTTTCTGCAGGAATCTCTTTTATCCACATCCTTCTGCAGAGACTGCGGGGCCTCTGCCTGTATATATGCCTGTCACAATATTTGTCACAATATTCCAGGAAAAGTCCCTCTTCCAAGAGGAATATTATATTGTTTATGAGATAATTTACTTTAAAATACTTTGGCATAAACAACATGGGATGTATGTGGAACTGTCCCTTAGGTACGTTCAAGGTGGTCTGCATTTGAGACACCCTAAGCAGAACACTCCAGGACACTCAACAAGCACAGAGAGTCCCTGTTCAAAAAGCATCCCTTTCAGAGCTGATACGTAGCCTTCAAAATAGCAGTGTCGAAAATCTACTAGGTCAGTTTGCCACCTGAAAATGGGCATAAAATGAACAACTCTATGGCCGGGCGCGGTGGCTCAAGCCTGTAATCCCAGCACTTTGGGAGGCCGAGGCGGGCGGATCACGAGCTCAGGAGATCGAGACCATCCTGGCTAACACGGTGAAACCCCGTCTCTACTAAAAAATACAAAAAACTAGCCGGGCGTGGTGGCGGCGCCTGTAGTCCCAGCTACTCGGGAGGCTGAGGCAGGAGAATGGCGTAAACCCGGGAGGCGGAGCTTGCAGTGAGCTGAGATCCAGCCACTGCACTCCAGCCTGGGCAACAGAGCCAGACTCCGTCTCAAAAAAAAAAAAAAAAAAATGAACAACTCTAACCATCAGCATCAGTGCCCGTGCCATGAACAATGGCATCACAACTGTTCTGACCAAGGTGATCTGAGCCACCCTCCAGATGTAGCTAGGGCTATAGCTGATGAAGGCTGTAATCTCATCCATGGCTTGGCAGAACGTTACCATAACAAAGCCACACTCCCTCTTGTAGATGCTCCACACAGGATCACCACTATTCTATGAACACATCCCTCCTTCTAGGTTTCCGCCAGCACCAGCCAGAGTTGAGAGCTCTGGACACATCCAGGTGCTCTGGTCCACTTGGTGGGAAACCTGGACAGCTGAAGGTGCTATAGAGTGTGATTTTTAGGGCAAACACTGGAGTCAGTCTCGCTGCTTTAAATTCAACCCCACTGTTCATTAGCTGTGGGCCCTGGGGATATGGCTTAGACTCAGTGTCTCAGTTAATACATGAAAAGGGCTTAGAATCATGCTCAGCAAACAGGAAGTGCATTGTTAGTCAGCATTATTATTACCACCCCCTAGAGGAGAGCAGAGTACCAGGTCATCGAGGTCCAAGGCACCAGGTTGTATGACAATAACCACGACTACCTTCTGATGAGCACCTTAATCACTGTAAACACACTCTACCAGCTCCTTCACTCGCATTAATTCCTTTAACCCTCACAACAACTCTTGGGGTGGTTATTATTAGCCCCATTTTGTGGGTGATGAAATCAAGGCTTAGAAAGATTAAGTAACTTTCTCCTTGTCATGTAACTTAACGCAAGGGAATTAAGACATATACCAAGTCCTGTGTTACCCCAGAGCCTGGGTTCTTCCCTACCACAATGCCCCGCCTCTCCCTAGGATGGCCAAGCTGTTTCTGGGAGCACTTTGACTCTCTATGTTGACTTTTCTACCAAGGAGAGAAATCATGGATAATGGAATATCTTACCTCCTTGACAATTATGTTTCTCATTTTGCATTAACAAATTAGCCTTCGGGTTTATCAGTCCATCTCTTATTGAGAGACAGGACTAGCTGGATTTCCTAGGCCAACTAAGAATTCCTTTGCCTAGCTGGGGAAGGTGACCGCACCCACCTTTAAACACGGGGCTTGTAACTCAGCTCACATCCGACCAATCAGGTAGTAAAGAGGGCTCACTAAAATACCAATTAGGCTAAAAGCAGGAGGTAAAGAAATAGTCAAATCATCTATCATCTGAGAGCACAGGGGGAGGGACAATGATTGGGATATAAACCCCAGGCATTCAAGCCAGGAATGGGCAACCCCCTTAGGGTCCCCTCCCATTGTATGGGAGCTCTGTTTTCAACTCTATTAAATCTTGCAACTGCACGCTCTTCTGGTCCGTGTTTATTCCAGCTTCAGCTGAGCTTTTGCTCGCTGTCCACCACTGCTGAATGCCGCCATCGCAGACGCGCCATTGACTCCCACCCCTCCGAATCTGACAGGGTGTCCGCTGCACTTCTGATCCAGCAAGGTGCCCATTGCTGCTCCCAATCAGGCTAGAGGCTCACCACCGTTCTGCATGACTAAGTGCCCGAGTTCATCCTAATCAAGCTGAACACTAGTTGCTGGGTTCCGTGGTTCTCTTCCATGACCCATGGCTTCTAATAGAGCTATAACACTCACCGCATGGCCCAAGGTTCCATTCCTTGGAATCTGTGAGGCCAAGAACCCCAGGTCAGAGAATAAAAGCCTTGCCGCCATCTTAGGAGTGGCTCACCACCATCTTGGGAGCTCTAAAAACAAAGACCATCCGGTAACATTATGACCTGGGTTGGGGTAGTGGTTAATGGCCTTAGATGCATGTTAGATTCACCTTTTAAAAATCCCAGTGCTCAGGGCACACCCTGGGCCAATTAAATCCAAATCTCAAGGACAGCTACCCAAGCATCAGTATTTTTACAGCTTCCCAAGTGATGATAACGCATGTCAAGGTCATGACCACTGGATGAGGGTAACCAACAAGGCTGCATCTAACAAACTCCTGGAAAACTAAGCATCTGATCCTGCGACATTCTGAATCACCATGGCCATGCTTCTTGGACGGCCAATAGCATCACCTCCCAGATCTCAGAAGGAAACTCTGGGAATGAACACAGGGCTCAAAACCGAGGCTTTTCTTCCCTCCCAGCAGAGAAAAGAATGGTTGGTGTAAGGTCTGGGCTCTCCCTCCACACCCCTTGTGAACAGCCCTCAAGCACTGCCTCCAGACAGCTCATGCCAGGCTCCTTTATCCACCTCCCTGACTCATACAACACATTTGAATCTGGACATTTGGTTATTCTTCTCAAAATGAAGGATAGGGTTTTTGCCTGGGATATAATGAGTTGAATAAAATTTTATGGGTCTCTCTGGGAAGACTGAGTGTGGGTCTGGGCCAGAGGGGGAGGGGCAGGCAGAGGGCAGATGGTAAGAGCTTAGGGAGTCTCTCCTCAGGGACAGATAAAAAGGCTGAAGCAGAATTCCCGGAAGAATCAAAGGCAATCAGTGGATTAGCATACAAACTGCCTCCTCTCACGCCAGCTTCTGGCAGCCAAGCACCCATCAGGGGCAGCAGGCTCTTATCCCTGCAATAAATACTTAAGAAAACTCGCTGAAGCCAAACCTCTCCAGAGGGCAGTGGGGAGGAGCTAGGGTCTCAGGATCCAGTAATGGTCCCAGAGAGGGCGGTGAGGAGAGGGCAGGGGGTAGGTGGACAGGCATGGGGTTGGGAGAGGGGCCCAAGGTAGACATAGGAATGACATCAGTGCCCATGGGGGACCTGGGGAGGAATTAAGACACCATCTCCTCCACTCAGATGCTGGGGACTCCGAACCTGTCACCCTCTCTTAGGGCAGCGTCTGCTTCTATAAAGTAGGCAGACAAAAGCTGCTTCCCAAAAGAAAATGCTGTAACAGTGCCCCATACAGTTCTCACTTCCAATAGCAAGTGACAGAGAGGAGATAGCCTTTACATGCCCCTCGGCATAACAGAACTTTTTTTTTTTTTTTTTTTTTGAGACAGCGTCTCACTCTGTCACCCAGGCTGGAGTGCAGTAGCACAATCTCAGCTCACTGCAACCTCTGCCTCCCAGATTCAAGTGATCCTCCTGCCTCAGCCTCCTGAGTAGCTGGGACTACAAGCACATGCTACCATGCCTAATTTTTGTATTTTTAGTAGAGACGGGGTCTCACCATGTTGGCCAGGCTGGTCTCGAACTCCTAACCTCGTGATCCACCTGCCTCGGCCTCCCAAAGTGCTGGGATTACAGGCGTGAGCCACCGTGCCCAACCCAACTGAACTTTCTTTAGACAAATCTCTTCCTGACTCTAGGTTCTGACCTCTTGTTTCTTAGAGCACTTATTTAGCAAGCTTGCTTGCTAAATAAATTCTTTCTCTGCCCCTTTGAGAGGTAAATCTCTCCCAGCCTCTTGCCGGTTTTATAACCCAGGAATGTCTTTTTCAAGAGCCTGGGAGCCATCCCTTTGAAATGTAATCATCAAGAAGAATAGGGCCTCTCTCTCCCTGTCTCTGTGAGAGGGTAGTAGCCTAACTTCCATATGGGACAATTAGCAACCACAGATGTTCCTTTCTCTTTCCCCTGCCCCATAAGACTTTTGCTCTGTGAAGCCTCAAGATAACTAGGAAATACCAGTGATTGAACTTTTAATGGTCCATATTCTACATAGAACAATGTGGACATTAAACAACTATTCACTGAAGTTGACATTTTTCTACCTGTGTTTGCCATATACCCACATTATCCCTTAGGTCCCTGCAACTTGTCCCTGAGCCCAGTGGATGGGGAGCCCCCAGTAACCTACCAAAAGGTAGAAAAGCCTAGCTTATCCCATTTCTTAGCCTCTCCTGGAATCCTGGTGATGAGGAGGAGGAGTGAGTACCTCCCACTACCTTCATGGTGAGCCCATAGCTCTGTCCTCACAGCTGCTGAGCCAGGCTCCACATGGCTATGCCCTTCACTTCATCCTCACCTCTCTTTGGATCCTTTTTGCTTTGATACCACCCATACTGGACCACTGCTAAGATGACCTCAGTATCCATCTTTGTTTCCAACTAGAAAGAAGATGTCTTGCTTTTCTCAGCCCCACCACTGGGACCTTTAACGTGGTTTCATGGATCCCGAGGGAAATGTTTTCTTTGTATTTGACCAGACTGCCCTCTCCTTTCCAGAGGCAGGTTTGCGGTGAGTGAGTTCAAGCAGAGCCTCTTATCATTCCCAGGGTACCTGGTCTTTCTTTGGCTTGGTCCATCCTACCACCAGATTCTTTCCTTCCACATGATCACCCCACTCCCATAGCAGCACTCCACTGTCCCCTTCTGAAACCTGATTCTTTTTCAAGGCCCCTTGAGACCACCAAGCAAATCAGGGATTGTGACTAGGGAGAAATTGGATTGGTCACCAGCAAGAGGGACTGCTGCAGGCCAAAGCCTCAGTCTCAGCTCACAGATACCTACCACCTGGACTGAGCCTTCTGCTCCTTTGAAGTCTACAGTAAAAAAAAAAAAAAATTGATTTTCAAGGGTAGCTCACAGATTTGGTCATATGACTTCATTACCATATAACTTTCAGTCAATTATTATAGACTATCACTGTCCTTGTTGAGGTTGGGGTTTTATGCATCTAGGAGTCCACCTGGATAAAAAAACAAATACCTAGTTTTTTAAGATATTTAATGGCAGGGTGGAAGACTAATAATGATTTAAATAGCTAATTTTATTTAGCACTTTCTATGTTTCAGTCACTCTGCACTAAACACCCTACATAGATAACTTCATTTGTTTTCAAAATATGTGGAAAAGAAAACTAGGACTTTGAGAAGTTGGGCTATTTGCCCAAGCTCACACAATTAGGTGCTGAGGTCAAGATGTGAACCCAGGTAGCCTAAACTCATAATCATTACACTCCACCACCTCCTTATTACAAGGACATTTCATGACGTTGAATTCATCCCTCCCACCAGAATCAATACATAACTTCTCAGCATGTCTTTCTGAGCTATTTCTGCTGAGAGAACCAGCAGCATCAAAAGGATCCATTGTTTAGTTTATGTATTTCTCTGTGTTTTTAGAGGCAGGGTCTCACTCTGTTGCCCAGGCTGGAGTGCTGTGATCATAGCTCACTGCAGCCCCAAACTCCTGGGCCCAAGTGATCTTCCTGCCTCAGCCTCCCAAGTAACCAGGACTATAGGCACCCACCACACCCAACTAATTTTTTTATTTTATTTTTTGTAGGGATGGGATCTCAGTATGTTACCCAGGTCTTGAACTCCTAGTCTCAAGTGATCCTCCCCCGTCAGCCTCCCAAAGTCCTGGAATTACAGGCATGCCACCCTACGAGGCCAGGATCCATTGTTTAATTGGACTCATCAAACAACAGACCATTGGTCTATTACTGGCATTTTATGGACTTGTTACTGCCACTCTATTTCAAAACACCTTATATCAACCATTTTACTATACCACAGTGACCACATGGCCTGAATTTTCCAGAGTAATCCAGATTTCAATATCATGACCTATTTTTTATATAAGCCACAAAACACTTAAGAAATTATATTATATTCATATGCAAAACAGCCCCTTACCCTTTGCCTCTTGCATCAACAAGGAGCCCAGATTCATTCGTCAGACGTCCTTTTTCAAAATGTCCTGGGCTCTGAAAATATAGTCATGGTAGCCTGTGAACTCCTTCCTATCATGATGAGGTAGTTTTAACACACTTGCTCATGGCTGAGGCTAATTTACACTTTAGCCAAGTGATGGTGCCACGTGGTATCATCGCCACAGCTGAGGCAGAGCCTCTCCCAGTCACAGCTCTGGTGTTTAATTAGCCTCCATCTTCCTACTGACTGCAACCATCATCACTGAGTCCATTCTTATTCATTATGGACTTCTGGTGGCATTACTGCGATTTCCCAGCAGCCCGATTTTCCCCCCTAGAGAACAGACAGCAGATTGTCATCAAGCACTGAAGCAAGTCCTCACCACTCCTCATGTCATGCTGCTGTGCCTGGCACTGAGCCCTGCATCAACCAGGCCTGGTCAGACAGACTGGAGGCCTAATTGGTGCCAGGAACACATGTGGTCGGGCATTCTGTTGGTTCTGTAGTTTATAGACCGCGCACACACACCCCCACCCCCACCCATCCCATACACATGTGTTTACACAGCCCTCCTCTGCAGCATGTCCAAGAAACATGGAAAATGACTTTGGCCAAGAGCCATGAAGACTAGCGGTTCCAAGTGATTGATTCTCAACTGAAGGCAGGTGGAACGCAGAGATTGCATCTTCTAATTATCCATCTCTTCCCTCCAGGTAACCTCTTGGCCATTGAGCCTGTAAGGGATGTCACCAGCTTCCTAAAATGTATGTCACTCTGCTGGATGAAGTAGGCTGCTCATGACATAAGGGTCATGGAATATGTGGGGTAGACTCCCTCCCTCTATTCAATAACTCAGCATTTTGGTATATTTAAAATTATCTCTTTGCTTCTGAAATAAAAGGAAGTTTATGTGAAAATATATTAGCATGGTGAAAGTATTAAATAAAAGTCAAAGACTTTCAGTGTTAAAGGAAAAGACAGACAAGGTCCATGCCCTCCAGAGCAAGAGTTCCCCACCTGGGGAATAGAGGGCAGAGGGTAGACACATGGTCTGGAGAGACAGCAGATTGAGACAAGCATGACTTTATTTGGCCATCACTGATCCATCACACAATTTCAAGCAGGTCTACTTTCCACACACCAGTTGACATGTATGGCCGGGTAATGGAGCAAGACCGCTACAAGCTGTCAGCAATGAGCTGGGAGTAATGAAGGCAAGGCCAGAAGGTGAGCAGGATGGTCAGAAACCCAGAAAGCAATAGCAAGATGTCAAAGCCATGTCTATGTGGTAGAGTGGAGTTCAGAACATGGCTGCGGTTAGACCAAGAGAGCAAAACAAGAGATGCCAAATCCAAGGAGGGTGTGAGAGTCAAAGTGGGCACATCCAAGCCCAAGTTGGCAGGAGCCAGCAGGAATGCAGGGTACGGAGACTGAAGGAGGGGGCAATCCAAGTAAACCCCCGTGGAGTCACCAGTGGGGGTTCCACAATGGTAGTCCCTCCCATCCCCTCCTAAGCAAGCATTTTCGTGTGATGCTAATGTGCATCCTTTCATTTGTATACATTCCTGAAAAATGTGTGCTGTGACTTTGTGAGCATGCATTTTCATTTATAGAAATATTATTGTGCTATGGATCTGGTTCCCCTTTTCTTAACTCTTTTCAAGAAGCTCTCTGTATTTAAGATCCTTCCATGTTACTATGTGCATATCCAGCCCTCCGTTTCTAATCACTGTACAATAGTCCATAGCAAGCATCCACCATGCTATACTGTGTCATCTCCTGGTGATGGAACCCAGATTGGCCTCCAACTGCACCTTCCCCGCCAGCCTCATGAAACATGGGGTTATGAGCACCCTCATGCATGCCACTATGGACCTGTGAAAGAACTGGGGGGTTATGTGCCCTAAAGTGGAATTTGGGGGTCATATGGAAAATGTATTCTTAACAACTAAATCATGTGAGATGGTTCCAGAATGGTTGCACAGTCTACATGCCCACCAGCAGGGCAAGGTGATTCCTACGTCTAAGGATTCCCCATTGAAGTTCTGGGGCTCTGCTTTTTTCCATTTATTTCTTTCTGTGCCAGGGTACCTAATACCATTCAAACAGAAACTTCACATGAGGGCAGTGCTCAACTTCTTCCCCAGGTGACCACAAAAATATTTTGAGACCCAATGCATGTTTGTGCAATTCTTCTAGCTCCCACCTAAATGTTCTCTATTTATTCTCAGGATTTCATAGGACAAAATAACCAAGGCATATTTTCAGGCAATATGTTTCTAGCATTCCCCAAGTCCTTTGACCTGCTGACTCCAATTGCCACCATCAATAGACACCCATAATAAAGTGACTGCTCAAGAATCTATACCGCATTAACCATAGCTGTGTTCATCTAATAAGATTCTGTGCCAGCACACTGTGATTTATATGGGTGTCTAACTTCCATATTTTGTTGTCTTTCTTCTGAGTTATCTTCTCATATCACTCTTATTCTACCTTTGATTTTTTTTTTCCTTGGATTTTTCTGCTCTCTTCTAATTAAATATGTGTATAAGTATATGTGCATAACTCTGATAGACATAGATTGGACTCCACCTCTGCTGCCAAAAGGCATAAAGGCATAAAACTACATCTTGAATCTATAGCCCGGGGGCACACAGCTGTTTAGCTTGTCTCTTTTTGTTTTACCACTCCCCAATTGCATTCCCTCCTGCCTAAAGTAACACCATCCTGCCTAAAGGTGAAGAGCCAGTCACCGTTCTTCACCCCTTTTCACATCTTAAATCCGTCATTACAAATGAACCGCCTGCAGAGGTTTCTGCATAGTCCCCACAGCCATTTTTCTTGGTTGTTTTTGTTTTTGATTTGAGACAGAGTTTTACTCTTGTTGCCCCAGCTGGAGTGCAATGGCACGATCTCGGCTCACCGCATCCCCTCCATCCCCTGGGTTCAAGCAATTATTCTCTTGCCTCAGCCTCCCAAGTAGCTAGGATTACAGACATGCACCACCACGCCTGGCTAATTTTGTATTTTTTAGTAAGGATGGGGTTTCTTTATGTTGGTCAGGCTGGTCTTGAACTCCCAACCTCTGGTGATAGGCCCTTCCTCGGCCTCCCAAAGTGCTGGGATTACAGACAGGAGCCACTGCACCCGGCCGATTCTTCCTGTTTTACACAGCAATAGGAGCCCATGATAGCCCAAGTGAAACCCATATTTTCCAGCTTTTTTTGAGACAGGGTCTTGCTCTGTCACCCAAGCTGGAGTGCAGTAGTACAATCACAGCTCACTGCAGCCTCAACCTCCAGGCTCAATTGATCCTCCCACCTCAACCTCCCTACAGGCGTGTGCCACCATGCCCAGCTAATTTTTTGTAAAGACAGGGTTTTGCCATATTGCCCAGGCTGCTCTCGAACTCTTAAGCTCAAGCAATCTGCCTACCTTGGCCTCCCAAAGTGCTGGGATTACAGGTGTGAGCCACCGCACCCAGCTTATATTTCTCAGCTTTCTTGCAGATAGGTCTTGCCTTAGATGAAGGCACCTATGTAGCCATTCTTCCTTCTTCCAGCCCTCACTGGCTGGAAATAAAATGTGATTATGAGAGCTGAAGCACCACCTCAGATCATGAGATGGACAGTGAGGGCATTGTAAGGATGACAGAGGACATACAGGGAAGGATCCTGGGTCTCTGCTGATAGTCGAACTACCGCAGAAGCCCTGGACTGCTTACCTAGCATTTCAAATGGCAAAAACAAGCTTCTCCTTCTGTATGCCATTAATGTTATATATTAGCCTAGCCAGTACATATATGTTCCAGGGGCCAGCAAACGTTTTCTGTAGGAAATATTTTAGGCTTTTCAAGCCAAGATATTTCTGTTGCAGCTATTCACCTCTGCCCTCATAGCACAAAGGCAGCCATAGACAATATGTAAACAAATGAGTGTGGCTGTATTAAAACTGTATGTACAAAAAGAGACATTTATTGGGTTGGATTTGGCCCATAGGATACAGTTTACCACCCCTCATACAGAGGATATGGGTTTTTTGTTTGTTTGTTTGTTTTTTGGTGTTGTTTGAGATGGAGTCTCGCTCTATCGCCAGGCTGGAGTACAATGGCACGATCTCGGCTCACTGCAACCTCCGCCCCCCAGGTTCAAGCGATTCTCCTCCCTCAGCCTCCCGAGTAGCTGAGACTACAAGTGTGCGCCATGCCCAGCTAATTTTTGTATTTTTAGTAGAGATGGGATTTCACCATGTTGGCCAGGATGGTCTTGATCTCTTGACCTCGTGATCCACCCACCTCAGCCTCCCAAAGTGCTGGGATTACAGGTTTAAGCCACCATGCCCGGCCAGGATATGTTTTTAAACTTTATGTCAATCTTATCATCACATTGTATGTATCCTTCTGCTACTTGCTTTCTTCATTCAGCATTGTGGGTTAGTTTTTTTCGTTTTGTTTTGTTTTTGCTTTTTTCTATTTATGCATAATAGATGTACATAGTTTCAGGGTGCATATGATAATTTGATACATTCATATAATTTGTAAAGATCAAATCATGGTGTACTTGAGAGATCACCTTAATCAATATCATGTTCTTGAGATCTATCCATGTTACACATGTCAATTTTATTCAATCATTTCAGTTACTAGAAACTATAGCATTTGAATAAATGCTTCACTATTTATTCATTCATTCTCCTGTCAATGATCTTTCAGGTAGAAATAATTAGGTTTGTGGTCTTTCAGGTTGTTTCTAATTATTCATTTTCACAAACAGTGTTACAGCCCACACTCACCAGAATGCCTCCCGAGGCCTGTGTGGGTTTCTGTAGAATTCACTCCTGGGAATGAAACTACTGTATTCACACAGTATGTGCATTTCCAGCTTACTAGCAATTTCCAAACTTTCTCTCCACGACGGTACCAATTAAACCCTCCATCAGTATATGATGGCTCCCCTGGCTCCATGTTGTTACCCATACTTGCTATTTTCAGACTTCCTAAATTGTGTCAATCTGATCGGTCAGAAAAGTATCTCACTGTGATTTTAATTTGCATTGCTTGTTTACTAAGGAGGTTGAGCACTTTCTCATGTATTCACTGGTCATTTAGGTTCCTCTTTATAAAATTCATTGGTAAGCTGGGCACGGTGGCTCACACCTGTAAACCCAGTACTTCGAGAGGCCGAGGCGGGCATATCACCTGAGGTCAGGAGTTCGAGACGAGCCTGACCAACATGGAGAAACTCCATCTCTACTAAAAATACAAAATTAACCGGGCGTGGTGGCACATGCCTGTAATCCCGCTACTCAGGAGGCTGAGGCAGGAGAATCACTTGAACCCGGGAGGCAGAGGTTACAGTGAGCCAAGATCGCGCCATTGCACTCCAGCCTGGGCAACAAGAGTGAAACTCCGTCTCAAAAAAAAAAAAAGAAAAAAAGAAAAAGAAAAAGAAAAAAAAAACCTCACTGGTAGTATCTTTTAGATTATTTGTAGTTTTCTTTTTTTTTTTTTTTATTTTTTATTATTATACTTTGAGTTCTAGGGTACATGTGCATAACGTGCAGGTTTGTTACATATGTATACTTGTGCCATGTTGGTGTGCTGCAGCCATCAACTCGTCAGCACCCAACAACTCGTCATTTACATCAGGTATAACTCCCAGTGCAATCCCTCCCCCCTGCCCACTCCCCATGATAGGCCCCGGTGTGTGATGTTCCCCTTCCCAAGTCCAAGTGATGTCATTGTTCAGTTCCCACCTATGAGTGAGAACATGCGGTGTTTGGTTTTCTGTTCTTGTGATAGTTTGCTAAGAATGATGGTTTCCAGCTGCATCCATGTCCCTACAAAGGACACAAACTCATCCTTTTTTATGGCTGCATAGTATTCCATGATGTATATGTGCCACATTTTCTTAATCCAGTCTGTCACTGATGGACATTTGGGTTGATTCCAAGTCTTTGCTATTGTGAATAGTGCCGCAATAAACATACGTGTGCATGTGTCTTTATAGCAGCATGTTTTATAATCCTTTGGGTATATACCCAGTAATGGGATGGCTGGGTCATATGGTATATCTAGTTCTAGATCCTTGAGGAATCGCCATACTGTTTTCCATAATGGTTGAACTAGTTTACAATCCCACCAACAGTGTAAAAGTGTTCTTATTTCTCCACATCCTCTCCAGCACCTGTTGTTTCCTGACTTTTTAATGATCGCCATTCTAACTGGTGTGAGATGGTATCTCATTGTGGTTTTGATTTGCATTTCTCTGATGGCCAGTGATGATGAGCATTTTTTCATGTGTCTGTTGGCTGTATGAATGTCTTCTTTTGAGAAATGTCTGTTCATATCCTTTGCCCACTTTTTGATGGGGTTGTTTGTTTTTTTCTTGTAAATTTGTTGGAGTTCGTTGTAGGTTCTGGATATTAGCCCTTTGTCAGATGAGTAGATTGCAAAAATTTTCTCCCATTCTGTAGGTTGCCTGTTCACTCTGATGGTAGTTTCTTTTGCTGTGCAGAAGCTCTTTAGTTTAATGAGATCCCATTTGTCAATTTTGGCTTTTGCTGCCGTTGCTTTTGGTGTTTTAGACATGAAGTCTTTGCCCATGCCTATGTCCTGAATGGTACTACCTAGGTTTTCCTCTAGGATTTTTATGGTATTAGGTCTAACATTTAAGTCTCTAATCCATCTTGAATTAATTTTCGTATAAGGAGTAAGGAAAGGATCCAGTTTCAGCTTTCTACTTATGGCTAGCCAATTTTCCCAGCACCATTTATTAAATAGGGAATCCTTTCCCCATTTCTTGTTTCTCTCAGGTTTGTCAAAGATCAGTTGACTGTAGATGTATGGTATTATTTCTGAGGACTCTATTCTGTTCCATTGGTCTATATCTCTGTTTTGGTACCAGTACCATGCTGTTTTGGTTACTGTAGCCTTGTAGTATAGCTTGAAGTCAGGTAGCATGATGCCTCCAGCTTTGTTCTTTTGACTTAGGATTTTCTTGGAGATGCGGGGTCTTTTTTGGTTCCATATGAACTTTAAAACAGTTTTTTCCAATTCTGTGAAGAAACTCATTGGTAGCTTGATGGGGATGGCATTGAATCTATAAATAACCTTGGGCAGTATGGCCATTTTCACGATATTGATTCTTCCTATCCATGAGCATGGTATGTTCTTCCATTTGTTTGTGTCCTCTTTTATTTCACTGAGGAGTGGTTTGTAGTTCTCCTTGAAGAGGTCCTTTACATCCCTTGTAAGTTGGATTCCTAGGTATTTTATTCTCTTTGAAGCAATTGTGAATGGAAGTTCATTCATGATTTGGCTCTCTGTTTGTCTGTTACTAGTGTATAAGAATGCTTGTGATTTTTGCACATTAATTTTGTATCCTGAGACTTTGCTGAAGTTGCTTATCAGCTTAAGGAGATTTTGGGCTGAGACAATGGGGTTTTCTAAATATACAATCATGTCATCTGCAAACAGGGACAATTTGACTTCTTCTTTTCCTAACTGAATCCCCTTGATTTCTTTCTCTTGCCTGATTGCCCTAGCCAGAACTTCCAACACTATGTTGAATAGGAGTGGTGAGAGAGGGCATCCCTGTCTTATGTCAGTTTTCAAAGGGAATTTTTCCAGTTTTTGCCCATTCAGTATGATATTGGCTGTGGGTTTGTCATAAATAGCTCTTATTATTTTGAGGTACGTTCCATCAATACCGAATTTATTGAGCGTTTTTAGCATGAAGGGCTGTTGAATTTTGTCAAAAACCTTTTCTGCATCTATTGAGATAATCATGTGGTTCTTGTCTTTGGTTCTGTTTATATGCTAGATTATGTTTATTGATTTGCGAATGTTGAACCAGCCTTGCATCCCAGGGATGAAGCCCACTTGATCATGGTGGATAAGCTTTTTGATGTGCTGCTGAATCCGGTTTGCCAGTATTTTATTGAGGATTTTTGCATCGATATTCATCAGGGATATTGGTCTAAAATTCTCTTTTTTTGTTGTGTCTCTGCCAGGCTTTGGTATCAGGATGATGTTGGCCTCATAAAATGAGTTAGGGAGGATTCCCTCTTTTTCTATTGATTGGAATAGTTTCAGAAGGAATGGTACCAGCTCCTCCTTGTACCTCTGGTAGAATTCGGCTGTGAATCCATCTGGTCCTGGACTTTTTTTGGTTGGTAGGCTATTAATTATTGCCTCAATTTCAGAGCCTGCTATTGGTCTATTCAGGGATTCAACTTCTTCCTGGTTTAGTCTTGGAAGAGTATAAGTGTCCAGGAAATTATCCATTTCTTCTAGATTTTCCAATTTATTTGCATAGAGGTGTTTATAGTATTCTCTGATGGTAGTTTGTATTTCTGTGGGGTCGGTGGTGATATCCCCTTTATCATTTTTTATTGCATCAATTTGATTCTTCTCTCTTTTCTTCTTTATTAGTCTTGCTAGCGGCCTGTCAATTTTGTTGATCTTTTCAAAAAACCAACTCCTGGATTCATTGATTTTTTGGAGGGTTTTTTGTGTCTCATCTCCTTCAGTTCTGCTCTGATCTTAGTTATTTCTTGCCTTCTGCTAGCTTTCGAATGTGTTTGCTCTTGCTTCTCTAGTTCTTTTAACTGCAATGTTAGAGTGTCAATTTTAGATCTTTCCTGCTTTCTCTTGTGGGCATTTAGTGCTATAAATTTCCCTCTACACACTGCTTTAAATGTGTCCCAGAGATTCTGGTATGTTATATCTTTGTTCTCATTGGTTTCAAAGAACATCTTTATTTCTGCCTTCATTTCGTTATGTACCCAGTAGTCATTCAGGAGCAGGTTGTTCAGTTTCCATGTAGTTGAGCAGTTTTGATTGAGTTTCTTAGTCCTAAGTTCTAGTTTGATTGCACTGTGGTCTGAGAGACAGTTTGTTATAATTTCTGTTCTTGTACATTTGCTGAGGAGTGCTTTACTTCCAATTATGTGGTCAATTTTGGAGTAAGTACGATGTGGTGCTGAGAAGAATGTATATTCTGTTGATTTGGGGTGGAGAGTTCTATAGATGTCTATTAGGTCTGCTTGCTGCAGAGATGAGTTCAATTCCTGGATATCCTTGTTAACTTTCTGTCTCGTTGATCTGTCTAATGTTGACAGTGGAGTGTTGAAGTCTCCCATTATTATTGTATGGGAGTCTAAGTCTCTTTGTAAGTCTCTAAGGACTTGCTTTATGAATCTGGGTGCTCCTGTATTGGGTGCATATATATTTAGGATAGTTAGCTCTTCCTGTTGAATTGATCCCTTTACCATTATGTAATGGCCTCTTTGTCTCTTTTGATCTTTGATGGTTTAAAGTCTGTTTTATCAGAGACTAGTATTGCTACCCCTGCTTTTTTTTGTTCTCCATTTGCTTGGTAAATCTTCCTCCATCCCTTTATTTTGAGCCTATGTATGTCTCTGCATGTGAGATGGGTCTCCTGAATACAGCAGACTGATAGGTCTTGACTCTTTATCCAGTTTGCCAGTCTGTGTCTTTTAATTGGAGCATTTAGTCCATTTACATTTAAGGTTAATATTGTTATGTGTGAACTTGATCCTGTCATTATGATATTAACTGGTTATTTTGCTCGTTAGTTGATGCAGTTTCTTCCTAGCCTTGATGGTCTTTACATTTTGGCATGTTTTTGCCATGGCTGGTACCAGTTGTTCCTTTCCATGTTTAGTGCATCCTTCAGGATCTCTTGTAAGGCAGGCCTAGTGGTGACAAAATCTCTAAGCATTTGCTTATCTGTAAAGGATTTTATTTCTCCTTCACTTATGAAACTTAGTTTGGCTGGATATGAAATTCTGGGTTTAAAATTCTTTTCTTTAAGAATGTTGAATATTGGCCCCCACTCTCTTCTGGCTTGTAGAGTTTCTGCCGAGAGATCTGCTGTTAGTCTGATGGGCTTCCCTTTGTGGGTAACCTGACCTTTCTCTCTGGCTGCCCTTAAGATTTTTTCCGGCCGGGCGCGGTGGCTCAAGCCTGTAATCCCAGCACTTTGGGAGGCCGAGACGGGCGGATCACGAGGTCAGGAGATCGAGACCATCCTGGCTAACACAGTGAAACACCGTCTCTACTAAAAAATACAAAAAAAAAAATAGCCGGGCGAGGTGGCGGGCGCCTGTAGTCCCAGCTACTCGGGAGGCTGAGGCAGGAGAATGGCAAAAACCCGGGAGGCGGAGCTTGCAGTGAGCTGAGATCTGGCCACTGCACTCCAGCCTGGGCAACAGAGCAAGACTCCGTCTCAAAAAAAAAAAAAAAAAAAAAAAAAGATTTTTTCCTTCATTTCAACTTTGGTGAATCTGGCAATTATGTGTCTTGGAGTTGCTCTTCTCGAGGAGTATCTTTGTGGCATTCTCTGTATTTCCTGGATTTGAATGTTGGCCTGCCCTATTAGGTTGGGGAAGTTCTCCTAGATGATATCCTGAAGAGTGTTTTCCAGCTTGGTTCCATTTTCCCCCTCACTTTCAGGCACCCCAATCAGACGTAGATTTGGTCTTTTTACATAATCCCATACTTCTTGCAGGCTTTGTTCATTTCTTTTTCTTCTTTTTTCTTTTGGTTTCTCTTCTTGCTTTATTTCATTCATTTGATCCTCAATCGCTGATACTCTTTCTTCCAGTTGATCGAGTCGGTTACTGAAGCTTGTGCATTTGTCACGTATTTCTCGTGTCATGGTTTTCATCTCTTTCATTTCGTTTATGACCTTCTCTGCATTAATTACTCTAGCCATCAATTCTTCCACTTTTTTTTCAAGATTTTTAGTTTCTTTGCGCTGGGTACGTAATTCCTCCTTTAGCTCTGAGAAGTTTGATGGACTGAAGCCTTCTTCTCTCATCTCGTGAAAGTCATTCTCCGTCCAGCTTTGATCCGTTGCTGGCGATGAGCTGCGCTCCTTTGCCGGGGGAGATGCGCTCTTATTTTTTGAATTTCCAGCTTTTCTGCCCTGCTTTTTCCCCATCTTTGTGGTTTTATCTGTCTCTGGTCTTTGATGATGGTGACGTACTGATGGGGTTTTGGTGTAGGTGTCCTTCCTGTTTGATAGTTTTCCTTCTAACAGTCAGGACCCTCAGCTGTAGGTCTGTTGGAGATTGCTTGAGGTCCACTCCAGACCCTGTTTGCCTGGGTATCAGCAGCAGAGGCTGCAGAAGATAGAATATTGCTGAACAGCGAGTGTACCTGTCTGATTCTTGCTTTGGAAACTTCCTCTCAGGGGTGTACTCCACCCTGTGAGGTGTGGGGTGTCAGACTGCCCCTAGTGGGAGATGTCTCCCAGTTAGGCTACTCAGGGGTCAGGGACCCACTTGAGCAGGCAGTCTGTCCCTTCTCAGATCTCAACCTCCGTGTTGGGAGATCCACTGCTCTCTTCAAAGCTGTCAGAGTCGTTTGCGTCTGCAGAGGTTTCTGCTGCGTTTGTTATTGTTTACTGTGCCCTGTCCCCAGAGGTGGAGTCTACAGAGGCAGGCAGGTTTCCTTGAGCTGCTGTGAGCTCCACCCAGTTCGAGCTTCCCAGCGGCTTTGTTTACCTACTTAAGCCTCAGCAATGGCGGGCGCCCCTCCCCCAGCCTCACTGCTGCCTTGCTGGTAGATCACAGACTGCTGTGCTAGCAATGAGGGACGCTCCATGGGCGTGGGACCCTCCCAGCCAGGTGTGGGATATAATATCCTGGTGTGCCCGATTCCTTAAAGCGCAGTATTGGGGTGGGAGTTACCCAATTTTCCAGGTGTTGTGTGTCTCAGTTCCCCTGGCTAGGAAAAGGGATTCCCTTCCCCCTTGCGCTTCCCAAGTGAGGCGATGCCTCGCCCTGCTTCAGCTCTCACTGGTCGGGCTGCAGCAGCTGACCAGCACCGATTGTCCGGCACTCCCTAGTGAGATGAACCCAGTACCTCAGCTGAAAATGCAGAAATCACCGGTCTTCTGTGTGGCTCGCGCTGGGAGTTGGAGACTGGAGCTGTTCCTATTCGGCCATCTTGCTCTGCCCCCTATTTGTAGTTTTCATGTTGATTTGTAAGTGATTGTCTCGTATTCTGGATACTAATTATTTATCTCTTGTAAGCTTTACAAATATCTTTATCAACTCTGTAACTTGATTTTTAATTCATATTTCAATTGATGAATATTTTTAATTTTAATATAGTCAAACCTATCTAATTTCTCGTTTTAGTTACTGCTTCTGACATCTTAATAAGCCTTTCCTATTTCCAAAGTTACGAAGACATTCTCTTACACTTTCCTTCAATGCTTTGAAGTTTTCCTTTGCACATTTAGGTCGTTTAATGTCCTAAAATCGATCTTAGTATAGGTTTCAAATAGAATGTTTTCCATTATAGATTACCAAGTTTTCCAGTGATGTTTGTTAAATAGCCCATGCATTCCTAACAGATTTGCAATGCACCTTGTCACATATCAAATGCCCATATATTCATGGTTTTATATCTGACACTGCTTTTCTATTCTCTTGATCTCTTTTTCATTTCCTGTGCCAATACCACACTGTCCTAATCATGATAGCTTTATAATAAGCCTTGATTCCTGGTAGATCAATTCCCTTGATTTTTGTTGTTTTTCTTCAAAATTGATGACTTGGATATTCCTGTTCCTTTCTTTGCTCTCCGTAAAAAATTTTAGAATCTGCCCACCAGGTTCTATGAAAAAAGTTGTTAGGATTTTGCCTGTCATTGCATTCAATTTACAGATTCATCGAGAGATAATGACACCTTTGCAATACTGACTCTTCCTAATCACTCTGTCTCTTGCACTTCCACGGCATCAGAGGACAATAATTTGAGGCAAATTTATGGCCATTTGAACTGCTGTAATCCAAGGTTGTTGATTAATGGTTCTGTGTCAATTCAGAGAAAAATTCCCACTGCCTGGCTACAGGATTCTGTCCTTGACCTTGTCCTTTTGAAAATACCTGTCAATCAATCAGTCAGATTACAGCAACCTGATAGGGAGAGCACGTGCCACCGATGACATAATCAAAATTCACAATGATCTCAATAGTCTAGGCTGCTTGGCCAAAGCCCAGAAAATAACATTTAACAAGTATAAATGCAGAGCCCAGCAGCAATTTCTGAAATTCACTTGCACAAATGCCAAGAGGTTGCAGAGGGAGTACTGATTTGGCAGCAATTTATGTGAAAAGGATTTTGTGGCACAAGGGAGGCAGGTAGGTAGTCATTGATCACAAACCTAATATGAGACAATAATATGATTTGGCCATTTAAAGAGCTAAGGCAAACTTATTAAAGTCAATATCCAGTTCATGTGAATTACAGGCTCCCTGTACTCTGGTGTTATCTGATCATATCCACAGCACATGCTTCATCTTTGGATGCCACACCAACATATCTCGGAGCATCTAAAGAAGGGTGGACAACGTGGTGAGAGATTGTGAAAAGCTTTCAATGCAAGGTCTGGATAAAGAGGCATCCATGCTGTTATTGCTTCCATGGCAAAGCAACAAAGTAAACCACTGTCCAGCCTGTAAAAGGGAATACTCTCTAACTTACGTTGAAGATGTCTCCAACAATGGAATGGTCAGGTGCATAGTAGTTAGTGAATTTCTGCTGTTAGAACCATTCTAGCAGGGGCTAAGAGAACACGTCCCAAATATGTGGCATGAATAGGATGCCTGCTTTGGGTGGACTCCTTGGTAAGTGACCATGGCTTTAAGATCATACATTTTTTTCTGCCTGGTCCAGCACAAACTTCTTCAATCATAAATACAAAGAAGAAATAATACACAGGTAAGCAAAGGCAGGAACACAGAGTGAATACAAAATGAGGAAGGATTTTGTCCAGATTAGGCCAGATTAGGAAGGATTTTGTCACCTCTTTTATTTAAAAAAAATGCATTTATGAAATATTTCAAATATACAAAAAGCACAGAGAAAAACAAAACAAGTATCTATGTCTCTACCAACAAGATTTAACCATTGCTATATTGTGCCATATTTGTTTAAGATATTTTAAAAGAAATAAAACATTACAGGTATGGTTAAACTTACAGTACCTAGTCTAACCCATTTCCCATGAGAGACAATTCTCCTGAAGTTGGTATATATCCTTCTCACCCATGTATTTGAGCCTTACTACACATTTCCATTAAAGTATATAGTATTAAGTGTTTTCAAATTTTATAGGAATGGTTTTAGGCTATTTATAATATTCTGCAACTTGTTTTCTTAGAAGACCATTATAAATAAGGCTGCAACAATCATCTTTGTACACATCTCCTTGTTTATACATGACTGTCTCAGAGTATATATATCTAGAAGTGAAATTGCTGAGTCAGAGTCACAGGTCTGAAATGTTACTAAATACTGCCTAATTGGTTGTACCCAGGAGTGCTATAAGACAGTTTCCATTATCTCACATTCTAGCTGATACAACAAACTTTCAAATTTTTGATAAACTGATTGGCATGAAATGGCATTTCATTGTGATTTGAGAGTTTCTGGCATTTCTGAATGCTAGAAAGATTGAATATTTTTCATATACTTATGGATTTGTGGAATTATTCATATATTCTGGACATTTATTCTTGATTGATTGTATACAGGTCAATATCTTCTTTTTATTTTTTACTTTTTTTGAGATGGAGTCTTGTTCTGTTGCCCAGGCTGAGTGCAGTGGCATGATCTCAGCTCAGTGCAACCTCCACCTCCCAGGTTCAAGCGATTCTTCTGTCTCAGCTTCCCGAGTAGCTGGGACTACAGGTGCACACTATCATACCTGGCTAGTTTTTGTATTTCTTAGTAGAGACGGGGTTTCACCATATTGGTCAAGCTGATCTCAACTCCTGACCTCAGGTGATCCACCCGTCTCAACCTCCCAAAGTGCTGGATTACAGGCATGAGCCACCATGCTCGGCCCAGGTTCTTCTACCTGTGACTTCATTTTCTTACTGGCTCCACTCTGATTCTCTTATTCCCCACTGAGCACAAGTCACCTGCAATCTAGTATCTGCTGTCACTTGTAAGGCATGATTCACCAAGTAAGTCTTCGGGTGGTTGGTTGCTTGTTTTCATCTTTGGCATGAAACTTGCAATTCCAGGAACTTCCATGGGCGGTGCTTTTGTTTTTGGTGTGGGAGTTAGATGAAGTTGAGTTTATAATTGGGTCAGTTTTCACCTATTTAGTTGTTTAAATAAAACATTACATTACTTGTTTCATAATTAATAATGAATAGTTATCTAACAAATTAGAAGAAAAGTTTAAAGAAATGGGACACCAAGGCACAAGTCATAGGCATTAATGACAAGCTTGAGAAAAGTAATTGTTTATTCTACCTCTGGTTCTATTTTGTATGGGGATTAACCTTGAGTCATGCCAGCCTTCCCTGTTCAGCTTAATCACCAGAACTCCAACCTAAGGCTGCAGTCAGCACCGGCTGCACTAAGATTTCAAGTCAGCTGGGCTTACGGCAGGAGGGGCGAAAGGAGTCAAAGCCACGAATTATTAGCTTCTTTCAATCGTCTTAGAACTTCTCTCCATTCTTGCTTGGGGATCACTCTCTATTCCTTTTTTGCCCATCAGAGAGAGGTTACTACTGGCAACCAAGCTGCAAACTCTTTCACTCATCCTGGTTCTAGGTAGCCTTCAATATGTGGGTTTGTTTTCTAACTTCTACAACCGAGCATTTAAACACCTCATTCAGACCTCAAACACCACTTTTATCACACATTTTTCTTAAAGTAAATGTTTCTTAAGCATTCACTCTCTGAACATTTAAACTTACAATGTGAATGCAAAAATATATATATTATTTTATGGTCAAGAAGAATGATATCCCTTCTGCTCCCTGTCCCTATTCACAGACCAGATTTGGCCACTAAGCAACACAGAGTCCTGCAAAGGAGCTGTCGCCTGATCTCAGCTCCCACCAGACCAGTTCTCCTCTTAATTTCTCCTTTCACCTTCCACCTTAACACTTAGCTTCCTTGTCGATTTCATAGTCCCGAAGACCCAGAGAAGGAGGGAGTCAAAGTAATACTTCTATCTGATAACAAATTACAATGGATTAGGGACATTGCATGATAAATACCAAATAGATATAATCAACTGGGGCCATGCAGTGGGTCACCTGATTTTAACTATAACAAACAAAGCACTAAATACTTAGATCTACCCTAGCTACAGATGAATTCTGAATGTCTGTCTCAAAGGTGTGCTGTAAACTTGAGGAATGAGCAAGAACATGGGACAAATTTCCATCACTGGTCATACAACCCAAAGAATCGGCCCAATTCATGCGGTAGGGAAACACAGTAGGTGTTGACTAAACACTTGGAATTTGGGGCCACTGTGCCCCTCTCTTTGGATTTCTCCATTGGCCCAAATGAGAGAGGTCTTCTGCCTCCAACCACAGAAGAGGGTGCTAATCTGCTGGGTCAGAGTCTGGGATCACCATCGAGCCATGTTGCCTGGAGGCTGGGTGACCTAACTGAAAGGTAATGGGAATGTACAAATATGCCCTCCTCTCCACCCAGACCAGGTAAAGCTGGGTGGGCCAACCTTATCCATACAACTGCTTGGCTAAGCCCATGAAGCTCTAAGTGTTTTACAGGCATTACTTTCACCTGCAAAACAGAAATAAACCATTGTTTCTCAAATGCAGGATGGTCCAGGAAACTACCACCACCCTCTGCTCTCCAGCTCCTGGGCCCTCCTCAGCCACTGCAGTGCCTGCTCCCTTGTACCTCTCTTCCCAACTCCTACTGCTCCTCCCTCCTGGAGATCCAAGAACAAGGTCCAATTGTCCACCATTCTGGTGCAATTTGTTTGGGAATTGCTGTCCTAAACGACAGGGTTCTGATGAACAGAACTATTTAGCCTGACCCAGAAGCCATTGCTTAGGAACAAATGTTGAATCCTAAGATAGCAGAGCAAGCCCCAGGGTGAGCAGGGGACCTCCTGAAAACCAGCGTAGCAGGGAGATCTTCTTCTCTCTTGTATAGTATTGATTTGCATTGGGTGCATTGTGTCACAGGCTACTTTGTAATTTATCATGTGCTATTTTTATGTTATCCAGACATTTTTTAGAGTCCATGTCCTTGGACTATATCCTTGCGATATTATTCAGCCTTAAATGAGAAGGAAATTCTGGCATATGCTACAACCTGGATGAACTTTAAGGACATTATGTTGGGGAAATAGGGAAATAGTCAAAAGGTACAAAGGTTCAGTTACACGGGATAAATAAGTTCTAGAGCGTCAAATCCATGGAAACAGAGAGTGAAATGGTGGTTGCCAGGGGATGGGGGAGAGGGAAGTGAGGAGCTATTGGATGGATATAGAGTTTCAGTTTTGCAAGATGAAAAAGTTCTGGAGATTGGTTACACAACAATGTGAATATACTTAACACTACAGAATTATACACATAAAACTAAATTTTCTTATGTGTTTCACCATAATTTTTAAAAAGAAAGTCCATGTCTTCTCTTTCCTTTGTAGATTCCCTAGTAATGCCTTGCACCATGCATACAAATGCACCCTGTCTTCATCAAAACATTTTTATCAGTCATTACAGGCATTTCCACCCCATTATCTTATTTAATGTAATGTAATCATTACAGTAACCTTGATAGAGAAATATTGTAGCCCAATTAATAGATAAGGAAACTGAGGCTTGGTAACATTTATGTGACTTGCCCTCAGCTAATTGGAAACAAAACTGGGGGAACACAGCTCTCCAATTCTGGATAAGCATGATTCCCAGTTGTTTTCTTAACCTGGAGATCTGGAATTGAATTATTTGGGGTTAGACTCAGAGGAAGTGTTTCAAAAGCTCCTCCAACATCAACAGCTGAGAATACAGATTCATATATGACCAAGGTTCAAGAAGTGTGTGTGTGTGCATGTGTGTGTGTGTGTGTGAATATTGCCAGAAAAAAAATTTACCACTTTATGTGTAGGGAGGAAAAACCCACAAACTCTCAAGTCCCAAAGAAAGTACAGTAGTTTTTCCTCGTACCTTGTTGGTGGGAATGTGAACAGATACGGCCATTATGGAAAACAGCACAGAGGTTCCTCAGAAAACTAAAAATTGAATTACCATATGAGCCAGCAATCCCACCTCTAGTCATACACCCAAAATAAATAAAATAATTTCAAAGATAAATCTGCACTCCCATGTTCATTTTTCAGCATCACTCACAATGGCCAAGATGTGAAAGCCACCTAAGTGTCCATCAAAGGATGTGTGGATAAAGAAAATGGGGTGATAGTCACAATGGAATATTATTATTCAGCCTTAAAATGGAAGAAGGCCAGGCATAGTGGCTCCCACCTGTAATCCCAGCACTTTGGGAGGCCAAGGTAGGCGGACCACTTGAGGTCAGGAGTTTGAGACCAGCCTGGCCAACATGGTGAAACTCCATCTCTATTAAAAATAAAAATTAGTGGGGTGTGGTGGCACACACCTGTAATCCCAGCTACTGAGGAGGCTGAGGCAGGAGAATTGCTTGAACCTGGAAGGCAGAGGTTTCAATGAGCCGAGATCATGCCATTGCACTGCAGCCTGGGAGACTGGCTAATCTCAATCAGCCTGGGAGACAGGCTGGTCTCAAAAAAAAAGAAAAAAAAAAAAAAAAAAAAAGAAGGAAACTCTGCCATTTATGACAACATGGATGAACCTGGAAGACATTATACCAAGTGAAATAAGACAGGCACAGTAAGACAAACACTGCATAATCTCACATACGTGTGTGTGGAATCTTAAACAGTCAAACTCCTGGAAGCAAAGGGTAGAGCAGTGGTTGCTAGGGGCCAGGTGGTTGGAGAAATGGGGAAATAGTCAAAGGGCACAAAGGTTCAGTTACACAGGATAAATAAGTTCTGGAGATCTAGTGGACAGCATGGTGACTGTAGTTAACAATATTCTGTTGTATACTTAAAATTTGCTATGAGGGTAGATTTTAAGTGTTCTCACCACACACACACAAAAGTGGTAATGATGTGAAGTGATAGATACGTAATTATCTTGATTGTGGTAATTATTTAAGAATATACATTGGTATTAAAACATCATAACGTATGCCTTAAGTATATACAATCTTTGTCTGTCAATGATACTTCAATAAAGCAGAAAACAAAAGAACAAAAAATATAGTAGTTCTCAAACACCAACAAACAAGCCAGAGGCAGAACCAGCCTTAGAATTGGTTGCCATGGGCAACATAACACCATTCAGTCTCCACATCCTTGACTTGCATGTGGCTTGCTGTCCTCCGGCCTCGCAGCTGGAGGTATCTGAGCAAGGACCATGGCCAGAGAGGAAAGTCTGTCCTCAGGAAACGCACCCACCCCGAGGATAGAGACAACTCTGATGAGAAAGATCTGGGGCAGAGCTCCTCTGAGAAAGCAAAGGGCAGAGAGTGGAAGGTGAAGGGAAGTGGTGGGTGTGGGCCAGCAGATCATACTAGAAAGGACAGGAGTGTGTGTGCCTTCGAAACCTGTATTCTTCTGAGGCCAACAATTCTGACAAAAAACGTGAGGCCACTGTTGCTGACAAGAGAGAGAAGGCAGCCCAGTCATGTCTCAGGGTCTCTGCTCATGTCATCACCCTGCATCCCTCCTCTACTATTTAAAGACAGGTGGTAGCATACAGGAAATTCTTTTTTTTTTCCATTAATGGTCTTTCCTTTAATATCTTAGTTTTCTCTAAACAAACACCATAACCCTCTGGCCCTCCACTTTCTTCTGGGGTCTTTTCTCCCCACTTTCCCTTACTCTTATCCCTATTTTTGGTCTGCTCCCCTGATCTCCTGGACCCCGGGAGGAAACCATGTGGTTGGGCTGGAGAGGAGCAAGGAGATGGATGTCCCCACAGAATGAGAGAGGAATGGGGTTCAAGCTGTGCTGCATCCCTCCAGATCTTCTCCAGAGCCTTCCTGAGATGGGAAGAGGGAAAGCTTTTCCACTTCCAGCTAAACCCATTGCCTTCACATCCCAAAAGATGTCTTCTTGTCTCTCACTCAACAGCTAAACATACAAAATTCAGAAAAGTTGAGAGAATAGTAAAGCTGGAATATTTCAATCAACAAGCAAATATCTTTGCAATCCCTACCAAACCCATCCACAAGTTCTCACACTCAGCTTGGGTAGGTAAGACTGATGCACAGGAAATATATATTGTTCTGCTAAACATATTATCAATAAGTCGTATTAGCTAGGATCCAACTGGTGACCTTAGGCAAGTCACTAAACCTCTCTGATCCTCAGTTTCCCCATATGTGAAATTAGAGAAAGGGATGGAAGAGAAGGAGAATACCTCTCCTACCTTCCAGGGTCACATGAGATCATAGGTCTCTACAAAAGCTGTTGGAAAGGCCAAGGGAGGAACCCATCTCTTGCTTCTGAGCCACATTTCACCTCCATCCCACCATCAACCGCCTCTTGAGGATATGTAAGTAACATTTCCCAGAGCCCTGTTTGTATGGGTAAGGGTTAGACACAGGGTAGAGGGGAGATAGGTTAGAAGGAGCCAAACACAAATCATTTCTGCAAATGTATGAGCATATTCAGCATTTATAATGAATGCCTGGAAGGTGTGATGCGTGTGCCTGTGCACTGCTGCTGGATCTCAGCTCTCCTCTTCCTGCCTGCATTCAGTGTATGTCCCCTTCACTTCCTGTCATGCTCAGCTGACAGTAATATACGCCACCTTTCAAGAAGGTTAGAAGAGGCCTGAGTGGGCAGCTTTGAAGCCAGGGCACCAAGACAGATGGCTCTGATAAGGGCGAGCAGAAGCCTGGCTGGGGAGACCCTGGAGGCCAGGAGCCCTCTGAAACCCCATCTGCAGTCCTTTGTGTTTCAGGTAGGAGCAGTGTAGGAAGCCCTGCCCCATGGCAGGTCACGTGGCAGCTATAACTTGTCCTTCTGTTTCTTTGTACTTTGTGAAGGAGACCTCAACTGAACCCACAAAAATGACTTTTTCACAGCTATTATTCCAACCAGCAGTCCTAGGGGACTGGTGCAGTGGGCAGAGGTCTTGTGCTGCCTCATAAAAAACCACCTCAAGCCATAGCAGGATGCCTGCAACCCATGTTGGAGGCTGGTCAACCAAGGGATCATTGTCATTCAGGTCAACCAGTTGGTCATTCTGTTCACCTGTCAAATAAGGTTCCTAAACAAGTTCAGTTACAGTGTCATACCCTTTTTTGCAAACTAAGAAGTATCAAGATCCCTCACTCCACCCCCAGGAAAGAGGATATCCCTGTGTTGTTGAACCACCCTTACTCCTCTATGATTAGAATGGTTGGAGAACTGTAGGCCTCAGCTATGTACTTGATGGCATATTTGGCAGGGACCTAAAAGAAAAACAGGAATACCCTGTATTAGTTTGTTCTCACACTGCTATAAAGAACTACCTGAGACTGGATAATTTATGAAGAGGTTTAATTGACTCACAGGTCCGCAGGCTATACAGGAAACATGGCTGGGAGTCCTCAGGAAACTTACAATCATGGCAGAAGGCGAAAGGGAAGCAAGTACTTCTTCACATGTCAGAGCAGGAGAGAGCGAGGGGGAAGTGCCACACACTTTTAAATCATCAGATCTCCTGAGAGCTCACTCTCACAAGGGGGAAATCTGCCCCCATGATCCGATCAACTCCCACCAGGTCCCTCCCCCAACAATGGGAATTACAATTTGACATGAGATTTGGGTGCGGACATGGAGTCAAATCATATCAACCCCTCCCCGAGAAAAGATACTAGCTTTTTACTTTACCTGGTATTTAATTTACTTTAAATGCAGCATTCACTTTGTGCCTTGCTTTCTTGAGTGCTTTGCTTTTCATATATTAAGTACTTAATCCCCACTTAAGACCTCACCTCATCTTAGAGGTATCATATGAGTAGGAAGATCATGAGACATAAAGAAATGGTATCCCAAGCTTCTTGCCCAGTGGCAAGGCTGATGTATTTGAGGAGTGATGGATGAGAATGCCTGGATGAGACTATCCCTGAGCCCCCATGGATGATGCGTTGGCAGGAGCTGGCTCTGCCAATCTTGCCCACCCTTGGGGTACTATGATGGCAGTAGTTACAGGTTTGAGGACATGGATTTAGGGACATGTTGTGCGCTGTGGTGGACACAGCCTACATTGCCCCAGACTAAAGGCTGACTACCTATGAAGGACCTGCTTCTAGCTCTGCACAAGACCCACGGGAACCTAATTCTTCCTCAAGTTGCACTGAAACTCAGTTCCTTAGGTGTCTATTGTTTTATGCTCCATTGGATTCCCATCTGCGGCAGGCAGCATATTGCACACTCACGGAGGAGCATGCCTGTGCCTGACCTGCTGGGTCAGCCCTAAGCACCCTGAGCCAGGCAGTGTGGTGGTTGTGGAGGACTGGCAGTTGCTGCAAATCCAAAGCATGGAAGAAGAGTTATACTTCTAGTCTCAGGGTTCAAGATGTATGGACAGGTCCATGTCAGAGACAGGGTGATTAATAGAGCCCTGCTCTCAGCAGCCTGTGGGCACAGCAGGAGGGTCGGCTGACAGCAGTCTGAGGGTTTCTACTACTGGTTTCTTTGTTTGAAGCTACAGCATCAAAGGTCTGCTGCCCAGACTCTGTCTACCTGGCCAGCTGGTTGGCTGGTCCTGTGGATTGAGAGATCCTTGCTGGAATAAGACCAGGTGCCATCATGATCAAATCCCTTGAGAACACAGGTTCTTAAACTTACAGGACATTACAAAATCACTCCCGGGGTTTGTTTAAATGTATACTGCCCAGCTCCATCCTCAGTGATTTGAATTCAGTGGGTCTGGAGCAGTGCCCAGGAATTTGCGTCTTAATAGCCATCCCAGGTAGTTGCGATGCAGGACCGTATTTTGAGAACGAAGCTGAGTTCCTTTGCTCTTCCAAGTACAGTCTGTGCACAAGCAACATCTGCATCATTAACTCAAAAGCTCAGGCCTCAGCCCTGATCTACTGAATCCCTACCAACAGTTTAGCAAGAGCCCCAGGTGACTGATTCCTATGCACATCGCAATTTGAGAAGCACAGCTCTGGAGTAGGTTCTCAAACCAGCATGAATCCATATCACCTGAAGGTCCTGTTAAAACCACAGATTGCTGAACCCCACTCCCAAAACTTCTGCTTCAGAAGGTCTGGTGTGGGGCAGATGCATTTATATCTCTAACAAGTTCCCAGGGTACACTGATGCTGCTGGTTCTGAGACCACACTTTGAGAACTACTGCTCTAGTCTAGCAGATTTTTTTTCCAGCCCTGCTTCATCGTGTCATCACCTGGGGAACTTTAAAAACAACTGCTCCCTGAGTCGTACAGCCCAGAGGCTCTAATTTCATTGGTTTCCAGGCCCAGCCTGGACATCTGGATTTAGCAGTTCCCCCGGGTGATCTTATTGTGTAGATAAGATTGAGAACCATTGTTCTGGAGTCAGACAGCCTGGAGACAAATGCCAGCTGGTGGCCTGAGAAAAGTTACTTAACCTCCTTGAGCTTCAATTCCTTCCAGTAAAATATGGATGATAATTCTTACTGTTCAGGATTCATATGGAAATTCATGATATAATGAAAGTAAAGTGTCAGGCATATAATAGGTGTTTGATTCATGTAACTTTATCCTCCCGTGACACTGCCTTCAAGGGGAGCCCCCATATCTCAGCACCTGACCCCCAAATTCCCTCTATTCAGCATACATTTACTGAGTTGTGCCTGCTGTGTATCCAACACTCTTCCAGGTGCTAGGGATACAAAGGTGAAAAGACAGGTCTTATTCGGGACCTTAAATTAAGTGACGAGCTTAAACTCAGGTGGGGGAGATAGGAAAAATTTTTTTTTTTAATTAAACTTTAAAATGTGAACGTTTATATGAAGGAAGAAGAGGCCAGAATCTGGGGAGGAAAAAAAAAAGAATCTGGTTAGGTAGGCAGTGATGGGTCAGGGAGAGCCTCTCTGAGAAGGTGCCATTTTTGCTGACCCCCAAGGGAAATAAAAGAGTCCTATCACAGTGGACCCCTCTGACGTCTGGCTTGAGAGTCGTCTGAACCAGCAATCCTGACGTCGCTAGTGAAAGACACAGGTCATGCCCCAGACTCTGTCTCCTCTCAGCTGGCTGCAGCCAATGTCCCCTGATGGTGGCCATGGAAGAGGCCAATGCCAGTAGCACACACAAGTCCAGGCATTCTGACCCTTTCTAAGGCTGCCAAGCAGAACCAGACCAGAAGGACTGTGGCTCCATGGCCAGAGTCACCAAAGCCAGGGTCTTGTGGTTCTTCAACTACCACCTCAGTGCAACCCATTACAATACAGGGATAAAAGTATGGCCAGGATGTGCATGAAGTGCAAGGCCCACTTGAAGCAGTAGGATGGGTAGGTGGCTGAGAAGATGGGAGGGCAATGGAAAGGCAGGTGCGTTCATCCATTTTGTGTTGCTATAACAGAAGAACACAGACTGAGTAATTTACAAAGAAAATAAATGTACTTCTTACATTTCTGGAGGCTGGGAAGTCCAAGGTCACATTGCCTGCATCTGTCAAGGGCCTTCTTGTTGTGTCTTCCATGGCAGGAGGCAAAAGAGCAAGACAGGGCTGAACTCACTTTCTAGTAAACTTGCTCCCACAATGACATTAACCCATTCATGAGAGTAGAACCCTCACAACCCAATCACCTAAGAGTCTCACCTCCTAATACTGTCACAATGGCAATTAAATTTTATCATGAGTTTTGGAGAGGCCATTTGGACCATAGCAGCAGGCCAAAGTCTGCTCCTCCAACATGACAACCAACCACCCCATGGCCAGCTCAGTCCTGACATTTGGATTCAGCCTTCAGTCTGTCCACTCAAGATCATTTATCCAAAGCCTCAAGCCCAGTCATGGTCCTGGCAGGTACTGAGAAGCAAAGAAGCCCTAGCACCCATTCAGAAGGCACGGATACAATCTACAGAGATGCTTAGAAACGCAAGAGCTCAGACTAATGGCAAAGATAGACAGCAACATCTGGCAATAAACCAAGAAAACAGAGCATGAAAAAACATTGCATCCTGCCCACCCTGAAACCTCCACATACCTGGATGGCATCAAATATGTCTTTTCACCTTGTAGTCTACATTCTTCCATGGGGAAGACCCATTTAAAACGGGTCATTCAAATCCAGGTTGCAGCTGGTGCTCATTTTCCTATTAGCTCTGGAAGGTTTCCAGTACCCACACACCCCACTCACTGTCTGCCTGGAGAAGGACCTCATTCACCTGTCCATAAACCTAGCAGATGGAGATAGCATGGAAACTTAATTTATATACTTTATGGAGCCTCAAATATGTCAGTAAGCAATTCTTTCTCTATGTCTGTCATACGTAAATATCTGTTGCTATCTCCCAAGTGCCTTAAGTACATCATCTCATTTAATTTAGTGTTTACAACAACTCTATATGATCGACATAATGATGCTCATTTTCCTGGTGAGTAAATTGAGACTCAGAGAGGTCAAGTGACTTGCCCAAGCTAACACATCTAGAGGTGGAAAGTCAGAATTTGAATTTCAGATAGCCATACCCTTGTGCTGTCTCCATTGACCGACATGCCACATTGCCTCCCTTTCCCAGTGGGACTGCCTCTCCTCCACCTGGTATCTTCTGCAACATAGAGGGTTTAGGGAGGCAGAAGTCACCCCAAGAGCATATCCTCCACTCCAATGTAAACCTGATCTTTGAGCACCCTCGATCCTGCTTGAGACATGAGTTGGTCCATCCTCATTACCAACCCAGGGATATAGCCACAGATGCAAATAAAGTTACATTTTCCGACAGATACAAATGGATTTGTGTAAAGGCATCAGAACAAAGCTGCTCTGCTAAGCCCTCCATGAAGGTGCAAATTGCTAATCTGATTTAAATGTATCACTGGTTTGCTTAGGTCTCATCAAAAAGTTTGGATACAAGAGTCAAGGAATAATAAAAGTTTCTCATATGAGCTCTACTCATATTTGAGCTTGAAATGAATTCTTAGTTGTTTGTTGTGGGAGCCAATTTCTGTATTTTAAAATGGGGTTGGCAAGCAAGACAAGGACAGGACAGAAAGGAACCAATAAAATCAAGAACAGGGATTAATTAAAGTCCTGGAGATGGCAACAAAGGAAGGAGGGTAATCACGCTTCTTCCAAGAAAGACAAGTTGGGGGATTTTATATATATATACACGTACACACACACACACATAAATTTCTGGAAAAATAATTTAATTTTAACACCATCTCCACAAATCGACTGGGCTTATCTGTCTCCCATGGAAAGTAAAGATTGCCCTTTTCTGGCCAGGGGGGAATCTCATTTCCCCTCTCCTTATCATTTATTAGAAATCAAAATATTGTTTCAAATAGATGTGTTTAATATTTCAGACTACATAATGTGACCAGCACAAAAGGGCAGCGTCAGTAGGCAGGCTACAGAAGTTAGAGAGGAGATGAAAAATGACCCTGAACCACATGACCAAAGATTTCTCTCCGATCTATCCTTCCTCGTTCTGGGAGACTTGGCTTGTTGGCCATTGTTCATTCTTGAACTTCCTCCACTCTGAAAATGGGGAAAGTAACTTGAAGATTTCCCTCCCCTGCACTATGGTATAGAGGTATTCCAACAACATTAATTGCAATAGCCACTGTCTAAGGCAAATTTCCCTTTCCAAATGATTTTGAGAAGCTAAGATGTTTTCCCACTAAAAACACCACTCTATATAAGGCTGAAAATTCTGGCAAGAAAAAAAAATTAAGACTTAGGTCATATCTATTAGCCATGTGGTCCAAATTAGTGGCTTATTTTTCCTTTGTGGCATTTATATCTTAGTCATTGGCAGCCACCTTCTCTCAACTCCTCTCATATCTAAAGATCTGGTGACACATCACATCCTAGACTTCCACTACCTCCCGTTTTCTTTATATTTAAAATGCCTGATGGAAGCTGGGTGTGGTGGTACACACCTGTATTCCCAGCACTTTGGGAGGCCAAGGTGGGAGGATCACTTGAGGCCAGGAGTTCAAGACCAGCCTGGGCAATGTGGCAAAATCCCGTCTCTACAAAAAATGTAAAAATTAACCAAGCATGGTGGTGCGCATCTGTAATCCCAGCTACTTTTGACGCTGAGGTGAGAGGATCACCTGAGCCCAGGGAGATCGAGGCTGCAGGAGCCACGATTGCATGACTGTCCTCCAACCTGGGTGACAGAGTGA
Organism: Chlorocebus sabaeus; assembly: GCF_047675955.1. Classification (NCBI taxonomy): domain Eukaryota; kingdom Metazoa; phylum Chordata; class Mammalia; order Primates; family Cercopithecidae; genus Chlorocebus; species Chlorocebus sabaeus. Next base: position 104,786,683 of record NC_132924.1, on the reverse strand, counting down.
GACCTTGCGCGGTGGCTCACGCCTGTAATCCCAGCACTTTGGGAGGCCGAGGCAGGCGGATCACAAGGTCAGGAGATCGAGACCATGGTGAAACCCCGTCTCTACTAAAAATAGAAAAAATTAGCCGGGCGCAGTGGCGGGCGCCTGTAGTCCCAGCTACTCGGGAGGCTGAGGCAGGAGAATGGCGTGAACCCGGGAGGCAGAGCTTGCAGTGAGCCGAGATTGCACCATTGCACTCCAGCCTGGGTGACAGAGCGAGACTCCGTCTCAAAAAAAAAAAAAAAAAAAAAAAAAAAAAAAAAAAAAAAAAAAAAAGAGAGACCTTGTATCAAAAAATAAAAATAAAAGGTCTGATGGAGCTAATTCATAGTATTGTGCATCACACGTGGCTATCTCCATTGAACACCTGATGAACCACAGTCTCCAAACACCTTACATTCTAGACTCTCAAACAGGCAAAATGCAATCCCTCCACTTTATCAGTTTGACAGGTTTGAAATTCAGTGTGTCAGGTTTACCCATAATGAGTAACACCTCAACTCACCCAGATGATGGCATCAGTGTGAGGGATAGTGGCGATGCAGCTAACCCAATTACCAATTGTTCTGGATGTGCAAAGCGCCGTGCGAATGCTAAGTCATAATGTTATGGCTTCATCTGAAAGATGTGCATATCACCCAGGAGCATCAGTAAGTCAGTAACATAATTTGCAATAAGTCATCATTAATTAACGCTAAATTACCAGGTCCTTCCTCGGGAAGCAGCATATTAAACTGACATTGGTATGTGAAGAGTTCATTATGGTTAATGCTATGAGAACACAAACTGAAGGACTTAATAGTGGATTAGAAGGTGTTTATGTCCAAACACCTCATGTAGGCCCCCAGCTGCCACACTCCAGCAAAGACATTAGCTCGTTGCTAAGGACGAACATGGGAGACAGGGAAATTTACATGAAGAGGTTCTCCCAGCGTGGAGTAATGAGGTATTTGGAAGCGTTGAGAAAACATGAAAGAGCAAGCTCACCCAGCCCTTCCCCTCATCCTTACCTCTTTCACACCATTTCCATGAGACAGAAGCAAGGAGCAAAGAGATATCAGCAGCAATGGGCCCCTGGGGCAGAGGGAGGGATCAGATTCACCTGGGGAATGGGAAGGCATGGATGTGGGGAAGGGTGGGATATGATGGTGGGAAAACTCCTCGGGTGATTTCGTTGACCACCCCACATCCCCCTTCCCCACCTCACCAACAGTTATGGAGTGATTTTTGCCACATTTAATGTTATTGCTTCAAATTGTAATGTGAAATGATCCTAACCAACATAAATTTGTGAGGCACATGGTTGTAAATCAACATTGCCATAGCTAATATAATTGCTAACCTATGTAGATATTATCATAAAAACAAAATGAAAGGGTGCACAGGGTACAGTGCTGATGATCCAACAGCAGCACTTCTGTGGCTGTTAAACTCATTGCAAGAAAGGGATGCGAATCCCTGAACCACGGGAATTGGAATGCAGTGGCCACAGCCTTGGGGCACCTCCTTCATTCCCCAGAGTGAAGGGACCTAGTGGCAAGCACACTTTAGTACAAGTTTCCGTACTTAGTTGTAATAAGTCCTCATTCAAAAAGAGGCCCATAGTCCCAGCTACTCAGGAGGCTGAGGTGGGAGGATCACTTGAGCCCAGGAGTTCGAAGCTGCCATGAGTTTTGATTGCACCACTGCACTCCAGCCTTGGCTACAGAATGAGACTCTATCTCTTAGGAAAAAAAAAAAAAAAAGACAGAAAAGAAAAGAAAGAAAATAATAAAAATTAAAAGGAGGATATTTCTTCTGCTATTAACAAAATATTAGCATAAAGACAAAGAAGTGTGAAGTCTTTGGAGAGATATATTGTTTTTCATGCATTCATTCACTCAACAAATATTTACTGAGCATTCTGATAACATTCAAGATACAAAAAAAGAGAGAGACCAAAAGGCTTATCCTCAAGGCACTCTCCTGCTAGCATGAAAGGGAATACAGTGCACAAATAGGCAATTAGTTATGAAATGGTGGAGGAGTAGGAGGATTCACAAGTTGCACAGAGCAGATGGAGGTGGGGGAAGGAAAGTGACAGGGATACCTCTCAGAAAAAAATATACATGGGCTGAGGATAATCTGGGAGGGGAGGCTAGGGCTATTCCAGGCAAAGGGAACCGTCTAAGCACAGCCACAATCCTGGAGAAGAAAGCCCTTCCTACGACCAGCCCCATCCCTCCCAGCTAGAACAGACTGGACCATGATAGACACCAGATCCACACTAAGCCAATTGATTTCCTCTTATAGGATGACCAAACTAAATGAGTCACCTGCCCTGAAACTTAAAACTCAAATGTCCAACCTGCCATTTGGAGACCATGTATTCAGAGGAGAGCAGAGAAGGGGGTCTCTAAAGAGAAGCAGGGGAGGGAAGTAAGCACACAGAGAAGGGTAGATCCAAGAAACCATGTGACCCCAATGCAGAAGGGAGGAGAATGAAGGTTTTCAGCACAAATCTAGACCTTCATAAGGCTTGGCTATTTTCATGGGCCATGACTTCTGTGAAATACTCTCAATTCTTTTGAATAAAGTCCCCTTAATTTAAGACAGCTGGGCCAGCATTCTGGCTGGGAGGCACTGGCGAACAAGAGACACTGAAGGATCCTGGGTGGAAATGGGCTCTGCTGTACCCTGGCATATGGCAGTCACTGCAAGGGTGATCTCAGACCCACCCAAGTTAATCATCATCACCAGAAGTGAGAGGACTGCAAACAAACTGATTGGATCAAGGACAGCGGGGCTGGATTCACCAGGAGGTCTTCACACCTACTCATCAGCTTTTTATAAAGATAAAATCTCTGAAGTACTTGCAGCTTCTCTGGAGAAAGACATGAGATAAATGCATGGTATTGTTAACAAAAGGGTCTTTCTCCTTTATTATAAAGCTATTGGAAAGGAATTGCTTTTCCAGGCCATAAGGGAGCTGCAGCCCAATCTCAACAGGTAACCTTGAAAATCAGACACAATAGCTGTCCCTTTTCTCAATTCTCTTTCTTCCCTTACTCACCATCCCTCCAAAAACACACTTATCCATTCACAGTCTTTTTCATGTAATGAGACTACCACCTCGTCCTCTGCATACTGAACAACCATGACTGTGGCTGGGCCAGACCCTGCCCTGTCTCATCAGTTCAGCATCCATCATGCTTGGCCTACGATGCCACTGAATTCTGGGTGGGAGGATGTGTGGCCAGGAAAGGCAGACGTCTTTCATGGCTCATAAGGAAGAGCCTTCCCGGTTAAAGGTTATGTACAGCACCCTGAGGAGTTCTGCTTTTGAAAGATCAAAGAAAAAGTCCCTCCTGGTACAGTACATATAATTTCTTCACAATTCTTTCTGTGGCAACACGATGTTTGTGTCAATAAAACTGTGTTCAAGTATTTTGCATATGTATGGTCACTGGAATGCAACCCAAAGATCTAAGGAAGACACAGATGAAGAAAAGGGAAACCACTGACATGAGGCAGATGAGGGTGCAAAAGAGGAAGGCGTTAGATACATTCGCTTTGTAAAAATGGAGGCCAAAAACCAGGAGTGGGAACTGAGAAGCAAGCGTTTTCTTGGTATTCAAGGATGCTTAGGGAAAACCTTGCCCTGGGGACAGAAGCAGCAGGACACTATGCTCTCTGACTGTGGGCTAATTCCCCAACAAAATAACTTCCTAATTCATCTGTGGAACCTGCTGTAGGACACAGGACTTCGAGGAGTCTTGGTTTCTGGAGAGCTCCTGAAATGCTTTCCCTATGAAATGGAGTTTGCAGAAGTGGCTGGACCACTGGAATGCTCTCTAGACCTCTGAACCCTAATAAAGTCTTCAGCGAGACTGAGATGTAACAGTATCCCATGCCTAACCTTTCATCCCAGGGATGTTCCAGAAGGCAGAGGCTTCCCCTGTGGACCACATCAGCTCTCTGGAACACTGGCATAGGGGCCTGGCATCTCACCAGCACATATTCAGATTCATTGTCATTTGGAGTTGAAAAGGACACTAGAATCACCAGGTATAACCCTCTCCATGTCTCAGATAATATGACACCACAGGTTGAAACATTTCACTGTCCTCTGAGGTTCTCCAGGATGAAGCCGTTTCTGTTTGCATTTAATACAGCTATGCTGTCATTGTTAGAACCTAACTCCTCTGTCCACCCGGCCATACAGGAGGCACGGTTGCTGCACTTGAGCTCGCCAACTATGATAGAAGAGACGGGTACTTTGACCTAAACAAGTTATTAAGAATAGCTTCTTGGGTCACATAACCTCTTACAAGTTGTTTTGAAGGGAACCTGGGCTTCAAAAACAGCATTATATAGTCCCAGCTACTAAGTGAACCCACGAGGTCAAGGCTGTAGTGAGCCGTGATCATGCCACTGCACTCCAGCCTAGGTGAGAGAGTGAGACCCTGTTTCAAAAAATAATAATAATAAATAATAATAATACAGTATTATCTGGGGAGACCATGTATTTGTTATCTATTGCCATGCAACAAATTACCTCCAAAACTTAGCGGCATAAAAAAACAAACTTTTAGTATCTCACATTATCTGTGGGTCAGGAATTTGGGCATAGCTTAGCTGGGTATCTCACCTCAGGGTGTCTGACAAGCTACCGTCTGGTGTCACCAGGGCTGCAGTCATCTCAAAGCTCAACTGGGGAACATCTGCCTCCTAAGTTGACTCATGTGGTTACAGGCAGAATTGATTATCTTGCAGATGTTGGACCAAGGCTTCTGTTCCATGCTAGCTGTTGGCCAGAGGCCTCCCCTAGTTCCTGCCACATGGACCTCTCCATAGGGCAACTCACAACATGGCATTTGTTCCATCTGAGCAAGCAAGGGAGTAAGAGAGGGCACAGAAGATGGAAGCCACAGTCTTTTGGGAGCCTAACTCAGAAGTGACATCTAATTACTTTTCTCATAGTCTGCTTAGGAGAAGTGAACCACTAGGTCCAGCCCACACTCTGGGAGAGGGGATTACACAAGGACATGAACCCCAGGAGATGGGGATCATTGTGAGGCCATTTTGGAGACTGCCTACCACACACTACATATTACCTTCTCATATTACCTTTACATACTACCTTCTCATTTACCTGTCTCTATCATCGGGATTGGCAAGAAGAGAAGGAAAACAGCAACCATGCTGCCCAGATTCCTTCTGTCTCTGCAGTAGTCAGCCATTACCATTAAGCCTGTGCTGAAAGGTAAGCCCACATGGTCATATTTTGGTATAGGACCTCCCTTCACACCATATCTGCTAGGAACACTGGTCAAAACTGAGCCAGAGTCCTCTCCCAGGAATGAGTAGTTGAGGTACACAAAGTTAAACTGAATGGTCACCTAGAAGTGAGGCCAGAGCCAATACAGTGTCTTGAGCGAAGCCATGCTCAAGCTGAAGTTAGGATAGCAGAGACTAGGTATAAGCAGAGGTAGCCAATCAGCAAAGAAGAATCTAGAAGAGCAAAGACAGAGAGCTACCAGGACCGTTATGACATAAGGACTGAGACAAAGACACAGAAACACAGAGAAACTGCCTCAAGGCTTGCCTGTTTTTATTTTTTTCTGTTTATTCAGTCTTGACCACATACCTTCTTCCCTGTATCTGAGCTAGCCTACATTGGGTTTTGTTTCTTTACCTTTAATCCTGAGTAAGACAGGTTTTCCCCAGTCTGTTTCTTCTCCTAGAAAATGATTAATATCAGTTCAATTTCACTCCAGAAAATGACCTTTGAGATATGAAATAATGTGCAGATTCCAAGCAAAGCATATTTTTGTTCAAAGCACAGGTGCAATGCAATTCATTTCCATAGGTCTTTATTGAGATGGAGGTTATTGTTCTCTCTGTGAATCAAGGAGGAAATGTAATTAAAGCAAAGAGAATTTGACTTATCCTAAATCAAACTGGTCATTAAACTAGAGCTTGAGGGCCTTCTGTATTAGTCCATTCTCACACCAATAATAAAGACATACCTGAGACTGGGTAATTCATAAAGGAAAGTGGTTTAATTGACTCACAGTTCTGCATGGCTAGGGTGGCCTCAGGAAACTTACAATCATAGCAATAGAGGAAGAAAACATGTCCTTCTTCACATGGTGGCAGCAAGAGAGAAGTACAAAGCAAAAGGGGGAAAAGCCTCTTATAAAACCATCAGATCTTGTGAGAACTCACCCACTATCATGAGAACAGCATGAAGGTAAGTGCCCTCATGATTCAATTACCTCCCACTTGGTCTCTCCTATGACATGTAGGGATTACGGAAAATACAATTCGAGATGAGATTTGGGTGGGGACACGGCCAAACCATATTACCTTCTAAACCCACAGTAACTTACAAAGTGAAAATGTATGTTACAAATTCATACAAATGTGCATACACACATGCACATACCTGCATGGCAACAGACACACTTCACAAACTAGGAAAATGAAGTCTCAGCAAAGAGCAACCTCTCTTCACTCGTATTGATGTATCACAAGACAATATGCACCCCTTGAGTCAACTCCCACATGGATTTGCTTTCAGAGCACATTTTCTAAGTACTCAACAGTCTGTCAATAGAGAAACCAACTCTAGAGTGGTTTACAGGACTCCTCCAGGCAGTTCACGTAAATATTGCAAACTGCAAGTTTATACTGCCAACTCACTGCAGATACCCAGAAGAATAAGATTTTACAAGCTCTCTTTCCACAGGAAATCAGACTGCAAATACTGAGCGATCATAGCTTGGATAATGCTGCCCCCTTTGATAGATGTAGCCTGAAGAAATGTCTTTCTTAATATATAAATGATTTTTTAATCATAAAGGTAATATGTGCTTATTACGGGGAATTCTGAAATTTCAAAAAATAGAGAAGAGAAAATAAAGTCATGTATAAATACTCCCACAAAGAGACAACTGAGGTTTGTGTTTGGTATATTTCCTTCTAATCTTTTTTCCATATCATATTATATATGTACATATAGACTATGTACATATGTGTATATGTTACATATGAGTATGTATATCCATATACATATATATACACACACTATATGTATTTGCATCTTTTACAAAATTGAAATAATACTTTTTGTTTTGCTTTTTTCACTTATTATTTGCAAGGGAGACATGGGGAAAGACTGCTAATGGGTACCCAATTTCTCTTTGGCGAGATAAAAATATATTAAAATTAGATTATGTTGCTAATTGTGCAACTCTGAAAATATACTAAAAACATTGAACTATATACTTTGAACAGGTGAACTTTATGGTATGCAAATTACATGTCAATAAAAGTTGTTTTAAAAAAAACCTTAGATCCCAGCACTTTGGGAGGCCGAGACGGGCGGATCACGAGGTCAGGAGATCGAGACCATCCTGGCTAACCCGGTGAAACCCCGTCTCTATTAAAAAATACAAAAAACTAGCCGGGCGAGGTGGTGGGCGCCTGTAGTCCCAGCTACTCGGGAGGCTGAGGCAGGAGAATGGCGTAAACCCGGGAGGTGGAGCTTGCAGTGAGCTGAGATCCGGCCACTGCACTCCAGCCTGGGTGACAGAGCGAGACTCCATCTCAAAAAAAAAAAAAAAAAAAAACCTTTAGTGAGATACTGTCACATACCTATCAGGATGGTTAATATTAGAATATTACTACATGGCTAACATTACTGTATAACCAACATTAGAATATTAGAATACTACTACATACCTATTAGAATGGCTGATAGGTGTAAAAACAAAAACAATTGATTTTCAAAACTTCAATTCCAAATACTAGTTAGGATATAAAGTAACTGGAACGCTGACAAAAATATAAAATGGTGCAGCCACTTTGGAAAACGGTTTGACAGTTTCTTCCAAAGTTAAACATGCACTTACCATACTACCTGACAATCCTACTCCTAGGAATTTACCCAAGAGAAATGCATGCATATGTCCACACAAAAACCTATCCCTTGTGCAAATATTCATGGTAGCTTTAGTTACGTTAACCCCAAACTAGTAACAACAAAAATGTCCCTCAATAGGAGAATGGACAGACAGAAACTCCCTCAAGCTTTACCTCTTTTTATTTTTTCCTGTTTATTCAGCCTTTATAACATATCTGTATATCACATATTAAATAAAAATGTGATATATTTATTCATTAAAAAGGAATTACCATTGCAGGCAACAACATAGATGAATCTCAAAAACGTTAAGTTGAGTAAAAGAAGCTCTGCAGAAAAGACAAAATACCAGATTGTTCCATTGATATGAAACTCTAGAAGAGGGAACTCTAATCTGTCACAACAGAAAATGGATCAGTGGTTGCCTGGGTCTGGGTCTGAGAATGGGAAAAAGCAATTGAGTACAAAGGAGCATGAGGGAATTTTGGAGAACGATGATAAAACTTTGTGTCATGATTGTGGTGGTGGTTATATGGCTGTGAGCATTTTTCTAAACTCATCAAATTGTACACCAAAAATTCTTAAATTTTATTAAATGTAAATTATACCTCAATAAAGTTTATTTCTAAAAATAAAAAACTCATCAAACTGTAAATTTGTAGGTGCATTTTTGGTATATAAATTGTATCTCAATAAATTTGAGTTTTTAAAATGCACAAAATGTATATTCTATTGTGTTCATTTTCACAGGTCATTAAATATTTTTCAAAAACACCCTAAATTAAACATTACACAGCTATTCTATTCAATGTTATAGATGTGCCACAACTTCATTAGCCATTATTGCTGAATACTTAGCAATGTTCTTTTTTTTCTTTTGCACTTAAAAAGCATTGTAATCAACATCTGCCTATATAAAACTTTGTCTAAGTTTCAGATTCATGAAAGGGGAAAACTGGGTCAAACAGCAAAAATATTTTCAAGGCTCTCAATACATGTGGGGCAATATTTTCTCAAAGTTGACTGCTTTTAACTGCGTGGGTAGGAAGAGAAAGAGGCTTATTGCTGTTTCTCCAGCTCCTCTGCTAGAAGAGAAGCCCTTTATGTGAATTCCCATGAAAGAAGCATGGGGCTACAGAGGCCATGGGTTCTTGTCCTAGCACTATCAACTGCTTTGTAACTTTGAGTCATTTCCTCCTCTTTAAATACTGTCTTTTTTGGTCTGTATGGTGGCTCATGCCTATCATACCAGCACTTTGGGAAGCCAAAGCAGGAGGATTGCTTGAACCCAGGAGTTCAAAACCAGCCAGGGCAACATAGTGAGATCCTGTCTCTATAAAAAATAAGTAATAAATAAATACTGTATTTTTAATCTCCAAAATGAGAATACTAACTTATGGTAGCCAAATATTTTTTGACAGGACATAAAAAAGCACTAACCATAAAATAAACAATTGATAATTGAACCTAAAAGCTTGTGTTTATTCAAAGACATTATCAAGAAAAAAGACAAACCACAGACTGGAAGAAGTTATTTTATAAAACATATATTTAACTCAGGATTTATATAAAAAACCCTAAAAATAATTAGGAAAAAGGTGGGCAAAAGAACATGCAATTAAGCATGCACTTCACACACACACACAAAGATTCATGTGGGTAACATGCAGATGAAAATGTGCTCAGTATTATTAGTTATATGGAAATGCAGATTAAAACCACTTGAGGTACCACTATATGTCCAACAGAATGGCTAACATTTAAAAGACTGACAACACCAATGTTTAGTGTGGAGACAGAGTAATTAGAACTCTTTCATTGTTGACAGGAGTGTGAAATGGTATAATCGCTTTGGAAAACTGGAAGTACCTACTAAGATTAAACATATATACCCTTCTGAGGTAGGAGATCCGCAGGATTTGTTTTCTGAGCATCAATCAGGACCCTCCTGATAAAAATGGATTGCAGTAAAGAAACGAAATGAAACCAGCAGATGGCAAGGGAAGTGACCTCTAGTTGCCCTCACTGCTCATTAGCATAAAGAAACTCCTACCAACACCATCACAGTTTACAAACGCCATGGCAATGACCCGGAAGTTACCTTATACAGTTTCAGTAACTTCCCCTACCCCTTTTTTAAAATATTCTAAACAATCGGTTCCTTAATTAACATACAATTAAAATAGATACAAATATAGTTAGCCAGCAATCCACAGGGGCTGCTGCTCTGCACTGCTACTGTTGCTGTTCACTACTGCTGCTGCTCTTCCTCCTAGGGGCTGTCTGCTTATGACATAGCTCTGCCCTACGGATGGAACAGCCACTTTGCTGTACGCTGATACTCTGGGCCACTCTGCCCTCCTCTGTCTGTGGAGCAGCCACTTTGCTGTACACTGTTGCTCTGAGAATCTTACTTTCTTTCACTGTCTGCTCACTATTGAATTCTTTCCTGAGCAAAGCCAAGAACCCTCCTGGGCTAAGCCTCAATTTGGGGGTTCATCTGTATCACTTGGACTCAGCAATTTCACTCCTAGGTATATGCCCTAGGGGTATAAATTGGTGCACAGGTGCACCAAGGCACATGCAAGAAATTTGATAGCAGTTTTATTTTTAATAGCCAAAGAATTGAAAAACCCAAATGTTCATGAACATAATAATAGATACTTGGTGGCATATCTGTATAATGGAATGCTACTCAATAAGAAAAAACTAACTTCTGCTTTACGCAACAACCTGGATAAATTTCTCAGACATAATGTTGAACAAAAGAGCTCAGATTCAAAAGAATACAGATTGAATGACAAAATTTATATAAAGTTCAAGAACAAGCATCCATCTGTTCTTGGTGGTAGTAGAAGTCAGAATAACAATTCCTTCTGGTATGGATGGCAGAGGTATTGACCAAGAAGAGGCACAATGGAACCTTCTGGGGGCACGGAATTGTTCTGCATCCCGCCCTTGATGGTTATTACAAAGGTGTGTATATATGTAAAACTTCATTCGTCTGTCTCCTTAAGATGTGTGCACTTTCCTATGTATATGCTATGCCTCAATAAAAATAAATGAAAATTAAATAAAATTAAAATATTGGACTAGATGATAACTGGAGTTTTTCCAACCTTTTACAGTCTCTTCACATTCTATCCTCTTTCCCTCTTTTCCTCTATTTCCCTTTTTCCCAAGTTCTCCCACTCTAAAAGCTTTAGTTAACACTGCGCTTGGAGAGTTCACACATCTGCATGTCTCCAGCCCCAAACCCATCAAAGAACATCTCATCTGGATTTGCCACCTCCTGCACCCCACCGACACCACAACTTGTCCAAAACAAAACTCATCCTCTTCTACCTCCTCACCCTCACCCAGAGCAGGTACCAATCAGTGCGGCTCCCCAGCTCACAACAGTTTCCCCTTTTCTAGGATCAGTCCTAGTATGTGGGTGTGGGCTACCACAAAGCAAGCCTGTACACCATGAATATAACTCCAGGCCAGAGTTGACTGAACCAGGAAGAGACATCTCCACCAAGCTAGACTAGACTCCCTGTCCTGTGAATTTAAAGAACACACAATGAGGAAAAGACAGTCTCTTCAATAAATGATGTTGGGAAAACTGGATATTCACATGCAGAAGAATAAAATTCGGCTTTTTATTTTACGCCATATACTAAAATCAACTCAAAATGGACTAACGGCTTAAATATAAGACCTTAAACTGTAAAACTACTAGAAGAAAACATAAGGGAAAAGCTACACAACACTGATCTGGGAAATAATTTCTTGGATATAACCCCAACAAAGGCAAAAATAGACAAATGGGATGGCATCAAACTGAAAAGCTTCTGCACAGCAAAGGAAACAATTAACAAAGTGAAGAGACAACTCACAGAATGGGAAGAAATGTTTGCAAACTGTACATCTAACAAGGTGTTATCAAGAAGGAACTCAAACAACTCAATGGCAAGAAAACAAATAACCCAATTAAAAATGAGCAAAGGACCTAAATAGACATTTCTCGAAAGAAGACATACAAATGGCCAATAGATACATGAAAACATGCTCAGTATCACTAATCATTAGGGAAACACAAAATAAAACCACAATGACTTATCACGTTTCACCTGTTAGAATGGCTATTACCAAAAAGATGAAAGGTAACTGTTAGGGAGGATATAGGAAAATGGCAATTCTTATACATTGTGGGAATGCAAATTAGTTACAACCATTATGGAAAATGGTTTGGAGGTTCCTCAAAAACACTAAAACTAGAATCACCATACAATCCAGTAATCCCGCTTCTGGATATATAGTCAAAGGAACCGAAATCAATATGTTGACAGGAATATCTGCACTTTCATGCTCACTGCAGCCTTATTCACAGTAGCCAAGATAGGAAACAGTCTAAGTGTCACCACATGATCACATAAGTATACTACACAATCTCACTTACATATGGAGTCTAACAAAGCAGAACTCGTAGAAGTAAAGAGTAGAACAGTGATTACCAGAAATAGGATGTTGTTCATCAAAGGATATAACGTTTCAGATGGACAGGAGAAATAGGTTTCATGATTTATTGCACATCAGGGTGACTACACTCAATAATTATGTATTATATATGTCAAAATAACTAAGAGCATAAATTTCAAATGTCTCACTGTAAGAAAATGATGGGCAAGTAAGGTGATGGATATGTTAATTAGCTTGATTTAATTATGTCACATTGTACACATATATCAAAACAGCCCACTCTACCCCATAAATGTATACAATTATGGTTTGTCCAGCTCACACCTGTAATCCCAGCACTTTGGGAGGCTGAGGCAGGCGGATCACAAGGTCAGGAGTTCAAGACCAGCCTGGCCAACATGGTGAAACCCCATCTCTACTAAAAATACAAAAATTAGCTGGCTGTGGTGGCACATGCATGCAATTCCAGCTACTCAGAAGGCTGAGGCAGGAGAATTGCTTGAACCCAGGAGGCAGAGGTTGGAGTGAGCTGAGATCCAGCCTGGGCAATAGAGCAAGACTCCATCTCAGGAAAAAAAAAAAGTTGCACTAAGAGCCATTGAAACAGACTCCTGTTTGATCTCTCTCTCCCTGCCGTCTCCTAATTCTCTAATTCATCCTTCACAGTTCTGTGAAAGGGGGCTTCCTAAAGCCCACTTCAGACCAGACCATTGTACCATTCATGGACTTTGCCAGCTCCCCATTAACTACTGGAGTATGAGTGCAGGCTCCTTAGTGTGGCAGTCAAGGCCCTCCACAATGGCCCAACTTCCCTTTCTAGTTTCTGCTCTGATGCTCTCCTTCCTGCTTCTCCCAAGACCCACGCCTTGCCCCCTCCAATTGCACTAGACAACACACACGCTCCCCATAGATAAGTTCACACCTCTTGGCCTTTGCTAATGTTGTTCCCTTAGCTTAAATGTCGCACCCCACCCTTCCTGCCATCACTCCCTCTGTGGCCATGGAGACCTCACCCCTTTTTGGAGGCCCAGATAAAATGCCAGTGTGTGTAGGAAGCTTGTCCTCATTACAATTCATCATCAAAAGTATTTTGTTCATTCTTCTGGTGTGGGTGTGTCGTACCTGACCTTGAGGGACCATGATTTGCACCTGAATGTGTTTATCCGGGAGCTAAAACTAGACCCTCTTTTCTACTCTATCCCTCCTTTGCACCATCAACCCTACCATAGAATCAGTGCTCAATAGCTGCATGAGGAATTTACATTTTCTGAAACTACCATGAAAAAAAAATGAAAATGTAAAAGGAGGGATGACAGAGGCCAGAGGCCTGTAGGGTGGGGTGAGGGGCAGGGGAAGTGGGAATGGATGGGGTGGAGAAAGTGGGGGGAACGTGGGAAGTGGTGGGGAGGGCACAGCAACCTAAGAGAATGAAAGAACAAGGAGCAGAGGAACAAAATCCTGAGGAAATGGAACTCTCTTCCATGACAATTTTTTTTTTTTTTTTTTGAGACAGAGTCTCCCTTTGTCACCCAGGCGGGAGTGCAGTGGCACAATCTCGGCTTACTGCAACCTCCGCCTTTCTGGGTCCAGGCAATTCTTCTGCGTCAGCCTCCTGAGAAGCTTGGACTACAGGTGCGTGCCACCATGCCTGGCTAACTTTTGCATTTTTAGTAGAGACAGGGTTTCACCATATTGGCCAGGCTGGTCTTAAACTCCAGACCTCAGGTGATCTGCCCGCCTCGGCCTCCTAAAGTGCTGGGATTACAGGCGTGAGCCACCCCGCTCGGCCCCATGATAATTTTTAAATCAAAAGGAATAAATGCTGACCAACTTATCCCTGTCAAGGGTGCTTCTGGGTATGGAGATGAGACAAGGGGCAGATCCAAGGCTAAGAACAAGAGCATGGAAGACAGGCAAGAAGCTCCCATTTCCCTAAGCCTGGCTCAGAAGCAGAGGGCACTTTAGCAGGGAACCTGCTACCTGTCCTGATAGACTGGTTTGCTTCCTACACCCAAGGGCATAGCAACTGGCTCTTTTAAACATCAGAAATGAAGCAAAAAGACAAATCTTTCCATGGTGTTGCCTCCCCTGGCAGAGAAATGATGGAGGTAAAAAGAAGAAGAATGGAAAGGTAAAGACAATCTGAATCTCTACAAAATGCCCACGAGGCCAAAAACTTCCAGGTGATGGACTGTCAGCAGCCTCAGCACCAATCTCCCTGGGAAGGGGGTTACAAAGTGAGAGTGAGAAGGGGAAAGAATCGAAAGGCTTTTTATAGCCCCTAATCTCTCTTCTGACAGCAGCCTGCACAGCTTTCCTGTGCCAGGATGCCAGGAAGACGAATGGATTTGTCTTTCTGTTAAATACCATTACCCAGAACACTGGGGAGAATGAAGAATGGGTTGCAAACTCACACCGGAGGTTCCATCTCTATTCTCATAATTAACAAAAAGGCTACAGAAACAACTGTCATGTGTCCTCCTCAACCCATCCCCACCAACAACACACGTAACCTCAGAAAATAGGTAGCCCACTGAACTTCAGCAATCACCACCTAGCACCAGTGCCCAGCACACGGCCAGCCCTGAGGAGCTGAAGTTCAGCCCTATCAGCATGGTCAGGTCCACACGAGGTCAATAACCTACTCCAAGATCCATTAAGCCACTTGTAGGAGCCCATCATCTTAGGTGGGAAAACCCAGTAGCGTTTTCCATTAAGAAAAATAGCAAGGGTTTGCTCTTTGCTATAGGGGCAAATGATTCTGCTTATTGATGGAACTCTCAGTTGCTTTAGTGATGTGAGCCATTCACAAGCATCAAAACAAAGGGAGAAAAACAAATAAAAGTAGTGGTCCCACCTCCAGTTTCAGGATACATTTAACAAAATATGGGCAAGTTCTGTACTTCGTAAATAACAAATATGGCTGTGAGAAATGTAGAGATGTCTTATGTCAAGTACTAGAACTAATACATGAATTTAGCAAGGTCATAAAATACAAAGTTAACATACAAAAATCAATTGTATTCTTCTATATTAGCAGCAACAATCAGAAAATGACATTTGAAAATAATTCTATTTACAGTAGTGCCATAAATACATAAAAACATAAAATACTAGGAATAAACCTAGTAAAAGTCATTTCAGACCCCCACACTGAAAACTACAAAACATTGTTGAAATAGATTAAATAAGACCTAAATAAATAGAGATATCCCACATTTGGTTTGGAACACTCAATCCTGTCAAGATATCAATTTTTCCCCAAACTAGTATACAGCATCAGTGCAATCCCAATTAAAATTCCAGCAGGCTTCTTTTGTGGAAATTGACAAACTGATTCTAAAATTCACATGGCAATTCAAAGGATCTAAAACAGTCAAAACAATTTAGAAAAACAAGAATAAACTTAGGGAATTTACACTGACTGATTTCAAGATTACAAAAATCAAGGCAGTGTGTATTAGTAAGGATGAATTTACAGAACTTATAGACCATAGACCATAAGAGCAAGTCCAGGAATAGACCCATATATATATATGGTTAATTGATTTTTTACAAGTTGACAACATAATTTTGTAGAGAAAGGATAATCTTTTTATAAACGGTCTGGGACAAATGGATACATATATGGAAAAAAATGAATGTTGACCTATCTCTTACATCGTACGCAAACATTGACTTGAAATTGGTTGTAGATCTAAACATAAAACCTTAACTATAAAAATTTTAGAAGAAAATATAGGACAAAACTTTGCAACTTGGGATAGGCAAGTATTTCTTAGGATGCAAAAAGTATGAATATCAAAAGAAAAAAATGACAAATTTTAAACTTTGAAAGACATTATTAAGAAAATAAAAAGGCAAGCCACAGACTGGGAGAAACATTTGCTATATGTGTGTGTGTGTGTATGTGTGTATCATATGTATAAATATAAATTTAAATTTAAATATACCCCAGAGGAACTTATTCAGAATCAAGAATCTTATTAATAAGAATAAGACAATTCAAGGCAAAAAAAAAAAAAAAAGATACGCTACAAAAGAAAATATATGGATAGGCAATAAACAAATTAAAAGACGCTAGATAACATTAGTCATAAAAGAAATGCAAATTAAAGTTAAATAGCACTACACACCCATAAGAATGGCTAAAATTTAAAAGCCTGAAAATACCAACTATTGGCAAGAATATGGTACAACTGGTACTCTCAGACATTGCTGGTAAGACTATAAAATGGATTAACCCCTTTGGAAAATAATTAGGCATTTCTTATAAAGGTAAACACACACTTTACCATATGACCTATCAGTTGCATTCCTACATGTTTACCCAAGAGAACTGAAGATCTATATTCCCACAAAGTCTGCATGAGTATTTATATTAATGGCAGCATATTCATAATGGCTAAAAACTGGAAATAACCCAAATATCAACAACAGGTAACTAGCAAACGCATTGTTGTATTTATTCCATACAATGAACACTACTCAGCAACAAGAAGGAATGTATACTGATCACACAACACCACAGATGATTCTCAAAAACATTTTGCTGCACAAAAGACATCAAAGTAAGATTACATTCACATGGAATTCTAGTAAAAGCAAAACCCATCTAAGTGACGGAAGGCAGATCAGTGGTTTCCTGGAAGAGGGAGAAGGGAATTGGCTGCAAAGAGGCATGAGGGAATTTTCTGGGTGATAAAAATGTCCTGTCTTGATTGCCCTGGTGATGGTTACACAAGTGTATACATTTGTCAAAACTCATCAGATCATACACTTAAAAGTGTTCATTACATTGTATGCAAATTACACCTCAATGAATTCAATTAGAAAACACTGATGTGTGTTCCAGCCCCATAGATATTATTTAATTGGTCTGAGATGTATCCTGGGCATCAGAATTTTTTAAAATTCCCCCAGAGAGCTCAACATCTGGCCAAAGTTGAGAACCACTACTCTAGGGGCTAAGCAGCAAACTAAGTGGCCTAGTGTCCTGGGACACCAACAAAGGGCTGCTGGCTCTCTTGGTGTGAGCACAAGCCAATACTGGAAGTCACAGACTACCACCCACCATGTCACAGGCCACAGGCTCCCTTTGGTTTACCACCGATTCACATGACACTCTCCATAGAGCCAGGTCATGCTATGGCATGGTGGTCATCACACAAGCACGTCTACACTCCTGACAACAGGATCCAGGGCACAGAGTGCCTTGAAAGACCCCTTATCTTGTTCAACAAGGCACCCAGGCAAGAGTCCCTCTAGTATGCAGCTGGGGACCTGCATGCCGGCGTTGGCACTGGGGCCCAGATATGGTTCTAAATACACAGGATGGCCAGAGGGCCTAGGGTTTGGGAGGGGGCTCCCAAGTTGGGTACATGGTGGCTCTCTCCCCTGTAACCCGGTAGCAGGCAAAGGAAAAGTGCCCACCAGGAGAGACCAGCTGTTAGAGGGTCATATTTGGGTCAACAGTCAGAGATCAAGTGGGCATCTCACAGCTAGAGTCCCAGGAGTCACTTTTCCATGCCTCCCTTTGCCATCTCTGAAGTGAATAGAAATGATTGTATTAGGTCTTGAATATTCATTTGTCAATGGTCACTGGCCTCTCCAAGGAGGAAGACTCTGTTTTCCTGGTGCTGATCAAATAGAGACCTTCTCAGAGCACAGCCATGAAACTCAGTAAAAATCCTTTTTCTCCTTGCTTTTGCCAGCATTATAAGTTACCTGCCTGTTGACACCGCCAGAGCTGCTTCTCCACCCACCCTGTCTTGGGAGCCAGTCAAAGTGGCAGTAGGCCATGTGACATGGTTCAGCCCAACGTCACACCCCATACTCCCAAAGTGGGACAACTGCTACCCCAGATGCCTGGGTTAGAAGGCGCTTTCTGACTCCTACTAAATAAAGTCACCAACTTGGTGACACTAGATGCTGAGCCTCAATTACCAGGTGTGGAGTGAGCATAATGACAATACAAAAAGGAATACAGTAGGGTGTCTGCCCTCACGGAGCTCCTAGTCTGTAAGTGAACTGTGAGAAATAGACACATCTCATGATGTCCAACAGATAGAGGTCAGCACTAGGGAGACAGAATACAGACTGTGGGCGGCCCAGGGAAGAGCATGTACCTCTGTAGTTGGGAGCCTCAATCTACATAGGGGCTTCCCTGTCTCTCATAGGATGAAATTCTTGAGCACGGAACCTGCGGTTCTCCATGGCCCCAAGTTGGCTGCCCCTCCCCTCCAGACATGCTACCTTAGGCCACCCTAAACCACTCCCAGGCACCTGAGCGTGATACTCTCTTCCCTCCTTGACTTCCCCCATGCTCCTCCCTCTCCATAGGACATGAACACCTTTCTTCTCGCCTCTTCTGTGTCACTCTGAGATGTAGCATAGGGGGCCCCTCCTTTGTGAAGTCTTCCCCAATCCTCCTCACACAGACGCAGCAGAATCAGACTTCCCTTCTCTCTGTCTCATAACCCGCACACCTTCTTCTATTAGGGCAAGTGACTTTGGGCCTCTTTACACGTTGCCCCCACCCCAGCCTGCCACCTCCCTAGAAGTAGTAACTGTATTAATTTGCTTGCTTACTTTTCAACAAATATTTATTGAGGACCTGCTCTGTGCCATGCACTGTTCTAAAGTCTCAAGAAAGAGGTCGGCAAGGTCCTTATTTCTCTGGAGTTCTGTTTAGTGGAGGATGGGGAGATAGGAGACTTCCTAAAATAAATTGAATTTTTTAAAGCATAAGAGCGATGAGTACTGCATAGAATAGTATTTACAAACAAGGTAACCTCATAGAAGGTGACTGTATGGCTACTTTAGAGTGGATGGTTACAGAAGGCCTCTCAGAGCAGGTGACATCTTAACAAAGGTGTAAATGACAGAATTACCCACCCATTAAGAAAACTGGGGGGAGAGCTTTCCAGGTACAGACAACAGCTAGAGCAAAGGCCCTGCTATGGACAGAATTGTGTCCCCCCAAAATTCATATATTGAGAGCCAACCCCTAGTGTTACTATATTTGGAGTAAGGAAGTAGTTTGGCAATCATGCTTAATTAAGCTTAAATGAGGTCATGGGGCAGAGTCCTAATTTGATAAGGTTACTGTCCTTATATGAGAAGACGCCAAAGAGTTGAGTGCTCGCTCGCTCGCGCGCGCTCTCTCTCTCTCTCCCCTCCTCTACCCCTCCCAACCCTCCCCCACTCCATCATATGAGGGCACAGTGGTGGCTCACTATTTTAGTAGGTGCCCAATTAGAAAACCATTGAATAAATAGGGAATACGAGTAAAACTTTTCCTTTCAGAGAAGTCATTAACCCAATGTCCTCGATGAGCCAAACCTAAGTGGCATGTCAGCCTTTGAGTTTTAAATATTGTTTACTCTCTGGGTGAATGGTGGGTAGTTTTATTCCCCTCATCTTTTCTTGTCAGATAGAAATGTGTGTTTAAGGTGAAATCCAAGTTCTTTTTTAAACTTTTCATTCCAAGGATCATTATAATCAAGGAGACAGGAAATCTCCAGATAAGAGGCAGTAGAAGGATGAATTGATAAGAAACTGCAACATTAAGGCATAGAGCTCCTGCATTTCCTCAGCAAAGAGAGACTGTAGAAACTGTAGCCCCCTCTCCCACTTCCCAGAATGACAGGAGGCAAGCCTGGGCTAGTCCTCCCTGCCCTGAAGGGTTGGTGCTGACCCTGCCACCACCAAACACGTTGCTTGTGGCCCTGAGCAAACTCTCTTCCTAACTCTATTTTCCCCCAAGGATTAGCTGATGCAAGGGTTTTGATAAGCATTGGCTGATTTCAGTCACTTATATTCATTGCTCAATAAATAAAAGGGCAAGGATCAGCCTGAGATTTGGATAGTGGAGAAAAGTGTTCCTTTTACTTATTTAGAGATAAAAGGGCCAAGAAGAGGAGTCATTGGCCGCAGGCTCCCAGAAGGAGGCAGGAGGGAACTGGGAGGAGTGGGCAGGACTTACAGCTATCAGGGTCCTAATGCCAAACAAGGGCAGCCCAGGAAAGGGTTGAAGAAGACGGTGTTGAGAGTGGGCAGAGCACAGGTCGGGTCCCCCACGGGTGACGACTGTCAATGAAAAGAGTCAAACTCTGTAAAACATTTGAAGAGATTTACTCTGAGCTAAATACGAGTGGCCATGGCCTGTGACACAGCTCTCAGGAGGTCCTGAGAACACGTGCCCAGAGTGGTCTGGGCAAGCTTGGTTTTATACATTTTAGAGAGGCATGAGACATCAATCAAATACACGTTAAGAAATGCATGGGTTTGGTACAGCAAGGTGGGACAACTCAAAGCAGGGGCTTCCAGGCTACAGGTGAGTTTAAACATTTTCTAGTTGACAATTGGTTGCGTTTGTATAAAGGCCTGGGACTGATAGAAAGGGAATGTTCTGGTTAAGCTAAAAGATTGTGGAGACCAAAGTTCTTTTGAAGCCTTATAGTGGCTGCCCTTAGAGACAATAGATGACAAATGTCTCCTAGTCAGATCTTAGTTAATCTCTTCAGGATTGGGAGGGTCTGAAAAAAAAAAAAAGAGAGAGAGAGAGATCTAGCTATGTTAATAGAGATTCTTTACAGATGCACACTTTCCCCTACAAAGGACAGCTTGGCACGGCCAGTTCTAAACATGGCAAAGAAACACGCTTCCAGGCAAAATATTTTTCTTTCTTATCTCGTAATGTTATGCCAGAGTCAGGTTGGAAAGTCTCCATATATAGGTTTAAATAAAACCCATCTGATGAGAATTTATGATTTGTAGGGCCCAACTCCCCAGACCCCTTAGATAGGAATTAGAGCAAGATAGAAAAAAAATCTGAGTTTAGTCCTCATGGCAAAATGGAACAAGCCATTTGCTCACGTGCTCTTTCCCATCTTTGGGATAATGGCATCAGGGATCAGATTACCTGGGCACAAACCGCACCTTTGCCATCTGAAAGCTGTGTGAACTTAGGAAAGTCACTTAACCTCTCTGTTGTCCGGTCACTTCATCTGTGAAATGGAGATAAAGTAATGTTACCTGATAGAATTATCATGAGGATAAATAAGTCAGGACATGCAAAGCACTTAGGTTACTGCCTGTCATAAAGGAATCACTCAATAACCATTAGTTCTTCTTATCTTTGACATGCTGATAAAGGTATTTTCCCACATACCTAGCAGAGTGGTTTTTAAAATACTTTTTAAATAATAATAAGGTCATCATATATTTTGTTTTCTAAAATATTTTCATCCTATGATCTCATTTGAACTTTCCAGCAAATATATGATATTGAAACTTTAGATGCAAAAGTACTTTGGAATTGTGGGAGACTTGGTGAGTCACTTTTATTTTTTTTTTTTTTTTTTTTTTTTGAGACAGGATCTTACTCTGTCACTCAGGCTGGAGTATAGTTGTGCAATCATTGCTCACTATAACCTCCAGTTCCTGGGCTTAAGTGATCCTTCCACCTCACCCTCCCCAGTAACTGGGACTACAGGCATGCACCACCATACTCGGCTAATTTTTATTTTTATTTTTAGTAGATATAGGGGTCTCTCCATGTTGCCCAGGCTGGTCTTGAACTCCTGGCCTTGTTGAGCCACTTCTAAGGAAAATTGGCTCAGACCTGCTTGTGGCAGCCTTAGTCAATGAGTTTCTTACCACCTGACTCCCACTCTCCCGCCACTAGTAATTAGATCGGGGTGGGCACCTGATCCAATGACAGCCAATTCCTGGGCTGCACAGTAGTCTATATATCAGCCTGGAGAAAAAAATCTGTTCAACAGAGTCATGCTAGGTTTATCAAAATCTCAAGTCTTAGAAATTTGAATTAAAACATAAAGGTTCTGGGAACATAAATCCGTACAATTACTTTGGGAGCAATATAGCAGTGTCTATTCAAATTTTAAAACGTCATAATCTCTGATCAACAATATTATTTCTGATATGTACCCTAAAGAAATATGTATCACATAAGCCAGGCGCAGTGGCTCACGCCTGTAATCCCAGCCCTTTGGGAGGCCAAGGTTGGCAGATCACGAGGTCAGGAGATTGAGACCATCCTGGCCAACATGGTGAAACCCTGTCTCTACTAAAAATACAAAAACAAAATTAGCCAGGCATGGTAGCGGACGTCTGTAATCCCAGCTACTCCAGAGGCTGAGGCAGGAGAATAGCGTGAACCCAGGAGGCGGAGCTTGCAGTGAGCCTAGATCACACCACTGTACTCCAGCCTGGGCGACAGACCAAGACTCCGCCTCAAAAAACAAAAAAAAAAGAAAAGAAATATGTATCATAAAAAGACACATCCAAGGTTGTTTTGCACCATTGCTTATTGACAAAGCTTGGAAATATGGAAACAACCTAAATATCCACTGGAAATGACCAAATAAATTGTGATATATCATTCAATAGAATGCAGAAGGATCACTTCAACCCAGAAGTTCAAGACCAGCGTGGGCAACATAGCAAGACCCTGTCTCTATAAAAAATAAATAATAAATAAACAAATAAATACTGTCTTTAAATTTCCAAAATGAGAATAGTAAGTTACAGTAGCCAAATATTTTTTGACAGGACATAAAAAGCACTAACCATAAAATAAACAACTGGTAATTAGACATAAAAGCTCATGTTTACTCAAAGACATCTTTAACAGAAAAGGTAAACCACAGACTGGAAGAACTTATTTTATAAAATATATATTGAACTAAAGTTTTTTTGTTTGTTTGTTTGTTTGTTTAGACAGAATCTCGCTCTGTCACCGAGGCTGGAGTGCAGTGGCACTATCTCGGCTCACTACAACCTCCACCTCCTGGGTTCAACCGATTCTCCTGCCTCAGCCTCCCAAGTAGCTGAGACTATACAGGCATGTGCCACCACACCCAGCTAAATTTTGTATTTTTAGTAGAGACAGGGTTTTGCCATGTTGGCCAGGCTGGTCTTGAACTCCTGACTTCAGGTGATCTACCCACCTCGGCCTCCCAAAGTGCTGGGATTACAGGCGTGCACCACCACACCCGGCTAAATTTTATATTTTTAGTAGAGACAGGGTTTTTCCATATTGGCCAGGCTGGTCTTGAACTCCTGACCTCGTGATCCACCTGCCTCGGCCTCCCAAAGTGCTGGGCTTACAGGCGTGAGCCACCGTGCCCAGCCAGAAGTAAGGATTTATATCAATAATTCCTAAAAATAATTAGGGGAAAAAAGTGGACAAAAGAACATACAATTGAGCACGTACTTCACACACACACACAAAAAGGTTCATGTGGATAACATGCAGATGAAAATGTGCTCAATATTGTCAGTGTCTGGCTTACTTTCTGTACTAGTTGCCATAAGCCAAGGCAAAGGATGTAGGAAGTAGAGCTAATGGAAAGGAAAGATGGCAAATCTGACTTTGGACATTTAGTGTCTGTGGGACACACAGGGGAAGATGTACAACAGGCAATTAGATGTGTGGATCCAGAGGCAAAGAAAGAGGTTTGGGTTTAAAAAGAGATATAACAGTAAAAGATATGGGAGAGGATGAACTCACTTGAGGACACTGCCTTGAGTGAGAAGGAAGGAAAGCTTAGGAAATAACCTACTTTTTTTTTTTTTTTTTTTTTGGAGGGACGGAGTTTCACTGTTGTTGCCCAGGCTGGAGTGCAATGGCGTGATCTTGGCTCACTGCAACCTCCACCTTCCAGGTTCAAGCAATTCTCCTGCCTCACCCTCCCGAGTATCTAGGATTACAGGCACATGCCACCACACCTGGCTAATTTTTGTATTTTTAGTAGAGACAGGGTTTTGCCATGTTGGTCAGACTGGTCTTGAACTCCTGACCTCAACTGATCCACCCACCTCGGCCTCGAAAAGTGCTGGGATTACAGGTGTGAGTCACCACACCGGGCAAGAACCTGCATTTTCAAAAAGGACAGCAGGGAAGAGGCCTCAATAAGAGAGACTTTGAATTTTGAATGGCCAGAGGTTCACCCTGGGATGCCAACATTTAGTCAAAACAACCAGACAGTTGGGTAACAGAACCCTTGGGGTCTAAGCCTTTCAGGAGAACACTGAACTAGAAGTTCCTCTTTGGTGTCTAAAAGCCAGAAGATTCAGAAGTTCCAACTTTTCAGCTCCTGAAGATTTTGTGAACATGAATCAGGTCTCGTGAAGCTTTTTGGAGAAGGATCAATATGCAATGAATACAGGTGATCTCAAGAGGCACAAGCCCAGAGGGCTCCAACTGTCTACCTTTGAGTACAAGATGCAGGAGACTTCTTAAACACAAAAGTGTTTCCCCTTCAACTCAGGATCAATACTACTCACTTTTACCCCATGGGCCAAATTTCTATGTATTTTTATTAAAAGGGAAGAAAATTCAGGCTTCGGAGTTGCAATTCACCTAAGTATAAGCCCTGAAGCTTCAGAACCACGACTACGAAATTACCACCTCACCTATCTTTAGCCTTGATTACTGGGGTCTTGAGAGAATGTAGGAAGTAGAGCTGATGTGAAGGGAAGACAGAAAGTCTGATTTTAGACATTTAGAGTCTAAGGTGCCTGTAGGACACACAGGGGGTAGTTATACAACAGGATCCAGAGTTAAGAAAAGAGATCAGGATTAAACAGAAGACATATGATAGTAAAAGATAGGGGAAAGGATGCTGGTTATTCCTGGAGATAATTGACACAACTAATAGCCTCTAAAGTGTTACATGATTCAAAGTACATTCCACAATCTGTTCTTTTATCTTCTGAATCAGGGAGCAACCCGGTTAAAGTTTTTAGGAAGGGACAAGCAGGCTATTTTTCAAAAGAATGACAGGGCCTCTCTTCTGAACAGCTCAATTAAGAGGGTCAGGAAAAGGGAACGAGAAGGACGATGAACATGAAACCCTCATTGGTCTGGATCTAGGTCTCTGATGATATTGAAAACTGCACCCCATGCACATACCACCAACAATGGATCTGTCAGAATCCCCAGTAGCTGAAATGAGGCAGAACAGATGTGTGCCCTGGGCTTCCAAAAAGAAAAAAATAATAATAATAACCCATGCATTACAGATTTGGAATATGCTTTCAATGAATAAATATATGGAGATGATTAAAAGATGTACATGGCAAATAGCTGGCCAGACAGGCACTGACATGGATGTGCCATAGGCTTATATATTTACAAAACACAATGTAATAGAAATGGACATCATACTTTGCATTTATATAGCAAGTATTTCTCCAAGGACCTCAAAGGATTCTACAGCCATTACTTGATTCATCCTTGTTACATGCTTGTAAAATGAAGGCGAGGCAAGGATTACTCATCCCATTTTATTAAAGAGGAAGCAGAAGGCCCAAGAGGATCCATGGGTTGGCCAAGGGCATATTGTGAGTCATTTATTTGCTCAAAATCATGTAGGGGCTGAAATTAGTCCCAAATTGTCCTTACACCTGCCGATTTTTACCTGCAGACTTCTGTTTCTCAAGCTTGTGCTTGTGATTCAGGCCATCAAATGGGCAGTGTTAAAGGAAGGGTATCAACTGGGGAAGCGAAGAGGTTTGCAAGCATTTGGCATTTCACTTTTCCTTCAGTAGACAAATGCTTCTGCATTCTTATGGACAGGCACAGCACTCTTTACAACCACGTGGAGAAAATGTTCCTATCATTGTTGCACTGGAACCAAGAGGCATGGCTCCATGTTAATACTTGCAGTTAATGACTGCCCACAACGCATGGATTTTTTGTTTTCATTTGTCTTTTCCACATGCACATTTTTAATGTGCACTTTATATTCATTATGTCATTTATCTTGCAGCTACTATATGAGCTAGATATTTCCTTGCAAAATTAAGAGACAGGCTTAAAGAGATTAGATGACTTGTCCATGGTCACATAACAAACAAGTTTAGACTTGGGATTTGAGTGAATTTTTGCTAATTTGAATAGATGTGCACTTCTACCATGTTTTACCAATAGAACTTCACTTCCACACCCAGCAGGGGTCCTACAGTCAGGCATAGCCCAGAGATGTATAAGAAAGCTGGGGCCAGCCTGGGTGCCTACCTCACACACATGTTCTGAATGACAGCCCAGGGTAAATACAGAGATTATTCCATTCTCCCCAGACAAATACATGGGATACAGCCCCACCTCAGCCACTCTGATTGCCAGGGTAGTTTGGGCCTTCCTGGTCCCAGATTCACACCTTGCATCTAACCCAAGCCCAAGCTAGTGGCAGTGCCAGCTGAGTTTCATAAACAGGGGATGGAAAGGAAGAACAATAACCTAGAAGCTACTCCAGGGCGCTCTTCTCCCACTTGCACTGACCACTACTAATTGGCATCTCAGTTCCAACCATCACTGGGCAGTAAGTCTGTCTCCTGGGGGCGCCCATTCTTCACAGAGTGGAAAACTGAGGCTCACACATGTTCAAAGTTACCAAGGAAATCAGAAAGCGAAAAAGCATCAGGGGCTATTTTCCCCAATGTTTTCTGTAATTTTGATTTTAACCATTAGAATGTGCTCTTGCAAGTGGTAGAGAAAGCCATCCTCTGAAAATGCAGAATGGAAAAGAAAAAATCTGAGATGTATTATTATCCCCATTCTCCAGATAAGAAAAGTGATGCTCAGAGTGTAAATAGCATATACTAAAGCCAGGATCCGAACGTGGATCTGTGGAAGTCATGCCCTTTCCATCAAGCCTCACTAACCTCCAAAGAGTTTGATGGTGTATCCTTCTCCTGATGATGCCATCCCGGTGGTGTCAGAGGAGGCTTCGAGCACAGCCTCAGAACAGCAGTATGAGTTATAGATGCAGAGAAGGCCAAATGTTGGTGAGATGCCCTTCTGTGGAGCACTGCAGTTACTGGGGCTGGCACTGGGATGCAGCTTCTGCAGTGCTGTGACTCTCAGGGTTTGCTTGCCAGCCAGTGCTGTCCACAAACATAAGTCACATATTGATAGAGTTTGGAAATTTGCCCCACCCAAATCTCATGTTGAAAAGTCATCCCCAGTGTTGGAGGTGGGGCCTGGTGGGAGGGGATGGCATCATGGGGGTGGATTTCTCATGAATGATTTAGTACCATTCCCTTGGTGCTGTTTTTGTGATAGTGAGTGAGTTCTCATAAGATCTGGTTGTTGAAAAGTACGTGGCACCTCCCCTCCTCTCTTACTCCTGCTTTCTCCATGTGATGTGCCTGCTCGCTCTTCACCTTCCACCATGATTGTAAGATTTCTGAGGCCTCCCCAGAAGCAGATGTCTCTATATTTCCTGTACAGCCTGCAGAACAATGAGCCAATTAAACCTCTTTTCTTTATAAGTTACCCAGTCTCAGGTATTTCTTTATAGCAGTGCAAGAACGGACTAACACACGTACACAGTGTTAAATTTCATGGGAGCCACAGATGCAAGCCACATATGATCTTAAAACATCAGGTACTTACATAAAAATGAGCAAAAAGAAACAGGTGACATTAATTATAATAATACATTTTGGCCGGGTGTGGTGGCTCACGCCTGTAATCCCAGCACTTTGGGAGGCCGAGACGGGTGGATCACAAGGTCAAGAGATCAAGACCATCCTGGCTAACACGGTGAAACCCTGTCTCTACTAAAAATACAAAAAAAAAATTAGCCGGTCGTGGTGGCGGGCGTCTGTAGTCCCAGCTACTCGGGAGGCTGAGGCAGGAGAATGACGTGAACCTAGGAGGCGGAGCTTGCAGTGAGCTGAGATTGCGCCACTGCACTCCAGCCTGGGCAACAGAGCAAGACCCCGTCTCAAAAAAATAATAATAATAATAATACATTGTATTGAAACCAATAGAGCCATTAGATTGCCATTTCAACATGTCATCAATATGAAAAATATCAATGAGATACTTTACATTCTTATTCTTTTTATCTAGGTCCTCGAAACATGTCACCATTTGATCAAGCCACATTTCAAGCGCTCAATATCCGCAGGTGGCCAGTGGTTTTCACATTGGATAGTGCTAATCTAGAAGGATAGGATGGCTCAGAAAGCTTGGACTGTGGATTACGGATCTCGACTCCGATCAACTGCCAGGGTGACTTAGCAAAGGGCTTGAGAAGTTAGACATTATTTCATTTCCATCTCATGCCAGTTACTAGACTCTATTTTCTCAGTGTCTTCATCTATAAAACAGAGGTAATAACAATATCTATTTCGTAGGTTTTTGTGAGGATGAAATGAGGAAGTGCTTAGAACAGAAATGGGCAGAAAGTAAGCAATATAAAGGCATTCGCTAATGTTTTTCTTATTTCCCCTGGGGCTCTGTTTTCTTTTCTGTAAAATAAGGCTATTGAAAACAGATAAGCATTGAGATCCCTTCTTGCTCTTATTCAATGAAAACCCTGGGTGGGAATCCAATTCTAGTGCTGTCTTATCTCTGTGCATTCGTTCTGAAGCATGCACTGGGCAGGGCCTCACATCCAGACTGTTTTGTAGCAGAGGCTTGCAAGGTGCTGCTGTGGCTGCCTTACAGTTGGGTAGGCAGAAGGACTCGCCCCATTTGTTGTCAGTGTTAGAAGCTTGTCCCCTCTGTCCTGGGTTCACGCTGACTTGTTCCCTGGACAGTCTCCGCATTCTCACAATTGTCCTCCACAGACACAAAGTTCCCAGTTATAAACCCTCATGTATTTGAATCTCTAAGCTAGAAGAAATCCAAGCTGGATCTGGAGTTTGGGGGAAAACTCATCCATTTCCAAGTTTCTTCAGCACCAGCTAATAGAAAAGAATCTCCCCGGGAATGACAACCCTGCAGCTTTGCACAGCAGCTGTTCTTGGGGCTGAGAGAGGGATGGGAAGCTGAGTGGTCAAAAGGACAAGCCCTTGAAAAGTTGTGAATGAAGATGCTGAAGCCTCGGCAATAGACATTCTAGCTCAGGAAAGTCCAGCTGTCTGGCTTCTTTCCCCTAGAGATCAAACTGAAGAACTGTAGAAATTCAAGGTGGAGACTAACCAGGGAATCAGACACCTCCTGCCCAGAGAGGCTGGCAGAGACGAGTGCGTCTCAAACTCATCTCCAGGGATCTCTCCAATTCACTCAGAAGCTGGAGTCTCTGCTACTTCTTGGAGGTCAGGGGTCTCCAGACTGATGTGTCTTCATGCCAGGAATTCTTCCTCCCCATTTTACCGAACAGAAGGATGGCAGGGCTGCTCTTCTCAAAAGAGAAGAACGAAACCATGGCCCCTCCTGCCAAGCAGCAGTTTCCTCCCAGCTGTTCGTGTAGATTTGCTGAGAGCTACATTCTCCCATATCAGCAAGCCCTTAATCAAGAGCCCACCCTGAAAAGAGAGATGCCAAAGAATTGGAAGTCACAGACCTACCCATGAGAAAGGACTCCAGACCAATCACTGGGCCACAGTGAAACCAAACACCACCTTGGTCCTAATGG
Source organism: Chlorocebus sabaeus (assembly GCF_047675955.1). Taxonomy (NCBI): domain Eukaryota; kingdom Metazoa; phylum Chordata; class Mammalia; order Primates; family Cercopithecidae; genus Chlorocebus; species Chlorocebus sabaeus. The sequence goes on along the minus strand of NC_132924.1, from coordinate 104,756,866 downwards.
AGGAAGGAATGAAACACAGAGACTCTTACACTCAGCCATCATTGGCTATTAGGAGAACCAGACCCTGACTCCTCTTCCTTCTCTAGGCTCAACTAAAGAGCTGTTTTCCATATCCCAGACACAGTTACTGAATCTGAAATATTTCAATATTCTGGCCTGGCTGAATGCCTATTATGGACTGAATGTTTGTGCCCCAGCAAAGTTCATATGTGGAAACCCTACCCATCCCCTTGATGTGATGCTATTAGGAGCAGGAGCCTTTGGGAGGTGATTAGGATTAGAAGAGGTCATGAGTTTGGTGCCCTTGGAGTCACAAGAGAGCCTCAGCTCCCCACTCTCTCCTGGGGAGGATACAATAAAAGAAGCTGGCAATCTGCCCAGAAGAGGGCCCTCACCAGAACCCTGCCCTGCTGGCACCCTGATCTCAGACTTCCAGCCTCCAGAACTATGAAAAATGTTACAAATGTCTGTTCTTCCTAAGTGACCCAGTTCGTGATGTTCTGTTGCGGCAGCCCGAATGGACTAAGACAGTGCTCCTCGACTGCTGAGGGGCTGCGTTCTCCCTTTGTGGCCTACGTGGCCAAGCTGCACACATAAAAAGCTCCTGAATGCCATTATTTTCATCAGAAGGGCAGGTGATGCACTAATCACGTGGAGGTGCCACCATGGGTGCCTCTGTCGGCACCACCATCCCATACCCATCAACTTCACCACACCCTCAGCCCCCGTGGAGCTGGGGTGACAGAATGCTGAGATGGGAGAGGTCTTCCTCATACAACAGCCAAACAACATCACCCCAACCCAGGCAAGTCCCAAAGGGAGTTTCCTGCCTGCCCCCATGAAGGGAAATGAGGGCCCTGCTTGTCCTGGACCACGGAGAACTGCAATGTGGAGAGGCAGAGAGAGCTGGATATTTCCGCATGGCAAGAGCAGGAGTTTTTCACTCTGAAGCCACCTGTGGTCCCCAGTCTCAGAGCCTCTCCAGGCCTGTTCCTTCTGCTCATTAGGTAAATGTGCCAACACAAGGAAAGAAATCAAGATCTATTTAGCTTTTCCCACCGGCCCTGTCAATCGTTCCGAGGAAGACAGCTCCTGCCACACAGCTCAGGAAATGGGCCCCAGAGGGCCAAGAAACAGTTCCATCCTGTAAATGTATTTACACAGCACAGTGCTTGTTCTTCACGTTTCGCCGGCAGCCCACCTCTCCCGAGTGTCCGGGGAAGTTTTATCACCTGGGAGGGCATGCGCTGCTGCTCCACCAAGACCCTCCTTGATCATCAGAACAGACAGCTTGTGCAGAGACGCGGCCTCCCTTGGCGAGGCGAGGAAAGGCAACTCCAGGGCTGACAGAAGGTGGCAGCTCCAGGGTTGACAGAAGGTTCTCCAGCCAACAGGAGCGGGCTGGGCCCGTGGCACCCACAGAACATTTCTGAACACCACCGCTGTGCTCCCTGGCTGGGGCTGCCTCCTCTGGCAGCTCTTCTCAAGATCAAGGGAGAGATGTGGGTTCTGGTTACAGCATCTTTGAAAAGGGTACCACTTGGAAATTTCGGGAACAGACAGAAGTATAGGGGATCAAGATCAAGATCAGACAGGCAAGACTGCACTAAAAAGGCTAGGCATTCCAGAGTTTTCAGAGCTGCAAGGGGAGTTCAAACACTATCCTGTCCTCTTGCCCATTGTACAGAGGAGAAAACTGAGCTTCAGAGAAAATAAGAGTCTATTCCATAGTAGTTAATAAAACCGAGGGCTTTGGAGCCAGTCTGAACTTTGTTGTAACCCCAGCTCTACAACTTGCTTGCTCTATAACCTTGAATTTGATCTCCATAAGTCTCCGTTTTCTCATTTGTAAAATGTATATGAGAAAACTTCCCTCATATGTTTTGTAAGGTTCACATGAGATAAGGAAGTAAATAAAGCACTTAGCGTAGGAATTGAACAATTTGTGATAAACGTTATCATTATAATTACGTAATTTGGCCAAAGTCATCCAGAGAATTCATATCCAAGGCAGAACTCAAATTCAGTACTTTCAACTCCTAGAGCAGTGTTCATTTTACAGTGATCAAAAAGACCTTCAAAGTGAAGTCACTTTCTTTATCATTTAGGAATTTCATTCATCTACTAATACCAGTGGCTTAGAGAAATTAGGGTTGTATTCTCTTGTCAATCTAAATAACAAAGAGAAGTTCTCTAAAAGAAAAGGTGTTTATTTGGGAATAGGCATTGTAATGGAAATACATATGCCATAGTAAACTATGTGTGCATTCAGGGAGGTATGGGAAGACAAAGGTTTTTAAAGGAGAAAATGAGGAGAATTGCATAACTGTTTTGAAATAATTATCCTTGGCTACAAAGACCAATGACAAGGATGATGCCAGTCCGAGGTTAAACAGGCAGTTGCTGGGCAGATGTCCTTGCAGAAGGATTTTTTTGTGTAAAGTTGCAATGCCCTTTGCACAAGGCTGTGGTTTTTACAGTCTTCTGTGATAGCCTTTGTTACCAGGCATATAAGCATAAGAAACCTCTCTACATAGCCTCTCTGGCTCTATTTGTTAGATTTTTCTTGATATTAATGACTCCATTTTCATCTTAACACCTTTCACACCCCCACATAAAGTAAAACCAGAGGTGAGTAGTAGAGGATTGGTAAGGAAGCACCGTGAATCCAGACTTCTCTATTTTTCTACCAACCTGAGCTCTTTGTTTTTATCCTCAAGGTCGCAAGATAGTTGCTGTGGCTCCAGCCATCGGGAGGAAATGGAGTGGAAAGGGGTGATGGGGCATTCCTTTGAGTATAGTTATAGTTAGCCCCCTTTAAAAAGATTTCCTGGAAGCCCCATTCTGTGGCTTTTGCTTCTAATTGGAAGCCCTGGATGCAAGGAAAGTTGGAAAATGCCTGATAAAGCCAGGGAATTATTTACAAAGAAGGGGAGAGTGAATACTGTAATAGCAATGAACAATCTTAGCCTTTCAGCCACACTCTCTGAGATAATGGGGTGTCACCCTTCACATCTGCCTCCCACCCAGGACCTCTGGAGGAGTCTCTGAGTGTTCCCCATTTAAGCTTGTGGCTGCCCAGTGTCCTAGCCTGGTCCAGGATCTGTGTCTTACTGCCCCACAGCACCTGGCCCATGCTTTGGCCCATGCCACTCACTGACAAGGACTTTGTGCAAAGGCAAAAGTGCAAAGGAGGGGCTGCTGGAGGACAGCCCTACCTTGCCCACAGCTTCCCTTGGTGCCTATGAGTTTAGAGGAGGAGTTCTTTTTTCTTCTCTGTAATTAGAGCCAATCTGAATAACACAGAGCAAACGCCTTTGTGAGTCATTTTGTAATGAAAATTTTGCCTCTTCTGCCCCAAACCCTCCAAAGGTACTCTGTTTCTCTCACAGTAAGAGCCAGAGTTCTTGTGCTGACCTGCCAGACCATAGAAAATCTCCCCTAGGCACCTCTTTAGCTTCTCCCCTTTACTCTGCTCCTGACACCACAGCCTCCTTGCTGTTTCTCAAACATACCAGGACACTCCACGCTCCCAGGGCCTTAGCACTTGCTATTCTCTTGCCTGGAATGCTCTGTCCCTCGGCATCCAAATGGTTCCTCCTTCACCTTCTGTAAGGCTTTGTTTAAAGGTCATCTTCTTTTTTTTTTTTTTTTTTTTTTTTTGAGATGGAGTCTTGCTCTGTTTCCCAGGCTTGGTGTGATGTCAGCTCACTACAACCTCCGCCTCCCAGGTTCAAGCAATTCTCCCACCTCAGCCTCCCAAGTAGCTGGGATTACAAGCATCTGCCATCATGCCCAGCTAATTTTTGTATGTTTGTAGAGATGAGGTTCTACCATGTTGGCCAGGCTGGTCTTGAACTCCTGACCTCAGGTGATCCGCCTGCCTTGGCCTCCCAAAGTGCTGGGATTACAGGTGAGAGCCACTGCACCTGGCCAAATGTCACCTTCTCAATGAGGTTGCACTGACCACTCTTTAAAACCATAATTCCCTAGGCACTCCCAAACTCTCCTCTCACTTCCCATAGCATTCATCACCTCCTAACTTTCCATGCACTTCATTTATTTATGTTTGTCATATTGCTGTGTAATGTGTTTCTTATGCCTATTTATTTACATATTATGAGGGAAGAAAGTTCTGTCTGTTTGATTTACAGCTACACCCTCAGCATGTAAATAAGAACCTGACACATGAAGCAAATTCTTAAGTATCTGTTGAATAAGTGCACACATAAGCGTAGCTCAGTCTTGGGACAAATTAGAATCTCTAATCAAAGAAGGCAATTGACAAAAAAGGAATAGATAAGTGTTTGAAGTAACCAGCAATAAAAAAAAGAGCATCCATATAAAGTCAGATCAAGAAAACGGCCATCTTAGAGAAGACACAGAAAATTAATGATCTAGATTTATGGTACTGCTTTCTCACCCAGATGAGTAAACACATTAGCTATCCACTCTCTAGGTAATTGTTATCACACCCATTCAGAGGAAAGGGATGCTAAGACCCGGGAATGGCCAGTCCAGTATCTCCTATGGTCCTACTAAATGATCCAGCATCTTAGATCCTGGCTCAAGAGACCATAGCCTAAAAGAAAGTGGGCTTCTGTCCCAAACTGGCTGCCACCAGGACAATTGTTCATTTTCTTTCACCTTCAACTTTCTGTTGACTGTGTCCCCGCTCCTAAGCTGCTCATTTACTCTGTGGCTTCCACAGGCATCCCTTTACCTATGTGTGGGCACTTTTCAAAATAAGACTACCTTGTGACTGAAAGCAGCCAAAAAGACTTAATCAGAAAATGAACAGCCATGCCCCTCCCATTCATATGCCTCAATACTCACATTTGAGGGGTGCCCAGGTGATGAGAGAATTAAATCTCTGTCCCTAAGTCAGCTAGAAATCAGTTTTCTCTTCTCTTGCTGAAAAATTGGAAAGTGATTTTGAAAATGCAATGCAGAGAAAGTAGTCTTTCTTTTCCTCTCTCCTCTAACCATGGAAATATCCACTACCGGAGCTTGATTAATGTTAAATATGACCTTTCACAAAGTTTCTTGGCAGTTAATTTATGATACTTCCAGATTCTAATGTATCGGGCAGTGGCTGTTTATGCGTTTGATGAAGTAGTCTTTGTCCAGAGTTGATATGTTTTACCAGAACTTCTGTAGCTCGCTTTTCCTTTCTCTCTCTTGCTGTTTCAATCTCTCTTTCAGTCTAACTTTGTGCTTGGGTATTTAATCAATTTGACTGGGAAGAAAACATGAATATATTTATGAATTCTCAGTCCCTAAGTTGTCATGCACGCTGTATTAGCTTATTACTGTATCTCCAAGATAATTCTTTCCTCTCATCTCCCTACACCTGTGCTTTTGAGTTCAGGGAGATCTCAGCTCAACCAAAATTACTTTTAATGTTTGGTTCGCTACAAGAGCTGCTTTGAGGGTTTCTGTCTTGAACAGGTGTATCTTCTCTTTGCATCCTTATTGCTTTTGCCTTTATTCTTCACTGTCTCTGAAAAAAAGAAATCTAGTGAACTAGATGTGAGCCCCAAGAGGTTGTTTCAGCCCAAGAATGTAACTAAGCTTAATGAGTGGAGGACAAGCCAACAAATGGGTGCCTGGGATGCAAGGAACTCAGGATGCTTCACCTTAGAAAGTACGTGATGAGAGTCAATTACTACATGAAATTTTCAGGCTATCAGAGATTTTAGCCTGTCTTTTCCAGAACCTAGAATGGTGCTTGGCACAGAGTAGATGTACAATTTTTGTAGAAAGAAAGAAGGAAAGTGAGATATCAAGCAAGGGAAGGAAGACCACAGTCTCTAATACAATGACCCTTAAATCTTTTACTAGAGTTTGGTAAATGACCCATGAGGCCATTTTTGGATTTTTATAATAAAAGCCCAGGGAACTGCCAGAATCTTCTTACCTTTCTTTTCTTTGCCACTACCTGAGAAACTGTTATAGGTGTTATAGGTGCTGAGAACACCTTTCCCTGAGTCCTGGAGCTCCCCCTATGCTGTCAAACCAGGTGGCTGCACTTGGACCAGCATCTTTAAATCTTTGAATGCATCACAAATGGCTTTACCTACAACAGTGAGGACAGGAAGAGGCCAGCAACCAGAGTAGAGCGAAAGCTCCACTAAGTTGCATCAAAGGCCCAGGTGAAGCAGGAGAACATAGATTGATGAGAACTATGTGGTTACTCCAAAAATATTCTGCAACCTAGAGAAAGAGCAGGGGAAAGGGACAATTAAATTTGCCCAAGGTTAGGAATCAGCCAAGTAGATGCAACATGAGCTCAAGAGGAAAAAGGAATGAGTGGAACCAGAAAAAAATGCGGGATTCAGGCTGTAAATAGAGGTGGAAGAAACCAAGGGCTGCATGGACTCTGTTAGCATTTGGTCTACAAGTTTTATTTTACATTTGGAAATATATAAATCATTGATGAGATGTTTTCTTTTCTAGCCATTTGGGCATAAATTACACACATCCCAATTTTCTTTGTCCTCCCAAGGAGAAAACTGAATGGAGCCAGACAGAGCTGCTATTCGCATCACACACCTTTGGCGGCTACTCACACAGTGTGACATCCCAGGACTCTAGAGCAGTAAGCCTCACTTGTGAGACAAAGAGACAGATGTCACTTCTACAGTGTGATTTGAAGGGCAACAGGAAACCTTGTGTAGCCTCCCTACCCCATGCCTTCTGTCAACCTTCCATTGTGCCTGAAATTTCCCTATTACTCACTGCTTAGATTTACTGTACAGAAATGCTAATCAAGCACAAATGTTAGCTGGAGGTGTCACGCAGCTGAAGCAGTCCAAAAAACTTGAAAGTCGGACCAAGCTAGGGTCAGATCCCAGCTCTCACTCTATAGCAGTGGGATACCTGGCAAATTACTTAGCATCCCAAAGACTCTCTATCCTTATTTATAAAAATCTGAACTCTACCTACATTATAGGGTCATGATAAGGATAATTTGACTAACATGTATAGAGCAACCACCACAGAAACTGATACCTACTGGGGGCCCAAGAGATGTTTCTTCTTTTTATCTTTATGAAAACTGGCATGGTGGGAAAAGCACTGGACAAGAGTCAATCAAGGACCATGGGTTCTAGTCCATGCTGTTCCACTAAGGAGCTGTGTGACCTTCTTAAAGTCACTTTATTTCTCTGGGCTTGAGTTTCCCAGGGGCCTGAACTGGATTTATTCATTCAAAAAATGTTATTGAGCTCCCAATATGTGTCCAGGAGCTGTTAATCTGCTTGCATGATGAATAAATGAATGAATGTGTGAAATCGTGGTAAGCAATAGACAGATAATTAAAATGTAGTCTTATGATGGAGAGGTCCTGGGTAGCTACTTCAGATGGAGCACCCAGGGAAGACCTATGGGAGGGGGTGAATTTTATACTGAGGTCTCCAATGACAAGAAGGAGATAGCCATCAAAAGATCAAGGGGAGATGCTGTCCTGGCAGAGGAAACAGCAAATGCAGAGGCTCCCTCAAAAGAAGCAAGCTTGGATGACTTCCAAAGTCCTTTCTAGGACCAATAGCCCTTATCTTGTGTTTTCTGTGGTCAGGATATGAATTTGGATATGACACTAGGATAAGTCAAATGGCAATCCTTTTATGGGCTGATCACTGCCAGTAAGAGGTAGATAGTGATACAGTTAGACTAGTTATGCTAGGGGCCAGCTGAGCAAGGGAAAATCATAATCCAGACTGGAAAGAGAAAAGTACAGCTAAAAAAGCAAAGACATCATTGGGCTATAAAGAATATTTAGAGACTGGGGCCAATTTCCTTTCAAAGCACCAAGCAGGCCCTTATCATAAGACAGTGACAGAGAAACAATGACAGAAGTTTGCTGCTTGGTCAATTGGACACTTTTTTGAAGCCCCTTTACAGCAGCTGAAGAAGGGCAGAACTAAGTCAGGAAGAATATTCCTAGAAGAACTTAGAAATAAGGGTCTGGGCTAGGAATATTTTGGTCTCAGATGACAGAATAGATATTCATTCATTTACCTCACTCATTCACTCATTCAACAAATATTTATTGAGGACCCACTCTTTTAGGCCCTGCTCTTACAGCTGGAGCCATGGTATTGAAGAAAGCAGATAAAAATCCCTAGGAAAAGCCTGGGCGCCGTGGCTCATGCCTGTAATCCCAGCACTTTGGGAGGCCAAGATGGGCGGATCACCTGAGGTCGGGAGTTCGAGACCAGCCTAACCCACATGGAGAAATTCCATCTCTACTTAAAAAAATACAAAATTAGTCGGGCTTGGTGACGCATGCTTATAATCCCAGCTACTTGGGAAGGCTGAGGCAGGAGTATCACTTAAACCTGGGAGGTGGAGGTTGCAGTAAGCCAAAATCACACCATTGCCCTCCAGCCTGGGCAACAAAAGCAAAACCTCTGTCAAAAAAAAAAAAAAAAAAAAAAAAAAAAAAAAAAAAAATTCCCTAGAAAAGTCCTTACATTCTAGCAGGGAAGATAGATCTTGAGAGGTCAAGATCTTTAACCTGAACAAGCTTAGACCTTTTATTTGCTCTAAATATTGAGTGCCCAGTCTGTGCCTAGTGGTGGGTTAGTTGCTGGGTACTGTGCTGACCACACCTGGTCATGCAAACACATAATAACATATATTGATAGAGAGTTTTACTGCCCTCAAACCACTGATCTCCTTTCATCCTCATGCCACCCTACAAGCTCTCAAAGGCAAAGGGGTTTGCTCAGGCTCACCATGCTGAGCGTCTGGACTGCATCCCAGGTCATCTTGCAGTCTAGAGCTCTTTCAGTTATATCACTTTGTTGCTTACTACAGCAGATGTTTTCATTCTGTTGAACTAACCTATATGCACCTTCCCAGACATTATATTGGAAGCAAGAACTGTGAAGAGGCAGGAGCTGAGAGAATTCACTGTGTTGATGTGTGGCAGCAGCTACTCCCAGGTTCCCAGGGCAGCATCCAGTGTCGGTGGTGTCTGCAAGGCAATCGCAGCATCAGTGTTGGGCTGCAGCAACAATGGTGTCTTCACTGCCTTAGTTTTGTTGCATGATCAGGAACATTGCTTCCAGGTGTATAGCCTACAATCCAGATACTCTAGGCCTCCTGAAGATATTCTGAACTACCAATATTCATTTTAATAAATTCCTTTTTGTGTGTGCTTAAATCAACCAGATTTGGTTTATGTTGCCTGAAACTACACACTGTGACTGCTACGCTCACAAAATCCTTTGTCCTCATTTACCAGCAGGATAGGCAAAGTTTTCTACAGTTTAAAAAAAAAAATCCCTAGTGGTTTAAAACAATATGGCTTCTGTCTTGCTCATAGCCCTTGTGCCTCCCAGGTTGACTGGATTTTTCCAAATCAATGTTTAAATATTTTGAACTAAATGAAAATGAAAATACAACTGATCAAAATTTGTGGTATGCAGCAAAAGTGAGGTTTTGAAGAAATTTTCTAACATTGAATGCACACATTAAAAAAGAAAAAATATCTAAAATCAATCATTTAAGCTTCTACCTTAGGAAATTGAGGAGAAAATAGAAATGTAAACCCAAAGAAGCATAATACAAAATGATAAAATTAGAGCAGAAATCAATGGAAGTCGAAACAAGAAATCAATAGAGAAAAATCAACAAAATCAAAAGCTAGTTTTTTTGCAAGATCAGTAAAATTGATAAACCTCTAGTCAAGTTACAAATTACTAATATTGGAAATAAAAGAGGAGCTACTTCTACTGATCTCATGATCATTAAAAGCATAATAAAGGCTAGTTTAAAAACATAAGAGCATAATCAAAAGCTAATTATTTTCAAAAGATGAGTAAAATTGATAAACCTCTAGTTAAACTGCAAATTACTAATATTAGAAATTAAACAGGAGCTATTTCTACTGATCCCGTGAACATTAAAGGTATAATAAAGGAATATAAACAATTCTACGTATACAAATTTGATAAAATATATGAAATAGACCAATCCCTTGATGGGTATAAATTACTAATACTCACACAAGAAGAAACAGAATATGAATAACCTGTATCTATTGAAGAAACTGACTCAATAATTAATAACCTTCCAAAAACAGAAAATACCAAGTCCAGATGGTTTTACTAGTGAATTCTACCAAACATTTAAGGGAGAAATTATACCGATTCTCTATGATCTCTTTCAGAAAATAGAAGTACACGGAACATTTTCTAACTCATTCTATGAGGTCAACATTGTCCTAATACCAAAACAAACCAGAGAAAGACATTATAAGAAAGAAAAATTACAAGCCAATATTTTTCATGAACACTGATGTAAAAAATCTCAACCAAATATTGGCAGATCAAATCCAACAATGTAGAAAAAGAATTATACACCATGACAAATGAGGTTTATTCCAGGTATGCAAGGCTGGCTCAACATTCAAAAATTACTTCAGGCCGGGCATGGTAGGTCATGCCTATAATCCCAGCACTTTGGGAGGCTGAGACGGGCAGAGTGCTTGAGGTCAGGAGTTCAAGACCAGCCTGGCCAACATGGTGAAACTCCGTCTCTACTAAAATGCAAAAATTAGCCAGGCGTGGTGGTGTGTGCCTTTAATCCCAGCTATTTGGGAGGCTAAGGCAGGAGAATCGCTTGAACCTTGGGGGCGGAGGTTGCTGTGAGCTGAGATTGCGCCACTGCACTCCAGCCTGGGCGACACAGTAAGACTCAGTCTCAAAAAATAAATAAATAAACAAAAATCACTTCATGTAATCCATTACCTCAACAGGCTAAAGAAGAAAAATATACAATCATATCAATAGATGCAGAAAAAACATTTGACAAAGTCAAACACCCATTCATTATTTAAGGAAAAAAATCAGTGGACTTGGAGTAGAAGGAAACTTCCTTACCTTAATAAAGAAAGTCACCTGGCTATCCCCGGGGCCACTGAAGGTCAGCACAGTCGTGGCGTTCCCTGCACCGGCAGCCTACCTGACCCATCAGCAGAAGGTGTTGAGGCTTTAAAAGCGGGCACTGCCACTATCATACTGAATGGGCAAAAACTGGAAGCATTCCCTTTGAAACCTGGCACAAGACAGGGATGCCCTCTCTCACCACTCCTATTCAACATAGTGTTGGAAGTTCTGGCCAGGGCAATCAGGCAAGAGAAAGAAATAAAGGGTATTCAATTAGGAAAAGAGGAAGTCAAATTGTCCTGTTTGCAGATGACATGACTGTATATTTAGAAAACCCCATTGGCTCAGCCCAAAATCTCCTTAAGCTGATAAGCAACTTCAGCAAAGTCTCAGGATACAAAATCAATGTGCAAAACTCACAAGCATTCTTATACACCAATAATAGACAAACAGAGAGCCAAATCATGAGTGAACTCCCATTCACAATTGCTTCAAAAAGAATAAAATACCTAGGAATCAAACTTACAAGGGATGTGAAGGACCTCTTCAAGGAGAACTAAACACCACTGCTCAATGAAATAAAAGAGGACACAAACAAATAGAAGAACATTCCATACTCATGGATAGGAAGAATCAATATCGTGAAAATGGCCATACTGCCCAAGGTAATTTATAGATTCAAGGCCATCCCCATTAAGTTACCAATGACTTTCTTCACAGAATTCGAAAAAACTGCTTTAAAGTTCATATGGAACCAAAAAAGAGCCCACATTGCCAAGACAATGATAAGCCAAAAGAACAAAGCTGGAAGCATCATGCTACCTGACTTCAAACTATACTACAAGGCTACAGTAACCAAAACAGCATGGTACTGGTACCAAAACAGAGACATACACCAGTGGAACAGAACAGAGCCCTCAGAAATAATACCATACATCTACAATCATTTGATCTTTGACAAACCTGACCAAAACAAGAATTCTGTGTTTAGTAAATGGTGCTGGGAAAACTGGCTAGCCATAAGTAGAAAGCCGAAACTTGATCCCTTCCTTACACCTTGTACAAAAATTAATTTGAGATGGATTATAGACTTAAATGTTAGACCTAAAACCATAAAAACCCTAGAAGAAAACCTAGGCAATACCATTCAGAACATAGGCATGGGCAAGGAATTCATGTCTAAAACACCAAAAGCAATGGCAACAAAAGCCAGAATTGACAAATGGGATCTAATTAAACTAAAGAGCTTCTACACAGCAAAAGAAACTACCATCAGAGTGAACAGGTAGCCTATAGAATGGGAGAAAAAATTTGCAATCTACTCATCTGACAAAGGGCTAATACCCAGAACCTACAAAGAACTCATACAAATTTACAAGAAAAAAAACAAACAACCCTATCAGAAAGTGGGCAAAGGATATGAACAGACACTTCTCAAAAGAAGACATTTATGCAGCCAACAGACACATGAAAAAATGCTCATCATCACTGGCCATCAGAGAAATACCAATCAAAACCACAATGAGATACCATTTCACACCAGTTAGAATGGAGATCATTAAAAAGTCAGGAAACAACAGGTGCTGGAGAGGATGTGGAGAAATAGGAACACTTTCACACTATTGGTGGGACTGTAAACTAGTTCAACCATTGTGGAAGACAGTGTGGAGATTCCTCAAGGATCTAGAACTAGATATACCATTTGACCCAGCCATCCCATTACTGGGTATATACCCAAAGGATTATAAATCATGCTGCTATAAAGACACATGCACATGTATGTTTACTGTGGCACTGTTCACAATAGCAAAGACTTGGAACCAACCCAAATGTCCATCAATGACAGACTGGATTAAGAAAATGTGGCACATATACACCATGGAATACTATGCAGCCATAAAAAAGGATGAGTTCATGTCCTTTGTAGGGACATGGATGCAGCTGGAAACCATCATTCTCAGCAAACTATCGCAAGAATAGAAAACCAAACACTGCATGTTCTCACTCATAGGTGGGAATTGAACAATGAGAACACTTGGACACAGGAAGGGGAACATCACACACCAGGGCCTGTTGTGGGGTGGGAGAAGGCGAGAAGGATAGCATTAGGAGATATACCTAATTTAATTGACAAGTTAATGGGTGCAGCACACCAACATGGCACATGTATACATATGTAACAAACCTGTACATTGTGCACGTGTACCCTAGAACATACAGTATAATTTTTAAAAATTAAAAAAAAAAAAAGCGGGCGCTGCACCACCTCGAGTTCTATGAGTGAGAACATGCAGTGTTTGGTTTTCTATTCTTGTGATAGTTTGCTGAGAATGATGGTTTCCAGCTGCATCCATGTCCCTACAAAGGACATGTGGTGCATCCAAAGCGACAAATATCAATACTTTGCTTATCTGATGACAGCCTAGTTTGAAGAACATAAGAATGAAAAGGATATGATGAAAGCCACCCAGCTGCTGAAGGAGGCTGAGGAAGAATTCTGGTACTGTCAGCATCCACAGCCATACATCTTCCCTGACTCTCCTAGGGGTGCCTCCTATGTGACATATGAGTGCTACAAGGTACCAGAATGGTGCTTAGAAGACTGGCATACTTCTGAGGAGGCAGTGTATCCTGATTACTTTGCCAAGAGAAAACAGTGGAAGAAACTGCGGAGGGAAAGTTGGAAATGAGAGGTTAAGCAGCTGCAGAAGCAAATGCCACCTGCCCAAAAGGAAGGTGATTTGCCCCCACTGTGGTGGCATATTGTGACCAGACCCCGGAAGCAGCCCATGTAGAGAGAGAGAGAGAGAGACCTCATCTTTCATGCTTGCGTGTGAAATACATTACAGAACACAGACTTGCTCTAATAAAAAATCAGTGAAATGGGGAAAAAGAAAGAAAGCTTGCCAACCCCTACAGCTAGTATTATATTTAATGATGAAACTAGATTGTTTCCCCCGAAAATCAGAAACAAGGAAAGGAGGTCTCCTCTCACCACCCTATTCAGCGTCATACTAGAAGTCCTAGCTAAGACGATAAGATAAGAATAAAAAAATTAAACAGATAAGGAAGGAAGAAATAAAACTGTCTTTGTTTGCAAATGTGATGATTGTCCATGTTGAAAATCCCAAAGAACTGACCAAAAAACAAAAAACAAAAACAAAAAAAGTCTTGAAATGAACAAGCAATTATAGCAAGATTGCAGGATACAAGGTTAATACAAAAAATTTCATTGCTTTCCTGTATACTCACAAGGAAAAAAATAGATTATAAAATTAAAAATACATCATCTATGTCAGCATCAAAAAATTGAAATACTTAGGTTCTAATCTAAAAAATAAAATAAATACAGAATCTATTTAGAGAAAACAAGTCTGATTAAAAAAATCAAATATCTAAATAAATGGAAATGTATTCCATGTTCACAGATAGGAAGACCCAATATTGTTAAGATGTCAATTATTTCCAACTGATCTATAGATTGAATGTAATCTTGATCAAAATCCTAACAAGTTATTTTGCGAATATCAAAAAAGATTTAAAGTTTATATGGAAAGGCAAAAGACAAGATAATCAACACGATACTGAAAAAGAAGCACAAAGTCAAAAGGCTGATATTACCTGACTTTAACACTGCTAATAAAGGTACAGTAATCAAGACAACATGATATTGGAGGAAGAATAGACAAATAAATCAGTGGAACATAAAAGAGTCCAAAACAGACCCACGCAAGACAGACTACCTATCTTTGACAAAGGAGCAAAGGAGATTCAATGAGGAAATAGTAGATTTTTAGGCAAAGCATGGTGGCTCACACCTGTAATCCCAGCACTTTGGGAGGCTGAGATAGGAGGGTGGCTTGAGCCCAGGAGTTTGAGACCAGCCTGGGCAATATAGTAAGACTGTGTATCTACAAAGTTTTGTAATTAGCCAGGCATGGTAGTACACACCTGTAGTCCCAGCTACTCAGGAGGCTGATGTGAGAGAATCACTTGAGCCTGGGAGGCAGAGGTTGCAGTGAGCTGACACCACACCACTGCACCCAGCCTGGGCAACAGTCTAAGAATCTGTCTCAAAAAAAAAAAAAAAAAGATACCGTAGATTTTTAAATAAATGGTGCTAAAACATTGGACCTGCTTAGGAAAAGATTAATCTAGATACAGACCTTCCTTCTACTTTTCACAAAATATTACCTCAAAATGGATCATAGACCTGAACGTAAAACTATAAAACTTCTAGAAGATAATGTAGAAGAAAATCTACGTGACCTTGAGTTTGGAGATGAGTTTTCAGATTAAAAAAAAAAAAAGAGCAATACATGAAAGAAAAATATTGGCAACTTAGATTTTATTCAAATTTAAAACTTCTGCTCTGCAAAAGATACTTTTAAGAGAATGAAAAAACGAGCCAAAGACTGGAAGAATATATTCACAAAGCACATGTCTGATAAAGGCCTTGTAGCCAAAAGGGGAAAAAAAAAACCTTAAAACTCAATAATAAGAAAATAGACAACCCACTTTAAAAGCTGGCAAAAGACCTGAACAGATACCCCACCAAAAAAGATACACAGATGACAAACAAGTATATGAAAACATGCTCCACATATGTCATTAGAGAAGCGCAAGTTAAAACAACAATGAGATACCACTAAATACCTATTATAATAGCAAAAAAAAAAAAAAAAACCCCTAACAATACCAAATATTGGCAAGAATATTATTCAGTGGCAATGCAAAATGGTGTGGCCACTTTGAAAGATAACCTGGTGGTTTCTTACAAGGCTTAAACATAGCATTGCCATACAATCCAACAATTGCACTCCTAAGTATTTATCCAACTGACTTGAAAACTTATGCCCACATAAAACCTACAAATGAATGTTTATAGCAGCTTTATTCATAATTGCCAAAAACTGGAAGCAACCAAGATGTAACTCAATAAGTGAATAGATAAGCAACCATATTCTACACAACAAATATTATTCAGTGACAGGAAGAAAGTCCTATCAATCCATGAAAAGATATGAAAGAAATTTACATGTGTATTGCTAAGTGAAGCCAGTCTGAAAGGGATACATACTGTATGATTCCAACTATATGACATTCTGGAAAATGAAATACTATATAGACATTAAAAAGGTCAGTGGTTGCCAGGGGCTCTGGGTAGGGGAGAGATTAGCAGGTGAAGCACAGGAGATTTTTAGAGCAGCAATAGGATTCTGTATACTATAATTATGGATATATGACATGCATTTGTTGGGACTCACAGAATTGTACAGTGCAAATAGTGAACCTCTATGTAAACTATGAACTCTAGTTAATAATAATATATCAGTATTGGGTCATTAATTGTGACAAATATACTATACTAATGTATGATGTCAATAATAAGGGATATGTCAGTAGGGGAGATACATGGAAACGCTGAACTATCTGCTCAATTCTTCTGTAAATCTTTTTTTTAAGACAAAATCACGCTGTTATGCATGTTAGAGTGCAAATGCAGCAGCATGATCAGAACTCACTAAAACTCCTGGTCTCAAGCAATCTTCCTGCCTCACCCTCCTGAATACCTAGTGCTACAGGCACATGCCACCACACCCAGCTAATTTTCTTTCCATATTTTGTAGAGATGGGTCTTGCTATTTTGCCCAGACTGGTCTTAATGTCCTGGCCTCAAGGGATCCTCCCACCTCAGCCTCCCAAAGCACTGGAATTATAGGCATGAGCCAGTGTGTCTGGCCCTTCTGTTAATCTAAAACTGTGCTAAAAAATAAAGTTCATTAATTTAAAAAAAAAAAAAACTTGATGGTTTAAAATAACAATGGTTTCTTTCTTGATCACACTTCATGTTCATGTCAGAATTGGCTGCTTTTTCCTTATTCAGGAAACTGGTACAGACTTATTCAGGGGCAGCCTGGTTGATGAAAATCTCATCTTGAATATCACCAGTCTTCATGAAAGAGTGGAGAAATCATTCAGTGGTTCTTAAATATGATGTACCAGAGGAGGCACATGGCTTCTGCTCACATTTCGTTATGAGTAAATCATCCAGCCACACCTAGCTTTAAGAGTGATGGGAATGCAATTTTATCATGTGCCCAGAAAAAGAAAAATCCAAATTCTAGTCATTAGTCCAAATGACTACCACCCCTTTTTTCCTAGTTCCTTCTCCTGGTCCAACGTTATCACCAGGACACTTGTGCACAGGACACTTTCGTGCCAGCACACAGAAAAACATTCTGGCTGCTCAGAGGCAGAGGCTCTCCAAGCCCACTGATCCCTGCTAGGGTCATTGATACATCTCAAGCAAGCTCCACCTGCTTAATTGTTTCTTCACTTTGAAATCCCTCCTGAAAAACCTAGTGCTTTTATGAAGTTCTTCCTTGGCTTCATACCCTCAGTATCAATTTACAAGAGGGAAGAAGTCCAAAGAGAAACAGAAGAAACATTGGGAAAAGTATGCTTCAAAAATCCTTTATAGGTAAGAAGATCAAGGACCTCTGTACCAGCTTTCACTCCATTGAGTGTTGCTCAGCAAGGAGCTTGACCTGTCTCTTCACCTACCACCACAAAGGCCGATGGCAGGCTACAAAGGACACATCCATTGTAAAGAATTATAAAGTCTTGTTCTGTTCACAGTGGCCAAGAATACCTTGAGCATTCTAAAGCTGAGATGAGTGGAAGAAAAAGTGTTACTAGGACTACTTGATTTGCATGTGACAAATTTAACTCAAACCAGCTTAAGCACAAAGAGAACGATCTGGTCTGTGTAACCAAGAATTCCTGTCCAGATTCAGGAGTTAATTTGAACAATATCATTAGATCTCAATCTCTCTCTCTCTCTCTCTCTCTCTCTCTCTCTCGCTTTTCTGAGTTGATTTTATTCTCAGGCAATTTTCTCCCACATGCTAAAAAATTGGCTTAGGGAGCAATATGGTTTGGCTATGTCCCCACCCAAATCTCATCTTCAATTGTAGCTTCCATAATCCCCATGGGTCATGGGAGGGACCCGGTGGGAGGTAATTGAATCATGCTGGCAGGTTTTTCCCATGCTGAATAAAGGGCAGTTCCCCTGCACATGCTCTCTTGCCTGCTGCCATGTAAAACGTGTTCCTGTTCTTCCTTCACCTTCCACCATGATTGGGAGGCCTTCCCAGCCATGTGAAACTGCGAGTCCACTAAACCTCTTTTTCTTTATAAATTATCCCGTCTCAGGTATTTCTTGAGAGCAGTATGAAAATGGACTAATACAGGTAGTTAAATCTATCCCAAACTTTCAGAAAGTTAGCTCTTCCAGGAAGAGAGAGACGGAGACAGAAGCACAGAGAGAGAAAGTAAGCCTCTGCCACTGGTCCCAGCAAAGTCCTGGAAGAATGCTGAGGATTCTAGTTGATCAATCCCAGGTCACATAGGCCTCCTTGAACCAATTGCATGATCACTGTAACTCTGTCCCATAGGATCAATATGGAATAGACTTCTTGTTGGAAAAAGATGTTTATGTTTCCAGAGAAAAAGAGGAGAGGAGAGCTACAAGTACCAGAGCCAACCACAGTAAGGGGACAGAATCAAGCAAGCACACAAGCATGTGCAAGCACGTACATACCCACATTCAGGTAGCCTTTCATCATCAGACTGCCCATCTTAGAAACAGGTTATGGTTCCAGGATTGTCTAAGGCTGAAGACGATAGAACCGCTCCTCCAGAGCTATAGCCCTGCTGCCGTCCTCCACGAAGATGGAACTTGCCTGTGCATGCTCTTCCAGGGTCTCCCTGGTTGAACACCTCCCTTAGTAATTTGCATACCCACCTCATGCCCTACAAGAGCCTGTGGTTATCTTGAGGAAAATAATGGTGTCTGTTTTTCTTTGCATTCCATCACGTGATCCAGGGATAGTCATTCAGCCAGTATTGAATGAATGTCTGTATCTCTGGATGCATAAATGGACAGAATAAAGAGCTTCTAAGAAAGTAGAATATACAGTCCCTGACTCTGGGATCTTTTCACTTTGTCAAGGACAATCAGAATACCTCTTAACATAACAGAACAGATTTAAATAAAAGCCACAAGAATAAATTAACTACATAAGATTTGAATCAGATAGTGATCAGAGGATGCCAAGTAAAAGTGTAAACAAAGTCAGGCTCCCACAGTTGTCAAGTGCACTTAGAGACAGCTTTTGCTTCTTATTATTTGTGCTCAAATCTTATTCATGTCAGTAATGTGATTCTCAAATGGGAGGGACACATGGTGAATGCAGAGAGCAGCTTGGATTGGAAGGGCCCATGGTGCTTTGATTAGTACAGAGGAACAAACCCTAGGGCTCTGATTCCTGCCCAGGCCTAGAAAAGTCTACCTCTCTTTCCTGACCACCAGTATCCCACTAATCCCAACTGTCCTCCATCTGGGAGTAGGTAATTTCTCCATTTGCAAAGAGTAAGAGTCCTTCCCACCCTTCCTCCTCTGACATATGCAGACTACACATTAGCATGGTAATGTCTCATGCCATTAGTGAGTAACGTGCTGAATAATTAGGCTATGAAAATCTAACAGCAGGGATTTTTGTTTTATTAGCAATTTTCTATCCTATTGTGTTAATTTCATCTCATGTCAGCTGGCTTTCTAAGTAAACAATGATCACAGGCAGACATCAGTTCCCAGCACATTGTGCTGCTGTGGGTGACTTCTCAGACCAGAAAATGGCTTAAGTTGTCTTTTGTCTTGCAGTCTCTGCCTTCTGTTGATGTCACAAGATCTCTAGTCCCTGGTTTCTTATGACCCTAGAATATTCATTTCCTCTTTGTGTGTGTCTTTCTCTGCTTGTCTGTTCTCAATCTATCTCAATGTCCTTCTTGCTCATCTTTGTTTTTCTTCTCCCTCTTTTATGCCTTCTCCTCTCCAATACCTCTGTGTGCCTAACTGTAATGACATTGCACTTTTCAATATCATTTTCTTTTCAAATAATTTTCACATCCATCTTGCATCTTCTGCCCCCACTTCCTTTTTCCATATACCTTCTTTAATGTCTCTCACTTTCCTCCCCAATTCATCTGCTTTTCCTTCTACTTGACTGTCTTCTTGCCATTCCTTCCTTCACCTCCTGTACTTTCCATTTGGCCTAGCTCCTGGAGTGCTATCTTTCAGCCTCTCACCACCCTCCATCCCCCACCCCTCCATACACACACACACACACACACACACACACACACACACCTCATTTTCTCCTTCCTGCTCACCAAGATTCCTGGCTGACAGATGATTAATATTGGGCCCAGGCAGGCTGGAAAGTTTAATGCTTTTTCTGTGATATCCCCACAGTCATCAAACATCGGCAAGTTTCTCCCAGAGCTGAGAAAAACTTCTGTTACTTAATACGTTGCTGTTGTCCAAGTTACAAAAGCACCTGCCAAGTCCCTAAGAAAGATCATGGAGAAAGGTACTGGCAGCATTTACCTGGGTCACCACATGGACAGAGCTGATGAAGAAGGGTCATCCTTAATCAAAAGTTCCTCTTTCATTCTGTTCCTTTCTGTCTGACTCCAGGAGAGTAGGAACCTGGATTCCCCCAAGGCAGGATCATGTTTACTGACTACCCAAATATCCAGGCCAAAGAACTAGAACAATGAGGTAATATCTCCTTCAAAAAAAGATATAGCTAAATACCAATAACTCAAGCACTCAAACTCTGCATCCACAGAAGACCAATAACCCAACAGGCTGCTGTCTGGGGCAGCAGTTTGGGACACGCCAAAGCAATGTATAATTTTTATAATTAACCCACAAAATGTAACATAGTTGCCCTTCCTGCTAAGGGGCATAAATATTGTCCCTTTGATTTCATTCATCCTTGCCTCCTCATCATTCAGCCACATTTCACCATCCCTCCTCTATAATGCTCAACATGTACATGGCTATTTGATGTCTCAAAAAATCAACCGGCTTAATAAATGAGATTTTAGCCCTACAAAGATTGTCATGACTCTGATGAAAAAGAGAGCCAGAAGAGGATACAAGAAGCTTTTGAAAAGCACCAAGGCCCAAAAGGATCTGAGATATTTGCAAATCTATCCCACAACTGTGCAGCAGTGAGAATTACAAAAGAAATGGAAAATAATTTCCGTGATCTCAAGAAAACGTTGATTAGACAAGAAAATAGGATTAACTCTTAGATTCTGTGAAATAAGTTACAATATAACACAGGCATTTTAAAAGAGATAGCTAATGTAGCTCCATGAAATCAAAGGTGATTTAAGACAGATTTTGAACACTCCTGCGTAGAGAAATAAAACAATCAAAGCACAAATGTGGAAATGTGAATGGCCTGGAATCACAGAAAAGGCAGCTTTGCTGCTATGAGCAATGGAAACTACTCCACTGATGGGCACTTCCAGCTGCTGTCCCAGCACAGCGACCTCACCAGCATCACACCGGGACTGAACCACTGAAACCATTATGTTTACTGCACAGTGAACCAATGTTAGAATAAGAAATGGGCAAGCCAATCTCACTTCTGCCACACCTTCTTCCTCTCAGCTCTCATCGCCTGTCCATATCAATATCCCGCATCAGACATACAGACAACCCCCCATACCGACTGCTGCACTAGCGAGAATCACCTCGCACAGACGCGTTCACCCTGCATTCAGCACATCAGCATTCAGCACCACGGCCAGCGCCTGAGGCAGCAGAAGGGAGCGAAACCCAGAAGGGACAGCAGAAAATGTAATCATTCTCTCAGTAGTCAGCCACAAGGCTCCTATTTCTTTCTCTTGTTTCTGAAGCTTCTTCCCTCTGGGTCCAGGCAGGGCTACTGCATCTGGGTATCCGTAAAAATTGACTGTGTTGTACTAACATATTCTGTGATTAACTGGTAGGAGAAGAAAAGGGAAAGCACCCCTCCCCTCCTCTACATATGTGCATAGATCCCTCCCTCTCTAAGAAGCTGGCTGCCTTTGACAAATACTGGAAACTCCTTCCCACTTCCTGCCTTTTAATGACTAAGAGAGCAAGACCTGTAGTCAAGCTGTCTTCTCTAAGCTCGACCACATGGTAGCTGTGTAACCTTAGGCAAGTTACCTGCAAAATGAAGATAAAAATAGTACCTATCTCATTGACTTTGCTGTTATTATTGTTCATGATCAGTGCTATCATCTGGCGACACTGGTCACCTTGCTGTTGCTTGAACATACTCCTGCCTCAAAGTCTTTGCATTCACTATTTCCTATGCTTAGAACCTTTCTCCAAAATAGCCATGTGGCTTGCTCCCTCACATTCTTCCAACTATCAGTGAGACTTTCCCTGGTTATACCCTATAGTACCTCTCTCCACCACTCCCTACGTCCCATTCCTGCTTTATTTTCCTTCCTAAAATGTATTACTTTCTGATGTACTAAATATTATTTTTATGTTTATGTTTTCTCTATCCCCTTTTAGAATGCAAGCTCCATGAAGGCATGAATTACATTATGTTCACTTGTATCCCTCATGCCATTAAACAATACCTGGCATGTAACAGGTGTTAAAAAACACTGGGTGAATGCGGTGTTATTATTATTATCAAAATGATTATTCAAGGATGATTTTCTCTATTTTATATAGGAACAAACTGAAACATTTTAAAAATGTGGCCCACCTATAAAGTATAAGCAGAAAATAATGAATTGAGAGCCAACCTTTCAATCTATTCCACCAGAGCAGCCCATAAGCTAATGAAGTATTCAAGATGCAGTTTGAGAGAAGTTCCCCATACCTTGAAGAGAGTCCTTGGGTAACCATTTTCAATCTCCTCCACCCCTCCCCAGAGCCCAGCCCAGGACCCTGTGGAGACTGCTGAAGGTTGGCAAAGCTCTAAGTCTTCCCTGGTCCAATGTACATCCCAGAAGGATCCAACTCCCATGGGTCTACCAGGCTTCAGGCCTTTGACATGGGGACTTGGTGAAAGCTAGGCAGCACTCAGCACTGAGAAGGCCATGCCACCAGTGTTCTGATACATCAGGGTTCATCTCAGCTTCTTCTCCTCCCAATAGAGTCTCATGCTCAGACTCATGCTCTTCCATCAGCCAGGAGGTTAGCAAGGTGAAGGGCACAGGGCAGGGATCATTCTGAATCTCTTGCAAAAAGAGTTTGCTTCCAAAGTGGCCAAAGTCCCCAGTGGAATTTGCTGATGAAGTCCTTGCCTTAGAGTCAGGATTGAGGGAAGAGATAAGCCCGATTCCAGGATGAGGTCACATGAAAACCTCCTGCACCATGACTGTGCTAACGAAGAAGGGCCCCACTGGGGGACAGGAAATTCCAGATTTGTGCTGGTAAAGCCCACTTGAACAGCTATTTTTTTCCCAACACTGAGGCTTGCGGATGAAATAAGAACACCCAAGACAAGACAGGTAAAGGAATAAACGAGAGATAGGAAACTCTGGTTCTGCTACAAGAAGGCCATTGAAACCAAGCTCAATTCCATAAAAGTGAGTCCTGTGAGAAATAGGAAGACAGAGTCACAAACCAGGTCACTATGCGTTAATGAAGAAGTCAAAGGAGAACTTCTACAACTCAAAAATCACAGGCTCCACATCACACAAAAGAATGGCACACTGCAATTTGTACAGCACCAACCAGAGAGCTTGTTAAAAATGCAGAATCCCTGAGCTCCACCCCATACCTGCTGAATCAGGATCTCTGGGGCTGGGCCCAGGAACAGGCATTTTAACATCCTGCCCAAACAAGTTTTGTACACGCTGAGTTTTGTTTGTTGTTGCTGTTGTTGTTGTTCTTGTTGTTGTTGTTGTTGTTTGAGACAGAGTTTCACTCTGTCACCCAGGCTAGAGTGCAGTGGCACAATCTCAGCTCACCGCAACCTCTGCCCCACCAGGTTCAAGCCATTCTCCTGCCTCAGCGTCCCGAGTAGCTGGGATTACAGGAACACACCACCACACCTGGCTAATTTTTTATATTTTTGGTAGAGATGGGGTTTCGCCATGGTGGCTAGGCTGATCTCGAACTCCTGACCTCAAGTGATCCACTCGCCTCAGCCTCCCAAAGTGCTGGGATTACAGGAATGAGCCACCACGCCCAGCCCATGCTGAGTTTTGGAAGCATAATTGCATTGCCCTGTTGAGGCACAGCAATTCAAATCACTCCAGCAAACCTTTGTGAGACCTTCCATGTTCTGGACTATCTGATAGTGGCTGGACTTCCTGGCAGTTTGGTTGGGAAGAGGGGGTGACTTGGGTATCCTCTTATCCATACAATGGTCAAAAAACAACAACAAAAACCTTTGGGAAGGCTGCGAAGAGCAGCCGAAAAGCTTCATGGATTGGGGCAAAAGAAGACAGGAGCTGCTGCTTGGTGTAGCAGAGAGGCCTGCAGAGTTAGAAATTGGCAAATTATCTGGCCTTGGCCCTTAGGTCAGACTTGGATCTCATCCTCAGAGAACTAGGGTACACTCAGTGTGGCTGATAGGTGGGTGGGAGGGAGAGGCCAGGTCACTCTGGGAGATTGGTACCAACCTCGTCCCACATCTCAAGACATACATCGCTTTCAAATGTATCTCTTTCTTCTTTCCTACTCAGCTATGTAGAGAAGCACAGATGCACAGAAACTCATGTGTGAAAGGAACTTAAAGCCAGCTCAGGCCCCAACCAATATAGTCCTGATGTTTGTCTCTGTTGCCCTTTTCTTTCCTGCTAAGTGTGAGGTCTACCTAGGTCATCCAAATAAGATACACACTTGTTTGCATTATTCAGCAGCAAAAAGGTTGTTGATTCATATTCTAGAAGCAGTAAAATCTGCAGTGAGGACCTGAATCTATCCAATGTCCAGCACCTAAATAGCTGACAGAGCTCCCCCACTTCCCCAGGAAAGACTAAAAGGACTGTGTGGAAGTACGGCTTCCCCCAAAGTTCCTGGGGACATGCTGTGCTTCTTTGGATTATTTTGATGTCCTTTAAGTGTGCTTTTAAACTTTGCTTCCCAAAAGGTACTAATACTACAAGTGGAGTCATTTCTGATTTTAGCTCATCACCTTTAGTCACTGTCATGAACCCAAGAGGCCTAAATTCAAGATCTGTATTGTTAAGAAATTTCAGTGAAGAAGCAATGGCTTGCGATTAAGAAACCTGCTTTAGCCATTGACACTACCATCTCCCCAGCCTCTGTATGTGAATCTGGAAAATGGGGCAGGTATGGCAGCTCCAAGTTTGTCAGTGACAGTACATGAAACCATGCCTTCTCTACCATCAGAGCTCCCAGAAGAGAGTGCAATATGCATGCCAGGTGGTGTTATTAATGACATACTCAGGTGCTTTCTACAGTTTGTGATTAGTACTAAAGGGTAATAGTTAACTGTGTCACCTTCTCCAGACAACACCAAGCAGAAGGTCCTGGCATTAAAGGAATGACCTGCTGCTCCCATCTTTATCTGAATTTTCAGCATTTGCACTGACTCACTGATGACAGCAGATAGTGCTCAGAGAGTTTGTTCCAAGAATATTAATTGGCTTCCCTAGTCAGTGATGCTCACTTACTCACCCCACTCCCTCTCACTCTTGCTCTTTCGCTTTCTCTCTCTTTGTTGAGTTGACACAGGCAACAACTCCTCAAAAGCTGTTTCCTCAAAGCCACAACAGCAACAGGCAACAGCAGCCTCAAGAGCCTCAGAAGAGGCAGCAGTGTACAGCATCAAGAGCTTTGCTTCCCTTCATTTCAGGAGGTGAGAGGAGCTACGCCAAGGAATGCAGAGGGACCTGGCTGCTCTAGAATCTCAGCTCCTCTCCAGGAGCCTGGCACTGGGCACAGAGTTACCATGGGCACACACACCAAATAGGGTGGCTTCCAGCTGGCACAGGGAGTCGTACCCTCAGCATTGTTGGGAAGAGCCGAGGAAGGATGGGGCAGAGCCAGCTTCTGGCTAGAACTGAGATGCAGCCATGACAGGAGTAGGGGATTGGAAAGCCATAAGGCAGCACCATGCAATTGGACACAATCTCTAGCAAGGAAATCCATCTGTCCTTGAGACTCAGGGAGGGAGGATGCTTTACTGAAGGTCACAGAAAGATGGAAAGGAAGGGCCAAATGTTTCCAAAGGACTCAGGCTCTGCTTCAGAGAGTTAAAAAAAGAGCCCATAAATAAAGACAAGGTATCAAAGTCAACAGATTTCTTCAGCTCTCTGGGCACTGCCTACTTGAGCTGTACTTCTGGACAAAGCACTCAATCAATGTTACAGTATATTATAATATTATAGTATATAATATTTGGATACTGCATGAAGATTTGAAAAAGCCTCTGGAAAATGCTTTAAGTCTTCATAGTTTTATGCAAGACTGCAGACCCTGCTCCCCACGGATGCATCGCCTCTCAGTGCAAGTCCCACCACCACATCCCTGGGACACAGGGCCCCAGTAGAAGAAGCTCGGCCCCTCCTCCAGCCCAAATCTAGCCAAGGTTCCCCCTCTCCCCTCTCCCAGCAGGCACTCTGTTAAAATGCCTGAGACTCTGGCACCCAGAGCAAGAGGCAGAAAGAGAGCAGTGAAAGCGTCTCCGATAAGCAAGCATAGCAGACGGTGAACAGCAAACCCCCTGGAACCAGACAGCCTGGGTTCAAGAGCTGGCCCCATCTCCTGCTAGCTAGTGATTCTTGGACACAAGACTTAATCTCTGTTCCTCAGTGTCCCCACCCAGAAAACAGAGCTAGTAACAGCAGCACCTGTCCTCTGATTGTGTTGAGGGGATTCAGTGACAGAGTTGAAAGAGTCCTTAGTATGGTGCCTGACCCCTAGTGACTATTCAGTAAAAAACAGTGCACTAATACCACGGGGAAGGCGTGGTATTTATACAGGACAGGCGGAGGACTGTGGTCAAGGCAGCTGTTTTGAACTGTAGAAGTTCAAACCCACTCAATACAACTTGGCAAGGACAAGCCCATACTATACAAATTGGCTAATTTCCTGCAAAGAAATATCCCGGTGTGTAGAGAACAGGAATTCTTACACACTGTTGGTACAAATGTAAATTTGTATAACCATTATGGAAAACAGTATGGAGGTTCCTCAAAAAGCTAAAACAGAACTACCGTAAGATCCAGCAATCCCACTACTGATATATATCCAAAAATCAGTAGACCAAAGAGACATCTACAGCCCCAGGTTTACTGCCACTCTAGTCACAATAGCCAAGATATGGAATCAGCCTAAGTGTCCATCAGCAGATTAATGGATAAAGAAAATACGGTATACATCTATAAATAGAATATTATTCAGCTATCAAAAAACAATGAAATCTTGTCATTTGCAGCAACATGGATGAGCCCGGAGTACATTGTTGGTGAAATAAACCAGGCAGAGAAAGATAAATACTCCATGTTCTCACTCATGTAAAGCTAAAAAAAAAAAAAAAAAAAAAAAAAAAAAAAGTTGATCTCATAGCAGAAAGTAGAAGAGAGTTTACCAGATGCTGAGAAGGGTAAGGAGGAGGGGCAGATAGGAAGGGGTTGGTTATAGGATACAAAATGACCACTAGATGGGAGGAATAAGTTCTAGTGTTCCATACCACTGTAGAGGGACCATAGTTAACAATAATTTATTGGATAGTGTCACATGAAGGTGAGACTTTTGAATGTGCCCAACACAGAGAAATTATCAATGTTTAAGATGATAGATATGCTAATTACCCTGATTTGATCATTCCACATTATATGTATCCAAATATTACTATGCACCCCATAAATATATGCAATGACTATGTGTCAATTTTTACTTCAATAATTTTTTAGGTACAAGTGGTTTGTTGTTACATAGGTAAGTTCTCTAGTGGTGATTTCTGAGATTTTGGTGCACCCATCACCCCAGCAGTGCACGCTGTACCCAGTAGGTAGTCTTTTATCCCTCGCCTTCCTCCCATCCTTCCCTGTGAGTCACTAAAGTCCATTATATTATTTTATGCCTCTGCATCCTCATAGCTTAGCTCCCACTTATAAGTGAGAATATATGACATTTACTTTTCCATTCCTGAGTTACTTCACTTAGAATAATGGCCTCCAACTCCATCCAAGTTGCTGCAAAGGTCATTATTTCATTCCGTTTTATGGTTGAGTAGTACTCTATGGTGTGTATATATACCACATTTTCTTTATCCGCTCATTGGTTGATCTCTCTGATCAACCAAGGAGTGAGATAAGGTCTCTCTCCGTCACTCAGGCTGGGGTGCAGTGGCACAATCACAACTCACAGCAGTCTCTACCTTCTGGGCTCAAGCAATCCTCCCACCTGAGTCTCCCAAGTAGTTGGAAACACAGGTGCATGCCACCATACCTAGTTAATTTTTCTTATTTTTTGTAAAGATGATGTCTCACCATGTTCTCCAGGCTGGAAAAATGTTTTTCAGGCTGGGCACAGTAGCTCACACCTGTAATCCCAGCACTTTGGGAGTTGGAGACCAGCCTGAGCAACATGGTAAGATCCTCTGTCTACAAAAAAAATTAAAAATTAGCCAGGAGTGGTGGCGCATGCCTGTAGTCCCAGCTACTCCAGAGGCTGAGGAGGGAGGATCACTTGAACCCAGAAGGTCAAGGCTACAGTGAGCCATGATTGGTCCACTGCACTGCAACCTGGGCAACATAGTAAGACCATGTCTCTAAAAATAAAAATAAATAAAATTTAAAATGTTTTTTAAAATCGCTGTGGACACAGAACCCCCACTGATTTGAGGCTCCCATTCTCTTGCTGACATATTCCTTCTTCCTTTGGTCATCTCTCTCTCTCACTTTTTTTTTTTAATTTTTTGTTTGTTTATTTTTTCTTTTAAGACATGGTCTCACCCTGTTGCCCAAGCTGTGGTGCAGTGGTGCAATCTTGGCTTACTGCAACCTCCCCCTCCTGGGTTCAAGTGATTCTCCTGCCTCAGCCTCCCAAGTAACTGATAATACAGGTGCCCACCACCACGACTGGCTAATTTTTGTATTTTTTTCTGTAGAGATGGGGTTCCATCACGTTGGCCAAGCTGATCTCGAACTCCTGACCTGAAGTGATCACCCGCCTCGGCCTCCCAAAGTGCTGGGATTACAGGCATGAGCCACCGTGCCCGGCCGTCTGGTCATCTCTTCTAAAGTCCCTGAGTCCTAGGCCAGAGGGGTCCTCTGTGTTCTCATAACCCCTTGGCTCCTTTGTGGAATGAGATTTGAGGAAACGCAGGCAGGAGAGGCAGGGGGCCTGCCTCTGCCCTCACTCCTCCTTCCCCCACCCTGCGACTCTTCCTTCCCCACTTCCCACAGGTTCCCATGACAGCTGTTGGTGTGAGAGCCAAGTTTTCTGCAGCCCTTGCCCCTCCCCTACAGGCGCCCCTCCTTCCGTCCTGGGATCTCCCTCCTGAGTGCGTCCCACACCCGTATTTGTTAAGCTGCGGAGGACACAGTAATTGCCCAGCAGAAAACACGGGTGCAGATATTAGGGAGCGCCGGGGCAAAGGCACTAAATGAGATTCTTGTTTTCCAAACAGAGCCCGAGATTTAATTACAGCCTTTCCAAGTGCTTATTAAAAACCCTTATTTTTTTCCTTATTGTTTTCCTGCATGGTGCATATTGAATCAGCCACTGCTGTTGTCTTGTTTTTGGAGCGTTCATAAAAAGAACCGATGTGGAAAATTGCAAACACAGATTGTACCCAAACAATACCTTCTCCCTTTGCTTTTCTTCCTCTTCTTTCTTCCCTCTGAATAACAACATGGGAGAGTGTTTTCCATGCACATCTGAGCCCTCTCAAACAGCCGAAGGGGGTCTTTTCAGCACTCAGAGACCACTCCCCCACCCTCCTGAGAAACAGGAGCAGGCCAGAAGGAGCAGGAACCCATGTCCTGTGCGAAACAGGAGGAGACAGGTGCTCTGCAGAACTGCAATCATAGACCATCAAGGCCAAGAGGGCCCTCCGCCGAGTGGCCTCACCATCCCATCACGGGTGAGGAATCTACTTGAGCAGAGAGGTGAAATGATGGAGCCTAGACACAGCCAGTTCCTTTGTCTACTTGACCGGAGCGCCTTCTACTGAGGTGGCTCCGTTCATACTTCTGGCATTTGCACCCAGAAGGATCTGTGGACTCTTTTTTTAACCCATACAGTTCCTTCTCTGGCAAGAGGGTTGGTCTCTCCAAGCCTTCCCCTTCTCACTGGCAGCATCCCATATTGATAATCAGCAGTGCTACCCCCAGGTAGCAACCCTGCTCCAAGAAGACCAGGTCCAGGGTCCCAGCCAGATGCAATATCAACCAGGGACTCAAGTTTTTAACTGCCTGCTTACCTCTGAATGATATTGCCTCTCAGACAAACAAGCCTCTATCCCGGCCTTTCTCAGAAAGTTTCCATAAGACAAAGTCCTAACAAGGC
This sequence comes from Chlorocebus sabaeus, assembly GCF_047675955.1. Taxonomy (NCBI): domain Eukaryota; kingdom Metazoa; phylum Chordata; class Mammalia; order Primates; family Cercopithecidae; genus Chlorocebus; species Chlorocebus sabaeus. Next base: position 104,726,602 of record NC_132924.1, on the reverse strand, counting down.
ACCTTAGGGACTCCTTAGGCGAAAGAGACTAGACCCCTTTGGGTGTCCTCAGGTCCTCACCAGAGCCTCCTTGCCATGAGCCATCCTCGCTGCCCTCCCCGCTTGCCCAATTTGGATCTGGAATCCAGGCTCTAGAGGGGAGGTACTTCCTCTCCCCATGCCATCTTTCCCCCCTGCTGCTCAATTGGCAGGAATGGGGGGGCACCAATTATTGCCAATTTGGAGGAGTGATGCCAGCTTGGGGAATGTGTCTTATTGAATACTGGTTAAAATTCTATTCCCCCTTCCTGTCCCCAACTCCTCATACGCCACACTAGCACCCAGTCTCCCAGCTTCCATTCTGCTCATTAGCTCAAGTCGCCCTTCTTGGGAAGGAAGGGCAGAGCAGGGGTGATGGAGCTGGCACCCTTTATTCCAGCTCCCTGATAGGAACCCTGCTGAACCCACAGTCTGCCACCCTCTGCTCAGGTTCCTCCCTGGTGAGGAAGCGTACTTGTGCTTAGATTACAAAGCCAAGACCTTGCCCATGTGATTCCAGAGAAGAACTCTTGGTTTCCTCCTAAACTTCATTTTTCTCTGTCCTTCCAAATCTATTTTTCAAGCTTACACAAAGTTGAGAGTTGAGGTGGGAGGAACTTTCCAAAGAGAAGGCAATTGGCAGATTCCTTCATGGCTCTGCCACCCCCTCACAGAGTGGACATCTAAAGTAGACCTCAAGGAGCCTCAAAATCCCTCTGCTCCAGCCTACAGGGAACCTCACCCCTTGGGCTGTGAACCACACACAGGAGGCTGGGTGAAGTGTGGCAAGACCAATGAAAACCTAAAAAAGCTGATATTTCTACTGAAACTCCCCAGGTCTACTCTCCCCAGCAGAATCATGGAACTTCAGAGCAAAAAAACTACGCCAAATGCCAAGGTTGATTCTCAATTTCAATTTCACCCTTCTGTCTCCAGAGCTGGCAAAGCTAAAAATGACACTTCCCAGAGCTTCTCATAGCTCAGCTTGGGTTCTGCTCATTAGCTGCATTTGTGCCAGAATTGGGGAGCGGGACCCAAAGGATGCCATCATCTCTCTGCAGAGGTGCAGTGGGACAATCAATGTTGGTTGTTGCTGGATTCCAGGGCCCACGGTCTTGTCACCAGCTTCAAGGGTGTGATGATGACAGTGGAGGCTACCACCCATGACAGCAGTTTTCTGACCGGTGGCCTTCAACCTCATTCTTCTGGCTCTTCCAGTGAACTTTGTAAAGATTTCATTCTCTGTATAAAATTATTTTCTGTTCAAAATACCTTGAGATATTTCGGTTTCCTGTTTTAAATCTTGACTGATACAGTCTCTGTATCCATTTTGCAGAGAAGTTCAAAGAAATGAAGTGACTTTCCCAAGGTCCCAGAGCAACTTAGAAGGCAGACCTGGGACCAGATTCAACTTTCCTCACTCTAACCCAGAGTGTACTCCGCAGAAGAGTGAAGAAGAGAGTAGCTGTCCCTTTAAAACTCCCCTTCCTTTCTCCCAGAAGTCCACCTCCCCACCCCTAGCTTAGCAAGTGTGTGTGCATGTGAATGTGTGTGTAGACACACACAGGCACAGCCATACATGTGCCCTGGCACAGACTAATGCAGTGTATCCAAATTTTGAAGTGTTCTGTCACTGGTACCACCAAAAGTCCAAGTGGCTCAGATGTGACCTTGGTGCTGTGGCTCTATTAAACTTCTTTCGGGGAACAAGCTTTTATTTCATGGATGATTCAGAATCTCCGTTCAAAGGAAATTGATGTTTTGCCAGGCATTTTCCCCCTTGAGAGATGGCCAGAACTCACGGTAAGAACAGATAAAGACGATGTAAGTCAGCAGCTTCGAACAACAAATGAAATAGCTGAACCTATGAGAAAAGTCTTTGAAGGTGATGCTGCTAAAAACTGTGTCTCCTGGGGAAGCTGTTAATAGCCTGTCATGTGGGGCCCCAGGGAGTGATCCACCAGCCGAAGTAAACTTACAGATGTGCTTCACTTCCACTGGCTCCCACGAGTTCTGGACTTGGGCTTCCCAGCTGAACTCTGCTTGGGCCTGGTGAAGTTATGTCTAGGCCTTCGAGTTGGACAGAGCTTCTTTCTGAAGGGAAAATTCATTCCACCTTTATGGAAGGAGCAGTGGTCATTTGCTTAGCAAACAGTGAGGGCTATATGAAGGAAGAGGAGGAAATGGAAGAGAAGTCCATTGGAAAGCAGAGTAATTGACCATCAGAAAGTCTGTTATTATTCCCTCTTCCTCCAGTTCTTTCCTGAATCTAAAATGTGTTGCATTAAAAGAATCGGCCTGGCCTGCTTTTAGAAGATTCCCCCACTCTACCAGCCCCTGGTGTAAGGCAGACCATCTTTCAGCCATTTCTTCCATCTAAGCCCTCCACTGTCCTCTCTTCACACTCCACACTTGGTGAGCCCCAGAGTCATTTGTCCCCAAAGCCAACCTATCTAGCAGGCCTATTTATGGGAAAGTTTTCATCGGACTTAAACAAAATGAAAAATAAAAATAAGGATAATTCAGGGTGGGTGGGTGGGTGTGTGTGTGTGTGTAAAGTTGCCAACCTTCCTTTCTTGGGAAAATTATCCTTTATTCCAAGAATATTCCCTTCCAGGGAATAGTCGTTTTTCATGTTAAAATATCCCTTCTTTCATGAATTGGTAATAGTAGTAATAGTGGTTTCGCTGTTGTTGCTGCTGCTGTTCTTTTAAGGTGGGGAGCAGGTTGTCTCTTTTCTTTTTCAACATTCTTGCTTGACAAAAGATATCAGCTTCCTCCTGTTAGTCCTGGTTTGTTTGTTTGATTTTTACTGGTCTGTGCCAAGTGAAGACCTATGATATCCCCCGCCTGTCCCCATAGCATTTGCAAGATCCATGCAAAGGACCCAGGCAGGTTCTTCCTTCCTCTCCTCTTTCCTCCAATTTCTTTTCAACAATGCAGCAGATGAGCCAGAACTTGGAGGCTAAGGGCTCTAGGCTGGCTACCAACCCTTTGTTAAGACAGTCGTGGGGACCTGACATCCCGTTATGCTCAGGAGAGCCACCTACCCACCATCCTCAACCAACTCTTTCCCAACATAAACCAGCAGCTTTGATGTCAGCCCATTGAAAATCACATCAGTCTCTGACCCAGGGAAGCTTCAAATTATTTTTAAAAGGCTACTGGTGAGTATATGAGATATGGTGTTCCATCTCAAAACCAAGTCTGTCCTCTCTTAAGAAGGTTGTCAGCTCCAAGTGAGGCAAGTGCCAGCCCAACAGACACAACACACACTTAGGACTAGCTTCCTCTTTGCCTCTGCCGAAGCCCCCCACTGCCTGCAAGATTCCCTCGGCAGCTTCCTTCTGCCTCCAGCTTTATCCTGCTTGTGATTTGAATGCAAAATCAGCCAAAGAGACGACCACTGTGAGAGCTGCTCCCTTCCTGGAACCACCACTGCTCCAGATGGGTGCTTACCACCACCCAGTTAATGTGCAGGCTGCAGCTTCAAACCCTGCAGGCCTCCTCCCCAGCAGGACTTCCCCATCATCCGGGCACCTCAGGGCTACAGGAATGGGTTCTCCATATAGAGGGGTCCCTGCCAGCTCAATGAGTTTTTCCTACCTTCACCTTGTGCCCAACCACACCAGCAAGCTGCAGGGTCCCCCACTATATACTTTTGTGATTCCCTAGGAGGTGAATTCGGCTGCTAGATCTTCTGGCCCCAGTTTCTTTTAATCTCACATACATATTAACTCATTTAATGTGTACTATTATTATTGGCATTTTATAGAAAGGAAAATAAGGTACAGAAAGATTAGGCCTCACAACCCATAGCTGGGGGAGCTGGGATTTGAACCCAGCCATCTGACTCGAGAGTCCACACCCTTAACCTCATAGTGTTACCCTTGTGCCTGGCACACAAGGGTATCCTGAGATCCAGAGGTTTGGACAGAAGTAGGATCCAGGGAAAACAAAGATCAAGAACTTATCTCCTGCCAGGCCCCACATAAGTCCTGCCAAGAGATCTCTTAGAGTCTCAGGAACGTGGAAATAGCTCTGAAGCTCTATGAAAGCTGCTCACCTGACCCAGGAGGCTGTGCTAAGCCCCTATTCATTCAACACCCTCTTGTAGTCAGTAAGAGCTTCACAAGGACACTAGGAAAACCCCTGGAGGCAGTTTAAGGCAGGACCCTGACACCTTCCTCACCATCAAGGCCACCTTCCCAGACCCACCTCCTGACTTAACTCACGCTCCAGGGCACCCCCAGATGTCTCTGAGGCCCACCGAGTTTAGGGGACCACATGATAAGCAGTGGCCCATAGCAAGCCTCTGTACAAATTATAAAAAGAAGACTTTTGAGAGTGGACAAAGCCCTGTGGAAGCACCATGCGGTAAGCAGAATGAAATCTGCATTCGAGTCCCCACTAACCCCCCAAATAGGTGCCTTCATGCAGTAAACAACTGTGTGCTGCTTTGGAGGAAGAACATTCCGGATGGAGGGAATAGCAAAAGCAAAGGACCAGAGCTTGGGAAAGTGCTTGGCACCTCCGAGGAACAGCAAGAGGTCTTGGTGGCTGGAGCAGAGGGAGCTGGGAGAGCAGTGAGAGGTGCTGGGACTGAGTCATGCTGAGCTTTGAAAACCATCATGAAGGCTTCGGCTGTTCCCTGAGTGAGATGGGCCCATTGGAAGCTATTGGGCAGAGAAATGATGTCATCTGAGTTACATATTTTTAAAAGTCGCTCAAGCTACTGTGTTGAAAATTGACATGGGAGGAAGACAGGAAAGCTGGGAGGCTTGTGCAGCATCCAGCCATGAAATGCACATGGCCTAGGCCAGGCAAGTGAAAAAGATGGGAAAGTGGTTGAAATCTGAACCTGGATGACAGGATGTGGAGGATGAAAAAAGGAGTCAAGGAAGAATCAAAGATTTTGGGGCCTACACAATAAAAAGGTAGAGTTGCCATTTATTGAAATCAGGAAATTGCAGGAGGAGCTGGTTTGGAATGGAAGATGAGGAATTTGAGTTTGGACATCTTAACTTTGGGGTCCCTTTAGATACCTAAATGGAGGTGTCAAATAGTCAGTTGGATAAAATTGACAACTGATGAAATATGGAAGTGGTCAGCATAGAGATTCTACTTAAGGCCATGACACTAGACAAAGTCACCAAGGGAATAAGCACAGGGAGAGATGAGAATAGGAATTGAGCCTTCAATGGCTGGAAGTTGGGAAGAGGAGGAGGAACTAACAAGAGTCTGAAAAGGAAAGGCCAGGCACAGTGGCTCACTACTATAATCCCAGCACTTTGGGAGGCTGAGGTAGGAGGATCACTTGAGGCCAGGAGTTTGAGATCAGCCTGGGCGACATAGTGAGACCCCATCGCTACAAAAATGTTTGAGGCTGCAGTGAGCTATGATTGCACCATCCACTCCAGGCTGGGTGACAAAGTCAGACCCTATCTCTAAAAAAAAAAAAAAAAAAAAAAAAAAGAGAGAGTCTGAAAAGAAGCCACCAGCAAGGCAGGAGGTGTTCCAAAGCCAAGTCAAGTGTTTTGAAGAGGAGAAGTCAGTGCCCATTGCTGCTCACAGGTCAAGATGAAGATGAGGAAGAACACCTGCCATTGGACTTAACTAATTTCCTGCCACTTATTCTCTGAATAGTCTTGGATGAGTTCATGTAACTCTGTAGGCACCATTTTCTCCATGGTGATAACATAATACCTGCCTTGTTGGATGGTTGTGATGAGCTGCTATGTTGAAAATAGAAACTAAAGTACCTGTCACCATGCCCAGCACAGGGCAAACACTCAACAAATGGTGGCTATGAGTAGAATTAGATATTCCACTCATTGTTCTGCTCTTCTGTTCTTAAGATATCAAAAGAAAGAAATGAAGAGGAAGGCAGATTATCTGTGGAAAGAGCTTCAGAGATCTTTTCTAGCTTCTTTTTCTCAGGCTTTGAAACATCAGTCTAATGGTTTCCCGCCAGGATGTCACCAAAGCCCTACAAGGGGTCCGATGATTAATAGGGAGACAAGCAGGGTATAATGCAACAGGGAGAATTCCAGCAGTGTCCGGGAATCTCACCACCACAGAAGGCACCATTGGAGCAGAGCAGTCATGAATAAGAATCAAGGTGGATGTGGAGGGAAGGGGGCAGGGAAGAGGCTCCCCTGCTCTCTATCCTGGAAGTTTACTACTGCAGCTCCTGATGATATATGAAGCCCTCACAAACACTTATACACCATTGGTGCAAATGTAAATTAGGTCAGCCCCTGTGGAAAGCAGTTTGGAGATTTCTCAAAAAAATAAAAAATAGCTACCATTCAAGCCAGCAATCCCATTACCAGGTATCTGCCCAAAGGAAAATAAATTGTTCTACCAGAAAGACCTGCACTCTATGCTCATTGCAGCACTATTCATAATAGCAAACACATGGAATCAACCTAGGTACCCATCAACAGAGGACTGGATAAAGAAAATGTGGTACATATATGCCATGGAGTACAACTCAGCCATAAAAAATAATGTGTTTTGCAGCAACATGGATATAGCTGGAGGCCATTATCCTAAGCCAATTACACAGAAAAGGAAAACAATATCTCACATGTTCCCACTTATAAGTGGGTGCTAAACATTGGGTACACATGAACATAAAGATGGGAACAAAAGACATCAAGGGGTCTGAAAGCGGAAAGGAAGGGAGGGGTCAAAGGCTGAAAAGAAGTCTCCTATTGGGTACTATGTTCACTGTTTGGGCGATGGAATCAACAGAAGCCCAAACCTCAGCATCATGCAGCATACCCTTGTAACAAACCTGCACATGCACCCCCTGTATCTAAAATTTAAATTAAAAAAAAAGAAGCCCTCACAGAGCTGACAGCCCCATGGGTTACCATGACATTCTCAGGGGCAGCACTGAGGTATCCCTCATAAGCACCCCAGCCCCTCCTAGAAAACTCCCTCCTGGGTGACAAAGTCCATCTGCCTGGGATCTGCCTGCTGCCCACCCCTCCACAACTGCGGCACCTCCCTGCCCTTTGGATCTTAGACGGTAAGGCCACCATATACATCCTACATGGGGCCTTAAGACTTCCAGTTACCTTAGTCACCACAACCCTCCTACTGGCTCCCACCAGGTCAGAACTCAGACCTGCCTCCCCACAGGGCTGCCTGGCCTCACTGCCCAGCCTACCAGGGTGACATGGTTGGGCATATAGGAAACAATTCTATTTTCCTCAGCTCTGTGCCAGAGTCACAATCTCCTTCACTCATCATCACTGCGTGTTTGCCTCTCTCACCTCCAATCTGCCAGGCCAAACCCAAGCTCTCTTTGGGTTGCCATGGCAACTCACTTTACAACTACATTTACCTTGACCCTAGAGCCAAGGGACTGAAGTCTAGGCTTGCAAATCTTTGGGATGGCCATCAATGAAGCTAGCAAACAGGCTGGACATGCAGGTGAGATCACAGATAGAGGGGGCACTTGTCCTTCTTTGCTATTTCTGTGATTAAAAATTGGAGTATGCAAATAAGAAACAGGACATTTTTCAAATCTGTCTACTTTTCTCTGGTCCTGTCTGCCATTAGCCCAGTCCAGGCCATCAGCTTCTCTTCCCTGGACTAGGTCAGTGGCAAACAGGACTGGAGGAAAGGGAAGCAACTTCCTAACTGGTCCCCCTGACTCAAGGCCCTGCCCCTATCTTCCATTCTCCACCCAGAGCCAAGCATTGTTTTGTAGCTGGGAAACTAATTGTACCCTCCCCTGTGGGACACATGTCAGAAATGCCTATTGTCCTCAAGATAAAGGCCCCTCAAGGTTCCAGGCCCTTTATGCATAGGCTCTGGCCATCTTTCAGTGCCTGCTATCCCTTCATCCTCGCCCCCTCAAACCCTGCCATCTATGATCCCATCACCCTGAGCTTTCTCTCCTCTGGGCCTTTGCACATACAGTTCGATATGGTTTGGCTGTGTCCCCACCCAAATCTCATCTTGAATTGTAGCTCTCATAATTCCCATGTGTCATGGGAGGGACCCAGTGGAAGGTAACTGAATCATGGGGCCAGGCCTTTCCCATGCTGTTCTCATGATAGTGAATAAATCTCATGAGATCTGATAGTTTTATAAAGGGGAGTTCTTCTGCACATGCTCTCTCTTGCCTGCCATGTAAGATGTGACTTTGCTTTTCATTCGACTGCTGCCATGATTGTGAGGTCTCCCCAGCCATGTGGAACTGTGAGTCAATTAAACCTCTTTCCTTTATAAATTACCCAGTCTCAGGTATGTCTTTATTAGCAGCATGTGAACAGATTAATACATTGTTCCCTCTGCCTAGGTTGTTCAGCGCCTTTGTCTAGTTAATTCCTACCCAACCTTCAGGGCTCAGTTTAGTTTTCACTTAGTTATCCAGAAAGCCTTCTCTGATAGCCACCAGCAACTAGGCTGGATGCCTCAGAGTACCCTCCCGTGGCCGCTTACCCATCCCCTCTTTGAAGCCATATCACCTGTACTCTGATTCTCTATGGGCTGTTCTGCCTTTCCACTGACTGTCAGCTCCCTGAAGGCAGGGGTGACTGGTTTTTGCTCATATCTCTATCGCTAACACTAAGCCCCTGGAAGGACACAAGAGCCAAGGAGTTTAGTGTGTGAATGAATGAATGGGAAGATGGAAGGGAATCTCTGTATATGAGACTGTCAGTATATCATTTCTACTACAGGATGTTAGTGAAAGAGTTTACTGAATGGTACTTCTCCAATTGCCTTGGCTTGCAGAATCACAGCTAAGGTCTTAAATCCAAAAATAATGGCATGAAGTTCTCCCTACATTCTTAAGGAAGCTGCCAGAAACTTATAAGAAAGCCTTCCCTGCAACTACAATTACACCTGCCTTCCCTAGGGGAGGGGAGGAAGAGGCTTCCCAGAATCAAAGTCAAGTGAAGGGGCTCCAACAGAACCCTTTGTAGAGACAGGGAGTGCCTGGATCTCATTCAATCCCAGCAGGAGGAGGCCTGCTGGGTCTTTCCCAGGTCTGTTTGGACATTTCTTCCCTACCACAGCAATACTCTGAGAGGTCATATCAAGCTGAGCAGAGGGAGGAGTGGAGCCCTGAATGGATGCAAGATTGAGAAGTGAGTTCTACACTCATGTAGACCAGGCTGCTTTTTAGTTCCTCAAATGGTCTGGAAAGCCAGGGCTCTGTCTGAGATGTCATTAGGGCACAGGAAGGGAAACTCATCCTGATGTCCTTGTATCCCTTTCAGGCCAAACTGTTCAATACATGAATTCCATCAGGAAAGAGAGATTTGTGAATCATTTATGTCTAGAGAAATAAGGCAGTTGGGGAATTAAATGAGGAAAAAGTTCTTCTCAAGCTCTGGAGATGAGCTTTTAGGGCTCCACAAAGCCCTGGAAGAATCATTCTCCTCTTCTCCTCTCTGCCCCATCACTCCTCCTCCCCATGTTATTTCCCTGTTGTCTGGTTTTTTGGTTTTTGTTTTTTGTTTGGTTTTTGGTTTTTGTTTTGAGATGAGGGTCTCACTATGTTGCCCAAGCTAACCTTGAACTCCTGAGCTCAAGTACTCTTCCCATCTCAGCCTCCCAAGTGGCTGAGACAACAGGTGCACACTGTAGTGCAAGTTCTGTCATAAAATGCTGCCACCCAGAACTACAGAAACTCCAGGGATACCCCAGTGGGTGTCCAAGGGGTGGCTCTGAGATGAGGTAGTTTGGCCGGGGGGCTGGTGGCCTCCCCTTGGGGCTAGAGGCTGCAAGGCCAGGCCCCCTGAACTGCTCTAGATACTGGGGTCCCACTCCTCTGGCTGGGCTGCAGGTGGTAAAGTCTGGCCTGCTTGTGGGAAATGGGGATAGGATTGGAAGAAGGAATTCCTTCCTGTATCCTGCATGGCTGCCTGGCTCTGGCCCTAGAGATGTCATCAGGCTATCTGTCCAGAGGAGTGGACAATGGAGCTGCTGAATTTAAAAATGGCCATGCTCTGCACCTGGTTTCCCATGTTATTTTGATTATAAAATATGAAGCCTTTGGATGGAGATTCAGCATTAAAGTCAAGCATCCAAATGCTGAATCTACACCAATGTTACTTTCAAATAACCAGAGAAGAGGATACGAATGGGTGCAACATCTGGCTAAGATGTTTTCCTCCATTATTCATTAAAATGTGTGCCTCGGCATCCTGAAAGCACAGCATGTACCCAAATACAAAACAAGTCTGACTTAGCCAGCACACATGGTACCCCCAGCCCTGCCTGGCTTTGGACAAGAACACAGCTCACGGCTCTGAATCCTGAGATCGTATTTCTGCCCCAGCCAGAAAATCCAAGCAACCTACATAACAAACCCCAATCCAAGAGGAAAATTTAATTCCTCTTTGGTTCTTAAAATGATCTAGTTTTCTCTCTCCCCTCTTCCCTCTTCCGTCTCCAGCTCCTTCATTCCAAGTATTTATGACGTCATGACTCATTAACATTCTTCCCAGGACATCTTTAATAAATATGCGGGGGGAGCCTTTACTTGGATATTAAATATTAAATTTATAAGACATATAATCCTAATTAAGTTGAATGTAGTCTTGTGCATTAAATTAGGAGAGAGAGAGAGGGTACAAAAGAGCACAGTGGACACCAAGAAGCCCAGGAATCTGGCTACAGAGCTTGGCCATTTTTAAATTCTAGCAACTCCATCATCTACTCTTCTGGACAGATAGGCTGACAGCATCTCTATGGTCAGAGTCAGGCAGCCACTCAGGACACAGAAAGGATTTCCCCCTTCCAAGCCTATCCCCATTCCCCACAAGCAGGCCAGACTTTACCACCTGCAGCCCAGTCAAAGGAGTGGGACCCCAGCGTCTAGATCAGCTCAGGCGGCCTGGCCTTGCAGCCTCTAGCCCCAAGGAGAGGCCACCAGTCCCTGGTCCAAGCTACCTCATCTCAGAGCCACCCCCTGGACACCCACTGGGGTGCCCCTGGAGTTTCTGTAGTTCTGGGTGGCAGCATTTTATGATGGAACTTGCCCAAAGCATTTTCTCTGATTTAGGCCTCCTCTTCACTGGCCTGTTTAATGGTGCCTAAAGGAATGTCCCTCCAGGGTATCCCTTTCCATGCCTCACACACACCTGGGATGGCCTGTGCCATCTCCTCTTCTTCCTAGAAAACATCAAGCGCTGGGCTGTGCATGGTGGCTCACACCTGTAATCCCAGCACTTTGGGTGGCCAAGGCACCAGGTCACTTGAGGTCAGGAGTTCCAGACCAGCCTGGACAACTTGGTGAAACCCCATCTCTACTAAAAATACAAAAATTAGCTGGGTGTGGTGGCACGTGCCTGTAATCCTAGCTACTCGGGAGGCTGAGGTAGGAGAAGCACTTGAACCCAGGAGGCAGAGGTTGCAGTGAACCATCTCAAAAAAAAAAAAAGCATTACACCCAGTTTCACTGTCATCTTTCTCACCCAGTATTTATTGAGTACCTATCATAGGCAGCTATCTTTCCAATTCTACAAGGAACCTCAGAGTAGAAGGTGCCCTGCCCTCTCAGAGCCAGCCAGGCACAGGCTGCTGTGAAGTCAAGAAGAAGGTGACCCGTTACTCCAGGATTATGGATTACCAGCCTCCTCTCCTGAGCCAGGGCCAGGTGGGAAAGGAAAAGATTCAGTTGGCAAATGTTCTGAGGAGGGGCTGCGGTACCAGCTTAGCCAAAGTTCTCACTGGTGGACACAGTCAATTTCTCATGCCAGTTCCGAGCCCCTTGATAGGATGGAAGATGTAAAAAGGATAAGCCATGATTCTCACCCTCAGAAGGCGTCTATTCTTGTTGCCTTGAGAATAAAGCAAGGCAGAAAGGAGTGAATGTTCAAATGTGTGGGACTAGACAACTCCTGCCCTCTGCAGAGCCTCTCCTTATTTGCAAGAGTGCAAATAAGAACACGAGCAAAGAACCCTGGCCCAGGGCCACCCCCAGCTCCTTCCTTCCCTTCCTTTTTCCGCACCCTGTGGGGGCTTTGCACACATGTGTGTAGACAAGATGGTCCATACATCCAAGTCCCCACCCTACTCCTGCCAAATAGTTGTCCTCTGTGGTCACACACTTAACACCTGGCAGGGGACTGGGCGTCACTTGGGCAGGAAATTCTGGTGTCTCAGGTACACGAACATAGTCTAGAAATACTGTGCCCTGTGGACAGGGGCCTGTTGCAAGGAGGGCCAGAGGGAAGCCTTCTAAAGCACAAGCCCGAAAGGCAGGGGGATGGCTTGAGGCCAGGAATTCGAGAGCAGCGTGGGCAACATAGTGAGACCCTATCCTTACAAAAATAAAAATAGAAAAATTAGCCGGGCGTGGTGGCATGCACCTGTAGTCCTAGCGACTCAGGAGGCTGAGGCAGGAAGGTTGCTTGAGCCCAGGAGTCTGAGGTTATAGTGAGCTATGACTGCAGCACTGCACTCCAGCCTGAGTCTCAAAACCTGTCTCAAAAACAAAAATACCTGATAAAAGGTATTTGTCTCAAAACTTCAAAAGCGATCAAAAACTTATGGCAAACATAGCATAGGGGGCCTTTTTAATAATTCTTGCAGAAATTAGAACCGTAAGCCACTCTTAGTGGTACATGCCTATAGTCCTAGCTACTTGGGAGGTTGAGGCAGAAGGATCACTTGAGCTCAGGAATTTGAGGCTACAGTGAGCTGTGATCATGCCACAGCACTCCAGCCTGGGTGACAGAATGAGAGCCTGTCTCTAAAAAAAATAATAATAATATGTCACAAGCCCAGAGAGGGGTCTGGCTATCTGGCTCTAGGATGGTGCTAATGGGGACTGCATGTGCTTCAGGAATTTGGAGCGGGGCTCAGGGGAAGACAGAAAGCTTCTAGGTGGAGGAGAACGAAGCAGAGTGTGCATAAGTGGGCAGAACCCAGAGAGACAGAGGGCATAGAGATGTTCCAGAGAGGCCAGCTAGTGCAACGGGGAAACCCGTAAACACATATGACATCATCTGCTCACTCAGGGGTAAGATTATATACTATGCAGGGAAGCATCACAGGGCCGAGTAGCAGGACAGAGAGAACAAAGAAGTCTCCTTTCTGACATCTTCTAGTGCTCCAGTCACTGCTGGAGAAGAAATACTGATTTTGTGAAGAGAAGCCCTTACCTACCTGTGCCCTTGTGTGACTTTGCTGGGTCTGGCAGCTGCTTTCCTGCCAATCGATGGGAAGTGGCTACTGAGTGATGCTAGCTTTCACTGGTAACGGGAAAGTCAACAGCCTCTGGCCTGTTCTGTGAAGGAGAAAAGCAGAAAAGTGCTCAGAATCCTAAACGGGAAAACAGATCAAAAGAAGCGGGGGACATCCAGGAGACAGAGACAAGGGGTAATTAGCTGTTCCGCTCCCTAAAAGGTGGGACCTAGGCAGTCTTTGCTACTCAGAGCCAGGTCAATGAGTAGCTGCTGCTGAGCTCAAAATAAAATTGAAAAACTGAGGAACTACCACCCTCTCTGGAGCAAGGGAATGCAGGAACAGCTCAGCTTGGATTAGGGCTTAAAGCTATGAAACCCAAAGAAAATTCCAATTTCTTAGCACAGCAGAGGAAACAGGACTGGTCTGATATGGGGTCAGGCTGGCTTTGGGGAGCTGGACCAACGCTCACAGAACTGAAGCTCTTCTGCAAAAGACACATGCAGGATGATGCATCTCTCCAGTACATCTGCAATACCCACCTGGAAGCCAACTGGGTAGACCTAGCGGTATGATCACAGCAATGTTTTATAAATATGCACGGAAAAGCCTGGAAGGAAACACACTCAAGTGTTTACCATGGCTATCTCTAGGCCATGCAATTGTGGGTGACTTTTAATTTTCTAGTTAAAATGTGATCTATCTTCCCCATCAGAGCACCCCCTTAAATTATGTTATTATCCTGAAGAGTCTGCATGCTATCGATGCTTAAGCTTGCAAGCACTTGTTGCATTTGAAATGATCAGTCTGAAATCATGTCATCAATAACTTTCTATGAGATAGTCAGGAGAAGGCAGACACAGGCTGTGACCACAAGAACAGCTCCAGACAGACCCTCAGAGACAGAACGCTGGTGAATAGACATTGGGTCAGCTGGTCAATACCCTTGGAACCATGCCCAGCTCTCTGCACCTGGAGATTGCAGGTGGAAATAGCACCAAGAAAGGAAGCCTTTGCCAAGAATGAGGACAAGCCAAGAAGTCCGAGAATGCAAAGCATCAGTCGTAAGAAGTTCCACTTGACAAGCTGACCTTCTGTCTAGGAAGGGCCTCCAATATATGGGGGCTACGGAGAGTACGGAATTAAAGGGGTATGCGCAGATGAGTGGGGCACACTTGGTCCTGATGGGAGACAAAGCAATTAGCCCGGAAAAAGGACAGCAGGATATGTGGGTGGGAAGGCCTGATGCAGAGCCTAGCCTTTCCCAAGTTCATCATCAGGGATGAGCTCATTTGAGTTGGGCTCCATCAGCTCGTGAAGACACCCAAGCCCTCTGGTATTTCCTCTGTCGTCTGCATCCACTATGTTTGTTCATGTCTGGGGGGAATTGGATTTTAGACTCCCAGGCTGGAAAGCTCAAGGATAACAGGATTAGAGCATTTCCTGTGCCTTCAACACACGCATGCAGAGAATCACAGAAGGAAGGCGAGTTCGCCCAGAGAAAGACCTCATCCCCCAGAGTCACTTCACAGGAACATGTAAGCTGCCACTTTCAAAAGCCGTGGCTCCTGGCTCCTCTCAGCAGCCCTTCCTTCATCTTCCAGCCCCCAAGAAGCAGCTTCAAGGTATAAGAGGGGCAGGGGTAGTGTCAGAATTCTTTCTGACCATGCACACCAACCTCTGAGCAAAGAACTGACTGGATGTCAATGGTTGGCACCCAAGTGGACAAGTCTGCCATGTCCCCTCCAGCATCAGAGATCACATGGTTGGTATACATCTTTGTCTTCATTCACTGCACAATTTTTTGTTGAATAGCTAGTGCCAGGCCACAAGACAGACAAAGACAAGGTCACTACTGTCACAAAATTGCATCCTAGTGGGAGACAGAAAAAAAATACATAATAAGGACATAAGTTAGCAAAGTCTTATCTCCCCAACCTCTTAAGGTTAGAGTGTCCCAGGGCTCAATCCTTACACCACTTCTCTTTTCCACCTATACCCACTGATGACTCTCATCCAAATGGCTTAGCCCAAGTGTTGTCTCAGAACTTGGACACTACCCAAATGTCTACTCAGTATTTCCATATGGAGATAGAGATACATAAAATATATCATATATATTATATGTATATATGTATTTATATATGTATATATGTATTTATATGTGTATATAAACACATATGTATACATATATGACATATCATATATGCATATATCATATACATTTGTATATTGTATTATATATAATGTATAATATATATATTATATAATATCTAAAATGATCTATAACATATAAAGTCAAATTTAACAAATTCAAAATTGAACTAATAATCTTCATAAATTCACTCCCCATATAAACTCCCCATGTCAGTTAATGGCAATACAATCCTTTCAGCTGCCCAGGTCTAAAATCTTGAAGTCATTTTTGACTGGTCTCTTTTTACATATCCTATATCTAAGATGTTAAGAAATCCCACTGGTACTACCTACAGAATATATTCAGAATCCAGTCACCTGCAAGGAGGTGGAGCCTGTAGTGTGCTGTGATCACACTGCTGCACTCTAGCCTGGGCAACAGAGCAAGGGCAAGACTCTGTCTCAAAAAAAGAAAGAAAGAAAGAAAGAAAGAAAGAAAGAAAGAAAGAAAGAAAGAAAGAAAGAAAGAAAGAAAGAAAGAAAGAAAGAAAGAAAGGAAAGAAAGAGAGAAAGAAAGAAAGAAAGAAAGAAAGAAAGAAAGAAAGAAAGAAAGAAAGAAAGAAAGAAAGAAAGAAAGAAAGAAAGAAAGAAAGAAAGAAAGAGAGAGGGAGAGAGAAAGGGAGAAAGACAAGAAAGACAAGAAAGACGAAGGAAGGAAGGAAGGAAGGAAGGAAGGAAGGAAGGAAGGAAGGAAGGAAGGAAGGAAGGAAGGAAGGAAGGAAGGAAAAGAAAAAGAATGCAGCCAGTGAACTCCACCCCACCACTATGATCCTGAACCAACCTACCACCTTCTCTCACCTGGATCATTGTGATGGCCTCATAAATGGTCTCTTTGCATTCACCCCTGCCCCCACAGTCAGTTCATCACTCAGTAGCCAAAGGGATCCTGCACGGTAGGTGTCACATCTCAGGAATTGCCTGGGCGTGGACAGTCACTTGCAGGTGGCCATGCAAAGTGGGAGCATCCAGGTCCTAACACTAAATCCTTTCGATAGGGCAGAATAGAGAATGGAGGAGTGCTTCTGCTATAGGGGTCGGGAGGAAAGGTTCTGTCCAGCAGGCAGCTCTGTATCCCAGGGGAGCAACAACCTCTGGCAGCAGTCCAAGCAATAAAAGTGAAGGAGAGTCCAAGGAAGGGAGATGAGATGTTCTAGGGGAAGAACATCCAGTCATGGGGATGCTTGGCCAGTGATTCCCAGAAAGAGGGAGAGCAGCACAGAGAGGAAAGGGGACCCCACCACTGTCCTTAAGGAAGTGCTCAGGTCTCTGTTCTCAGTTTACTCCAACCCTGAAGAGAGCTCTGCCTCTGTCTCAAGGACCAACAATCTAGACTGAGACCAAAGACACTCTTAGGTCAACGTGATGGGAAGGACAGACACAGGAAAGGTAAAGTACTGACATGGGAAATTCTGACTCTTATCACTCTGAAATGCAAGGGTCTGAGCCTCTTGGCCTTTCCTTTAAGTGCTATGTGTATCTTCTTGTTTCTTGACCTCCCAAGAGAACTGTTATAGTAAAATGGGCCAAAGACTTCTTCCCGCCCCTTTTACCTTGCCCCATTCCCTAAACAAGAATGGAGGTGGGGCCAAGGGAAAGGAAGCCTGGTTGGATGCAAGGGGACCTACCCCCTCTGTATGTGGTCTAAGTTGCTTTAGTAGAACCTGGGATTATACATAGAGCTTTAACGCCAAATCGTAACATAGTGCATATTTGTGGGTTATATAGTTGATATGGTTTGGCTCTGTGTCCCCACCCAAATCTCATCTTGAATTGTAATAATCCCCACATTTCAAGGGCAGGACCAGGTGGAGATAACTGAATCATGGGGGCGAGTTCCCCCATGCTGTTCTTGTGATAGTGAGTTCTTGTGAGATCTGATGGTTTTAAAAGGGGCTTCCCCCTTCGCGTGGGTCCCATTCTCTCTCCTGCTGCCCTGTGAAGAGGTGCCTTCCACCATGACTGTAAGTTTCCTGAGGCCTCCCCAGCCATGTGGAACTGTGAGTCAATGAAACCTCTTTTATTTATAAATTACCCAGTATCAAGTATTTCTTCATAGCAGTGTGAGAACAGACTAACGCAATAGACAACATATATCCGCCTACTGAATCTGGCAGGGCAGAACATAGTTTGGCATTCTGACTAGCTCCTCTTCAGAGTCACAACTAATGTTTGCAGTATAAGGCATGATGTGTGCTTGGCTGCCTATCTATTTAGAAGACTAGACTATAGGGAACGAGTCTGCAGCCTCCTATTGTCAGACAGTCATTGCCACATCCATTTGCACTAGTTTAAACTCCTCTCTAAAGCCCGAAATGCAAACACACAGACACCATAAGCCCCAGGTCCCAAAAGTCCATCTGTCTGCATCAGCAGTAGCCTCCCCACACCCACTCTCAATACTACTATCCATAGAGCGAGCTCTGTGTCATTTTGCTCCTATCCTCAGCTCTAAGGCCATCCACGACATTTCCTGCCTCCCCTTCCCATCCCCCCATCCCCTGGTTGCTGCTTCTTGGATTGCCCAGGGAGACAGTGTGCAGTCAACACCATCCCATACAGAAGCTGCCGGAGCATCATATCCTGAGCATCTTAGAAAGGAATGTAGGTAGTGGGTTGAAGCTGGCAGCCACTCACTCTGTTTTCTCTCAAATCCCCACTCTAGCTGCCTTGGAACTCTCTGATTAACTCCCACATTGGCTGGTAATTTATCAGTAAGCCTTGGCAGAGCCTCTGTATGGGAAGCTCTGGGATGCAGCCATGCTCTGCTTGGTGAGAATGGGAACCCCACAGAAGGGGGCTGCAGGTGGACAGCAAGTTACAAGAGTGCCCACTCCCAAGGCCTTTCACACCCAGCAAGGCTCTCCTTCTGGGCATGCAAACTCCTATAGATAGTTGTAATCATTTGCCCAGAGGGGTAGTACACTTCTAATGCATGCGTAGGTGTGTATATGTGTGTTCATGCATGTGGGAGAGGAGGGATCAGACATTGTTATCAACATCATTCAATATAATCATACTACACTGGGAAGTATCCAGCCTATGAACAAGTGTGGAATAAAAATGTCATGTGTAGACTTCACCCAGGTCAGAAGTCACCAGAATAGAAGGAAACGGCCTTGCTATCCACTTGCGTTTTATCCTAGCCACCTATTTTTATCCTGGAAAAACAAAAGCATTCAGGCGGGGCATGGTGGCTCATGCCTGTAATCCCAGCACTTTGGGAGGCCAAGACTGATGGATCACTTGAGGCTAGGAGTTCAAGACCAGCCTGGCTAACATGGTGAAACTCCATCTCTACTGAAAATGCAACAATTAGCCTGGCATGGAGGCAAATGCCTGAATCCCAACTACTCAGGAAGCTGAAGCAAGAGAATGACTTTAACCCAGGAAGCGGAGGCTGCAGTGAGCTGAGATCACGCCGCTGCACTCCAGCCTGGGCAACAGAGCGAGACTCTGTCTCAAATAAAAAAATAAAAATAGAAAATAGAAAAATGAAAGCATTCTAATCAATTTGAGAACAATTGCTTGAGAACAATTTTTAGATTGGCTGAGACATTTTACTTATTGTTGTTCATGAGTGAGTGCAGGCTTGAAGGAACAGCAATTCATATGCTCTAGATCAATGTATTCTTATTCTTTAACAATGATTAGCACTTTGTATCTGTGCATGGGAAACAGACAAATATGACAAAGTTCTTGCCTTCACTATTTTCGGTCTTCAGAAACATCAGTTAAAACTTGCTTTTTATGCATATTCAAACCAGATATTGGACACCATGTAGATTCTTCCTAAAAAATGAACGAATTGACTTTAGTTTTTAGCAATGTGGCAAAAGAAATAGCCTCCTATTACCAAATACTAAGAAATGGTGGCCAGGCATGGTGGCTCACACCTGTAATCCCAGCACTTTGGGAGGCCAAGGCAGGCGGATCGTCTGAGGTCGGGAGTTCGAGACCAGCCTGACCAACATAGATAAACCCCATCTCTACCAAAAATACAGAATTAACTGGGCGTGGTGGCACATGCCTGTAATCCCAGCTACTCAGGAAGGCTGAGGCAGGAGAATTGCTTGAACACGGGAGGTGGAGGTTGCGGTGAGCCAAGATCCGCCATTGCACTCCAGCCTGGGCAACAAGAGCAAAACTTGGCCTCAAAAAAAAAAAGAAAGTAAGAAATGTTGGATAAAGTAAAACAAAAATCCTTTAAATGCATGGCTGATCTCATAAGAAAAGAAAATTCTTAGAGATGAAAAGAAAAAAGGAAGCTGAAAACTAGAGTGGTAAGTGGTGCTGATGCAATGGCTGTGTTCAGAGCATGTTTTAAAAAGAAAGAAGCTTGGGTTTGAATAACCATATAGGAATGAGACACAAAGCCTCGAGACTGGATAAAATGGGGAGGCAGACCTAAAAAAACATGATCCTTGAAGTTTTATGGTCTTTGTGCAAAGGCAAAGTAAATATATATATATACACACACACACACACACACACACACACACACAGTCAAAGAGAGGTGGCACAGAAGCCCATCTGTCTGGACTGGGGATCTGGGTAGCCAAGAAACATCTTCTTAACAATTTATAACCACAGGCCTGCCCTACACTATCTGCATTTTCTCAGAGCCTCACAATTAAGAAAGCCACATAAAAGCAGCCCCTTCTAGTAATGCCTTGAGCACAAGACAGAAACAAATGTAAACCATCTCTAGAAGGAATATACTCTTATATACGTTGCACAGAATACCACTAAAAAAGCTCCATTAAATGACAGCTGGAACTCCCAAATTGCAAAATATATAAGGACAGAAGACAGTGAATGGGAGTTGTAAGAAACAACAAATAACAGAATTTGACCCACAGAATTTTTAGTTAATAGAATTATTCAATGCAGACTATAAAATCAAAAATGCAAATTCATTGGTAATAGAAAAGGTCAAAAACAAAAAAGGAGCAAGGTTTTTAAAGTGACATAAAATTTCTATAAAGAAATAATGTAGTTATTGGCCAGGCATGATGGCTCACACCTATAATCACAGCACTTTGGGAGGCAGGCCAAGGCCGAATGATAGCTTGAGCCCAGGAGTTCGAGACTAGCCTAGACAACACAGTGAAACCCCATCTCTACAAATAATTTTTAAAAATTAGCTGGGCATGGCGGCACATACCTGTGGTCCCAGCTACTTGGGTGGCTGAGGTGGGAGGATTGCTTGAGCCTGGGAAGCAGAGTTTGCAGGGAACCAAGATTGTGCCACTACTCTCAGCTTGGGCAACAGAAAAAGACTCTGTCTCAAAAAAAAGTACAAAAAATAAGAAATAATAGTTATTAAATTTTATAGAAACGTGGATAGATTTTCCTTCTTAAAAAAAACAGCTAAAAACGCTAGATAATTTTTTTTAATGTTCTTTCTTTCTTTCTTTTTCTTTTTTTTTTTTTTTTTTTTTTTTTTTTTTTTTTTGAGACATTGTTTCATTCTTGTTGACCAGGCTGGAGTGGTGCAATCTCAGCTCACTGCAATATCTGCCTTCTAGTTTCAAGTGATTCTCCTGCCTCAGCCTCCTGAGTAGCTGGGATTACAGGTGCCTGCCACCACAGCTGGCTAATTTTTGTATTTTTAACAGAGACAGCGTTTCACCATGTTGGCCAGGCTGGTCTCGAACTCCTGACCTCGTGATCTGCCAGCCTCGGTCTCCCAAAGTGCTGGGATTAGAGGCGTGAGCCACCATGCCCAGCCCACAGTCTTTTTTCTAAAAACCTCAAAAAGTTGACAACTAGGGGATTATCAGACCAAAATCTATGTGACAAAGAAAATCAAGAATCTTTAAGTGACATTTGTTCTGAGGGCATTTGCCAAAGCAAAAGAACTTCAGCCTTAAGTTCACTCAGCTTCACAAGGCTTGGGAGACAAAAGACAAAGTCCAAAGCCTGCCCAACATGGGGAATCTCACAGTGAATCTCTTTCCATAAGGTTGGGAGCCCAAAAAGCTATACCCTCAAGATACACTTTAAATAGAAATAAGCCCAGCCCACCCTCACGCTCTCAGGGGACCACATCAAAAGTTGCCTTGGTACAGAGAAGAGCAGGAATAAAACACTAACAAAAAACCCTATTACTGAAAAATTGAAACCAGAAGTCAGATTTTTCAACCCATTTGAATGGCCCAAATAACTTCAAACAATAAATTCAGCTTAAAGAGAACTGGTATCAGTAGTGTTCTAAAGCATATGGAAGAAGTAAATGAAATCCTGTCTGCAAAAATGAACCTTCATCCTAGGCCTCAAAGAAATACCACAAATAAGTACCTATAAAAAATGTGCAGCTTGGCTGGGTGGGGTGGCTCATGCCTGTAATCCCAGCACTTTGGGATGTCTAGGCAGGCGGATCACTTGAGGTTGGGAGTTCAAGACAAGCTTGACCAACATGGAGAAATTCTATCTCTACTAAAAATACTAAATTAGCCAGGCATGGTGGTACATGCCTGTAATCCCAGCTACTCGGGAGGCTGAGGCAGAGAATCTCTTGAACCCAGAAGGCAGAGTCTGCAGTGAGCCGAGATTGTGCCATTGCACTCCAGCCTGGGTGACAGAGTGAGACTCCATCTCAAAAAAAAAAAAAAAAAAAAAAAAAAAAAAAAAAAAAAAAAATTCAGCCAGCTTATAGTCAAAAATAACCAAGCACAAAAGCAAGCAACGCACCATGAATAAAAATAGCAGAAACAGATAGACAAAGGCATTCATTGTACACTGAAATTACAAGGTTAGATTATAAGACAATTGTGTAGTCTGTCTTTAAAGAAATATAAAGCAAGCTAAAAACAAAACAAAACAAAAAAAAAAAACCCTGCAGGCAAACAGAAACCATTTACCAAACACCCAGGCAGATTTGAAAATGAACAAAGTTGAAATTTAAGAATTAAATATGAATTTGGGCAGGGCATGGTGGCTCATGCCTGTAATTTCAGCACTTTGGGAGGCTAAGGCAGGAGGATCACCTGAGGCCAGGAGTTTTGAGACCAGCCTGGCCACACAGCAAGACCCTGTCTCTATAAATACATTAATAATATGAATTAGAATTTAAAACTTGGGGTAGATTTAACAGTAATTTAGACAATCTACACAAAGAATTCAGGTCAGGCATGGTGGTTCATGCCCATAATCCCAGCACTTTGGGAGGCCGAGCTAAAAGAAAGCTAAAAAAAAATTTACTACAAACAACTCCATTATATCCTAAATACATACATACACACACACACACATACATACATATATATACATATACACACATATATACACATATATACATATATATGCATATATACATATATAATATACATATATATATTTGTGTTTTTTGAGATGGAGTTTTGCTCTTGTTGCCCATGCTGGAGTGTAACAGCGCAATCTCGGCTCACTGCAACCTCTGCCTCCTGGGTTCAAGCGATTCTCCTGCCTCAGCCTCCCGAGTAGCTAGGATTCCAGGCATGTGCCACCATGCCTGGCTAATTTTGTATTTTTAGTAGAGACGGGGTTTCTCTATGTTGGTTAGGCTGGTCTCGAACTCCTGACCTCAGGTGATCCCACTGCCTCAGCCTCCCAAAGTGCTGGGATTATAGGCGTGAGCCACCGTACCTGGCCCTTACATCTTTTTTTTTTTTTTTTTTCTTTTTTTGAGACAGAGTCTCACTTTGTCACTCAGACTGGAGTGCAGTGGCATTATCTTGGCTCCCCGCAACCTCCGCCTCCTGGGTTCAAGCAATTCTCATGCTTCGGCCTCCCAAGTAGCTGGGATTATAGGCAGCCACCACCACACCTGGCTAATTTTTGTATTTGCAGTAGAAATGGGGTTTCACCATGTTGGCCAGGTTGGTCTCAAACTCCTTCCCGCCTCAGCCTCCCAAAATGCTAGGATTACAGGCATAAGCCAACGTGCCCAGTCTATATCTTTTTTTTTTTTTTTTTAATGAATCTGTGGTTAAAAACCTTCCACCAAAGAAAACTCAAGGCCCAGATGTCTTCACAGGTGAATTTTTCCAAACATCAAATAAGAAATCGTATCAATTCTACACAAAAACTTCCAGCATATATGAAGTGTATACAGAATACTTCCCAACTTATAAGACTAACATCACCTGCATATCAAAACCAGATGAAAACATTACAAGAAAAAGAAATTATAAACCAATACCCTTCATAAATACAGCTTCAAACATCTTTAACAAAACATTGACATGTCAGGTTCAAAATTAACAAAAATAACTCATCATAACCAAGAGGATTTATCCAAGAAATGCAGGATAGTTCAGCAACCAAAATTAGTCAATGTAACTCACCATATCAACAGGCTAAATCATTTCAACAAAAGCAGAAAAAGCCTTTGGCAAGATTCAACATCCATTTATGATTTTCAAAATCAGCAAACTAGGAATAACAATGAACTTTCTCAATCTCACAAATGGCATCACTAGAATAATATGTAATGGTGAAAGACTTTATAACATCATATTTTATTGGTGAAAGACCAAATGGTTTTTCTCCTAGTTTAGGATTAAGGCAAAAATATCCACTCTTACCACTCCTATCCAACATTACACTGGAGGCCCTAAGAAGTATAAAAGAAAAATAAATAAAGGCATATAGATTGGAGAGGAAGAAATTGCCTTTCTTTACTGGTAATTTTTGGATTAAATGACCCGAAAAAAATCTATCAAAAACCTACTAGAAATAAGTGAGTTTGTCAAGGTTGTAGAATACAAGGCTAGTATAAAAAAATCAATCTATTGCTATATACTACCAATGGAAACTACAAATTTTTTTTTTTTTTTTTTGAGACAGAGTTTTGCTCTTGTCATTCAGGCTGGAGTGCTATGACGTGATCTCAGCTCATGGCAACCTCCACCTCCCAGGTTCAAGTGATTCTGCTGCTGCAGCCTCCCAAGTAGCTGGGATTACAGGTGCATACCACCAGCCCAGCTAATTTTTGTATTTTAGTAGAGACAGGGTTTCACCATGTTGGCCAGGCTGGTCTTGAACTCCTGACCTCAGGTGATCCACCCACCTTGGCCTCCCAAAGTGCTGGGATTATAGGCGTGAGCCACTGCTCCCTACCAAAACTAAATTTTTTAAATGCCATTTACAACCACACCAAAATACATAAGATACTTAGGTATAAGTCTTGAAAAATATGTGCAAGATCTGCCAGCTAAAAACCACAAACTACAAATGAAAGAAAATCAACTAAATAAATAGAGGATATATCATGTTCATGAATTGGAAGATTCAATATTGGTAGTCTGGCAGTTTTCCCCAAACTAATCTAGTGATTTAATATAATTTCAAGAAAATCCCAGCATAATGTTTATATAAATCAACAAACTGATTCTAAAATGTATATGGAAAGACAGAAGAACTAGAATAGCCAAAACAATTCTGGAAAAGAAGAGCAAAGTTGGAAGACTAACGTTACCTGATTTTCACACTTCCCATGAAGTTCTTGGAGTCAAGTCAGTGCAGTATTGAAGAAAAGATAGACATACAGATCAATGGAATAAATAGAGGGCCCAGAAATAGACCTACACATAAAAGGTGAATTGATTTTGACAAAGGTGAAAAGGTAATTTAATGGAGAGAGAACGGTCTTTTCAACAAATGGTGCTGGAACAACTGGATACTACATGCAAAAAAGTAAACCATTATTCATACCTTGTACCATATACAAAAATTAAAAATCCGGCTGGTGCGGTGGTTCACACCTGTAATCCCAGCACTTTGGGAGGCCAAGGTGGGCAGATCACCTGAGGTCAGGTTGGTCAAGACTAGCCTGACCAACATGGTGAAACCCCATCTCTACTAAAAATACAAAATTAGTTGGGCATGGTAGTGCATGCTTGTAATCCCAACTACTCGGGAGGCTGACTGAGGCAGGAGAATTACTTGAACCCAGAAGCCAGAGGTTGCAGTGAGCTGAGATTGTGCCGTTGCACTCCTGCCTGGGCGACAAGAGCGAAATTCCATCTCAAAAAAAAAAAAAATTAAAAATCGATAACAAACATAAATGTAAGAGCTAAAAGTGTAAAACTTCTAGAAGAAAGACTAAGAGAAAATCACTGTGACCTTAGATTAGGCAACAATTTCTTAGCTGCAACACTAAAAGTACAATCCTTGAGAGAAAATTAAGAAATCAGACTTTAGGCCAGCGCGGTGGCTCATGTCTGTAATCCCAGCACTTTGTGAGGCCGAGGCGGGCGGATCACAAGGTCAGGAGATCAAGACTATCCTGGCTAACATGGTGAAACCCCGTCTCTATTAAAAACACAAAAAATTAGCCAGGTGTGGTGGCCGGCGCCTGTTATCCCAGCTACTCGGGAGGCTGAGGCGGGAGAATGGCATGAATCCTGGAGGCGGAGCTTGCAGTAAGCCGAAATCACACCACTGCACTCCAGCCTGGGGGACAGAGCGAGACTCCGTCTCAAAAAGAAAAAAAGAAAGAAATCAGACATTACCAAAATTTAAAATTTTTTCACTCTATGAAAGAGTGAAAATACAAACCACAAACTGGGAGAAATTTGCAAATCATATGCCTTATAATGACTTGCATTTAGATTATATTGAAAGTTCTCAAAACCCAACAATAATCAAACAATCCAACTTTTTTAATGGGCAAAAGATTTAAACATACGTTTCACCAAAGAAGACATACAAATGGCAGGTAAACACATGAAAAGATGCCACAACATCATGAATCACTAGGCAAATGCAAATTAAAACCGCAGTGAGGCCAGGCACAGTGGCTCATGACTGCAATCCTAGCAATTTGGGAGGCCGAGGAGGGGGATCAATTGAGCCCAGGAGTTCAAGACCAACCTGGGCAATATGCCAAGACCTCATCTCTACTAAAATTCAAAAAACTTAGCCAGGCATTGTGGCACAAGCCTGAAGTCCTAGCTACTTGTGGAGTAGAGGCTGCAGTGAGCCCTTATTATGCCACTGCACTCCAGCCTGGGCGACCAAAACACACACACACACAATGACATACCACTGCACACCTATTAAAATGACAAAAAGACAACCCCCCCGCCCGCCTCCTACCCTGCAACAAAAAAAACCTGACACAGCCACTTTAGACAACAGTTTGGCATTTCCTCATGAAGTTAAACATACTCTTGCCCTACATAACCCAGGTATTTACCCAGATGAAATGAAAATCTATGCTTACAGAAAACCTACATGTAAATATTTATAGCAGCTTTATTCACAATATCCAAAACCTAGAATCTGTCTAAATGTCTTCCAGCTAGGAAATGGATAAGCAAACTGTGGTAAATCTATACAATGATATACCACTCAGTAATAAAAAGAAATGAACCAGTGATACACACACCAATCTCACACGCATTGCACTATGTGAAAAAAGTCAGACTCAAAATGCTACATACTGTATTCTTCCAAATACAGTAGTTTTTTAAAAGCAAAACTATAGAAACAAAAAAATCAGTGGGTGGTAGGAGGAAGGGGAAGACTGGACTTCCCAGAGGCGCAGGGGAAATGTGGAGGATGATGAATTGATTCTATATTTTGAATGTACTGGTAGCTATACAACCATTTGCATCTATCAAAACTCAGAATCACAAACTAAAAAGGATGAATGTTACTATATGTGAGTTACTTGAATTTTAAAAATGAAAACTAGGAAAATGGCATTAATCATTTAGAAAGATGTGCAGCCTTGCTCACAAAGAGAAATGCAAACTAAACTGCCCTGAGGTACTATTTTTCACCTTTCAGACTGGCAAAAGCTCAGAAGTATGATAATATATCCTATGGGAAAGGCTGTGGAGAAACAGGCATTCTCACATACACCCCTATGGAAGTGAATTTGTCAATAATTAGCAAAATTACATATATATTTACTCTTTAATTCAGAAATCAATCTCAAAGAGACATTGGTAAAAATACAAAAAGACATACATAAGTCTATTCATTGTAACAATCTTTATAATAGCAAAAGCCTGGAAACAAACCAAATATCCGTCATCAGAAGACTAGTTAAATATTCTATGGTACATTCACAAATAGACTATTATACAACTGCCAAGAGGCATAATCCTATGTAGTGATCTCCAGGATATGTTGCTAAGTGAAAAAAGCTAGGCAGAGAAAAACACGTATGGTATGTTATCATTTTATCTAAGAAAAGGTAGGGGGTTATAAAAATATACGCATGTTTGCCTATATTAAGAACAAATAATAGAAAGATACGTTATAAAAATATTTCGATTGCTTCCTATAAGAGGAGCAAAGAAATGCTGTAGGGGTAACAGGAATGGAAGTCAGGTTTAACTGAATATGTGAAACTGTATAAATGTTTTATATAATTATAAGAAAATTATAAAGCAATCCCTAAAAATCAAATGCAGATTTACGTAAATGAATCTAACCTAAACTAACTTATGTCATCTAGTTGGTGACACAAACACAAAAGAATCACCCAAATGATTTAACTGAACAACCCTAGAGGGATATATGCTCAGGGTCAAGGAAAAAAAGACAAAAAAAATCTAAACTATTTATGGGGAAATCAAATGAGAAATGTTGTGGGTGTTGTAAACCAGGATTTTTGGTGTGGAAGAATGGAGGAGGTTAAGTGAAAGTCTGTAATCCTGAATTTCAACTCGAATTGAAAATACCAGTATAAACTCACGATATATTATATATTTTTCTTTAGTTACATATTTTCTAACTCCGTTCACTGAAAAGGCTTAGAGACAGTGACCAACCCACGGCAATGAGCACCCTAGCACCCAGATTGTGGGATTCAAACACTATTCTTACTAAAATAAACCAGGACTCCCTGAAGAAATGGCTGACTCCAAGTCAAGGCATGACATGCTGTAGGACGGACAAACATCTTGTCATATGAGAAAGAAAGGCAGCTCTCAAAACCTACTAGGCTCATGTCAAAAAGGACTCAGTAGCAACCCATAGAGGATTACACTGGCCAAAGATAGAAAAATTTATATGTAAATAAGGAAAATAATGGCAGCAGATTGTCCCACATCAACTGTGTTTACACATACATGGTTCATAATTCCTTGGTCACCTTTAGAGGACGCTAGGGAACCAAACTGCTATTTAGAAAACTGACAAAGGCAAAGAATTAGGCATTTATCTTAGCTCACTGTACTCCAGCATAATCAAATAGGTAAGGAAGGGAAGTTTCTCTTTGTAGAGATATTCCTGCTAATAAATGAAGAAGGAAGAAGGAACAATAGAATTATAATATCACCATATTTTGTAGCCCCTAACGAATTAATATACCTAGGTAATGATCATCAATGTCAGCTAATATCACAAAAAGAGAGAGGTATTTTGTGCTGCCTGATGGAAGTATGCAAAATAACCTGTCAGGAGTTCTTGAAAAGAAATCTTAATCTCAAATCAAGCTTCTAGATATAACTATTAATTTACAGGTAATATAGGAATGAGAGGAGCATGTTGATTGATACAATAAGAATGAAATCGGCAAAGTCCAGACTGCAGGAAACCACAGAACAAACTACCCAGTTCTTTGGCAATCACAGGAAAAGAAGAGATGCAAGGGAACCAGAGAGTAAAAGAGATCTAAGGGGCATATGAAAGACTTGCAATCAATTAGTGGATCTTTACTGGCTCCTTATTCAAATGAAGAAACTGTACGAGAGAGAGAGAGAGAAAGAGACAGAGAGAGAGAGAAAGAGATAACCAGAAAAAATAATATTGATAATATTAGTGAATTTTTAAATTTTAGGTGAAATAACAGTGTTATCGTATTTAAAAAAAAAAAAAAAGAATTCTTATCATAGAAATACATTCTGAAAAAATAAGAATGAAATGATACAATGTCTTTTTCTTTTCCAAAATGATCTGGAAAGACAGAGAAAGGAGAGAAAGTTGTAAATGAAACAAGATTAGCCATGTTGAATCCAAGTGTGGGTACATGGGAGTTTGTTATATTTTAAAAAAAAAGAAAAAGTAAAGATGTGTTCAATCATCCTGTAAGAAGTCGAGAAAGGAGAAAAAAAGAAACATAAAACAGGTAGGACAAAACACATGAAATATAAGAGTCCATATAAATCCAGATATGTTGCTAATTAAAATAAATGTGAAAGAATTACATGCTCCAGTTAAAAAGTCAAATACTATCAATTAAATTCTATTATAGGCTGTCTTCAAGATATACCTCTAAAACATAGGTTACATAAATATCAAAAGGAAAAGAATGAAAAACATATAGCATACAAATGTTAACCAAAAAAAAAAAAAAATCTATTGCAGGTATACTAATATCAGGCAAAACAAATTGATGATAAAGGATTTCTAGTGAAAAAGTGAGTTCCTTCATAATACAAAAAGTACAATTCATGAGAAAACTGTAACAATTTTAGACTTGAATGCATCTAATAACACAAACAATATGAAAAGCAAATTTGACAGCTCCAGAAAGAAAAATATACAAATACACAAACATAATGGGGAATTTTAACGTATTTCTCTCAGTAACTTAGAATGAGCAAAAAAAATCAATAAGAATAAGAAGAGGTGGGCTGGGTGCAGTGGCTCACGCCTATAATCCCAACACTTTGGGAGGCCGAGGCAGGCGGATCATTTGAGGTCAGGAGTTTGAGACCAGCCTGGCCAACACGGCGAAACCTCATCTCCACTAAAATACAAAAAAAATTAGCCAGATGTAGTGGCACACGCCTGTAATCCCATCTACATGTGAGGCTGAAGCACGAGAACAGCTTGAACCCAAGATGCAGAGGTTGCAGCGAGCCGAGATCGTGCCACTGCACTCCAGCCTGGGCAACAGAGCAAGACTCTGTCTCAAAAAGAAAAAAAAAGAAGAAGAGATGAACAATAAAATTAACAAACTTGGCCTAATGAACATATATGGAACAGTAAGTGCAAAAACCTCCATTTTTCAAGCATATATGGAACATTTATAAAAACTGATAATTATAAAGTAGATTTGTATAATTTTCAAAATATTGAAATAATATAGAGCATATTCACTGACTAAAATGTGATTAATCCCAGTCTGGGCAATATGGTGAAACCTCATCTCTACAAAAACTTAGCTGGGCATGGTGGTGCGCACCTGTGGTCCCAGCTACTCAGGAGGCTGAGGTGGGAGGATTACCTGATCCCAGGAGGCAGAGGTTGCAGTGAACCGAGATTGCACCACTGTACTCCAGCCTGGCGACAGTCCAAGATTCAGTCAAAAAAAAAAAAAGTGATTAAGCCAGAAGTGAATATAAAACAAATATAACTAAAAAAGTACCAAATGTTGGCCGGACGCGGTGGCTCACGAGTGTAATCCCAGCACTTTGGGAGGCCGAGGCGGGCAGATCACGAGGTCAGGAGATGGAGACCAGCCCGGCTAACATGGTGAAACCCTGTCTCTACTAAAAATACAAAAAAAAAAAAAAAAAAAATTAGCCGGGCATGATGGCACGTGCCTGTAGCCCAGATACTCGGGAGGCTGAGGCAGGAAAATCGCTTGAACTCGGGAGGCGGAGGTTGCAGCGAGCTGAGATCGCGCCACTGCACTCCAGCCTGGGTGACAGAGTAAGACTCAGTCTCAAAAAAAAAAAAAAAGAAAAGAAAAGAAAAGAAAAATACCAAATGTTTAGAAATTAAGAAACTAAGTTCTAAATAATCTATTTAAGAAATTAAATAGAAATTATTTAATTTCTCAAAAAGAAATTATTACATAAATTAGAAAATATTTTGAAATGAAAAAATTTGAAATGAAAATATTTTTACAATGAGAACACTGCAAGTCAAAACTTCAGAAATTATACCAGAGGAAAATCTGTAACCTTAAATGCACATATTAGATAATAAGAAAGGATGAAAACTTTATTACCACAAAACTGAAAGCCTAAATAAAATGGCCACTTTTCTAGCAAAATCTAGAAAAACTAACCCAAGAACAATAGAATAAACACTAATCATTAAAGTAATTAAATCAGTAGTTAAAACTCATTTGCAGGAAGAGGGGGAAGAGACAGCTTTCTGGGCCATATCATCTTACAAGCATATTCTACCAAAACCTCAAGAGAAAAATGCAATCTTACTCAAATTGTTTCAGAGAAGAAAACACATCAATGTATGAGTCTTTAAAAATTTGGATTCCAAAATCAGACAAAGATCATAAGAAGAAAGAAACATTTCAGGCCAACCTCATTTATGAAAAATAGATGTAAAAAATGTTAAACAAAAATTTTTAACAAACAGAATCAAATCATGTTTAAAATAATAATACTATAATTAAGGCCATGTAAGATTTATTGCACAAGGGCAAGGAAAATTTAATACCAGAATATCTACTCATACAAGAAATCACATTAACAGAAGAAGATAGAAAAACTACATCATTAACTCAGTAGAGACAGACAATCTTTCGCTTAAAAATGCATTAGGAACTTATTAATCTAGAAATAGGAGGGATCTTAATAGCTACCAAAAATCTTATACTTACAGTGAAATAGAAGTATTTATTTTTAAAATCAGGAACAAGGTAAGGATACTACTCTCCTTATTCTATTCAGCATTTTAATTGAAGTATAAAGCTATAGTTATTCCAAAATAATATGATGTCTACATAGAAGGCCCAAGATGATTTTAAAATTAATTAAAATTTGTAAGTGAATTTAACAAACTTCTGGGATGAAAAATTATTATACAAAATTTAATTATAATCTATATACCGCTATCCAAGTTAGAACATTTAATTTTTATATATGTAATTTACAATAGCAAATCAAATTAGAAAGTATCTAAGAATAAATCTAACAATAGATGTGCAAGACCTTTATTGATAAATTATTAAATACATTTTAATGCCCTTTAAAACAAGAAATTAAAAAATAGAGTGCAATGGTATGATCATGGCTCACTGCAGCCTCAACCTCCCTGGACTCAAGTGATCCTCCCACCTCAGCACCCTCCAACCTCTATATCCCCTCCCCTCCCCCTCACCCCTACTAGCTGTGACTAAGGCATGAGCTACCATGCCCAGCTAATTTTTTTTTTTTTTTTTTTTTTTTTTTTTTGAGAGGGAGTCTCACTCTGTCACTCAGGCTGGAGTGCAGTGGCACGATCTCGGCTCACTGCAAGCTCCGTCTCCCAGGTTCAGGCCATTCTCCTGCCTCAGCATCCCAAGTAGCTGGGACTACAGGCACCCGCCACCTCGCCCGGCTAATTTTTTTTTTTTTTTTTTTTTTTTTTGAGAGACAGGGTCTCACTATATTGCCCAGGCTGATCTCAAACTCCTGGGCTTAAGCAATCCTCCTGCCACAGCCTCCCAAACTGCTGAGATTACAGGCATGAGCCACTGTGCCTAGCTTCCAATCCCATTTCATACCCATTAGATTGGCAAAAAAAAAAAAAAAAAAAAAAATGACCCTACCAGATCCTGGCAATGATATGGTGCAATGGGAATTCCATATAGTGCTGGGAAAACTACTTTGGAGAACGATTAACATGTAATCCACGATCCAGTCATTCCACTCCAAAATATGTCTCTGAAAAATTCTTCTACACATAGTCAAGAAGTTTATAGAAGTCACTATTGCAGCATTGTGTATAATAGTGAAAAACTGGAAATACCCTAAATGTCCATCAACAGACCTCGTCTCTACAAAAAATAAAGAAAATTTGGCTGGGTGCGGTGGCATGCACCTGTAGTCCCAGCACTTTGGGAGGCTAAGGTGGGTGGATTGCTTAAGTCCAGGAGTTCCAGACCAGCCTGGGCAACACAGCAAAACTCCGTCTCTACAAAAAAAAGAAATACAAAAATTAGCCAGATGTGGTGGCGTGCCCTTGTGGTCCTAGCTACTTGGGAGGCTGAGGTCGGAGAATCACCTGAGCCTGGGAGGTCAAGGCTGCAGCAAGCCATGATTCTGCCATTGTACTCCATCCAGCCTGGGTGACAGAATAAGAGCCTGTCTCAAAAAATAAATAAACAAACAAAAAATAAACAAAATTAATGAGGTATGGTGGCATATGCCTGTTGTCACAGCTACTTAGGAGGCTGAGATGGGAGGATTGCTTGAGCCTAGGAGGTCAAGGGTGAAGGGAGCCATGATCAAGCCAGTGTACTCCAGGCTGGGTGACAGAGTGAGAGCCTGTCTTAAAAAAAAAAAAAAAAAAAAAAAAAAGTACTATTTCATACCCACAAAAATCTTCCTAATGCTATCCCTTTAGAATTACACCTTCCCTCGCCTCTACTCCCCACCATCCCTAACCTCTGTTATCCACTAATTTGTTTCCACTGTATACTTCTCTCACTTTGAAATTTTATGTAAACACAATGATACAATATACATCATTTTAAGATTGGCCATTTTTACTCAGAATAATGCCCTTTAGATCCACCCAAGTTGTTCCATGTATGAATAGTTCCTTTCATTTCTGAGTAGTATTTCATGTAATATAGGTACCACCATTTATTTAACTATTAGACTTTTGTAGAACATTTTGGTTGTTTCCAACCTTGGGGCTACTACAAAGCTGCTGTGGACAATCATACAGAGGATTTATGTGAGCATAATTTTTTCATTTCTGTTGAACAAATCCCTAGGAGTATAATTGCTGGGATATATGGTAAGTGTATGGTTTTTCAAAGAAATCAATCAATTATTTTCTGGAGTGGTTATACCATTTTACTTTCCTATCAGCAATATGTGAGAGATCCTGTTTCTCTACATCCTCACCAGAATTTGGTATTGTTATTTTTTTTATTTTAGCTGTTCTGAGGAGTGTGTAGTGATATCTGATCACGATCCTAATTGCATTTCCCTGATAACTAGTGATACTGTACATTATTTCATGTGTATATTTCATGTGTATATCTCTGGTGAAAAGTCACCCCATGTCTTTTGCCTATTTCTTGTGTTTTTTTTTTAGTGTTGAGTTTTGAGATTCCTTTATGTAGTCTAGATATGAGTTCTTTATCAAATACGTGGCTTGTAAATATTTTCCTCCACTCTGTAGCTTGTCTTTTCATTCTCCTAACAAGGTCTTATACAGTGTAAGAGATTTTAATTTTAATGAAGTTCAATTTCTCAAGTTTTTATTTTTTTTCTTTTATGGATAGTGCTTTTCTTATCATTTCTAAGAATTCTGGAGGTCCCATATTTTCTTTTAAAAGTTTTATAATTTTATAGTTTACATTTAAATCTATAATCCATTTTTAGCTAATTTTTGTATAAGGTATAAGGTTGTAAAGTCAAGCTATTTTAGGTTTTTGGTAATGTTTTTTGGGTTGCATCTGTGTTTTTTTGGTTTGTTTGTTTTACCCATAGATACCTAATTGCTCCAGCACTATTTGTTGAAAAGACTGTACTTTTCCATTGAATTACTTTTGTATTTTTTTCAGAAATCAGTTGGCATGCAGGGTAGAAAGAAAGAAATTAAACTGTCCCCACTTGCAGATGACATGATTACCCATGCAGAAAATTCCAAGGAATCTACAACAAAAGCTCCTAGAGCTAGTAAATGAGTTCAGCAAGGTCACAGAATATAGTATTAACATATGAAAATCAATTACATTTCCATATCCTACCAATGAACATATGGAGACCAAAATCAAAATTACAATGTCACTTATAATTGCTTAAAAATAAATAAAATATTTGGTATAAATCTAGCCCTTTCTGACATCTTTCTGTACTGCCACACTGGTATGCACGAATGTCCTGGTTGATGCTCTCAAAAGCATCAATAATGCTGATGAAGCAAATGGCAGGGTCTTATTAGGCCATGCTCCAAAGTCACTGTCCAGTTTCTAACTGTGATGGTGAAGCATGGTCACATTGGTGAATTTGAAATCACTGATTATCACAGAGCAGGGAAAATTGTTGCAAACCTCACAGACAGGCTAAATAAGTGTTGAGTGATCAGCCCCAAATGTGATGTCCACCTCAAAGATCCAGAAAAATGGCAGAATAATCTGCTCCCACCCTGCCAGTTTGGTTTTATTATACTGACAACCTCAGCTGGCATCATGGACCATGAAGAAGGAAGCTGAAAACACACAGGAGGGAAAATCCTGGGATTCTTTTTCTAGAGACATAATACATGTTGACAAAATGCCTCAGGGACAGAAAAAAAATCTGAAAAAACTCCCAGCATACACAGGAGTATGCTGAAAACTGCAAAACAATAATGAAAGAAATCAAACACCTAACTAAAATGGAGAGACATACTATGTTCGTGGATTGGAAAACTCAACATAGTAAAGATGTCAATTCTCCCCAAATTTATATACAGGCTTGATGCAATTGCTGTCAAAATCCTGGCAAAAAAAAATTTGTCAATGTTTTATAATCTTTTATTTTTTTAGACAGAGTCTCACTCTGTCATCCAGGCTGGAGTGCACTGGCGTGATCTCAGGTCACTGCAACCTCCACCTCCTGGGTTCAAGTGATTTTCCTGCCTCAGCTTCCTGAGAAGCTGGGATTGAGCACAATTGAGCCGCCACACCTAGCTAATTTTTGTATTTTTAGTAGAGATAGGGTTTCACCATGTTGGCCAGGCTGGTCTTGAATGCCTGACCTCAAGTGATCCACCCACCTCAGCTTCCCAAAGTGCTGGAATTACAGGCGTGAGCCACCACACCTGGCAATGTTTTACAATCTTAAAAAATCTCTTAAATCAAACAGTGTTTACTGATTTCAACTGAAAGAATGTATGTATGCCTACATGTGTGTACATGTATGTGTATGTAAGTGTGGGATTAAGCTTTAATTCAATTCAGTAAAATACAACCCATCGTTGGGCTTGGCCATTCATGGGAGGCAAACATGCCAAAAATCTCTTCTGCCCATTATGCTCAGCTTATATGAGATACAAAATAGAATCACCTGTAAAACGAAGAAGTATGTGGATCACTATATATTACATCTTGCATCCAGAAACGCTTTTCTTTGCCTTTTCTTCCTTCACCCTTGTCTGAAACCCACTTGGGAGCTGTCTTTCCCTTGCAGCTGCCTCTCAGAACAAAGCTGAGCACAGATGAGGACTTCAAGAAATACCAGAACTGACTCTTAATCTAGTCACTTTTTCCTTCACTTTCCTCTTGCCCTCTTCCAAACTAAGAGATATCCAATATCTACTTGGGTCATTTGAGATCCACACAGTGCTCCTCCCTTCATCTTACCCAGCGAAGAATGCTTTTTATTCTTTTGTCTTCTTCAAACAGTTATTCTCTGCTCCACATTCCCAGCAGCCCACTAGTGTCCCGGTCTGATTTTGGAACACTCCTTGATATTCACCACGGTACCCTCATGGGTGTCTTCTCTACCCACCGATGTGTCTAGACTTCCATGAATGTCAGCATTGAGAAAAGCAGGTTAAAAATCAGTCATGAGTCAATGAGGAGGGCACAGAGCTCTGTGGGCTGAGCTATGGGGCTGAGGGGACATCCGGAGTGTTTGACTGTGGTGACTCACAAATCAGTGTGACACAAGATTCTATGAGAAAGTCAAATTCCATTAAACAGCTGCTCTTAGTAGTGATTGGAAATTTTGTTGTTTGATAATCCAAATGTAAATCACAGACTTAATTTCACACATTTCAATCCAGAAGTCTTGATGCTGTGTGAACATAGCCATGATTAGACTCTACTGAGTTCCACTGCTCTGCTAACTTCAAGGCAACTTGAAACACTCTACAATTGTCACATGGTACTCATGCCCAAAACACTGGCTCTGGCTTCACTGCCAGTGGATAGGATGAACTGTAATTAACAAATGAATGAGTATTTACTGCCTGAGCACCCTCCGAGTGCCAGGTTCTGCACTAAGCACATTGGTAGACAAAAAGGCAGACAAGTTTTGGCCTCTCCTCTCCAAGATCTTACAATCTAATGGCAGGAAAAAGAGCTATCACATAAGAAACAACTGAGAATGTCTTAAATAATGTACTGATATCTACATTCTGTAGGTAAGTTACAAGGAGAATAATCAGAATAAATGGCAATGTCAGGGAAGATTTCATGACCAGGGCAAGATTTTCACTGTGACTTTCAGATGCCTGGTGATGGGGTGGGTAGTAAGGAGAAGAGAAGCTGTTTGAAGCAGAAGGAACTTGCCAGCCCCACAAAGACAGGAAGCTTTCTAGCTAGCTGCTGTGCCCACCTCCGGAGCTACTTTGAGTGTCCCTTCCACAGCGAGTGGGTAGCATATGGAGATGACAGTCGTCCCAGCTGATCCATATGGATCCTCACCTCACTAGTTCTCCCTAGAACGTATGGGGACCAGTTGCTGATACCTCAGAAAATCACAATTTAATGAAAGAAGCATAGACTTGGGGGTAGGGCCAACTCAAGTTCCTTGCTTAGATGACCTCAAGCAAGGTACTTTTCCTCTCTAAGCTTTAGCCTTTTTATGTGCTAAATGGGACTAATAATGGTACCAAACTCATAGGATTGTAATGAAGAATAAATAATGCATGCACACTGCCTGGAACATAATACATACTTCATAAAAAAGTAACTCTTGTCATTGTTTTATACAGTCAGTATTTGTGTAGATTTATCCATAATGGGTGCCCATTTTTTCCCACATCCTTATGCTTCTACTTGGGATCTTTTCCCTACTGTCTGGAGAGTTTTTTAGTATTTCCTTTAGGGTAGGTCTGCTAGTAAAAAAAATTTCCTATTTTTGTTTGCCCAAAAATGCTTCATTTCACCTTCACTTTTGAAGGACATCTTCAATTAATGGGTATAGAATTCTAGGTTGGCAATTACTTTCTTTCAGCACTTTGAAGATATCATTACATTGTCTTCTGGCTTCCATCATTTCTAGCAAGAAGCCAGCTGTTGATCTTACTGCTGTTTGTTTGAAAGTAATGTATATTTTCTCCTCTTTGGTTGGTTTTAATATTTTTCTCTTTCCCTTTTGTTTCAGACCATTTTATTAAGATGGGTCTAGATATATGGTTTTATTGTATTTATCCTGCTTGAGGTTCATGGTGATTAATAAGCTCATGGCTTGATTTTTTGTCACTTTTGTAAACTTCTTGGTCATTATTTTTTTCAAATATTGTTTCTGCTCTCTTATCTGTCTCATTTTCTGGGATTTCTATTGCACATATGATCGACATTTTCACCATGTCCCTTCTATCTCTTATACATCTTTCTGAATTTTCCATCTTTTTCTTTAGTCTGGATATTTTCTTCCATCTTCAAGCTCCCTATTCTCTTCATGTGTGTTAAATCTATTATAAAACTCATATTGTGCTGCATTTTTTCAGTTCTAGAATTTTTTGTTTGTTTATTTATGGGTTCCAGTTCTCTCTTCTGTACCTTATTTTACTTCCTGAGTATGTTAATTATTTATTTTAAAGTCGATTTTTGATCATTCTAAAATCTGTATCTACTGTGGGTTTATTTTTACTGTCTGTTTTTTCTCTACGTTTTTTGTCACATGGTCTCCTCTCTGGAGATGACTCACATACCTGAAGCCCAATGACACCACGATTATTTTCCAAACTATGTCCTTAACTCCACCTGCTACTCCACCCACTTTTCTGAATTTAATTCTCTCAATCGCTTTCCCTATCACGTGATGCTTGTATAGAATTCTAACAAGTTTATATTATGGTCCTTTAAACATAGAATTACAATGTGATACTTTTTTCGTCACAGCTTCCAAAATGGCATTTGAGGATTTTGTGGCTTAACCTTCCAACCCTGCCTCTCACACATCCTACAATCCTACAAAGTTGAACTAGTACCTATTGCTTGTTGCCCTGTATTTAGTCACTCACTTGTTTCCTGTTTTTCTACACCAGTACACATTTTAGAGTTATTTCCAGCATATGGAGTCCCCCTTCTCTTGTATCTGCCTATCCAAATTCTATCATCTAAGTCCTAGATTAAGTGACATCCCCCTAAAAAGTAAACCCTGAATCTTCAGAGTTTGTATTAATCTCATCCTTCTCTGAGCACCCACAGCCTTCTATCTGAATGTCATTTGTGTCCAGGTCTCATTTCCACCAGCAGCTAATTGAGGATGGTGGCAGGCAGCCATTGTTCCTCTCTTCTAAAGATCCTTTCTCCCTTCTAGGATCATGGTTATATGCTCATCTGACTTTCCATTTAGGAACCTCTTCCCACTCTCAGACTGAATGTTTCTAGAAAAACTAACTCCCATCCCTGGCTCCAGGGCTAGGGATTGGTTCAGAGCTGGGACAACAAAACCTGGGAGCCTCAGCCATGGAACTTATGCTGGAAGGCAGGGATTTGAAGCTGAAAGGATGTCAAGCTATATCTTTTTCTAACTAAAACACTGCAAAGTCTCCCATGTCACTTAGAAGAGAAGCCTAGAATGTTCTATATACATCTTGTACTCCACCTCTCAACTGCCTTTTTTTTTTTTTTTTTTTTTTTTTTTTTTTTTTTTTTTTTGAGACAGAGTCTCGCTCTGTCACCCAGACTGAAATGCAGTGGCATGATCTTGGCTCACTGCAACCTCTGCCTCCCGGGTTCAAGCAATTCTCCTGCCTCAGCCTCCCGAGTAGCTGGGATTACAGGCGCATGCCACAATGCCCAGCTAATTTTTTGTATTTTTGTAGAGACTGGGTTTCACCGTGTTATCCAGACTGGTCTCAAACTCCTGACCTCGTGATCCGCCCGCCTTTGCCTCCCCAAGTGCTGGAATTACAGACGTGAGCCACTGCGCCTGGCCTCAACTTCTTCTTTGACCTTTAACCCTATTATTCTCCTCACCTACTCTACTTCAGCCACACTGGTCACTTTGATATTCCTGAGACATGCCAGGCATAGCCCTGCCTTCATGCCTTTGCTCTGTCTGCCTGGACCACCCTTCCTCAGACACCCAAGTGGCTAACTCCAAACGGAGACTTGAAGAAGTCTCTCTCCAAATCTCCTTTTATCGGCAAGACTTCCTCTGAATTCCCTATTTAATGCTGGCACTCACCATCACCACCTCACTATTCCTAATGCCCCTTTTTCTGCTCTGCTCTCTCTTTTCTCCAAATCACTTCCTCTTCCCAGTGTATTCTTTAATGTGCTTATTCATACATTTACTTATGTAAACATCTAGTGTAAACACACACTAGAATCTAAGCTCATCAAGGGCAGGGATCTTTGTCCACTTTGTTGACTAGTATGTCTCAAGCCCTAGAACAGTCCCTGGCTCAGAGAAGGACTGCAGAAATCTCCATCAGCTGTGGCATCACTTGGAATCCCTCGTTTCTGTAAGCGTATCTCTGCACCCCACCTTTTATTTGGGTACTAGAAAGACGTTGATGTTCAGCTAGAGTGAGTGTCCTGTGAAAGTATCACCTTCACGGGCTTCTGTGGCCCCAGCGCACTTTTGCTCTCATGGGCAGGGATACCTCTTGCCTGAAGCCACCATTTCCCACCATCCTCACTTTAGGAGAAACTCTATTAATCAGGCAAATAAATCAAGTTGGGAAAACATGGACTTCCATTGGACTCTGGGAAGTTGAGATTGAGCTAAACAGAAACTCTAGGTAAAATAAATCTATTGAATGCAGTAAAATAAATCTGGGAGCACAGTAAATCATAGTAAGCGCAAATGTGGTTCAAATGGCCTCCTGATGTCAAAATGTAAATGTTAACCAAAAATGTCAGGCTTTTGCATTTTGCAAGTCATTTTCATGTCTATATTTCACATTGTCTTCAAAACAACTCTAAGAAGTAAATCATGCCCATCTTTAGAGATAAGGAACTGATAATCAGGGAGAAGGGAGGATGCACACAGAGCCATTCAGTCATATGGTGAGCCTGGAACCCAGGCTCAGCTGTCATAGAACAGTTTTTTTTTTTTTTTTTTGCTGGGTGTTTGAAGCCGTGGGGTGTGTGGCAGTGCACCCGGGTGTCTTAAGGCCACAATGCAGATGTGATACGTCTCCCCAAAGCATCAATTGTATCCCAACGTTCATAGAAATAAAAAATGTTATTCTTAGATTAAAACAAATGCAGATTTTGCATAAAGCACAATGCACAATATTTGCGTAAATTACTAAGATAAAAAAATTCAGCTTAAGACAAATGTCCATCCTTGCAGAAGTCAGCTTAGAGCTCTGTAGCACACTTCCGCCACCTCCACCTAGCTTTTACATTAGCCAGCTATGTGATTTTGGGCAAATTACTTAACGTCTCTTAACGTCCCTAATTTTTCTCACCTGTAAAATGGAGTAATAATGCTTTCCCCATAAGTTTGTTGTTATGAAGTTTAAATTAAGATACATAAGAGAAACCCCCAAAACAGAGACTTACGCAGAAAAAAAAAAAAAAAATGAAAACATTCATTTTCTTATCATTATTATCTTCGAATTTTTTTCCTTTTTTTTTTTTTTTTCTTTTTTTGAGATGGAGTCTCACTCTGTTACCCAGGCTGAAATGCAGTGGCGCAATCTCGGTTCACTGCAACTTCCGCCTCCCGGGTTCAAGCGATTCTCCTGCCTCAGCCTCCTGAGTAGCTGGGACTATAGGCACGTGCCAATATGCCTGGCTTTTTTCTTTTTGTATTTTTAGCAGAGACAGGGTTTCACCATGTTAGCCAGGATGGCCTCAATCTCCTGACCTCGTGATCCGCCTGCCTCAGCCTCCCAAAGTGCTGGGATTACAGGCGTCAGCCACCATGCCTGGCCTATGTTGGAATATTTTCTTTAAAAATATATATATATAGAAGCCAAGAAGAAATCATCCCGCCGGGCGCGGTGGCTCAAGCCTGTAATCCCAGCACTTTGGGAGGCCGAGACGGGCGGATCATGAGGTCAGGAGATCGAGACCATCCTGGCTAACACGGTGAAACCCCGTCTCTACTAAAAAATACAAAAATCTAGCCGGGCGAGGTGGCGGGCACCTGTAATCCCAGCTACTCGGGAGGCTGAGGCAGGAGAATGGCGTAAACCCGGGAGGCGGAGCTTGCAGTGAGCTGAGATCCGGCCACTGCACTCCAGCCTGGGCGACAGAGCGAGACTCTGTCTCAAAAAAAAAAAAAAAAAGAAATCATCCCATTAAAGTCCCAAGCTCTTAATGTGTCCAGTTTAAGGTTTCACTTGAGAAGCAAGAACTGGAAAAGATTTACAGGATAGAAATTGCAAGAATGATTAGGGATTAAAAAGCAGAATGCTTGAGGAAAGTTTAAAGGAACCAGATTTTCTTTGAACTTGAGGTAGAAAGAGCTGAAAGAGACTTAAAAACAACGTTTGCAAAATAAAGACAAGGGCCCAGCTGTTGTCCGTCTCCACCAGCATGGAAGGGGACACTCTGACCGGGTTGGGGTTGAGGGTGGGGGGCTTGGATTCAGCATCAGAGGAATCTGTGTGGCTATGAGAAATATCAGAACTACTGAGAGAAAAGTGGAGTCATTTCCCTGCAAATTTCCTTGGAGGTTCTAAAAAACCCATCCAGGCACATGGGTGAGAACAAGCTGGTCTTTAAGCATGAAGTACCGCCATCTATGTAGTTGGTTTCCTGCACCATGAATTGAAATTTCCTGCATTATCTTCTCCTCTGAACCCGCCTGGCTGCTCCACATTTCTGTTTTACTTATTACTTTGCACAAAACTATTTGTGGTTCCTACCAGAGGATAAATGCTACCTGCAAGGCTTTTTCCTGGAAAGGAGTCGTTAGCAGTGTCTAACACCATAACTCCTTCAATGAGCTCCTGTCAATCGGGAGAACACTCAGGAAAGGGACACAGAACAAGTATGGGTTTTTTTATTGTTATCGTTGTTTGTTTGTTTGAGACGGAGTCTCCCACTGTCACTAGGGCTGGAGTGCAGTGGCGAGATCCGGCTCACTGCAACCTCCGCCTCCTGGGTTCAAGCAATTCTCCTGCCTCAGTCTCCCAAGTAGCTGGGATTATAGGTGCCTGCCACCATGACTGGCTAATTTTTTTGTATTTTTATTAGAGACGGGGCTTCACTATGTTGGCCAGGCTGGTCTCGAACTCCTGACCTCGTGATTCACCCACCTTGGCCTCCCAAAGTGCTAGGATTACAGGCGTGAGCCACCACACCTGGCCACAAGTATGTTTTTAAAGGTCAGACAAGAAAAGGCAGGGCTGAAATGCCCAGCTTAGGATGACAAGGGTAGGGTGTGCTCAGTTTGCAAGGAACAGGCTGGCGGCATTGGAGGGGCCCTAGC
The DNA here is from genome assembly GCF_047675955.1 of Chlorocebus sabaeus. NCBI lineage: Eukaryota > Metazoa > Chordata > Mammalia > Primates > Cercopithecidae > Chlorocebus > Chlorocebus sabaeus. The sequence continues at coordinate 104,683,037 of NC_132924.1, read as the reverse complement.
TTGGAGCAGGAAGACAAAGGTAATTCCTCACCATCCACTGCTCATCCTGCTTTACGCTGGCTCTGTCCCCTCAAGTGGGAGCCCCCTGCAGGCAGGGACTTTTTTATGTGGATGACTTTATTCCCAGGGCCTAGAAGAGCACATGGTCCCCCTCCCAGGCACATAGACAGGTCAGGTGCACACAGACATGCAGGCCTCCTCCCACAATCCACTGCAGGCACTTGGGCCAGCCGTGCAGTTGCAGCTGTGATATCGAGGTCCCTGGGGACCGGATCCGAGGCTAACACTTCCAGACCCGAACTCAAGACCGCCTTATCCTCCCTCCACCTCTCTTCTCAGTACCATTCCCCTGACCCATCTGTCTGGTTTTCCCACTGCCTCTTCCCCAAGATGTGCCCCTCCTCTGTTTCTGTCTCTTTCCCTCTCTGGATCTGTCCCATCCCTTCCCCTGGATCTGGCCTGCCCCATCCACCTTGTCTCTTTCCCCAATCTTCCCCACCCTCTGTCCAGCTCTGCCCCCTTCTTCCCCAGCTCTGCCACAGCTCTGCTCTCAGTCAGCTCTGCTTTTCCACATGCCCCTACTCGGCCCCCAGTGCTGGTCCTCTGTCCTCTGGCTCCATCCTACTCTCCCTTTTGTCTGTCCCCACATGTGGACCCACCACTGGTTCTCTTTAGGAGGGAGGAGTGGCTGGGTATGGTGGCTCACGCCTGTAATCCCAGAACTTTGGGAGGCCGAGGTGGGCAGATCACCTGAGGTCAGGAGTTCGAGACCAGCCTGGCCAACATGGTGAAACCCCATCTCAACTAAAAATACCAAAAAAAAAAAAAAAAAAAATTAGCCAGGCTCTGTGGCAGGCACCTGTAATCCCTACTACTCGGGAAGCTGAGGCAGGAGAATCACTTGAACCTGGAAGGCAGAGGTTGCAGTGAGCCAAGATGGCACTCTAGCCTGGGTGACAAAGTGAAACTCCATCTCCAAACATAATAAATAAATAAATAATAAAATGGGAGGGAGGAGTGAGACTATTCCTAGGGCCCAGAAACACCCCTCCCTGACTGAGGGAGAAAGAATACACACCTGGTATGTAGTAGAGGCTCAATAACGTGTGATAAACCAGTAAGTGAATGAATGAACACTGCAGAATGAATCATGTAATAACAGTACACCTGGAAAGCTCAGGAGTGCAGAGAACAGAACCCTGGCATCCTCACCGTAGGATCTTCTGCAGCGTGGAGTACTTCTCAGGTGCGAGCAAACATTGTGTTCAATTCCTGCTTTCTGGGGAGAGGGAGCCTGCGAGAGAGGCCATGCATCACCCAGGAAAGCAGAGTAACCTCCAAGGCACAGGACAGGACTGGCCATTGTTTCAGATGGCAGAGAGAACAATGGTGCTGAAGGGCTCGACCCCACCTTGAGGTCCCCCCTCAAAAACTCCCTCTAGGCAAAAAACAATAACAGAAACTCTAGATGCAGGTGAGTTTATCTTTCCTCAAGGGGTTGCAAGTCCCTAGAGATCCTGGGCCAAGCCCTTTGCAGTTGCGGGCACCGACCTGCTACATCACCCTGCAATGCTGCCAGATGCTGAGTGGGGGGCCCCTCACTATGAATGGAACCTGGCACCTGCCTCCAGTCTCAATTCAGTGGCGCTGACAGCCATGTCCTGAGGAGCCCAGGAATCCAGAAAGGGGGAATGGCTGAGCCCAGTGCAGAGGCTTCCAGAAGCTAGAGCAGCTGGGTGCTGGGGTTCATGTTAGGAGTTTGAGGGCGGTCGGAGGGGACTGAAGAGACAGTGGTGGGGGCACAGAGGATAGCCCCTCTGGTCCATGCAAGGTCAGGAGGGGCCTGGGTGGAGGCCGAGAGGCTGCCTCAAGGCCCGCTGGGTGGGTGCGCCCTTGTCATTGTTACTACCTGGGCTCAGCAGTGTACCCTAGAGGGCCCGGCCAGTGGGATCCACCTGCTGACTTTCCATCCCATCCTCTGCGTTCATCTGAGCCACACCCACGGTCCCCTCGTGTGTGACACAAGTAGCCCCTGAGGGCCACCTTGACCTCCCCATTAGCATCACCAGGACACCTCCCCCCTCAACCCCTGCTGCCCAAAGGAAATCAACATGTGTTTCCAGGACTGGCCCTCACGACGGCCCTGCCGCGTCAGGCCCTCTGCTCTTCAAGTGTGTGCAGGCAGCACAGGTCATTAAGACATTCTCGACCTGCGACCCGCAGGCACACACACCCGCTCACAGAGGTGGCCTCCTTGGAGCCCAGGACCGTGGCCGGGAAGCACCGGGAGGGTCCCAGGCATGCAGTGCTACTGCCCCCTGCTGGCAGCTTCTGGAACACCGCGGGCTGATGACAAGACAGAACTCGCAAAAGGGCCTCCTCCCTTCCTCCGCTCAGCTTTACAACAGGGAACATTCAGGGTTGCGGCCCTCAGGGGGGACGTGGAACTGGCTGCAGCCAGAATAGCTCCCAGTCTGCGGAGAGGGAACGGGCAGCACAGAAAAGGAAAGCAGGGGGAGGAGAGCAGAGAGACGGGAGCTCGCAAGCCAGCCTGAAGGGTAAGTGTATACACGCCCCTGCCATCTGTGTTGCCCTTCCCAGGTTACAGAGGACGTTCATCTTCAGTGAACATCACAGCTCTTTCAGACGACCCTGAAAGGCAGGGCAGGGCAGGTAGGGTTCCTTCTGTTTTGCCAGCGAGATCATGGAAGCCCAAGGAGCTGGTATGCCTCAACTACAGTCACACAGCCAGGTGCTGGGTTGCACCCAGCATAGTGTCTGCCTCCTTGTCCAGGGCTCTGATGTGTGATATTAAACAAGTGTTTCTGGGCCCCTGTGGTGGTCCCAGAGCATCTACAGTCATGAGATCTTGTTCTGACAAAAACTCCCTCTGCCCCCAGAGCTAGACCCAACCTGTTGCCTGGTGACAGGCAGGTGTGGGCGGGGAGAGGCTGGGGGTCTAACAATGGTCTGTATTCTCCATGACAGACTGGAGGACACATTAAGCAGAGATTAGCAGAGGTCTGAGAAAACAGAAGTATCCTGGAGCACAGAGGTCCCGCCCCAGCGTAGCAGCTAGACAGCTCCTGGGATGCTGAGATGCTGAGCTAGCCTCCACAGCAAGGCTGGAGTTTGCGTGGTTGCTCATTTAACCTTGAGCTCCTGTTGCTTTCCAAGTATCCAGGAAGAGCCAAGGTTCACAGATAAAAGCAGCCACAGCCGGGCGCAGTGGCTTACGCCTGTAATCCCAACACTTTGGGAGGCCAAGGCGGGTGGATCATCTGAAGTCAGGAGTTCCAGACCAGCCTGGCCAACATGGCAAAACCCCATCTCTACTAAAAATACAAAAATTAGCCAGGCATGGTGGTGGGCGCCTCTAATCCCAGCTACTCAGGAGGCTGAAGCAGAATTGCTTGAACCCAGGAGGCGGAGGTTGCAGTAAGCCAGTGTCGCACTACTGCACTCCAGCCTAGGTGACAGAGTGAGATTCCATCTCAAAAAAAAAAAAAAAAAAAAAAAAAAAAGCAGCCACACACCCTGGGCGTGCCACAGGCTGGACTCCTTCTTTTGATAATGGAACCCTCTTCCTTCCTGGGGACAGATCAGCTCAAGTCAGCCTCCCCAAACTTCTATCTGGCATCTCCCAGATTCTCCCTGTTCTTGTCTGATCTCCTACTGCCTCTGCCCTAACCATTAACCAGACTCCCCTCCGCCTGTCCTGCCCTTCCCCAGGGCTAAGGCCCCACCAGGGTCAAGGGCACAAATGGCCCTTCCAAGCAGGAGTAAACTGATTGGAGGAAGCAAACCCATTCTTCATCCCTGTCTCCAAGTCACCATAAGCAACAGCGAAATGCATCCTCTGCTCTGGACCGAGGAGCCGGTGACAAATGGGAGACTTGTTCTTCCTCTGGAATTTTTTTTTTAATGCTGAGAGAGGAAAGGAGGAATATTTATTAGTGCGGAAATGGGACTTGTCAGAGCCTGTGAACGCCCCCACACGTGTCTGTTCTCAAGGAAGAAGAAAGACAAGTTAAGGAATCCAAGACCCTTGTGAGCCATGAAGCAGTCTCTCCAGAAATAAAATGTGCACCCAAGCAGGGGCTCCAATCAAGCACTTCCACCAGCTAGAAAAGGGAGCTGCCAGAGGAGAAAATCCAACCCTGCTCCTACCGCCACCCCCGGCCCCACTGCAACGTGGACAGTCCACCCCAGCCCTCTCCCACCTGACCAAGTCCTGCCATCCTTCACCTGCTGCCCTAGGGCCAGAGGGGCTAAGGCAGCTCAGATATAGTCTAATTCGGGCCCAGGGAATGCTTCCTGCAGGAGGTGTCACCTCACAGAGAGTTCTGGGGTCTTTACCCGCTGTCCTCAGGTCAGGCCTGGGCAGCATTGAGCCTCATGGCCTCCTCCCCTGTTCACTCCCTCATTCACTCAGGGACCGCCCTCCCTCCAGGCGCCAAGACAGTGCTGGGTCCCATGGGGAAAGAGAGATGAGTAAGACCCTGTCCTTGTCCCTCATCATGGCTGAAAAGGATGATGGGTGACCAAAAGTCACATTTCTGTCATGTTACTGTGTTGTGAACTTTGACACAGTGACCTCATCTCGGGCTCCAGGGTGACAGCTGGTTTCAGAGCTCCATTGCACAGAAGAAGAAACTGAGTCCCAGAGAGAGGAGCGGTGGCCCAGCCTTAGCCTGACCCGCATCCTGACCCGCTCCACACGCTTCCACGCTCCTGCCCGTGGCTGAGTGGCAAGGCCGGTCCTTTGGCCATTGGGGGAGTGAATTTCATCCTCAAGACAGACACGACCACTGGCTGGGGTCCTCAGCTCTGAGGGTGTGGACTGCCACCCACAGTAGCTTCTCGCACAAACCAGAAGTCCCCTCCAAAGAGCAGGCACGACCAGGGGAGGGGACAGATAACCCCTGTTTCTGAAGGCTGAAGCAAAGTGGAGAAGTCAGGCGGCCTGAACCAGAGCTCAGAACTGAGGTCCTCGCTGGCGCTGTCCAGGAGGACCACCTTCAAAAGCCACCATCTGTAAGAGTAACCCCACCCACAACTCCTGCTACACTCTGTATACCCCAGGGGCTGGAAATGTCCGTCTAAAGAGGCTTTCTTGAGGAGAAGAAGATTCTGGCCTAGCCTCGCCCTCTGCAATTCTCTCCGTGCCTTCCTTGTCACCCAATCCCCCAGGAGAAGCCAATAACCCCTGCCGCTCTGTGGCTGCGGCCATCCCAGCCTCACGTGTGGGTCTCTCCTGCCCTCTGGTGGACAGACCCCAGCAGTGCACCCTGCATAACCCAAATGCAATCACCTCCCACAGCCTCTTCAATCTCTGTTCCTCTTCCCACAGGATCCTGTATCTGGGCCCTGCACCTCCAGGGCCATCCTGAAGGTAGGGGGGTGCTCTCTGCTCCCCCACTCCCCCTCCCCTTATCTCCTCCTTTCTGACCACAGCATTCGGGGATCTTCTGACCTAGCATCCAGCTCCTTCTGCATGGCTGATGCCCTCCCCCTGGTGCTGCCGGGCCTCCCCTGCAGCATGACCCCTTCTCCCTGGGTCTCCTTGCCTGGATCTCATCCCTGCTGTCTGCCTGCTAGTCTGGTCTCCTCCGCCACTGAAGGCTCTGATCATAGGTTAGGGGCTGACCTGGCCCTAGATGCCCGGCTGTAGCCACCAGCTTCAAGACTCTGGGCGGCCTGTTTCTGAGCCTCTGCTTCCTTGGGCTTGCTGGATTTGCTTGCTGGCCTTGGTTCAACCGACTTCAATTTAACTCGCATTAACCAAGCAGCTCTGCTCTTTAGCAAACATTGCCCTAGGAACAAAGAGAATAACAGAGGTGAAGAGGCTGCAAATCAGTCTACCAGGGAAGGCAGACGCGGGCAAGAGGTACCCGACCAGAATGTGCTGGGTGCTGAGCCAGGAAGAGCGTCTGAGGACAGCAGGGCCTGGGAGCCCCAGGGAGAGGATTCATGGGGAAAGTGACCTGAATCCTAGGCCAATGGGGGAGCAGGCTCCCCAGCACCGAGCAGAGGGGATGCTGGCTATGACAACCACCACCACTGAGCACACCTTTACCTACTCTATTCTCACCTCACCCTAATGCTGAAGTTAAAGCTGATGTTATTATCCTGCTTTTGAAAGATAATAGAGCTCAAAGCATTAGGGTAGCCGGCCCCACGTCTCATCGCTAGCAAGTGATTTGAACCTGGTGCCACGTTCAAGGCACCATTCTGTTGCTTCCCTAGCAGAAGGCGGAGCATGAGCAAATGTATGGAGGTTGGAAGTGGCAGCCCACTCAGGAATAGAGAGTGTTTCCAGGCAGGCTGAGACAGCGTCACGTGAGCGTGGGACCTGCACTCTCAGAGCCACACAGAGGGCAGATGAGGAGGGCAAGATGAGGGGTGGGTGACCACGTGGCCCTCACTCACCCTTCCTTTTTTTTTTTTTGAGACAGTCTCACTCCATCACCCAGGCTGGGGTGCAGTGGTGCAACCTCTGCTCACTGGAACCTCCACATCCCGGGTTCAAGCAACTCTCCTGCCTCAGCCTCCCGAGTAGCTGGGATTACAGGCGTGCACCACCACCACACCCAGCTAATTTTTTGAATTTTTAGTAGAAACGGGGTTTCACCGTATTAGCCAAGATGGTCTTGATCTCCTGACCTTGTGATCCGCCTGCCTTGGCCTCCCAAAGTGCTGGGATTACAGGTGTGAGCCACCGCGCCTGGCCCTTCCCTCTTATTCTAAAAAAACCTTTGGTTTTTATCTTAGTTCTTGTTTACCCTAAATACAAACTATATTTCCTAGCCTTCCTCGCTGGTAGATGCGGCCATGTGGCTAGGGGTACGCAGGTAGAACCTATGTAAACAGCTTCCAGGTGACGCTTTGAAAGGAAGGAGAATGCCTCTGACACCTCTTCCTGCTGGCTGGGTTGCGGGCGAGGTGGCAAGGGGCGCCAGCTCATGCAATGCAGGGCATGCCTCAGGAACAGCAGGGCCACAACACGGAAGATGTCACGCTGTCCTGGGAATGCTTATCATCAGGTGTTACTTGCAAAAGAGAAATCTACTCCTCTCACGTGTAAGCCCTTATTTGGGTCTCAGGTTCTGTCAGCTGAACCTGAATTCTAGCTAACATAAAAGCTATCACAGGGGTCTCAGCCAGACAGCAAAGTCGGAGGCTATGGAAGGGAAGGGGCAGGGGCGGGAGATCCTCAGATGCTGTGGAGACAACTCCAATAGGATTTGGCACGTGGTTGAATGTGGGTGGTGGGGAAGGAGGACCGGCAAGGCATGAAGTTGACAGCAGAATGGAGGTATTTGAGACAGGCCATCCTCTTCTTTGTCATTTCACTTCTAGATCTCACCTTCTCCTATGTGCATCTCCCCTTCTTCAAGACCTCTCCTTTCCCCAGGTTCAAAAAATCACTTGACCAAGACCTCTCCTGCTTCTGCCCCTCACCTGTGCTTCTCTTTGCTGGACACCACCTCCAGCCCTGCACCACCCAGCCTGACCACTTCAGTGTCTTTTATAGACTCTGCAAACAGCACCTCCCCACTGGAAGCTTCCCTGACTCCTTTGAGCTGGGTTAGGTCCTCAATCTCTGCTCCCTTATGACTCAGCATGGACCCCACCAGGAGCTCCAGGAGGGCAGATACCTTCTCTTTTTTTTTTTTTTAAGAGACTGGGCCCAGGCCAGGCACAGTGGCTCATGCCTGTAATCCCAACACTTGGGAGGCTGAGGTGGGTGGATCACTTGAGGGCAGGAGTTCAAGACCAGCCTGGCCAACGTAGTAAAACCCCGTCTCTGCTAAAACAAAAATTAAACGGGCGAGGTGGTGCACACCTGTAGTCCCAGCACTCAGGAGGCTGAGGCAGGCGAATCGCTTGAACCCGGGAGGTGGAGGTTGCAGTGAGCAGAGATCACACCACTGCACTCCAGCCTAGGTGACAGGCCAAGACTCTGTCTCAAAAAAATAAGAGACCGGGTCTCATTCTGTCACCCAAGCTGGAGTGCAATGGCACATTTACAGTTCTCTGTAGCTCCATTTCCTGGGCTCCAGCCATCCTCCCACCTCAGCCCCCCGAGTAGCTGAGACCACAGCGGTGCACCACGGTGCCTAACTGACCATATTCCCCTTTGGATCTCAATGCCTGGCATCCTGCCTGGCACATGATGGGCACCCAGGAAATGCCATTATCCAGGATTTTCCTTTATCCCTGCGCCTGGAAACCATCTCCTGGCTCCCTGTCACCATTCCCCCTTGGCAGGCTCCACCCACCTGAGTGGCAACACTTAGATGAAACAAAAGCAAACCAGTCAGTGTGGAGAAATGAAGCCTCTAGAAGCAATGGCAGGTAGCTTTCTTCAGCCACCCTCACCACACTCTGTTTCAGAACTGCCATTATCAAAACGTAACAGGTCTCCTTAATCTTACTCCCCATTGGGGCAGAAAAACATGAAACACGCTTTCCCAAGGATGTTTAACTTGAAATCTTCCATACCTTAAAATTTAGGTATCCATTTCAGAAATGATGAAGCCTTAAATGAAAGAAGACAAATGCCGCTATTTTATGGAGAGGAAGTTATGAAACACCACGCACGTCAAATCTCCATATACCTTTTCCTCCTAATGCAACCAAATGATACCTTTATACCATTCAATCAGAGGCTCAGTAAGTCGGCACGGGGAGATGGGGCTGCAGCAGTAATCATCGATGTTTCTGGCAACCCCGGCACCAATCTCCTGCATTCTAAATACATGAAAGGCTTCCTCAGTTTCACTCTCCGTCGTCATCAGCCACAACAGATATTTATTGACTGCCTGTTATATGTGGGACGTTTGCTAGGTGCAAGGAAAGAAAACTCGAAATTTCCCAAAGATTTTGAAAGGGGAAAGATCTATACTTTAGAAGTAAGTTATCTGCCTCTTAAATGAACCATGTGTATCAAAAAGACAATTGCAGAGACTGTTACAGAGATGGTCTAGACCGTTATACATTGTCAGATTGCTCCGTGTGCAACGTTTGCCAAATACACGACAATGATGCCATCGTAATCATTCAACGGCGTGGTAACCTAATCGATGTGGGAGACAAAACCTTCCAAAGAGGATTTATAGCTCTTCTGATCCTCACCCGGCCCTGCCAACTACAGATGGGTAAAATATTTCCATGATCTCATTCTCCGTTTTACCATGAAAATGTGCAGACCGAATCTGTGTTTTGAAATCAAGAAGGTCTGAAAAGGGCTACTTATCTCCAAACGTAGTCGCACATAGATTTAAAACAAATGCAATGGCTTTAGGGAGGAAAAAGACAGAATTCTTTGAACACAAAAGCTCTGCATGCCTTTTTTAATGAGTTCAGAAAATGATAGAAACATTATCGTCCTGCAAATGCTCCCTGAGTCATGGCAGCAGCATGAAGCCTTTATCAGTCATTTCTTCACGTCTCTTTCTACATTCAAATCACTTAGCATCATTATTAGCAAGGATTACAATTTACATGATTGTACTCATTTGTGCAAGAAAACATGAAGGGAAGTTTCTCAATATTTTGAATCAGGTTTTATATATCTGACACGTACCTTTTTTTTTTTTTTTTTTTTTTTTGAGATGGAGTCTCACTCTGCCACCCAGGCTGGAGTGCAGTGGCGCAATATCGGCTCACCGCAACCTCTACTTCCCAGGTTCAAGAGATTCTCCTGCCTCAGCTTCCCGAGTAGCTGGGATTACAGGCACCCACCACCACGCCTGGCTAACTTTTGTATATTTAAATAGTTAAAATATATTTGTATATTAAATGGTTTCACCATTTTGGCCAGGCTGGTCTTGAACTCCTGACCTTGTGATCCACCCGCCTCAGCCTCCCAAAGTGCTGGGATTAGAGGCGTGAACCACCGCGCCAGGCTGACATGCACCATTTCTATCAAATGTCTGTGTACTTTTTGTTAAATGTGGAGAAATAGGGTCTCTATTCCTTTTTAGTATGGAGGCTGAGAGAAACCAAAACCCAATTTCTTTATTCTAAAAGATGAGAGGGATCAGGCATGGTGGCTCAAGCCTATAATCCTAGCACTTTGGGAGGCTTGAGGCAAGAGGATGGCTTGAGGCCAGAAGTTTGAGACTAGACTGAGCATCATAGCAAGACCCCATCTCTACAAAAATGAAATAAATAATTAGCTGAGCGTAGTGACACGTGCCTTTAGCCCTAGCTGCTCAGGAGGCTGAGGCAGGAGGATGGCTTGAGCCCAGGAGTTCAAGGCTGCAGTCAGCCATGACCACATCACTGCGCTCCAGTCTGGGTGACAAAGTGAGACCTTGTCTCTAAAAAATATTTTAAAATGAAAGATGAGAGGACTGAGGCCCAGGAAGGAGCATGAACTGTGATGCAAGGAACAGGGAGAAGATTGCCTGGATGGGACACTGGGACCTCACTCTGGATTTCCTGGGCACTGAGCTTCCTAAGCCCAACTTCTCATGGAACCGGTGGGTTTCCTCCCCGGCCTTCACCCTAACCCTCTGCAGAGGAGCTGAAACTTCTCACAGTCCCAGGTCTCCAGGCGCTGAGCAGCTGGTATTCCCAGACAACTCTCTTTACAGCTGGCACTGAAAACCAGATGGCTCAGCACCCAGGCAGTGAGGTTTCCCTCCCCTGCCATCAGTTGGCCCCACCCTTGCCACACAGAAGCCAGACCCCAGGGGGTAAAGTCCTCCCAGTGGGATGCAAAGCCACTTTGCGCACCCAGGCAGGCCTCTTTGGGGATAAGGGATGGGGAAAGAGGGGTCTGCTGACTCAGCCTTGTAAGTTCTCCTTACCCATGCACCCATCCCTAAAAGAACTTTATTCCTTAACATACCATGTGAGATTGTGGAATGTGTACCGAGCCCTGATGCACCAGTGGGCAGCAGAAGGGACCTCTTTGTGTGATTGTGGTGATCATCACGGGACTACACTGTGCCATACAGAGCCAGTTAGCAACAATAGTTGGGAAGAAAACCCAGGCCCCAGACTCCCAAACTGCTACATTGTTATAACTTATCTCAAAACACTTCAGTATAGATGGTAATAGATATAAACATGTATCACAGTTATACATGTACAGTCTAGGGGAAGTTTTTGTTTTGTTTTGTTTTGTTTTGTTTTTTGAGAGGGAGTCTCGCTCTGTTGCCCAGGCTGGAGTGCAGTGGCGCGATCTCAGCTCACTGCAAGCTCCGCCTCCTGGGTTTACGCCATTCTCCTGCCTCAGCCTCCCGACTAGCTGGGACTACAGGCGCCCGCCACCTCGCCCAGCTAGTTTTTTGTATTTTTTAGTAGAGATGGGGTTTCACCGTGTTAGCCAGGATGGTCTCGATCTTCTGACCTCGTGATCCGCCAGTCTCGGCCTCCCAAAGTGCTGGGATTACAGGCTTGAGTCACCGCACCCGGCCTAGGGGAAGTTATTTAACATTTGAAGTTCTTTTTTTTTTTTTTTTTTTTTTTTTTTTTTTTGAGACGGAGTCTGGCTCAGGGGAATACATACTCCCGGGGCAAACAGCATCTGAAATACTTTCATGAAAACCCCATACCCAAGAAGTAGCTGCTTAAAGCATTCCAACCAACTAGATTTCTGATTGACATGACAGCTTGTGTTAATTAGTATAACGGATGTTAGAAAGCATTTCATTGCTGAAATGAGTGCAGTTCAAGACGCATGGGTGGATAAATGTATTTCATAGGCGTTCTCACCCGTGTGTGTGGGGTGGGGAATGGGTGTAAGAATCCACTGAACCCAGTTGCTTATGGCCTTTGGAATAGCAACCCAGGTCTTCTCTATTTGGCGGTTATGGAGGGTTGTCAGCTGATCCCAGCTAGAAAGTTGACTGAACCTTCTGCTCAAGTATTTCTTCATCTACCAGGTATGCAAAGTGCTCCTAAGGGAACCCAAGAGTCAGGGACCTGGGACATCATGGAGCCTACATGAGTGGGCTTCCTGACCTTTTTTGTGCCTGTTTGCTACTAAATTTTGTGCATGTAACAGAATTCATTCTAAGATTTACTTCCACTGGAACATACCATGAGATACAAACTGTAGTAGGAAAAAAAAACCTAAAACAAATCTATATTCCTCACCCATCTCTAAATAATATAAAGGACTGATACCAAACAAAAAGAACCTAAAATAGTGAATGACCTAATTGGCTTGGGCAAGTCTGCAACACCATTCACTGCTTTTTCTGCTAAACTATCCAGTCCACCATATCTTATGATGCATCACCCTTTTTAATGAGCAGAATCAAGATCCAAAATCACTTTAGCAAGCTGAAATGTGGACTTGAGTCATCAAGATGAAATTTCACAGAGGTAAATGTGAAATCCCAGAATCAGTGTGCAAACTGTCGATTGCAAAATTATAGGATGGGATGAGAGACTGGGTTTGCAGCAGACTTGTATCATAATCTCTGAATTATGGGTTTAATGGAAGTTTACAGAGTGAACAGGAAAAACTACTAAGTGTTCAGATGGCATCTAAAGCTCAAGGGAAAGAGCAATTTCACAGTGCTCTGCCCTCATCAAACCACATCTGGAATATGGTAATAAATTCTGGGTTCCATATTTTAAATCATTTTGACAAATGAGAATATATCCAAAGGAGAGTGACCAGAAAGATAAGGAGTCTTCAAATAATAAATCTCACTTAAATAAATAACTCATGAGATCTATCCTGGAAGAAAACACAAAAGAAAATACATTTAAACATGAGACAGTTGAGAGCTTGTGATGAAGAGGGTGTTTTGTAGACTAAGAGGTAAAAGATTTCATCTAAGTAGAACAGATAGCTAGAAGTGTCAAGTAATGTAAGGTGCTGACTATAGGATAATTTCTGTCTTATGCAGTAAATATAGTCATCACCATCATCGCCATTATCATCACCATCACCACCATCATCACCATCACCATCATCACCATCACCACCATCACCATCATCACCATCATCACCACCGTCATCACCACCATCATCACCATCACCATCATCACCATCACCATCATCACCATCATCACCATCATCACCATCACCACCATCACCACCATCACCATCACCATCATCACCACCACCATCATCACCATCACCATCATCACCACCATCACCATCACCATCATCACCACCATCACCATCACCATCATCACCATCATCACCACCGTCATCACCACCATCATCACCATCACCATCATCACCATCACCATCATCACCATCATCACCATCATCACCATCACCATCACCATCATCACCATCACCATCATCACCATCACCATCACCACCATCACCATCATCACCATCACCATCACCACCATCACCATCATCACCATCACCACCATCACCATCATCACCATCACCATCACCATCATCACCATCACCATCATCACCATCACCATCATCACCACCATCATCACCATCACCATCACCATCATCACCATCATCACCATCACCACCATCACCACCATCACCATCATCACCATCATCACCATCACCATCATCACCATCACCATCATCACCACCATCATCACCATCATCTTCAGCATCATCAGCATCATCTTCATCATCACCATCATCACCATCCTCATTTTACAGATATGGTATTAAGACTAAGACAAGTTAAATGACTCATCCCATATCACATTGCTCATAAGAAAGCCACTTCCAACACTGCCATTCTATTATTTTTAATTCTCTAAGAAGCTTTCTCTTTTCTCCTCTCTTCTTGACAAGAGTGAAGGGAATGTGAGTCAGGGGTCTACCCTGAGTCCTTCCTTTGCTGCTTCTCCCATGTAGCAATTGGTAAGATTATGGGTATTTATTTGTTCGTTCATTCATTCATTCATTCATTTGAGACGGAGTCACTCTGTCACCCAGGCTGGTGCAGTGGCGTGATCTCAGCTCACTGCAGCTTCTGCCTCCCAGGTTCAAGTGATTCTCCTGCCTCAGCCTCCTGAGCAGCTGGAATTACAGGTGCCTGCCACCACACCTAGCTAATTTTTATAGTTTTAGTAGAGACGTGGTTTCTCCGTGTTGGCCAGGCTGGTCTCAAACTCATGACCTCAAGTGATCCTCCCACCTCAGCCTCCCAAAGTGCTGGGATTATAGGTGTGAGCCACCAAGCCCAGCTATGAGCTTTTATATTAGACAAATTCTTTAGGATCCAATCCCCAGTTCCACTATTTATCACTCATGCAACCTAGGGCAAGTTACTTAGCCCCTCCCATCCTTAGCTTCTCACTCATAAGGTAGTATTCATAAGAAGAAATTTCTCATGGAGTTTATTTGTGAACTGAGCTAAGGCACATACACCACTGTGAAGGTGCCAAGGCACAGTAAACACACAATAAAAACTTGCTAATTGGCCAGGCGCGGTGGCTCACGCCTGTAATCCCAGCACTTTGGGAGGCCGAGGCAGGTGGATCACAAGGTCAAGAGATCGAGACCATCCTGGCTAACACGGTGAAACCCCGTCTCTACTAAAAATACAAAAATTAGCCAGGTGTGGTAGCGAGTGCCTGTAGTCCCAGCTACTTGGGAAACTGAGGCAGGAGAATGGCGCGAACCCAGGAGGTGGAGTTTGCAGTGAGCCGAGATCATGCCACTGCACTCCAGCCTGGGCAACAGAGTGAGACTCTGTCTTAAAAAAAATAAAAATTAAAAATTGCTAGTTATTGCCCACCTTTTCCGTGCTGAGCACGTAAAGACACTGCAAGATCCACAGAGCCGATAATCCAGCTGCAAAGCCTTCTTCTTCCAGGAAGCCCGCCTCAAACAAATAACAGAGGGTCTGAAAACTTTGCAGGGGGTCTGTAGTACTGTCAGTCTCAAGGCTAATGAATTTGCATTCCAGATACTCAACTTCCAAAGGTACTACTCCCTAAATTGATCTTCCTGAAAATGTCTCCAGCAGAGGACTCTGCTCTCAAAATATCCCTTCTCCCACTTTATGAAAGAAAATCACACTTTTTCTCACCCACTCGGAACCTCACTGTATTTTTCACATCTTTATCCTCAGATGTGAAAACATCTGGGCATCAAACAAAAGAGCGATTTTGAGGCATTGGTTTACAGGGTGAGAAAATGAGTGACTCCATTTACTTTCTGCATGTCACATGATTTTTCAGTTCTTTGCCTTCTGTGAAATTGAAGGAGAACTAATCAAATGGCTAACAGATAGATTGCTAAAAATCATTTTTGATGGTAGATCATGGTACAATTTTAGGCTTAAAAAGTTTAGAAGTTGGCCGGGCACGGTGGCTCAATCCTGTAATCCCAGCACTTTGGGAGGCCGAGATGGGCGAATCACGAGGTCAGGAGATTGAGACCATCCTGGTGAACACGGTGAAACCCTGTCTCTACTAAAAAATACAAAAAATTAGCCGGGCGTGGTGGCGGCGCCTGTAGTCCCAGCGACTCGGGAGGCTGAGGCAGGAGAATGGCGGGAACCCGGGAGGCGGAGCTTGCAGTGAGCCGAGATCCTGCCACTGCACTCCAGCCTGGGCGACAGAGCGAGACTCCGTCTCAAAAAAAAAAAAAAAAAAAAAAAAAGTTCAGAAGTTAAAAAATTGAATAACAGATCGTACAAAACTACTTCCTTCTCCCTCTCATTTATGTGAATGAAGCTGTTAGGTGCTCACATCTATTAAAATAGAAGAGCAAAATGTGTACTGAATCCTGTCTCATTCAAGCAATAAGCAATATTTGCTCATACATACTTAACCTAATGCCTCAGTCCCATTCATCTCAGGACAGGATACATTTCTATTTTCAAAATATTTAAGTATTTCTTTATCAAAATGTATTTGGTATTTTGATCAATAGCATAGCTGCAAAAATGATCCAGAAGAAGTGTGTCCAACATTGAAGTATTTATGATCACAGAAAATAAAATTTAATTTTATAAAATTGGTGTATTGCTGAGAAGCATGAAACAATGATCAGTAAAACACATTTAAAGGCAAAATCAGAGTAAAATTATTCACCAGGAAGTGGTACAGAAAAAATGGGTTCCAAGAGGAAAATGATATAAAGTTTCCAACTTTTTTTTTTTTTTTTTTTTTGAGACAGAATTTTACTCTTGTTGCCCAGGTTGGAGTGCAATGGCCCAGTCTCAGCTCACTGCAACCTCCACCTTCTGGGTTCAAGCGATTCTCCTGCCTCAACCTCCCAAGTAGCTGGGATTACGGGCACCCTCCACCATGCCCGGCTAATTTTTGTATTTTTAGTGGAGACAAGGTTTCATCACATCGGTCAGGCTGGTCTCGAACTCCTGACCTCAGGCAATCTGCCCGCCTCAGCCTCCCAAAGTGCTGAGATTACAGGCGTGAGCCACTGTGCACAGCCAGGTTTCCAACTTTTTAAGAAGTTGTATTTGCACTTGTAATAAATGATGGTAGGTATCAAATCACTAACATATTTAGATTACTTTGAACACATTTTTAATGATGTAATAGTTTTATTTTTAAGTGAAAATATTTAATGTATGTTGGAAGTTATCTTTTGTAACTGTTATTTTGAAAATAATCCACCTCCCGGGTTCATGCCATTCTCCTGCCTCAGCCTCCTGAGTAGCTGGGACTACAGGCGCCCGCCACCGCACCCGGCTAATTTTTTGTATTTTTAGTAGAGACGGGGTTTCACCGTGGTCTCGATCTCCTGACCTTGTGATCCGCCCGCCTTGGCCTCCCAAAGTGCTGGGATTACAGGCATGAGCCACCGCGCCCGGCCTATAAAACTTTTTAAATGTGCTACAAGATTCATTGGTTTTCAGAACTATTTTAAGCAAAAGAAAGTAAAGACTACTGAGGTGGCTGCTATTCCTCTCTCCCAAAGAGACTGTCTACAGATTAACACAACCAATTCTGCTACTCTCTCCCCTTCTTCCCCATAAACACAGTAAGCATAGTTCTTATTCAGTAACAAGGAGAAGCTGGGAAACTTTAGATTCCAGAAAGATGAGGACAAAAATAACCCTCAAATTTCTAAAAATTTTGGGAAAATATAACAAAAAAACATTTTTTTTTTTTTTTTGAGACGGAGTCTCACTCTGTCACCCAGGCTGGAGCGCAGTGGCACGATCTTGGGTCACTGCAAGCTCTGCCTCCTGGGTTCACACCATTCTCCTGCCTCAGCCTCCCAAGTAGCTGGGACTACAGGCACCTGCCACCATGCCCAGCTAATTTTTTGTATTTTTAGTAGAGACGGGGGTTCACCATGTTAACCAGGATGGTCTCGATCTTCTGACCTCGTGATCTGCCCGCCTCGGCCTCCCAAAGTGCTGGGATTACAGGCATGAGACACTGCGCCCGGCCGAAAAAATTTTTTAATGTATAGCTAGCTGAGCTCTTGGGAAGAGGTAAGTCAGGAGATTCTCAGGTGCCAGAAACCAGGTGGGAACTGAAATCTGGGGCAGTAGGTTTAAGCTGACGCTATGGCTGATCTAGTTCATCTGAGGTCGTTCATCTGCCCTAGTTAAATCTGAGCTGTTAATCTCAGTAACCAGCAGCTTCCTATACCCAAGTGTAGAAAATAAGATTTTGTATAGTACAAGGTGGGAAGTTAGCACTAAGATCCCTTAGCAGAACCAGAACTCTCAAAGAAATGTGACCTCAGCAGAAGGATGGATTCGAAAAATTCATTCACCAGGACAGGCAGACTCCAAGGAAATTTATCACTTCCTTCCTGGTTTATTAGAAAAGTCTCCCCTGAGAATTTTAGACAACAGGTCTACAACTTACAAGAGTTTGGGGTTTGGAATGATACCACCCTGTGGGTCTGGAAACCCCCAAGTAGGAAAATTAACATAAAATTGGTTCCATGGAAAGAGATAATCCAGGAAGCCCAGCGAGGCAAATGCAGAATTACTCTGAGGGCACCTGCACACACACCACCCGCAGGCAAAGCACCACTGAAAATGAGACATCACCATCCAAACTTACAAGGAAATATCCACCATCAGCGAGAGTCTGCAGACAAAACCAACAAGAGTATCAAGACTCAAAAATTTCAGATAAAGAAAAAATTGACAGAGACTATAAAACAAGAATATTTAAGTAGACACAAAAGAAATAATTAAAAGTGGCTGTGCAGAAGCTCTTTAGTTTAATAAGATTCCATCTGTCTATTTTGGCTTTTGTTGTCATTGCTTTTGGTGTGTGAATAGGCAACCTACAGAATGGGAGAAAACTTTTGCAATCTATCCATGTGACAAAGGGCTAATATCTGAAATCTACAAAGAACTTAAATAAATTTACAAGAAAAAAACAACCCCATCAAAAAGTGGGCAAAGGATATGAACAGACACTTCTCAAAAGAAGACATTTATGCAGCCAACAGACATATGAAAAAAAATCTCATCATCATTGGTCATTAGAGAAATGTAAATCAAAACCACAATGAGATACCATCTCATGCCAGTTAGAATGGCAATCATTAAAAAGTCAGGAAACAACAGATGCTGGAGAGGATGTGGAGAAATAGGAACACTTTTACACTGTTGGTGGGAGTGTAAATTAGTTCAACCATTGTGGAAAAACAGTGTGGCAATTCTTCAAGGATCTAGAACTAGAGATACCATTTGACCCAGCAATCCCATTACTGGGTAGATACCTAAAGGATTATAAATCACTCTACTATAAAGACACATGCACAAGTATGTTTATTGTGGCACTGTTCACAATAGCAAAGACTTGGAACCAACCCAAATGCCCATCAATGATAGACGGGATAAAGAAAATGTGGCACATATACACCGTGGAATACTATGCAGCCACAAAAAGGGATGAGTTCATGTCCTTTGTAGGGACATGGATGACGCTGGAAACCATCATTCTCAGCAAACTAACACAAGAACAGAAAACCAAACACTGCATGTTCTCACTCATAAGTGGGAGTTGAACAATGAGAACAAATGGACACAGGGAGGGGACCATCACACACCAGGGCCTGTTGTGGGGTAGGAAGAGGCGGGAGGGATAGCATTAGGAGATATACCTAATTTAATTGACAAGTTAATGGGTGCAGCACACCAACATGGCACATGTATACATATGTAACAAACCTGCACATCCTGCACATGTATCCCAGAACTTAAAGTACAATTTAAAAAAAAAAAAAAAAAAAAAAAAAAAAAAATGGCTGTGCACGGTGGCTCATGCCTGTAATCCCGGCACTTTGGGAGGTTGAAGCAGGAAGATCACCTGAGGTCAGGAGTTCGAGACCAGCCTGGCCAACATAGTGAAACCCTGTCTCTACTAAAAAATACAAAACTTGGCTGGGTGCAGTGGCTCACGCTTATAATCCCAGCACTTTGGGAGGCTGAGGCAGGCAGATTATGAGGTCAGGAGATCAAGACCATCCTGGCTAACATGGTGAAACCCCATCTCTTCTAAAAGCACAAATAATTAGCTGGGCGTAGTGGCACACGCCTGTAGTTCCAGTTACTTGGGAGGCTGAGGCAGGAGAATCACTTGAACCCGGGAGGCGGAGGTTGCAGTGAGCCGAGATCGCACCACTGCACTCCAGCCTGGGCGACAAGAGTGAGACACTTGTCTCAAAAAAAAAAAAGAAATAATTAAAAGTGTAAAGAGAACACACATCATGAAAGAAGAATGAACTATTTGGGGAATGATCCCAAAGAAAACTCAGGCCCAAATGATTGGAAGTGCCTTTATACTGCCTTCTCTCTGGCAACTGTCAGGATCTTTAGTGAGATAGGACCCCCAAAGGTCTAGAGAATGTCCAGCCAGGCAAGTGGCAAGTGGCGAGCCAGACTGCTGC
The DNA here is from genome assembly GCF_047675955.1 of Chlorocebus sabaeus. NCBI lineage: Eukaryota > Metazoa > Chordata > Mammalia > Primates > Cercopithecidae > Chlorocebus > Chlorocebus sabaeus. Next base: position 104,663,236 of record NC_132924.1, on the reverse strand, counting down.
AAGCCTATCTGTGCTGTGCATACACCAAGCTGCATCAAAGTTATGCTTCTAGGAGGGCTGAATCACCCTGCACCTTGGAGCAAAGCCCAGTTTGGCCAAATGACCTTTCAGCAGACCCTTCCTAGAGTTACCTCTGTTGTTTGCAGAGTTAATAAGAAAATCAGTTGATGTTGTATTGCCTTGCTTTTAAGCTCAACTGTGGGCTGGGTGCAGTGGCTCACGCCTGTAATCCCAACACTTTGGGAAGCTGAGGCAGGCAGATCACGTGAGGTCAGGAGTTCGAGACCAGCCTGGCCAACATGGTGAAACGCTGTCTCTACTAAAAATACAAAAATTAACTGCCTGTGCTAGCATGTGCCTGTAATCCCAGCTACTTGGGAGGCTGAGGCAGGAGAATCGCTTGAACTCAGGAGGCGGAGGATCGTGCCACTGCACTCCAGCCTGGGCAATAGAGCGAGACTCTGTCTCCAAAAACAAAAGGATCAACCTTGGGGTGGGGCACAGATCAGTTTTCTGCAGAGAGAGTCATGATGCTAAGCCAGAAAGATACACCAAGACTCAAGAAACTGTTCTATAGTGTGGAGTCTGCAGAGAACAATTATAGACTCACTGGATGGTCAGACAGGAAGGGATCGTGGGCATCATCTTCTTAAACCTTTGTTTTCCATAAAAGGAAACAAGCTCAGAGAGGAGAATTAATTTTCACTAGGCTGTACCCCAAGTTTGTGAAACAGATGAGGCTCAGACTTGGTGTCTCCAGCCCTGAACCTGCAGCAGAGCTGGCTGAAAGCAAGCCTGTGTGAGTGACCCGGCCTGCCTGGCCTGCCCTTTCTGTTTCCTCCCTTGGATGGAGCCCCTCCTCCTCCACCCACAAACTTCTAAGAGGGGAGCACAATTGGGTATGTGTAAGATGGGCAGGAGGCAGGATGGGTTTCCCTCATTAGTTGACGTAATTACCCTGCATGGGAGTAGAATTATATGAGAATTTTATTTTTGTGTCAATAGGGTTTGGTTGTGTCCTCACCCAAATCTCAACTTGAATTGTAATAATCCCCATGTGTCAAGGGTGGAGCCAAGTGGAGATAATTGAATCATGGGGGGGTGGTTTCCCTGATACTGTTCTTGTGGTAGTGAGTAAGTCTCACGAGTTCTGATGGCTGTATAAAGGGCAGTTCCCCTGCACATGCTCTCTTGCCTGCCACCATGTAAGACGTCATGTTGCTTTTCCTTCGTCTTCCGCCATGATTGTGAGGCCTCCCCAGCCGTGTGTAACTGTGAGTCCATTAAATCTCTTTTTCTTTATAAATTACCCAGTCTCAGGTATTTCTTTAGAGCAGTATGAAAAGAGTCTAATGCAAATATACTGTCTTCAGGGGAAAATCAAATTCTGCTGATAAGACTTTACTTCGGGTTGCATTGTAATAAAATAATCTCTAATGATAAAACTTTAAGCAGGTACAACCTAAGAACGAGAAGAGGCAAGGAAGAGATACAAGCACCCCTCTCCATGCCTCAGCCCAAACTTAGGCCACCCCATCTAGCCTCTCAGTGAGCTAGCTCTAGTACGAGAACCCAAAAGGGAAGACTGGGAAGGGAAGAAAAGGACTAATCCATGCCTAGGAGGAGAAGCACCAGCCAGACAGCCTGCAGCAAGCCCACAGAAGATCTGGAAAAGAGCAAGGCTAATTTAGGCTTGGAACGTGACTCAGAGCCACCAGAAGCAGCTGTCACCCTGCTTATCCCCTTCCTGCCCTGCCTATCATTCACTCCCCCGGCTCCCTGCAAAAACCTCCTGCCTGTATGACAGGACCTGTTGGCTCCTAAGTGAAGGAGCAGCTCCTCTTCCCTTCGTGACACCTCTGTGTGGGCTCTCTAACCAACCATATGTTTGAGTATGCCACACAACCCTGCAAAAAAAGACAGTAAGGCTTGTTCCTTGGGGACCCTGGTGTCGGTGAGGGTGAACCTTCCCATCTGAGGAAGGAGGTGAATGTGAACTGCCTCATCCTACACGAATGATCTGGGGACAGCAGAGGGGACTCCACTGAACCCTTGGGTCAATTAGCCCGAAATTAAATTTAAAGGGCAATGACATGGAAATGAAAGATGGTCATTCCACTAAGAAGAGCAGATGCAGCACTGTGGTTAGGAGCACGGCCTCTGGTGTGCGACAGACCTGGGTCCTGGCGCTGCCGCTTTCTGCTCATGTGACTTCATGTAAATTACTTAGCTGTCCAAATTCCAGGTTCCTTATCTATAAAACAGGATAATAACAGCTACCCCAAGGAGTTACTGGGAGGATTAAACGAGACAGTGCATTAAAAGTACCCAGTTCTGTGTCTGCACGTTGTAGGTGCCTGACAAATATTACTTCCTTTCTTCACCCTGGGCCAGATACCAGTGAAGATATGAAGAATAAAAAATGGTGATTGCAGAGAAAAGTTACGTACAAAGGGAAAACCCTGAAGACCCACATGAGGATGAGACCAGACAGGTCAAAAAAAAGGAACAGCAACAGGACTGAACAAAATCTTACCTCATTTCATTCTAGGACTCCAGAGTCTTGGAGTTTCAGGGATCCCTTGGCTTCTCTTCCCCTCAAATCCTCTTTTCCACCCAGGTGTGTCTGTCTGTGTCTTTCACAAACTGATCTACCCAGGTGCCAAGACATATGCCAGCCAAGCAAGAAGCTCCTGACCCAGAAGGTGGTTGACTTAGCCTCTGCTCCATCCCTGCTGGGGATCCCCTTACCTTGTAACAAAACCCTTGCCTGAATCCTGACACCTGGTTGCCCAAGCCCTTGGCCTGGGCCCCTGATGCGTCTTTTGTTCTCCAGGCTCCAACTGTGCATTCCAGGCAGCTCTCAGCTGACCTGGCCTGGGCTCTCTTTGACCAGACCTTGGACTCTCATTTCACCCTGTCTCAGCTGACCTCTCTGATTTCAGACCTGCCAGGTTTTCAGTCTTCATCCAATCTGCCTAGATTCTCACTCTTCTTCCCTCCTTGACAGGTCTATCCCACTCTTGCCTGAGACCCAGGATGACAAGTAGCAACTCAAAGACCAACTGGAATCCAACGATGACCATTGCAGGGCAGGAGTTTAAGAAAAGAAAAGCTCTGAGTTATCTCTCCTGTAAGGAATAGCACTGCCTGAAGCAATTACTCTGGAAGGCAATTTGGCAATATCTAGGAAGGCCAAGGATGTGCATACTCCATCACTCAGAAGATTCATTCGTATTGGTCAGGATAGACTAGGACAGTGATACTGCTGTTAAAAACAACTCACAGGCCAGGCATGATGGCTCACGCCTGTAATCACAGCACTTTGGGAGGCCGAGGCGGGCAGATTACGAGGTCAGGAGATTGAGACCATCCTGGCTAACATGGTGAAACCCTGTCTCTACTAAAAATAGAAAAAAAAAAAAAAAACCCAAAACAAATTAGCCAAGTGTGGTGGCACGTGCCTGTAATCCCAGCTACTAGGGAGGCTGAGGCAGGAGAATCTCTTGAACCCAGAGGGCAGAGCTTGCAGTGAGCTGAGATTGCACCACTGCACTCCAGCCTAGGTGACAGAGCAAGACTGCATCTCAAAACAACAAACAAACAAAAAAACTCATAAATAATCAACAGTAGAAGACAACGAAGGTTTATTTCTGCCTCATGCTGCTCGTCTCTCACAGCTCAGCTGGAGTGTCTGTTTCACACTGTCCTCATGCGGGGACACAGGCTTATGGAGGCTCATTTTCTGCAACTTCAACAGTGACCATAGTAGGGAGAAGAAAAAGGCAAGTTGCATACAGGCTCAGGGAGGCTTCAAATGCTCACATTCATTGGCCAAAGCAAGTCATATGGATGCTTCTATCTTCAATGGCATGGAGAAATGCAACCCAAGACACTCACCATGGTTTCCCAGACAGCAAGCTGGTTAGTACTGGATAGATTTTCCCTTTTCCCAGCTAGAGGGGCAGTGCCCAGCTCATCTTCCCGCACTGGTATCTTCTTCCTCCCGGATCAGAGATGCCTGTAACATCCCACAGGGCTCAAGGTCCTTAGACAAATCTGATAAGCCCAGCACCCCAAATCCAGACTGCCTAGCACTAAGCATCTTGTGTCTCCCCTCTAATAAAGCTACACTCTTATACTTTCCCTACAGAAAGAGACACTGCAGTGTGGAGGAAGCTTTCCACTGGAATGAACCCCCAGCCCTGAGGGCAGGTGGCCTGGCCCTGGCATCACCGAGAGAGACAGTACGCATGAAGCCTTGCTAACCCTGGTCTTGTGAGTTTGTCCTTTTATAAAATAGCTCCTATTTCTTTATGCATGTCTTGTGACATTGTAGAATTCATTCAACGCTTTGCATGACCAATGTCAGACCTGAGCAACCCATCTGGAACAATAGCTAAGAAGAGAATCAGAAATACTGGTGAACAGCAATAATGACTCACACAGTCTAACCTCATTCAAAACCCAATATTTGGTCTACTCTTATTCCTGGATGGAAATATACTCTTCCTCTCTCAAGGGAGATAACTCAAAGGCCCCATCCCAACAACGCATCAAGCTTAAAGCCCAAGATATCAATTTTTCACAGTAATTTTTACATCAAAGTGATGAGTAGTTATCTCTAGATCTTGAGTCAATGTCTCTTTATCAGAAGACTAAAAAGATAAGCTGTCTTTGCCAATGTACCAATATTTAATATTGAAACAAGGGACAAGAAAATGGCAGTAAACACTCCCGTTCAGAAAAGAGAATAATGGGTCACAGCAATTCCGAAATCTCAGAGAATTCTTCCCCAGGGATAAAGTGTATTCTTGATTAGATCTTGACTTCATCTCCTGGAACGTTCCCTGTAGGCCTGAGCTTACCCTTCAAGAGATAGCCCTTTTCCACCATCTTTGGCCACAATTGCAGGGGAACCCGGAAGATATGCTCTCCTTATGGGCAGAGCATCCTCCTAAGCACATTGTCTGGAGGACCCAAAGTTTGTTTTGAGATTCAAATGAAGTCTAGATGAGGTCAGTGGTTCTTTGGCAGCATGTATAATTTTCTCAAAACCCTTAGTCTCTTATCATTTGATTCCAGGCAATGCTAGGGGTCAAACTTCCTTTATAAATAAATCTCCTGTTAGCTATATTTCTTTACTTTCTTTCTACCATGCCACTCTAGATTTAATTGAAGGTATTTTGGTCCACACCCTTAATCTTTTTCCCTGGTACATTTTGTCTAATTGCTAGAACAGGGACCATTACTAAAAGATGCCTTAATACATCCAGAGATTTTTTAAATGGGTGTAACATCCATGGCTGTGATTTAATCCTTGCTTACAAAACTAAATTTTCATCATTCTTTGTCTGTCCAAGCCTTTCTCAATTTTATCTTTGACTGTCTGGAGATAAGAAGCATTTGCTTTTTCCAGTCCTAAAAGGGGTGTACATTGGCCAACTCTTTCCTGAACTCATCTCTTTCTTGTAATACCTTGCCAAGAATTGTCAAGAGTAAGTAACACACAATATTCTGCTGACCAAGTGCAGTGGCTCATGCCTGTAGTCCCAGCACTTTGGAAGGCTGAGGCAGGAGGATCGCTTGAGCCAAGGAATTCTAGGCCAGCCTAAGCAACAGGGTAAAACCCTGTCTTTACAAAAAAAAAAAAAAAAAAATTAGCCTGGTGTGGTATCATGCGCCTGTGATCCTAGCTACTTGGGAGGCTAAGGTGGGAGGATAACTTGAGCCTGGGAGGTCAAGGCTGCAGTGAACTGTGATTGTACCACTGCACTCCAGCCTGGACGACAGCATGAGACCTTGTCTCAAAACAACGACAACAAAATTCTGCTTTCCAGACTCCTTCCCTAAATCTACAAGTTCATTAGATAAATTATCTACCTCTCAAATTCCTACAAGTGCTGCTGTACATAATGTCCCTCCGCTGCATAATGTGAGTGACTATTTCTCCAGCCTTCTGTGTTTTCTCACTGCACATCACACAGCACCTAAGCCAGCACCATGGACAAGTGTTTTGCTGAAGGAGTGCTGCTCTGCGGGTACTGATTTATGTTTCAGACAGAATGGAAGGTTATGCTGACTGAACAAGATAAACTAAATCTCAGGAGCTAAAATCAAGATAGATTTCTTCCTCATGCTACGTATCCATCATGGGTTAGCTAGGAGCAGAGCTCCATGCTGTTCTACACACCAGGAGGAGGAGGATGCAGCCTCACCACTGAGATGAGTCAATCCCAGTACTTTAGGAGGGCAAGGCAGGAGGATTGCTTGAGCCTAGGAGTTCGAGACCAGCCTTGGCAACATAGGGAGACCCTGGGTCTACAAAAAATAAAAAATGAGTTGGGCATGTGGCTGCACAACTGTGGTCCAAGCTACTTGGGAGGCTGGGGTGGGAGGATCGCTTGAGTCTGGGATTGTGGCAGTAGGAAGGAAAGGGAGAATCCCATACTAGATCCTAAGAGCTTCCACCTGTGAGTGACATTTACCACCCCCACTTATATCTCATTGGCCAAAGATGTCACTTAGCTAGGTCTAACATCAAGGGGACAGGGAGTACAATTCTGTCTTGGGTCCAGCAAGAGGAAAAATGGAAATTTGGTACATGGTAAACAGCATCAATGATTGCCATTCAGCTTTAGATATATATCCTTGAGAGACTCACATATATATGACCAGGAAAACTCAATACAAGCATGGTTCTTGATACATATTTTGTAAGAGCAAAACATGGAGTGGGGACAACTCAAGTGTCCATCACTGAGACAGTGGATTGTTTAAAATGTGGTATATTTGCATAATGATTTTTTTTTTTTTTGAGAGGGAGTCTCACTCTGTTGCCCAGGCTGGAGTGTAGTGTCGTGATCTCAGCCCACTGCAACCTCTGCCTCCCAGGTTCAAGCGATTCTTCTGCCTCAGCCTCCCGAGTAGCTGGGATTATAGGCATGTGCCACCATGCCCAGAAAATTTTCATATTTTAGTAGAGATGGGGTTTTACCATGTTGTCCAGGCTGGTCTCAAACTCCCAGCCTCAAGAGATCCGCCTGCCTTGGCCTCCCAAAGTGCTGGGAGTACAGGTGTGAGCCACCATACCTGGCCCATAATGAAATATTTTTAACTATTTAAATGAAAAACTAGAATTACAAGCATCAACCTGGATAAATCTCAAAAATATTGAGTGGAAAGGGCAATTTGTAGAATACAGCATGATGCTATTCATGTAAATTTGTAAATATGTACAGCATTATAACATAGTGCTCATAGAAGTACATGTAACTGTTGAATTGAACAAGCAGGGCTCATGGATATAATCATAAAGCAACTTTATTGTTCTCCATTAATGTTCCTTTAAATTTATTTAGTTAGGCATGTTCTTCCTTCACCCCAGAGAAATTTAGGCAGTTCTATCCAATAAACAATGTCCTCCAGTTAATAAATAATGTTTTAATGTAATCATCATAACTTTTTACTGTATTTGGTTACTCCTTTTATCAGTCAATTATTGCCATAACTATGCTACATAATAAACCAGCCCAAAGCTCAATGACCCACAGAAATAAGCTTCCATTTCCAGCTGGCAAGTCTGAGGGTCAGTGGAGTGGCTGCACTGATATGGGCTGGCTCAGCACTAAGCATGAGCTCCATTAGAAGAAGCTCCAGGTATTGGCCAGGCACGGTGGCTCACGCCTATAATCCCAGCACTTTGGGAGGCTGAGGCAGGTGGATCACCTGAGGTTGAGAGTTTGAGACCAGCCTGAACAACACGGAGAAACCTCATTTCTACTAAAAATACAAAATTAGGTGGGTGTGGTGGCAGATGCCTGTAATCCCAGCTACTCAGGAAGCTGAGGCAGGAGAATTGCTCGAACCCGGAAGGTGAAGATTGCAGTGAGCCAAGATCACACCATTGCACTCCAACCTGGGCAACAAGAGTGAAACTCCATCTCAAAAAAAAAAAGAAGACGCTCCAGGTGTCTTATTCTTTAGGAACACTGGTCCACCTGGGAAATGTTCTCTTGATGATGGCAGAGGTACAAGAGGAAAGTCTCCAGTGCAAGGGCACTGCAAGCCTCTATTCATGTGACACCAGCCCACAGCCCTCTGGCAAGTCACATGGCCAAGCCCAATACCAATGGGATGGGGAAGTACACTCTACACTCTGCCCTGGGAGGGGAGGGAATGCTTACAAACTATGCAGCTCAGGCCAGCTACAGAAGAATCAATTCAGTGGAGAAAGAGGCTGACTCCTCCCCCACCTTGCCTACCCTAGTTTCTGACCCCTCCAGATCAGAGAAGGAGAGGAAGGGAAAGGGGCAGGAAGCTCTTACTTGACCAATACTGGCATCATCCTCTGTAGCCTAGGAAATGGTTAAAGGTGACTCTCATGGATGCTGCCATGAGTTTTCAGGGTCTTCAGGGATCTTTAGAGCTCCCAGTCTCCTGATAATGACCAGTGTATGTCTTATCCAGCTGGTCACTGACTCCCTCCACAGCCCTGAGAATCAGGAATGTCCCCAGCTTCTATCTGCAGAAGTCTCTTTATCCCTCTCCCCCAGGCCATCTTCTCCATGGGCTCTAGAAGATCCTCTGCAGCGCTCTTGCACTTGAGGCACAACTGGTCTCATGTTCTTCACTCTGGCAAACTATGGGAGTGCAGGGACCCCCAGTGAAGCCACCTACCTTGGTTCTACCTTTAAAGTAGCTGGTCAACCAGTGACCACCTTTGTTAGTCCATTAAGATACTACCTGAGACTGGGTAATTTACAAACAAAACAGGTTTAATTGCAGGGCAAGGTGTTCATGCCTGTAATCCCAGCACTTTGGGAGGTAGAGGTAGGTGGATCACCTGAAGTCGGGAGTTCACAACCAGCCTCACCAACATAGAGAAACCCTGTCTCTACTAAAAATACAAAATTAGCTGGGTGTAGTGGCGAGTGCCTATAATCCCAGCTATTCAGGAGGCTGAGGCAGGAAAATCACTTGATCTCGGGAGGCAGAGGTTGCGGTGAGCCGAGATTGCACCATTGCACTCCAGCCTGGGCAACAAGAGTGAAACTCTGTCTCAAGAAAAAAAAAGTTTAACTGACTCATGGTTCTGCATGGCTGGAGAGGCCTCAGGAAACTTACAATCATGGCAGAAGATGAAGCGGAAGCAAGGTATGTCTTACATGGTGGTCAGAGAGAGAGAGAGAGAAAGGGGAAAGCACCAGACATTTATCAAACAACCAGATCTCATGAGAACACACTCGCTATCACAAGAACAGTATGGGGAAAACAGCCCCCATGATCCAACCACCTCCCATCAGGTCCCTCGCTCAATACATGGGGATTACAATTTGGATTACAATTCAAGATGAGATTTGGGTGGGGACACAGCCAAATCATATCATCACCCTTTAGATTTCTCAAGTGAGAGTCTGGCACTTGTCCCCTGAACACCCAAAAGTGCAGAGGATGCTCATCCAGGCTTGAGGTGGGAGGTAGGCCCTTCTGACCTCTCCCCTTTGGAGAGCATGCGCCTTGGAGCTCACTAACAGGAGATGATGCCATAAATCCTCCTCAAATCTCGAATCTCTGACTCATTTATACGCTCATGGTTGATGAGGGTTACGGGTTGTTCAGCTGGTCTTCCTTCATAAATCCTCCAACAGGACCTTACTTCTCATCTATTGTCTGGGTGCCTCAGCTGGAACTTCCACTTTACCTGCCTTATTGATATACAAACCTTTGTAGTAATCATATAGAAACATAAGCAAGAAGGAAATACTCCAACATCAGGATAGTTGCTACATCCCTGGAGAGGAGGAGATGACAAGAAGGGCATCAGAGAGGGACAAAGAGTGTGGCCAGGATGGTGAATGTTATGTATCAACTTGGCTGGGCCATGGCACCCAGATATTTCATGAAACATATTATTCTAGATATTTCTGTGGAGATATTTTTTAGATGAGACAAACGTTTAAATCAGTAGGCATTGAGTACAGCAGGTTACCCTCTGCAACGTGGGCAGGCCTCAGCCAATCAGTTTGAAGGCCTGAGTAGAGCAAAGACTGACCTACCCCAACCAAGAGGGAATTCTGCCAAAAGACTGGCATTGTTTTTTGGTTTTGTTTGGTTTTTAGTTTACACAAAGGCAATTTATTCACAGCAAACAATTTGAGGAGTCCTGTTCACAAACAGTGAACACAGCAACCCTCCTTCTGGAAGATACTGTCAGAGCGGCTGGGGGTAATGTTCTCAATCTACCAGATCTTCATACGTGAGCGGGCAAGCGTTCGGGGGACCAACCATACCCCAGGTCCAGGGGTCTTGGTCCTATTTCCCCCTGTGGCCAGGAGCTTGATGTGTAAGGCAATGACGCCCAGCTCCTTGCCCCTCTGGACCACATCCTGAGCAGTCAACATGGCAGTACATGAGGAGGATTCATCTTGGTCAGCCTTCTCCTTCATCCCACTGGCCACATGGCAGGTGGTTCCTTGCCAGAAAGATCAGTGATATGAACAAAGGTGTCATTCAGGCTGCCTTAGGATTCAAACTGCAGCTCCTCCCTGGGTCAGCAGCCTGCTGGCCTATCCCAAAGATTTTGAATTTACTAGTTTCCACAATTGCCCGAGTCAAATCCTTGAGAGAGAGAGACCCTCTGGTATGGTTTGGCTCTGTGTCCCCACCCAGATCTCTTCTCGAATTGTAATCCCCACATGTCAGAGGAGGGACCTGGTGGGAGGTGACTGGATCATGGGGGCAGATTTTCCCATGATGTTCTCATGATAGTGAGTAAGTTCTCATGAGATCTGATGGTTTAAAGTGTGGCACTTCCCCCACTTCTCTCTCTCCTGCTCCACCATGATGAAGATGTGCTTGCTTCCGCCATGATTGTAAGTTTCCTGAGGTCTCCTAGCCATGCTTCCTGTTAAGCCTTTGGGACTGTAAATCAATTAAACCTCTTTTTAAATAAATTATCCAGTCTCAGGTAATTCTTTATAGCAGCGTAAGAATGGACTAATACACCCTCTTTTTTTCTGTTTCTCTGGAGAACCCTAACTAATATAAGGACTTAACTATAGATGGACAAGGTGAGGCAAGATGAGTATTATAGCTTGTAAAAGTTTTCTTTTTCTTTCTCTTTTGTTGTTAAAACCTGCACGGGCAGTTCCTGCCTTTTGCCACAGTGTATTTTATCCCTAGGTCAGGTTATGTTGCTCTTGGCCAAAGACTGCTTTGAGACAAATGCATTCCTGGAAACTACGTTGTAAATCCAATTGTCATAAAGCAGATTGAGCTTTCCCATGGAAACAATGTTACCAGCAGGACTAGTACCCTACCCTTGCACAGAGCTTCGTAGATCAAAAAGGACTTTCACATACACTGTTGCATTTACTCCTGGAAGGTAGCAATATGTTCTCTGCTTTTACAGAAGAAAATGAGGCGCAAAGAAACAATTTGCTAGGGTCAGATGGTTAATAAAGGACCCAGCTGGGACTCAGTCCTCATTTGGTGGTCTTTCCAACTTCTCAACCATGCAAGGTCTCAGCTTCACACATAACAAAAAGTGTAACCATTGCAAAAATTCCAGAACTCCAGGCCCCTACAACTACAATTTTGCTCTTAAGTCACACACACACACACACACACACAAACAGGTAAATGGGCATACTGATTCCTCAAGAGACCCCGAACTATAAAGCAGACATTTAGTATGTAAATAACCACCACAAAGTTCCAATGTGGTGGTTCACACCTGTAGTCCCAGCACTTTGGGAGGACAAGGCAGGAAGATCACTTGAGCCCTGGAGTTTGAGACCAGCCTGGGCAACATGGCAAAACCCTGTCTCTACAAAAAAATACAAAAATTAGCCAGGCATGGTGGTGCACACCTGTGATCCCAGCTACATAAGAGGCTGAGGTGGGAGAATTGCATCGAGGTTGCAGTGAGCTGTGTCTGTGCCACTGCACTCCAACCTGCACAGCAGAGCGAGATCCTGTCTAAAAAAAAAAAAAAGAAAACCCTGGACTTGGCTGGGCGCAGTGGCTCACGCCTGTAATCCCAGCACTTTGGGAAGCCCCGGCAGGTGGATCACAAGGTCAGGAGATCAAGACCACCCTGCCTAACACGGTGAAACCGCGTCTCTACTAGAAATACAAAAAATCAGCCGGGCGTGGTGGTGGGCGCTTGTAGTCCCAGCTGCTGGGGAGGCTGAGGCAGGAGAATGGCGTGAACCCGGGAGACGGAGCTTGCAGTGAGCTGAGATTGTGCCACTGCACTCCAGCCTGGGCGACAGAGAAAAAAAAAAAAAAAAAACCTTGGACTTGGCTTCTCCAGACCCCTTACTGGGAGGCACAGCCTTTGGCTGTGATGACACTCCTACTTTGATATTGCAGCTATACTATATTCTGCTCCACTAATAAATGCATATTCGGAAGCACCGCCCTTGTGAACCTCTGAACTTTCTTTAGAAATTGAGCCCTGTTTAGTGGCAGCTGCAGTGCATCGCCACTGTTACAGGTGGAGTTATTTATTTTCCCCCAAAATTTTTGTGCTAAAGTTCTAACCCCCAGTACTTCAGCATGTAGCCTTATTTGGAAAGCAGGTCATTGCAAATGGAACTAGTCGAGATGAGTCATACTAGAGTAGAGTGGGCCCCTAACCCAATACGATTTATAAAAAGGAGAAATTTAAACAGAGGGAGAACATGCAAAATTTGGAGTTATCCTTTCACAGACCAAGAACTAGCAGATGCTAGGAGGAAGATCTGGAACAGATCTCTCCCTGGTGCCTTCAGAGGGAGTGTGGCTCTGCCTACACCTTGATCTCAGACCTAGAAAGCCTCCAAATAAGTTTCTTTTTGTTAAGCCACCCAGTTTGTGGAACTGTATTATGGCAGCCTTAGCAGACCAATACGTGTGCAGCAAGCCCCCATTCTCTCCCTGTCCCACCTGCAACAAATGCTGCTGTCAGTTCAACTCTGGAATCCCTAGGTTCTCCCCCTCATCATTCTCCATGTGGGACCCTATGACTTTACCTCTCTTCTCCCCAAGCGAATGTGTTCTCTTCTTAGCCAAAGCATTGCTACTTATTTGCAAAATACAAGTAGTTTGTCCACAGCATGGGAATTGTTTGCCCAGAGCCCTACATACTTGCTCTCTCATATGAAAGGAAAAATAAATCCTGGGGCCCCCAAATCACTAAGCTAAAGGGACAAGTCAAGCTGGAAACTGCTTAGGGCCAACCCGGTCCCATTCTATTCAAAGTCACCCCTCTGCTCACTGAGATAAATGCGTATCTGATTGCCTCCTTTGGAGAGGCTAATCAGAAACTCACAAGAATGCAACCATTTGTTTCTTATCTACCCATGACCTGGAAGCCCCCTCCCTGCTTCGAGCCTCCCACCTTTGCTTCTAGTTGTCCTGCTTTTCCAGACCAAACCAATGTTCATCTTGCATATGTTGATTGACATCTCATGTCTCCCTAGAATGTATGAAACCAAACTGTGCTCTGATCACCTTGGCCACGTGTCATCAGGACCTCCTGAGGCTGTGTCACAGGTGCGCGTCCTCAACTTTGGCAAAACAAACTTTCTAAGTTAGCTGAGACCTGTCTCAGTTTTTCGGGGTTCACGCTAGAGAAGACATGGTGGCCAGCTTCAGAATCCCAAAGTGTCAGACAGGATGAAGCCTTAGAAGTCAGGTATTTCAAGCCTTGCAATTTGCAGAAGAAGAAGATGAGGACAAGGAAAGGGGGATCATTTTCCAAGGATCGCATGCCTAGCTCATTAATATTAGGGGTGTGATGATGACCCAGGAGTTCTGACTCTCAACTCAGTGCCTTTTTATCTGTCAATACTAGGTTTGCCTCCAGGGGTGACTCTCGTTACCAGCTGTCCTGATGTGCACCTCTCTTGCTCCTTAAAAGTGAATTGTTGGACACGCATGGTGGCTCATGCCTGTATTCTTAGCACTCTGGAAGGCTGAGGCAAGAGGATTGTTTGAGGCCAAGAGTTCGAGACCAACCTGGCCAACATAGCAAGACCCCCCCCATCTCTGTTTTAAAAAATAATAATGTTTAAAACAAATAAAGTGAATTGAATTTAGAATAGCAAACTTGGGCCAGGAGCAGTGGCTCATGCCTGTAATCTCAGCACTTTGGGAGGCCAGGTGGGGAGGATCACTTGAGGTCAGCAATTCAAGACCAGCCTGGGCAACATAGTGAGATCCCATGTCCACAAAACATTAAAAAAAAAATTAACAGGGCATAGCGGCACACACCTATGGTCCCAGCTACTTGGGAGGCTGAGGTGGGAGAATGGTTTGAACCTGGAAGATCAAGGCTGCAGTGAGCCATGATCACTGCACTTCACCCTGGACAACAGAGCCAGATCCTGTCTCAAAAAAAAAAGAATAGCAACCTTGATTGAGTCATCTTTGTAACCCCCTTCAGCAGTCCTTCACTGTGTGAGTATTTTTTGTTGTTGTTGTTTGTGTGTTTGTTTGGAGAGACGCAGTCTGGCTATCACCCAGGCTGGTTTCATTTAAACTATTAGGCTCAAGTGATCCTCCCCCCTCAGCCTCCCGAGTAGTTGAGACAAGTACACACCACCACACCTGGCTGATTTTTTAAAAAATTAGAGAGACAGAGTCTTGCTATGTTTCTCTAGCTGGTCAGCAACTCCTCGCCTCAACGTTCCTCCCACCTCAGCCTTCCAAAACCCTGGGGTTACCATCATGAACCACTATGCCTGGCCTAATAAATGTTTTAATTGGATTGATCCAAACATCCCTTTCTGTTCAAATCTAGAAGATCTATAGGGAATAAAACTCTAGGTCAGTGTTTCTCAAAGTGTGCCCAGGGGAACCCTTGCAAAACTTTTTTTTTTTTTTTTGGAGAAGGAATCTTGCTCTGTCACCCTGGCTGGAGTGCAGTGGCACAATCTTGGCTCAGTGGTCTGCAGTGGAGTCTGGGGACACAACTTAAAAATAAATTTTGCAGGCCAGGTGTGCTGGCTCACACCTGTAATCCCAGAACTTTGGGAGGCTCAGGTGGGTGGATCACCTGAGGTCAGGAGTTCGAGACCAGCCTGGCCAACATGATGAAACTCCATCTCTACTAAAAATACAAAAATTAGCCAGGCATGGTGGCAGGAGCCTGTAATCCCAGCTACTTGGGAGGCTGAGGCAGGAGAATCGCTTGAACCTGAGAGGCAGAGGTTGCAGTGAGCAGTGAGTCGGAATAGTGCCATTGCACTCCAGCCTTGGGCAACAAGAGTGAAACTCCATCTCAAAAAAAAAAAAGAAAGAAAAGAAGAGAAACACAGACACCTAGGTACCACCCCAGAGACTAATTCAACTGGTCTGGAGTGCAGCCTGGGGCTGGGGGATTTTTAATAACCGCTCAGGTGACTCTCTGGGCAGGCAAGATTGAACCCACTGCACTAATGCTTTAAGACACTTGAGCATTCCGTGTAAAGAAAATAAACAACTTGTCAGTTTGCTAGTACTCACACCACTTTTAAAACTCAAAGTTGCCAGGCACGGTGGCTCATGCCTGTAATCACAGCACTTTCAGATGCCAAGGCAGGTGGATCACCTGAGGTCAGGAGTTCAAGACTAGCCTGGTCAACATGGCGAAAACCCATGTCTACTAAAAATACAAAAATTAGCCATGGGGGTGCCCGCCTGTAGTCCCAGCTACTTGGGAGGCTGAGGTGGGAGAATCACTTGAACTTGGGAGGTGAAGGTTGCAGTGAGCCAAGATTGAACCACTGCACTTCAGCCTGGGCAACAGAGTGAGACTCAGTCTCAAAAAAAAAAAAAAAAAAAAAAAAGTTCCATGTCGCAGGAACCTACTCAGTCCTGGACAAACCAGGACTATTGGTCAACCCAATAAGGAATGACATCTACATACAATTAAAGATCAACAGGGGCCAGGTGTGGTGGTTCACTCCTGTAATTCCAGCACTTTGAGGTCAGGAGTTCGAGACCAGCCTGGCCAACATGGTAAAACCCCATCTCTACTAAAACTACAAAAAATTAGCCGGGCATGGTGGCATGCACTGAAATCCCAGTTACTCGGGAGGTTGAGGCAGGAGAATCACTTGAACCCTGGAGGCGGAGGTTGCAGTGAGTCAAAATCACACCACTACCCTCCAGCCTGGGTGACAGAGCAAGACTCCATCTCAAAAAATATGGCCAGGCACAATGGCTCATACCTGTAATCCCAGTACTTTGGGAGGCTGAGGTGGGTGGATCATGAGGTCAGGAGATGGAGACCATCCTGGCTAACGCGGTGAAACACCGTCTCTACTAAAAATGCAAAAAACTTAGCCAGGCACGGTGGCGGGCGCCTGTAGTCCCAGCTACTCAGGAGGCTGAGGCAGGAGAATGGCATGAACCTGGGGGGCGGAGCTTGCGGTGAGCGGAGATGGTGCCACTGTACTCCAGCCTGGGCGACAGAGCGAGACTCCATCTCATAAATAAATAAATAAGATCAACAGGGCACAAAAGTGCTGCGTGAGGCACTACGCAAAGGTGAGCCTGGTGTTTCTCTGTCGGAACGCCCCTCCCCAGCCCACCCAACTCTGGCTCTCTCCAGTTCTTTCCAGAGAGTTCACAGGGAGTTGCAGTGTTCCTGCAGGGTGGTGGCTGCCCCTGCATCTCTAGTCCTGATTTCCTGACAATTCAGAAAGCATTTCCATGTTGGCCCAAAGTTTCTGTTTCCTGTTCCCTCCCAACACTATTTTTAGATCCAGCAGACATTTCCTGCCTTGGCCTGTCCCACCCGCCTCAGTGTCTATCCCAGCCTCTGATATCAGGGTACATGCAGGGTGGGCCTCAAAGATGAAGTATCTGATTCCAGGCCTGGGACCCTGGTGGCCAGGAGCAGCTTAGCACCCAGCAGTGATCCCCCCAGGCTAAATTGCTTTCCTGGTTTACTTTGTAAGCTGTAAAATAGTAGTTTCTCAGGTCCTTTTCCTTCAGCCTGCCTATACCAAGCTCCCTGTGCCTTTATCCATCAGTCTACAGCCTTAAAGGTGGACGAGCCCAACATGGTGCTATGTTGGCTGACTGTGCTACAACTTACTCGAGCAGACAGCAAAGTTTCAGGATTAAAGGTCTATCTGCAGCCTCCATTTTCCAAATACCTCCTGTTTGTCAGGCACTATTCTCGTCTCATTAAAGCTCACCGCAATCTTATGAGGTAGCAAAAGTCTTCATTTCCCAGATTAGAAACCTGAAGCTCAGAAAGAAAGACAACTCACCCCAAGGTGCACAGTGGCAGAGCCTCACCAAACCCCATTTTACCAACTGAAATGCCTCTATGTCAGCATTTTTCAGTCTTTCCTTTTCTTTTTGTAATCGCCCTCCTATGGAGCCTTTGTAGACATTTTTTCCCCTAATGCTCCCTCCTTTATGCAACGTTAATACTACAGATAGACCACATATCAGCTTATGGACAGAATGTGTATCTATGCTTTATACATTTAAAAAATAAGAATTGGGCCGGGCACAGTGGTTCACACCTGTAATCCCAACACTTTGGGAGGTTGAGGCAGGAAGATTGCTTGAAGCCAGGAGTTTGAAACCAGCCTGGGCAACACAGCAAGACCTCATCTCTACAAAAAGTTTTGAAAATTAGCTAGGCATGTTGGCACGCACCTATAGTCTCAGCTACTTGGGAGGTTGAGGTGGGAGGAACACTTGAGCCCAGGAATTTGAGGTTGCAGTGAGATCACTGTACTCCAGACTGGGCGACAGAGCAAGACCCTGTCTCTAAGGAAAAAAGAAAGAAAGAAAGAATAGATTTTTTTACTCTTCAGGATCCAATTTCATCCCCTTCGGGTGGTAACACCCTTGCGGAGAATGCCAGCAGGGCTTGAAGTCTTACTGTTGTTTTTTTTTTTCTTGAGACAAGTCTTGCTCTGTTGCCCAGGCTGGAGTGCCGTGGAACAATCTCTGCTCAGTGCAAGCTCCGCCTCCCGGGTTCATGCCATTCTCCTGCCTCAGCCTCCTGAGTAGCTGGGAATACAGTTGCCCGCCACCACGCCCGGCTAATTTTTTTGTATTTTTAGTAGAGACGGGGTTTCACCGTGTTAGCCAGGATGGTCTCGATCTCCTGACCTCGTGATCCACCCGCCTCGGCCTCCCAAAGTGCTGGGATTACAGGCGTGAGCCACCGCGCCCAGCCAAAGTCTTACTGATTTATTCTTTTTGCAGCAGATGCTGGTGGAGAAGAAGAAGGTAAAACCATAGAGAAGTGTTTCCCAAACTGATATTCCCCAAACTGTAGTGTGGAGAGGTGGTTCCCAGGAAGGACTCCACGACCAAATGCACCTGGGAAATGCTGAATGCAACCCCCACCTTTGATTTTATCAAAACATCTGGGTAGCTACTTCAAAAACACTGTTTAACTATTTCTACAACTTAAATTATGTTTTACCAACATATCCTAATTTAAGTTGACCATCAATCTCTCTTTTTTCTCGTCTTCTCATTTTTTTCTCTCTGCATTTGAAATTTTCATAAATATTATAAAAATTAACTATATTATATGGCATAAATATTAATTGTATTCTAGTGTAAATATTAATTCTATTATAACATATATTAATTTTATAATATTGTTACGATTATATTGATTATATATTATATATAATATTGTTATATTAACGATATCATATTATTAATATTATAAATTACCTTGAGTTAATGTTTATAGAACATCCTTTTGGAAATGAGCCATAGATACAGGGTCGCTTTGTTTCCCATGTCAGTCTTGCTGGTGACATTGGCCTGTTTAGGTGAATAAGCAGCTTTTTCTGTGATCCAGTCAAGTCAGGCCAGTCAGACCAAGGAGCTATGACCATCAACGCCAAGAGAACACAGCAGCCTCAGCCCACCTCGCTGTATTTCAGCCAGGTGCAGGCAGCAGGAACCCAAGAAAAGAAATACGTCATCGCAGCGTCATTAAACTCTCACTTACTTTGTGCCAGACAGCAAAGCTGCCACTGGCAGGGCCCCACTGTCTCTGTGGGGGCCACTGCTGCCTTACGGGAGCCTACAGGAGCCCACAGCGCGGACCGTGGAGCCCTGGCCTCCTAGGTCCAGGGCAATCCGCAAAGGCACCCAGCTGCTCTGAGAGCTCCTCTTCCCCAAGCAGCACCAGCCTGTTGCCTTGAAATCCCCTGCCCTGTCTCCACTCTCCTATCCCAGTCACGTTCTAAAAAAGGGGCCACACACCTGGCTTCCAGGAGCTTCATAGACCGATTGCATCAGAATCTCAGAGCATTAGAATGTGAGTTTCACTCAGACGAGTCTGAAAAGACCCATGTGTGTATTCCTGAAACACTAACTCTTAAAGACCCCCATGTCAGATGCTTTGGGACCACAGCTTTTGTTCAGGTGAAACCCCTGATGCAGGCTTGTTGGAGAATTTATCTTGATGTGGCCTCTTAGCTGTAGTCAGGACCCTGGAGGGCAGGATGTGTTTGTTCATCTTTTTTGTCCCCCGTATCTAGCACAGTGCCAGGCAGGTACTGCGTATTTAATGAATACTTGTTGCGTCAGTAACCAAATGTACAAATGAATGAAGGAATCGTCGCGCGCTTACAGCAGAGTTATCAGCCCAGGCAGCTCTGTCTAAAGGACCTGGGCCTGCTCTTTAGGGAGAAGGGATCAGTAGTTAAAACCAGAACAACACCTGGACAACACATGTGCAATTACTCACAGCATTTGCTTTAATTGCTTAGTAAATCCACACAATGTAACTTTATGCGTCTCCAATAATTCCCTTGTTTGTTTTGAAAATCCTTAATAGAAAATAGACAGCGGGCCAAGCGTGGTGGCTCACGCCTGTAATCCCAGCACTTTGGGAGGCCGAGGCGGGTGGGTCACGAGGTCAGGAGATCAAGACCATCCTGGCTAACATGGTGAAACCCCACCTCTACCAAAAATACAAAAAACTAGCCGGGCGTGATGGTGGGCGCCTGTAGTCCCAGCTACTCAGGAGGCTGAGGCAGGAGAATGGCGTGAACCCGGGAGGCGGAGCTTGCAGTGAGCTGAGATCGCGCCACTGCACTCTAGCCTGGGCGACAGAACGAGACTCTATCTCAAAAAAAAAAAGAAAGAGAGAAAGAAAAAAAGAAAATAGACAACAGGTGGGTGTTGCATGGAGTAGAAATGCTTGACTGCTGACACCTGGCCACCTTTCCCGTGAACTGGCAAGGACGGAACCCGTGCTGGGATCCTGGAGGGGCGGCTCCACAATAGCCACCTGATTCTGAGGGGTTGCAAGCTGGTCCTGTACCTATCCTGCCATGCATGAGGGGCCTGCGACCTGCCACATCCTGTCACAGCCCCCTCCTCATCCATGTCATCCTCACGACCATCCTGGGAGGCAGGCAGCCTTGGAGACTTCGCTCCCATTTACGCTGAGACGTTTGGGGAAACCCAGGAAGAAATCCGACCCCCTTGGTACAGAGGTGAGAGAAGGAGGTCAAGACAAGACGCTGAAGAGGAGAGACACAAGCAGAGAGGGGGACAGGACCTATTCTTAAAAGAGTATGCGCCCAGGCCATGGCCGTGGTGAGACGCCCGGTCGCCCTTCCACTCTCGGCCACCAGGTGGCGGGCACAAGCCAACTAAGCCAGGCAGGGCTCAGGAGAAGCTGCCCAAAGGGCGGCCCAGGCAGAGGCAGCACTGCCAAGGTGGGAACATACCCAGGAGGACACCGCACAACACACACCCCACAACACACACAGTGCATCCCAACACACACACTACACAACATACATACCCCCAACACAACCCAACACACACCACACATATACACCACAACACACACCCCACAACACACACCCCACAACACACACAATGCATCCCAACACACACACTACACTACATACATACCCCCAACACAACCCAACACACACCACACATATACACCCCAACACACACTACATACACCCCTACAACACACACCCCACAACACAATGTACCACATACCACACAACGCATGCCACACACACCCCTATAATTCACACCCACAACACACAACATACCACACACACCCACAACACACACAACGCATCCCAACATCTGCTACACAACACACATGCCCACAACACAACCCAATACACACCACAAACACCCTTACAACACACATCCCACAACAGAATGGACCACATACCGTACAACACACACCACACATACACACCACACACACCCCTACAACACACACCCCACACACAACTCATCACACATCCATACAACACACCCCACAACACACACACAACATACCACACAACACACATCACACACCCCACAACAACACACAATGGACGACTCACCACACATACCCACAACACAACATAACACACAACACATACATCCCGACAACACCCACAATACAATGTACCAGACAACACACAACACACACAACATACACACAACACATAATGCAACACATAAACCTTACACACACATCACACAACACAAAAACAACACAGCACACACCACACACACCACAAATATACACCCCCACAACACATACCACTACAACAGATAAACACATCACACCACACGCACAACACACAGCATACACACCCTACATATACAATACAGCTCCCACACACCACAGCACACACAACATATACCACAACAAACAACACATACGACACACACAAAACACACATCACACACACACACACCACACCTGCAGCGACTGCTCACTATCCCTCCACTTTGGGACATGTTAGATTCTTCTGCCCCACTCCACACCCTGCTTATTCAGCCTCCAACCCCAAACCGCCCCCAACAGCACTCCTCCCCTTTTTCTCCTGGTATCTACAAATTCCAAAGTGCTCTTCATCAGCTTTTCCCAAACACGCCTGCCCAGGCCTTTCCCTCCCACTGTCCCCGCACCTCCACTGTCCACTCCTCATGAGGGAAAAATAAAACCTCCCCCAGGGGAACACTTTCTGCTTCACCAGGAGTTTTCCCACCTGCTTTCCTTTTGACCGTCTCAGCCATCCTATGAGGAAATTATGAGGACTGCCATTAGATGAGTTGGAAAGCAGAGTCCAGGAGGCTGAGCTCCTTGCCCGTCCAGATGGGAGGACAGGGCCAGCTCTTCAGATCCCAGGGTGCACCTCTGCGACCCCCACATCCCACGGCCACACCCACTCTCCAGACACACACCTGTCACTGCAAAGAAGCCCAGGTGTGATGGGAGGGACAGGTGAGGGGAATCGAGGGTCACTGCCCAGAGGAGGCAGAGAGCCCCATTCCACAAGGCTCCATCTGCTTTTCCAGAAGTTTCTGCCCTGGGAAAGAGGCACTCACAACCAGAGCTGATTTCTCTAGGGCTGAATTCTCAGTCTTCTTTGCGCAAAAGCGAAGAAGACTGAGAAAGTCACTTGCAACTTAGTGAATGGTCATTTCTGCTGGAATTTGTCGCATGTGTTAATGACTCAGCACAGGGGCTCCAGGGACAAAGGTTCTCAACACCCTGGCCACACGAAATGGGAGCTGGGTCTCTGTGGGACTGAGACCCTCTCCCCCATCCACAATTCCCAGCTTCAAGTTGTTTTAAATACAACAGATGGACCCAAACCTCCTTTTGGAGGCAGGAGGTATCTGCATAAGCCCTGCCTGGATGCCATTTCTTCACCCGCATCCATAGCACCTTCAGGTGGCTCCTGTAGGGATGTTAAGAAGCAGTAATTAAGGTTGGACGCCGTGGCTCACACCTGTAATCCCAGCGCTTTGGGAGGCCAAGGCAGGTGGATCACGAGGTCAGGAGTTGGAGACCAGCCTGGCCAACACCCTGTCTCTACTAGAGATACAAAAAATTAGCTGGGCGTGGTGGCACGCACCTGTAATCCCAGCTACTCGGGAGGTTGGGGCAGGAGAATCGCTTGAACCTGGGAGGCGGAGAATGCAGTGAGCTGAGATCCTGCCTCTGCACTCCAGCCTGGGCCACAGGGCGAGACTCCGCCTCAAAAAAAAAAAAAAGAAGAAGAAGAAGCAGTGATTAGGACTGAACACCTAAGACAAGGGACAGGCAGATGAACTCAGACACACTGCAAGTCCTGGGGCTCAGGCCTCTTTCAAGTCAAACACTGTTTTCAGCCCCCAGGAGCCTTCCTGACTTCTAACATGGAGACCCTTGCAGCCCAAGCCCACTTTAGGGTGGCTCTCAGACTTTGGGGTGTGGACAGCTGCTCCTGGCCTTGGGGAGGCCTCTCTCAGGCTCAGCCTCCTGCCCAGAGCTAGGACTTAGGTGAGTCAAGTGAGCACCCAGGGCACAGATATGCAGGGCGCTTCCTCTCAGGGCAGGTACTGCACCCTGAGCACCTCGCTGCCTCCTGCTAGCCCTGCTCCAAGCTACTCTTTCCCCTCCCATCCCTTCCTCCACCTCACACGTCCGTTTCTTCATCCAAAATATGGAGACCACAAATCTCACACAGTGGGTGCAATGCCCAAATGACATGTCACCATTTCAAAAATGCATTGTTTGTTCATTTTTCTTATTTCTATTTTTTGAAATGCTTCTCAAAGCAGTAGAAGTTCCCAACTGAATCCTTTGTTCAGAACGTGTAAACACGGCCAAGGAATGAGGGCTTGTTCTGGTGGAACCGTGTTCTTGGGGGTCAGGGAGGCGGGAGGAACAAAGACCTTTTCCACCTGCAATGGAGTTTCCCAAAAGTGTGAGAACTTCCTAAAGACCATTACCTAAGACGTTAAAACAGTCCCCAGCGTTCAGTGGGTGTGCAATAATGGCCAGTAACAGCATAGTCCGAATCCAGGCTGGATACGTCACACAATAGATGCGAGGTACCCCATGCTAAGATAACGTGGGATAAGAAACTGTGGTCTCAGCTAGGCACAGTGGCTCACGCCTGTAATCCCAGCACTTTGGGAGGCCGAGGTGGATGGATCACCTGAGGTCAGGGGTTCGAGACCAGCTTGGCCAGCATGGTGAAACCCCCTCTCTAATAAAAATACAAAAATTAGCCGGGTGCAGTGGCTCACACCTGTAATTCCAGCACTTTGGGAGGCCGAGGTGGGTGGATTGCCTGAGGTCAGCAGTTTGAGACCAGCCTGGCCAACATGGTGAAACCCCATCTCTACTAAAAATATAAAGATTAGCCGGGCATGGTGGTGGGCGCCTGTAATCCCAGCTATTTGGGAGGCTGAGGCAGGAGAATTGCTTGAATCTGGGAGGCGAAGGTTGCAGTAAGCCAAGATCATGCCATTGCACTCCAGCCTGGGTGACAGAGCAAGACTCCGTCTCAAAACAAACAAAACAAAAATACAAAAATTAGCTGGGCATGGTGGCAGGCACCTGTAATCCCAGATACTCGGGAAGCTGAGGCAGGAGAATCGCTTGAACCTAAGAGGTGGAGGTTGCAGTGAGCCAAGATCACACCCCCCAAAAAAGAAAGAAAATGTTGTCTTTCCACACAACAGAACTTGATGCAGCTATGGAAAGGAAGGAAACCTGCTACCTGCTACAACACAGAAGAACCTTGAGGTGAAGTGAATGATTACACCTATGTCCATGAAAAGAGTCCCCTCACATAAGGGATATAAAGAACTCAAACTCACAGCAACAGAAAGTAGGATGGTGGTTGCCAGGGGCTGTGAGGAAGGGAAACGGGGAGTCGTTCTTTAAAGGGTACCATTTTAGCTTTGCAAGATGAAAAGTTCTGGAGATTTCTTGTATAACGATGTAGATACATGTAACACTACTGAACTGCACATGTGAAAATGGTTAGGAGGGCCAGGCGCGGTGGCTCACGCCTGTAATCCCAGCACTTTGGGAGGCCGAGGCGGGCGGATCACAAGGTCAGGAGATCGAGACCATGGTGAAACCCCGTCTCTACTAAAAATACAAAAAACTAGCCGGGCGAGGTGGCGGGCGCCTGTAGTCCAGCTACTCAGGAGGCTGAGGCAGGAGAATGGCGTGAACCCGGGAGGCGGAGCTTGCAGTGAGCCGAGATCGCAGCCACTGCACTCCAGCCTGGGCGACAGAGCAAGACTCCGTCTCAAAAAAAAAAAAAAAAAAAAAAAAGAAAATGGTTAGGAGGGTAAATTTTATGTTATGTGGTTTTTACTACAATTAAAAACAAATGAGGGCCGAGTATGGTGGTTCACACCTGTAATCCCAGCACTTTGGGAGGCTGAAGCGGGTGGATCACATGGTCAAGAGTTTGAGACCAGCCTGGCCAATATGGTGAAACCCCATCTGTACTAAAAATACAAAAATTAGCCAGGCATGATGGCAGGAGCCTGTAGTCCCAGCTACTCGGGAAGCTGAGGCAGGAGAATTGCTTGAACCCAGGAGGCGGAGGTTGCAGTGAGCCGAGATCGCGCCATTTGCACTTCAGCCTGGGGGTCACAGAGAGACTCCATCTCAACAACAAAAAAAAGGCCAGGTGTAGTGGCTCATGCCTATAATCCTAGTATGTTGAGAGGCTCAGGTAGGTAGATGGCTTGAGCCCAGGAGTTCAAGACCAGACTGGGCTACATAGGGAGACCCCCACCCCTATCTCTACAAAATAATTAAAAATTAGCCAGGTATGGTGGCATGTGCCTGTAGTTCCAGCTACTCAGGAAGCCAAGGCAGAGGATCACTTGAGCCCAGGGAGCCAAGGCTGCAGGGAGCCATGATGATGCCCCTGCACTTTAGCCTGGGTGACAGGAGACTGCCTCTAAAATAAATAAACTAAGAATGAATGATGAATGAATGAACCTGAGTGAATGGTGACCCAAGCACAGAGTTCGAAATCTGAAATGGTGCAGCCGAGAGTATCCCTCCCTCCTCGGCCCCACAGTTTTGTCCAGCTGAGACCAAGTTTCCACAAACCACCAAGCCAGTTTCAAAGGGGAAAGGAAATCACAGGAACCAAGCGGAGGAGGTGGAAGGAGTTTGTTTACATGATTGTTGTAAGAATTTCTGAGTTCAAGGTTTGTCATGTGCCCTGCGTTGAAGGCCGTTTTAGGCATCAACTCAGTGAATCCCTCCTTCCCAGGCACCTCCAACACAGCCCCCAAACTGCAGGCACCTGCTCAGTGCTGGGCACACGCTTGTGGAATGATTTTGTCTGAGACTTGGCCCCCACCACCCCGAGCAGGCCTAAAGCACACACAGCCAGGGATCCCCGCAGGATTCCAGTTCCAGAGTCCTTGGTAGCATCTACCCAGGGAGCAGCCAAGACAACCAGCATCCCCGGTGACTGCACGCTTTCTGCCTACACCCTTCTGAAGCTACTGTACTCAAACGTGGCCTCATCACCTAGATGTTAAGAGAGCAAGAACCCTGGCAAGGTGGGAACAGAGTGGATCTATCAGGAAGACAAGTGATGACGGCATTTCTGAGCCCGTGGGCAAAGGGCCTGTGTGAGAGCTTGCAGAGGCACGTGTGTCCAGGCAGCCAGGGCTAGAGAGGGAGGCCAAGCACCATCGCCCATGGCCTGGTTCTACCACTTTAAAAGGAAATGCCTCCCCAGCTCATGATACATGGCAGGCACTTTGCACAACTTCTCTGATTTTGTCCGGGTAACCACCCTGAAAGGTGGCTGCTAATGTTCCATCCCAGGAGGCTCCAAGTTGTTGACTGGCTTGCCAGAGGTCAGGCAACCAAGGAGGGGTGGTGGCGGGATGGGAAGTTAAGCCTGCCTCTGAGGAGGTAACTTCTGAGGAAGTTAAGCTAGCCTCTGAGGATGCAGTCAGCAGTCAGCCACGGGTCCAGGGCCGCTGCGTGGGGACATCACCAACTGAGCTTCCCAGACCAGCTCAGGCTCAGCTCCTAAGAGCCTCCTCCTTACCCAGCCTTTGGCATAGAAAGTGTTAACGTGAGAGTCACAGCCAGGCTCCTAACACCTGTTCCCCAACTCTCTGCATTTCCCGAACCCCACTGGTTTCCAAACCAGTCCTGGACCTGAGTTCGTCACGCGCTTTTTTAAACTTGTAATTGTAAATGAACTTTTCCTTCCTGCCTTTCTAGCCTCAGATCACCCCAGTCTTTTGGAAAAAGCGACATCACACTTTGCATCCTTGCCTGTTGGTCAATTTCTTCTGTTCCAGCTCTGAGTTTTTGGCAATTCTTTCTCTTTTCTTCCCTTCCTTGGACTCTCCTTGTCAACCCTTCAATTGTTTTGTAACCCTCCTCAAAGCATTCCTGCTAGGAACGTATTTACACTCCTCAATCTCTTGTTTTCACAGAAGAATAACACAAAAGCAAACACCACAACCACCACAATCAAAGCAGCTAATTCCCGAGCTCTGGGAGCAAGGCCTTTAAAGAATGGAGTCAGGTTTGATTTTGGGTGGGGGTGGGTCGGTGGAGGGTTAGGGCAGAGGAGGAGACATTCCTGGCTTAGGAGCAGGGAGTTTAGGGTTATCTCGAAATAATTGCACTTAAAAGTGGTTGCTTCACTTCAAAGGAGCTTTTAGGGCCGATGTGGGCTCTGGCCATCAGAGCCTGTCCGCTGAGCATGCAGTAAAAATGTGAGAAAGAACAGAAGCAGGGCCCCGCCCTCCACGCCACCCTGGGTCCCACACAGACAGCCAGGCTGTCAGGGCAGATTCCAGAGCTCGTTACAGGCGTTACTGTGAATCTCACCTCCTCGCAAGGTAGCCTCTTTTGTGGCAAAGGGAGAAACTGAAGCAGAGGGCAGGTGGTACCCAGTCCTCATGGAGCAACGAGGACTCTGAGCCACCCTGGGCCTATCTCCATACACCCTCCTCCCCCAACAACCCCTCACCAGGCTTCCTGCCTCACTTGGTGGCTTTCACACATGTCCCAGGCTGTGGGGACAGTGGTGGTAGAAGAGGCTTCTGGAGAGACCCAGTGTGCAGCAGGGAGACCAGCATCACATGCGCAACCTCCATGCCTCCAAAGGGCCAGGCCTCTAGGCTGATTCTCAAGAAGCAATTAGAAAAAGTAATAGTGGACAACCTTTAGTGAGCACTTACGCTACGGTTTTGGCGTTACACCAAGGGCATTTTTCTCCTTTAAGCCTGTTAACTACCCAGTGAGGGAGCTGATCTAACCATTTCCAAAATTCAGACAGTGGTTCAACATCACCAAACATTACGGAAAAATGAAAATCAAAACCACAGTGAGGGCTGGGCACCATGGCTCATGCCTGTAGTCCCAACGCTTTGGGAGGCTGAGGTAGGCAGATCACTTGAGTCCAGGAATTCAAGACCAGCCTGGGGAACATGGTGAAACCCTATCTCTACTGAAAATACAAAAATTACCCAGGCGTGATGATGCGTGCCTGTAGTCTCAGCTACTTAGGAGGCTGAGGCAGGAGGATCATTTGAGCTCCAGATGCAGAGGTTGCAGTGAGCTGAGATTGCACTGCTGTACTCCAGCTCGAGCAACAGAATGAGATCCTGTTTCAAAGAAAAAAAAAAAAAGAAAAAAATCACAAGGAGATAATCACTTTACATCCTGTAGGAGGCCATTATAAAAAAAAAAAAAAAAAAAAAAAAAAAAAGGCCAGGCGTGGTGGCTCACACCTGTAATCCCAGCAGTTTCAGAGGCCGAAGCAGGCAGATCACAAGGTCAGGAGATTGAGACCATCCTGGCTAACATGGTGAAACCCCGTCTCTACTAAAAACACAAAAAGATTAGCCAGGCGTGGAGGCGGGCCCCTGTAGTCCCAGCTACTCAGGAGGCTGAGGCAGGAGAATGGCGTGAACCTGGGAGGCGGAGCTTGCAGTGAGCCGAGATGCACTCCAGCCTGGATGACAGAGCGAGGCTCTGTCTCAAAAAAAAAAGAAAAGAAAAGAAAAGTAAGAACTGTTGGCAAGGATGTGGAGACGCTGGAACCCTG
Organism: Chlorocebus sabaeus; assembly: GCF_047675955.1. Taxonomy (NCBI): domain Eukaryota; kingdom Metazoa; phylum Chordata; class Mammalia; order Primates; family Cercopithecidae; genus Chlorocebus; species Chlorocebus sabaeus. Next base: position 104,634,395 of record NC_132924.1, on the reverse strand, counting down.
TGCACGGTTGTGGGATAGTAACATGACGCAGGTGCTACGGAAACCAGCATGGTGGTTCTTCTAAACAGGTAAGTCATTCTCAAAAGAACACAAGGATTCATGAGAATGTGCGTGGCTTCAGATGTCTGTGCCCCAGATTATGCATTTTGATCAATAAATGGAGTGAATTCTTTTAAATAAAAATAGAATGGCAATATGATCCAGCAATTCCACTTCTGGATAATACCCCAAATAATCGAAAGCTGGTACTCAAACCCCCATGTTCATAGGAGCGTATTCATAATGGGCACGAGGTGGAAGCCACCCAAGTGTCCATCGATGGATAAATGGAAAACAAAATGTGGTATATTCATCCAATAGAATATTATTCAGCCTTCAAAAGGAAGAGAATTCTTTCAGTGGGGCATGGTGGCTCACACCTTTAATCCCAGCAGTTTGGGAGGCCGAGGTGGGTGGATCACGAGGTCATGAGTTCAAGACCAGTCTGGCCAACATAGTGAAACCCCGTCTCTACTAAAAATTAAAAAAAAAAAAAAAAAAAAAAAAAATTAGCCAGGTGTGGTGGTGTGCACCTCTAATCCCAGCTAGTCGGGAAGCCGAGGCAGGAGAATCACACGAACCTGGGGGTGGAGGTTGCAGTGGGCGTGGTGGTTCACTCCTGTAATTCCAGCACTTTGGGAGGCCAAGGCGGGTAGATCACGAGGTCAGCTGTTCAAGACCAGCCTGGCCAAGATGGTGAAACCCCTTCTCTTCTAAAAATACAGAAATGAGCCGGACATGGTGGCAGGCATATGTAATCCCAGCTACTTGGGAGGCTGAGACAGAGATTTACTTGAACCCTGGAGGCGGAGGTTGCAGTGAGCCGAGATCGTACCACTGCACTCTAGCCTGGGTGACAAGAGTGAGATTCCATCTCAAAAAAAAGAAAAAATAAAAAAAGGAAGGGAATTCTGAGCGGGGCACAGTGGCTCACACCTGTAATCTCAACACTTTGGGAAGCCAAAGCAGGAGGATCTCCAGAGGCCAGGAGTTCAAGAACAAGGTGGCAACATAGCAAAACTCAGTCTCTGTGAAAAGTTTTTTATTTGTTTTTAATTAGCTAGGCATAGTGGCACATGCCGATAGTCCCAGCTACTCAGGAGGTTGAGGTAGGCGGATCAATTGATTGAGCCTAGTTGTACGAGGCTACAGTGAACTAGGATGGCACCACTGCACTCCAGCCTGGGCAGCATAGCAAGACCCTGTCTCAAAAAAAAAAAAAAAAAGGAAATTCTGACACAGACTACACACCATGGATGAAACTCAAGGACATTATGCTAAGTGATATAAGCCAGTCACAAAAGACAAATACAAATACTGTATAATTCCATTTACATGGGGTACCTAGAGTAGTTAAATTCACAGAGACAGAAAGTAGAAGGGTGTTTCAAGAGCCTTGGCTGGAAGCTTGGGGGAGGATAGGGAGTTATTGTTTGGAGGATACAGAGTTTCAGTTTTGCAAGATGAAAAGTCCTGGGGATAAATGATGGCACAACATTATGAATATACTTAACGCCACAGAACTCCCTTAAAAATGGTTAAGATGGAAAATTTTATTTTATGTGCATCTTATCACAATTTAAAAGTTTTTTTATTTTTTATTTATTTATTTATTTTTGAGGTGGAGTCTCATCACTCAATCTGTCACCCAGGCTGGAGTGCAGTGAGTGGTGCAATCTCAGCTCATAGCTCACTGCAACCTCTGCCGCTCGGGTTCAAGTGATTCTTCTGCCTCAGCCTCCCCAGTAGCTGGGATTACAGGTGTGCACCACCATGCCTGGCTAATTTTTATATTTTCAATAGAGACAGGGTTTCACCATTTTGACCAGGCTAGTCTTAAACTCCTGACCTCAAGTGATTCGTCCACCTCAGCCTCCCAAAGTGCTGGGATTACAGGCATGAGCCATCACGCCTGGCCTTTAAACTATTTTTTAATGAGGAAATTAAATTGTCCAGGATTAAGAAACTCTCCCAAGGACACGGCTGAGATTTGAACTCAAGATCTACCTAGGTGCCGGGCGAAGTGGTTCACGCCTGTAATCCCAGCACTTTGGGGGGCTGAGGCGGGCAGATCATGAAGTCAGGAGATTGAGACCATCCTGGCTAACATGGTGAAACCCTATCTCTACCAAAAATACAAAAAATTAGCTGGGCATGGTGGTGGGCGCCTGTAGTCCCAGCTTCTCGGGAGGCTGAGGCAGGAGAATGGTGTGAACTGGCAGGTGGAGGTTGCAGTGAACAGAGATGATGCCACTCCAGCCTGGGCAACAGAGCGAGACTCTGTCTCCAAAAAAAAAAGAAAAAAGGCCAGGCGTGGTGGCTCACACCTGTAATCCCAGCACTTTGGGAGGCAGAGGTGGGCGGATCACTTGAGGTCAGGAGAAACCCCGTCTCTACTAAAAATACAAAAATTAACCGGGTGTGGTGGCGGGCTCCTATAGTCCCAGCTACTCGAGAGTCTGAGGCAGGAGAATTGCTTGAACCCAGGAAGCAGAGCTTGCAGTGAGCCGAGATCGTGCCACTGCACTCCAGCCTGGGTGACAGAGGGAGACTCTGTCTCACAAAAAAAAAAAAAAAAAAAAAAAAAAAAACAGATCTACCTGGGGTCAAAGCACCCAACTTCCAAAGGCTTCTGTAGAGTCAGCCACATTCCCTTGCTTGTGCCCTGGTAACCACAGCACACTTTTCCCAGCCGACACTCCAGGCTCCTGTGCACATGGTGGTTGGGGCATATGCACCTATTAATCCACGCCTATTTTTTGGGCACCTATACACCAGGTTCTGTACCAGGCACAGAGTACGAAGATGAATAAGACAGAACAGGTTCCTGTCCTCATGGTACTTATATTCTATGAGGAGAGACAGACGATAAATACATAAACAAATATCCGAGAAAATGACAGATCATAATGAGAATTGTTAAGGAAATAAACCATTAATAAGAAGGGAAATAAGGGAGGGTGGGAGGAGAGAGCAGGTGGCTTTAGCTGGGATTGTTAGGGAATGACCTTGTGAGGAGGGGACGTCTCAAATGGGGCCCACAGGTATTGCCAACAGAGGATACAGTTTATCAAAGACGGAGCCAGGAACAAGCTCACCATGGTGAGAGAGAGGGGGCCAGAGTGGCTAACCCAGAGAGAAAGAGGTGAGAAGGGGTAGGAGATGGAGATGGAGAAGCAGCAGGGCCAGGTTCTAAGGGACCTTGGAGGGCTTGCTGAACAGTCTGAATTTTCTAAGGGCAATAGGAATAATTGAAGGGTTTCAAACGGGGAGGCATGGTGTTTGATTTTTGCTTTAGAAATAACTCATAGATGCGGCTTTTTTCTATGTGAAGTGAACTTGTCCCTGGGATGTCATCAAACCTCTGCTCTATCAGGGGGACTCAGGGCCCAGACCAGGACCTCCTCCTGGATAGAGGCGTCCTGGCCCATGATACAAATGCACTCTATTCTCGGCCATGCGCGGTGGCTCATGCCTGTAATCCCAGCACTTTGGGAGGCAGAGGCAGGTGGATCACAAGGTCAGGAGTTCAAGACCAGCCTGGCCAACTTTGTGAAACCCTGTCTCTGCTAAAAATACAAAAAAATTAGCCGGGAGTGGCGGCAGGCGCCTGTAATCCCAGCTACTCGGGAGGCTGAAGCAGAGAATTGCTTGAATGCGAGAGGTGGAGGTTGCAGTAAGCCGAGATCACCCCACTGCACTCCAGCCGGGGTGACAGAGTGAGACACTTGTCTCAAAAAAAAAAAGAAAAAGCACTCTACCCAGATCTTCTGCATCTTTGTCCCCTGGGGCACACTGACATTTCCACAAGGGCTCTCTCAGAAAGAAGAGGGCCTTGGAGACAGCATCATATCCGGGAGTAGCTGAGAAACACTCTGAACTGGCACGAAAGGGCTAGGGGCTAGACCTGCCTTTCCCCAGCCTCCACATCCCCCATCTGTAATAGGGAACCAGTAAGGAGAGGGAGGAGGAAATCCCTGCTCATCTTTGCTGAATTATGACTTAAGGAGTCAGTGTAGGAAGGACGTAGGAATTAATTCCCTAAGTTACAAGGTGCCCTTTCTCTAAAAGGTGGAGTATTTTTAGCTTCCTAAGCAGCTCAAGAGAGTCAGGAGCTGTTTACACAAGAGACAACTGAGACGCAGAGATGAAGGTTCTGAAGGCCCTAATCACTGACAGAACCACAAAGAGAACCTGGGTGTTCCCTTCCCGAGTGTGGCAGCCCCGGGGCCCCTGCGCCTGTCTATAAGCAGGAGCCTGTGCTCCCAGGATCGGCCAGCCTCATTATTACACCTGCTGTCACCCAGGGCCCACCCTGGACCTTCTGAACTCTCTATCAGCGGCTAGCCCTGATATAATCCATCTCCATCTGCCCAAACTGTGAGAACTACGTGGCAGGTGGAGTGATGCTTTGCTTGACCACCACAATGGTTTCCATTAAAATAACCCAGCTCCAGTTAGGCGGAGCCTCCTGGATGGGGCTCCCTGTGTGCTCACACTCTGAGCTCATCATTCTCTTTTCTCTGAGCTTCAGTGTCCCTGTCTCTGGGGTATCCTCACTCTCTCCTCTGCGCCTCCTGCCGTCCCTGTTTTCTGGTACCTACAATGGCCACCCCTTCAAAGTTGCGATAGCCAAGGCTTCATCTTCAGCCATCTGGTCCTTTCACCTCACGCTCCCCTGGACTGGAACCATCACCCCCTTCCTGAGGGGACCTGGCACCAGCTCCAGCCCTAATCCAGCTCTGGGCTAAAGAGGCCCACTGGCTACAGAACCCCAACCCCCATGACTGTCCTACAGACACAAAACTTAGCTTGACTGATGTCAAAATAATTACTTCCTTCCCCAAACTGGCTCCCTCTCCTGGGTTCCATCTCCTTAAATGCCATGGTATTTGGCAGCCAGACATTCATCCTCTCTGACTTCACCCATGCTCATTTCCCAGGGGAAATGACGACGTAGAAGAGTTCTCCTTTCAGCATGCCTCTCCCCACTGTCCTCTCACCATCGCCACCACCATGCCCAGCCCTCACTCAGGCATGCGGCTCTGTTGCCTGGATGACCACAGTGTATCTCAAATGGCCACTAAGCTTCTGAGCCCTACCCGACACCAACCACTAGAGGTATTTCTCCAAATCATAGATCTATCCGCACACGTTACTTCCTGATTCCAAAATCTTCCACGGTCCCCCACGGCCTCCGAGCCCTTCCTAATCCACTTTAACCACCTTTCAGAGGCTGCTCTCACATTCTGCAAAGCGCCCTTCTCCTCAGCAAGGCCACGTTCGTCGTTTCCAAACGCACCACACACTTTTTACTCACTTTCTTCGTTCAGTTCCTCTGCCTAAAATGAGAATCCCTCCCTCCACTCCTACCACTAGGCAAAACCTAGACTCCATTCAGATGCCATCTCCAGCGAGGGGGCTTTCTCTGACCCTCTGTCCTAAGGGCTGCATCACCCTGACTCTGTCTTTAGCCGCTGGGCTACAGTCCTTTAGGTGATGGCCGCTTCACCTGCCTGGGAGCTCCTGAATAAGAGCAGGTCCTGCCTTTGTATCTCTGGCTCCTCTCAAGGTGCTAAGCACATCATGTGCTCAGACATAGACAGAATTAGATTCATTCATACATTCATTCATTTATTCAGTCAACAAATAATTATTTACACCTCCTCTCTATGCAAAGCATAGTTTTAGGCACTGGGGAGAGCAGAGGCAGGTGGTGGTGGTGTGCAAGGATGCTTGACCCAGAATCCACTAGAGAACTAAGATGTGCGGCCAGGCGCGGTGGTTCATACTTGTAATCCCAGCACTTTGGGAGGCTGAGGTGGGCGGATCACCTGAGGTCGGGAGTTTGAGACCAGCCTGACCAACATGGAGAAATCCTGTCTCTACTAAAAATACAAAATTAGCCGGGGGTGGTGGTGCATGCCTGTAATCCCAGCTACTCGAGAGGCTGAGGCAGGAGAATCGCTTGAACCCAGGAGGCAGAGGTTGCAGTGAGCGGAGATCATGCCATTGCACTCTAGCCCAGGCAACAAGAGGAAAACTCCATCTCAAAAAAAAAAAAAAAATAGTGCACACACACCTGTGCCACTTGACATGTGACCCATGGCACATGCTTGACCCAGAATCCGCTAGATACCTAAGATGTGTACACTCATACCTGGTCCATCTGACACATAAGAAGGGCTGTGTGAACATTGCAAAGGGCAGGGGGATCCATGGAGGGACATATCCCAGCACAGTGACTGCCTCTTCCCCAACAGTCCAAGGGGCCTGCTGGGACCCAGGCCTGGGAAGGGGTTGGAAGCTATTGCTGAACACCAGGCAGCATCAAGCATTCCAGTTCAGTTCTGTTCAAAAATGCTTCAGGCACCATGCTAGGAGCCACTCAGACATGTGCGTTCCCACTGTCCTTCACGGTCTCAGATCCCATGACCTTCGGGAAGACCTCTCTGTCTACCCCAGGCCATGAGAACGTTCACTCCTCCAGACTCCTACAGCACTCACTCCCTGCGGTGTGGAAAATTGTGCTCCACCGGTTCTTTTCTTTTTTGTTTTTTGAGATGCAGTCTCACTCTCTCACCAGGCTGGAGTGCAGTGGTGCGATCTCGGCTCACTGCAACCTCTGCCTCCCGGGTTCAAGTGATTCTCCTGCCTCAGCCTCCTGAGTAGCTGGGATTACAGGCATGCACCACCATGCCCAGCTAATTTTGTATTTTTAGTAGAGATGGGATTTCTCCAGGTTGGTCAGGCTGGTCTCAAACTTCTGACCTCAGGTGATACACCTGCCTCGGCCTCCCAAAGTGCTGGGATTATAGGCATAAGCCACCGCGCCTGGCCTAATTTTTGTATTTTTAGTAGGATTTCACTATGTTGGCCAGGATGGTCTTGTTCTCTTGACCTCGTGATCTGCCTGCCTCGGCCTCCCAAAGTGCCGGGATTACAGGCATGGGCCACCGTGCCCGGCCTCCACTGGTAATTTCTATCTGTAGGTCCTATTCTTTGTATCAGTCAGCGTCCAGCAGAAAACAAATAGCACACTCTAACTAGGATGATTGTAGGAAAGGTTTTTTTTTGAGATAAAGTCTCACTCTGTCACTCAGGCTGGAGTGCAATGGCATGATCTCGGCTCGCTGCAACCTCCACCTCTCAGGTTCAAGCAATTCTCCTGCCTCAGCCTCCCAAGTAGCTGGGACTATAGGTGTTCACCACCACACGCAACTAATTTTTGTATTTTTAGTAGGGTTTCACCATGCTAACCAGGATGGTCTCGATCTCTTGACCTCGTGATCTGCCTGCCTTGGCGTCCCAAAGTGCAGGGATCACCTGGCTAATTTTTGTATTTTTTAGTGGAGACAGGTTTCACCATGTTTCCCAGGCTGGTCTCGAACTCCCGACCTCAAGTGATCTGCCCACTTTCACCTCCCAGAGTGTGGGATTACAGGCATGATGAGCCACCATGCCTGGCCTATTGTAGGAGAGTTTTAAAAAGAAAAGGGCTGTTTACACAGGGCAGATTGAAGAGGAACCAGAGGAGACAGGGCTATACCCCAGGGCTGGAACAAGGCACCTACTTCCCCTTTGAACTGAACAGACTAGGAAAAAGTTTACCACTAGTCCTGGAGAGGAGGGCAAATAGGACACTTGGACAGGAGGCGCAGCTGTTCATTCAGGGATCCCCAGAGAGGGAGCAAAAGAAATAAATCCCCAAAGCATCTTCCTCTATCCCACTGATCTCTTGCCAGAGCTTCCCGCTGGCCAAACAGAGGGCAAGGGAGGCCCTGGTGTAGTCTGCACGAAATGCAGACAGGGGTGGGGCTGGGCCCCCAGGGGCAAACAGGTGACATCTGACACATTCTTCTCCAAACTTCAGGAAGCTCCCAGGCGCAAGAGGTGTTTGTTCTGCACCTGGCATCAGCCTCTCTCAGAATGCACCTTGAGAGTGTTCTGGCTGCATTAGCAACTGTCATGTTCCTTCTCAAGGTTGCTCCTAGCCCTCCTCGGGGCCAGACTCATTCAAAGCAAAGGAGATCTGCAGACAGAGACCAAAAGCCTGAGCTGGACTTTAGGCCAGGAAGGCAGTGTCTCTACACCTCAGTGACTTTACCTGTTAAAAATAAAACCAATGAAAAATCAGAGGATTGTTACAAGGATAAAGAGGTATTTTACAAAGCATGTAGAGGTGTGTCCATCAGATAACAACACTGGATACCCAATACATGTTCATTGTCAGCTGCTGTTTGCTGAACTCCCATTGTCTGCAGAGCAAAAGGCCCTGGGCCCAGCTCTGATAAGACCCCCCTCAGGCAGAGCTGGCTTTCTTCGGAACCCTTTTCCACCATCTTCCCTGCCTCTTCCCACCTGCTAACATCTCTAGGTACAGTGTTCTGTACCTTCTGGGCCTGAGAGGTGATGGGAGGTTCAGTTGCTTCCTGCAAGTGCCCTGCTGACACAGACCCTGATACAGACCCTGAGGCTGACGAGGGGCCTGCCCACCCAATGCCAAGACCCAGGGTTGGCCTCACAGATACATTGGGATTTGCAGTCTTTGTCCGCTAACCTACCTAGACGCTCTGGGTTTGAGTTTTCCACCCAAGACTGGCCAACACCTGACTGTGGAGTCCTGGGACCACCGTGTTCCCTTTCTAGGGGAGCCAGTGTTTCTCTCTCCAACACAGAGCCCATCACCTGGCTTGTAAACATCTAGAGAGGGAGGCTGGGGAATGGGGCCACTGGGATTCCAGGGCTGCCCACCAACACCCTTTGACATAATTCCCAAGTTGTACCAGGAACGTGGGAGCCCGTAAGTCCTCCTGAAGTTTCTCTAAACATGGGGGTCCCGGGTACAAGGCGGCTCCAGTCACAACCCCCAGCTAGGAGCTGGCAAGGCGTGCAGGGCTTTGCCCTTTATCATCATGTCAGCCCAGCCAGGAAGCTCCCCCGCCCCGCTCACCAGCACCATAAACAGGGCCCAGAGCAGGAGAGATGGGGGTGGAGGTGGGGGGATGACGGACTGCTCTCTCCGCAGCAGTCAATTAAGAAGGAAGTTTAAGTTAAAAGGGCCATTGCGTTATTCCACTTATGAGAGGAATGTGGCCTGGGGCGGCAGTGGTACCTGCTCTCACGGCTCTGGTGCTCTCCCTGTCATGGTGATAAGGGGGTTCTGGGGGAGTGAGGCTCTGTCTTCTGGAAGTGCTCACCCTGAGCTGCCTGCAGGGCCCACAGCAGGGTATCCCAGTCAGCAGGTTCATCCAGGACCCCCCCAAACCCCACAGCAGGTCCCCCAGGCCTCTCTGGTGCATCCTCTTTTGTCCGCTCTGTGTCCTATGCCCCATCCTCGGAGATGCCCAAGTCCGTCTGCCCCCAGACCTATGCAGATGTGGCCGTGTGAGCCAGGCAGCTTGAATAGAGGGGCTACACTCCATCGGCATCAGGGCCCACTCCAGTGTAAACGCCCAGGACTGGCAGGATACCTGAGGGCACCGGAGAAAGAACACTCCCACCAGCTGGCTGATACTCACAATTTCACCCTTAGACATTCATGTCTTCTACTTAAAACTCTGTATCTTCAGGAGTCCTCATATACTCCTACCACCCCCTTCCCTTTAGGCACTCACATGTTAATTCCAATGGCAGCTTTCCAGAGACAGTGGCCTTGCTCTGGTTGTCCACCTTGGAGTACACAAGTCCTGGTACCAAGAGGGCATGGCCTGCCAATGAGGAGACGCTGCTGAGGACTGGCCCTTCTGAGACCACATGGCTCAGTAGAAAGGGCAGCAGCCCAAGGGTCAGGAGTCCTAAGCTGTGTGAGCTTCAGCAGGTCATTTACTCTCTCCGGGTGTCAGTTTTCCCAATTCTAAAATGAGGGGATGGGAGCAGATGTCCTCTAGCTTCCTCCCTGCTCCAGAATGCTCTGCTGTGCATGAACCTGACCCTCAAAGACAAAGAAAAGCCCCAGCCCAGGCATGCCCGGTGGCGGCTGAAGGCAGCTGAAGTTTAAAGTTTTCAGCAGATGCTTCCAGGCATCCCTTCTGCCTCTTTTCTGCCATCCTCAGGCTCCTCCATGGGCCCCAAGTCTTGGGTCTCCATCTATCCTTCTGGACCATGCTGATGTTGCCACACACTCACACCAAGCAGGTCTTCCAGCCTTCTGAGTTTGTATAAAAGCAAGGTCCTGGACCAGGCACAGTGGCTCACACCTGCAATCCCAGCACTTTGGGAGACCAAGGCAGGTGGAATGCTTGAGTCCAGAAGTTCCAGACAAGCCTGGGCAACATGGAGAAACCCTGTCTCTACAAAAAATACAAAAATTAGCTGGGCATGGTGGCACATGCCTGTAGTCCCAGCTACTCAGGAGACTGAGGCAGGAGGATTGCTTGTGGCCAGAAAGTTGAGGACGCAGTGATCCAAGATTGCACCATTGCACTCCAGCCTGGGTGACAGAGTGACACTCTGTCTCAAAAAGTAAAAAATAAAAAGCAAGGTCCTTTGGCACTAGAGTCTGTCCTCTGACTTTAGGCTGAACGTGACTTTTCCAGGAGCCACCTGTAACTCCAATTCTGTAGCATCGTGGAGCAGCCCCTGAGCAAGGCCCAGAGCAGAGATTCCATGCCTATCCGTGGCTGCTCTCCTCAGCTCTGCTCTTGCCTCTCTCCTGCACCCACCCTGGGCCTGCTCCCAGGCCTTCCTCGCAGCCCTTCCTCATGTTTCTGTGTGCAGCTTGGCCTCCTATCCCCGGACCACCTCCTGTGCTGGCCTGGGGAGCACTTTTCCCACGCACTCCTTGGCGATCGCCATCTTCCCTTCTGGTAGTTCACGATCACATCAGTCAGGACAGAGGCCAAGACCAACAATTACAGCAGCACTGGATCCCTTCGTGGAAATTGTCATGCTATCCCACATCCGTGTCACACCCTGACTTAAAGGAAAGAAAGAGGCCAACCCAAAGCCTTCATAAGCTTTCTGCATGAAAAGTTTGCATGAGAGGCTGGGTTCAATGGCTCACGCCTGTAATCCCAGCACTTTGGGAGGCCGAGGCGGGCAGATCACCAGGTCAGGAGATGGAGACCATCCTGGCTAACATGGTGAAACCCTGTCTTTGCTAAAAATACAAAAAGTTAACCAGGCGTGGTGGTGGGTGCCTGTAGTCCCAGCTACTTGGGAGGCTGAAGCAGGAGAATCAGTTGAACCTGGTAGGCAGAGGTTGCAGTAAGCCCAGACTGTGTCACTGCACTCCAGCCTGGGTGACAGAGCGAGACTCTGTCTCAAAAAAAAAAAGTTTGCATGAGAGTCCTTGGATAGAAGAACATCAGGGTACTCATGCACCCCCCTTCCAGAGGTAGCTGCCAACACCTCAAACCTCAGGGCATCCCAAGAGTCCCTCCCTGCAGATAAAACACTTAAAGCCAACATTAACCATTTCTCAATCACGTCTGGCCTGTCCCAGGAGAGCTCTTTTATCTATAATCACCTTGGTAAAGGGGAGGTCACAGAGCTCTTTTGCCTCAAAGACTTCCCTGGTCTTGGCATGTCCTGGGTTGTTGTCTTGTCCCTTCACCCCAAGTCAGGGTGAGGACCACAGGTATGGTCATTCAGCAGAGGGAGGGGTGAGCGAGGCTGATGTCTATTTCTCTACCCAGTTCAAGCATGACAGTGGAGGAGTCAGATGCCTGGACCAGGGACGGTTGGCAGGAGGGAAAAATGAGGATGCCCTCCTCCCCATCTGATCCTCAGGTGGTGGCCCACCACGTTTGCAGGAGTGCCGCCAACAGGAAACAGTTCCAATATTGTGTGTTTGCCAGTGGTTCATAAATCAGTATAATTTAGCTCTCCACAAGAGACCTAAAGAATTATTTCTCCACGTCCTCCTTAATTCATACCTTCTCCCCAGGAAGGCCAACAAATAATTTTCTCTCTTAAAGCCTATTGATGAGAAGTGGAGAAGTGGCTTGAACTCCAACTGTAAAACCCTGAATTCAAAGCATAGAGATTAAATACATATTTAATACCTCCCAATTAAATATGTATACATATATATTCAATCTTTTGAAACAATAATAGCTATGATCTCCAATGTGGTGAGCCAGTTCTCCAAATTCCAAGGCCCCAGTAGAAAGCTTAGAAAGAGATGCGTTAAGCCGGGTGTGGTGGCTCACACCTGTAATCCCAGCACTTTGGGAGGCCAAGGTAGGCAGATCACTTGAGGTCAGGAGTTCGAGACCAGCCTGGCCAACATGGTGAAACCCCGTTTCTACTAAAAATACAAAAATTAGCTGGGCATGGTAGCGCATACCTGTAGTCCCAGATAGTCAAGAGGCTGAGGCACAAGAATCACTTGAACCTGGGAGGTGGAGGCTGCAGTGGGTGGAGGTGGCAGTGAGCCTGAGAGAGTGCCACTGAACTCCAGCCTGGGTGACAGAGTGGGATCCTGTCAAAAAGAAAGAAAGAGAGAGAGAGGGGGAGAGAGAGAGAAAGAAAAAAAGAAAGAAAGAAAGAAAGAAAGAAAGAAAGAAAGAAAGAAAGAAAGAAAGAAAGAAAGAAAGAAAGAGGGAGGGAGGGAGGGAGGGAGGGAGGGAGGGAGGGAGGGAGGGAAAGAAAGAGAAAGAAAGAAAAAGAAAGAAAGGAAGAAAGAAAGAAAGAGAAAGAAAGAAAAGAAAGAAAGAAAGAAAGAAAGAAAGAAAGAAAGAAAGAAAGAAAGAAAGAAAGAAAGAAAGAAAGAAAGAAAGAAAGAAAGAAAGAAAGAAAGAAAGAGGGGTTAAGAACAAGGAAAGAAAGCACAACTTGAGTCATAAATACTCTCAAGAGACAGTCCCTGTTAGCTATATAAACTGACACCAAAACTTTTAGATAAAATCAGAAACAGTCTGTCCCTAGTGGAATATTAAGTGCAAGGTGGGATTTGGAGGATAAATCCCTTATCTTTAAAGTTGACATCAGGGAGATTAATCACCCACAAAGCCAGGGCGCTTGCTCCTTCTAAGAGAGGGACCCAGCCCCTCTGCTCAGCGGACCACAGACCTGAGCCAGTGGGACACTTTCTGCACTCTCATGGTCACCCAGAGACCCTGCTGCCTGACGCAGCCAGAAACTCCCTCATCCAAATGGCCTGAATATCTGCCAAATGCCTTTGCCAGGGCCTGATGGTTCAAGTGCAGAGAATAGCATTTTTAATTTAGCTGCTTTTCTGTCTCTTTGTTCTTGCCTGTGCTTCATTATCTTGAGAGGTCTTTAATAACTGAGCAGTCCTGGAACATTCCTCCTTGGCTTCTCCCACATGGCTTTTTCCACCCCAGTGCTTGGAGGAGGATGCTGGAGCCCTGAGCTGGTGCTGGCTGGAGCATCTCCTGCTGGGGCTGCTGGCACGAAGCCCTGGGGCAGGGACTGGGAAGAGAGGGTCCTGGAGCCTCCTTGCAATTTGTCAGCCACAGGAAATGAGAGTTACAGCAGAAAAGAAGAAGGTATGTCGCCAACACTTCCTCCCCACCCTGCACACACACACATACACCCATGAGTCCTCCAGCAGCAATGCCTGAGTCATCGTGTCCCATGAGTTGTTAGGTCAGAGGGGTTTCGGGGTGAAAGGTGTCCTAGGTTTACAACACACCGAATCAGGTGTTTTCCCACAGTTCACTGTGACATTTGGCACACACCCCCATGGACAGGACATTATTACATAAACAGCGAGGCCCCAGCTGCTCAACACCCAGGTGGCAACTATAGAATGTTCCAGATCTCCAAAATGCTTCTCAAAATATCAGGTTTTCTGTCTCTCCAGGTGGGAAGAAGGGAGGTTGCTGTTGTCAAGGCCACAGATGCAGGCACTGGGCTGGGATAGAAGCACCCAGGCTGAAGCCAGCCCCTGGCCCAAGGGGCCCACGGCCACATTCAGCAGGCTATATTCTGCAAGACCACCAGCAAGGGTCAGGGAGGCATCTCAAAAAAGGGATGCTAGAGCCAAGCCCTAGACGTCCCATGGTGTCTGAGCCGTCTTCTACAGGAGGGCTCCCGAGTGTGAGCCCAGATACCACAGGCCTGAGACCACCTGCAGCTCAGAGCAGGCCAGAGCTGCCAGAGCACAAGACATTTGAAAGCTGATAAGCCTAGGGCCAGGCGTGGTGGCTCACGCCTGTAATCCCAACGCTTTGAGAGGCCAAGGCAGGTGGATCATTTGAGGTCAGGAGTTCGAGACCAGCCTGGCCAACATGGTGAAACTTCGTCTCTACTAAAAGTACAAAAATTAGCTGGGCTTGGTGATGCATGCCTGTAATCCCAGCTACGGGCTACTCTGCAGCCTGAGGCAGGAGAATTGCTTGAACCGGGAGGAAGAGTTTATAGTGAGCTGAGATTGCACCACTGCACTCCAGCCTGAGTGACAGAGTGAGAGAAAAAAAAAAAAAGAGCTGATAAGCCTAGAAAGGAAAGCAAAACAAGTCAAAAGGTTTGAATGTTGAGGAAAGAATTTGGATTTCCTTTACTCTAGAAAATGGATTTCTAACGAGGGCTTTAGAGTAAAGCAACATTCTGGTGATGGTTAGAAGCGCAGCCCTCAGAGACAGATTGCCTGGCTTCCAGTGCCAGTTCTGCCACTTACCGGCTATGTGACCTGGGGAAAGATACTTAATCTCTCCATTCCTCGGTTCTGCTATCTGTAAAATGGGATAAAGTGCTTCATCGATTGTAAGATGCATGGTGTGTTTTGTTTTGTTTTGTTTTTAACACATCTAAACATCATCTTAGACTCATTGGCCAGGTGACCACAATGACACAGTTCTCATTACTTGTGCAAACATACCAAGAATTACAGAATTAATGTCATTTGGAAGAAAATCCACACTTTTAAGAAATACTGCTTCCCTTAATGGCACAGAAAAAATGATGCAGAAAAATATAACTCTGGGTTATGATGATTCTGAGTTTCAAAACAGTTCAGAAGGATGGGACCCTGAGGATGTGAAAATTTTAAGTGTATCTAAACATGTCTTTCTTTTTTTTGGTTTTTGGTTTTTGGTTTTTTTTGAGACGGAGTTTCACCGTTGTTGCCCAAGCTGGAGTGCAATGGCGCGATCTCGGCTCACAGCAACCTCCTCCTCCCAGGTTCAAGCCATTCCTCTGCTTCAGGCTCTGGAGTAGCTGGGATTACAGGCATGCACCACCACGCCTGGCTAATTTTGTATTTTTAGTAGAGATGGAGTTTCTCCATGTTGGTCATGGCTGGTCTTGAACTCTGGACCTCAGGTGATCCACCCGCCTCGGCCTCCCAAAGTGCTGGGATTACAGGCATGAGTCACCGTGTCCGGCCATTTCTTTCATTTGTAAACATCCTAAGTATGCACAGAATAGATCTATGACTTTGAAAACCCACGTTTAAACAAACCTAAAAGGGCACTTTCATTAAATATAAAATTACAATTCTATGTGACAAGAAAGCATTGTGTCGTAGTTTTTCTCTTGGTATTACAAAAATCAGGTGCGTCTTACAATTGGTGGCACCTTAAAGTCGAGGAGATATGGTTAGAACCATACAGACCTTTTAAGAGTGTTAGGAGTAAATGGGTTAATATTTTGGAAGTACATAGAGTATCCTGGCACACAATGATTCCAATATGCACACCATGAGATAAATGAATAGAATCTATTTTTATTTTTTATTTTTTATTTTTTGAGATGGAGTCTTGCTTTGTCACACAGGCTGGAGTGCAATGGCGCGATCTCAGCTCACTGCAACCTCTGCCTCCCAGGTCCAAGCGATTCCCCTGCCTCAGCCTCCCAACTAGCTGGGATTACCACTGTGCACCATCACCTCTGGCTAATTTTTGTATTTTTAGTAGAGACGTTTCACCATGTTGGCCAGGCTGGTCTTGGACTGCTGACCTCAAGTATCTGCCCGCCTCAGCCTCCCAAAGTGCTGGGATTACAGGCGTGAGCCCTGTGCCTGGCCAGATAAATGAATAGAATATGATTTGTGTTTTATAAATGTTCTTAGCAGGGCTGAGCATTAAAGGAGTAGACTGTGGGGGCACAGGGCAGGAGACCCCTGTAGTCGTCCAGGAGAGAGATTATAAAAGCCCAAGGTAATCATGGCCGTGGGGACAGGCAGACGGGATGGGCAGACGAGAGTCTTGGAGGTGGGTCTTCACCCTTCTGTTACTGGCTGTGTGCACGTGAAGAAGACAGAGGAGATGAACACAACCCTGAGATCTATCCTGGGGCCGCAGAGTGGGGCTTTCACCTGCAATGGGACATCCTGAGAAACAGGTATGGAAAAGAAAACAGTGGGTTAAGGCCGGACCATGCTGCCTGGGGATGTCTGTGGGACATCCAGGTGGAAGTGTCTGGCAAGAAGCTGTCAATTAAGGTTCAGAGCTCAACGGACACATCTGAGACTATGGAAAGAATGAGGGAAGGAAGGAAAGAAAGGAGAGAGGGAGGGAGGGAGAAGAGGAGAAAGGGAGGATGAAGGGGAGGAAGGGAAGAGGGAAGGAAGAGAGCTGAGCTGTTCCTGCAAAGGAACATCACCCCTGGAGCACTCACTCCCTTCTCTTTAATACCTGACTTAATTGTACATGTGTCCATCTCCCCACTACAGAGTGAGCCGGGGGCAGGCCGTGCTTAGCCCAGAGTCTGGCATGTGCCAACTGTCACATGAGTATCTGTTGGATGGGTGTCTCTCCTCATAGACACCAGCATCTGCCAGGTGCAAGCCTCATCTCCGGGTCCCTCACTCCTCACGGTGCTCCTGCAGTCCATGCTGGTGACTGCAGAACAAAACTGACTGGGAACCAAAGTGGATCAGGAGGGAAGGGCAGGCTCCTTGCCAGCATTAGTGCTCAACAGAGGAGGAGAGAGAAGAGAAGGCAAAGGAGACAGGAGACAAGAGGAGAAGGCAACACAGGACACGACCCACGGGCACACACGTGAAGGAAGAGAGGAATGAGACCATGCAAGGTGCAGCCGGTAGATCTGGATCTGCCAGGCATCCCAATTGCTGGCCCCTGTTCGACCTCTGTGTCCCTACCTTCGTGTGTCTCACAAATCACCCCGACCCCACTGGGGAAACCCCACCCACTCGGCTTTCCTGGGACAAGTTCTTCAGATCCCAGGCAGCAGCCAAAAGTGTGAGAAAAGAGCCCTGCTCCCAGAAGCTTAAAGCAGGGACAGCCAGCCCCTCTGTGGCTGGGGGACCTGGAGCCGAGCCCTCACCTTGCCAGATGGGCTTTAGTTTCCTCCTCTTGCCATGAGCAGGTAGACTCAGAGCCTTGACTCTGTTCCCTCCTCTGCCCGCCCTCCCCATCCCCACATCCTGCAGGAAGAGTGGCTGCAGGACACAGTGATGGCATCTTCGTGGTGCTTGTGGGCACAGGGCAGACCCTTCATCTTTCCCCACAATGTCTCTGTTTCTTCTGTACCCACTGCCCTCATTCAGGCCTTAGGAACACACTGCAGAGTGGCCTTACACTTACAGAGTGGCCTTAGTTCCACTCTGCAACACACAGTAGGTCTCAGCCATCAGAGTCAACTTTGCTGGTCTCTCCTGCCTGTTCCAGGGCACCCCACCCACACCCCAAGACCTGCAGGTCTGGCTGTCAGCCCCGGGCATGTTCCTGCGATCACGTCATTGTTCCATGTGAGTCACTGTCCATTTCAAGGAGAAAGGCTGAAGGGGAAGTTTGGGACCACCCTCCTGGTTCACACCCTCCACCAAACAGGCTTTCCGTGAAGCCCCCATGCTGAGGGGACAGTCCAGCCCTGCCCTGTCTGCTCCCGGGCCCAAATTGAGAAAATGGACAGAGAAAGAGGCAGACCACCGCCCAGCCCGATCTGCCCTGAGCCCTGACATTTACAAACCACAGCTGGAGGAGGCCCCGGATCCAGGGGAAGCAAAGGAAACAGGGGCTGGATGATGCCAGGGGACCTGTGCCCCACCTGCTCCACCCCACCATACTCCCCGTGGATGCCTCAGAACGAATCCAAGCTGGGTTTTTGGTCACTGTGCACCCACCCTCCACCCCAGGCCGATCTGAGTCCTGCAGGGTCTACTCCCCAGCCAGCCGCCCCTCCTGCCAGGCCCTTAGATGGGTCACAGGGGCATCCCACCCAACACTGGCACGGGGAGACTTTCCAAAATCCTGTGACATGTTCCACTGCCTGTGCTCTTCCCTCGACCCAGCCAACTGGGAGGGGACAAGGCCACCTTATGTCACCAGAGCTGAAAAGGGGGAGCTGAGCCCGAATGAGGAAGAGGGGACCAGGAGGTCGCAGAGAGCCCACAGGAGACCAAGGCCTAAGAAGCATGGGGTCGTACCTAGAAAATGATGGCCTTGGTGGCTGTGAGAGTCCCCAGAGACCAAGAGGCTTTCAAAGAGACTCTGAGGCAGAATTAGAGTTGGGACAGGCAGGGGGAGGAACGGGGACATTCAGAGGAGGGAGGAGGAGGCTGGAAGTGGCAAAGAGAGACACAGCAGCCAAATGTTGTAGCCAGAAGTTTCGTAGGGAGGTGGGGAGGGGCGTATCAATGGGGAATCTGGAGAATGATAACCCCAAGGAGGCCCTGAACTGGAGGCCAGAATGGGGTCCTTGGAGGGCATGGTTGGCAAGCCAGCCCCAGCTCCAGTGGCTCAGAATGCAAACCTTGGGGAAAACGAAAAGGAAAAAAAAAAAAGCAGCACAGATTTTGGCAGTGAATTTTCCTGGGTCAGTAGACACACAGGAGGTAGGCGGCATGTGGGTTTAGGCAGGGAGGTAAGTGTTGAGAAAAGTTGATTTTTTGGAGATACTTTATGTCTTGGTGCTTGGTTTATCAAATTGTCAAAGCTCCGACTTCATCTGTCCAACTTCACGTTGGACAGTTTCGCGGATATTTTTACAAGGTGCCTGCTCCTTGAGGATAGAGACATTCTTTTATTCATCTTTTATTTCTAGCAGTGTGATAATTTAAAATATGCAGTAACTGGGGCATGGGTTCCCACCCATGAGAACAGCCATTAGCCAACACACCTTCCCCGTGACCATCAGCTGGGCTTGCACCCTCTGCAGTGCTGGGTCCCAAGAAATATTTGTTGCATTGAAATGATGAATGAGCATCAATTTAATGAGGGGAAATATCAATCAGTTTAGTCAAGCAACTGGCTTGACTTGGAGATGGAGGTACCTTTCTTTTCCCTGAAATCTGGTCTTAATGAGGGCCCTAGGCTGGCACACAGAGCTTGGAGCAGTATCACATGGAGGGCACTGCCCCGACACCTGCTGTTTCCTTTACATGGGCGAGCTGGTCCTAAATGAGGGGCCAGCCCAAGGAGAGCAGCTGGGCCCTGCTGTGTTTTCAGAACCCAAGACTGCCTCTGGCATCAGCAAATAGCACCAGAAATTTTAATCAGAACGCAGGGACAAAGTAAATAAATAAAAAGAAACCAGTGACAGCTGCCGGCCATCACCCTAATTAAAAACAAATATGCAATCCACCATGGTCAGCTTTTTGCAGTTCCCTGGCTCCCCCCCACCCCCCCCCCCACACACACACATACGTTCACACGCAGGCAACAGGCCACTTGTGTAGGGACAGAGGTCACCACCATGGGGGCAGAGCTCTGGGCCCAGACAGAGAGAGACTCCTTAGTGTGTGTGAGTAGGTTACCCAAATAGACGTGGCCACAGTGCTGAGCCCCTGCAGCCTTGAGTCCTCACCCCAGCCTCAAGCTTGTCCCTGGGGGCTGGACCTCCAACCCCAAGCTTCCCAAGGTGCTGTCCCTTAGGACTGGGAAACTCCTGGCACAGGTTTCCAGGCCCACTCCTTCCCTTCATTCCGATATAGCTCGATGTCACCTCTTCAGAGAGGCCTTCTCTGCACATCCTATCAAAAATAGCACACATGCAACCAGGCACGGTGGCTCACGCCTGTAATCCCAGCACTTTGGGAGGCCAAGGCAGGCGGATCACAAGGTCAGGAGATTGAGACCATCCTGGCTAACACGGTGAAACCCCATCTCTACTAAAAATTCAAAAAATTAGCCGGGCGTCGTGGTGGGCCCCTGTAATCCCAGCGACTCGGGAGGCTGAGGCAGGAGAATGGCGTGAACCCGAGAGGTGGAGCTTGTAGTGAGCCAAGATGGCGCCACTGCACTCCAGCCTGGGCGACACAGCAAGATTCTGTCTCAAAAAAAAGAAAGAAAAAGAAAAAAGCACACATGCAACCTGTTGCCTTGTTTTTATCTTTGTATTTATTTATTTTTTGAGACAGGGTCTTGCTCTGCTGCCCAAGCTGGAGTGCAGTGGTGCAATCTCAGCTCACTGCAGCCTCAAACTCCTGGACTCCAGCGATCCTCCTGCCTCAGCCTCTGAGTAGCTAGGACTACAGGCTAATTCCTTTATTTTTTGTTGAGGCGGGATCTTGCTATGTTGCCCAGGTTGGTCTCCAACTCCTCTGTTCAAGGGACCTCACAGCTGAGACTACAGGTGCTAGCTACCACGCCTGGCCTCCTGTCACCTTCTAACCCCTTGTGTCATTTTATTTATCTTCCAAGCCCCCCTCTCTATGTGAGGTTATATTATTTTTACTTGTTTTCACTAGTTTATCTGTTACCTTCCCAGGCCCCTGTGCTAGCCCTGCACATTCACACCAACCTGTGGACTGGGACGACTGGGCTCACTGGGTCTCCCAAGCTGCTCAAATGATGCGTGGCACAGAGTAACCTGCCAATAAATATTTATCAAATGAACAAAGGGTTTTTCCTTCCATGTCAAGATGACCTCTCTGACTTGCCATGGCAAGTGGAGCTGCTCTTTCCAGTAAAGGGTGAGGTGTAGAGTGTCCCCCTTCACTCTCGTCACAAGGCCACCCACCCGAGGCCCGCACAGAGGTGGCACTAGGAGAAATGACCATCACCATAGCCTCCCTGTGCCAGGCCCTCTGCTAGGTTCTCTGTATGTATGTATTTATTTATTCATCATTTATTTATTTCCTATGATGACCTTAAGCAGTAGCTATTTATACCCCCATTTAGCAGATGAGAAAGCCAGGGCTTGGAAGAGAAACTTAAGTTTCCCAAGATCATTGAGCTCATCCGTGATAGAGCCAGAACTTAAACTCACATCTGTTTGACTCCAGAGCTCGGCTACAAAGAAGCTTTTTCCTAGGACAAAACTACAGCCATTGAACCATCCCTACTAAAACCTCCCCTCAACCACCCAGAAAGCACCTGGCCCTCACCCTGCTTCCTGGAGGTCACCAGACTGCCCAGGGAGGGGCGCATTTGCCACTGGCACACTCACAGCACTGACGGTGCTGAAGGAGTTAATGAGACTCAGCCTCGCACCCAAGTTTCCCAGAGACTCATCAAAACCTTTTTGGGGGATGAGGGAGAGGTGGGTTTGGTGGGGACGGGGGAAGGTGCAGAGGGCAGGCTGTGGGATGGAAGGCTCTCCTTTCTAAGCATTGTCTGCCATTATCACAGGGCAGGGAGGGGCTTGCTCAGAGGCTCCCCTTTCCCTGAACCTGATAGACATCTCTTGGAGCTATCTCAGCCAGAGGAGAAAGCTGTCACCCCAGGGCAGCCAGATTCCCGAGGCCTAAGACAATGGGGCGGAGTTTCCGGCCAGGGTCAGCAGCAAGATGGGAGGCAGGGCCCCAGGCCGACCAGCAGCAGGTGGAAACTCAGGGCACTGGCAGAGAGAGCCACTGGGGCAGGGAGACCCAGGCTCCAGGACGCCCCACCTGTTGACTCACTGCATGTCTCAGGAACAAGTCATTTCTGTGTGTCTCTGTCTCCTCAAAAGGACAAACTCATCCCACACCTGCCCCTGCAGGGCTCAGAGGAGATCAGCCAGGGAAAGGGAAATGGAAGGCCAGCTACAAACAGAGAGAGCCTTTAAGTAATAACACAGTTTTCACTGGGTGCAATAGCTCGCGCCTGTAATCCCAGCACTTTGGGAGGCCGAAGAGGGCAGATCACCTGAGACCAGGAGTTTGAGACCAGCCTGGCCAACATGGTGGAACCCCGTCTCTATGAAACATACAAAAATTAGCTGGCATGGTGGCACATGCCTGTAATCCCAGCTATTCAGGATGCTGAGTCAGGAGAATCACTTGAATCTAGGAGGCGGAGGTTGCAGTGAGCCGAGATCGTGCCATTGCACTCCAGCCTCGGTGACAGAGTGAGACTTCATCTCAAAAAAAAAAAAAAAAAAAAAAAAAGGAAAGAAAGAACGCAGTTTTCTCAGCCTCCTGAAGTTTCCTGTGCGCAGGCGCCCCATGGGCACTTTCCATAAGTATCATCTCACCCCTCGCAACACCCTGAGAAGTAGGTACTTTCATTGTTCCCTCGTTACAGATGAGGAAACTAAAGCTCCAAAGGGTTAAGTCACTTGCCCTAGGAACTTCTGTGCTGCATTTTTAGATCCAGCCATCCTCTAGCCTTTCCAGTTACCATCAGCTCAATTATGGGTCCAGAACCCCCCAGGAAACTTTCCATGAGGAATGAAGATGGTTCTATTGTCCACTATGACACCTCTGACCCATTTAAGCCACAGACAGTATGGGCCCGTTGACTAACATATGGAACTGTGGAGCTGTGTGATTCTTTTCAGCTCTGATGATACATTTCCTGCTTCGTGTCATCGCTGGCTTTTGGAGACCCTTTGATGGGCGGGGTCCCCTTACGGCACACGGCTCACTAGGTGGGTGAGGACTCTGGGAATCGGGAGATTGAGTTTCAGGCTCAGTTCTGCTGCTAACGGCAGTGTGACCTCCGCCTATCGCATGGTGGGAAACCTGTCCTCTGCACTTTAGAGGGCCTTCCCAGGGCCCACGTGACCCCTCCCCGCTGTTGGTGCTGTGCAATGTGCTAGTGCTGAAATGGTGAAAGGGCAGTAAAACAGAAAATGCTCTCCAGGAGGTAAGGAAGGACTCATGTGAGATCAGCACTGTTCAGCACAGAATGTTGAGGCAGAACAAGTTCCCCATGGGAGGCCCTGAGGCCTCACTCTGCAGCAGGAGCTCATACAGGACCTGGACACCTGAGATGGGACCCAAAGCTGAATTCAGGGATAACAGATTCTACCAGGGGCCAATCTAGCCAAGCATGAGTTACCTGTCCAGTCTCTATTAAACATACAAAAGTTAGATTCTTTGATCACGCAGTCCAGTTTTTCTGATTATGCAGATAATTTATAGACCCCAGAACCTTGTAGTAAGCTTATTGCTCAAAGAGCCTCAGTGAACACACAGAAACTCTAGGACTGTTGACGGCAGAAGAAACAAAATGACATTCTTAAAAGAAAGTATATTTGGCCAGGCGCAGTGGCTCATGCCTATAATTCCAGCACTTTGGGAGGCCGAGGCAGGCGGATCACGAGGTCAGGAGTTCAAGACCGGCCTGGCCAATATGGTGAAACCCCGTCTCTACTAAAGATACAAAAAATTAGCTGGGTGTGGTGGTGCGCACCTGTAATCCCAGCTAATTGGGAGGCTGAGGCAGGAGAATCGCTTGAACCCAGGAGGCGGAGGTTGCAGTGAGCCGAGATCATGCCATTGCACTCCAGCACGACAGGGTAAGATCCCGTCTCAAAAAAAAAAAAAAAAAAGCACAATCTTGTAGAGCACCATCTCCAAGCACTTCCATGGGGCAGATTTGAGGGTAGTTGCTGATGCTGAGAGTTTAAGTTTAAACAGAGCATTTGAACAGGGCGCCCAGACCAAAGAGCAAACTGATTTTTCTAGGTGTGACCCCAGTACCCCAGCAGAACCTTTGAGGTTCCTGTCAACTCTATTTTTGTCCCTGCGTCTGGGAAAAATGACTAAATTTCCTTTTATTTGGAACCAAGCCCAACTCTGAAGTTGGGTGGATGTAGCCACACTTCCGCACCCAAGTTTCCGCAGGTTTGAAAACAAGGCTGGGTGTTGCAGAGAACAGCTGTGCTAACAAGCACGGGTCTTATCTACAGGAGTCTCGTCCTCCGGGGTGTCCCGTAGAGCCAGGGCAGTGACTGAAGAGTGGCCAGCCACACCCCACAGGCCCAGGGGTTGGGCAGGGAGCCTGAGCCAGAGTCACAAAGGGGCTGGCTCATCAGATAAGGAACCCCTGGGAAAACCCATAGCAAGGACCTGAAGAGTCTGTTCACTGGGGTGGGGGACTTGCCCCCCAAAACTTTTTCCAGAACCTTCTCCGGAAAGACTGGCCTGATTAACCCCACCCTACCTGAGCTGCCTCGTTTCTGTGCATTCCAGTACCCAAGTCGCGTTGAGTCTACCCATCTCTGTGCACAGGGTCTAGCTCTCTTTCTAATCAACTATAAGCCCTCGGAGTCATCATGTGTCCTCTTCCATGCTGGACCCTTTATCAAGGCCCACCTTGGAGGGGGCTTTTTCCATCTGCCTGGATGCCTCCGTGGTTCTCAACTGTGACTGCCCAGTAGAGCCATCTCAGGAAAGTTAGAAAATACCCCTGCCCTGGGCTTATCCCAGAGTTTCCAGTTTAACTGGTGTGGGGTGCAACTCCAGCATTAGTATTGATTGACTGATTGATTGATTGATTGATTGGAGACAGCATCTTGCTCTGTGGTCAGGCTGGAGTATAGTGATGCAATCATACCTCACTGCAGCCTCAACCTCCCAGGCTCAAGTGATCCTCAGCCTCCTGATTAGCTAGGACCACAGGTGCACCCCACCACACCCAGCTAATGTTTTTGGTTTTTTGGCTTTTTGTTTTGTTTTTTCATTTTCTTTGTGGAGACAGGGTCTTGCTGTGTTGCCCAGGCTGGTCTCAACTTCCTGGCCTCAACCCATCCTCCCACCTCAGCCTCCAAAAGTGCTGGGATTACAGGCGTGAACCACTGTGTGCAGCCCTTGGTATTTTCTTAAATATGCAGCCAGGGCTGAGGTCTTCTGCTTTGGAGTGTGGACACCAACCTGAAGCCGCAATTCCTAACTCTGAAGGCTGGGAGTTTGAAACAAGGAGCCCAGGAGGGAGCTGGTAGAGTTCCCCCACGCAGCCTCTTTAAAGAGCACAGAGATCGGCCGGGCGCTGTGGCTCACACCTGTAATCCCAGTACTTTGGGAGGCCAAGGCTGGTGGGCGGATCACGAGGTCAGGAGATCGAGACCATCCTGGCTAACACAGCGAAACCCTGTCTCTACTAAAAATAGAAAAAATTAGCCGGGTGTGGTGGCGGGCACCTGTAGTCCCAGCTACTTGGGAGGCTGAGGCAGGAGAATTGCTTGAATCCAGGAGGCAGAGGTTGCAGTGAGCCAAGATTGTGCCACTGCACTCCAGCCTGGGTGACACAGCGAGACTCTGTCTCAAAAAAAAAAAAAAAAACAAAACAGAGATCAACATAGTGAGTCCCTCATTGGACTGGGGCTGCTGGCTGGGGGAAGGTAGTGAGTCCCTCACCGGACTGGGGCTGCTGGCTGGGGGAAGGTAGTGAGTCCCTCACCGGACTGGGGCTGCTGGCTGGGGGAAGGGAATTGGCCACTGGGTAGAATCTTTCTCCCTTCCAAAGCAGAGACCATGACTTCCAGCTAGGAAAGATATCAAAATGCTTATCAATGGGCATGATCGGTCAGAACAGGTCCCTGACTGTCAGGACCGATGCCAGCCACACTGCTACATACCCACTGTATGCCAGCCCAGCTCTGGGCTTCTGTGCTCACCCTTTAAAACTCACTCAACAAATGCTCAGTAAACATCTGTTTCAATTTCTAACTCTCTGTCTCTTTTTTTTTTTTTTTTTAAGACATGGTCTTGCTTTGTCACCCAGGCTCGAGTGCAGTGGCTCACTGCAGCCTTGACTTCCTGGGTTCAAGTGATCCTCCCACCTTAACCTCCTTAGCAGTTAATTCCCCTATTGAGAGTGTAAAAGTCATAGTTGTTCATAGTAGCAAATCCAGGAAAGCATGAAAAGGAAATCCAACTCATACACACACTCACTCGCACACACACACTCACCCACCCACACACACACTCACATTCACACACTCCCATATACACATTCATACACACACATTCACACACATACACACACTCATGCACACACACTAACACTCTCACACACTCACATACACTCACACACTCACATACACACATATATACACATATACACTCTCTCTCACACACACACACACACACACACAGTGCCTCTCAACTCCCGGGATTCAATGAGTTAATAACTATAATGTTTAAAATAGTACCTGGAACATAGTAAGTGCTCTGTGAGTATTTCCTGATAATCTTCTTTTTATTACCCAAGACATTTTGGCATGTAAGGGCCAAGAGAGTAAGAAAAATCAAAAGGCCTCTTTGTTTGGAGGCAGGAAAGATTGCTGGGTTTTGGGTGGTCAGGCATCATTTACCGGATCCTGAGAATGGACAAAGGCCCAAGCCCTGAGCTTTGGAAATGCCCCAGGAACAAAGGCCAGCATGGGCAGGAGCTTGGGCAGGCCGCCCAGCTGGGCCCCATGCACCCACCGTCAGACCTCCTGTGGCTCTCCTTTTCTTTAGGTGTGATGGGATGAAGCGAAGGGGATTCCCCGGGTAGGTGTAAGAACCTACAGGCCATCACAGTGCAGCTGTTTGCTGAGTTCTGCTGTGGCTTTGTCTGCTGAGTGAAAACTCCAATCCGCAAGCTGAGGGAAATTCCAAGGCGGCCTGGGAGGAAGATCTGGGAATGGCCACATTGCATATGGGAGAGCAGAGGGGTTTTTAAGTCTGAAAAAAGAGCAGGAATGGAAGAGGAGGCCTGGCAGCCCAGTGCCAATGAACAGGGATGCCGGAGAGGGTAGCGACGTCTACTGGGCAGGGGAGTCTGATGTTGAGTATTGCTGGGTGATTGACGTGTGGTGTGACCCTCTCTTCTGTACCTCCACAAGACCTCCAGGAAAAGCTACGTTTCTCCCCAGGGCTTAGGGGTCCGATTTTTATTTAGAGGCTGTAGAAAGTTGGTTGACCCAAACCCTGGCATGGGACAGGCACAGAGGCCCCCGACAGGGAGCAGGTCCACAAAGGCTGCTCCTGATCTTCATTTCAGCCCAATATGGACTCCACAGGATAAACCGGCAGAGGAGGAAGGGCTGGAAGGAATCCTATAAGCAGGATGCAAGACCCAACACCACCACTGGGGTGGTGAGCTGTGCAGGGGAGGCACGTGGCCAGCTCACACACAAGGGAATGTTTGTGCGGGAGGCTCCAAAATCCCCTCCGTGCATATATATCGTCTGCCTTATCTCTCCAGCCACTGGGCAGTGGATCCTGGGAAGAGCATGTGTGAGGGAGGGGCCCGAGCAGTTTCCTTTGATCCATCCTTATCTACTCTAGAGGGTGTGAGGCCCAAGGCTCCCCCAGGCCAGGCCTATAATTCACACGTTCCGGCCTCCAGGCTTCAGGGGGTTTATGTTGGTGAAAGTGCAGTCCTAGCCTGTACCAGCCGTACCCTCCCACCAGGCCCTGGGGATTAGGGCCGGGGGGCTCGTGCATTCCTTCAGACCACCTCACCTCCAGTCTCCTGTGTGTAGCAGCCTCTCAGACTTCTACGGGGCAGGCCCAGAGGCTCTCCTGGCACCTATGGAAGGCTGTGTGGCATTTCAGCTGGAGAAAAGAGGAAGTGAGATCTTTTCTCCCCAGGAACCTCAGGCCTTCCTCTCAGACAAGCCCTTTCACCTGGCATCCGCCTCCCCTAGTGCCTGGAGCTAGGAAGCACCTCCTCAGTGCCTGACAGACCTGCCTCAGCAGTGCCAGGGGAGGAAGTGCCAGCAGGAGTGGCACAGAGTCACCCACCTGCCCCCTGTCCTGTCCCCCAACAAGCCTCCATCTTTACTGTCCCAGATAGGGGCAGCCATTCCGCCCCTTGCCCTTGGAGGGCTGAGCCGTGCTTTTAATCCTTTTATCCCAGAGCTAAGCCTGGGCCTTAGCTGAGTCTTCCAGGAAGAGACACTTCTGGAAGGCTCCTCTCTCCTCAGGACCAACCTCTTTCTTTTGTCCTTGCCAGAAGGAGAGCCTGTGTGGTACCGGAGAAGATCAGGGAGTCAGAACTCCCGGGTCTTGCGCATTTCACTCTCCACATCAGCTGCCCATGTGGGAACCTAGGTTGAGTACCCATCGAGGTGGGTGAAGGAGGATGGGCTGGGCTCCCTCCATCGCTGGAGGGTGAGACATGGGCCAACTCCACAGCCAAAGAGCTGTCTCCCTTGAAGACCTTCCAGTTAACATTTCCTCTCCAGAGAAGATAAACAACTGGGCTGGTGATATCAGGGGCCACCCAGTGCTTAAAACCAGAGAGGATTGCTCCTCTGAATTCGGGTTTGTATTTTGGTGCTATTTTACCAGTAACTCTCACCTTGGCAACAACCTTAAGAGGTGGGGAGGGCAGGTTTTACTGTCTCCGTTTCAGAGACATGACAAGATGGAAACTGAGAATGTGATGCGGCTTGCCCAGACCTCCTAGCCACTACGTGATAGCCAGATTAAAGCTCAAGCTCCTGGCTCTTCTCTGAACTGTGCACAAGGGAAGGAAGGGTGCCCAGCTCGGTTCTCTTCTCTGGCACCCTGGGATTATGGAAGCAGCAGAGAGGGGAGAGTAAGCCTTGAGGTACACCCCAAAGTTCCACAACAATCAGTCATTAATCGCTCATCAGATAAGCAGTAAGTACCCACCTCATCCCAAGTACTGCTCCAGGACATTTCTAGTGGGAAGAGAGGGACATTAAACAAGCAGTGACAAGAAAGCCAGAGCTATGGGAATCTAGTCTAGGAGCCAGGGACAGATTCCTGGAAGAAGTCCATTTAAGATAAGACCAGAAGAGTGAATAAGAGTTACCCAAGGCCGGGCGCGGTGGCTCAAGCCTGTAATCCCAGCACTTTGGGAGGCCGAGACGGGAGGATCATGAGGTCAGGAGATCGAGACCATCCTGGCTAACACGGTGAAACCCCGTCTCTACTAAAAAATACAAAACACTAGCCAGGCGAGGTGGTGGGCGCCTGTAGTCCCAGCTACTCGGGAGGCTGAGGCAGGAGAATGGCATGAACCCGGGAGGCGGAGCTTGCAGTGAGCTGAGATCCGGCCACTGCACTCCAGCCTGGGCGACAGAGCAAGACTCCGTCTCAAAAAAAAAAAAAAAAAAGAGTTACCCAAGCCATGAGGAAGAGCATGGACACCCTGTCATCCACGTGGAGATCTTTAGCAGAAATAGTTGAATGTGAGAGGAGTCTAGACTACAGATAGAGACTTCAAAATTAGTAGCCTAAGGATAGATGACTTTAGCCTTTCCATGCCCAATAACCAAAAAATTTCCCCAAGTAAACAGACCCTAAGTGAGAGA
This sequence comes from Chlorocebus sabaeus, assembly GCF_047675955.1. Classification (NCBI taxonomy): domain Eukaryota; kingdom Metazoa; phylum Chordata; class Mammalia; order Primates; family Cercopithecidae; genus Chlorocebus; species Chlorocebus sabaeus. Next base: position 104,605,055 of record NC_132924.1, on the reverse strand, counting down.
AGTATGCAAACAATTTTTTTTTTCTTTTTTTTGAGACAGAATTTCGCTCTTGTTGCCCAGGCTGGAGTGCAATGGTGTGATCTCGGCTCACTGCAACCTCCACCTCCCGGGTTCAAGCTATTCTCTTGACTCAGCCTCCTGAGTAGCTGGGATTGCAGGCATGCTCCACCACACCTGGCTAATTTTGTATTTTTAGTAGAGACAGGGTTTCTCTATGATAGTCAGGCTGGTCTCAAACTCCCGACCTCAGGTGATCCACCTGCCTCAGCCTCCCAAAGTGCTGGGATTACAAGCGTGAGCCACCACACCTGGCCTTTCTAAACAAGCTTCGTATTATATTTCTAGTTCCAATCAACTAGACCAACAAGACTTTTCCTTTTTTTTTTTTTTAGATGAAGTCTTGCTCTGTCACCAGGCTGGAGTGGGAGTGCAATGGCATGATCTCGGCTCACTGCAACCTCTGCCTCCAGCATTCAAGCGATTCCCCGACTCAACCTCCCGAGTAGCTGGAACTGCAGATGCGCACCACCACACCCGACTAATTTTTTGTATTTTAGCAGAGATGGAGTTTCACCACATTGGCCAGGATGGTCTCAATCTCCTGACCTTGTGATCCACCTGCCTTGACCTCCCAAAGTGCTGGGATTAAAGGCATGAGCCACTGTGCCCGGCCACCAATAAGCTTTTTCATATGGGAACTCTAGATCTAGTAGCCACTGTCTACAAGGCCAACCATTCTGCCTAGAGTCCACCATCCCCTCCCTTCTGTCCCAGGCCCACCCAAATTGGGTTTACCTCCGTCTTCCTCTATATTGGCTCTCTGCCCCTACTACAGGGCAAGATACTCGCATCATGAGCATCCTCTTCTTACCCCTGTGGCTCCCTCCAGCCAAGTTGCTGGTTCTCTCCTCCTTTTCTGTGCCAGGTGTGTGCCTGTTGCTCTCAGATCCATTCGTAGCCCTCTCCTGCTCTCCTCTGCCTGGACTGCTGGGGAACTGACTGCTGCAAGCTCTGTTCCCCAAGTTCTGCTGCAAACAAGCTTCCAAACAGCAGACAGGGTTGTCCCATGAAATGGGGGAACAGGAGACAGCAAGCAAGCAGGGCATTTCTCTCTCTTCTCTCTCTGCGGGTGGGGTCTCCAGCAGGACCTGCATCTCCTTCACATTTCCACCTCCCGTCCAGCAGCCCTGTCATGCTTCTGCTTCCCACCAGGTATCCCTGACTCTTGGCTCTCGTCCTGCCACATGTCCCTCCTTTATGATGCCAGGTCCTGAGGTCCGTTCCTGCTCATGATCACTAGAACACCACCTCCTCTTCCTCTGCTCTTCCAGTCGCGAGGGCAGTGGCCGCTTCCCCATACAGCTACCTCCTGACTTCCGCTTCCTCACTGCCCTCTGACCTTTCTGCAGTTCCAAGAACCTTGATCTAGCTATCTGCATTATGCTCCCTGCATTGCAGTGGCCCTTAAACTTCTTGGTGTCAGAGCTCCTTTACATCTTTCTTTCTTTCTTTCTCTTTCTTTTCTTTCTTTCTTTCTTTCTTTCTTTCTTTCTTTCTTTCTTTCTTTCTTTCTTTCTTTCTTTCCTTCTTTCTTTCTTTCTTTCTTTCTTTCCTTCTTTCCTTCCTTCTTTCTTTCTTTCTTTCTTTCTTTCTTTCTTTTTTTTTTTTCAGAGACAGGGTCTTGCTCTGTTGCCCAAGCTCTAGGTGCAGTGGTACAATCACAGCTCACTGCAGCCTCAAACTCCTGGGCTCAAGAGATCCTCTGGCCTTTGCCTCTCAAGTAGCTGAGACTACAGGTATGTGCCACCATGCTCAGCTAATTATTATTATTATTATTTTTGAGATAGGGTCTTGCTTTGTTGCCCAGGCTTGTCTCAAACTGGTTGCCCCAAGCAATCCTCCCACCTCAGCTCCCAAGTAGCTGGGATTACAGGCATGAGCCACCAGGCCTGGCTTCCTTTGCATTCTTAAATATCAAAGACACTAAATAGCTGGATTTGATATATTGATATTTACCATATTTGGTAGTAAAACAAAACAATTGAATATTGACTGGGCACAGTGGTTCACACCTGTAATCCCAACACTTTTGGAGACCTAGGCAACAGGATTGTTTGAGGCCAGGAGTTTGAAAAAACAGCTTGGGCAACATAGAAAGACCCTATGTCCTCAAAAAATTTAAAAATTAGCCAGGTATTGTGGCACACACCTGTGGTCCCAGCTACTCAGGTAGCCCAGGTGGGAGGATCACTTGATCCCAGCAGTCAGAGGTTGTACTGAGTTGTGATCATGCTACTGCACTTCAGCCTGGATGACAGAGTGACAGTCTAACTCAAAAAAAGAAAAAAAATTAAATATGTATGCATTTAAAGTAATAAGCCCATTATTTGTTAACACATTTTATTAAATACTTAAAAAATTATATTAAATCAATAAATATATTTATATTCAAAATCATTAGATGATAAAGCAAAAAATACATTTGTGAGAAAAGTGGCATTGTTTTACATGTCTGCAAATCTCTTTATTGTCTGGATTAATAAAAGACAATTGGTGGGCCGGGCGCGGTGGCTCATGCCTGTAATCCTGGCACTTTGGGAGGCCGAGGCGGGTGGATCACCTGAGGTCAGGAGTTCGAGACCAGCCTGACCAACATGGAGAAACCCCGTCTCTACTAAAAATACAAAATTAGCCAGGCGTGGTGACACATGCCTGTAATCCCAGCTACTCGGGAGGCTGAGGCAGGAGAATCACTTGAACCCGAGGGGTGGAGGTTGCAGTGAGCCGAGATCGCACCATTGCACTCCAGTCTGGGCAACAGGAGCAAAACTCTGTCTCAAAAAAAAAAAAAAAAAAAAAAAAAAAAGGCAATTGGTTTCTCATATCTGCTCCTGTGTGTGTTTTTTCTTTCTTTCTTTTTCTTTTTCTTTTTTTTTTTTTTTTTTTTTTTGAGACGGAGTCTCGCTCTGTCACCCAGGCTGGAGTGCAGTGGCACAATCTCGGCTCACTGCAAGCTCCACCTCCCGGATTCACGCCATTCTCCTGCCTCAGCCTCCCGAGTAGCTGGGACTACAGGCGCCCGCCACCACGCCCGGCTAATTTTTTGTATTTTTTTTTAGTAGAGACAGGGTTTCACCATGTTAGCCAGGATGGTCTCTATCTCCTGACCTCGTGATCCGCCGGTCTCGGCCTCCCAAAGTGCTGGGATTACAGGCTTGAGCCACCGCGCCCGGCCATATCTGCTTCTATATTCAGTCTGCTGTGATATATTCTTTTTATTGAAGTGTCTGAAGAAAATCCAGCTTTGCAGATTTGTACTTGAAAAAGAGGAATATTTTAATAGCTGTTGCAGATAATTCTGGATATTCTTCTTTGCATACTATAACTTAACAAGTGGTCATTTCTTTTTTCTTTTTTTTTAGAGATGGTGTCTCGCTCTGTCGCCCAGGCTGGAGTGCAGTGGCACAATCTCGGCTCACTGCAAGCTCCACCTCCGGGGTTCACGCCATTCTCCTGCCTCAGCCTCCCAAGTAGCTGGGACTACAGGCGCCTGCCACCACGCCCGGCTAATTTCTTGTATTTTTAGTAGAGACAGGGTCTCACCATGTTGGCCAGGACAGTCTCTATCTCCTGACCTCGTGATCCGCCCGCCTCGCCTCCCAAAGTGCTGGGATTACAGGCAAGAGCCACTGCGCCCGGCCAACAAGTGGTCATTTCCTCAAGGTAGCTTGCAACATGGAATCTGAAACCACATCAGTGAACATTTTGCACCCTCATACAATAAAATGCATTAGTCTCTCCTGTATTTTAAATGAATCTTTTGTCTACGCATGATTTTTTAAATCTTATGCATTGGTCACTTGAAAAATATTAGTTCATTACATTATAAAAAGCTTCGAAGTGTGGGCCCATTTTATGTGATATCAAAAAGCTGTATTCATTACCATCAACACCAATCCTATCTGAAAAGGCTTTCAGTATCAGCCAGCCATCACACGCACAGCAGCGGATACAAGTTTTGCAAAATTCTAATTTCTGCTTTAAAGCTGAAACTTTATAATTGGCCACAAATACTATCAGTTGTTTTTTATTGAAGTGACAGGCTCACTTTGTTCATTTTCAACAAAGTATCTGCAAAACATCCAAGTCTGAACAAACATAGTTTGTCACTCTTTGAAGTAGAAAAAATGAGATCCAAAGAAGAAATGGTCTAGTTCAGCTCACAGGTCTCATAGGTCAAAAAAACATACATACTTTTTTCTTTTTTTCTCCTTTTTCTTTTTTTTTTTTTTCTTTTTTTTTTTTTGAGACAGTTTCACTCTCATTGCCCAGGCTGGAATGCAACGATGGCGCGATCTCGCCTCACTGCAACCTCCGCCTCCCGGGTTCAAGCGATTCTCTTTCCTCAGCCTCTTGAGTAGCTGGTATTACAGGCATGCGCCACCACGCCTGGCTAATTTTGTATTTTTAGTAGAGATGGGGTTTCACCATGTTGGCCAGGCTGGCCTCAAACTCCTGACCTCAGGTGATCCATCCGCCTCGGCCTCCCAAAGTGATACATACTTTTTTCTTAAGACAACCATCGTTCATCACTCGGCACTAGAAGTGTATGCACACTTCCTATTTCATCACATGGAAAAACAGGAAGAATCGTGGGTTAAGACTTTATAAAATTAATACTTCTTACTGCTTCATCAAAAACATTTTTAAGTGAAATGGGCTTCTTATTCTTTTTTCTGCGAGTACCCAATGGTGAATAATACAAGGCAGCTGCTACAGTGTGGGGCCATCGCCTCAATTTATGCTAAGGCACCAACCTGATATAGAATTCAGACATTGAGGAAACTATTGCTCTCCAAAACTTTCTTCTATGGACTGTCAAATGGGGCTTCCCTCTGGCTTTGGACTGGGTTCAGCCAATGGGAAACACCAGCCGGAGACTGGAAGGCAGGAGGCAAGAGACCAAGACACATGTTCTGCTGGCTCCTCTCTCCCAGGTCACTGGGGTTCCCTGCAATCCCACCAGGCAGCCCCCTCTGGACAGCTGTCTCTCTGGATCCCCTTTCCTCTCCCCTTAAGCCAGGGGATGGTAATGGCTCCCAGCTGTTGTTATTATTATACTGTGCCATCTCCTGTTGGTTTTCTGTACCGTTACCCACCTACTGTAAATGGTCCTTCTATTAAACTCTTTCCAGTGATCTTTGTGCATGCCATTGTTTCTCTGCATATACCATAACTTACCATCGACTCCCAACCTCATAGTCCAGGCGTCATCCTTCCTCAGTAGCCAGTCCTTTCCTTTCTGTCGATGGCTCTCTTTTCTCACCTCCTACCTCCTACCTGCAGGGCCACCAGGTTTTTGATTTTTTTTTTTTTTTTTTTTTTTTGAGACGGAGTTTTGCTCTTGTTGCCCAGGCTGAAGTGCAATGGTGTGATCTCAGCTCACTGCAACCTCTGCCTTCCGGGTTCAAGCGATCTCCTGCCTCAGCCTCCCGTGTATCTGGGACTACAGGCGCCTGCCACCATGCCCGGCTAATTTTTGTATTTTTAGTAGAGATGGGGTTTCACCATGTTGGCCAGGTTGGTCTTGAACTCCTGACCTCAGGTGATCCACCCACCTTGGCCTCCCAAAGTGCTGGGATTACAGGCATGAGCCACCGCGCCCAGCCCAAGGTCGCCAGTTTTACAAGTGTTCCGCTCCTCTTTCCTTTACACTCTCCTTTCCTTAGGCACTCTTCCTCTTCCACCATTTCCCTTGGGTCATATACCCATGAAGAGGATAGGGGTAGGCCATTCTGTTACTTCACCCTCCAGTGCCAGTAGGGCTTAGGAATCATGTTTCTTTTGTTGTCACCTCTGAATGTTATAATGTCTTTCCTAATCCCTACAAAACAATAGGGATCGTTGACTTTATGCTTATACTTTATGTGAAGATACAAATTTGACCTTTAAATAACAGTTGCTCTCCAGATAGAGAACAGAGCTAAGGAAAGGACAGAGAGACAGAATGGTAGGGTAGAAATAGTGCTGGGCTGGGAGCCAAGACCAAAGTGTTCTAACCTAGCAAACCAAGATGTAACCCAGGAGCAGTAAAAGCAGGGTTTGAGGTCAGGGTCTTGTTAGCTGAAATGAGGAGTTACTTTGTAGTTTTGTTGTAAAGATAAATGAAACCATATATGAGGCACTTAGTACAATACTCATTGCATTGGCTGGGCGCCCTGGCTCATGCCTGTAATCTCAGCACTTTGTGAGGCCGAGGCGGGCGGAGCACCTGAGGTCAGGAGTTCGAGACCAGCCTGACCAACATGGAGAAACACTGTCTCTACTAAAAATAAAAAATTAGCCAGGCGTGCTGGCACATGCCTGTAATCCCAGCTACTTGGGAGCCTGAGGCAGGAGAATCACTTGAACCGGGGAGGCAGAAGTTGCAGTGAGCCGAGATCGTGCCATTGCACTCCAGCCTGTGCCACAAGGGCAAAATTTCGTCTCAAAAGAAAAAAAAAAAAAACAAACACCTCATTGCATTATAAAAAATGGTGGTTATTGGCCGGGCGCGGTGGTTCACGCCTGTAATTCCAGCACTTTGGGAGGCAGAGGCAAGCGGATCATGAGGTCAGGAGATCGAGACCATCCTGGCGAACACGGTGAAATCCCGTCTCTACTAAAATATACAAAAAAAGAAAAAAAAAAAGCCAGGTGTGATGGTGGGCGCCTATAGTCCCAGCTACTCGGGAGGCCGAGGCAGGAGAATGGTATGAACCCGGGAGGCAGAGCTTACAGTGAGCCGAGATTGCGCCACCGCACTCCAGCCTGGGCAACAGAGCGAGACTTCGCCTCAGAAAAAAAAAAAAAAAGAAGCAAAAAAAAAATGGTAGTTATTGTTAATTCTGTTCCGTTGTTACACTAATGGTATTGTCACATTGTTTCATACAGTGTTGTGTCACAAGTGCCTTGGAAAGTATCTGGCACACACCAGGGATTCAATAAATATACGTGTCCAGCAAATAAATACATCAACGAGTTCTCAGCTTCGCCAATGACAAACAGTGTGATCTTGAACAAACAACTTCACCGCCCTGGGTCTGTCTGTTCTGCTATGAAGAAGAGTATGGGCACAGGGTTGTCACGGTCCCTCCCAGGGCAGTTCGCCATGCGACAGAATAGGCAGAGCTGGGGGCCAGAGGAAACTCGGTGCTCTGGACCAAAGGAGCACGGGCACTGGTAGAGTGGGCTGGTGAGAAAATGCCAAAAGCAAGGCAGGAGGGTCTGCAGGTCTCCACTTCCCAAAGGAGGCAAGTAATTAGGGCTGCTAATTCCCCTGGACCCCAGAACCTCCTCCGTTCTCCCTGGCTCCCCTTGGGTTAAAAGAAGAAGTTGTGGCGCTGCAGGGGCGGGCCGGGCATGATGGCTCACACCTGTTATTCTAGCACTTTGGCAGGCCGAGTGAGGCAGGTGGATTGCCTGAGTTCAGCAGGTGGATAGCCAGTTCATCCTGGCTAACATGGTGAAACCCTGTCTCTACCAAAAACACAAAAAATTAGCCAGGCATGGTGGCAGGTGCCTGTAGTCCCAGCTACTCATGAGGCTGAGGCAAGAGAATCGCTTAAACTGGGGAGGCAGAGATTGCAGTGAGCCAAGATTGCGCCTCTGCATCCCAGCCTAGGTGACAGAGGGAGACTCTGTCTCCAAAGGAAAAAAAAAAGTGCTGGGGGCTTCCCCCCAACCCCTCATCCCTGTGTCCTGGGAGCCTTCCAGAGCCTGGGAACTGTCCGGCATTATATCACCATGGTCTGTGCTATGGGCCTGAAAATTTGGCCTCATTCATTCACTCATGAGGTATCAGACCTAGCTAAGTGCTGGGGCATAGCTGGCAGTTAACAAACTCATCTCTGCTCTCCTCCCATTCAAGCCAAGGGGCAAGCATTAAACAGGTACTCAAATAACTGATTTCAGGTTGCAATAAGTACCACAAAGAAAAACAAAGCAGGTAACGGGGCAGCTAGAGTGGTTAAAGGAGACTCCCTCGACCCACGGCATCCTCTCCTGGGCTAAGATGCAGGGACTGGCAACTGGGAGACTGCCAAGACCTGGGAGGGTGGAGAGAAAAGAGAGGGAGGGGAAGAGAAAGACAGAACGAACGTGGTTCACAAGGCGGGGCAGGGTGCAGGGAGGCCTTGAGTGGCTGCTCCTGGCAATTATATAGGCACCTCCTCCTGCTCCACTTAGCTGAGCCCTGTTAAGGACCAAAAGCTGCCAGTGGCCAAGGCCTTGGCTTTGCCTGGTGCTCACCTGAGTCCTCCCCTCTGCTCCCCTCTGGCCTCAATCTTTTCTTTTTCTTTTCTTTTCTTTTTTTTTTTTTTTTTTGAGATGGAGTCTCGCTTTGTCACCCAGGTTGGAGTGCAGTGGCCTGATCTCAGCCTACTGGCAAGCTCCGCCTCCTGGTTTCGCACCATTCTCCTGCCTCAGCCTCCAGAGTGGCTGGGACTACAAGTGTCTGCCATCATGCCTGGCTAATTTTTTGTAGTTTTTGTAGAGACAGGGTTTCACCATGTTAGCCAGGATGGTCTCGATCTCCTGAACTCATGATCTGCCCACCTCAGCCTCCCAAAGTGCTGGGATTACAGGCGTGAGCCACTGCGACTGGCCCTTTTTTTTTTTTTTTTTTTTTTTTTTGAGATGGGGTCTCACTCTGTTACCCAGGCTGGAGTGCAGTGGCGTGATTTCAGCTCACTGCAGCCTCCACCTCTTGGGTTCAAATGATTCTCATGCCTCAGCCTCCTGAGTAGCTGGGATTACAGGCACACACCATCATGCCTGGCTAATTTTTTGTACTTTTTAGTAGAGATGGGGTTTTACTATATTGCACAGGCTGGTCTTGAACTCCTGACCTCAGGTGATCCGCCTGCCTCGGCCTCTCAAAGTGCTGGGATTACAGGCGTAAACCACCATGTCAGGCCCCAGTCTTTTTTTCAGAGGCCTCCTCAGCACCCCACCCCCAAATCTGAGCTTGTGAGAGTCTATCAGCCAACTCAGAAGCCCAGGCAGGGCCCCAGGGGAGGCCCCAAGATGGCCTGGCCGGGAATGTTTGTCTGTCTCTGGTAGAGAAAACACAACAGCATTTTTCCTAAAAATCAAGTGACCCCAACACAGCTGTCATCATTTCGTGGAGCCGGGGGCTCAGATGATGGTCGGCAGAGGGGTAGTCAGGGTGCTCCTCAGCCCTGTCCCTCTGAGCTGGTGTCAAGATTTCCCAGGAGGCAGACAGAAGGCGGCACTGGGTGGAGAGAGGGAATTCAGGCAGCATGTCTTGGCCTCTGTGGGAGCCAAGGGGGAAGATCCACCCTGCACCCAGCAGCTTTCCTCTCAGAGCAAGGGCTGCCTGTGTAGCCAAGAAAGGCAAGCCTGGCATGAATGGAGACCTTGTGCCAAAGACCTCGCTGGAGCCGGGAGCCGCAACACAGGGGCTTTTCACAAGGAGCCTTACAACAGAGGCGGCATTGAGCGTGACGGTGGCTAGCGGGCAGGCGTGGGGTCTGGTGGACGCGTGGCATCGGTGGAACAACATTGCTGCTCCTCCTGACCCTGTCTCAGCTGGGGGTGGGGGGCGCTCCTGGGTCTCTTCTCAGAGGGGAATACACTAAGAGTCATGTTGTCTCTAGCTGAAGCTGCCCTGACCCCCCTCGAGGGTGTTTGAGGCTCTTCAGGGGCACAGAATATGAGTACAGGGGTCAACGTGCACGTGGAGTAAGCTGGTGGGCTGGACACGAATGGGTTAAAGACAGCTGCTTGGAGACATCGCCAAAGCACGATTCCACTGGGGCCTAGGCTACCAGCAAAGGGAGGGTGCCAGATGCCTCTGTCTGTTGAAGGGGGATGGAATACCAGTGTGCCCCCTCTGAGGGGTCATTGAAAGGTGACAGAAAGCTGCAGCCTTGCCGAGGGGCTGCGCAGGGGCTATGAGCCAGGGACGGAGGGCAACTGCCCAGGGGCAGTCAGGATCGGAAGACCATGGGGGTAGCGGCGTGGTGGATTTAATACTTCCAAAGGAAAGGTTTAATACTTCCCCACATATAGACACACCCTCTCTGCGTCCACCTATAGCCACCTTCTTCTCTTTGTTTTTTTTTTTTAGAAGACAGGGTCTCACTCTGTCACCTAGGCTGGAGTGCAGTGGCTTATCTGTGACATGAAGAAGACACCTCTGATTGGGCCTGGTGGCTTACGCCTGTAATCCCAGCACTTTGGGAGGCCAAGACCAACAGATCACTTGATGCCAGAAGCTCGAGGCCAGCCTGGTCAACATGGTGAAATCCTGTCTCTACTGAAAATATAAAAATTAGCCGGGTGTGGTGGCGCATGCTTGTAATCCCAGCTACTCTAGAGGCTGAGGCACCAGAATCACTTGAGCCTGGGAGGCGGAGGTTGCAGTGAGCTGAGATCATGCCATTGCACTCCAGTCTAGGCGACAGAAGGAAACTGTCTTTTTTTTTTTTTTTTTTTGTGATGGGATCTCGCTCTCTCACCCAGGCTGGAGTGCAATGGTGCAGCTTCTGCCTTCCAGGTTAAAGTGATTCTCCTGCCTCAGTCTTCTGAGTAAGCTGGGATTACAGGTGCGCGCCACCACACCAGACTAATTTTTGTATTTTTAGTAGAGACGGGGTTTCACTATGTTGGCCAGGCTGGTCTCGAACTCCTTATCTTGTGATCTGCCCATCTCGGCCTCCCAAAGGGCTGGGATTACAGGCATGAGCCACCGTGCCCGGGCAGAAACTCTGTCTTGAAAAAAAAAAAAAAAGAAAGAAAGAAAAAGAAAAAGGAAAAAAAAAAATCTTCAAAGACTGAATCCAAGGCCAGAAATCTGGTTGGGCAATTCCAGGCTAGCTGACTTTCTGTGGCTCAAGGAGTACTGATCACGGCTCACTGCAGCCTCAACATCCTGGGCTCAAATGATCCTCCCACCTCAGCCTCCCAAGAAGCTGGGACCACAGGTGTGTGCCACCACACTCAGCTAATTTTTAAATTGTTGGTACAAATGGCATCTCTCATATTGCCAGGGCTGATCTCGAACTCCTGGGCTCAAGCAATCCTCCCGCCTAAGTCTCCCAAAGTGTTGGGATTACAGGTGTGAGCCACTGTGTCCAGCCCAGCCAACGCTTATTTACCCAAGGTGGTTAATCAGTGAATTCGCCAGATCCCTGGCTTCCTCTCTCTTTTTGAACCTGTTCTTTTCTAGGGTAACCAAGTGTCCCAGTCTACTTGAGACCAAAGGATTTCCCAGGACACGGGACAGGCATATATGCACATATACACGTATGTCCAGCATTCTTCACACTCATTTCTTTATCTGCTCCAGTAGAATGTGGCCTCTTTCAAGAAAGGATCGCTTTACTTTTCTGTATCAGCTGCCACATGGAAGGTGCAATAAATGTTTGCTGAGAAACAAATGAGCCAATTAATTCCATCCAGGTGAGAGAATTAGGAAAGACTTCATGGGCAAGGGGGCCTAACATGTTGGCTTGGATAAACCAGGGCGAACTTGAGCACTGGCCTTGTGGGAGGGAGAGGTTTGGCATCAAGTAGAGGTCAGGCCTGAGTTTCTCCTGGTTGTCCGCTCTCCACCCCAACCCCTGTCCTGGCCCTCCTGTCTCCACGGCAGCCCTGAGTCAGCTCTCCTGGGGTCTGTTCCCTGGATTCAGGCTGGGCGTCTGTGGTGGTCGTGTGGTGATGATGCCCTCGCTCCTTGGAGCTCCTTGACAGGCAGGCCCAGGAGATCCGGGAGCAGTCCTGGAGGTCTTGCAGGCCCAGCCTGCAGTAGCCAGACAAAACTTTCTTCCTCTTCCAATGAGCTAGAGGATAAAAAGAGCTGTCTAAAAGACACCTATCTCTAGGGACTGAATAGAGAGTCAGGGCTGAGGAATGAGGCTGCGGACAGGGATTTTATCAGGCTAACGAGTTAGCCACCTGGCTTTCTGAAGCACATGCAGTTTGGTGAGTCGGAGTCCTTCACTATTCTGCAGACCATTAGTGTCCCAAGCAACAGAACACAGCAGTGGGTCTCAAACTTCAATGTGCCTCAGAGTCACCCGGGGGGCTTATTAAAACCCAGGCCAGACCGGGCACGGTGGCTCAAGCCTGTAATCCCAGTACTTTGGGAGGCCGAGACGGGCGGATCATAAGGTCAGGAGAGCGAGACCATCCTGGCTAACCCGGTGAAACCCCATCTCCACTAAAAAAAAAAAAATACAAAAAACTAGCCGAGCGAGGTGTCGGGCGCCTGTAGTCCCAGCTACTCGGGAGGCTGAGGCAGGAGAATGGCGTGAACCCAGGAGGCGGAGCTTGCAGTGAGCTGAGATCTGGTCACTGCACTCCAGTTTGGGCGATAGAGCGAGACTCCATCTCAAAAAAAATAAAAAAATAAATAAAATAAAATAAAATAAAATATAATAAAACCCAGGCCAAAGGCCGGGTGCAGTAGCTCACGCCTGTAATCCCAGCACTTTGGGAGGCCAAGGTGAGTGGATCCCCTGAGGTCAGGAGTTCGAGACTAGCCTGATCAACAGGAAGAAACTCCATCTCTACTAAAAATACAAAATTAGCCGGGCGTGGTGGCACAAGCCTGTAATCCCAGCTACTCAGGAGCCTGAGGCAGGAGAATCGCTTGAATCCGGGAGGCGGAGGTGGCAGTGAACTGAGATTATGCCATTGCACTCCAGCCTGGGCAACAAGAGTGAAACTCCATCACGGAAAAAAAAAAAAAAAAAAAAACACCCAAGCCGGGTGTGGTGGTTCACGCCTGTAATCCCAGCATTTTAGGAGGCTGCCACGGGAGGATGGCTTGAGCCCAGAAGTTTGAGACCAGTCTGGGCAACATAGTGAGACCCCATCTCTACAGAAAATAAAAAAAATTGGCCAGGCACGGTAGCTCATGCCTGTAGTTCCAGCCACTAGGGAGGTTGAGGTGGGAGAATCACTTGAGCCAGGAGTTCAAGACAAGCCTGGGCAACATAGTCAGACCCTGTTAGACTTCCCTTGGTCCCTACAACCTATAAGGTGAGTAGTCGTTATTCCCATTTCACAGGAAACAAGAGGCCCTAAGGTCCCTCACTGGTCCAAGGGTAAGCAACTAACAGAGTGGCAAGCAGCACAGGTTCTGAGGCCGGGTCGCCTCACACCAAGAGGGGAGGTGGAGTTTGTCAAAAAGCTTCCAAGAGGAAAAGTGACCCAAGCCACAAGGCGAATGCAGTGAGCAGGATGTGCAGTGAAGAAGGTGTGGGGAGTTTGTGAAATGTCATATTGAAATCGGGGGTGTGGGATAATTGAGAAGTGTGGTGGGTGTGGGTGGCCAGGTCAAAAGGCCACATCAAAGGGCCTCACAGGGTGAGTTGTAGAGGCTGGGAGGAGGACACCCTGGCTGCGGGGGGCCTTCGGGGCCACACCAAGGTCCCTGGGCCAGGCACTGCAGCTATAGACTGCTACTGCAGAGTCTGAAGTTGGCAATAGCACCGCTAAGTCAGTACTTCAGGGAAAGTATTCTGTCTGCCAGAGGGGAGCAAAAAGAGCTGGAGGCAAGTTCACCAACCAGGCGGGTACTGGCAGAGAGGGAGGTGACTCCCCTAATATTGTCATGTGGTAACTGGAACAGCCCTCTACGGGTTGTGTACTCCATTTCTTATCACTCCCAACCTCTCCCCTAAGATTATTTATGAGTTGTCATCTTCTGTGCTTTTTCTCACCGTCTGAGGGATCCTCGTAACCCCCAAAGAACTCGATGTCCTGCAGAGAAGGGAGAAGAGGTCAGGGTGAAATAAGCTGGCAGAGTGAGGGCCGGCAGACATTTACCCAGATGGCCAAGGACCCCTGCCACATCAAGCATCACTCAGTCTCTTCAAGACGTCTTACAGAGAGAATTCTTGGGACTCTTTCCCTGTCTCTTTTTCAATCCTTATGATAGAACAGCAGCTTATTCTTTTTTGTTCAGCCTCCAAAGGAGAAGAACAAAAGAACCCTGAGCCAAGTGAGTGCTCCTCCTAAAGGGTCCTCGGAAAGTGAACAAGTTTCCACCGCCCCGGCGCAGGTGAGGTGTTTTGTCTGCTCGACCCGCCCGCCCAGGGGCTGCTCCCACTGGGGACAGGAGTGCAAGAGTGTGCACTGCCTGGTGCAAACATCCCTGCCATGTACCGGCAGAACCACGCACAAGGCCCATCAGTCAGCCGGGTCACAGAAGTATCTTCTTACATGAGGACAAGTGCATGGGCTGAGTGGGGCCATGCCTGATTTCATTTCTCCTCATCCAGGCTTTTAGTGAGTGGGCAACAGGCCAAGCCGGGCCTGGAGGAGAAACTCGCCATTCCCATCCACGGCGCCTGTGGAGCACAGCCAGAGGTGGGGGGAGATGCCGTTTGAAGGAGGCTCTTTGGAAATTCTTCACATTTTTTGGCTTTTGTCTCTGGGCATTGAGATGGAGACCCACATTTTACTCTGCAGAGAGTTCCCAGTCTTCCTTTGCATTCAAAAGGAAGATCCTGGAAGAGAGCTGAAAGAATTCTGTGGCTTTTTCATCTCAATGACCAATGGAGTCATTTACAGGGTAGGGGGTCCAGCGAGATTTGTTTCACTGCATTTCCCTTTCTGTCTATAGCCCCAGCCCCAGGCCCAGGTCCTAAGTGATGTAAATGTGATGCTCTTTCTGGGAAGAGCAGCTCTCCCAGACTCCCTGGGTTCTTGGGTGAATGGGACAGGGAGCCTGGACACCTGGGTTCTGAGGACTCTGCAGGACCTCAGGCAAACCACCGTGAACTTGGAAGCCACATTCCCACCACCTCCCGGCATGGAGGAGAGTTTGGCCACATCCTCTGACTTCCCATCCAGGGAGCAGTGAGGGCACCGATGGTGATAGTCATGGCGTGTTCAGTGTAGGAACTTGAATAGGAGGCAGGGACATCATGGATAAGTTCCATCAGAAGCTTAGCCAGAAGCTAACCTCAGCCAGGAATTTCAGATTTCCACATACCTCTCTGTCCAGCAAGCCTTTTGCAGTTGTGAAGGAGGATCTGTTACCAATCTGAGGTCCCTATCCTTTCATTCCTAGATGAATTGCTCATCCCTCTCCCACCAGATGCCACTTTGCATCCAAATCAACAAGCAACTGGTGATTCACAAGCAACTGGGGGAGGAGGAAGCTGGGAGGCTGCCCATGAATACCATCCTTTGACTGTCTCTTCTCACTGTCTTCCTGATTCTGGGACTCCAGATCACCTATACTCTGCAGGGCTTATGTCTTCTATTGTTTTTCTATTACTGAGAAAGGGGTCGCTTGAGCCACCCTATGCTTTTTGTGACCAAAATAAAGTCTTTATCAAGGGCCCAAAGGAGAGATCTTACAGAAAATGAGGCACATGTTCCTTTAACTGTTCTCCAGTACCCTCTCATCAGCCCCTCTTAGAGATCCTTGTACCTATCGTCAGGTTTTGTCCCCACCCACAGAACTGATCCCCCGCCAAGGGGAAAAACTGGCCTAGGTGGAGGGGCACCAGCCTTTAATAAATGAGTCTGCCAGGGCATCATTAACTTACTGCAGGGCCTCAGGGGAATCACTTAGCCTCTCAGCTTCAGCTTTCTCCAGCAAAAAAGGAAAAGGTTGAACTAGAAAACTTCTAAGATTCCTTCCAGACATGGCAGCCCCAAGGCTCAAGTGTGAGCTCTACCTTTTTTTTTTTTTTTTTTTTTTTCTTGCTCTGTCACCCAGGCTGGAGTGCAGTGGCACAATCTTGGCTCACTGCAGCCTCGACTTCCCAGGCTCAAGCAATCCTCCCACTTCAGCCTCCCAGAGCTCCACATCTTACTGCAGGACAACTTATCCATTTTATTCTTCAGCTGTTCAGGTACTAGCCCTGCCCCCGGGGCCTGGCTATGGCTGGAACACAGTAAGGATCCAATTCCTTTGCGGCTCAACCTTCCTGTGGGTGGCTACACAGTGCAAACCACAGACAGACAATAGCCATCTCTCTGTGCAATGTGGGCCCTGATTAGACTGGCCATTTCTCCAGGCTCTGACCAGTGTCACAGCACTGTAAAGATACCCTTCTCAGGGCCACTGCCCCAGTGTTCCCGGAGGGGGGTCCTTTCTGAGTGCTGGAGCCACAGCCTAAACAGACGCTTAGAACTTGTCTGCATTTTGGCAACTTCTCCAAAAGTATTTCTATTGCTTTTTTTTTTTTTTTTTTTTTTTGGTTTTTGCTTTTAAAATTTAGAAAATACATTTTCCTATGAAAATGGATTATACTGGCTGGGTGTGGTGGCTCACGCCTGTAATCCCAGCACTTTGGGAGGCCAAGGTGGGTGGATCAGCTGAGGTCAGGAGTTCAAGACCAGCCTGGCCAACATAGCAAGACCTTGTCTCTACTAAAAATACAAAATCATCCGGGCGTGGTGGCGGGCGCCTGTAGTCCCAGCTACATGGGAGGCTGAAACAGGAGAGTCGCTTGAAACTGGGAGGCAGAGGTTACAGTGAGCCGAGATCCTGCCACTGCACTCCAGCCTGGGTGACAGAGCAAGACTCCATCTCAAAAAAAAAAAAAAAAAAGAGAGAGAGAGAGAAAGAAAATGGATTATATTGACTCAAATTTAGAAAACAGTTTCCTCTGAAAATGGATTATATTGACTCCCGTCGGCCCCTCCTTTCTTGAGATAAGCCCAGCAACTCCTTTACAATGAAATCCTGATCATCGGGAAAATGGCCTTTTCCTTTTTGTAGCAGACGGCTCAGCTTCCCACATCAAGGGACAATGCAGTGTTCACTTCCACTAGCCTGGCTCCACTTGAGCTGCAAGCTCCCTAGAGCCCTGTGCTTGCTTCAGTGAATGAGTGTGTGCCACTGTGTGTGTTGCTTCATATGAGTGTTTATCTCTGTGTCTGTGTTTGTCTATGTCTGTGTCTCTATCTCTCTGGCTCTCCCTACATGTGGCTCTCTGTGGCTCTCAGGGCATCTCTCTTTCCTGCACTGTCTGTCAAGGCGTGTGTTGGCGTGTTTGTCTCTCCATCTGCACAGGTCTCTCTGGGTCTGTGCACAGATGCTCCTGTTACTCCAGTAGAGTCAGCCCACTTTCCCCTTCCATTGACTGCCAAATTTCAAGTTTTTCTGTAGGTAACCAGTGGTGGTTCAGCCCCCAGGAGCAGCCTCTTTTCTGAACCTGTGCCTTCCCGGAAATCTGAGTCAGCACAGCCAAACTCCCTCCAAAACACAACTCCAATGACAGGAGGATGTGTGGGTGATGAGCCTTTCACCAAGTCTCCACAGGATGACACAGGAGAGATTTTATCCCATATGCCATCACACCAGAAAAATTCAATCACACGTCCCGGGTAGACGACTCGGCTGTCTCATTAGAATTCTTCTGAAAGTGTCGCTTTTATTGTGTAGTTGACACCAGAAGACCTGGCTCACCTGCAGCCCCCTTTAAAAACACCACCTGCTCCTTGGGACCTGCGGCAGTTGGGCCACAGCTGATTGGACCAAGGGTGGGCACCTGACCTGGATGCTGCTGCTCTATTGGTTGGCCAGTGTCCAAGAGATGGTGATTACCTGAGCCAATCAGGTTCTCCTGCAGCCAGTGCCCAGGGGAACCCAAGTGACGGTTGGCAGAGAAGCAGAATGGCCCTGGAAGAAAGGCAGAGAATGGCCCTGGAAGAAAAGCAGGGACGGGAGGGATGGAGCCATGAGGCCGCAAAGGAGAGGAGGCTCAGTGCTCTCTCCCCAGAATGAGAAGCTGCAGGTGCAAGGCTGTACAGCTCCGGGCTCTGTTACAGTGCTTCTCTGCAACCCTACCTAGCAGGTGCCACAGGACACATTGGGTTACTGATACATCCTGTTAAATGGTGCCTGGATGGATTCCTGAAACACCTCCTTGCCTTTTGGGGGCTCAGAAACTGATACCCCAAAATATGGTGAGGCGACATGCAGAACTGTGGAAGCCTCAAGGTCTCTCTGACCTTTCCCCCACTCCCACCGTCTCTCCCAAAGAAGCTGAAGTTCCTTTATGTGCCTGAGATCCAGATAATTGTTTTTTTCTTCCCCTTTCTGTAAGACCAAGAATGTAACCACACCTGAACAGACCCTTTCGCTGTCAAAGAGAACTATTTCTGGTTAATCTCTGTTTCCTGATCCATTCATTCTCCCCAGTAATCCCCCCAACAGAATTCCCGTCCATAACTTATTTTGTCAGGTTGGAATACAAGCTTTTGAATCTCACTGGGCAAGGGGGGTCTTCATGCTGCGGGCTCCCATGTCTACATGTTAAATAAATGTGTATATCTTTTCTCCTATTAATCTGCTTCATGTCAGTGATTTTCAGGAAACCTTCATAGGGCCAAGGGGAAAGCTCTTCCCTAAACCCTCAAATCACATCCACTCTCCAAAAGGCCAGCACTCAGCTGATTTCTGCTCTCACTGCTTGGGAAGATCCCTGGATCCCTTGGAAGCCAGCCTTCAAGAGCCTTGTTGGCTGTTTTCTTTTGTTTCTTGTTTTTGTGTGTGTGTTTGTTTGTTTGCGTTGTTGTTGTTGTTGTTTGAGGCGGAGTTTCACTCTTGTTGCCCAGGCTGGAGTGCAATGGTGCGATCTTGGCTCACCACAACCTCCGCCTCCTAGGTTCAAGTGATTCTCCTGCCTCAGTCTCCCAACTAGCTGGGATTACAGTCATGTGCCACTATGCCCGGCTAATTTTGTATTTTTATTAGAGACGGGGTTGAGAAACACCGTTGGTCAGGCTGGTCTTGAACTCCTGACCTCAGGTGATCCATCCGCCTTGGTCTCCCAAAGTGCTGGGATTACAGGCATGAGCCACCGTGCCAGGCCTGTTGCCTATTTTCATGTGTTATATGTACAGGTTAGGTGTGCTGCTCAGTGGGGTGTCTGGTACCCTTCCTTGAATGACAGTCTGTGTAACTGAGGCCCTGAGGGAAGTTTGGGTCAATTTCCCGTGTACAGATTTGAGGTCGGGGTAAACACGGCTGAGAGGCTTTCCTCTCCCTTCATGTCCTTCTCATACCATCACTTGAAGACAGTTCTTCCCCCAGTACCCAATCAAGAGAAATCCTGGATCTCTTTGTCTTTAAATAGCAAGGACCATCCACAGAGCACCTACTACCTTGTTGGGTCGCATGAGTTCCCTCCACCCAATGTGCTCCACTCTGGCTGGGCCATACAGTTAAAGGGGAGTGAAGCTGGAGAAGAATGTGTGGACGTTTGAGGCTTTCATCTCTTAAACAAATAGCAAATTCCTCTGGGCTGCCTGTGCTGGAATTAAACAATGATGTGTTCAGGGAGGGCTCTAAGGCGTTCCCTTAGCAACGCCCAGGCTGTTTTCAGGCAAGATCTAGTTAAAGAGGAAAGAGAACAAAAATAATAAAGGGAAGGGTCTGGATGGAGTCCAGGAAAGGGGGTCTTTTGGCTGAATGTGTGTGTTTTGTGTTCTGATGTGTTTGCAGTCCTCCTTTATGCTAAATTTCCTCTCGCCTTCCCTGATACGTCTCACTGTTGCGAGGTGGGCTCACTGGAATACTAATGGAGGCTAAGAAGAGCACACGCTACACAGGGGGACCAGTTAGGTAGGGAAAGATGTCACAGCTGGGACTACCTAAGGGAAAAGTGACACATATGAAACCTGCTAGGCTGGCTCTTGCTATCATACAGGTCATGGGAGGAAGAGGGTGAGTGGCCAGGCTCCTCAAAGGTGCTTGGGCCTTAGGCAGGGCAGAGGCCTGTATGGTAGAAATCCATCAGACCCTACTCACAGTGTGATCTGTGGACAGCAGCAAAGCCATCCCCTGGGAGCTTGATAGCAATGCAGAATGTCAGGCCACCCCAAGCACACTGAAGCAGGGTAGGTATTTTGACAAGACACCCTGGTGATGAATGCATGCCTATAGTTAGAGAAGCAGAGCCCTTTCTCTGTCTCTCCCAGGATTCTGCAAATCAGGTTTGTTTGTTTATTTGTTTGTTTGTTTGTGACAGTCTGGCTCTGTCACCTAGGCAGGAGTGTAGTGGCTCGATCTCTGCTACGTGCAATCTCCACCTCCCAGGTTCAAGTGATTCGTGTGCCTCAACCACCCAGGTAGCTGGGATTACAGGCGTGCACCACCACTGCCCGGTAATTTTTTTTTTTTTTTTTTTTTTTTTTTTTTTTGAGACGGAATCTCGCTCTGTCGCCAGGCTGGAATGTAATGGTGTGATCTCGGCTCACTGCGACCTCTGCCTCCCAGGTTCATGCCATTCTCCTGCCTCAGCCTCCCAAGTAGCTGGGACCACAGTTGCCTGCCACCACGCTCAGCTAATTTTTTGTATTTTTAGTAGAGACGGGGTTTCACTGTGTTAGCCAGGATGGTCTCGATCTCCTGACCTCAAGATCCACCCTCCTCGGCCTCCCAAAGTGCTGGGATTACAGGCATGAGCCACAGCCCCTGGCCAATTTTTTGTATTTTTAGTAGAAACGGGGTTTCACCATGTTGACCAGACTGGTCTTGAACTCCTGGCCTCAAGGGATCTGCCTGCCTCGGCCTCCCAAAGTGCTGGGATTACAGACATGAGCCGCTGCACCTGGTGGGATCCTGCAAATTTATCACCACCTTTCTAGAGTCAAAGTGGACTACTAAGGCAAGGTGGCAATTCCACATAAAACCAAGCAGATTCAGTTTGCTGATTGATAATGCAGTTTTGGGGGGTGTGTGTGTATGCACGCACACGTGTGTGTGTGTGTTTTGAGACTGGTCTTACTCTATCGCCCAGGCTGGAATGCAGTGGCGCAATCTCAGCTCACTGTAACCTTTGCCTCCTGCGTTCAACCAATTATCCCACCTCAGCCTCCAGAGTAGCTGGGATTATAGGCTCACGCCACCATGCCCAACTAATGTTTTTTTTTTTTTTTTTTTTGAGACAGAGTTTCACTCTTGTCACCCAGCCTGGAGTGCAATGGCACAATCTTGGCTCACTGCAACCTCTACCTCATGGGTTCCAGCAATTCTCCTGCCTCAGCCTCCCTAAGTAGCTGGGATTACAGGTGCCTGCCACCACACCCAGCTAATTTTTTTGTATTTTTGGTTGAGATGGGGTTTCACCATGTTGGCCAGGCTGCTCCTGAACTTCTGACCTCAGGTGATCCACCTGCCTCGGCCTTCCAAAGTGCTGGGATTACAGGCATGAACCACTACGCCTGGTCAATTTTTGTATTTTTAAGAGACGGGCTTTCACCATGTTGTCCAGGCTAGCCTCGAACTCCTGACCTCAAGTGATCTGCCCACCCCAGCCTCCCAAAGTGCTGGGATTACAGGCCTGAACCACTGCACCCGGCCTTGGTGGTTTTTTTTTTTTTTTTTTTTTTGAGACGGATTCTCCTTTCTGTCGCCCAGGCTAGAGTACAGTGGCCGGATCTCAGCTCACTGCAAGCTCCGCCTCCCGGGTTCACGCCATTCTCCTGCCTCAGCCTCCTGAGTAGCTGGGACTACAGGCGCCCGCCACCTCACCCGGCTAGTTTTTTGTATTTTTAGTAGAGACGGGGTTTCACTGTATTAGCCAGGATGGTCTCCATCTCCTGACCTGGTGATACGCCCATCTCAGCCTCCCGAAGTGCTGGGATTACAGGCTTGAGGCACCGCGCCCAGTCTTGGTGGGTTTTTTTTTTTTTTTTTTTGGTGGGTTTTTTAACATCGATTTTCTGTGATCATGATGACAAAGATGATGCTGATGGTGAAGAGGACATGGGTTGAATTGTGCCCCCTGCAAAAAGACATTTTCAAGTCCTAAGCCCTGGGACCTGCAAATGTGACTTTATTTGGAAACAGGATCTTTGTGGATGTAATCAGATCATTAGGGTGGACCTCATCCAATAACTAATGTCCTTAAAAGAAGCAAGAGAGCCGGGTGCGGTGGCTCACGCCTATAATCCCAGCACTTTGGGAGGCTGAGGCAGGCGGATCACGAGGTCAGGAGATTGAGACCATCCTGGCTAACACAGTGAAGCCCTATCTCTACTAAAAATACAAAAAATTAGCCAGACATGGTGGCACATGGCTGTAATCCCAGCTACTCAGGAGGCTGAGGCAGAAGAATTGCTTGAACCCAGGGGGCGGAGGTTGCAGTGAGCCGAGATTGCACCACTGCACTCCAGCCTGGGCAACAGAGCGAGACTCCATCTCAAAAAAAAAAAAAAAAAAGCAAGAGATTTGGACACAGACACACAGGGAGAATGCCATGTGATGATGGGGGCAGAGATGTGTCACCTCTCAGAGTGATGGTGTCACAGCCAAGGAATGACAGGGATTGATGACAGCTGTCAGAAACTAGGAGACAGGCATGAAACAGATTTTCTCTCAGATTTCCCGAGAAGGAACCAACCGTGCCAACACCTCAGTTTCAGACTTCTGGCCTCCAAATTGTGGGACAATAAATTTATGTTATTTGGAGCCACCCAGCTTACGGTTCTTTGTTCCGGCAATCCTAACAAACGAATAGATAGTTTCCTCTCTTAAAGCACTTTTATATGCATTTTCTTGTGAAAGCAGAGGCAGAGAAGCATTTTAACACTTTACAAGCAAGAAGGCCCCTTTAGCTGGGCATGGCAGCTCAGCCTGTAATCCCGGATATTCAGGAGGTTGAGGTGGGGGGATTGCTTGAGCCCAGCAGTTTGAGGCTACAGTGAGCTATGATCACACCAATGCACTCCAGCCTAGGTGACAGAGTAAGACCCCGTCTCAAAAAATAAATAAATTCTTTTTTTTTTTTTTTTTTTTTGATATGGAGTTTTGCTCTTGTTGCTCAGGCTGGAATGCAATGGTGTGATCCTGGCTCACCGCAATCTCCACCTCCCGGTTCAAGCGATTCTCCTGCCTCAGCCTCCCGAGTAGCTGGGATTACAGGCATGTGCCACCATGCCCAGCTAACTTTTTGTATTTTTAGTAGAGATGGGGTTTCATGATGTTGGCCAGGCTGGTCTCAAACCCCCGACCTCAGGTGATCTGCCCTCCTTGGCCTCCCAAAGTGCTGGGATTACAGGCGTGAGCCACCGCACCCAGCCAAAATAAATAAATTCTTAAAGAAAGCTGCTTTATTACTCTGAGAAGTCACAAAGTAATGGTTCTAAGGCCACAGAGTGGGGAAGTCATGAAGATGGGCCTGTGCAGAGAAGTTCACACTCCGGGGATGGGGGCCTGCTGGCTGGCCTGTGCATCTGACCCTCGGCAGCTGCCCCGGACCTGAGACTAAGGACTCTGAGTGGGAGGGAAGAACAGTGTCATGGGGCTCATTCTTTCCAAAGTGAAGATCCCACAGCTCCTCTTCCATCTGTATCACATGGGCTCACAGGTGCTGTCTGCAATGTGTGTCCCAGCTCAAAACTGGATGTACCAGCCTGGGCAACATAGCGAGACTCCATCTCTACAGAAGATCCAAAATTAGCCGGGCCTGCTGGCGCTCACCTGTCGTTCAGCTACTCGACAAGCTGAAGTGAGAGGATTGCTTGAGCCCAGAAGGTCAAGGCTGCAGAGAGCCATGACTGCACTGCACTCAGCCTGGGTGATAGAGCAAGACCCTGGCTCAAAAAACAAACAAACAAACAAAATGGACATAACCCAAGTATGCATCCTACGTGTGGTCCAAAAATTCTAACTGGAGTCATCAAACATCACTTTACCTCCACAGTGACATTGCCCTGAAGCCCCCAGATCCTGTTTTATTTTCCTCCTAACACTTAACCTCACCCACAATGCTCCTGCCTGTTAACTTAATTACTATATATTTCCTGTCTCCCTTAATAGAATGTAAATTCTGGTCCCCAGAACATAGCCTTGTCCATGACAGCCCCTCCACAAATAATGGGAAGAGAACCTGTTAAAAATAAAATATAATGGCATTTGCATGTACTGAAATGTTAAGCGGCCACTGAGAAGAAGGAGTTAGGTCCACGTAGTCAGTCCACGGGAAGATGGCCATGATATCACTGGGGCGGGGGAGCATGTTGAAGAGTCATACACATTGTATGATCCTGGTTTTGAAATATATATATATATATATATGCAAATATTCATGGG
Source organism: Chlorocebus sabaeus (assembly GCF_047675955.1). Lineage (NCBI taxonomy): Eukaryota > Metazoa > Chordata > Mammalia > Primates > Cercopithecidae > Chlorocebus > Chlorocebus sabaeus. The sequence continues at coordinate 104,580,979 of NC_132924.1, read as the reverse complement.
TTTTTATTATTTTTTATGTGGAGACAGATTCTCTCTACGTTGCCAGGCTGGTCCCAAACTCCTGGCCTCAAGCAATCCTCCAGCCTTCCAAAGTTCTGGGATTACAGGCATAAGCTACCGTGCCTGGACAGTACTTTTGTGTATATATATGTACACACAAATACATATGTTTAGATATATATTATATATTTGTATATGTACATGTCTATATATGTATGTGTGTGTATATACATACATATATAAAGAGAGAGGGGACAGATGTACACTAACTATTACAGTGTGTGAAAGGAAAATAAAAACTTGGGATTCCAATTCATTCTGCCAAAAGGAAAAAATTAAGCCGAAAGCTGAGTCATGGAAGAAACTGCCTTTCCTTTTGTTCCTAAGCAAACAGTAGCTACAGATAAAAGATTAAACATCTCCATAGGCAGCTACTCTGTGTTCACCTTATCTTACGTTAAGTTCTGATTGAGTGTAAGACAAATACAGAATTGACTATTCCCCAATTATTCCTTTTCTCTTGCAACATGTGGATTACGGTACCCACCTTTTCTCCCCTGCAGCCTGCTTTTCCTCTTTAAATATTGAAATCCTCAAAATCATCCTTGGAGAGAAACATAGAACACAGACCTTTTTTGTCAATTTCTGTGTTTTTCTCCTGGGCTGTCTTAACCTTGGCAAAATAAACTTCTAAATTGATTGAGACCTGTCTCAGATTTTTGTTTGTTTGCTTGTTTTGGAGATGGATTCTCACTCTATTGTCCAGGCTGGAATGCAATGGCATGATCTTGGCTCACTGCAACCTCCGCCTGCCAGGTTCAAGCGATTCTCCTGCCTCAGCTTCCCGAGTAGCTGGGATTACAGGCACCTGCCACCATGCCTGGCTAATTTTTGTATTTTTAGTAGAGACGGGGTTTCACCATGCTGGCCAGGGTGGTCTTGAACTCCCGACCACAGGGATCAGCATGCCTTGGCCTGCCAAAGTGCTGGGATTACAGGTGTGAGGCATCACGCCAGACCCTGTCTCAGAATTTTTTTTTTTTTTTTTTGGCTTACAAGTGGCTACCTCCTGGAGGTGGAGAGGAAGGGAGCATGGTGGGAGCCAGAAGCCGGGGACCAGGGCCAGGCTAAAGGAGGCAAAGCATAAGGCCAGTTACTTGCTGAGGGAGAAAATGTGCCAGAGTCAGGAGAGGGACGTGAGGGAGGAAGACCAAGGACAAGTTCTACCTCTGTGGCTCTTTGGCCACGGGTTGGCTAACTAGGCCCCTGATCTGGGGATAGTCTCTTGTGAATTTTCCTTTTTGTTTGTTTTTGAGACAAAGTCTCACTCTGTTGCCCAGGCTGGAGTGCATTGGCATGATCTTGGCTCACTGCAACCTCCACCTCCCAGGTTCAAGTGATTCTCTTGCCTCAGCCTCCCAAGTAGCTGGGATTACAGGCATGCACCACCATACCTGGCTAATTTTTGTATTTTCAGTATAGACAGGGTTTCACCATGTTGGCCAGGCTGGTCTCGAACTCCTGGCCTCAAGTGATCCGCCCTCCTCAGCCTTCCAAAGTACTGGGATTACAGGCGTGAGCCACCGTGCCCAGCTTCCCTTTTTCCACTCCTGCTGCTGTTTCATTGTGCATGCCTGGGCAGGGTGACAGTTTGCAGAATCAGCAGGCAGGGCTAGAGCAACCTTTCCTCCCCTACGGGACGTAAGGGAGCTGCTTTCCCCCATGGACTTCTAGGTTCTTTGCTGAAAATCAATAATGGAAGTGTTGACAAGCGGGTATGAGGGAAGGTCTGGTGTGTGCATTGGGGTAGGAGGAAGAGGGTGACCAGAGGGACTTGCTGAGAAGGCCACGCAGGAGTGGGCCCCACCTCATCAGACCTCAGGCTCACCTTCCCATCCTCCAGGTGACCAAAAGGCTCACAGGGTGTCTCTCTGCCCGTCCCTAACACAAACAAGTACAAGCAGAGATCCCTGCCCCCGAGGAGAGTGCAATGTGACAGGCTCTTTTTTTTCTGAGACAGAGTCTTGCTCTATGGCCCAGACTGGAGTGCAGTGGTGTGATCTTGGCTCACTGCAACCTCTGCTTTTCAGGTTCAAGCAATTCTCCTGCCTCAGCCTCCCAAGTAATGGGATTACAGGCTTCCATCACCACACCCATCGAGTTTTTGTATTTTTAGTAGACAAGGTTTCACCATGTTGGCCAGGCTGGTCTCCAACCTCTGACTTCAAGTGATCTGCCCACCTCAGCCTCCCAAAGTGCTGGGATTACAGGCGTGAGCCACTGCACCCAGCCGTGACAGGGGTTGTTGAAAGTCCAGCACAAACACTGTAAAAGTATTGCTATTTCTCCCCAACCTTGCCAGCATCTGTTGCTTCTTGACTTTTTAAAAATCGACATTCTGACTGGTGCGAGATGGTATCTCATTGTGGTTTTGATTTACATTTCTCAAATGATCAGTGGTGTTGAGTTTTTTTTCGTATGTTTTGTTGGCTGCATGTATGTCTTTTTTTGAGAGGTATCCGTTCATATCCTTTGCCTACTTTTTAATGTGGTTGTTTGTAAATTAGTTCAACCATTGTGGAAGACAGTACGGCAATTCCTCAAAGATTTAGAACTGGAAATACCATTTGATCCAGTAATCCCATTACTGGTTATATATCCAGAGGAATATAAATCATTCTATTATAAAGATACATGCATGTATATGTTCATCGCAGCACTATGCACAATAGCAAAGACATGGAATCAACCCAATTGCCCATCAATGATAGACTGGATAAAGACAATGTGGGCTGGGTAGGGTGGCTCACTCCTGTAATCCCAGCACTTAGGGAGACTGAGGAGGGCAGATCACCTGAGGTCGGGAGTTCGAGACCAGCCTGACGAACATGGAGAAACCCCCCACCACTACTGAAAATACAAAATTAGCCGGGCATGGTGGTACATGCCTGTAATCCCAGCTTCTCAGGAGGCTGAGGCAGGAGAGTCGCTTGAACCCAGGAAGCAGGGGTTGCGGTGAGCCGAGATTGCGCCATTGCACTCCAGCCTGGGCAACAAGAGCAAAACTCCATCTCAACAAAAAAAAAAAAAAAAAAAATGTGGTACATACACACCATGGAATACTATGTAACAACATCATGTCCTTTGCAGGGAGATGGATGGAGCTGGAAGCCATTATCCTCAGCAAACCAATGCATGACCAGCAAACACTGCGTGTTCTCACTTACAAGTGGGAGCTGAACAATGAGAACCCATGGATACTGGGAGGGGAACAACACTTGGCCACTGGCTAGGGCTATGAGCCCAAGCAAGGGGCTTCCCTTCTCCCCAGCAGGAGTAGCGCCTGTTTGCCTGGTCTAAGGGTTGCTGTGGAGGGCAGGTGGAGCAGTGGTCTAGCAAAGAGGTTGAGAACACAGTCTCTGGAGCCAGATTCCTTGACTTTTCAACCCATTACCTGTGTGACCCTGGAGAAGTTACTTAATCTCCCAGTGCCTCAGTTTTCTCGCATGTAACACGGGGAAAATAATAATAGTACCTACTTCATAGGGTTATTATGAGGATTAAGTATATTAATACATGTAAAGTGTCTAAAACAGTCTCTGCCTATTAAGATCATGTCTGCAAAGCTCTTTGCAGAATACCTGACTCTGGATAACACTCAATACTGAAAAAATAGAGGGAGATTATGGGCCAGGTGGTGCACAAGCCTGGAGTCCCAGGTACTTGGGAGGCTGAGATGAGAGGATCACTTGAGCCCAGGAGTTTGAGAAAATGTAGGAGAGGCCGGTCACAGTGGCTCATGCCTGTAATCCCAGCACTTTGGGAAGTCCAAGCAGGTGGATCATTTGAGGTCAGGAGTTCAAAACCAACCTGGCCAACATGGCTAAAAATTCAAAAATTAGCCAGGTGTGGTGGCGTGTACCTGTAATCCCAGCTACTCGGGAGGCTGAGGCAGTAGAATCGCTTAAACCTGGAGGCAGAGGCTGCAGTGAGCCGAGATCACACCACTGCACTCCAGTCTCGGTGACAGAGCAAGACCTGAAAAGCAAGAAAGCAAGAAAGCAAGCAAGAAAGAAAGATGTAGGAGAATATCTTTGTGAGTTAAAACTGGAAAGGAAATTTTTTTTTTTTTTTTTTTTCGAGACAGAGTTTCGCTCTTGTTGCCCAGGCTGGAGTACAATGGCGCGATCTCGGCTCACCGCAACCTCTGCCTCCCAGGTTCAAGCGATTCTTCTTCTTCACCCGCCCCAGTACCTAGGATTACAGGCATGAGCCACCTTCCCTGGCTAATTTTGCATTTTTTTTTTTTTTAAGTTCTCCATGTTGGTCAGGCTGGTCTCGAACTCCTGACCTCAGGTGATCTGCCCGCCTTGGCCTCCTAAAGTGCTGGGATTACAAGCATGAGCCACCACACCCAGCGGAAAGGACATCTTTTACAAATGTTTATAGATTTTGGGGGTATAAATGCAGATTTCTTACACGCATATATTATGCAGTGTAGCCTGGGCTTCTAGCATACCCATCACCCGAATAGAGCACATAGTACACAGCAGGTAAGTTCTCATCGATCACTCTCCTCCCACCCTCCCACCTTTTGGAGTCTCCAGTGTCCATTATTCCACTCTGTATGTCCATATGTACCCATCGTTTAGCTCCCACTTATAAGTGAGAATACGCAGTATTTGACTTTCTGTTTCTGAGTTATTTCACTTAAGACAATAGCCTCTAGTTCCATCCATGTTGCTGCAAAAGGTATGATTGCATTTTTTTATTTTTTTATTTTTTTGAGACTGAGTCTCGCTCTGTTGCCCAGGCTGGAGTGCAGTGGCGCGATCTCGGCTCACTGCAAGCTTCGCCTCCCGGGTTCAAGCCATTCTCCTGCCTCAGCCTCCCAAGTAGCTGGGACCACAGGGGCCCACCACTGTGCCCGGCTAATTTTTTATATTTTTTTTTAGTAGAGACCGGGTTTCACCGTGTTAGCCAGGATGGTTTTGGTCTCCTGACGTCGTGATCCGGCCGCCTCAGCCTCCCAAAGTGCTGGGATTACAGGTGTGAGCCACGGCGCCCGGTTTTTTGTTTTTTTTTTTTTTTTGAGACAGAGTCTCTCTCTGTTGCCAAGACTCGAGTGCAGTGGCGCAATCTGGGCTTACTGAAACCTCCGCCTCCCGGGTTCAAGCGATTCTCCTGCTTCAGCCTCCTGAATAGCTGGAGCTACAGGCATGCACCACCACGCCCAGCTAATTTTTGTATTTTTGGTAGAGACGAGGTTTCACCATACTGGCCAGGATGGTCTCTATCTCTTGACCTCATGATCCATCCGCCTCAGCCTCCCAGAAGGTTGGGATTACAGGCATGAGCCACCACGCCCAGCCTGATGTCATTCTTTCCTGTGACTGAGTAGTATGCCATTTTCTTTATCCAGTCCTCTGTTGATGGACATGTAGGCTGATTCCACAACTTTGTTATTGTGAATAAGTGCTGCAATAAACATATGAGTGCAGGCGTCTTTTTGATATAATAACCTTTTTCCCTTTGGATAGATACCCAGTAGTGGTATTGCTGGATTGAATGGTAGTTCTGAGTTCTTCGAGAAATCTCCATACTGTTTTTCACAAAGGTTGTACTAATTTACATTCCCACCAACAGTGTGTAAGTGTTCCCTTTTCTTCACATCCTCACCAACATCTGTTGTTTTTTGACATTTTCGTAATGGCCATTCTGACTGATGTAAGATGGCATCTCATTGTGGCTTTAATTTTCATTTCCTTTATGGTTAGTGATGTTGAGCATTGTTTCATATGTTTGTTGGTCACTTGTAATGTCTTCTTTTGAGAAATATCTGTTCGTGTCCTTTGCGCACTTTTTTAATGGGGCTAATTGTTTTTTTCTTGTTGAGCTATTTGAGTCCCTTATAGATTCTGGATATTAGTCCTTTTGTCAGATGCATGGTTTGCAAATAATCTTTCCTATTCTGTAGGTTGTCCGTTTACTGTGTTGATTATTTCTTTTGCTATGCAGAAGCTTTTTAGTTTAATTAAGTCTCATTTGCCTATTTTTGTTTTGTTGCATTTGCCTCATAAATATTTGCTGTTATTATTGTACTCTAGTCAGGAGAAATAAAAACCCAAACTGGGGTGGGACAGTAAGAAGAGACAGTGACAAGGAAGAAGGAAGAGAACGAATGCAGTCAGTGATTGGACTTAGGGAGTGGAGAACAGGGGAGCCTGGGGAAGGCCTGGTTTCTTAGCCTGGGTGCAGGCAAGATGGCAGGAAAGCTGGGATCAGAGGCATAGGACCATTGTGGCCATGAACCTGTGAAATACTCTTTTAAACTCTTCTGCCTGAGCGGCTGATGAACGTGGAGCAATGGAAAAATACCTGTAGCAACGTAGAACAGAGGTGAGGCAGGTGCTGGGAGGGGAAGAGCCTCCCCAGCTGGCCCAGAGAGGGCTTCCAGAGTGAGAGGTGCTTAGTCTGGCCCAGCACAACGGGTCCAGGTCCTTGGAGAGTTCCAACCCCGTGCGGGGGGCAGTACCCATCCACCATGCTAAGCCTGGGATGGATGCGCGTGCATGCAGATGTCCAGGGAGCTCCTAGGAGGGGCTGGGGAAGGCGGCAGGGCAGAGGGTGTGGGCAGGGACATAGCCAGTAAAAGTATGTCCTTTACCCAACCCCTGAGGGATGGATCCCTCAAGGACAGAGGTGCTTTCTAGGGTGGAGAGGATGGGCAGAGCCGTCCCCCAGAGGAAGCTGTGCAAACGCAGGCCCAGACCCAGGAAAACACCCAGCCTTTGCAGAGGAGACCAGGAGGCCCCTGAGCGGGCGAGGAGGCAAGGTGGTTAGAACGGCTGAGACCGAATTGTGAAGGTTCCCATGACAGACACTGTCAGACCTCTGAGCCCAAGCTAAGCCGTCATATCCCCTGTGACCTGCACGTATACATCCAGATGGCCTGAAGCAAGTGAAGAATCACAAAAGAAGTGAAAATGGTCAGTTCCTGCCTTAACTGATGACATTCCACTATTGTGATTTGTTCCTGCCCCACCTTAACTGAGGGATTAACCTTGTGAAATTCCTTCTCCTGGCTCAGCAGCTCCCCTGCTGAGCACCTTGTGACCCCCACCCCTGCCCGCAAGAGAAAAACCCCCTTTGACTGTAATTTTCCTCTGCCCACCCAAATCCTATAAAACGTCCCCACCCCATCTCCCTTCCCTCTTTTTTCAGACTAGCCCACCTGCACTTAGGTGATTAAAAAGCTTTATTGTTCACACAAAGCCTGTTTGGTGGTCTCTTCACACGGACACGCATGACGGACAACACACACACACTCCACACACTCCACACACACCATACACACCACACCACACCACACACTCACACTACACACACACACCACACGCCACACATACACACACTGCATCACTGCACCACACACTCACGCTGCACACTGCAGCACAACACACACAGCACACACACCACACTCTGTACCACACACTCATGCCCCCCACTCACACCACACACTCAGACCACACACACATCGCAGCACCACACACACCACACCATATACACCACACATATACACGCTGCACCACACACACTACACATACCACAGACCACACACACACTGCACCACACACACTACACATACCACAGACCACACACACACTGCACCACACACACTACACAAAGACAACATGCCACACACACACTGCGCCACACACACACACACACTACACTCACACTACACACACACCACACACACACTGCACCACACACACTACACATACCACAGACCACACACACACTGCACCACACACACTACACATACCACAGACCACACACACACTGCACCACACACACTACACAAAGACAACATGCCACACACACACTGCGCCACACACACACACACACTACACTCACACTACACACACACCACACACACACTGCACCACACACACTACACATACCACAGACCACACACACACTGCACCACACACACTACACATACCACAGACCACACACACACTGCACCACACACACTACACAAAGACAACATGCCACACACACACTGCGCCACACACACACACACACTACACTCACACTACACACACACCACACACACACTGCACCACACACACTACACATACCACAGACCACACACACACTGCACCACACACACTACACAAAGACAACAAGCCACACACACACTGCGCCACACACACACACACACACACACTACACTCACACTACACACACACCACACACACACTGCACCACACACACTACACATACCACAGACCACACACACACTGCACCACACACACTACACAAAGACAACATGCCACACACACACTGCACCACACACACACTACACTCACACTACACACATACACCACACACACTCTGCACCACACACTCACACCACAACTCAGACCACACACACATTGCAGCACCACACACACACACCACACTCTGCACCACACACACCACACATACATATGCCACACCACACACTTACACTACACATACACACCACACACACTATACACACACTGCACCACACAAACACTACACACACACTCACTCTGCACCACACACTCACACCACACATATACATGCCGCACAACATACACTACACATACCACACTCATCACACACACTGCACCACACACTCACACCATAGAAACTACACCACACACGCTATGCCACACTCAGACCACACACACACACACACACACACACAGAACCACACACACCATACACTGGACCACAGACACACGTCTAATGCACCACACACATTTCACACACACAACACCTACACATTTCACACACACAACACCCACACATTTCACATACATAGCATTTGCACATACACATACACCACCAACTACACACTACACATGCACATTACATCCTTAACCACCTGCACACGTGACAAATCACACCTATACACTACCCATGCCCACAAGACCACCTTGTCGTGCACATACCACCCCTCCCCCCACACACACACACTGCACCACGCTGGAGTTATGCCTCCAATAAATGTGAGCACTGACTTGTGAACAACCTGAATGAATAAAAGGTAAAAGGCTTTCAGCCTCTCATGCCGCTGGTGGACATTCAGACCCCAAATAAGGTTTGCATCTCCTGGATTTGGGGAGACCTCAGGGAACTCCGTCCCCACTTCCCATCAGCATCCCAGGACTTCTCTCTGCCACTTGTGACCAGGCCAAGGTAGAAGCTGCCCCTCCCAGCTGGAGTTCCAGCCCCACAGGCCTGCTCCAGCCCCTCCTATCTCCCTCTGACGCACTTTGGCACCTTCCTGTCTTGGAGCACCCTGCCCCCAAAGGGCCCCCTCCCGCCTCTCCTTGGATAAACTCAGGTTATCTGTCCATCTGCTGGCCACTGGCCTGTTTATCTTCTTAGGGCTTTCTTCCCGAAATAGCTCGGGGTTATCTAAGCTGCGGGTGTGCCCTCGCCTGCCTGACAGCCACCTCCACCCCTCCAGGGAGATTGGTCACTCATCCCCGGCAGTCCTTCTCCTTTAATCCAGACCTGAATTCCACACTTACTAGACTAAGCTGGAGCCCTTCCTGGGGAGGCTCCACACCTCCACCTCCATCAGGTTCCCCAACTGCCATGCATGTCCAGGACAGTACCTGATGGCTTCTGTCCTCCCTGGGGGAGGTGGTCAGGGCTCGTGAGCGCTCCAGTTACCCCTTAAAGTTACCAAACTCAAAGCCAAGCTCATCCGAAATCCTCTACCTCTCCTACCTTCCCATTCAAGCAGTCACGTCAAAGACCTGGTGTCCAATAGCTCACGAGGGTGACTACAACTAACGTCAATTGATTGTCCACTTTAACTTAGCAAGTTAGCCAGGCAGGTGACAGGCGCCTGTAGTCCCAGCTACTCAGGAAACTGAGGTAAGAGTATTGCTTGAGCCTGGGAGGTTGAGGCTGCAGTGAGCCATGATTGCACCACTGCATTTCAGCCTGGGTAACAGAGAAAGATCCTTTCTCCAAAAAACTAAAATAGCTAGAGCTGACAATTCAAATGTTCCTAACATAAAGGAAAAATAAATATTCGACGTGATAGATATCCTAGTTACCCTGATTTGATCATCTGAATGATTAAACTATCACACATATCCTGAAAACACATATACCCATTATTAGCCACCATGCTTGGCTGATTTTTTAAAATTTTTATTAAAGACAAGGTCTTGCTTTGTTGCCCAGGCTGGTTTCGAACTCCTGGCCTCAAGCGACCCTCCTGCCTCAGGCTCCCAAAGTGCTGGGATTACAGGTGTGAACCACTGCATTGGCCCTAAGCATGCTTCTTTATTTATTTGAGATAGGGTTTGGCTCTGTCTCCCAGGCTGGAGTGCAAAGGCATTATCTTGGCTCACCACAGCCTGGAACTCCCAGGCTTAAGTGATCCTCCCACCTCAGCCTCCCTAGTAGCTGGGACTACAGGCACGCACCACCACGACTGGCTAATATTTTTTGATTTTTTGTAGAGGCAGGGTTTCACCATATTGCCTAGCCTGATCTGGAACTCCTGAGCTCAAGCAATCTGACCACAATGGCCTCCAGAAGTGCTGGGATTACAGGTGTGAGCCACCACACCTGGCCCAAGCATGCTTCTTTAAAACAACAACAAGGCCAGACGTGGTGGCTCACACCTGTAAGTCCAGCACTTTGGGAAGCAGAGGCGGGTGTTTCACTTGAGGTCAGGAGTTCGAGACCGGCCTGGTCAACATGGTGAAACCCTGTCTCTACTAAAAATACAAAAATTAGCCAGGCATGGTGGTGAGTGCCTGTAATCCCAACTACTCAGGAGGCTGAGGCAGGAGAATGGCTTGACCCCAGGAGGCAGAGATTGCAGTGAACCAAGATCACACCACTGCACTCCAGCCTGGGTGATGGAACAAGACTCTATCTCAAAAATAAAACAAAACAAAAATGAAACAACACCACCTTTCCGAGACTCCAGAGTAAAATCTCAGTCACCTTCCTGAGCCCTTGCCACCACAGCAGTGCCCCTCATCAGCACCACTGCCCAAGCCCAGGCCCTCGTTCCTTCCAGGCCACAGTCCTCAGACAGCCTCCCCATGGGCACTGGGATTCCAAGTCTCCCACACCGAGGCATCACAGAAACAGACTTATGCTATCATTTCCTCTTGGCACTTCCCTGCTTGAGACTTTCTATGGCTCCCTGTTTCTGGCTGCATCAAGTCTGAACATGTGTGTCTGGCTCTCAAGGCTCACCTCCACTTGTCTAACATCAAATCCCATGACTCTTTTAAGTACTGCCACCAGCAACCACCACACAAGTGTGCTCTTGGGGCCTCTATGCCTCTGCCTGAGCCGGCAATATTTCCGCTACCTTGTCAAGACTTCCTCCCACTTCAAGTCCTAGTTTTGTTAAGTCCTCTTCCAGACTTCCCATCATTCCTTGATTCAACTTATTTTATTTTATTTATTTATTTGAGACAGGGTCTCGCTCTGTTGCCCAGGCTGGAGTTCAGTGGCATAATCTTGGCTCACAGCAACCTCTACCTCCCAGGTTCAAGTGATCCCTCCACCTTAGCCTCCCTAGTAGCTGGGACTACAGGCACATGCCAGCATGCTCACTCAACTTTTTTATATTTATATTTTTAGAGTCAGAGTCTCACTATATTACCCAGGCTGGTCTCCAATTGCTGGGCTCAAAAGATCCTCCCACTTTGGCCTCCCAAAGTGCTGGGATTATAGACGTAAGCCACCATGGCCGGCCGATTCAGCCAATATTAACTGAGCACTTTCTATGGACCGATGTGGCAGGTGCTGCGTCTGACCAGCCTCCCCTCTTAGCTCCAACAGCATGAGTCACTCCTTCCACACACTTGGGCACAGACCCAGGAGGTCTTTTTTTTTTTTTTTTTTTTTTTGAGACGGAGTCTCGCTCTGTCGCCCAGGCTGGAGTGCAGTGGCCAGATCTCAGCTCACTACAAGCTCCGCCTCCTGGGTTTACGCCATTCTCCTGCCTCAGCCTCCCGAGTAGCTGGGACTACAGGCACCCGCCACCACACCCGGCTAGTTTTTTGTATTTTTTAGAAGAGACGGGGTTTCACCGTGTTAGCCAGGATGGTCTCGATCTCCTGACCTTGTGATTCGCCCGTCTTGGCCTCCCAAAGTGCTGGGATTACAGGCTTGAGCCACCGCGCCCGGCCCCAGGAGGTCTTATAATGTGCCACATTACAGGCCTGGCGTCCCACCAACCATGTCACAAGCTCGAGGGCAACAACCTTGTCTCCTACGTCTTCTGTGTCCCCCATGGCCCTGGCTCCTCCGCTTGGGAACTTCACAAACCACAGGCTCTTTTTTTCCTTTGGAAGACTAACACAGGGTTGTCAACTTTTTAGTTTATCAAAGAAACACCTTTTTTAATTACTGCGTTGTCATAAACAAAGGCACATTTTAACACTAAGAAAGGAGAAAGAACATAATCCTAGAATAAACTTTTGAAATAAAGCTATACTGCTAAGCTTATTCAATTTCAAAAGTTGTTTATTCAATAAACAACTTTTATTCAACTTTTTATTCAACTTTTGAAATTGAATAAAGTTGTGTATTCAACTTTTGAAATTGAATAAAGTTGTGTATTCAACTTTTGAAACTGAATAAGCTTAGCAGTATAGAAAAAATTCACCACATTTTCTTTTTCTTTGTTTCAGAAAATCTCAGAAAAAAAGGACAGTCTTTTCCATGGAATACATTTAGCAAGATGGAAAATTCATTACATGCCTTTTCTTTTTCAGTTCCCAGGGGACAGGTGACCATTTTATCAACGTCCATCCCAGCATTTGGGTGCCACTGTCTACAGCCCCTCACCAGGGCTGAGCACACCTCAAGTGAGTGGAGCAGTCATTTGATCTCTTGCTTTGGTTATTGGCAGGAAAAGCTATCCTGAGTGTCCTCTCACCAGATCAGGCCTGGGATCCAGGGATATGACTGGTCCAGGCAGTGGATGACCCCACACCCAGCTGCCCATCCCCTTAGACTCTGTCTCAGACATTTGTCTTTTTTTTTTTTTTTTTTTTTTGAGACAGAGACTTGCTCTGTTGCCCAGGCTGGAGTGCAATGGTGTGATCCTGGCTCACAGAAACCTCCACCTCCTGGGTTCACGCGATTCTCCTTCTGCAGCCTCCCAAGTAGCTGGGGTTACAGGCGTCCACTACCACATCCAGCTAATTTTTGTATTTTTAGTAGAGACAGGGTTTCACCATGTTGGCCAGGCTGGTTTTGAACTCCTGACCTCAAGTGATCGCCTGCCTCAGCCTCCCAAAGTGCTGTGATTACAGGTGTGAGCCACCCCACCCAGCCCATTTATCCTGATTTTGTGCTCCTGGAAGCTGGATTCTGTAGGCACGCAGGTATTTGTGACACTCACTGCTTCCTACTCTTGGGCAGTGAAGCCCTTGAGTCTCAGAGGAGCCAGGAGGGAGGGTGCATCTGGAGTGGTGAACAGGAGCCGGAAGCAAATGAGTCCCAGACACAGACACCCCCACACCACGGCAGCACAGCTCCTGGGGTGGGAACCCTGAGTGCTGCTGGGGCTGTGCCCTCTCCCTTCCCTCTCTGAGTGGGGCTTCTTCAGGAGGGAAGTGCAACCTAACTTTCCACTTCTCAGCCCTGCATCCCTGCAGCCGCTTCCAAAAAAAGCCACTGCTGCCTGGATGGGAGAGAGAGACAGAATTTTTCCAAAGGATGTGTGTGTGCATTGTTGGGAGCAGCAAGCATTTCAGTGAACCCCGGGTCACAGCACAGCCTGACAAATGGCAGGAAGTTCAGGACTTGGGCCTGATAGTTTTTGCACAAAGGCCCCATAGCCCAGCCAGGTGAGCTGGGCCCAGGGACGGACACAGGGGCCACCGCCCACCACTTCCTGCCCTTTGTTGGCCCATGTGAGAGCCTTCCCGGCGCTCCAAATGGCCTTTCTTTGGTGCCTGACTCCTGTGCTTTATTTATGGAGAGGAGCTCCTCAATATAGAAACGGGTGGGCCAGGAGCCGGCGGCAGGATGTGGGAATGCAGACTGGCAGGGTGCCCACCACCGGGGGCAGGGTTGCCGAATTAAAAGAATGTGGCCATAGATACCCAATAAGCCTGCCTGATATTTATATATCTGACAAGATGTTCCGCATGCTCCCCTGGCACATTTCAGGGAATCACAGCCTGCCCTGGCATGAGGCTTCCCTGTGGCCCCACCCTTGGGTTCTCATGGCCTGACTGGCCTCTGCCTGAGTGTGAGTCAGGTCACGTGCCCTGACCCTCCAAGGCTGGTGGGCTTCTTGAAGGAAGGGGCCATTTCTTTCTACCATAGGAGAACCTTTGTTGCTGGTGTCTGAGGGTCAGCTAGATGCCTGGGGTATGTGTCTATGGGCAACAGTGCATGTAGGACCCTTTTATGCTCCCAATCTTTTCTTCGTTAGCATCATTTCTGGTGGAATTCTTCCCAAAGGCAACTACACATACTCCTGCTATCTCAGATACGATACTTAGAACAGAATTTGCATTTTTCTTGGAAATTTGGGGTCTCAGTTGTGAGTCCTGGGTAGAGAGGTAGAGAGAGCCCTGACCAGGTAGGTTTGAGATCTGGGCTGCCACGCTCACACTGCCTGGCTGTCTGTACAACCTGAAACAAGTTTCTTTTCTTTTTGAGACAGAGTCTTGCTCTATCACCCAGGCTAGGGTACAGTGGCATGATCTCAGCTCACTGCAACCTCCGCCTCCCAGGTTCAAGCAATTATCTTGCCTCAGCCTCCCAAGTAGCTGGGATTCCAGGCGCACACACACACCTCACAGAGGGTGGCCTGACAATACTGTTCATCTAATTCGCATGTTCTGCAGTTCCACGATTTGTTTTGTACCATGTGGTCATGCAGTGATGTCAACACAAAAGTGATTGAGTTACAAAAGGCCATTTGTCCTCCACACTAACTCACAGCTGACTTTTTGAGTTCCTATGACCATTTTTGGTAGATTTCCTTCTCTCTTATCTTGACTTTAGGCTAATTAAAAAAAAAAAAAATCTGATATTGTAGAGATGGGGTCTTGCTATGTTGCCCAGGCTGATCTCAAACTCCTGGGCTCAAGCAATCTTCCCAACTTGGCCTCCCAAAGTGCTGGGATTATAGGCATGAGCTACTGCGCCTGGCCTAGGCTAATTTTAGACCATTGTTTATGGATCCATCCACAGCAGCAACTCTTTCTCTTTCATGTTTGTGACTTCTTGATCTGCTGTAACTATATGCAAATCAAGCATTAACAGATAAGAGTAAACATGTAAATGCACAGATTTATGTGTGTACTTGAGGGATAATTTTGACTGATCAATCACTTTGTGTTTTCTTTCTAATCCTTACTTGTTTGTTCGTTTATTTGTTGGTTCATGGGTTGTTGGTTTTTTGTTTTTGTTTTTGTTTTTGAGACAGAGCCTCACTCTGTCACCCAGGCTGGAGTGCAGCGGTGCAATTTCCGCTCACTGCAAACTCCCCTTCTGGATTCCAGTGATTCTCCTGCCTCAGTCTCCTGAGTTGCTGGGATTACAGGTGCTTACCATGACACGTGGCTAATTTTTGTCTTTTTAGTCAAGACAAGGTTTTACCATGTTGGCCAGGCTGGTCTCAAACTCCTGACCTCAAGTGATCCACCCACCCCGACCTCTTAAAGTGCTGGAATTACAGGTATGAGCCACTTTCCTAATGTTTGACCCTATTGTGGAGAAAGGAAGTTGTGAGGAAGCCAAAAGCACCTGGCATCGTGGCTTACGCCTGTACTCCCAGCACTTTAGGAGGCCAGGGCGGGCAGAAATCACCTGAAGTCAGGAGTTCGAGACCTGCCTGGCCAACATAGTGAAACCCCCATCTACTAAAAATACAAAAATTAGCTGGGTATGGTGGTGCGTGCCTGTAACCCCTGCTACTTGGGAGGCTGAGACAGGAGAATTGCTTGAACCTGGGAGATGGGGGTTGCAGTGAGCCAAGATTGCACCACTGCACTCTAGCCTGGGCAACAGAGCAAGACTCCATCTTAAAAAGTACCAAAAAAAAAAAAAAAAAGTCAAAAGCACAATGAGGTACTACTGTACCTTGCTAATATATCTCTATTATACCTTTATAGAACACAGTAGTAACTTAATAAATTATTGTTGAATGGGATATCTTCCCTTTCTACTAAAAAATTCACTGAGGGTATCAGTGTGCCTCATCCAAGTTTATTTCCAAGCAAAGATGTGAAGTGTGAAGAGACTAGGCCTGCATGTTGTTTCACAAAACACTGCTCCTTTGTCCTCTTCCTACAAAACATAATATTCCCTTCCCTTCCTCACAGCCTCTGTCCCCCTCTTACATGGAGCCCCAGCCCATTATTCCCATGGAAGGAAAGGGATGAGGTAATTAGATTATCCTTTCTTCTCAGAATGCAATTTGGAAGCCCCAGACTTCTCTAGAGGCCACACAGAGGCATTTCAGGAAGGTGATGCTCAAAAGATGATAATAACTGGGCCAGGTGTGGTGGCTCACACCTGTAATCCCAGCCCTTTCTAAGGCCAAGGCGAACGGAACCCTTGAGGTTGGGAGTTCGGGGCCAGCCTGACCAACATGGTGAAACCCGTCTCTAACCAAAAAGTACAAAAGTTATCTGGGCATGGTGGCACATGCCCGTAGTCCCAGCTACTTGGGAGGCTGAGGCAGGAGAATCACTTGAACCTGGGAGGCGGAGGTTGCAGTGAGCTGAGATTGCATCACTGCACTCCAGCCTGGGTGACAGAGTGAGACCCTGTCTCAAAAAAAAAAGAAAAGACAAAAGAAAAAAATGATAATAACTAACATTTGCCCAGGCTTGGAAGTTCACAGAGTATTCCACATGCTAGTTTCACCGAATTAGCTCTCCCATCTTGAGATGGTATTGCCCGCATATGACAGGCCAGGTAGAGTTGAGCTATTTTTCAGGATGAATTTTCCAGCCAGGACTTTTCTCAGTGTCTCCACCCATCTTAGCTGGAGGGAAGCCAGGATGGTGGGAGATGGTGTTGTTGGGGAGTCAGGGAGTCATCTCCTTCCACAAGGTAAAGACAGAGTTATCCTTAAGTGGAGAGAAAACGCAAGGAGGAGGCAGGAGGCACCAATCTCGGGGTCTGAAGTAAGACCTTAACTTCCTTATTAGAGCAAGGTAATTAGCTGTAGGTTCTGGCTGACTTTGTTTGCCGTCAGAATACACTGGGACAAACCTGGGATTTGGGATCAGAAGACTTGAGCTGGACTAAAGCTCTGGCAGCCTTAACTTTCTCACCCTGGAGAAACTTAAACTCTCTGCGCTCCCTGTCAACCCTTGTCTACAAAAGGAGAATGATAACAACAATACAACGGCAGCAGCAACAATACAGCCACAGCACCAATAATACTTGCTCTCATTCTTGTTCATAAGGTCAGTATGAAGATCAAGTGGGTCCGTGCACATGAAAATGCCCTTACGACATAAACCACAATATTCTAGCAGGTTGTCCTTGATTTTCACTCATCCCACAGATATTAATTTAGCACTTACTATGCTCTGGGCCCTGAGTTAAGCCCTGGGAATTCAATGAAGAAAGAAAAGGAAAGGCATCCCCAGTGTTTGTCCTCATGGGATCATCCACTTCATTCCTCCACAACCCTCTGCTTTGGAACCACTAGGCTATGGAGCAGGGTGGGCTGCCTCTTTGGACATCAGTGTCATTATCTGTTGTAATTATTGCTGTAAGAATTAAGTGACTTTGGCTGGGCACAGTGGCTCACACCTGTAATCCCAGCACTTTGAGAGGTCAAGGCAGGTGGATCACCTGAGGTCAGGAGTTCAAGACCAGCCTAACCAACATGGCAAAACCCCATCTCTACTAAAAAAGCACAAAAATTAGCTGGGCGTGGTGGCAGGTGCCTGTAATCCCAGCTACTTGGAAGGCTGAGGCAGGGAGAGTTGCTTGAATCAGGGAGGCAGAGGTTGCAGTGACCTGAGATCAGGCCATTGTACTCCAGCCTGGGTTACAGAGCGAGACTCCATCTCAAAAACACAAAAGTATTAAGTGACTTAATTTATATGAAATATCTCCATGTGACTTAGTGCCTGTCACAGAAGAGACACTCAATGATTGTTAGCTTTTTCTCTAAAGTGTCCTTCAAGATCACACCTCACTCTGAACAAGAAGACTTAGTCACTGACTAAAATACCTTCCTGTGCTCAATGCAGATGGCTAAGACATTTCAAGGCTCTGCTGCTCCCTGGAGCTCTGAGCTTTAAAGCATTCCATCCACCTTGGTCGTGAGCACGCTCTGTGCTTTGCCCTCCAAATAGACCTAGAGCTCCTGGAAGGTAGGGACTCGCCCAACCAGCCCGGTTCTCCTCCTGTGGTGGACCAAGGAAGGGACTAGCAACCTGTCCGCTCTCAAGTCGGTGAGAATGCACTCACAGCTCTAGTTCTGTGGACTTCCCTTCTGGCTTGCCCCTGAAGTGTGAAGTGCTCTGAGAGCAAGGCCAGGAAGTGTCAGGAAGAGCCTCCGACACTCACAGTTAAGGAAGGATAATTTAATAGTCTTAGGAACAGTCACTACTCTATTTTCTCTGACAAAACCAGTCCAGGCATGAAAAACCAGCCACAAAGATTGTGAACTGGACACTATTTTCTGGCTCCCTGCTCCCAGCTTGTAGGGCCCACCCCAACCCTACGGAGTGTCCCATGTAAGAACACGGTTCTCCAGTCTGGCCACAACCTCCTGCCCTCCTGCCATGGTTCCAGGCCCAGATGGCTTGTCTGTGCTAGTTAGGAAAAGGCACCGCATGTTCTGGGCAGGCCAAGCCCACGCCAGGGCACAATCAACCTCATCGGTCAAGGTAGCCCTCCCAGCTCCTGCAGTGATGGCGGCCGCTAGGTGCCGTTGATGCGGAAGCCTGCAGGGCTACCCTGATCTCGATGGAGCTTCTGGCCATCGCAGCCTGGGCCACTAAGGCCAGCAAGCCCTCTCACTGCTCAGTAGAGATGTTACTCAAACATATCTTTTTTTTTTTTTGAGACAGAGTCTTGCTCTGTTGCCCAGGCTGGAGTGCAGTGGCACAATCTCGGCTCACTGCAACCTCTGCCTCCCAGGTTCAAGCAATTCTCCCACCTCAGCCTCCTGAATAGCTGGGATTACCGGCACCCGCCACCGTGCCCAGCTAATTTTTGTATTTTCAGTAGAGACAGGGTTTCACTATGTTGGTCAGGCTGGTCTCAAACTCCTGACCCCAGGTGATCTACTCTCCTCGACCTCCCAAAGTGCTGGGATTTACAGGCATGAGCCACAGTGCCTGGCTTTTTTTTTTTAAAGACAGGGTCTCACTGTCATCCAACCTTGCCCTCCCAGGCTGAAATGATCCTCCAATCTCAGCCTCCCCAGTAGTTGAGACTACAGACATGCATTACCATGCATGGCTAATTCTTTAAAAAAATTTTTTGTAGAGATGGAGTCTCCCTGTGTTGACCAGGCTGATATCGAACTCCTGGACTCAAGCGATCCGCCCACCTTGGCCTCCCAAAGTGCTGGAATTACAAGCGTGAACCACTGTGCCTGGCATCAAGCTCGTCGTCTTGTTGTTTTGTTTTTGGTTTTTTTTTTGAAACGGAATCTCGCTCTGTCGCCCAGGCTGGAGTGCAGTGGTGCAATCTCTGCGCACTGGAAGCTCCGTCTCCCGGGTCACACCATTCTCCTGCCTCAGCCTTCCGAGTAGCTGGGACTACAGGCGCCCGCCACCATGCCTGGCTAATTTTTTTGTATTTTTAGTAGAGACAGGGTTTCACCGTGTTAGTCAGGATGGTCTGGATCTCCTGACCTCATGATCTGCCCGCCTCAGCCTCCCAAAGTGCTGGGATTACAGGCGTGAGCCACCGTGCCCCACCGAGTTGTCTTGTTTTTATTTCCTCTGTGATTCAATCCTCTTGCTATGGGAGCTAGACCACAGGATAGCCTGGGAAATAGACACTTTCTGGCCTCAAGAGTTGAATCTTCTCTCTGTCCTTGGCCTATTGTTCTAGAACTTGAATGGTATGTGACTCTCTCATTCCTTAGGACAAATTCTCTGTCCAAAGGCTTTTGAACTCTCCATGCAGCTCCATGCAGGTAAAGGGCTCCATGCAGGTAAAGGAATCCCTCTGATGGACCCGAGCCCTGATGGAAACACAGCCTAGTTTTAAACTGGAGCCCCTGCAGTACACAGCCATCCTCGGCATCTCAAGATGCTTCCGCCTAATTGCCCTTCCATTCGTGAATGCCCACCTTTGGGGCCTCTGGTGAACCCTTCACTCATAGGTCCTCCTGGGGCATCCATTTCATTGTTTACATTGCTTTCATTGATGAAAAGTTCATTCCACAGATCCGTTCCCAAGTCCCAGATCCAGCCCTCAATTCTGGGGACAAGCCAGACGTGGTCTCCGCTCACAAGGAGCTGGAGTGGAAGGTGGAGAGATCTCAGGGAGAATATAAATTATGAGAAGGCCAGGTGCGGTGGCTCCCCGCTGCAATCTCAGCACTTTGGGAGGCCAAGACAGGAGGATGGCTTGAGCCCAGGAATTGGGGATCAGCCCAGGCAACATAAGGAGACCCTATCTCTATAAAAAATAAAAATAAATTAGCCAGGCATAGTGACACACACCTAATGGTCCCAGCCCCATGGGAGGCTGAGGTGGGAGGATGGCTTGAGCCCAGGAGGTCAAGGTTGCAGTGAGCTGGGATCACACTACTGCACTCCAGCCTGGGCGACAGAGTGAGGCCCTGTCTCAACAAATAAACAAGCAAATAAAAAAGCACAGCGGACGTTGATTGTCTCACAGTTCTGGTGGCTAGAAGTCTGAGTGCAGAGCGTGGGCAATGTTGATCCTGGCTTGGGGCTCTGGGAGAGAATCTGTTCCAGAGCTCTCTCCTGGTTCCTGGTGATGACCAGTGATCCTAGGCGTCCCTAGGCTGTAGGCGCATCACCCCAGTCTCCGCCTCCATCTTCAAGTGGCTGTCTTCTCTCTGTGTGCCTCTCTCTGAGTCTCCACGTGGGATTTTCCCCTCTGTATCTTTTCTTCTTCTTCTTCTTTTTTTTTTTTAAAGACAGAGTCTCCCTCTGTTGCCCAGGCTGGAGTGCAGTGGCACGATCTTGGCTCACTGCAACCTCCGCCTCCCAAGTTCAAGCAATTCTCCCACCTCAGCCACTCAAGTAACTGGGATTACAGGCACGCACCACCACGCCTGGCTAATTTTTGTCTTTTAGTAGAGACGGGATCTCACCATGTTGGCCAGATTGGTCTCGAACTACTGACCTCAGGTGATCCGCCCACCTCGGCCTCCCAAAGTACTGGGATTACAGGCGTGAGCCACCACGCCTAGCCCTTCTCCTCTTCTTATAAGGACATCAGTGACGTGGGATTAAGGGTCTACCTTACTCCAATATGACCTGGTCTTAACTACATCTGCAATGACACTATTTCCAAATAGGCTGCATTCTGAGGTAGGTGCGGGGGGTGAGGACTTCAACATACATCTTTTTTCTGGGGACAAAATTCAATTCATAGCACTTGGTAAGTTTAAATTCTTTCTTCTCTTCTAAAATAGATATAATGAAAGTATCTCCCTGCAACATGAACATTAAATTAACTAATAAATTTCCAGTGTTTAGTCTTTTGAATAAACATTCAAAAAGATGGCCACTACAGTGACCAATGTTGGTAACTGGCCAAACTGCTAGAAATTCTTCCAGAAAGGGACACATCCCATTCCTTTTTCTTTTTAAGCCCCAGTGTCGTGTCTAGCACAAAATTAGAGCTCAAAATGTTTTGCTGTATGAATGAGCAGTTGCCATTTTGAGAGCAATGTTAAGATCAAAGGCGTGACTTTGAACGTCTATTTCCTTCAAAAAAGAAAAAAATATATATATATGGAGAAGAATTAGGCGATGGTTCAAACTTTCCTGGATAACTTTTTTTCTTTTTTTTTTCTTCTTTTTTTTGAGACAAGATCTCACTCTGTCACCCAGGTTGGAGTGCAGTGGTGCAATCTCAGCTTACTGCAGCCTCAACAACCCTAGGCTCAAGTGATCTTCCCACCTCAGCCTCCTGAGTAGGTGGGACTACAGGTGTGCACCACCACGCCTAGCTAATTTTTGTATTTTTAGTAGAGATAAGGTTTCACCATGTTGCCCAGGCTGGTCTCAATGTAATGTGTTTTACGTTGATCCATGCCACTAATCATTATCTAGGTAGGCTTTTTTTTGCCTTTGCTAATCTGTCGCTTTATTAAGCCTTAAGCTGCATGCTTCAAGCCATGCACATATAACTTCCCAGTTAGATCCCAAACTCCTAAAAGTCCAGTATCATGCCTTTCGCTCATTCTCTATCCTCCAGGATCCCAACTAAGTGTGATGCTCATCCTGGTCCCTAGAATCGCTTGTGGCAGAATCCACCATCTTAGTGTTCATCTTTATTTCAATCAGCAAACATTTGTGGAGCTTCCTGTAGGAGCCGGGAGCCAGCAATGAACATGAGGCAACATCCTCCCTCTGCCGCAAGAGAAGGGGCAGGAAAGGACAGGCTTGGGCGCTCCCATTATCACAGCATGGCAAGGACTCCAAAAACGATATTAAAAACATGCCCCAGGGAAGAGAAATTCAGAAAATAAGCTTCATGACTGAGGTTCTTTTGAGCTGAACTGTGGAGGGAAGAAAAGAGGATTCGGTCAGGCGTGGTAGGTCACGCCTGTAATCCTAGCACTTTGGGAGGCCGAGGTGGGTGGATCACTTGAGATCAGGGGTTCGAAACCAACTTGGCCAACAGGGTGAAACCTCATCTCTGCTAAAAATACAAAATTAGCCAGGTGTGGTGGCACATGCCTGTAATCCCAGCTACTGGGGAGGCTGAGGCAGGAGAATCGCTTGAACCTGGGAGGCGGAGGTTGCAGTGAGCCAAGATCGTGCCATTGCACTGGGCAACAAATAGAACTCCATCTCAAAAAAAAAAATAAAAGGATTCTTGGAGAGAAAGGGGTTTTCACTTGAAGGGTGTAGTTTTTCAAATAGCTGTGGTAGAGTTGACTGCCTAGCTTTGAAGCCCAGCTCTGCCACGTACTACCTGTATGACTTTGGGTCAGTGACTTAACCCAGGAGGCCTCAGTTTTCTTTCTTTTCTTTTATTTTTTTTGAGACAGGGTTTTGCTCTTCTTGCCCAGGCTGGAGTGCAATGGCATGGTCTTGGCTCACTGCAACCTCCACCTCCCAGATTCAAGTGAGTCTCCTGTCTCAGCCTCCCAAGTAGCTGGGATTACAGGCACCCGCCACCACACCCATCTAGTTTTGTATTTTTAGTAGAGATGGGGTTTCACCATGTTGGCCAGGCTGGTCTCGAACTACTGACCTCAGGCGATCCTCCCATCTCAGTCTCCCAAAGTGCTGGGATTACAGGCATGAGCCACTGTGCCTGGCCTAGGCCTCAGTTTTCTTATCTGTAAAATAGGAAGACAATTGTTTGTTCCTCATAGGTTTGTCATGAAAATTAAATAACGCTTGCAACACACTTCAAATAGGGCCCAGCACAAAGTAAGTGTTCTGCAAACAGTCGCTATTGATCATTAGACTTACCTGACATATGAAGAAGAAAACATCTTCAAAGACTGAATTCAAGGTTAGAAACCTGCTCAGGTAGTTCCAGGCTCGACAACTGTCTGTGGCGCAGAGGTGCCTCATTCTATATATTTAGTATGTTACAGTTTCCAAGTAAAGCCTTGGGTGGATTTTTGGTTTCAAAAGTGGAGAGAAAAATGCTGAGGGGTCATTAGAGGAAAATGAGGAGGCTGGACTTTGGGGTGCGCCTGTGGAGTGGAGATCTGGGACTCTGGAACCTGCAGGGCACTGGGCAGAAGCGGGGAAGTCTCAGAGCTTTATTTCTGTGGACAAAGCAACAGGCTGCAACTGCAGTACTTAACAGTTGCACAGACAATGCAGTCTTTTGATCCTTCCTGTAAGAGGTGGTTGCTGCTAGAAAAGCAGATTCTTCAGTCATCAGATGATAAAAGGGTGGGAGCTGTGCTCTTTGGTCTGGAGGTCCCCAGGGAAACATGTTAACAAATGTTAGATCCAGGCTTTCTTCTAAAAAGTCCAAATTATTTTTCCTAGTGAGTTTGTAGTCTAGATAAAATAACTTGGATGTAAGAACTCGAACTCCTTGACAGAGCAACTGTTAGACACTTTCTAAAAGATGATGACGCTTCAGAAAGTCACTCACTTGATGGTTCCTATGGAAAGGATGGGGACCTCCCCCTTCAGAATAAACTAGGTACACTCACTCCCACTTTGGGACAGAGTAACAAACCACAGGATCTTGACCCTCGCACCCTGCCTCATCCATCACTGTGTCTATGTCTAGAGGTTCATAAAAAACAGCACATGACTGGCCACAGTGGCTCACACCTGTAATCCCAGCACTTTGGGAGGCCGAGGTGGGCAGATCACTTGAGGTCAGGAGTTCGAGACCAGCCTGACCAACATGGTGAAACACCATCTCTACTAAAAATACAAAAATTAGCCAGGCATGGTGGCAGGTGCCTACAATCCTAGGTACTCAGGAGGCTAAGGCACAAGAATCTCTTGAACCTGGGAGACGGAGAGTGCAGTGAGCTGAGATCATACTACTGCACTCCAGCCTAGGTAACAAAGCAAGACTCAGTCTAAAAACAAAAAGGAAAAATAAATAAAAACAGCACATGGCTTGGCGTGGATGCTCACACACCTGTAATACCAGCATTTTGTTCAAGACCAGCCTGGGTGACAAAGTGAGACCCCCGTCTTTACAAAAAATATCTGGGCATGCTGGTGTGTGCCTGTGGTCTCAGCTACTTGGGAGGCAGAGACAGGAGGACTGCTTCAGCCTGAGAGGCTGAGGCTGCAGTGAGCTATGATTGCGCTACTGCACTCCAGCCTAGTTGACAGAGCAGGATCCTGTCTCAAAAAGAAAAAAAAAAAAAAATCACAGAACGGCCTTCAGAAACTGTCCTTCCATAATTTGAAGGTTTAAAAATAGAATAACCTTGAGGCACCCTGTGATAGAAAATGGAGTGTTCATCCCTGGAGTTAAATGAGTTGCCCTGGTCAGTGTTAGATATCCACTTATGTGAGGTCCATGAGCGACTGTAATAAAACAACTAATAATATAAACATAGTAATACATGATAGGTACAAGGAATGTTTAGTTTTCAAAGCTCTTCAGCAATTGTTGCCTGCAGAGTTTCAAATCCTCTCTGAAAAGTAGTAAGGGCAGATATCCTTTTCCCCACTTTGCAGATAAAGAAACTAACACTTATAGGGTTTCCTGATATTGGGCCAGGCGTGGTGGCTCACGTCTGTAATCCCAGCACTTTGGAAGGCTGAGGCAGGTGGATCACTTGAGGTCAGGAGTTTGAGACCAGCCTGGCCGACACAGTGAAACCCTGTCTTACTAAAAAGTACAAAAATCAGCCGGGCATGGTAGTGGGTGCCTGTAATTCCAGCTACTAGGGAGGCTGAGGCAGGATAATTGCTTGAACTTGGGAGGCAGAGGTTGTAGTTGAGCTAAGATCGTGCCACCACACTCTAGCCTGGGAGACAGAGCGAGACTCCGTCTCAAAAAAATAAAAAAGAGTGTCCTGATATCATAAGCCAGTTGATGGTAAACAAAGCATAAAAACATAACTTTTTGCTTTTTAAATTACCTTTGGAGGAGGATTCATTTATTCAGCCAGTATTTATTGAGCAGCTACTAAGGCCAGGCACATGCTAGGCCTTAGGTGTAGGTGTGAAGACAGAGACATGGCCCGAGGTCTCATGGAGCTCTGAGCGTCCTGGATGGGGTACACCACACACACAAAGAACCGAATGTGGAAATGCATGACCCACTCGTGCTATAAGGGAAGAGAAGGCAAGAGCTCTGTAAGCTCTGGGATTCTCCAAGTTCGCGATTTTACTCAAGCCCCTAAGCTATTTGTCAGGATTCTTTCCAACTTGAGAATTCTGGAATTCCCACATGGCGCCTGCAAACAGCATTTGTGATGATCGGGGGCAGGGGAGGCTCTGCTTTTTCTTCAGCCCCTCAGCCGCCTCTGCTCCGGGCTGGCCCTCTTGCAGCTGTGGGCTGTCTTCCCGCCACAGAGAGGCAGATCTTACAACCCCAGCTGTGCACTTTGCATGTGCAACTGTTATCAAGTGCCCCGGTGACTTGGGGAAGAACAATGCTTCAGAGGTTAATGAAGTCATAGGAACCTCCACTGCTAAATCCCAGCCTCGTGTGTTGCTGTCATTTGTTCGTATCTGGGCTGCTTGTTTGCTCTAGCGGGTCTGCAGCCCTGACCCCTTGGGGTCCCGGCAGGGCTGCTCTATTTTACTGTTGAGAGAAGGACACCTGAGCTACATACTTTTCCCAGAAACCTAAGGCCCTGAAAACAGAGTGTGTACTCTAAGAGCAGAAAGTATGATGGACTTGCATAAATCCGGGCTTGATTTGTGAATCAAACTTCCAGGAAAGGTGAATAGAATCCCGTAACAATTACTAACCAATCAAGACAATTAGGGAGCCCCCTGCGCATGTGAAAGGGAGAGGTGGGGAACAATAGTGTGAAAACGCTGGGGTGGGGTGGCAATTCTGATCTGTGCAGATGGAGGAAGTAGCCCAGAGCTGAGCAGGATCCTGTGATTACATGGAAAGTTCTGTGTATGTTTGCCTTCAATGCAGGGCATGGTCTCTTGTGTATTGTATAATAAAGTAACTGGAAACTGTAAGGCTAAGTACATGTCCATTCTTATTCAAGTTGGGTGGGCCCCTTTGGGGATCCAGGGTGGTGTGGATTTGAAAAGTTTACAAATGACTTTGGATAAGTGATTACAAGAGGTTGTGTGGGTGAACTAATCATTTCCTTGAATTTTTAAAAACACTAGTAGTCGACTGGGCGTGATGGCTCACCCCTGTAATCCCAAGACTTTGGGAGGCAGAGGCAGGCAGATCACCTGAGGTCAGGTGTTCGAGACCAGCCTGGCCAACATGGTGAAATCCCATCTCTACTAAAAATACAAAAATTATCTGGGCATGGTGGCGCACGCCTGTAATCCCAGCTACTTGGGAGACTGAGGCAGGAGAATTGCTTGAAGCCAGGAGCAGACGTTGCAGTGAGCCAAGATTGCATCACTGCACTCCAGCCTGGGTGACAGACTGAGACCCTCCTTCTCAAAAACGAAACAAAAAAACACTAGTAGTCTGCTTCATCAGCATCATATATTTTAGATTGCTCCTAGGGTGAGATAGTTCATCTTTTTGCCATGTTTATGGGACACAGAAGGCAAAGTTGTAATACAATGAATATCTGTTTACCGCCGTTTATTCACGCTCTGAATATCATAGTAGTTTTGGGAGTCAGGCTGCCAGGTATGAACCCTGACTCCACAACTGTTAAGCTGTGTGGTTTTAGTCAAGTTACTTAATTTCCACAAAGTCCTCTGATTTCTTATCAGTAAAACAAGATTAACAACAGCACCTATCTCGTGGAGTTGTTGTGAAGATCCAATGGGCCCATCCATGTAAAACACGTAGCTCAGCGCTAGCACACACGGTAAGGATTGGTGGACTCCAGACAGTATCCACATTGTTCTTATTATTAATGCCCATATTGCAACTACTCTGCCCTCAACCTGGACCAGATGCTGTGCTGAGAATGAAACAGACACAAACAAATACAGTGAGGTTCTTGCCCTCAAAGAAAGAACTTAAGGTCTGTGTGAGTAACTAACAAAAGGCACACAAAGTCAGACAGTGAATGAAGGCACCAGTACAAGGCAAAGGGAATCCAGAGGAGGAAGTGTTTCTCTCTGGCCTGAGGGGCAGGGCTCAGGTCAGAATAGGCTAGGAGATCACTGGCAGGTGGGAGCAGGTTAAATCCGGCACAAAGAGCAGCATCTAAAGCATTCAAGAGTGAAAGCGAGGCCGGGTGCAGTGGCTCACCCCTGTAATCTCAGCACTTTGGGAGGCCAAGGCGGGCAGACCACTTCAGGTCAGGAGTTCGAGACCAGCCTGACCAACATGGTGAAACCTTGTCTCTACTAAAAATAAAAAAATTAGCCAGGCGTGGTTGCGGGTGCCTGTAATCCCAGCTACTTGGGAGGCTGAAGCAGGAGAATGGCTTGAACCCTGGAGATGGAGGTTGCAGTGAGCCAAGATTGTGACATTGCATTCCAGCCTGGGTGATAGAGCAAGACTCAATCTCAAAAATAAAAAGGGAAGAGTGAAGGTGAGTGTCATAGTTGAATCTAAAGAGTTTTATCTGCCGGGCTCAGTGGCTCATTCCTGTAATCCCAGCACTTTGGGAGGCTAAGGCAGGCAGATCACCTGAGGTCAGGAGTTCGAGACCAGCCTAACCAACATGGAGAAACCCTATCTTTACTAAAAATACAAAATTTGCTGGCCGTGGTGGCCCATGCCTGTAATTCCAGCTACTCAGGAGGCTGAGGCAGAAGAATCGCTTGAACCTGGGAGGTGGAAGTTGCCGTGAGCCGAGATCACGCCATTGTTGCCTGGGCAACAAGAGCAAAACTCTGTCTCCAAAAAAAAAAAAAAAAAAAAAAAAAAAAGAGTTTTCTCCCAGGCAGTGGGAGAAGAGGTTGGAATGGTTAGTTGGGGCCAGAATTAGGGAGTTTGGTCAGGTATGGGATGAAATCCCATCTGACTCTGAGGCCACTTCTCTGGTGGCAGGTGAAGGGAAGGTAGGAGAGGAGATGGGTGAGGATGCAAAAGTCAGGCACTGCCAAGGGTGTGAAGGAGAGCCAGACACAGCTCTGTCCTCAAGCAGCCACAGCTCATCAGGGAAATTAGCTGCATACATGTCAACATCAGGCAGCAGGGCCACATAACAAAGACACATTGATATCGTCTCATCCCAAATCTCATATAGAAATGTAACCTCCAATGTTGGAGATTGGACCTAGGGGGAGCTGATGGATCATGGGGGTGAATTTCTCATGAATGTCTTAGTACCATCCTTTTTGGTGCTGTCCTTGCAATAATGAGTGATTTTTTGTGAGATCTGGTCATTTAAAAGTGTGTAGCACCTCCTCCCTCGCTGTCTTGCTCCTGGTTTTGACCATGTGGTGCACCTACTTTCCTTTTGCCTTCCACCATGATTGTAAGTTTCCTGAGGCCTCCCCAGAAGCTGATCAGATGTTGGCCCTAGGCTTCCTGCACAGCCTGCAGAATTGTGAGCCAAATAAATATTTCTTTCTTTCTTTTTTTGAGATGGAGTTTTGCTCTCATTGCCTAGGCTGGAGTTCAGTGGCACGATCTCAGCTCACTGTAACCTCCGCCTCCGGGTTCAAGCGATTCTCCTGCCTCAGCCTCTCAAGTAGCTGGGATTACAGGCACATGCCGCCATACCCAGCTAAATTTTTGTATTTTTAGTAGAGATGGGGTTTCACCATGTTGGCCAGGTTGGCCAGGCTGGTCTGAAGCTCCTGAACTCAGTGATTCACCCGCCTCAGCCTCCCAAAGTGCTGGGATTACAGGCTTACAGGCATGAGCCACTGCACCAGGCTGAATCTGTTTCTTTATAAATTATCCAGCCTCAGGTACTTCTTTATAGCAATGTGTTAAAGCAAACTAAATATGGCCTGAGAAGGACTATATTTGAGTCCTTGTGGATGAACTGTAACCTAGCTTAATAGGCAGACAAAATTGAAAACCTAATTTAGGAGTATGCGCCTGTAACAATAGCCAAGTCTTGGCCAATCCCAGGGGCCATACTTCAACCATTCATCTACTGTTGAGTGTACAAACTGTGTTCAAATAAGGCAAACACCAAGCTGTAACCAATCCAGCTGTTCTGTACCTCACTTCCAATTTCTGTATGTCATTTCCCTTTTTTTGTCTGAAATCTTCTTCCACCACGTGACTGTGCTAGGGTCTCTGTGAATCTGCTGTGATTCTGGGGGCCGCCCAATTTGCAAATCGGTCATTGATCAATTAAACTCCTTTAAATGGCCGGGCGCAGTGGCTCAAGCCTGTAATCCCAGCACTTTGGGAGGCCGAGACGGGCGGATCACGAGGTCAGGAGATCAAGACCATCCTGGCTAACACGGTGAAACCTCGTCTCTACTAAAAAATACAAAAATCTAGCCGGGCGAGGTGGCGGGCGCCTGTAGTCCCAGCTACTGGGGAGGCTGAGGCAGGAGAATAGCGGGAACCTAGGAGGCGGAGCTTGCAGTGAGCTGATCCGGCCACTGCACTCCAGCCTGGGCGACAGAGCGAGACTCCGCCTCAAAAATAAATAAATAAATAAAAATAAACTCGTTTAAATTTAATCAGCTGAAGTTTTTCTTTATATATATATACTTATATACTTTCTTTATATATATATATATATATATACTTTTTTTTTTTTGAGATGGAGTCTCACTCTGTCACCCAGGTTGGAGTATAATGATGTGATCTCAGCTCACTGCAACCTCCGTCTCCTGAATTCAAGCAATTCTCCTGCCTCAGCCTCCTGAGTAGCTGGGACTACAGGCACCTGCCACCACGCCCAGCTAATTTTTGTATTTTTTAGTAGAGATGGTGCTTCACCATATTGGCCAGGCTGTTCTTGAACTCCTGACCTCAAGTGATCTGCCCATCTCAGTCTCTCAAAGTGCTGGGATTACAGGCGTGAGCCACCGTGCCCGGCCTGAAGTTTTTCTTTTAGCAAATGTGAGAACAGAGTAATACACATGTCTACCTTCGGGTTATCCTAGGGAAATAAGGTTTTCATCTGCTCAACTGTAAAATGGGATCATGGTAATATATTTGCCTTTCCAGATATATGAAGATTAAATCATGTTAGGAATGTAAAGTGTTTAGCACCGTGCCCAGAATACAGGCAAAATTCCATGCAGTACTATCCAAGTGCTGATTCTGGTCCTGGTCAGCCTCCAGGGTGGAGGAAGCTAACTGCACACTATTTTTACTAGACCGGGCAGGGGAATGGGAGGGATGGTCAGGGACTGAGTGAGAATGGAAAGCAGGTTGGGGTGTATGGCGAAGACTGAGCCGAAGCTGATGCCTTGGTCTTCTTTTAGTTCAATGTAAGTAGTAATTGTCTCATAACTCCCTCCCCCAGTTCCATCTCCATGTCACATTGTCTTTTGCTCCTGCCAGGGGACCTGTGCCTTTTTGAGTTGTGAGACCAACAGCTGTGGGACACAGATGCATGCATGAAATGGGCTGTTAGAACAGGAGCTAGAGTTCTAAGCTGCTTCTGGAACCTGCACTGTTGACGAGTTGAGTGAGTGAGGACTTCACCTCCACTCTCTGGGACTCTGCTTTCTTCTCACATTGGGCCAAGTGCTCTCTAACATCTGCTGAGCCTTCGGCTCTCTCTTAGATGCTAGGCCTGGTCCCAAGAGCCCACGTTCAGGTAACTCCATTACATCTGAGCAGGAGGGACAACCCCAGTTTTGCAACCCACAGCTCTGGCCTGCAATGAATGCAGCCATCGTGGAAAACCCTCTCTACCTGCTGTGCCAGGGCATGACCTGCTCTTCCAACCCACGGCGAAGGGCGTCCAAAAGAAAAAACGTCTGTTGAAGAGCAGGCTCCTCATTGGAGTGAATGCAGCAGGAACCACATGGGCATTGAAGCTCTGCTGTGGACACAAAGTTTTGCTCTTTTTTTTGAGACGGAGTCTCGCTCTGTCACCCAGGTTGGAGTGCAGTGGTGCGATCTCTGCTTACTTCAAGCTCTGCCTCCCTGGTTCAAGTGATTCTTCTACTTCAGCCTCCTGAGTAGCTGGGACTACAGGCGCCCGCCACCGCGCCCAGCTAATTTTTTGTATTTTTTAGAGACGGGGTTTCAGTGGTTAGCCAGGATGGTCTCGATCTCCTGGTCTCGTGATCTGCCTGTCTCAGCCTCCCAGAGTGTTGGAATTACAGGTGTGAGCCACCGCGCCCGGCAAGTTTTGCTTTTTAAATGTATTTATTGTGCACCAGCTAGGCATTGTGCACCCCCCCACACACAAATTCTCGCAGAGATTCTGCAAAATTGATGTTATTTATTTCATAGAGGGGAAAACTAGGGCTCACAGAGGGTAAGTAAAAGCTCAAAATCACACAGCTACTAAGTCACAAAGCAAAGATGAAGTTCTAACTCATTGCAAGGCTATTCCTATCTACCATGACATACCTTCAGTGGCGAGGTTCCCTTGGCCTGAGATTAGTCCTTCTATCTCTACTTCTCATCCCATCTCTTGTAACTTCTCCCTTTCAAATATCTTCTTCCGGTTGGCCAACAGTCATATACACATTTCCAATTTTCTTTTTTGAGACGGAGTCTCGCTCTGTCGCCCAGGCTGGAGTGCAGTGGCGCGATCTCGGCTCACTGCAAGCTCCGCCTCCTGGGTTCAAGCCATTCTCCTGCCTCAGCCTCCCAAGTAGCTGGGACTACAGATGCCCGCCACCACGCCCAGCTAATTGTTTGTATTTTTAGTAGAGACAGGGTTTCACCGTGTTAGCCAGGATGGTCTCGATCTCTTGACCTCATGATCTGCCCACCTGCATTTCCAATTTTTTAAATTTTATTTTATTTTTTGAGACAGGGTCTCACTCTGTAACCCAGGTGGAAGTGGCGTGATCTTGGTTCACTGCAACCTCTGCCTCCCGGGCTCATGCTATCCTCCCACTCAGCCTCCTGAATAGCTGGGACTACAGGCATGCGCCACCACACCTAGCTAATTTTTACATTTTGTGCCGAGATGACATTTCACCATATTGGCCAGGCTGGTCTCAAACTCCTGGGCTCAAATGATCCACCTGCCTCAGGCTCCCAAAGTGCTGGGATTACAGGCGTGAGCCACCACGCCCAGCCTTAATGTTGATCTTTTGAAGGGCTCTGCCTTCAGCCTCTTCTCTTCTCCACTGCAGAATATTCCTAGCCCATCATCTATAGTCATGGCTACAACCCCATCTGCTTGGTTATGGTTCTTGGATCTCCATTTCCAGTCTTGACTTCAGGCCTGAGCTTCACTGTCACAGATAAAACTTCTAGGTCAGGTGTGGTGGCTCACATCTGGAATCCTAGCACTTTGAGAGGTCAAGCTGGGAGGATCGCATGAGGCCAGGAGTTTGAGACCAGCCTGGGTAACACAGCAAGACCCCATCTCTATTTATTGGGGGGTTGGGGGGAAGGAAAGAACTTCTAGGCATAGCCCCTGAGTCTTGTCTTGGTTATAACTTGAGACATGGCCATGGGTCTTCAGAGTCAACCTGCTTGGACCCATCATTTTCTTCTCCCACATTTGCTTCTCTTCTTATATTCTCCATCATGGTTTGTTCCATTTGCTCTCCCTCCAACCATGGCACTCAGATAATTCATGCAGTCCTGCCACGTCTTTCTGCCCTCAACACACCACACACACCAGCCCACATACCATGTCCACATCCAGTGGGCCACTGGGTCCTATATCAATGCTACCCTCAGATACCTCTTGCATCAGGCCCTTCTCTTCTTTCCCACCACCACTGTCTGAGGGCAGGCCCTTTAGGGACAGCTGCACTAGCCTCCCCAAATGCTGTGCTCACCTCCCACCTCAGATCGGCCCACCCGTCCTAAGTCCACTGCAGCTAGAATGATCTTTCTCTCATGAAAAGCTGATCTTGAGGCCAGGTGCAATGGCTCATGCCTGTAATCCCAGCACTTTGGGAGGTCAAGGCGGGCAGATCATGAGGTCAGCAGTTCAAGACCAGCCTGGCCTACATGGTGAAACCCCATCTCTACTAAGAATAAAAAAAAAAAAAAGTAGCTGGGCATGGTGGCATGGGCCGGTAATCCCAATTACTCAGGAGGCTGAGGCAGGAGAATTGCTTGAACCTGGCAGGTAGAGGTTGCAGTGAGCTGAGATCGCGCCACTGCACCCCAGCCTGGTTGACAAAGCAAGACTCTGTCTTGGGGGAGAAAAAAAAAAAGAAAAGAAAAGCTGGTCTTGCCCCTTCCAGCTGAAACCCTGTAGTGACTCTTCATTGTCTAAGCATCTCAACTTTACCCACCTCCCAAGCCTCATCTCCCATCACCCCCACAAATCCTATGCTCTGCTGACGGCAAAATGCCTGTAGATCTTGTTCCATCTGCCCAAAAAGCCCTCCCTTTCAGTCTTCCCTTGGTGAAGTCCTACAACTCCTCCAAGACCCAGTTCCCTCCTCTGAGCCTTCCTTGACCTCCCCAGGTGGGGCTGAGCCATCCTGCTCTCCGCTTCCCACATGCCCACCCATGCCGGTGTTACAGCCCCTACTACACGTTAGTCATGTTTGTGTACAGGGTTGCATTCTCAGCCCAGTGCACAGAACCTAGCACACTCTGCCTGTTAGAGTACATGTTATTGAATAAGAGTACATAGAGGCATGACTTTGGGGTTAGCTGCCCAAATTGAGTCCCAGCTGATATTCATAGAACCACACAACTCGGCAGTCAGGGGTAACCCAACCTTGGAGATAAAATCCAACCACTTCTTCATCCATGCAGCCTTTGAATATCATGCGCCTGCTTGGGGTCAGACACCACCATACTGGGCACTGGATTCCAAGATGAAGTAAACACTGCTCCGACCCACAATGAACTCAGAGGTCCGTGATTAGAAAGCCCAGGTAAGAACATCCCTGGCTCCTTACAAGTAGGAGTTGTGGCTCCAGGATGGATACATGTGTGCACTCATCTTTTACTGGGGGATGTGGTGGCGGACAGTCTGTCTCACCCCTAGATGTTGTGTCTAGGGATCAATATTACTTAGGAAGAGGGTCAAGAGGACTTACTGTGTCTGTACTTAGGGATGCACTTACGTAAACAACATCACCAAATTGCACCTGAGGCAGAGAATTATGACCCCTAACATTGACAGCCAGGGGCCATGGAAAAATGTGTAACCTTGTGCCATGGGTTCCTGCGTAATATCTTCCAGGTGACATTCATATTTGCATTCAAGATCTGTATCTATAGATCTGTATCTGTATGTATGATGTTGTAACTGAGGGACAAGCCCAAACTGGGCTTACTCTGTTGATAACAAAATGTCATGTTGCTCCCAGCATGAGCAATAGAAATCTCCCTTGGAACTAAAATGACTAAGAGACTTGATAGGAACCCGAATGCCAGAACTTTCTCAGAAGCCAGAGGTACAATGGCTTGGAAGATGTGGGGCTAAAAGTCCACCTCAACATACCTTTCTGTATATGGTCATATTTATTTATTTATTTATTTATTTAGAGATGGAGTCTTGCTCTGTTGCCCAGGCTGGAGTGCAGTGGCGCGATCTCGGCTTACTGCAAGCTCCGCCTCCCAGGTTCACGCCATTCTCCTGCCTCAGCCTCCTGAGTAGCTGGGACTACAGGTGCCCGACACCATGCCTGGCTAATTTTTTTGTATTTTTAGTAGAGACAGGGTTTCACCGTGTTCGCCAGGATGGTCTCGATCTCCTGACCTCATGATCCATCCGCCTCAGCCTCCCAAAGTGCTGGGATTACAGGCGTGAGCCACTGCGTCTGGCCAAATGGTCAAATTTAAAGCCCTCCAATCAGATTCTGTCAGGTCAACATTTCTAAATCTTTTCCCTTGCCTTCGGATCCCATACATTTACCCCAGGTCCCAAATCGGGGAGACATTTTTTCTTTTATTTTTGAGATGCAGTCTTGCTCTGTTGCCCAGGCTGCAGTGCAGTGGTGCAATCTCAGCTCACTGCACCCTCCACCTCCCAGGTTCAAGCAATTCTCCAGCCTCAGTCTCCTAAGTAGCTGGGATTACAGACACATGCCACCAAGCCTGGCTATTTTTTGTATTTTTAGTAGAGACGGGGTTTCACCATGTTGGCTGGGCTGGTCTCAAACTCCTGACCTCAGGTGATCTGCCCACTTCAGCCTCCCAAATTTCTGGGATTAAAGGCATGAGTCACCACGCCCGGCTGGGGAGACAGATTTGAATTCACTCCTGTCTCTTTGCTGACCAGTTTTGCAAACAAAGCCACTACTTTCTCAAAAGCTAGTGTTTCATAGTATTGGCTTCTGTGCCTATGGGGCAGCAAAACCATTTGATTGATAAAAATGTGAAGGCCAGGCACAGTGGCTCTCGCCAGGAATCCCAGCACTCTGGGAGACCAAGGAGGGCAGATCACCCGAGGTCGGGAGTTCCAGACCAGCCTGACCAACATGGAGAAACCCCATCTCTACTAAAAATACAAAATTAGCAGGGTGTGGTGGTGGATGCCTGTAATTCTAGCTACTCAGGAGGCTGAGGCAGGAGAATCGCTTGAACCCAGGAAAATAACGAAAATGCAACAAACCTCAGAAGGAATGATCCTGCAGAAACTTCCTGATGAAAAGCTTCAAAAACAGCATCCATAAAGTGCTTTGGGTTTCAAATATAAGCTCAGGTGTTCTGGGCTGG
This sequence comes from Chlorocebus sabaeus, assembly GCF_047675955.1. Lineage (NCBI taxonomy): Eukaryota > Metazoa > Chordata > Mammalia > Primates > Cercopithecidae > Chlorocebus > Chlorocebus sabaeus. The sequence continues at coordinate 104,544,484 of NC_132924.1, read as the reverse complement.
TGAACTCACTAGTTGGAGCACAATGCTAAATGGGGCCAAAGGCACATGCCAATCACCTTCGGGTGGCTCATCTCACTGGCCACCAGTGACCTCAAAATCCAGCCAGCTTCATTCCAGAAAGCCACACTGTACACAAGTTGAGGGGGGCTGTTGGATACTGGGGAGAGTCCAGCACAATTCTCACTTTTCTGTGTCTTCTCCAAGCCCAGATGTCTGCTCTCATTTTAATTTTGCATGATCTTGTAATGGCACCAATCCCAAATCATGTGCATTTAAAATGCCCTAAGCTTCAAAATATACGCTCTCTTTATAAAGTTAACGTGATTGCTTCTGAGTTTCTAGAGAAATTGAATGATTGAGTGCAAAAACACTGTTTAAATCACACAGAGTGCTATACACATTTAAAAAAATCCCAGTTAAAAAAATATGTATATATTGCTTGGTTTCAGAAGAAAACAGGCCTTTTATTGACATGATGTCAGGGGAACAGTACTAAAAAAACATCAAAGATAGTCACACACACACACACACATATCGGGAACACCCTCTGTCTTTCCCATATGCGGTGTGGAAAACGGGGCCAGACGATCCTGCAGAAACTTCCTGATGAAAACAGCCCCGTCAGCCCTTCCTAAGCTTGAGGCCGGCTGCCACGGAACCCCATCCAGGGCTCCAGAGCTTCCTTCGCGGCTCCAGGGACGCACTGCCCTGCAGGCATCGCCTGCTTACAGCCGACTTGAGGGGCTCACGAAGTACCCTGTCCCCGGGACGCGGCTAGATCCTGGGGAAAACCCCTCCACCCAGCCCCATCTGGCAGAGAGACTCCAGATTAGCAGCTCCGGAGTCACGTGAGCCAAATTCCGCCGTACCCCGGTTCCAAGGTTAACCACCCCTCGCCCCCTCCGCTTCCCGGCCGCGCTGATGTCCCTCCTCCTCAGGCGGTCCTGGGGTCTGCGTCTCCCAAGCAGCTTTCAGGGGTAAAAAGGAGGGGAGCGGGGGAGGGGAGACGAACTTCTTTGTTCTTTCGCCGGATAAACTCAGTTTACGGAATTCTCCAAAACTCACTCCCATCCGCAATGTGCAAATATCTCTGATCCTCACGTGCAGGGCGAGCTACTTCATTCATTGAGACTTTTGTGTTCCTGGCCCTAGGCTAAGTATTATCTTGTAGGATCACATTTAAGTCTCCCAACAACCCCCTGAGGTAGGTGTTATTATCCCTATTCTACAGATGAAAAGAAATGAGGTACTGAGAATAACTTGCCTAGGGTTTTACAATTAACAGATTGGCACAGTTAGGTTTTGAGTGTTGACCCAAAAGTTCTAAATCTTTATAACTGTTCTTTATATAGCAGGAATAAAAGTAACAACCACTCCTTGCAGAGCAATTACTATATTCCAGGCACGGTATTTCTCCAAACTACTCTCAGAGGCAGGTTTGCCACTTACCTGTTATGTGACCTCAGGAAGTTTCTTAACTTCTTTTTGACTCAATTTCCCTGTCTGCAAAATGAGGCTAAAAATATGGTTGTCATGAAGAGCAAACGAATTAATATACGTAAAGCCTGGCACACATTCATCCCTGAAATTGTTGCTGTTGTTTTTTTAACCATCATCTCCATTTCACAGGTAAGGAAACTAGCCTTGGAGAGGTGAAGCAGTGAATTAGTCCAGCTTGCCCGGTGCACACCCAGCTGCAGAGACCCGCTCAGAAGTCATGCGGGATGGGGGCCCGCCGGCAGGTGAATTGCACTTGGCAGGTAGGAGATGAGCTTCTCCGGGGTCGCTGCAGAACGCGCCGCAGCCCCAGAGGCCGCGAATGGTTATCAGCTACCACGCAAGGCTGGAGGTCCGCCCGCTCCGGATTTGCTCGTAGTGCGAGGGCCCCTGCTGTGTGCTGGGGGTTCCCGCCAGGCCCACTCAGAAGCACTCGGGGGGACACCTGTGGGCGGGGCCCAGCTGCCCAGCAGAAGCCCCCGGCCCCGGCCCGCGCGCACACACTCAAAGCCCCCCAAGGCGCGGAGGCCGCCCGCCCTCCCGCCCGCCGCGCTCCAGGGCGGAGTTTCCTCCTCTGCTCATTGTTCGCGGCCCAGCGCCCGCCCAGCCCCGGCCCCGCCCTGCCCGGCCGCCGCCGCGGGCGGGCTCCTGGGGGAGGGGGAGGGGGAGGGGGCGGGGGAGGGGCGGGGGAGGGGCGGGGGCGGGGGAGGGGGCGGGGGCCGGCGCGGACGGGACGGGCCAGGAGTAGCCGCAGCCGCCAGTGGGGCCGCAGCCGCGCAGACGCCGCCCAGGACGCAGCCGCCGCCGCCGCTCCTCTGCCGCTGGCTCTGCGCCCCAGCCCCGCTCTGCGGCAGCAGCAGGGAGGAAGAGCCGGCGCAGCGCGACCTGGGAGCCCCGTGCCACAGCCCGGTCGCCGGAGCCACCCACAGGCCTCCCCGAGCGGCGCCCACGCTCCTACTGCCCGGACGCGCGGACCCTCCGCCGGGCCCGCAGCCACCTGCTCCCGGCCCAGAGGCAAGGACACGATGCGCTGCGCGCTGGCGCTCTCGGCGCTGCTGCTGCTGCTGTTGTCGCCGCTGCTAGCCTCCCAGGATGGTGAGTGGCCGGCCCGGGCTCCGCCGGATGCCCCACCGTGCCCGTGTTCCCCCTACCCGGCCAGGTTGCAGGGAAGCCCGACGCGCCGCGTGGTCTGACCCGGAGCAGCCCTGTCGCCGCCGGGGTCACACACGAAGCCCTGACCTTGCACCATGCACGCCCCCTCCAAACTCCACTACGCGGCAGGTGCAGGGCTCGAGCGTGGATTCGTCTCCAGTCTCCACTCGGGAGGAGTGGGCAGTGAATTCTGCCCGGGCAGACAGGGGCGCGCCGGTGCTAAGTGGGTTTGCTTGGGGAAGAAAAGGGAGACAGCATCTCGAGGCTCGACGCTTCTGCGGGACCCTCGGGATCTGATTACACCTTTCCTTCGTGTTGGAGGGAATGTGGGGCTATATTGTGTATTCGTTAATTCCAGGCAAAGAGGCAGGCGAGAAGCTCCCGAGGAAGTCCCTGAAGCAGGTGACAAGCCTCCAGCCACTGCCCACGCGGGCAATGTGCTTACCCGTTTGCAGAGAGGGTTTTCCAAGCAATGTGTACAGGCTCAACCCCCTGGGCCCGCGCTGGGGCAGGTACAGAGGCTGTGGAAGTGGACCTTCCATAGTCCCAGAGTCACCTGGCTGAGTGGGGGTCCTACCTCCGTGTCCCCAGCGCAGTCACTTCTTAGTGCGTGGCTACGATGGTGAGACCCCCTCGAATCCTGTTGTTCAAACGGTAACTTCTCTCTCGTAGAATAGGACTGAGCTGCATTTTAGACACACCTTAGAAACCGTACCTGTCTCTCACGGAACAGAGCTGTACCTCAGAACATTTCTTCCTTGTTTCTTTTCAAGGTGAAATGTTACTCATTCTCTTTGGGGGAACAGGCGATGGCTGCAAACTCAACCAGAGCAGGTGTTCCTAAGCCCCTAGGAACAGCCAGAGTCGGATCAGGACCGGGAGAAGCGCATTTCTCATTCTCTCTTGCCCACCTGAGCACGTGTCTGCAGGGAGAAAGAGGGGAGGTGGTGTGATCACCCTAGGCCAGGAGGACTGCGGGGACAGCACAGACAGGGAAGGGACTCTGCCGCAAGCAGGTGCTGGCAGTTTGGGACTGGACTGCAAGGGGCCGGGGGAGATGGGAGGGCAGTACAGTCTCTCCTCTACACCGCAGGAAACCTTTGGTAGTGGGCAGGGGCTGGCACTCAGGGAGCAGGCAGGTGTGGGCATCCTCCTGTGGCCGGCGGGAGACTCCACCAGCCTGACTAGAAAGGGAAGGTCCTGGCCGGGGAAGAATGTGTGTCCCCGGAAGAGGGGCTGCAGTGTGAGGAACAGTCAAAACAGCTTTCAGGGTGGCAATCACTGAAGAGCCACACGACATGCAGGGTTGAGATGACACCGGAGTGTGGTGGCACTCCTCAGCCCTACTCTCTGGGGACAGCTGGACTTCAGGGTGGGCCTTCATATGAACCTTTTGTTGGGAAGCCTCTTAGAACCACCCAGAAGGGCATTGGGCTGTGTCAGCAAAGAGGGGTTAGTCCCTAGTGCTTCTGAGCTTAAGGTGGCTGAGCCACCCTCACTTTGAGGAGTGGGAGGCGCTGTGGGACAAGACCCTCCCTGTTCTGCCCTAAAAGGAAATGTTCCTAAGCCACCAGTGGGCAAAGCTCTGACTCCAGCTCACTGCTGGCTTCAAGGATGGATGGGACTGTCTTTCCTGGCACCTAGGCACTGCCAGAAACCATGTCTCTTCCATGAAGCACCACTTCTAGCCTGGCACGGGGCATGGCACATGGCAGAAGCTTGGTATGTGGCAAACAATAATGACCATAACCCAGTGCCTGGTATAACCAGCAAGTAACCTGGCCCATCCGAGCACTGTGTGCATTACAGTATGCAGCACTGTTGGGAAGCACTTAGGAAAGTGCAAAGTGCTAAGAGGGGGATGGGGGGAGGATGATGATCATGATGGTGATGATGATTTGCATATATTGAGGCCAGAAAAGGCTTGGTAGGGGGGTTGCGGCAAGCTTGGTCTGTTCGGTAGCTATGGTGCATTTTACACCACCCTCTAGGGACTCAGTAAGGCCAGCTCCATCCCTGTCCTTCTGAAGGTCTGGTCACCTGGGCCGCTGTCATCAGGAATAGCATAAACACTGCCCCCCACCTGCTGGAATCCTATGATTTGATTCAAAGCAAGAAAGATTTATAGCTCGAGTCTCTGCAACGAAGGAATTATCCCCAGACAGATCCATCCCTGCCCCTCTCCCCCAGCTTACCTTCCAATATATGGGCAGATCATGCAGCCTACAGCAAAGAAAGCATTCTCCTTAGGGGCCGGACAATTCATCAGACCCCCTTTCAGTGCTTTTCGGTTTGATAACCATCTGGCAGAACCACAATGGTAAGTCACATCTCTGTGCCTCCGTTTCCTTATCTGTGAGATAGAATAAAAAACCAAAGGGACCTCTAGTTCCGCCATGATAAGATATCTGGGGTTCTGTGTTCCCTCAGCTACCAAAAGGACAAGCTGATTCAGTATTGGCAATCTGATGTTGAATGGATGAATTCTGGGCAACAGAAAGGCAGCTTGGTGGGGTGGAAACATTCAGGCTTTGGGTCAGAGAGATGTGCGTGACCATGGACAAAATAGGGAACTTCCCTGAACCTCAGTTTCTTCATCTATAAAGTAATAACAGCAGTACCTTGTGGGTTGCTATGAAGATGAGTGAGTATATATATCATGGGCTTGACTTTACGCCCAACTCAGGACCACCACTCAGAAAATAGCTGTGATGATTAGTAAGCATATATATTGAGCACCTGGTGGGTTTAAGGGACCCCAGGTGTTGGGATTCTGCCAGTGTTTGTGGGTGTCAGTGGATGGATGATAATAAAAACTGAAGCCCCAGTGCCACTCTGTGGGACAGGGAGGCATATGTGAAAGTGTAAGATTTGGAAGGGGTGGTCTGGAGAAAGCTTCCTGAAGGAGGTGGGGTTTTCACATAGGGATTTTTTTTTTTTTTTTTTTTTTTTTTTTGAAATGAGAGGCCTCACATATTTATTACTGAACCCAGCCAACCAACACATTCATAATAGATTCAGAGAGGAAAATACGTCGAACTCTCCAGAGAGTGGTGACATTTTCAGTTTGATATAGTAATGTGATCGTGACCTTCAGACAGCACAAATATATGTGCCATCTCATGTGCAATTCCTTATAGACCCAGCTTGGTTCTTCTCCAGTGTCTTCTTTTGGAGTTGTACCTTATTTTATTTCCAGTTTTCATCCGAATCCACTGGGGAATGGGACGATTTTGTTTTTGTTTCTTGGCCAGGAATCGCTTAATCCTGAAAGTCTTGTGAGAAGACATGGCGAGAAGCGGAGGCAAGAACACACCACGATGGCGGAGAAAGGAAAAGAGGGGACATAGGGATTTTAAAATTAAAAGGGTCAGTGTTTCCTAATGTGGCTGAGGCTCTACACATTGTAGTATGTAGGGGGAGATGCAGACCAGGGACGGGGAGTCTGTGATGGCAGTTCTTGAGATGGGGTCATTGAGGCTTTAGAGAGATCAGCTCTCAGAGCTGAAGAGAAAGTTCCACGGTGGCAGGGCGTGACTGCTCACACCTGGAATCCCAGCAACTTTGGGAGGCCAAGGTGGGAGGATTGCTTGATTCTAGGAGTTCAAGACCAGCCTGGGCAACCTAGTAAGACTGTCTCTACTAAAAAGACAAAAAAATTAGCTGGGCATGGTGGTGGCACACGCCTGTAGTCCCAGCTACTCGGGAGGCTGAGGTAGGAGAATTGCTTGAACCTGGGAGTTGGAGGTTGCGGTGAGCCAAGATCACGCCACTGTACTCCAGCCTGGGCAACAGAGGCAGACGCTGACTCAAGGGAAAAAACAAGGTGCCCAGGGCTGGGGTGGGGGAATGTGGGTGTCTCCAGCATGGTGCAGCTTGGGACAGGATCTGAGGCATGAGTGAGCTGGACATTGGGGGTTAGGAGCCAGCCTTTCTAGGGAAGACCCAGAAGCACCTGGTGTCAGTGTGGCCAGAGCTTTGGGGTGTGGTCACCCAGAGAAGGGCTGAGGAGGGGAGCGTGGCCTGCCCAGGAGGGTCCTCAGGGTGTCCCCCAGGCCTAGAGACGTGAGGGAGAGGCATGGAGGCTGCCCCTAGTCTGGTTTTCCTCAGGAGCCCATGTTTGAAGGGAGAGGAGGGTGCTGCCCGGGATTTTGACACCACTGCCCTGTGGAAGCTGAGAGGGGAAGGGGACTCCATGTGGTTAGAATTGCCCCCCTGCAGGGAGGAAGGGGAAGAGTCACTCCCAGCCGCCCTCAAGCATCATCTCTGAGACGCCTTCCCTGGTTTCCTAGGGAGAACCAACGTGTGTTCCATGATCTGTGTGTCTCCTCCGCCATGCGGTGAGGCCCTCAAGGAGCCAGCAACATACTCACTGGCCCCTCCAGGGCCCAGCCCAGCACCAGGCGCTGAGCAGTGGCTTGGGATACGCTGGACTGTGGACCCCGGGGAACCAGCCTCAGCCCTGGCTTCAGGCTCCCTGGAAGGGGAGTTTGCATCCTGGGAAGAGATGTCTGGCCAGTGGGCTTGTTCTCCAGCAGCCAGAGCTGGTGGGAGCAACTGCTGAGGTTTAAGGCTTCTGTGGGGCAGGTGACCCCTGTTGGAACTGGCTTAACACTTAACTCAGAGCCCTTCACTCCTTTTTTTTTTTTTTTTTTTTTGGAGACAAGAGTCTCGCTCTGTCACCCAGGCTGGAGTGCAGTGGTGAGAACTCAGCTCACTGCAAGCTCCACCTCCCGGGTTCAGGCCATTCTCCTGCCTCAGCCTCCCGAATAGCTAGGACTACAGGCGCCCGCCACCATGCCCGGCTAATTTTTTTGTATTTTTTAGTAGAGACGGGGATTCACCGTGTTAGCCAGGATGGTCTCGATCTCCTGTCCTCATGCTCCGCCTGCCTCAGCCTCCCAAAGTGCTGGGATTATAGGCGTGAGCCACCGCACCCGGCCCAGAGCCCTTCACTCTTAAGGGAAGTGGGAGGAACCGTGTCTACAGTTCACTGGACTTCTTGGGAGGGGACTTAGATGACCCCTATTCCAGGAAGGGCTGCTTCTTCACACCCTTTGAGGCAGAGGCCCTCTTCAGGGCTGCCGAATGCTAGCTTTGCTCTAGCCGAAATGGAAGCCATTCCTACATAGTCAGAGAAAGAGAATGGCATTGCCCTGCCCATCCCTACCCACCAGCCTGAGCCTGCCTGGACACTTTCATCGGACCTCAGCCAGGAGTTCTTTACCCAGCTCTGGGCTCATTTCCTATTTGTACCCACTGGGCATGAAGCAGGGCAGGGAGCTCAGCTGATGGGGTGTCCCGGACCCAGGAACACGGGCAAAGTTGAATGGGTCTCTCTTTATCATGTGTCCTGTCTGCTTGATGGTGCTGTTAAGAAATCAAGTGATGTAGCAAATCCGGGATGGTGACTCCTACCCTGCACAGGCCAAATGACAGGGGCATTCTCTTTAAGAAAAGCCTTCAAGAAAATCGACACAGAGGATCCCTTAAAGGAGCCTCTTCATATTTGCAATAACATTTGCCATATGACTGCTTCGAGTAGGCAGCCTGCGGGCTGTATGCAATGTGTAACTCAGTTGGCAAAGGGTACTTTCCACACCACTTCTAAATGAGCCAGAAAATCATAGGACACAGAATTCTAGAGCTGCGGAGCCTTCTGGAAATCATCTGCTACAACCTGCTTGTTTCAGATGGGGGATTGCAGGCCAGGGAGGTAGGTTCATTTGACCAAGTTGCCAGTGACTCTCAATAAATAGCTTTCCAGGAGATGGGTGTGCACACGTGTGTGTGTGTGCACGTGTGCATGTGCATGTATGTGTGTGTGCATGCATGTATGTGTGTACACGTGTGCATATGTGTCAGCTGTGGGTACCAGAATAGAACTTAGCCCTTTCAGTGCTGATTCCCTCCTGGGAATTGGAAAAACTCAGCAAATCCCCTTTATATAATTTTTTATTTTACTTTTTTTTTTTTTTTTTGAGATGGAGTCTTGCTCTGTTGCCCAGGATGGAGTGCAGTGGCATGATTTTGGCTTGCTGCAACCCCTGCCTCCCAGATTCAAGACATCCTCCTGCCTCAGCCTCCTGAGTAGCTGGGACTACAGGCGTGTGCCACCACACCCAGCTAATTTCTGTAGAAATGGGGTCTCACCATGTTGACCAGGCTGGTCTTGAATGCCTAACCTTGAGTGATCTGCCCACCTCGGCCTCCCAGTGCCGGGATTACAGGCATGAGCCATCATGCCTGGTGAAAAGCCTCTTTAAAAAGGATTTTAGGATGGTGACAAACCTATACTGTGCCCACATCTCTTTCCCTACCCCTCTACCATCAGGGTAAATTGAGGCTTGGGGTCACTTTGCTATTTAAGAGTTAGGCTCCTAAGGGTGCCTGGAATACTGTGCCATAGTACTGGCCACCATGCATTGTGCCTATATATGTCTGTGTTTGCCACTGGTCCACTGGCTGAGACCCCCGTCATGTCCACGGCCTCTAGCCAAATAGGTGGTTAAGAAATGTTTGCGGGACAATTGGCTGCACAAAATGCAGCATTCAGCTGCAGATTCATCAGTGGCCCTTGCCCACATCTCCTGCATCTCAAGCTCTTGCATTGTCTCTGAGTCCTGGCCTTGCCCTGAATCACTGGAGCAGCGGCAAGCACAGACCCTCAGCTAAGGGGGTCCCCTAGCTAAGGTTGGCCCCTGAGCCACCTCCCACCATCCCTACCCTCTTACCCGACACACATCACCACCACCCTCTCTTCCTTTGTAGCCTTATTCCCCTTGGGTCAGCCACCTCACACTTCCCAGGACCAGGGTGCAGGGTGGCACCTCGTCCGCCAATTGTCATGGCCGGAAGGCTATGTGCTTCCACTCAGGGGGAAGAGAATTCCAAGGAGTGGCTGAAAGAGGCTTGCTATCTAGCCCTGGATTAGGGTGCAGGGGCCTTCCAGAGCCAGGCCCCTAGGGATGTGTGGACTGACCTGGGGTCTAAGCTGTCTAATCTTACCTTCCTGCTACCTGACCCTGATCAGGGTAGAAGGGACAGCACTTAAGCAAGCCGGTGAGGGGGGCATTCTGTAATTCTTATACATACTGGCTGTGTGTGAGGCTGAAGCCACAGCTCCTTCTTAACTGAAATTCAGGGAGCCGCCGGGTGCGGTGGCTCACGCCTGCAATCCCAGCACTTTGGGAGGCTGAGGTGGGCAGATCATGAGGTCAGGAGTTCGACATGAGCCTGGTCAGCATGGTGAAACCCAGTCTCTACTAAAAAGACAAAAAATAGCCAGGCATAGTAGTCCCAGCTACTCAGGAGGCTGAGGCAGGAGACTTGCTTGAACCCAGTAGGCGGAGGTTGCATCGAGCCGAGGTCACGCCACTGCACTCCAGTCTGGATGCCAGAGTGAGACTCCATCTCAAAAAAAAAAAAAAAAAAAAAAAGAAAAGAAATTCATGGAGCTCTGCCTGAGGACGGAGGCCCTTAGGTCTCCATCCAGCCAGGTTCCCATGCCAACCTACTCCCAACACACACCAGTTGGAACCACAGAACCCTCCAGCTGGGGTAGCTTTCCTTTGGATAAACTTTATCTCACAGACCATTTCAGGGAGGAGAAACTGAGGCACAAATGCAAGGACTTACAGTAGATTATACAACCAGCTCTTCTCCCAAATATGTACGTGGTTCACTCCCTCACTTCCTTCAGCTCTCCCCGTGAATGCCACCTTCTCAAAGAGGCCTTCCGGGGCTGCTCTGCATAGAAACCCTTCCCCACAGCACACTCATTTCCCCCTACTTGCTTTTATTTTCTCCATAGCACCCGTCACCTGATTTGTCTGTCTCTCCCTCATTAGACTGTAAGTTCCATGAGGGCAGGGACTTCCATTGCGCTGTAGCCACAGCACCTAGAATAGCACTTGGCACAAAGTAGCTGTTCCATAAATATAGGTTGAATGAGTGAGTTAGTGAGTGGGTGTCAGGGCTGGCTTAGAACTTAAAGTCTTGCCTGCCAGCGTGTGCTCTCCAAATGCAAGGCTCTTCACCTGATTCAAGAAGGAGGTGGCAGGTGGGGACTGGCCCTAGGTCCTGGGGGAACAGGCATATGGGCAGGAAGGAGCAGGGATTCCTGGTAGGAAGTGGGAGGGGGCCATGGGAGGTGCAGCAGCATCATGTCTCCTGTGCTGTCCCCACCCAAAGGATCCTTCAGCTGAGGATTGGGGCTTGTGTTTGTTAGAACTTGATTTGGCTGCTCATAGCAACAAAAAATAAGTAGTGGATTAAAGAAGACAGGCATCAGTTATATCTCTCTCATATCATAGAACTTCAGAGAGCTGGTGTAGTGGTTCTCCTATCATTCACATGTGGCCTCGTGGTCCAAGATGGCTGCTGGAGTTCCAGCCATCAGGAAAAAGGAAGGAACAAGAAGCACGTGGCTCCTCTTTTGAGTGCGCCTCCCGGAAACCACACGTGACACTTCCAGTCACATTTGGTTGAACAAAACTTAGCATGTGGCCACACTAGCTGAAAGGGAGGCAGGAAAGAGAACATAGGGAAGAGTAATTTTTATTTCAGGTACCCGAGTGCCTAACTGAAGAACAGTGGTTCAGTCACATAGAGGAAGCAGCGAATGGATATTTGGAGTAGGTGACTGGCAAATGCTACTGCAGAACTGGTCCCTGTAAACCTTGGGCTTCTCTGTAGCGGCCCTCTGTCCCTGCCTTGCTGGTCAGATCAGCTTCGCCTCTGCATGAGTGAAACACGGCTCTCAGGCAGCCTGGTCCCACTTAGCCCACCGGTTATATGGCTGTAGCCTTCTGGTCTGAGGGGCAGTTCCTGGTAATGCACAAAGAAACCTGGCTCCTTCCTAATTGGGTCTTGAGCTGCAACAGGGATGCAAGGTGTCCCAGGACCCCCATGAGCCGGGCCTTGGGCAGGCTAGGTAGGGGAAAGACCTGGGTTCCCCCACTGGCCTGTGGATAGGGAAGAAGTGTTTCTGCTCCCCATCTCCCCGTCTCACCTCAGAGCGGGTGAGTGCAGGGCCAAGGAAATACTGTCTTAGGGGTTTGGACAGTGACCCCTCAGTGACAGCAGCAGCCGGGGCCAGTGGCTTTGAAACCTGCGGGAGGTATTCCGTGGAGTTGCCTTGGGACCACCGAGGGTTTGGGGCGCATACCTGGAGAAGAAAATGAAGAGGAGGCTGATTTGGGGGGAGTTTTACGTCCACCCTCTTCACGAAGGCCCTTTGGTATGATGAGTCTCTACGTAGGAATTCCTTTGACAAAAAAGTTTTGCTGTGACGGTGAAAAGAAGAAAAATGGAAATCTCTTCTGGGGATGCTCTGCGGTTAAGAGGCTTGGATTTTAGCCACAGCGTCGACACTTACTAGCCTCGTGATCTCAGACTTGTTCCTTGACCTGGGCTTCCCCAGCAGGAAAGTAGGTATTGTGCCCTCCTCCATAGCAAGGGCTAAATAGGATCATGTAGGGGGTGCCTCTGATATGCAGAAAGCATCCACATGGGTTGATTTTTTTTTTTTTTTTTTTTTTTTTTGAGACGGAGTTTCCCTCTTGTTTGCCCAGGCTGGAGTGCAATGGCACAATCTCGGCTCACCGCAACCTCCGCCTCCCGGGTTCAAGTGATTCTCCTGCCTCAGCCTCTGGAGTAGCTGGGATTACAGGCATGCACCACCACGCCCAGCTAATTTTGTATTTTTAGTAGAGACCGGGTTTCTCCATGTTGGTCAGGCTGGTCTTGAACTCCCAACCTCAGGTGATCCACCTGATCGGCCTCCCAAAGTGCTAGGATTACAGGTGTGAACCACCTGCGCCTGGCTTGTTGATGTTATTTCTTGTATTGGCGTCAGCCCTAGCCCAGCGTGAGGTGTGAGTCAACAGACCCTGTTACCCCACCCCCCACGCCATGCTAGAGAGCATCCTCTGCGACCTCACAGGGCCAGGCTTTCTTCTTCATGGCCCTTCCCCATTACTCAGGCTGGGGGCCTCAGTGCAGGGAGGCAGGGTTAGTTGCAGACCGCAGTTTCAGATAAAGGTAGCCAGGGTGGGCTTAGCTAAGAAGCAGCTGAGGTGGCCTCCCGCCCCTCCCCGACCTTCCTGTTCCTGCCTGGTGCTCCTCAGCTCACCCCTAGGGGGCACTGCCCTTCACTTTGGGGCTTTGAGTCAAAACAAACTTTTTTTTTTTGAGACAGGGTCTCACTTTTTTGCCCAGGCTGGAGTACAGTGGCAGGATCTCGACTCACTGAAACCTCTGTCTCCGGAGTTCAAGCGATCCTCTTACCTCAGCCTCCCCCATAGTTGGGATTACAGGCACCTGCCACCAAGCCCAGCTGATTTTGGGGTTTTTAGTAGAGATGGAGTTTCCCCATGTTGGCCAGGCTGGTCTTGAACTCCTGGCCTCAAGTGATCTGCCCGCCTCAGCCTCCCAAAGTGCTGGAATTACAGACGTGAGCCACGGCGCCCAGCCCCAAACAGGCTTTCTGAAGTGACCTGCACCCTGATCCTGGCAGCCCCTGAGGTGGTTAGTCCATTACTTGGTTAAATGCAGTCTTCCAGTTCCTGGCTCTCTCTCTACCTGGATAAATGCGCTTGTGGTTGGCTAATCAGCTCCTGGCCACGCCCACTGTACACCCCCTCCTGGCCCTGGGATCCCAGTCTCCCTTTCACTTTCCTTTCTCAGATCACCCAACCCTGAGCCTACCCTAACTCTTGCACCAAATTCCTCTTGATGCCATCGAGCCAGGCAGTGAAGCAAGATGTTGATCTTTCTGTGGCCAGCTCTCCATTTTCCTTCTCAGGAAAGGGAGGGCCTGGGGGAGGTGCATGGAGCTACACCCAACAACTAGGGCAAGGAGTATTTCCTCACAAGGATGAAAAGTGGGAGGAAGATAGGAAGGGAAGGTAAGAAGTACTCACAGATCTGCCTTGGGGGCATTGCTGTGTGCCTCAGTTTACCCACATGGTGAGTCTGGGGTAGCACTGTATGAGGTTTTTTATTTTACTTTTATATTCCATAAAGCAAGCTGTGTTCCAAACTGTGTCCAATAAGAACATTTCGTAGTCCTTGAGATTTTAATAGTTACGCTCTCAATGAATATTTAATAAAATGAATACATTTCCCTTCTTAGAAGGTCAAAATACATTATGATCTTACATGCTTTGAAATGTCCTCTAAGGAGATTACTTTTTACCTTTGTTTAACCCATCATTCCCCAAACGTACTTTAACCATGGGACCATTTCCTTTTCGGCTTCCTCTTTTTAGTAGAACATCGATTAACATCTTGTGAAACACTCGTGTTTCCCCAGGATATTTTGGGGGAAATACTGATGTGAAGATAGAGTGACCAACTGTCCCAGTTTACCCAGTATTAACAGGTTATCCTGGTATGTGGGACTTTGAGTACTAAAACCCAGACACTCCTGCGTAAAGACCAAGCTGGAATGGCATTAACTATAACAACACACTGATAGGTGTCCGGCTGAAATGAAAATGAAACCTCACCAGGCCCTCCGACCTTAGGGGATTATAGGAAACGACATGGCAGGTCGCAGCCAGTTTGAAGGCTGCGTGCCCCAGAGTCCATTGAGAACAAGTGACGTTCAAGGCTGGTGGCCCCTCAAGAGTGTTTGCAGTGGTGTTGCTTCTAGCCAGAAGTGGGAGGCTCTGCTAAAAGAATTGTGGAAGTGTGTGTTTTTGATGTTTGATCTTTCTGCCCAGATGGGGGCAGACATTGTTTGTCGGTTGCCTGTGGCTGGCTCTTTCCTGTTGTGCCTCTGTCCCCTGCTGCTTTGAGTCCTTGACCCTGACAGCATCATGGTACTGTTTTAGATCCTGAGTCCCATCATCCTGTCAGCTTGGAGGGGAGCTTGGACAAGGGGATTCCAGGATGTTCTGGTAGCCAGCACTGTCATAGTGGCTCGTGGACAGTTCTGGCTGAACAGGGCCTGCTGAGTGTGTGGGTCTCATCCACCTTCATGCTGTCATTGTTCCTGGGAGTTGGTGGCTGAGGGGGTGGTGTGCTTGTTTGTTAAGCCACCAGCTTGCATGTGCTTTTCCAGCTGCAGCTAGCACCTAAGGCACTACTTGCAGGTGTGACAATGAGGAGGGATGCCCGTTGCTCAGCCAGATGCAGTCCTGCACCCTGCCCTGGGGGCACTGCGGAGCATGGTGCAGGGCGTGTGGGGGCCCTGCTGCTCCCTCCCCAGGCCTGTGCTGTCCTAACTCCTGCCCATGCCTCCCCGATCTGGAGGCCCCAAGAGCACCACCCAAAAAGTTGCTTCTCATCCTGAGGCCATCCTGGGTTTAGCTTCTCCATGGCCGGGGTTCTAGAGAGCTTGTGCTGTGGATCGGCTTCTGGGGAAGGGCAGGGTGGGAGCCCTTCCTGGCCTTTCGTTCACCCACGGCATCCAATGGGGGGGTTACACTTGGGCAGGGAAATTCCCTGGCTTTACAGCCCTGGACGAATCTGGAAGTCTGGTCCTGTTGACGCAGAATCACATCTCTGAATGCCACAGGCACTCTAGGGCAGTCGTGTCCATGTGCCAGCTATAACTGGCCCTGGGGCCTCCTGTTGGTTGAGCACTGGGTGTTTATGTGTGGGTGCGCCACGTGTACACAGGGCTGGTGGCAGGCACAGTGAAGAAACACAGCAGGGTCCATCTGAGTTGGGTGTTGAGCTGAAGAGTGGGTTTGCAAAAGAAAGAGATCCTCTGTCCAGACACTCATAACCCAGTGCCCTCCCTGCAGGCCTCAGTCTCCTCATCTGTGAATGAGGAGCTGGCCCAGTGGCTCTCAGGGGCCTTCCTGTTTAGTGTTTCCCATGGTCTAAAGCTGGGTGATTTTGGCCCCAGGACTGCTGGCGTCATGGGACTGATGGGTGTGTGTGGCTGCATCTGCAGAGGGAACTTAGCTGGACAGTGTGGATGCTCTGAGCCATTGGGAATGGCTGGAGGGGGCTGTTCTCGTGCATTTGGCTTCTGGGGAAGTGACACCATGGATTCCTGGGTCATGTGAAGGGGGGCATGGACACATGTTCTGTAGTGTCCTGGGGGCTCTTGGTGTTTTGCTGGCCTCGGCCCTTTCTTCATCTCACTGCAGGTTAGATGCCTCCCCTTCCCCTGTCCAACCACCAGGAGTGGTGCGGCAGCTGGAGCCAGGCACGTGTGGGCACTCAGGCCCCACAGGATTGGAGAGCTGCACTGGGAGTGGGACGGCATGGTTCTAGATGCCAAAGAAGGTGTGGTGGTGCCTGGTCCTCTGACTGCTTGCTCATCTCTACTTGTTGGGCTGAGATCACATGACATCTAGGGTTCTTCTAGCTCTAACATTACAACCCTGGGATGCAGAGGAATGTGATGCCTGCGTGACTTTTAAGGAGCAGGGGACAAGGGATGGCCCGGCACAGTGGTTCACACCTATAATCCCAGCATTTGGGAGGCTGAGGCAGGAGTTCAAGACCAGCCTAGGCAACATAGTGAGGCCCTATCTCTATATACAGTTTAAAAATTAGCCAAGCGGCCGGGCGCAGTGGCTCACGCCTGTAATCCCAGCACTTTGGGAGGCCGAGGTGGGCGGATCACGAGGTCAGGAGATCGAGACCATCCTGGCTAACACAGTGAAACTCCATCTCTACTAAAAATACAAAAAAATTAGCCGGGTGTGGTGGCAGGCGCCTGTAGTCCCAGCTACTCGGGAGGCTGAGGCAGGAGAATGGCGTGAACCCGGGAGGTGGAGCTTGCAGTGAGCCAAGATCGCGCCACTGCACTCCAGCCTGGGCGACAAAGCAAGACTCTGTCTCAAAAAAAAAAAAAAAAAAAAAAAAAATATTAGCTAAGCATGGTGGTATGCACCTATAGTTCCAGCTACCTGGGAGGCTGAGGTGGGTACTACTTGCTAATCCTAGAAGTCTGAGACGCTGTAGTGAGCTATGATTGTGCCACTGTACTCCAGCCTGGATGATACAACAAGACCCTATCTTTAAATGAATATGAAAATAATAAAAAGTTTAAAAAGCAGAAAACACTGGCTTAAAAACATAACTTTGGCTGAACTGATGACAAAAAGAAAAACAGAGAACATCCCAGCCTCTGGTCACAGAGCACCATGGACTCAGCCCCAGCCTGGCCCTGGCCCCTGCGTCCAGCCAAGGGGTGGCATCAACTCCTCGTGCTGTGCATCTCTAGGCCTTGTGCCAACAAAGACCAGGCTGTAAGGGAAAACAAGAAAGGTGACAGCTCCTGGGACCAGGATCTCTGGATCCCGTGATCCTGGCTGTGCCTCTCCCTAGGAGTTGCACTGCTGCCATGCTGCAGAGGGCGGGAGGCTCCGACTGGCACTGGACCTGCTTTCCAGATGGGAAATCCAAGGCGGAGGATGCTGGCGATTTTACCTAGTCATGTCTTGAGGCTCCAGGTACCCCCTTTCCCCTTCATTTGTTGTTGTTATTGTTGTCATCGTTGTTGAGACAGGGTCTCCCTCTGTCACCCAGGCTGGAGTACAGTGGCACAAACATGGCTCACTGCAGCCTTGACCTCCTAGGCTGAAGCGATCCTCCTGCCTCAGCTTCCTGTGTAACTGGGACCACAGGCATGTACCACCATGCCTTGCTAATTTTAAAAATTATTTGTAGAGATGAGGTCTCATTATATTGCCCAGACTGGTCTTGAACTCCTGGGCTCAAGTGATCCTCCTGCCTCAGCCTCCCAAAGTGCTGGGATTACAGGTGTGAGTCACCGCAGCCAGCCTCCCTTCCACTTTGAATTTGCCTTTTCTTGTTCTGGGCATAGGAGTGGCCAAATAAACTTGGCCCAGACATCTGGGCCTCTGCACCCACCTTGCAGGGTAGCCAGACTGGAAATACAGTAAAGAGGGCTGAGAGAGAAGGGGCATGGAGCCCATGAGGGCCAGGGGCAAGAGGCGGTGCCTGCCTTTCCTCCACCCCTTTTGGAGCCCCAAGTCTGACTTAAGAATCAATCTTGTGTGATCTAAGCAAACCTGACCCCTTTCCTGACCTGCGAAACTTTAGAGGGAAATAAATATTTTGCTCCCGGTTTCTTGGGAAAAGAAGAGCTGTGAATTCACAGCTGTGTGCATGAGTGTGTGTGTGTCATTGAGGCATTTACTAAGTCATTGCCTCTGATCCCCCTCTCTGATGTCATGAAACTACTTTTAGGGGATGAATATTCAGCTCTTTGGACACCTGGCTCCAACTGGGGCTGGCCCTGAGATTCTTGATTCACTTCCCTAGGCGGTGCCCGTAGGAAACCGGGCTTCCTTGACGAACTCTAACGTCTCAAACACAGGGAGGGCCATGACGACTTGGCTTTGTTTAAAAGGAACATGGCCTTTAACTTTCCCTGCAGGCCCTGGCAGGGGACAAGGGAGCCAGTCCTCAATTGTTTAATGATATCCACTTACTTAGTTTCTTTTCTTTTTTCTTTTCTTTTTTTTTTTAGATGGAGTCTTGCTCTGTTGCCCAGGCTGGAGTGCAGTGGCACAATCTCGGCTCACTGCAGCCTCTGCCTCCCAGGTTCAAGCAACTCTCTGCCTCAGCCTCCAGAAGAGCTAGGATTACAGGCGCCTACCACCAAGCCCGGCTAATTTTTGTATTTTTAGTAAAGATGGGGTTTCACCATGTTGGCCAGGCTGGTCTTGAACTCCTGACCTCGTGATCTACCTGCCTGAGCCTCCTAAAGTGCTGGGATTACAGGTGTGAGCCACTGCGCCTGGCCTGTTTGTTCTTTTTAAGCAACACCTCCCCACCCCCAAGTCACCCCCAACCCCACCTCCACTCCACTCCCCACTGTCCAAAAGATACAGGCTCCACTGTCATCAACCACCAAAGAAATTCGGATTGTGTGCTCTGTGGGAGGTAATCATGCTTTTTCTTCCACCTGTGGGGCCAAGGAGAGAGTTAGGTGGTAGTTTTAGCTTTATTTGCCCTGCTTTGCAGAGTAAGCGGGTGACCATCGGAGAGCCTTAGCTCCTGCTCCTGCCCCACCCTCAGCACGCACGGATTTAGTCTGGGATTTTGCCTGGGGAATGTGCCCGGCTGTGAATTACTCTGCAGCAGGGAGGACACAGGTGTTATTCCTGGAAGCGGAGAATTCTCGCCAGGACAGAACACAAAGAGGATAGCAATTTAGAAAACTGTACTTACTGCCTTCACCTTCAGTGTCCACCAGACGGAAGCAGATCCTTCCCTGGGAAATTCACAGGCTCCATTTCACAGAACTTTCTCCCTCTCTTCCCAGAGGCACTGTCCGTTTCAGAGGTGACTGTCCCACAGCCATGCGTGTGGGACTTCCCTCTGGCTCGGGGCCCTTGTTTGTTTTAGGCCAGGAGTGGAGACTGGGCCCTGGTGGAGGTTTCCAGGGGCCACTGAGAAACCCATACACATCTGGTTATTTTCACGGCTGCGGGAGGCCAGAGGTGGCGTGGGAATGACAACGTGCTCCCTCAGAACAATATTTACCAAGGTTGTTTTTGAACTTACTGCTAGGGGAAGAGTTGCGTGCCAAATGTCCGCGTGCTTTGGCCCTGGAAGTGTGTGTGTGCCTGGGGACAGGTCGCAGGCGCTCCTGGGAGCAGGAACAGGGCCAGTTGAGAAGTGTGCGGGTCTGTGCAGACCCAGTGTGATGGGTGTTGGGGGGCGGGGGTGGGGTAGAACGCTCATCCCTGAGACAGTTGGGTTAGAATCCGGCTCTCTGACCTGGGGTGGGGCCTTCCTGGGCTAGTCTGTCTCTCCTTTTCTGAACGAGGTACATAACAGGCCAGACACTGTGGCTCACTCCTATAATCTCAACACTTAGAGAATCTGAGGCAGGAGGATCACTTGAGCTTAGGAGTTCAAGACCAGTTTGGGCAACATAGTGAGACCCTATCTCTATAAAATAATCAAAAACATAGCTGGGTGTGGTAGCGCACACCTGTGGTCCCAGCTACACAGCAGGCTGAGGTGGGAGGGATCATCTGAGCCCAGGAGGAGGTTGAAGCTGCGGTGAGCTGTGATCGCGCCCACTGCACTCCAGCCTAGGTGACAGAGCAAGACCCTGTCTCTAAAAAGATTAAAAATTAAAAGGTACTGAAGGTGTGTCCTCAGAGGGTGCTGGAGACACAAATGGGATCATATGCAGGAATAACGAGGCACGGAGTCCCACCAATGTGCTAAGACCTCAGTATTTGCCCAGTATTAAGTTTACAGTCATGATGATAAACTGCTGTTAGGAGGTGTCATTTAATAGGCGGATTTATAGAAAGTTCCAGCATGTGAGTGAGGCAGCATGTCCACCCCTCTACCCGGTGGTCTCAGAGCTGCCCTGAGTGTACCAGGACACATGCAGTACCCAGACTGGGCATAGATGGTCTATCGGCTGCTCACAGCAGGGGGTCAGCAAGGTTGGCCGAACCTGGCTGCCCCTTCCTCCAGCCCCGCCCTCAGTAAGGTTACTGTAGATTTGGAATATTTAAACATTTTCCTCAAAGGTTTTACATTTCGGGGGCTGGGAGTGGTGGCTCAGGCTGTAATCCCAGCACTTTGGGAGGCCGAGGCAGGCGGATGGCTTGAGGTCAGGAGTTCAAGACCAGCCTGGCCAACATGGCGAAACCCCATCTCTACTAAAAATACAAAAATTAGCTGGGTGTGGTGGTGCATGCCTGTAATCCCAGCTACTCTGGAGACTGAGACTGGAGAATCACTTGAACGCAGGAGGTGGACGTTGCAGTGAGCCAAGATTATAATACTACACTCCAGCCTGGGTGACAGAGTAAGACCCTGTCTCAAAAAAAAAGAAAAAAGCTTATACATTCTAAAAAATATGTTCATTTTGTTCCAAGATAGATATGTCTTCCTTGACAGATGAGGAAACCAAGGTCCAAGGAGGTTGCCAGCTCACACAGACATCCAGGTCTCCATTTGCAGAGCTCACTTTTTCTGTGGAGGCTGCATCATATCTTGGATGTGGTCATTAAAACTGACCTTGCAGACAGGGCGAGGGGCCACTCTGCCACCTCCCCCAGGTGCTGTGGTGGTGACTTTTGTCTGGGAGCCCATCTTGGGCAGGCGAGGTGAGCGAAGGCATCCGGGCATCAGCCCTGTCCCCACCCTTGCCTGCCTGCTGGCCGGTGGGTTGGCTGTCCCTAGGCACACGGCCCGGGCAGACAGATCAGGATTCACATGGTCTGCAGCAGGCGAAGGGATTAGGAGGCCCTGGGGAGGGTATTGTTTTAAGGAGGTTAGTCTGTTCTTTCCAGCTCAGGAAGAAACCAGCCTCTTCCCTGGGCAGGTTGGTGGTCCCTAGACAAAGCCTGACACCACGGACAAAGCTCCAGGGGCTCGGCATGGGGACGCCCCTCTTGTTAGGAGCAGCAACAACAGCGGGAGGGGGAGTGGGGAGAAGGATGGGGAGTGGGGAGCCGTTGACAGGGAGAGGAACTAGAGCGGGCAGTGGTGGGCTGAGCCCCAGGGAGTGGCAGGGCAGGAATCTTGGGTGGCACCATCGATTGAATTCCAGGCTCTCCTGTTACCTCTCTGCCTTCAGCCACAGAATTATAGTCATGAGTAATCCAAAGAATGTATTTAGAAGCTTCCTGCTTAGGTGCTTGGTCCTTTTAGTGGGTAGGGGTGGGGTTCAACCCTCTGACCTCCACCCGGAGGATGCAGTGTCACCAGCTCTGGGCCAGATTTTCATCAGGTGGGACTGCAGAGGTCATCAAACCCTGTGCTGTCTGCATTATATGGGAACTGAGCCCTGCTAGCTGTTGTGCCAGTGCAGGACAGAGGATGAAGCTGGCTCCCCGCAGTGCGCTTCTGCCCCGCCACTCCTTCCCTGCCAGGCCTCAGGGATGGACAGCCTGGTCAGAGAATGGGTCTGGGACACACAGCTGAGTGGGGCAGCCCACACAGAGACAGCCTGAGGGTCTGCCAGGAGCTGGGGGCATCCTGCCAACTAAGTCAGAGCACAGGGGAGGGGCCAGGAGCTGGTCTGGTTCATCTCCCTCCTGTACTCGGCAGGGCCACAGTGGGTCCTGTGCAGCCTTGACACAGACCTGTTTGAAGTGCATACATAAGTTCCCCAGACAGGGACTGCGATGGTCATGGAAGCCCTACTCACAATGGCCCTAAACTGGAAGCTGCCCAAATGCCCATCAGCAGCAGAATGGACAAAGAAATAGTGGCATGTGCACACAATAGAGTCCTCCACTGTAATGGGGGTGAACAGTCTGCG
The DNA here is from genome assembly GCF_047675955.1 of Chlorocebus sabaeus. Taxonomy (NCBI): domain Eukaryota; kingdom Metazoa; phylum Chordata; class Mammalia; order Primates; family Cercopithecidae; genus Chlorocebus; species Chlorocebus sabaeus. The sequence continues at coordinate 104,522,598 of NC_132924.1, read as the reverse complement.
ACCGCACCCCACAAGAAGGATGAGTTAAAGCAACCAAAGCTGAGTGAGGGAAGCCAGACCCAAGAGTCATGACGGTGTGATGCCATTGATATGAAATCCCACAACAGACACAACGCTGAATCTTCTCAGTCAGAATAGCGGTTACCCTCAGGGATGGAGAGGAACACAGGCAGGGCTTCTGAGACGAGCTGTCCTATTTCACCATCTGGTGCTGGTTAAATGTGCGTATTCCCTCGAGGACAATTCATCAAGCTGTACACGTTTGATATGCACCTTTCTTTTGCGGGGGTGGGGATGGAGTCTTGTGTCCACGCCCAGGCTGGAGTGCAATGGTGCAATCTCAGCTCACTGAAACCTCCGCCTCCCACTCCCAGGTTCAAACAGTTCTGCCCCAGCCTCCTGCGTAGCTGAGACTACAGGCATATGCCACCGTGTCCGGCTGATTTTTGTATTTTTAGTAGAGATGGGGTTTCACTATATTGGCCAGGCTGGTCTTGAACTCCTGACCTCAAGTGATCCGCCTGCCTAGGCCTCCCAAAGTGCTGGGATTACAGGCGTGAGCCACCGTGCCCTGCCTTTTTTTTTTTTTTTTTTTTTTTTTTTTTTTTTTAATTAGTGGGAGTCTCGCTCTGTCACCCGGGCTGGAGTGCAGTGGCACGATCTCAGCTCACTGCAAGCTCCGCCTCCCGGGTTCACGTCATTCTCCTGCCTCAGCCTCCCGAATAGCTGGTACTACAGGCGCCCACCACCACGCCTGGCTAATTTTTTGTATTTTTTTTAGTAGACATGGGGTTTCACTGTGTTAGCCAGGATGGTCTCGATCTTCTGACCTCGTGATCCACCTGCCTCAGCCTCCCCAAGTGCTGGGATAACAGGCATGAGCCACCGCGCCCAGCTTTTTTTTTTTTTTTTAAAGACAGTTTTTCACTGTCTTAAATAATAACGCTGGAGTGCAGTGTTGCAATGACAGCTCACTGCAGCCTTGACCTCCCAGGCTCAAGTGATTCTCCCACCTCAGCCCTGCAAGTAGCTGGGACTATAGGTGCACACCACCAGGCCTGGCAATTAATTAATTAGTTAACTAATTTATGCATACATACATATATACAGGGTCTCACTCTGTCATCCGGGATGGAGTACAGTGGCGCAATTATGGCTCACTGCAGCGTTGGCCTCCCTGGGCTCAGGTGATCCTCCTGCCTCAGCCTCCTGAGGAGCTGGGACTATAGGTGTGCGCCACCACACCCAGCTAATTTTTGTATTTTTAGTAGAGATGGGGTTTCACCATGTTGGCCAGACTGGTCTTGAACTCCTGATCTCAAGTGATCTGACTGCCTCGGCCTCCCAAAGTGCTGGGATTACAGGTGTGAGCCACTGCACCTGGCCACGTGCCATTTTTTAAATGCCTGTAATTCTTCAATGAAACGTTTTTAAAAATGAAAGGGGAAAGAGGCTGTTCTGAGAACCTCCTGACTGGGCACAGTAGAACCTACTGTGAGCTTGGGGCAGTGACACTGGGGAATGAAAACACCAGGCTCCAGACAGGCAGCTCAGGTGGGCCTCCCAGGGAGAGGGGCGCTGTGGACAGGAACCAACAGGGAGAGGCCCCAGGAGAAGTGGCAGGAAGGCCAGATGAGGCACCTTAACCTGCTGTGTTTGACTGGCCTTTATTGCTGGCTGATTTCTACCCCAGCCCTGACACCAGCTGCCGCTGGCCTGAGGGTGTAAGCACCATCCTGGAACACACTTATCAGGTGTTCGTTGGGACTGGGTAACAGTCGTGGTCCCTCCTACAGACAGACGCCTCAGCATCTGCCCACTGAGGGGTGGCAATACCAGCAGACAGCACCAGCTATCCAGAGGGGAGGGCACCTCTCCAAGGACCCGTCATGCTCTACGTCCCTCTGGCGTCTATTATTGGAGTGTGGAACTTTCAGATTTTAAAATCTATCCTACTTTTTGAGTGGTTGTTTTAAGTAGCTAGCTAACTGCTTAGGTATTTCCCTTTGCCATATGAGTTGGAACTATTTTTTCCAGTTTGCCATGATGTGGCTTGGTTTCTAACAGGCTAGTACAAGTGACACTTGTCAGGCTCTTTAGGGAAGTCAGAATAGGATCCACAGCTGGGTTAAAAACATAGTCCTCTTTGGCCAAGCACAGTGGCTCATGCTTATAATCCTAGCACCTTGGGTAGCAGAGGAGGGAGGATCACTTGGGCTCAGGAGTTTGAGACCAGCCTGGATAACACAGCGAGACTCTGTCTCTACAAAAAATTAGCTAGGCATGGTGGTAAGCACTTGTAGTCCTAGTTACTTGCGGGGCTGAGGTGGGAGGATCGCTTGAGCCTGGGAGGTCAAGGCTGCAGTGAGCTGTGATTGTGCCACTGTACTCTAGCCTGGTCAACAGAGCGAGACCATCTCAAAAAAACAAAGAAACAAAAGTAGGCCTAGCCCCAGGGGCATCTTAGACATCAGTGGTCCGCACTTGACTGCTTGGCCAGCGTATTTGTCAGTAAAGTTTTCTTGGAACACAGTCAAACCCATTTATGTACAGGTTGTGTGCGGTTGCCTTCAGGCCCATGACGGCAAAGTTGACTAGTTGCGGCAGAGACTGTATGGCCCCCTACAAGGCCTAAGATATTTACTTTGGCCTTTTATGGCAAAAGCGTGTGACCCCTGTCGTACACTACTGTGTCACAGAGCGATTCCACACACGAGAGGGTGTTCTTTCCTGCACACAGGGCCGTGGAGAGAAAGCTGCCCCCGGTCAGACTGGCATCCCAAACGGACCTGTTTACTTGCTGTGGTGTTGAACGCTTTCTTCACTTTTGTGTGTATGTGGTCCAATTGGCTTACCATACAACTTACTGTAATCACCATTTTTAGGGGTGCAGTTCAGTGGCATTAAGTACTTTCACATTGTCATGCACCTGCTAGCATCATCCGCCTGCAGAAGATGTTCGTCCTCCGACACAGAAACTGCACTCATCAGATGCTAACTCCCCCTTCCCTCCCCTCCAGACTGCCTTCGCTTTCAAAATGGGGATAATAACACATATCTCACGTCCTTTTGAGAATTAAGGAGATACCCTAGCCCTCCACTGATGGTCAGTATATTTCTTTATCTTTTCTTTTCTTTTCTTTTTTGAGATAGGGTCTTGCTTTGTCACCCCGGCTGGAGTGCAGTGGCCCGATCTTGGCTCACTGCAACCTCTGCCTCCCAGGCTCAAGCCATCCTCCCACCTCAGCCTCCTGAGTAGCTGGGACTACAGGCTACACCACACCCAGCTAATTTGTGTGTGTGTATTTTTGGTAGAGACAGGGTTTTGCCATGTTGTCCAGGCTGGTCTTGAACTCCTGAGCTCAAGCGATCTGCCCACATCAGCCTCCCAAAGTGCTGGGATTTCAAGTGTGAGCCACCACACCTGACCACATGTATTAAAATACCTTTTAATACATTTGAATTCCCTGCCTTCTTCCAGAGTCACACTTCCATCTTGGTCCACACCCTTTGTGATGGACAAGGGAAGGAGGCAGAAGTGATTTGAGCTTCATTTCCCTGAGGAGGAAACCCAGGCCCGAGAGGGAGAAGGGCACAGCCAGTGAAGTCTGAGCTCCAGCCCCCTCCTGATCCCCACCCCATCCCTGCTGCCTACCCCCGCCGGCCACCCCTGTGGTCCTGACATCAGGTGCTGGTCCCGTAACCCAGCTGACCTCACATAGAGCTTTCACAGATGGTGGCCTTGCCCTGCCAGGATGGGGTGTGGGGTCGTTGTCGGGCCAGAACTTGAGGCTGACAGCCGGAAAGCCCCTCCCTCGGTCTCTGAGCCAGTGAGGAAGCACTTCCTGGAGCTGGGGTCCCCCAGGCCTGGGTTTCCTTTCCTTCCCCAGGAAGGTTCAGGCTCAGCCCCTCGTCTGGGTCTTCTCTTGACCACAGTTGTCCTGGTGCCTCATCTTCTCCCCTCCCCAGATCAGCCATGCCTCACTGGGAAGGAAGAGCCCCATGGATCTGGGCAGACCTGTGCCCACTCTTGCCTGGGCAAGGCCTGTGCAGGTGTGAGTGGCTTGAGAGGGAGAGGAGGAGGTGGGCGGTGCGATTCTAACAGGGAAGGGGAGGTGGGGTGCAGTGCAGGGAGGGAGAGTGGAGTGCCTTTCCTTCCCCCCTGTACGGCTCAGCAGGAATATAATTAGAGCTGACATAGACCGGGCACTTTCTATGTGTACACACTGCTCTCAGTACTCAAAGGTATAGAGTTTGTTACTTTTATTACCCTGCTCCCCACTTCTGACAGATGGGAAAACTGAGGAACAGCGTTCAGACATTTGTGTTAAGTCGAGACTCTTGCCTGGTTATACAGCTCGTGTGTGGACTGGAAGCCGGGTGGTCGGGCTCCCTGGTACCTGCTGTTAGCCTCTGTCCTGTACTGCTTCGGTGGGGAGTCACAGAGGGGCACCACTGAGGCAGTGATGTGGGCACACGGGAGCCAAGTAGCCTTGGGTGCTGTGCCCTGCTCCCAGGTGTTGAGGACAGGAAAGAATGAGGACTTGTCAGCCCTGGGAAGAAGTGGTGTGAACCAGGGCTTCTTACAGGTGATCTGGCCACAGTGCCCTCCCTGCAGGGAGAAATTCTCCCAAGTGAAGGTGGCCCTTCCCCATTGCTGGGACATCTCCACGATGGACAGTGGCAGCCCCCTCCTGCCCAGGGAAGCAGGCAGACGGGCCCCACCCTAGGGGAGCAGCGGGTGGCGGCCAGGCCAGCTGAAACAAGCTGATAAGGGCAGAACAATTCCAGATTTGAAGAATGCCCGGAATTATCTCCCCTGAGGGGGCAGCTCTGGGCCCCTCTGGGAGAGGTGATTCTGAGAGGCAGGCCTGATGACCCCACCCCTGGGGTGCCGTCCTGCTGCCCAGAGTCTCAGGGTCCCAGGGACCGCAGAGCCAACAGAACTGCCAGGGTCCCAGGGAAGGGACGGGGAGGGTGGAGCATGACTGGAGTCTGTGGCTGCACCTGACACTCAGCCTGTGTGGGGGTAAGGGGCGCAGGTTGGGGACCCGGCCCTGCCCCAGACAGTTGGAGCAGCCGTTCTTGCTGTCTCTGTTCTCATTGTGAATCTCCATCCTGAACCCCTTGTCTTAGCTCTGACTTTTGTTACAGTATAATAGAATACTGTCGGCTGGGTGGCTTAGGCAACAGACATTTATTTCTCACAGTTCTGGGGGCTGAAAGTCGCAGATCAGGGTTCCGGCATGGTCAGGTTCCGGCGCGGGCGTTTCCTGGCTTGCAGACAGTGCTCTCATGCTGTGACCCCACAGGGCAGAGAGAAGGTCTGCTGTCTCTTCCTCTTCTTAAAAGGACACTAATCCATCATGGAGGCTCCATCCTCAGGACCTCATCTAAACCTAAGTGTCTCCCAAGGCTCTACCTTCACACTGGGGGTTCGGGCTTCCACATATGCATTGGGCGTGGGGCCCAGTCAAGTCTGTCGTACCCCTTATACCCAGGGAAGTCAAGCCACCCCACTTTTGGGTTCCCAAGCAGGGGACCATTTGGAGGGAAAGAGAGCAACCCCAGGAGTCACTACCCCCCTTTCCAGATGGGGACCTATGGCAGACCAAAAATGTCCCCCCACCTCAAAGAAAAAGATATACAAGTAAAAATCTCTGAAACGTGATTATTATCTTATGTGGACAGAGGGTCTTTACGGATAACTAAGGACCCCAAGATGAGAGCATGCTGGATTTCAGTGGGTGGGCCCTAAATCCAATGACAAGTGTCCTCATCAGAGGCATATAGAGAAGGTGGCCATGTGACCATGAGGGCAGATGTTGGAAGGATACTGCTTTAGCCAGGGAGTGTCAGAAGCACACACCTTGATTTTAGACTTCTGGCTTGCAGAATGGTGAGAGATTACATTTCTGTTGTTTTACGCCTTTGTGGTAATTTGTTATGGCAGTCACAGATAAACTGATCTAGGTAGGACCTGAGGTGCCGAGATGGGCCAAGGTTCACCCAAGCACATGCAGACGGGGAAGACAGCCATCACCGGTTGGCAAGAGTGAGGCGAGTCAGTTCCTCCATGGCCTTCCCATGCTGTCCTCTGCAGACAAGCCCCTTGCTCTTATCCCAGGTCAGGCTCCTCCTGGAGGCACCAACATCTGGTTGGCACCTTGCGGGTTAGAGAGGGGGAGACACTGGTTTTCTTAAGCCACAGAGGGCAATTGTTTATAAGCAGGTGGATGTAGCATTAATAAGATTTCAGAGCAGAAGACCAGAGCCAACAGCCTCCAAGGACAGGACCCACACTGGGTTGGAGAGATCCAGAAGGGCCTTTTGGTGGAAAGAAATGAGCGCCCAGCTAAGCAAGAGCTGGGCAGGGGGATGACCAGACTGCTGGGGCAGGGAATTAAGGGTACTGACTTAATTTTTTTTTTTTTTTTTTGAGATGGAGATTTGCTCTTGTTGCCCAGGCTGGAGTGCAATGGCGCGATCTCGGCTCACTGCAACCTCCGCCTCCTGGGTTCAAGCGATTCTCCTGTCCAGCCTCCCCAGTAGCTGGGATTACAGGCCTGTGCCACCACACCCAGCTAATTTTGTATTATTAGTAGAGATGGGATTTCTCTATGGTGGTCAGGCTGGTCTCAAACTCCTGACCTCAGGCGATCCTCCCACCTCGGCCTCCCAAAGTGCTGGGATTATAGGTGGGGGCCACTGCACCCGGCCTTTTTTTTTTTTTTTGAGACATGATCTCTCCCCATTGCCCAGGCTGGAGTGTAATGGTGTGATTATAGCTCACTGCAGCCGCAAACTCCTGGGCTCAAGTGATCCTCCTACCTCATCCTGAGTAGCCAGGACTACAGGTGCACCCCCCACCCCGGCCATGCCCACCTAATGTTTTGATTGTTTTGTAGAAATGAGGTCTTGCTATGTTGCCCAGGCTGGTCTCAAACTCCTGGGCTCAAGTGATTCCCCTGCCTTGGCTTCCCAAATTGCTGGGATTACGGGTATGAGCCACCAAGCCCAGCCCTGACCTGACAAAACCCAAGACACATGGAGGTGGGACCGCAACATGGGGAGCATCAAGTTCTTCACAAGGAAGGCAGGGGAGTGAGGGGGCTGCACACAGGGGCAAGAGAGGGCACCTGGTGCCTTGGTGCTGGGAGGATCCCTGGCCAGGTGAACAGAGAGCAGCCCAGGGTCCCTTACTGACCCGGCTCTCCCATCCCACCCTGCCTCGCTGTCCTGCCCAGCTACCACCCAGAAGCCTGGCAATAAAAGGGCCAGTGTACAATGGCCAGCAGGACTTGTAGCCTGAGAAGGTGGGCCCTGGAGAGCTGGGGGTGGAGGCGTGGGATGTAGACCTCAACCTTGCTGAACCCCACAATGGCATCACACCAGGCCCCTCCCATCACACCAGGCCCTGCCTGAGTCCTAGCAGCTCCCTGCACCCCCTGGAAAGAAGGGGCTCGTGGAGCAGATGTCACATGTTGGAAAATGATGTTAGGGTTGGGCAGCCCTTGGAAAGGCCCCGCCTGTACCCCTAGGGAGGCCCAGCGCGAGCCCTCGGAAGTGACTGGCTAGGATGGCTCTGCTGTCACAGCCAAAGCAGGCTTACCTAGTACAGTGTCGTGCTCGACAGAGTCCGGAGCCGGGGTGTGTCATACACACCCAGAGGGACCTTAGGAATCTTCTGGCCCACCTTTCACAGATGCATTTCAAGAGGGCGGACAGCTTGCCCAGGCCTGGAGGTCCAACGCAGGGACAGGACGAGGAGGTTTCGGACCTCCCATTTCCCAGCCTGCGCTCTTCCCTTTGGCACACCAGTTGAGGAACACATCCGCCCGTCTTGCCTGTCTCTCCCCTTGGAGCTTTTTTGTTTTACTTCTGTGGAGATGAGTTGGGGGTGGTGAGCAGAGGACAAAGAAGGAAGGAGAGGTCGACACTGGTGTCCAGGCCGGAGCCTCCCATCCCACCTCCTCCCTGGACTCTTTCCACACCCCTCTTCCCGGAGCATTCTTTCCAGTTTCCTTTCCCACTATTAATAGTCAAGAGTCAATCCTAGGTCTGGAAATAGCCAGGAACAGAGGAAACAGGCCCTCCTTGAAGATTGAAGCAGCCTTCCCACCGCAGGGGAGCAGGCCGAAGTCCGTCTTCTCCTCCCACTGTCCCCCTGGCCCCCGCGGGAGCTGGCACTGTGCTAACTCATTCAACATAGGCTTCCACATCAGCAGGAATGTCATGTCATTTCTGCCCTGCTGTGATGTACTGGCCTTTGCAGCCCTGTCCATCACTCACTGGACTTTCACTCCATCCTCTTCATCTCAATACGTGTCATCATTCTTGGTGACTTCAGTACTCACTTGGGTAAACACTGAAATACCCTGGCCTCTGTTTCTCAACCTTTTCTCATCTCTACTTCATTGGGCCATTCCCATTTCACCCCCTGAACTTTATCAGCCCCTCAAACTGTATCACCTCTGAAATCTTGGCATTTCCTCCTTGTATCACTGTCTCTCTACCTTCCAACTTATCTGCTCAAGTAAACCCACATCACAATGCTTGAACTCAAGACGTAACAAAGTCCAGTAACCTTCCTCATTGCCTTTTGGCCCCTACCTGGCCTTATTTCTGTCTTTCTCCATCCTCTATGTCAATAATCCACCATTAGAATCCCTACCTTGCAAAGATATTCCCAAATTCCTTGCACCCTCTCCTGCTGTCATACCTAGCAAAACCCCATTCTCAGATAAACCTTTGCCTCCATTTTTCTACACCAAGCAGCTGAACATTGCTACAGTAAACCCTGGCTGATTGCATTAACTTTAAATTTATGATGCCATGCCTCAATTTGGCACCAAATACTACTTGACAATCATATTTTACTTCTTTAGCATGGTAGTTCTCAAAGTGTGGTCCTCTGGCCAGAAGCATCAGAATCTTTTGGGAACTTGTTAGAAATGCATATTTCATATCCCAGGCCTGCGGAATCAGGAACTCTGGGGCTGGATCCAGCCACTGGTGTTTTCACAAGGCCTCCGTGTGATTCTGACGCTTGCTAAAGATTGAGAACCTCTTTTCTAAGAGGTTCATGTTCCTATTTCCAACATGAGTATTTTACACTTTTCCCTCAAACACTCCCTCCTCCTTTTTTCTATCTATATCACTATAGCTGATTTCATCTAGACTTCATTGAGAAAATTAAAGCTGTCAAATGTAAACTCTTTCTACCACCAAAATACAGCTGTACTTACGACTGTATCCATTTTCTTCCCTCCTGTTTCAAAGATGGAAGTGTCGGCAGGGTGCGGTGGCTCATGCCTGAAATCCCAGAACTTCGGGAGGCTGAGGCGGGTGGATCACTTGAGGTCAGGAGTTTGAGACCAGCCAACATGGTGAAACCCCATCTCTACTAAAAAAAAATACAAAAATTAGCCAGGTGGTGGGCGCTTGTAATCCCAGCTACTTGGGATGCTGAAGCTGGATAACTGCCTGAACCCAGGAGGGAGAGGTTGCGGTGAGCTGAGATTACACCACTGCACTCCAGCCTGGGCGACAGAGCAAGACTCCTTCTCAAAAAAAAAAAAGGTGTCTGACTATCTAATGAAGGCCAAGTCTTCTATGGGTGCTGAGTTGGCACAGGTATATCTCCTCTGCATCTTAAGGACCCTATGAAACAGTAGGAAGAGAACACATACACAAAGAAAGCATTCATACCAACTCTAGCATCTTCTACCTTCGAAAAGAAAACAGAAGTTTCTTAACTGTCCCAGCGCCCTCCAGCTGCTGCCATATGTCTCTGATCCCCTAGCATTTGATAAAGAGTTGTCCACACATGCAAATTCATTTTCCTACCATTCATTCACTCTTCAGTCTGCCCGAGTCAGGCTTCCACCTGCCCTGTGCCCACTGAAACTGCATATGATGGTTGCCAGGGACTTCTCTTTGCCAGTCTCATCATTCAGCACAGCCAGCCACTCCTTCCTTAAAACAAAACAAGAATCTGAAGCAGAAACTTCTGTTGCATCTCCCTGTTTCCCCTTAGAGATAACTAGTATCCTAAACTTAGTGTTAAATTCTCTGTAAAATTTTCGTAACATTTTCTGTTTCCCTAAAAACATTTAGTTTTGCCGATTTTTGTACCCTGTAAGTAGAACCATATAAGTGTTCTTGTTCTTCCTTTTATTGTTCAGTATTATTCTTTAGATTAATGCTAATAGAGGTAGTTGTAGTCCACTCATTTTCAGTCTGGTATAGCATTCTCGGAGAACATACTATCACTTTATCCATACTACTGTCAGCCGTACTGTCGACTGTACTCTACTGTACTACTATCAACACTGCGTTTTCTTGCTACCTATATGGGGCCAATGTAAAACTATTCTTAAGGGCATTTTTGTAAATGCACTGTGATGCACACTTGTCTCCCTAGGATAAATGCCTAGTGATACAATTGGAAGTTGTGGGCCGGGCGTGGTGGCTCACGCCTGTAATGCCAGCACTTTGGAAGGCCAAGGTGGGTGAATCACTTGAGGTCAGGAGTTTGAGATCATCCTGGCCAACATGGTGAAACCCCGTCTCTACTAAAAATACAAACATTAGCAGGCCATGGTGACGGGCACCTGTAATCCTAGCTACTAGGGAGGCTGAGGCAGGAGAATTGCTTGAACCCAGGAGGCAGAGGCTGTAGTGAGCTGAGATCCCGCCACTGCACTCCAGCCTGGGCAACAGACTTCTCAAAAAAAATAAATAAATAAACAAAAGGAAGTTGTGGATTGAACAATATGCGCATGTCTAACTTTCTTTGATAATGCCACACTCTTTTCCAAAGCGTTTCAACCAATTTACACTACTACATATTCTTGCTACCCCTTCTTACTGACTTTAAAATGTTTGTCAATCTGATGGTTATGAAAAGAAAATTCTTTCTTATTTTGCATTTCCCTCATTACTAATATTCTCAGATGTTCTTAGGCTGTTTGTGCCATTTTTTTCTGAAAAATGTATGTATAATTCTTTTATTTTTCTATTGGGCTGTTTTCTTAAGTATAGAAGTTTTCAGGGCATATCTACAATTTTTTGGAATACCACTGTAAGGATGATTTATTTATTTAATCATTTATTTATCAGATTAGACTTGTGGATATTTATTTTATTCTTGGGGTTCCAATCCAATCTTTCTTGTTTTGTTGCTCAAATTGTTCCAGGTTTGGCCATTATGAGCTCTTTCCTGTTGACCCTCTTTCAGGTCTTTCAGGTTGAACTTGCCTTCCTCTTCTTTTTTTTTTAGCACTTCTTTACTTTCTGACATTACAAGATGTTTCAGGCTCACTTTGCATTTTCCCTTTATCAGCACTAGAATCAAGCCCTTTCTCCAAGGAGCCTTGGTTCCTTTTTTTGTAGAATGGTATCAGAAACCAAATATGGACCCTGGGTGTACCCTATGCTACTGGTATGTCTCTGCTTCTAGATGCTCTGAGTGGACAGAGCTGGGAAATAGACATTTGTTAACTATGTATTCATTTCCTCATCTATCATCTATTTGTCTATTGAAACATGAGTTCTGACTGACTGACATCCGCTGTCTCTCATCAAGCATCGCAGGGCTAGCGTCCTCTCCACCTGTTTACTTACTTGTAACTTCTTTTTTTTTTTTTTTTGAGGCGGAGTTTCACTCTGTCGCCCAGGCTGGAGTGCAGTGGCCGGATCTCAGCTCACTGCAAGCTCCGCCTCCCGGGTTCACGCCATTCTCCTGCCTCAGCCTCCCGAGTAGCTGGGACTACAGGCGCCCGCCACCTCGCCCGGCTAGATTTTTGTATTTTTTAGTAGAGACGGGGTTTCACCGGGTTAGCCAGGATGGTCTTGATCTCCTGACCTCGTGATCCGCCCGTCTCGGCCTCCCAAAGTGCTGGGATTACAGGCTTGAGCCACCGCGCCCGGCCAACTTCTTTCTCCAACAGTTAGAAACCTGGCTTATGTTATCTATAATTTGTTTAATTATTTGTTCAATCCTAGTATACATGTAAAGTAGGTTTGAAATTGACATGCCCTTGTAAGAAACATTCTTATTACTTAAAATACACTGTTTATATGCAGTTCTTTTGTTACAGTATCTAGTTAAAAAAAGAAAACCAAAAAAAAAAAAAAAAAAAAAAAAACAACTCTTCTATTAGGTCAACTCTTGTTCTCCACCCCCTTTAGCAAGGTTATGTTATACCTTTTTTTTTTTTTTTTGAGACAGAGTTTAGCTATTGTCTCCCAGGCTGGAGTGCAATGGCACGATCTCGGCTCACTGCCACTTCTGCCTCCCAGTTCAAGCAGTCCTGCCTCAGCCTCCCGAGTAGCTGGGATTACAGGCACGCACCACTATGCCTGGCTAATTTTTGTATTTTATTTTGTTTTGTTTTGTTTTTGTTTTGGTAAAGACGGAGTTTCGCCATGTTGGCCAGGCTGGTCTTGAACTCCTGACCTCAGGTGATCTGTCTGCCTCGGCCTCCCAAAGTGCTGGGATTACAGGTGTGAGCCACTGCGTCTGGCCATGTTATACCTTTAGAATATAGTTAAATTGATTTTTGTAGTCTCCATTACATCCTAGGATTTCCTGGACATCCGAGGTGATTATTTTTCTAAATTGGCATTAAGTAAAGTTAATTCTTGGAGTACACAAATCTTTGGGTTTAAAGAAATGCAGAGTCTTGTGGATTCTTGTGCATCACTCATGGAGCTGAGGAGTCCGTTCCTCCCAGTTCTCTCAACCTCTGGTGTCCACTGATCTGTTTTCTTTCCCTATCATTTTGCCCTATCTGTAAAATCAAAATGGAATCATGCTGTGCAGACTTTTGTCTTCCTTCACTTAGCAAAATGTATTTAAATCTTATATATGCTGTCACATGAATCACTAGTTTATTCCTTTTTATTGCTGAGTAGTCATTATATGGCTATATAATATCCATTCACTTGCTGAAGACTATCCCGGTGGTTCTCAGTTTTGGATGATTGTAAATAAAACTGCTGTAAACATTTGCATGTAGGTTTTTGTGTGACTATAGGTTTTCATTTCGTGTAGGTAAATAAGAGTGGAATTGCTGGGTCATATAATAATTGTTTGCTTCACTTCAAAAGAAACTGCTAAACCGTTTTCCATCTTATCTGTACCACTGTGCATTCCGACCAGCCACGTATGAGAGATCCTGTTTAGCGTTTGGTTTTGTCAGTTTGTTTGATTTTAGCTATTCCAATAGGTATGTAATGGTGCTGCACTGGAGCTTCAATTTGAATTTGCCTAATGACTAATGATGAGCATCTTTTCATATGCTTATTTGCCATCTGTATATCTTCTTTGGTAATTTTTCCTTGGAGATCTTTTGCCTGTTTTAAAATATTGGGTTTTTATTGTTGAGTTTTCTTTGTTGTTTTCTCTGTGTGTGTGTATGTGTGTGTGTGTGTATGTGTGTGTGTGTGTATGTGTGTGTGTGTGTTTCCTATTGAACCCGGTAGGACTCACAGTACAATGTTCAATAGGAGTGGAAAGAGAGGACATCCTTGCTTTGTTCTCAAACTTCACAGCAAAGCGTTCAGTCTCTTCCCATTAAGTATGATGTTAGCTGTAGGTTTATTTGGAGACATCACTAATTAGGTGAGGGAAGTTCCCTACTATTCCTGGTTTGCTGAAAGGTTTTGTTTTGTTTTAAATCATGAATGGATGTTAAATTTTGTTAGATGGGTCGGGTGCGGTGGCTCACGCCTGTAATCCCAGCACTTTGGGAGGTCGATTTTCTGAGCTCAGGAGTTTGAGATCGGCCTGGGCAACACAGTGAAACCCCGTCTCTTCTAAAATACAAAAAATTAGCTGGGCTTGGCGGCATGCACCTGTAATCCCAGCCGCTTGGGAAGCTGAGGCAGGAGAATTGCTTGAATGCGGGAGGCGGAGGTTGCAGTGAGCTGAGATCGCGCCACTGCACTCCAGCCTGGGCGACAGAGTGAGGCTGTCTCTGTCTCAAAAAAAACAAAAAAAAAAGTTAGATGATTTTTCTGCAAATATGAAGATAATCATATGGTTTTTCTTATTTTGCTTCTTAATGTGTTGAATTGCACTTATTGATTTTTCAAATACTGAACTGTCCATGATGAGCCTCACTTGGTCATGATGTCCTTTCTATGTAGTGCTAGATTTGATTAGTCATCAGGGAAATAAAAATTAAAACCACAATGAGATACTACTTCATGCCCACTAAAATGGCAATAATGGAAAAGACGATAATTGTTGGCAAGGATCTGGAAAAACCGGACTCACAAAACAATTGCTGATTGACATGTAAAATGGGGCGGCCGCTTTGGAAAATAGCTTGGCAGTCCCTCAAAATACTCAATAAAGAGTTACCATATGACCTAGCAATTCCGCTCCTACGTATGTACCCAAGGGAAATGAAAACATGGTCACACAAAAACTTGTACACATAGCAGCATTATTCATAATAGCCCAAGGGTTAAAACAACCCAAATGTTCATCAGCTGATGAATGGATGAACAAAAATGGAAGCTCCATACTATGAAATATCATTTAGCAATACAAAGAAGTAAGGAACGGACACATGCTAGCATGGATGAACCAGGCAAACAAAAGTGAAAGAGAAAAGCTTGAAAACACATCAAAGTGAAAGAAGCCAGTCACAGAAGACCACATAGTGATTGATCCCATTTACGTGAACTCTCCAGAATAGGTGATTCCGTAGATAGAAGTAGATTGGTGGCTGCCTACTGTGTGGCTTTTCTTTTGCTGTGTTTTTAGTGTGAAGGTATGTAAATCAAGGCACAAGTTAGGCTGGGCTTACAATTTGTTGTTGCTGTGGATACCTTTGCTGCACCCGGGGCTGCAAAGTCCTCCAGTAATATCTCTGTGGGTCCTTGCTTGGCTGTAGCTCATCCTTGTTTGCTGCTCCTCTGCCTTTTGCAGCTCCCCACAGCTGTATTCCACTGTTTTTATTTGAGATGCATCCTCACCATGTTGCCCAAGCCGGAGTGCAGTGGCACGATCTCGGCTCACTGCAACCTCCACCTCCCGGGTTCAAGCGATTCTCCCGTCTCAGCCTTCTGAGTAGCTGGGACTACAGCACGTGCCACCATGCCTGGCTAATTTTTTGTATTTTTAGTAGAGATGGGTTTCACTGTGTTGGCCAGGCTGTTCTCGAACACCTGACCTCAGGTGATCTACCCGCCTTGGCCTCCCAAAGTGCTGGGATTACAGGCATGAGCCACTGCGCCATGCTGCTCCACTGTTTTTTACTTCACACTTGCTGGCCTTGTAGAACAGGGGAGGGGACCATTTCCTGGTGTTCTGTTTAAGTCTCCCTCAGGCACTGGGAAGCTGAGCTTGAGGGTGTGGCCTTCACTCGAATTCCCGCCTCTTACCTAGATGTTGCAGCTGGGTTTAGCTTCAGGAGTAAGGAGCTGTTTTATTTTTCCCGTTCTCTTCCCTGGCTGTGGGAGGTTTCCGCCAGTGCCCTCAGGCCGGAGATTTTGTTGACCTCCACCTGAAAGGCTTTTTTCCTGCCCTATAGTGATGTGGAGGGTATGGAGTTTCAGCACCGGCTCTTTCTTTCCCCAGCCAGCCCCACCCATAAGGGGTTGCTTTTTCAAGGCTTCCTGTGAACACCTGATGGGGTTCCTAGGAGTAAACTGCCCTGTGTTGTGGACCTTAAAAGCCTGCAGCTCATAGGGCTTCACATTTTCATAAGAACCCATCCACAGCTTTTAGAAACTCATTTAAAATTTGTCTTTAATCAGCTGGGTGCGGTGGCTCACGTCTGTAATCCAGCGCTTTGGGATCAGCACAAGGTGGGTGGATCACAAGGTCAGGAGTTCGAGACCAGCCTGACCAACATGGTGAAACCCCTTCTCTACTAAAAATACAACTGAGCATGGGTGTGTGCCTATACGCCCAGCTGCTCAGGAGGCTGAGGCCGGAGAATCACTTGAACCTTGGAGGCAGAGGTTGCAGTGAGCCGAGATCATGCCACTGCACTCCAGCCTGGGTGACAGAGCAAGACTCCGTTTCAAAAAAAAAAAATTGGCCTTAATCTTCTTACTGAACTTTGCCCATGTCCCAGGTAAAGCAAGTGCCCTGGTTGGGTTGCTCCCTGCAGTTGTCCATCCATCTCCACTTTTTAAGGTTGTTTTCTTCATGACCTCAGGACTCAAGAAAAGTCATAACTTTTTGGCTTCTCAACTTTTTTTTTTTTCTTTTTTTCTTTTTTTTTTGAGACGGAGTCTTTTTTTTGGGATGGAGTCACCCAGGCTGGAGTACAATGGCACAATCTCAGCTCAGTGTAGCCTCCGCCTCTCGGGTTCAAGTGATTCTCCTACCTCAGCCTCCTGAGTAGCTGGGATTACCGGCGCCCGCCACCACGCCTGGCTAATTTTTATATTTTTAGTAGAGATGGGGTTTCACCATATATTGGCCAGGCTGACCTCGAACTCCTGACCTCAAGTGATCCACCCGCCTCAGCCTCCCAAAGTACTGGGAATACACGTGTAAGCCACCATGTCCAGCCTCTCAGCTTTTTTCTTGTAGTCAGAGTAGGAGCAAAGTTCTTTCCAGTCTGCTCTCATTAGCTGAAACCGGAAGTCCTATTGTTTCTTTTGATGAACACAAATTCTTAACTTTGATGCTAAATGTATCAGTCTTTTTCTTTGGTTTGTGCTTTTCATGTTTTGTGGATGGACAACTGTATATGAAACAATTCCTTTTACAGACACATATTAGAACAGAACAGACTGTGCTATAGAAAGTTCACGTAAGGCCAGAATGATTTGATCTTTGAATCCTGTTTTGGAGTTTCTTTATGATAAAAGTAACTACTCAATTTATTTTTTTTCCCTTTTTTGTGGTTTTATAACTTTATTTGATGTACTCGACAGTCAGCAGTTATTTCTCATCCACATTGACTGTCTATAGATTTTTGAAAGTGGTAACAGGCACGTGGGTAACCAAAGTATAGAGCTTGTTTGGTGGATCTTCATCCTGTTTCCTGGACAACCGGACAGGGATAGATAGGTATGGGACATTCTTTATTCCTTTGGCCCAGACAGCTTTGATGAGCCTGGTATCAATGCGCACATCTGGAGTTCCCATCTCCTTCATGGCAAATTTCTGGATCTTTGTGAGTACCTGAGGGGCATGCTGCTTGAAGTCCACTCCAGGATGCTCTTGGGATTGTTGATGGTACATTCTCGGTCACCACCTCGTTGATGGTAGAATGGCCTTTCTTCTTACCACCCTTCTTTGCAGGAGCCATTTTACCGCACCCAAGTTGGAAAGGCTCAATTTCTTTATGATTATAGGATAAATGATTATTTCCATTTTCCTTGAGTCACTCTGGTAAGCTTTTCCTTTTCCCAAGAAATTTGTAGCAAGGCACAGTGTCTCATATCTGTCGTCCCAGCACTTTGGGAGGCCGAGGCCGATGGATCGCTTGAGCCCAGGAATTTGAGACCAGCCTGGGCAACATGGTGAAACCCTCTCTCTACAAAAAATACAAAAATTTTAGCTGGGTGTAGTGGTGGTACATGCCTGTAGTCCCAGCTACCCAGGAGGCTGAAGTAGGAGGATTGCTTGACCCCAGGAAGTTGTAATGAGCCAAGATCACACCATTGCACTCCAGCCTGTGGGACAGAGTGAGACCCTGTCTCAAAAAAGAGAAAGAAATTTGTCTATCTCATCTGCTTCAAATTTATAAGTATTTGCCCATAAGATATTATGCTTTAAATATCTATTATTATTTTTGTACCTCACATTGTTTACTTATGCCTTTGGATTTTTTTTTCCCTTTTGATCAACTTCTCCAAAGACTTTTTGGTACTTTATTAGCCCGTTTAATAAAACTAGTTTTTGATTTTGATATTTGCTATTGTATTTTGCTTTCTATTTCTTTGGTTGTTCTTTCATTCTTCCATTTTTTTCTTTAGGTTTGTTTTGTGGCTTTCCATTGTCAGATTGAAGGTGGTAGATAGAGGACCAGGCCTGGGTTGGTTCTAAAGGAGGACAATGGAAATTGCAGCACGGCTTATACCCTCAGAATGCCTGTTCCTGCCGCCACCCATACCTAAAGGTCTCTAAGAGAATTAGTTCCCTGTGATCAGCTGAATGAGGAGTGAAAAAGCCAAACCTGGTTTTATATGATTTGGGGTAATATGCTAGTACCAGCCAAAAGTGGACGGTGACAGGAGAAAAGCTCTATTTAGCGGGGATCCCGAAGGGTGGTGTAGAAACAAAATTCTCCCAATGACCCGGACTTTAAAGAATACATTTCTGGTCTTTTGTTTTTGAAGAAAGGTCCACTGAGGCGAGGTTCTGAACAGATTCATCGGCAGGAGCTAATGATTTTTAAAGCAATGCTAGGGAACTCAGAAGGAACAGCAGTGGAGAATCAGTGTGACTCGGAAGGTTAGGCAGGCATGTGGAGGGACCCACAGGGATAGGTCTGGAGTATGAGGATGTTTGCCTGGCTCTGGAGAAGGTTCTGGGTAATCAGATGGGCAAGATGATCCCTTCTGCATATCAGTTTCTTTCTCCATCGCCTAATGATGGCGCTGTGGACCCGTGGCCAAGTGGCCGTGGTGGAGGGCGGCCCGTTCCGGACCTGCATGTACCCTCCAGGCTGCCACGTTTCTGTCAGCAGCGCTGGACTCCCAGGATGCTTTATTCACCATCACAATTACCCCACAGACCATAGGCTTTACCAAGGAGCTCACTCTACAGCGGAGTCAGTGGCCCGTTAAATTTAATCAGACTTAGTGTGAACCCTACATGTGGCTAATGAAGCAGGAAGGAATATGGCTAGAACCCCAGGGATTCCCCATGGTGCCAGTCATAAAAGTAAATGGAAAGACCTCTTACGGACAGCATCCTTAAACACTCTCGTCCCCAATAAAATCCAGTATCCAACACTAATGTTGCCAGTGGTGCGAACTGCTGATGCTCAATGGTGGTAGAAGTGATGGCCTCAGCAGACCAGTTCAGGAGAGGAGGTCTTGAGCGCTGTTTCTGACTTATGCTTGATTCTTTTGTCACCTCGAGTATTTTATTAGCCAATGCACTATCTTTTTAATAGATTTACTTTCTCTTTAAAGCAGACAGAATTAATTTCTAATATTTGAAAGACTCCTGGTTTTTATACGAAGATGTAGGAGAGCAGATTAGGAGAGCGAATGGCATTGCCCCCGAAAAAGACATGTTCAGGTCCTAATCTCTGGTACCTGGTACATGTGCAGGTGACCCTATTAGAAATAGGGTCTTTGCAGATGTAATCAAGTTAAGATGAAGTCATACTGGATTAGGGAGGGCTCTAAATCCAATGACTGCTATCCTTATAAGAGGAGAGCTATGCGGCCGGGCCCAGTGGCTCACGCCTATAATCCCAGCCTGTAATCCCAGCACTTCGGGGGGCCAGGCAAGGTGGATCACCTGAGGTCAGGAGTTCGAGACCAGCCTGGCTAACATGGTGAAACCACATCTCCATTAAAAATACAAAAATTACCCTGGCATGGTGGTACACACCTTGTGGTCCCAGGTACTTGGGAGGCTGAGGCATGAGAATTGCTTGAACCCACGAGGCAGAGGTTGCAGTGAGTGGAGATCATGCCATTGCACTCCAGCCTGGGAGACAGAGACTCCATCTCAAAAAAAAAAAAAAATGGAGAGTTATAGGAGGAAGGTCATGTGTTGATGGAGCCAGAGATCGCAGTGACACAGCTACAAGCCAAGGAGCAGCCAGGATTGCTGATAAGAAGCAGGAAAAGAGTCTTCCCTGCTACCTTTGGAGGGAGCTTACCCCTGCCAGTCTCGGACGTCTAGCATCCAGAACCGTGAGAGAATATATTTATGTTGTCTGTAGCCACCTAGTTTGTAGTCATTTGTTAACGCAGCCATAGGAAAGAAATGCACGATTCATTCAAGGAACACTGAGTCCGTGAAAACATTGAGTTCTGGGACCTGGTTAAGTGGCTGCGTTCTCTATCGTGAATCAACACAGTTCCCAGTTTGCGGACCCTACACCTAGGAAGTCAGTGAGCTGCCTAACCATTCTGATCCGAAAGAGCACATAAGCTCTTAGCTGCTGCTCGAAATAGCCGTGGTTACACCATTGTGATCGCCACGCTGGTCTTGCTGCCCACTGTGGAAGCACACACACCTTTTTTCCTGGAAATGAAATTCTATTATTTTCTCTACACCAAGGAACCTGGTGTCCATCCCCACTGAAATCAGCAGCATTTCCTATTAACATACCTGACCAGTGAAGGACAGCCACAGAGTTCTCAGAACATGTGAATAGTCCTCTTAACAATATCCCAAATGTAATCAAATCCAAGCCACCATCAGTTATAAGATGCACTATTATTTTATGAACCACTTAGAAAAAAAGCCAGGCATGGTGGCTCGCACCTGTAATCCCAGCAATTTGGGAGGCTAAGGTAGGAGGATCACTTGAGCACAGGAGTTCACGACCAGCCTGGACAACATAGGGAGATCCTGTCTCTACAAAATTTCTCAGGTGTCATAGTGCACACCTGTGCTCCCAGCTACTTGGGAAGCTGAGGCGGAAGGATCACTTGAGCCCCGGAGTTTGATGCTTCAGTGAGCCCAGATCATGCCACTGCACTACAACCTAGGTAACAGAGCAAGACCCTGGTCTCGAAAAAAAAGAAAAAGCACCACAGTCAAAGCGTTATTTATAATACATTCTCATTTCAGAGACACGGAAAGATGTGAATCTTAGAAGTCATGAATTATGTTGCCCAAAGCCTTGTAAAGGGAGTGTCATTTGAGTTCTCATGACACACCAGAACATGAGCGAGCAGGACAGACATGATAAACATTCTGTCTTTCCAAGACTTTGCCTTTTTTTTTTTTTTCCCTTGAGACAGAGTGTCACTCTGTCCCCCAGGCTGGAGTGCAGTGGTGCAATCTCCCGGGTTCAAGCAATTCTACTGCCTCAGCCTCCTGAGTAGCCAGGATTACAGGTGTGCACCAACATGCCCGGCTAATTTTTGTATTTTTAGTAGAGATGGGGTTTCACCATGTTGACCAGGCTGGTCTTGAACTCCTGACCTCGTGATTCATCCAACTTGGCCTCCCAAATTGCTGGGATTACAGGCATGAACCACTGTGCCCAGCCAAGACTTTGCATTTCTTCCTATGCATTGTTCCAGGGTATTTCTGACAACTCAGCTTTATTTAATGTGGATTTCCATTGAGTCCAGGTTTCAGTCATCCAACTAAGAAAGCAATGAGAACTACCTGTAGCAGCTGGAGTCAGTATATTGGATCCCAAACCTATGGTATGCGTACCCATAATTCAGCCTGATGTAAAATTATGATCATCCTCCTTTTGATACAGCACCTTTATGGTAAATATCCATAAGTATTTGCAAATTTTTTTGTAGATATTTTTAGTGTGTGAGCCTTCTCCTAGGTCAGAGTCTGTGTTTTTCCTCCTGGGACATGCTGGAATCTGACTGTTGTTACAGGTTTGAAGAAAATAAAGAGTGGTGGGGATCATGATGAGATCTGGCTTTCGGTGCCAATGAGCTCAAGTGAGGTTATTGAGAATCTTACAGGAGAGCAGTGGTAGCGCTTCCTGGCAAGTGAATTCCATTGAAGATGGAGATTTATGGGTAGTCTGATTCATCTACACCCTCTCATGTCACCATTTAATTCTCTACGTTGGCCAGGCACGGTGGCTCACGCCTGTAATCCCTGCACTTTGGGAGGCTAAGGTGGGTGGAGCATCTGAGGTCAGGAGTTCGAGACCAGCCTTGCTAACATGGTGAAACCCCATTTCTACTAAAAATACAAAAAATTAGTTGGGCATGATGGCGTGAGCTTGTAATTTCAGCTACTCGGGAGGCTGAGGCAGGAGAATCGCGTGAACCCGGGAGGCAGAGGTTGCAGTGAGCTGAGATTGCGCCATTGCACTCCAACTTGGGCAAGAAGAGCGAAACTCCATCTCAAAAAAAAAACAAATTCTCTAGGTTCTATTTTCACATAAGAGACCTGGTGAGGTTATGAATTAAGTTAACACCGTAATTCGGCAACTCATGGAATCAAGCTTTTAAAGTCTTTTGGCCATCTCAGCCCTTCAGCTGCAAACAAAGAGACTCCTTGAATGTGTTCTTGGAAAGTCTCTGGTTTTCAGTCTGTGCTTTCATAGGAGGATTTAGGAATTTGAATTTGTTGTTCTCTTTCTTTAAATCAGTAGTTTCCACTGGCAGTGATTTTGTCTCCCTCAGGAGACATCTGGCAATATCTGGAGACATTTTTCGTGGTTACAACCGGAAAGGGGCGTGCATGTGTATTACTTGCATCTAATAGGTAGAGGCCAGGAACGTTACTAAACATTCTGTGTATAATGCATAGGACAACTTCCCATAACAAGAAATATCCAGTTCAAAATGCCAGTAGTTTCAGAATTGAGAAATCCTGTTTTAAGCTGTTCACCATTGTTAAGAAGCAACCATCCAGGGCTGGGTGCTGTGGTTCACACCTGTAATCCCAGCACTTTGGGAGGCCGAGGCTGGAGGATCACTTGAGCCTAGGAGTTTGAGACCAGCCTGGCCATTATAGCGAGATCTTGTCTCTACAAATTATAAAAAAAATTAGCTGGGTGTGGTGGTGCGTGCTTGTGGTCTCAGCTACTCAGAGGCTGAGGTGGGAGGACTGATTGAGCCCAGGAGGTGGAGGCTGTAGTGAGTCCTGATTGTGCCACTGTACTCCAGCCTGGGCAACAGAGCAAGATCCTGTCTCACAAACAAAACAAAACAAAAAAATCATCCCACATACTCCTTAATTCCCCAAATACGCTGATATAGTCCCTTTGCAATCTAGTATCTTGCCAGATGACACTATGATGCCATCAATAGTAAGAAACACTGTTATTTTATGAACTACTAAGAAGAAAAAATGCCTGTCAAACCCTCACATTGCACTGCTTTTTTTTTTTTTTTCTTTTTTTTGAGACCGTGTTTCACTCTGTCACCCAGGCTGGAGTGCAGTGGCATGATCTCAGCTCACTACAACCTCTGCCTCCCGGGTTCAAAAAATTCTCCTGCCTCAGCCTCCTGAGTTGCTGGGATTACAGGCACCCACCACCACACCTGGGTAATTTTTTATTTTTAGTAGAGGCAAAGTTTCACCATGTTGGCCAGGCTGGTGTCAAACTCCTGACCTTAGGTGATCCACCTGCCTTGGCCTCCCAAAGTGCTGGGATTACAGGTGTGAGCCACCGCGCCCAGCCTGTATTGCTTTTTAAAACAGATTTGGTGAGTGTGCCTTTCATACTCTGGCAGCAGCCACGGGGCCACACCAAAGCCACTTCCTGGGCACTTCACTTTAGATTAGAGGTGATAATGTCATTGCTTATCCTTGAGATGTCACGGGACACTTGCAAGTATTCCTTAATACTTGTAGAATTTTGACTGCCCTTTGTCCCCAATAAGGCCTGACAACCAATCCCTGAAGTCTTGCCGCCGGCAGCTACTCCTGATAAACATTTCTGCTTTTCAGTAGCAAAATGTGTGTGTAAAAGATTTTAGATACTGTCCAGTGTATGGAGTAGCTGGGATTGCTGGAGGCCACAACATTCAGAGCTACTTTGAACATCACCCAAGCCAGGCTGTAGAAGTGATCCAGGGAGGCCAGCGCTGCTTACCCATGCCAAGCACCAGGTGGCGCTGCAGCCCGGGATGAGTGCTTGGCCTGCTTGGCCTCACCTCCATGCATGATGTCACCACTCTTGCCTGCAGAGCCCCTCACGGCTGGAATGAGACTGCTCATTCATGGTGGCACTGCCACCTGCTTATGCTCATCCCAGGGGAGGCTGGCAAGGCAAAGAGCTGGCATTTTCATAGGAGCATTGCCATAGGAGGCAGATTCTGCTGCCATCAAGTCTCATGGGGTGCAGAACTCCCAAATATAGAGAAATGGTATGGGTGTTGGCTGGTACAGAGAACGGGATGCAGCCAGCAGCCCCCTTCCCACCACTCCCTTCTGCTCCAGACAGAAAACTAAGAATCAACTTAGATTCTCTTCTTCCCTCACTTAGGACATCAGCAAGCAGTTGATCTCCAAAACAGTCTTTACGCTATCTGCCTTTTGTCTCCAGTGTCAATAGCTTCCTGTGGCCAACGCTGTTCATTCCATCTGGATTACTGCAATTGCCTCCTAACTTCTCTTCCCTCTTCCACACGCTCTTCTTTCCAGTCTGCATTCCCCAAAGCAGCAGGAACAGGTTTCTCTGTAAGTCATCCTATAAAACTTCCTTGCTTTAATGCCTTCAGTGGCTGCTTTTTTGCATCAAGAATAAAATCTGGAATCTGCATTTTGGCCTCTGAGGAGGATGATCTTATGTCTCATTCTGCGTAGGATATGATTTTTTTATTTTTATTTTTTTGAGACAGAGTCTTGCTCTGTCGCCTAGGCTGGAGTGCAGTGACACCATCTCAGCTCACTGCGACCTCTGCCTCCCGGGTTCAAGCGGTTCTCCTGCCTCAGCCTCCTGAGTAGCCGGGACTACAGGCTGCACCACCACACCCGGCTGATTTATTTTGTATTTTTAGTAGAGACGGGGTTTCTCTTCATTGGCCAAACTAGTCTGTAACTCCTCAACCTTAAGTGATCTGCCTGCCTCAACCTCCCAAAGTGCTGGGATTATAGGCATGAGCCACCGCACCTGGCCGAATGTGATTTTTAAGAGAGCCTTTTATTCTCAAAAATGTCTGGTTTGGACATTCAGTTGCTGTCACTGTCATAAGACCCTGTATTTTCTCAGCCCTGTGCCTGACCCCTCCTCACCCAACTCCATTCCTGCTTGTCTTCTTTCAGCTCCTTTCCCTACTCGGGGGCTTTGCAGATTCTGTTCCTTCTGCCAGGGACACTTTTCCTCCCATTCTTCACAAAGCATTCTCCTTGTTACCCTTCAGGACTTAGCTTAACCGTCACTGCAGAGATGCCTTTCCTTCCCTCGCTCGACATGGTTCCTCCCTGCTCGCCTCTGCATCCTTTCCTTCCTCACTTCCTCCGTGCTCTGTCCACGTGTGTAGTCTCTGCCTCTCCACCAGACTGTAAGCGCCTCGAGGGTACGACTCTCTGTGTCGTGTTCACCATTGCGTCTCCACTGCCTGACACAAAACCCATTTCCTCAAGAAATGGCAGGTGAAGCCGCCATGCTGCATGCAGTCTGGGCACTCGGCCTTTCTTTCTTGGCACAGCTCACCTAGTACTGAAATAGTAATTTGTGTAATTTCAGTTTATCATCAGTTTCTCCTAGATTTAACTTCCATGAGAACAGGGCCCGTGTGTTTTTTTGCTTAAGCTCAGAACAAGGCCAGGGCAGTTCAGGAAGCATTAGTCGGTGGAATTTTCTGTGGGCCATGTGCCTGGGAGCTGGGGAGGAGGAGACAGAGCTGTGCCTGGCGGCTGGTTCTGGGGTAGCATATTGAGCAACTTAAGGGGGATGTGCGTGGGGCCGGATGGGGAGGGCAAGGTGTGCACGACAGCCTCCACGTGTGGTGGGCCTTGCTGGCCTGGCTTCCCCGTCAGCAGCGTTTCGCTTTTCTGACCCTGCTGCACTCCAAGCTGCCCTCTTAGAGGTTTCTGGAACCTCAGAAAATTCGGGATTTACCAAAGACCCAGGCCTTCAGCAAGGCAGACGGCAGGACTGCGAGCAAGACCTCTGAATCCTGGGGAAGAGCTGGAGAAGTGTGGTGAGGAAGTCTCCCAGCCCTAACTCCATTCTGTGTTGTCTTTGCAAACAGCAGCCCCGGCTACTAAGAACCCATCTAACACAACACCGAAAACCACTGTCAGGCAAAACCTGACTTCAGCATCCAGTGTCTCCACTACAGCTACAGTCCAGCAGAGCACAGTCCCCACTTCCAAGGCCATGAACACCTCGTCCCCGACCACGGCGAGCACCCGTGGTGTGTCCATTGACTCACCGGGGACTACAACCCAGGTTTCGCAAACCTCAGGCCCAGTCACCACTACCGAGACTACAGGATGCTGCTCAAACACTACTACCGCCAACAAGGGCTCTGGGAGCAGCACGCAAGGTGCAGACGCCACTACAGTTGCAATCTCCACGACCACAGTGAAACCTGACACCACAAGCAGCCAGAATGGAGCAGAAAATACAACTAACTCTGGGGGTCAACGCAGCCACAGTGTGACCACAGACTTCTCATCCACTAAGGTAGAACATCCAACGACCCATCACCCTACAAATCCAGTCAGCCCCTCACAACCCACTTCGACGCATCCTGTGGCCACCCCAACAAGCTCGGGACATGACCATCTTATGACAGCTTCAAGCAGTTCAAGCAGTTCAAGCACTGTGGCTAGCCCTGGCCACACCTCCACAAGCTCGGGGATGATCACCACCCCACGTAAGTAATGCCTGGCTTTCTTCAAGCACCAAGAAACTTTTCAGGGCCTGATTACAGGGCATGATGGCTCATGCCTGTAATCGCAGCACTTTGGGAGGCTGAGGCAGGTGGATCACCTGAGGTCAGGAGTTCAAGACCAACCTGGCCAACATGGCGAAGCCCTGTCTCTACTAAAAATACAAACATTAGCTGGGTGTGGTGGTGGGCGCCTGTAAAGCTACTCAGGAGGCTGAGGCAGGAGAATTGCTTGAACCCGAGAGGGGAATAGTTTCTATTCCATACCTGTTTATTTATTTTTGAGATGGAGTCTCTCGCTCTGTCACCCAGGCTGGAGTGCAGTGGCACGAACTCTGCTCACTGCAACCTCCACCTCCGGGTTCAAGTGATTCTCCTGCCTCAGCCTCCTGAGTAGCTGAGACTACAGGTGTGCACCACCACACCTGGCTAATTTTTTTTTTTTTTTAAGTAGAGACAGGGTTTCACCATGTTGGCCAGGCTGGTCTTGAACTCCTGACCTTGGGTGATCTGCCCACCTTGGCCTCCCAAAATTACTGGGATTACAGGTATGAGCCACCGCGCCTGGCCAATACGTATGTATGTATGTATGTATGTATGTATGTATGTATGTATGTATTTATAAGAGCTGGTCTTAACCTAGTAAATCAATTTCACAATCTACCTGTGGATCATGAGCCTTAAGATCATGACCCATCTCAGATCTGTGGACCCAGAATTTCTGAGTGCTCCCTGGTGATGTTGCTGCGTATCAGAAGGTGATGTTGCTGCTGTCTGAAGTCAGCAGGCCACCACTCTACAGGAGGGTGCCACACAGTAGAGTGTGGGCTCCTGCTGAGATCATCCTGGATTCGAATCCCTGCCCTGCCACTTGTTGGCATGGGAACTTGGGCAAATCACTGAGCTCCTCGGAGCCTCAGTTTCCTTGTTTATGAAATAGGGACGGTGACGATTCCTTCCCCACAGGGTTGTTATGAGGATTCAGTAGGAAAGTACCTTTGAAGCACTTAGTCCCTTGCACACAGTAAGTGGTTGGTGAATGTTCACTGCAGCCGCTGTGACTTCCTTTGCCGGGTTATTCCACTGGCTTGTCATAGGAGTCAGTCCGCTTCTTCCGTCTCTGTGGGAAGTAAGACCAAAGAACCTGGGAAAACTATTAGAGCGAGAAAAGACTGTCCTTTCTCACGAGGGTGCACTCATCTTTGCCCATTACCCTCGTTTTCCCAATGACAGCGCCATCAGTTATCTTGCAAAGAACTGAACAGACCTCCAGCCAGATGCCAGCCAGCTCTATGGCCCCTTCCTCCAAGGGGACAGTGCAGCCCACAAGCCTGACAATGGCATTGAGAACGTCTCCCCTGCCAGAGACCATGAGCTCCAGCCCAACGGCAGCATCAACGACCCACCGATACCCCGACCCACCAATAACACCTTCTCCGATAACCGACCCACCGATAACACCTTCTCCCACCTTGGCTCCTGGGAGTAACTGGGTAACTCCGGCGGGTGTGGGGCAAGTATGAGAACCCAGACTCGGGTAGAAGGGGCTTTAAGACAAGTTTTCTGTTCTTTCCTCCAACCCAGGGCCCCTGGCTGGGGCTTTGAGCAGCACTTACCCGTTAGCTCCTCCCTCTCCCTGGTTAGCCTGGTCCTGGTTTGGGCTGCCCTCAAGCCACGCAGCCAGGACATACCTGGTTCTGGAATGGGTCCAGCCATGCCTCCAGCTTGCCATGAACTCCTTCCTATCTGGGTCACCCCTTAGTTGGGAGGAAGTGTCAAAGATTCCCTATGAACCCAAACCTTAATCTCAGTGGCTTCTTGCAGACCAAGTGTGAGGCTCCTGAGATGCCAAGTGAGAAGCACCTCATCCTGAACCTCACAAGAAACACCCTCTGTGTGAGTAGCTCGCTGATCTGAGCCCCCAGCTGCAGGCTCGCAGCAGGGCTGAGGGAGGGAGAGGGAATGCATGTTCTTTCTAAGTGCATTTTTAAGCGTATTTCTAAGGCGCATTCGCTTTCTGGCCCTCATTTCTTCCTAGTAGGAAGTGGTCCTTTCCCATCTTATAGAGCGACAGACCGAGGTTTAGACTTCTCTAAGTCAGGACACACCCACAGGACTGAACCCCCTCGCCCCCCGGTTTCCTCGGGTTTCACTGTGTGACTATTCCCAGTATGCTGAGTTGAGGGACCCTGATCCTAGTTCCTGTTTGCCCTTAGTTCTGGGAGTGACTTTGGCGAGTTGATCTCTTTGGGTTTTAGATGTCTCAGTTGAAAACGAGAGGTGAGGCCAGGTGTAGTGGCTTACACCTGTAATCCCAACGCTTTGAGAAGCTGAGGCAGGAAGTTTGCTTGAGGCGAGAAGTTCAAGACCAGCCGGAGCAACATAGGGAGACTCCGTTTCTACAGAAAAAAAAAAAAAGAGAGAGAGAAAATGAGAGGTGTAGTCTGCCTGAGTCTCTCGGCTTTAATCGTCTGTGGCTTCACATTTCCCGGTCTGTGGACTATCTGAGAGCCTTGATGGACGAACAGTCCTGGGAGATTCTCCCTCTAACCTGAGTTGCTGACGGGATGGGTGGGAGAGAAAAGGGCCCAGGAATGCAGGAGCCACTGCCAGCAGTTCTCCAGTCTGGGTGGTGTGTGTGTGTGTGTGAGCACACCCGTGTGAGGGAGGTATAGCAGTGTGTGAACAGCCTTCAGGCTGCTGGTCTCCCTGGGGCCAAAGGCTTTGGTCTGGGGATGCGCCGTGCACACTCAGTAAATAGCTGCTGAGCGCTGTGGGTGCTGGAGATGGTTGGCTCACTGCTGCCCTCTCCTGGTCAGTGCCGGTTTTTTGCAGCCACCCCCTAGGAACCAGAACTACAACAGACCCGAACACTGTGTCTATAGTAGGACGGAGAATTTGGGCTTACAACACTTCAATGCTGCCTGAATTTTCTGCAGTTGTTTTCTTTTCGGTGTCCATTATGCCGGCATTTTCCAAGTGAACTTTACAAAAGCCTTCATCTTGACCAGAGTTTTAAAAGGCAGCAGTGTTCTCCTAGGGTTGGGCTTATTGGACAAGGCAGGCATTGCGTGAGATGGGCTCTGGGGACAGTCAGGTACCCGCCCAGCCATTCCTCAGACCCTCTTTTGGATGTAGCTTGGCAGGCTGTATGATTGTTTGTGAGAAACATTTTTTTTTTTTCCTTGCTAGAAAAGGAAGATGGAAAACCCTGGATCCCTTCCTGATGTCAGGGTGGGGAATGAGTGAGCTTAAGGAAATTCTGGTAGAAACCTTAGGGGTGGTTTGTATGGGTTCTGTGCTAAGCCATCCCTAGAGTCCTTTTCTTTGTCTTAGATATTTATTCCGGAATCAGGTCAGAGAAACCCCAGGGAGGGGTGCCCCTAGATGGCATGGCATAACTGGGTAAAAAAAGCTGCCCATACCTCTCTTCATCCTCAGCCCTAAAGCCACGTCAGCCATAATCTTTCTTCTTAGAGCTAAATAAGACTCCTCCAAGATATCCTAGGGGTAGCGTCAAGATTCCACCTGTTCCCTTACTCAGTGGAGGCCCCTTCCCCTGTCAGCCTGTCCGTGGCTTCAGAGCCAGAGGCTCTGCCTAGGGCAAGGCACGTGGATTTCAGCTTTGAGGGTAGAGACCCTTCTGCTGAGAGCTGCAGCCTCCTCACCTGATTTCTCTGAATTGGGCATGAAAGGCTGGTGAATGGGAGTTCAGGGGGAACTGGAGTCTCCCCACAGGTTGTGGGGTGGGGTCGCTGTGCAGTGCCCCCACTCTAGCCCTTTCTAGGAATGGAGATGAAAAAGACCCCCAATCCACGAATAGCTTGGAGGGAAAAAAGGGGCACTAAGGTGAAAGGAATGAAAGGTGCAAGCATAGACCAGATAAACACAGTGCGGGAAACAAGCTGATGGGAACGAGGCAGAGGAGGCAGGAGCTGGCCCAGGAGAACAGCGCGCAACCCTTGGCTCCTGGCTGGCTGGCATGGAGCACCAGCTGGGGCTGGAGAGGGAGGCAGGTTCTAGCAGAGCAACAGTATTCTCCCAACGGAGCTGGAGGGCAGCCCTACAGGCCTAGGCTGCTGTCACACTCCCCGCGGAGTCACCTGCGCTCTCCCCACCATAGGCAGGGGGCCCTCCAGATGAGAAGCTGGTCACGCTGATATGTCAAGCAGTCAAAGCCACCTTCAACCGGACCCAAGATGAGTGCAGCATACGGCTGGCACGCATTCAAGGAAGTCAGGCAGTGGCCGTCAAAGAAATCACTATTCACAGTGAGTGGAGGGCAAGGGGGCCTGGGCGGAGGGCAAGGGGGACTAGGCTGAGGCCTGCATGGGTGGGAATGGGGGCGTGCAGGAGCCACATTGGAGGGTGGGTCACAGTGGTACCCCTTCTGTTCCCTAAGAACTGCCAAGCCACACCCCCTCCCAGGTCACCCAAGAGACACACTCAGGAGACGAGACTGAGATACCTGCGTCCCTCTCTTGGGGTGCAGTCCCCGTCCCCCACTGCCTTTCTCTGGGCTGGGCCATTGGACAGCGTCTCCCTTCTCTCCCACAGCTAAGTTCCCTGCCAAGGATGTGTACGAGCGGCTGAAGGACAAATGGGATGAACTAAAGGACGTAAGCGGCCCCCCAAGTGTGGGGACAGAGTAGAAGCCCCTTGTGGGAGGTCTGGTTACTACCCTCTCTCTGTGGGGAGGAACCCCATCACGTGCCTGCATGTAGATGAGGGTGGTGGCACGGACCCCAGCAAACTGCAAGCAGAAGGGCTCTGCAGTGAAGCCGGGGGGCTGATGGAGAGAGGGTGCCCCCAGACTGTTTTCTGCCACTTCCTGTGCAGGCAGGGGTCAGTCACATGCAGCTGGGGGACCAGGGGCCACCGGAGGAGGCCGAGGACCGCTTCAGCATGCCCCTCATCATCACCATCGTCTGCATGGCATCCTTCCTGCTCCTCGTGGCGGCCCTCTATGGCTGCTGCCACCAGCGCCTCTCCCAGAGGAAGGACCAGGTAAGCAGCTGTTTGCGGCCACACAGAGGAAGCAGCCCAGGTCACCAGAGGAACCCTCCCCTCGTGATTCCCAAGTTGCAGAAAAGGAAAAGGGAGCAGGCCCTGGACCCTTTCTAATGGGCAGAGGCCATCCCTGATGGGCAGCCGCCTCAGTCCACAGAGCATTACAGAGGCAGCGTGGCAGAGGACACGGCGTGGGCTTTGGAGTCAGGAAGTCTTACTTTTTATTTGATTATTGTTATTTTTTTCAGACAGTGTCTTGCTCTGTCACCCAGGCTGGAGTGCAGTGGTGAGATCTCAGCTCACTGCAACCTCCACCTCTCGGGTTCAAGTGATTCTTCTACCTCAGCCTCCCCAGTAGCTGGGATTACAGGTGCCAACCACCATGCCCGCCTAATTTTTGTATTTTTAGTAGAGATGGGGTTTCGCCATGTTGGCCAGGCTGGTCTCGAACTCCTGACCTCAAGCAATCTGCTCGCCCCAGCCTTCCGAAGTGCTGGGATTACAGGGGTGAGCCACCACGCCCAGACTGGAGTCAGGGAGATTTGGTTTAAGTCCTGGCCCTGACTTTGAGAAAGTCAGTCAGATGAGCTCTTTGGACGTCAGGTTCCTCATCTGCATAGCAGGGATAACCTGCTTGCAGAGCTGGTCTGAGGATTCATTGATAGAAGCAGGTCTAGGTGTTCCTGTCTAACCAAAAATTTTTCCACCTACCTTACTAGAATTCCCGCCATGACGGTGCCACCCAGACCCGTGGTTCTCACTCCTGCCTGCACCCTGTAGGGAACTTGAGAAAAAATTCCCTTGCCTGACTGCCTCCCACACCAATTCAAACAGAATCTCTGAGTCCATCAGTGTAGTTGTTAAAACGCTCCCCAGGTGATTCTAGCATGCACTCAAGGTTGTGTTTGAGAGGGACAGAAAGCCCTTCTGCCAGATGGCTGCTATCTGAGGCAGGGATGGTTGTAGAGACACCGTACCCATCTTAGAGAGGGCTCAGTCACCCAGCCCAAGACAGGTCATTTTTAAATGATCTTTCCCCATTCATTACGATAGGTGAAGTAGGTGTCTGGAGAGGAGGTTTTGGGGGAAGGGATGAAGGGGAGGAAAGAGCTTAGAGGACTCTGGAGAACAAAGTCCATCTCCACTGACTTCACCGGTCTGCCACCAGGGTGAGGGTGAGGGGCAAGTCTTTGTTCCAAACTAGTTCCGGGAAGGCTGAGAGCCAGAATGACCACCAGGAGCAGCCAGCCCCACAGGGGAGCAATGAGGGCCTGCTTTAGCTACAGTGGGGCTCCGGAGTGGGAGGGGTACATGCGCTATATTAAGCTCCGAGCCCTCTGAAACCCCCTTCTCACTGGTCACCTTCCCCACTCTAGCAACGGCTAACAGAGGAGCTGCAGACGGTGGAGAATGGTTACCATGACAACCCGACACTGGAAGTGATGGAGACCTCTTCTGAGATGCAGGAGAAGAAGGTGGTCAGCCTCAACGGGGAGCTAGGGGACAGCTGGATCGTCCCTCTGGACAACCTGACCAAGGACGACCTGGATGAGGAGGAAGACACACACCTCTAGTCCGGTCTGCCAGTGGCCTCCAGCAGCACTGCAGAGCTCCGGACCGACCACCCCAAGTGCCGTTTGGACGGGGAAGGGAAAGACTGGGGAGGGAGAGTGAACTCCAAGGGGTGTCCCCTCCCAATCCCCCCAGGGCCTTAATTTTTCCCTTTTCGAGCTGAACAAATCACATTCTGTCCAGATTCCTCCTGTAAAATAACCCACTAGTGCCTGAGCTCAGTGCTGCTGGATGATGAGGGAGATCAAGAAAAAGCCACGCAAGGGACTTTAGAGATGAACTAGTGGAATGCCTTCATTCCGCAGTGAGGTTGCCGAGACCTGAGGAGGGTAAGTGACTTGCCCAAGGTCAGAGCCACTTGGTGACAGAGTCAGGATGAGAACAAAGATTCCATTTGCACCATGCCACACTGCTGTGTTCACGTGTGCCCTCCGTCCAGAGCAGTCCCGGGCAGGGGTGAAACTCCAGCAGGCGGCTGGGCTGGAAAGGAGGGCAGGGCTACATCCTGGCTCAGTGGGATCTGACGACCTGTAAGTCCAGCTCCCAGGTTTTCCTTCTCCTACCCCAGCCTTGTGTACCCGTCTTCCCACCCTCTATGTTCTTACCCCACCCTACACTCAGTGCGTGTTCCCACTTACTCTGTCCTGGGGCCTCTGGGATTAGCACAGGTTATTCATAACCTTGAACCAACCCGTTGTTCTGGATTCTGATTTTCTCACATTTGCCTCGTGAGATCGGGGCTTAACTCACACAGGTCTCCCTGCGTGAACCAGGTCTGCTTAGGGGGCCCATGTGCAGGTGGAGAGAGAAAGGGACACTCTTCAATCCAGGCTGGTGTCTCAGGGCAGCTGATGAGGGGGTCAGCAGGAACACTGGCCCCTTGCCCCTGGCACTCCTTGCAGAGGCTCCCCATGATCTTCTTTGGGCTTCCATGTCCACCAGGGACTACAATCTGCTGTAGCTACTGAAAGCAGCGTGTTCCTTTTCTTGTTCACTGCTCAGCTGATGGGAGTGACTCCCTGAGACCCAGTATGAAGGAGCGGTGGCTGCAGGAGAGGCCTTCCCAGGGCCCCCCCATCAGCGATGTGTCTTCAGAGACAATCCATTAAAGCAGCCAGGAAGGACAGGCTTTCCTCTGTATGTCATAGGAAACTCAGGGACATTTCAAGTTGCTGAGCGTTTTGTTGTAGTTGTTTTCTAACCCAGCCCTCCACTGCCAAAGGCCAAAGCTCAGACACTTGCAGACTCCCAGTTAGCTCATCACACTCATTCTGATTCTCCTGTGCCACAGGGAAAGAGGGGCCTGCAAAGCGCAGTGCATGCTGGGTGCATGAAGGGCAGCCTGGGGGACAGACTGTTGTGCGAACATCTCACTGTCCTGGCCTGGAGCTAGGCCTTGCTGTTCCTCTTCTCTGTGAGCCTAGTGGGGCTGCTGCAGTTCTCTTGCAGTTTCTGGTGGCATCTCAGGGAACCACAAAGCTATGTCTATTCCCCAATACAGGACTTTTATGGGCTGAGCAGTTAGCTGCCATGTAGGAGGTTCCTAAGCAGTGGGCATAGCAAGGTTTCATCTGATTGAGAAGGGGGAATCCTGTGTGGAATGTTGAACTTTCGCCATGGTCTCCATCATTCTGGGCATAAATTCCCTGGTATCAAGTAGGAAAATGGGCAGAACTGCTTAGGGGAATGAAAATTGCCATTTTTCGGGTGAAACGCCATACCTCCAGGGTCTTAAGAGTCAGGCTCAGGCTGCAGTAGTTCTGATGAAATAGGCTATCCACTCTGGAAGGCTTACTTTTTAAAAGGGTAGAGGGAGGGGCTGGGGAAGATCTCTGTCCAGCCCCGTCTGCCTAATTCCTTCCTCACAGCCTGTAGCCATCTGATATCGTAGGGGGAAAGGAAGGCCAAGGGTTCACTTAGGGCCCCAGTGAGTTTCCCAGGAGTTGGGGGATGTGAGGCTAACAAGGTCCGAAAACATCTGCCCCAACGCTCTGGTGTTTGGAGGTGGGCAGGATGGAGAACAGTGCCCGTTTGGGGGGAAACAGGAAATCTTGTTAGGCTCGAGTGAGGCGTTTGCTTCCTTCTTGCCCAGCGCTGGGTTCTCTCCACCCAGTAGGTTTCTGTTGGTCAGACTGGATTATTGCTCCTTTGCTGATCCTGGGACACACTTCACCAGCCAGGGCTTTCGACAGACAGCAAATAGGCCTCTGCAAATTGATCAAAGGCTGCAACCCTATGGCCTCTTGGAGACAGATGATGACTGGCAAGGACTAGAGAGCAGAGTGCCTAGCCAGGTTGGTCCTGACTCTGCTGACTCCATCGCTGTGTCCAAGGAGAACCTGGAGAAGCTTTGGGCTGATTCAGAGGTTCTTTATATTCATCCAAACTATGTTAGTCTAGTCTTAGGGCAGCTTCAGAATCTGACACCTTGCCTCGCTCTTGCCACCAGGACACCTATGTCAACAGGCCAAACAGCCATGCATCTATAAAGGTCATCATCTTCTGCCACCTTTACTGGGTTCTAAATGCTCTCTGATAATTCAGATTCTGGGTCTGGGAAGAGGTAAGGGGAACACCAGAAGCTCAGCATGACTTAAACAGGTTGTAGCAAAGACAGTTTATCAACTCTTTCAGTGGTAAACTGTGGTTTCCCCAAGCTGCACAGAAGGCCAGAAACCACGAGTATGGTGACTGGGAAGCCTACTGTCATGTGAGTGGGGAGCAATGCTTATGAAGGAGGTACAGAATATTCTTTGCATCATAAGACAGAATACGGGTTTAATCTAGTCTAGACACCAGATTTTTTTCCCGCTTGATAAGGAAAGCTAGCAGAAAGTTTATTTAAACCACTTCTTGAGCTTTATCTTTTTGGACAATATACTGGAGAAACTTTCAAGAACAAGTTCAAACTGATACATATACACAGATTTTTTTGGATAATGTAAATACAGTGGCCATGTTAATCCACCCTGCACTGCTTTAAGTGAACATACTTTGAAAAACCATTATGTTACCTGGGTGATGGCCAAGTTTTTTCTCTGGACAGGAATGTAAATGTCTTACTGGAAATGACAAGTTTTTGCTTGATTTTTTTTTTTTTTAACAAAAAATGAAATATAACAAGACAAACTTATGATAAAGTATTTGTCTTGTAGATCAGGTGTTTTTTTTTTAAATTTTAAAATGCAACCCTGCCCCCCTCCCCAGCGAAGTCACAGCCCCATTACAGTAAAGGTTGGGGTCAATATGCTCTGGTTGGCAGGCAACCCTCTAGTCATGGAGAAAGGTATTTCAAGATCTAGTCCAATCTTTTTCTAGAGAAAAAGATAATCTGAAGCTCACAAAGATAAAGTGACTTCCTCAAAATCACATGGGTCAGGACAGAAACAAGATTAAAACCTGGATCCGCAGACTGTGTGCCTCAGAAGGAATAATCAGTAAATTAAGAATTGCTCCTCGAAGGCACCAGAATGACACAAAGGACAGAATTCTTTTCCTAGTTCTTACCCTAGCAAGGCTAAGGAGGGCATGAACACAAAAATAAGAACTGGTCTTCTATACCTTCTCTGAATCATTTAGGTTTAAGATGTAAGTGAACAATTCTTTCTGCCAAGAAACAAGTTTTGGATGAGCTTTCATGTATGGAATTTATTCCAACAGGACTGAGGGACCAAGGAAACAAGGTGGGGGAGGCAGAGAGGGCAAGAGTAAAACTGTAGCATAGCTTTTGTCATTGTCACTAGCTGATCCCTCAGGTCTGCTGCAAACAACATGGAGGGAGGGCGCACATGACTCTTTAGTGTGGGTCTTTTTGTCTGTAGTGAATGTTCAACAGTTTGCCCAGGAAGTGGGGGATCATATGTGTCTTAGTGGACAGGGGTCTGAAGTACACTGGAATTTACTGAGAAACTTGTTTGTAAAAACGATAGTTAATTATTGCATTTTCTTACAAAAATATATTTTGGAAAATTGTATACTGTCAATTAAAGTGTTTTTGTGTAAACTGGCTCAAGCTCTAGTATTTTGCTGTGACTTAAAGACTTCAC
Organism: Chlorocebus sabaeus; assembly: GCF_047675955.1. NCBI lineage: Eukaryota > Metazoa > Chordata > Mammalia > Primates > Cercopithecidae > Chlorocebus > Chlorocebus sabaeus. Next base: position 104,485,522 of record NC_132924.1, on the reverse strand, counting down.
TTGCGTATGAGGCTCATTGCCAAAGCGCCCGAGAACGTCGGATCACACTCATAGCACAGGGGCCTCTGTGCTGAGTTACACTTGTCCAACTTTGCGGGCACAGAAACTAGGAGGGAGAAGGAGAGAAGCTGAAAGGAAAAAAAAGGGGGATCCTAAAGGTGGTTATGAGTCTACGTTACTCAAACTGTCCTAGTGACCGTAAATGACCTCACTTTCCCCTAAGATGTTGTTGCATAAACGTTTCACCCTCTTCCTTCCTTCTACTTCTGCCTCAGATACACTGGGAATCACCAATATCAGAAATCTCCAAGGGGGCTGCTGAACACTGATCAGGTATGAAAACACTGGCAAAGGGACTATATATATATATAAACAAGCTCTGTTCTGGCCCTGTTTCTGTCATAAACGGATCTGTTTACTGCCACAAGAGGCTTCTGCCTATCCCTCCTCCAGGTCTACAGTGAAGATAGAGGTTTAGGGAAGGACTCACTGGAGATGATTCTGACTTTCTCCATCTCCTAGTGTGGTATTATCCACAGCTGCATGCTTCCTCACTGGAAGGGGAAAACTTCATCATTCCCAACTTGCAGAAGGGAAACTGTCAGGTAGAATTGGTCTGTAATCTTAGTTGCTAGACAACAATCTTGTCTGTTTGCCTAGCATCTTACCATTTACAAACCATTTTATAGGAAACCTGTAGGTTTACAAACCTATCTTACAGGAATTGTCCCCACTCAGGAAATTAGATGCAGGGGTTAAGTATTCTCTTTGAGATTGATCACACAACCATTTACATGGCAGCACGGGCCTTGACTCTCTATCTTTTTGCTCTTTAGTCCTACACTCTTTTCTTAGTATCATGTTAATGCCAGAGTTCCAACAGCAAAATACATTTCTAGAATGCACCCACTGTTACAATATGATTTTCCTGTCATGAGAGTTGTGAAAGGCAGTTAAACCCTGAAGAGAGGGCTAGAGTTGGACCAGGGTTATTTCGAGGTTAACTTCAAGAGGGTGCCAAGGATACAGAAAGGAGTCCAAGTACAAGGAACTCACACAGGACGCTGGCCATGGTCGAGGTGCACTGTTCTAAGAGTGACTCATAGCTTATCATGGGCCACAAGTTAGACCTAAGACCCCATTCTCTTCCTGAGTAGGTCATTGACCTGCTCCCTGCCTGCCAACCAAGACACATGCTCATTTGTCAATTTAAATGTGTTATGCTGATTTGTCACTCAGAACTTCCCCTATAAGCTCCCTCCTAAATCACAGGTTTCTTCTGTACACAAGGGAAAAAAGTAAATAAAGCATAGAACTGGCTACATAATTAACACCAGTGATAAACACTGAGCTAGCTAGTGCTTTCAAAGACCTTGGCAGGAAATGGTGGCTCATGCCTTTAATCCCAGCACTTTAGGAGGTCAAGGTGGGAGGATAGCTTGAGCTCAGGAATTCAAAACCAGCTTGGGCAACATAGCCAGATCCCATCTTTACATTTTTTTTTTCTTTTAAATTAGCCAGTTGTGCTGGCACGTGCCTGTAGTCCTAGCTACTCCGGATGCTAAGGCAGGATCACTTGAGCCCAGGAGTTGGAGGCTGCAGTAAGCTATGATCACACCACTACACTCCAGCCTGCATGAGAGTGACATCCTGTCAAAACAAACAAACAAACAAACAAACAACAAAAATCAATAGGATCCCAGCAAACAAGATCTGCTGCCAGTATTTACTTCACAGAAGAAATGAGGCAGAGAAGGTGTGGTTGTGAACAGTGCTATGCAGAAGTCATTGGTCATCAGGAAATACAAGCCAGGATTCCCGATTCCTCCTGGGCTCTCCATTCTATGACTCAAGTTTAGAGGGTAGCTGTACAATGCTGCTATGTACATCGCCAAGGGTCCTAACTTCCTCTCGGGGTTTGCCAACCATTAAAACTTAGGAACATAGTGCTAGGCAGGCTACTTCTGCGTAGTTTCTCCTTCCCTATAATAAGAATGTCTCTGGCAAGCATATGATTGACGGCTGCTGCTTTTGCTGGGTGAAAGCCCACAGGAAAAAAGTCCCCATAAGACAATAGTGAAGTTGTAGAGTAAGGATGGTGGCATCATCCTCTGCTGCCCCAACCGCCCTAGGCCCCAGAAAGCCCAAGTCTCCAGTCCCCTCTTGCTTTTCTCTTTCCAAGACATGTAAAAGGCAAAGGAAGATGTAGCATAATGTGCTGCTAAAGAAGAAACATCATTAACCAGGATTTAGACTTATGCCAGGACTGTACAAGCCTCAGATGGTCTTTCCAGTCATATTAATACCTTCAGAATCTGAACGGTTAGTGATAAACCAATGTTGCCTTCATTTACAGGGAAAATGTTTCCCCCCAGTTTCTTTCCCCCCCAGTCATTTATATGAGAAGTTATATGGGAGCATGGGCACACACAGCCATTTCCCTATTGTATTTCCCTATTATATGGGAGCATTATATGGGAGCATGGGCACACACAGCCATTTCCCTATTGGGTGCTCAGTCGTCTTCCTTAGACGGTAGAAGCCCCTAACGCAGCAACTTCCAAGCTCTGTAGTACAGTCTCCACATGCACTTGACCTGGGAGCAGCTGGCTCTCATCTGTGTTTAGGGCCAAGGTTTCTTTACTTACTGCTGTCTTCCCACCAGAAGGTAGTGACAAACATATCAAGGGTACTGTCCTGCATTTTGATCCTTTTAATTCTCTGGAGGACTGACCAAGGAAAGGTCAATTCCTTACCTTATCACTGCACCTCATGCTTTCCTGTTTTGAGAACACAAAGAAACATTACTTAAGGGCCACACTCAAAGGACACCCTAGAAATGAAAGCTCTGCAGTAACATTTGGATTATTCAATTTGTAAATTGAGAAAGCATGATCCCTGTTTGGAATAAAACCAGCTGACAATTCACTCCAGAATGCATGATCACAAAGCCAAGATGTAAAGCAGACCAGGAGGTGGAAAGGGCAGAGAGGGGATCTCGTTACTGAGAGTCCCACCACTCGGCCCCAGTGATCCAGTACCTTTATCTGGCATATTTCTCAGTTTAGGTTTTTCAAGATTTGGCCCATAAAGTGTCTTTCCCCTTTAATGGGGACAGGGATAAAGAATTTTCCCAAACTTTGCAACACTTCTAGGTTCTCTCCCTTTACTATATTTTCTGCAATGAATTTTCCATTTCAGTTCAGTCTTTTCTTCTAGTTCCTAGCCTGTACAAGCATATCCCCTTTCAAGAGGAACACAAGTCCAAATGGACAAGGCAAATAAAATAAGGCTGGTTCATGAAATAATTTACCAGTGGTCTTTAAAAGTGGAAGCCTCCCCGCAGAAACTTTGTGAGTATGGCCAGCACTTCTTTATCTGAGCACTGTCTCAAAGGAAAACACCCAAAGGCCCTTCGAAAGCACATCATTTTCAATTTTTGGAAGCCTAAATAAAACTTACCTTTCTGAGGGAAAAAACACAACTGTAAAGTACAAAGACATTTTAAAGGTTCACTTCAAAAGTAGTTTAAGCAAATACAAGAGACATCTTGTAGCATCCATATATAACTTTTTATTAAGAAAATGAACAAAATACATTCTTTCTCCATATGTACATTACATACAATGTAATTCTACAATTGCCATTGTTCAGCAGATCACTCATTTATTTATTCACAAAGTAGAGTTAACACATTTACCAAAGCTGGGATCTGAAAATTATTTGTACTAAAAAAAAATCCTAAAAAGTCCATACAGATTGGATAAAAGATAAACCAGAGAGGATCATGAGGGGAATGGGGAAGACTGCAGAACACAACAGAGTCCAACAATGATTCCTAACAATTGATGTCAGAAGAGATCTGATATCTATAAAGCACTTCTGTTTAAAAGCTCCAACCAGCTCATGCCAGCTTTCCAGAGTCCCATGATTTCCATTTAAGACGATGTGGATACTTTAGGATACGGCCCTGACCCCACACTGCCACAGAAGAGGGGGTTAGAGTAGAACCAAACAAGTTAGCAGTTTTCTCCTCCACACATTGAGTCTCATCTGAAATACTGAGGTGCAAAATGTGTGAGTCTCAGCTAATGTGCAGAGAAATACAATTTTTTTGAGAGACATTTGCTTAAACGTGGTAAAGAACTCTTGTTTTATGGACTCCTTGCTTCATGTTCATTTTGTCTGTTTTTCTTTTGGCTTTTAACAATAGCTCATCTTTTTTGAATGTGAATTTAATTATGACCATATTAAAAAGTCCATCATAAACAAAGACTCCTCCTCATGGTATGAATATGCTCCATATGCCCATAATGGTGCATAAAGGATTTAGAAATTCAAATGAGTCTTAGGGTTGAAATTTCCAATGACCTGAGCAAGGCAGCTCCCTATAGCTTCGGCATAACATCTTACACCCAGAGTTCAGGCTTAAAGAGACCCATCAACACAATTATTTTCAGATTGTCTGTCTAGAAAAGGGCAATGCTCAAAGGAATATAAATAAGGGTGGGGACATATGCTTCTAGCCTGGTCCTTTCTCCATGTGGTTAAAAACAAAACAATGGAATGGCTGTGTTAATTTTTTTTTTTTTAAATCTTTTCTAGCCTTTACTAAAATGTTTGGTAATGGAAATAAGTCAGGGAAAATAAAATGAAGAGGTCTCATCACTTACTTAATACTGGTTTTTCTTCTTTATACTTAGTAATTTCTTAGTTTTTAAAATGATAAACCTATTTTGACAATCACTAACATCAATACATTTTATCATAAGTTCCATAAAAGATATTTAACGTTCTCCACCTTTCGGCTAAGCTGGCTGCTACAGCACCACATTTCCAGTCCAGGAGATGTTTTCACAAACAGAAGGAGCGATTCACAGCATTAATAAGCAGACTTGGAAAGATAGATTTTATTGGCTATGGAGGAAGTTGTATCTTTCTTCTCAATCTAATTTTCAGTCCCATTCGGTTTTGAGAATCTATCTCTATCAGAGGGGATCTTAATTTCTGACTACTGAGTACTTCCAATTTATAAAATAGCTGACTTTTAAAAAATTCTAACATCTTTCCCAAACTGTTTAGAAATATGCCATATTTGAAAGATGGAATACTGTTTGTTCCCAAGACCAACATAAGAAAAGGAGGTCCTCATCTTTGCTTTCCCGTACTCTTCCTCTGAGGCTAACGACTCAACTGTACATAGTTTTTGGAGTGGGAGCAAGGCAAGAAATCTCTTTAAAAAGAGCATTTAAAAAATGTGTGTCTATGTGTATATATGTATATTTATGTGTCTACATAAATCTGTTCACAGGAAAATGTTACATTATTTTCAACTCTAAATTATGCAGAAGACTATACAAAGTAGTTAATTAATACTATACTATCTACCTTCTTTTCAAAAGACATTTCACACAAATCCAAAATGTAAACTGGCTTAAAGAATAAGACAATCATAACACCTCTTGCCCAGGCTAATTGTAATGCTTAGGAAAGGAAGTTCACGTTTATTTTTCTAAATGGATGATTTGTAAGTAAGGAAGAAAATTGTTTACAATTGATCAGTCACCAAAATCATTTTTTTTTCTGGGAAAGGAAAAAAAAAATCCCAAGATCAGTATACGACTTCTTAATAAATTTATCTTCCCCCGTGGAAGACTACTCATAAGTAACCTTTTGGACTCTGATATTTTATTATTAAATTTGGGAGTGAGTTGTTAATTACTTGGTATTAGCTATCTTATAACTTGGTATTATTTGAGGCAACACACTACAGCTGTCACTTGCAAACACCTGATGGCATGGCTCTAATGGTGTAAGATCCTCTCCTTTGTTGTAACTGAATTTACAAAGCTCTGCCAGTTGCAATGGAATTGGGATTTATTCTGCATGCCTCCTCTAATTTAATTAATCACTTTACAGATGTGGAGGAGACCTAAAGAAAAAACCAAAAGTATGAAATTTTTTTTTTTTTTTTTTGAGACAGAGTCTCGCTCTGTCGCCCAAACTGGCGTGCAGTGGCCGGATCTCAGCTCACTGCAAGCTCTGCCTTTGGGGTTCACGCCATTCTCCTGCCTCAGCCTCCCGAGTAGCTGGGACTATAGGCGCCCGCTACCTCGCCCGGCTAGTTTTTTGTATTTTTTTTTAGTAGAAACAGGGTTTCACCGGGTTAGCCAGGATGGTCTCGATCTCCTGACCTTGTGATCCGCCCGTTTTGGCCTCCCAAAGTGCTGGGATTACAGGCTTGAGCCACCGCGCCCGGCCTATGAAATACTTCTAATGCCAAACCCAGATCTCATTATTTCTTGGCAAAGCAAAATTAATAGAGACCCTTGGGATGATATATAATTAATTTCAGGCAAGGAAACTAATATCAGTTCAATTCTGTATGTGTTACAAGTTATACATGAAATGACAATTTTCCTCCTATGTTAAAGGGCTAGAAAATAAAACCAACCAAATGACATGAGCTAAACTGTAACAAAGGCTTTCTTGAGATTTGCTAACAAAGGAGAAATAAAGCTCAAAATTGGCTTTTTGAGTGGCTCCTTAATGGCTTGTTCAGTATATCACACAGAGTGTTTCTTCTTCCTGCCAATTAATTTGGCATTCATTAAGTAATGAATGAAACTGAAGAATGATGATCTCCTCAGGCTGGTATCTGTGTGGCAGACAGCTCAGATATCTGAGCTAACTGCTGGGACTGCTAGCATCCCAGATGGTACAGAGCTATGTTGCAGCAAGAGCTTAAACTCAGTGAATAAGCAAGGGAGCCCCCAAACTGCATGTGGAAATGTTTCATGGCTGGTTTTCCTGCTGGATCCTTAACAAGGAACTGGCTATACGTAAGAAGCTGCTCACCTAGTTTAAGATTTAGAGCCCATTAACACTAGATTTTCTGTTTTAAGATCTCACACGGTTATTTGGGAGAAGGGAAGAAAGGTAACTAACCAAGAAATGCTGCTTCCCAAAGATTATTTGGAATTACTGAATATTCTGGAAGCATGAGCTTTGAGGCCTTTTGGTGGTCTTTTTCCCAGCATCTCATTAACAAAATTATTTTAGGGTTAGAAATGAAGAAATTTCTTTTTCCTTTCGATTTGTGGACCTCTAAAATCCATGGGCAAAAAAGCTCCTATTTTTCCTACTCTAACATACCCTCATTATCTTCTCTAGCTCGTTCCTGAAGTTTAATACTTCCAAGTCAAAATGCCTTAGATAAGCAAAATAGGACCTTGCACACAAATGTTTAATAGTTCCCTGAGGCTGTTTGAAAAGCAGATAAAAAGGAAGACATTATTTTATAATTAAAAGTGATACCTTAGAACTGGTCCAGTTCCCTACTAAACATTTCACCTTTTTTGTTGTTGACCCTACAGCTTTCAGATAACATCCATGTTAAATTCTGTTTTCCTGCAAGCTCGGCAGTGTTTGGGGATAGACAGCATACTGCAAATCTTATTTCCAAATAACGATTCCAATTAAGAAGATAAACTAGGACTACTCTTTCATTTTTGTGTTTTTAAGCTGTTAAGTAGGATCCAGCTCACAAAACTTTAGCAAAAAAGACAGTGATAATTTCCTCCGATGGCATTTCTCTCTGCACCACTAGAGAAACTAATTTACTATAACCTCTAATGACTCCTTAGGTTAAGGGCTACAGAAGCTACCATCAGATGATTTCACTGGCTATGACTGGCATAAGAGTTAGTCATTTGAAATTGGAGCTAAATTCACATTTTTTTTGTTGTTGTTTTTTGGAGACAGAGTCTTGCTCTATTGCCCAGGCTGGAGTGCAGTGTTGCAGTCATAGCTCACTGCAGCCTCAAACTCCTGGGTTCAAGTGATCCTCCCACCTCAGCCTCCCAAGTAGCTGGGACTACAGGCACGTACCACTACACCTGGCTAAAAAACAAAAATTTTTAAAGTACAGATGAGGTCTTGCTATGTTGCCCAGGCTGGTCTCAAATTGCTGGGCTGAAGCAATCCTCCCATGTCACCCTCCCAAAGGTCTGGGATTACAGGTGTGAGTCACTAAGCCCAGCCTAAATTCACATTCTTGAGGGGAAGACACATTTATAAGACTGTATTATTTTTAAGAAAAAAAAAAAGAAAAGCAATTATTTCTTTTCTTTTCTTTTTTTTTCTGAGGCGGAGTTTGCTCTGTTGCCCAGGCTGGAGAGCAGTGGCACAATCTAGGCTCACTGCGAGCTCCACTCCCCCGGGTTCATGCCATTCTCCTGCCTCAGCCTCCCGAGTAGCTGGGACTACAGGCGCCCGCCACCACGCCCGGCTAATTTTTTGTATTTTTAGTAGAGACGGGGTTTCACCGTGGTAGCCAAGACAGTCTCGATCTCCTGACCTTGTGATCCGCACGCCTTGGCCTCCCAAAGTGCTGGGATTACAGGCGTGATCCACCATGCCCGGCAAAAAGCAATTATTTCATGGCAATTGAAGCCATTTCTAATATTCAACTATGTCAGAAATTTAAAGTCAATTCTTAACACAAATTCTAACTTCAGCAGAAAATCAATGCCACTCATGAGAGGGAGGAATAGAAACAAAAAGATTAAAAAATACAATAAAAAGAAAAACAAAAGGTAAATGGAAATTCTGATGATATGCTGAATTCAGGAGCTCTGCTATCAAACTTGTACTTTACCGATAGTTCTATGACAAGAGTCCCTATGCCAGGAAAAGAGGCCAACACAGGTTTCTCCATTAAAGCTGCCACAGCCATTATTACTATCCCCAAATGAAAATGACTCAAGTATGTTTACAGCAACATCTGAATGCTATTAATTCCTTATTAATTTCATTATTCTCTTGTCATAAATAAGGATAATAGAGCATTTGCCTCAGAATGATTTTGATCTTTTTTTCCCAAGTAATACAATGCTCCTACAGAATGCCACAGAAAATCTCGGAAGTCTAGGGCTAACAAAAGTCAAGAATAAAGTTACATTAGCTAAGAAAAATAAATGGAAAAACAATTCACAGTATTTGGTGGATAGAAGGAAACCAAGGTTTTAAAAATCATGTATAAATAGAACCTCTAAGACAGGATTTATTGAGAAAAAGAAAAAACATTTGGTGAAGAAATTGACATACTGCGGTAATGAGTCCTCACCCAAAACAAATGAGGGCAGCATCATTCATGTGAGCTCGTCAGCTTCATATTATTTCGACAAACTTGGAAATGTCTACCTTCAACCAACAGACCTCTAGACTAGAAGTTTTGGATAGCCAAGTCATTTCAGCATTAAAACAAATCACAGGGAGATAGAACCCAGGGTCTAGAACCACAAAAGAATAGTGTTATTTGACTAATAAGGATTACAAAAATCTCTTGTGTTAAAGCACCCAAAAATCTAATCTGTAAGTACTGTCATATGTAGACCCTCTATGATACTCCTCCAGTCATAAACTTTTTCTGGGGCAGCCTTCACATCCTAGATCAGGGGCTATTTTAGGAATTCAAAACTTGGTGAGAATTCAGGCAAGAATTTCTGCAAAGGGATGAAATTGTGGATTAATGTGGATTTTTAAGAAAAGAAGGGTTAGGAAGGGTTTTTTTTTTTTAATAGTTAGATGACTTTATTTAGAATATACGTTGTAATGATTCCCTCCCACAGAAATCACTTTAAACCATAACACACAAATACTGTGCAACATTCAACCAGCTAAGGATTTCACGTGACTTTCAGGAAATAAATGACCCACAATTACCCAGTGAATTCCATGTAGTGTTAAGAATAATTGTAGGTACTTCTTCATGTAATTACCATGAAATTGAGTATAATTTAGAGAATAAAATCAGGAACATACTCCTAAGTGCTTTTTTGATCCATTAAGCATTCGTGCTTCTCTCTCACTAAATGCTTGGGTGCCTCAAACTAGCTTTTGTTTACAGGCTAGATTTTAAAACACTGTTTTATTATACCTCTGTTAATGTATCTCTACATAGCACTTTAAAAGCAGACGTGAAGAGACCAACTGGAATAAGCTGCCAACTGTTTATATACAGTATACATACTTTGCCCAAGAATGCAGTTTTAGAAGCTTAAATCACTGAGCTCTAAACCCATCAAACTTCTCTATGATAAGCCAGTGACTCTTTAATGTATTCTATCAGTTTTTACTTATTAGACATGGACAGGTCTGTTTTCATATAAATGAAAATCAGGTCTAAAAGATGACCTTGATAAGAGTTAATACTGTCTGTCATCTTCAGCACAGAGGTAGGCATTCAAGTCTGAATTCCTTTGTTTGAATAAGAGTGATATATTCTTGAATCAATCAAACTGGCCGCATGAGGTCTCTGCCATTACCAAAATAAAATGCAAATGCACTTAAGAGGTATCTTGAAAATCAGATTATTTCTCATGAAGTACAAGCACTGAAAATAATGTTGGATATCTAGTTTAATTTCTGGTTGAAAATAATGTATTATACTAGGAAAAAGGAAGAATGAGGTTGAAGTTGGAGATAATACAAATGAGCAAACTGTATCCCACTTAATTCATGTGTCTAAAGTGTTAGCCAGGTGTTTCAATTAGCGATTCACCTAGGCTAGAATAATTGTTAGGTAGTAAAGCATATACACTTGGCTATATAAACAGTGTACCTAAATACCAAATTTGATTATTTAAATTATAGTCTATGCTGGAATTCTTGGAAATACATGTGGGTCCTCACTAAATAGTGACATGTTGTGAGCAACATGTCAATCTTGGTCATGGATATATGAAGCACTACATTCTCTGCAATCATTTCCAGCAGTGCTCCCATTAAAGCCCCACAGTACCGTGTCTGACTTTTCAATTATCTCCTCAGTACATCTATCTCACTTTGGCAAGAGCAAATGGCTCGCTATGATTCAACCCCATTTAAACATGGCGGTGAGCAAAAAATTCCAGAAATGAAGTGGGAAAATTTTACCTAAATAAAGTGAGGAAAGATGAAATTAAAACAAGTATGTTTTCCAAAAAAACTAGCAGGGAAGCAATTAGGGAAAAACAAAAATAAAATTACTGAGGTCAAGAACTTAGTTTCCTCCAAGCAACATTTAAGGAACTGATGAAAACAATTACAAAGAAGCACTGTAAAAATAAATGGTGGCGGGCAGCAGGATTTCGCTTGCTTAATCTTTTTAAAGTGCCAGAATTCATACTAAGCAAAACTAGAGCTTTTAAATTTAGGAAGTCTTAGCAAGTTCAAGTTCTTCCTTGTCAATCTTCTGATTTTCACCTGTCTCCCAAAAGATTTAACAGGCTATATTAGTGATATTAACATTTTATGTTCTTGTGTCACTCAGGGGAATCATTTTATGAAACTGTTCAAGTATGTAAGTAAACTGTATTTGCTTGACTGGATAGCCACTTGGTTATTCTGCAGCTACACAAGTTGGTACTTGCTGAATTATATAGCATACCTTTCACAAGTAAAGGTACAGATCAAATTGCTTAAGAAATCACTGTTGACTGCTTTGGGATGCTAGGAAAGCCAAGGAACCCATGATTCAAGCCTAGAACTAACAAAAATATATTCCCATCAATCCCCGAAAGAAGTAAAACCATGTACTAAAGACAGAATAAAGTGGGACCTCAATGTTTCATTCCTATACATGACACTTTTTGAAACTGCAGGTTAATTTCTTCTTTGGTGAGGCCTAATCTTGCTACTCAGGGACATACTTGATTCCATAAAGCTATTCACTCTTAAGAGCCACTGGATCGACCGACACTTCTTTAATACGAGTCTGCTTTAGCATGGTGGCGGTCAGCTTCACACAACATGGTTTTTGAGCAAATGTAAGCACTGCCAGATGCAGGTTCCCCACATTGCATTCCACAGCACCTCCTCAGAAGATATGTACCTCTCTCTTTCTCAAAAAAAACTGACCTGTGGAAAAGTGCATCTGCCATACCTTGTTTTTTAATGAAAAAATATTTGAACTGTTCACAAAGTCTGGTCTATGTGCTTAATGAAATGCCTGTCAGTTGTATACCACTGGACAACCACAAACCATTTCTCTTTAAAATATCAATATCCACAAGCAGATATAGAGAGACAATGTGTATAAAAATAAATGAAAGCAAAGCTCTGGAAACCCAGCCTCCTCTCTCAAATGAAAATACTACAGAGACAGCACAAGAGAAACGGGAGCCCTGGTTCTGCAGAGCTCTTCTGGACGAAAGAGTCATTTTCTCCTAAAATTGCTATGAAGATATTATTCACTACTCGATCCCTCCTGCTGGTCATTTTTAGAATGGCTCTTAAAGGTTCTGAACTATTGTCTCCTCAGTTTAAGGTTTCTGTGACTCAAAGTCAGATGCTACTGTAATATCTACTATAAAATATATCATTACAGAAATATTATATACCAATCTCAGATAGGTGCTCGGGTCAATCTCAGGTTTCATGTTTAGTTTTATGGCCAAGAGTGCAAACTTGAGACCTCAGTTCTGCCTACTGTTTAACGTAACACAAAACAAGTCAACACAGACACAGATATCACCTTAACATACATCAACTGTCCTAGAGAACTATACACTTGTTAAGAATGAAGTAAAGAGGTAAACAAGTGACACCACTTACACGCAGTTGTGTGATGGGAGGTGAAGTGAAATGGGAAGGGAGAAGGCAGGTCAAATGACCAACAGCAACAACATTCAAAATACTTGTAGTGCTGAATCTGTTAATAGTGCTTATTTCCCCCAATTAAAAAAAAGAAATAAAAATCTGAAAGGGTAAACTGCCTAATTTTTCTTTTATACTCATTAATTCTTAAAAGATAAAGTAAGAAAAATATATATATATATTTAACTGGAAAGTATACCAATTTCACTTTATTAGCCTAATTTAGGAATAGGATGAGGAGAGCGGGGTTGAGGTCAGGCATGAAGGAAGAGGGTAAAAACTTGTGATGGTTAAGATCCCTTCAAAACTCTGGTGCAGTCCTCAATCACTGCAGCTTTACTGTCAGTCAATGGAGCTGCAATCCAAAAGATGGAAAATCGACTCCTGTTTTCCATTTCTGTGTCCAGTGACTCTTCAGTTACAGTGTGATGAGGTCTACCAGGTTGCCTTTAGGTGGAGTCATGCTGTCAGGAAAGAAATTTACTAAGGTGTCAAAGAGCTGAGTTCTTTGAGCATAGGTGTGATCCACATCAGAAAAGCCTGGTGAAGAAGATACAAAGAAACATCCATTGTGTTTAAAACATGTAACAGAAAAACTAGTTGAGACCAGCAGCAATGTATTTTATAATGGAGAAATCAAATCAGGCTTCAAAACCAGGCAGACACTACTGATCTGACCCCAGTTCCACTACCTGGCTGTGGTGTGACCTTAGGTAAATTAATCAGACTTTCTGGCTTTCAGACTTTGCTTCCTCAGCTGTAAATATGTGACAATCCTGTTTACTTCATCCAGTTATCGTGCAGATTAAATGTAGTTACATGAAAAACGTCTAGCAGAAGGACTGGCAATTTAGTTACTAAATAATATTGATCTTTCTTCTCTTCCTTACAAGGTCTTTCCTCTGCTGGTCCACTGAGGAAATTCCACTTGTCTTTTCTGACTTGCTAATGCTTCTGAACCACTAAGAAGTTTTTTGGTAATAAAAATACAATAAAATCAAAATGAAAGGTCTTTAGAAATTAGTCTAAAATCATTAATGTCTCTGAGACAGCTGGAGGTAGTCTCAGAGAACTGAGTGATAACACAGATGACTGAGGGAAAGAGATACATGTACAATATGTAGAATGGTACCTGCGCGTAATAAACACTATACCTTTATGCTACTATGTACCAGGCCCTGTGCTAGGCACACATTATGTGAGGAATAGGGCAATAAACTACTATCCTGATAAATATTAGAAAGCACATGACATTTTTAAAAGGTAGGGACTGTTAATCTAAAGGATTTTTCCCCTAACCTCTAATAAACATTCAATGATCAAGTTCATTCCAGCTAAAGGAACATTCAGTGAGATGCTGTCTTCATCAAGTGGTTTATCTTAGCTGCTTCAGATTTCTTACATACAAATGAGATATTTAAGTGATAAAATAAAATAAATAATTTTCCCTATTCCTGAAATAGCTGAGACATGAGAGCACTGCTGAGTGCCATAAGAAACAGAAACAGAGCCATCAAGAGTTATATATGCCATGGTGTTCAGTGAAGGCGACTTCAGATCAGACTGCTTTTCATTCAACTTAGAGAACCATTTTAGGTCCAATCTGTTTTAATCTTGTAGAAGAACAGGAATAGACCATAACATTGCCAAGGATACCAGTTTCCTGGAAGGAACATAAACAATGCCTCAAGAACAGCACATTCCTTTTTATTTTTTAAAAATATATTGTTTTAAGTTTGAGGAAAATGTTTACTTGAGATGAGCTTGAGTTTAACAAAGCCCACTATCGGATCATGGAAATGAATGGAAAGAAATACTCCAACATATTAACAAAGGTTATCTCTGCGGTGAGATAAGAGTCTTCCTTTCTATTTTATGCTTTTTTTTTTTTTTTTAATTTTCAAATTGTTTCTTTTTCAACTTATTTTGAAAAATTTCAAACTCACATAAAAGTTTCAAGAATTGTGCAATGAACACCCCATATAGCCTTCACTTAGATTCATCTCATCAATTGTTAAAAGTTTCACCAAATACGTTCTCCCTCTCTCTTTCCCTGTGTGTGTACCCCACTGAAAATCTTTTTGCAGAACTATTTGGGAGTAAGTTTTAGACAGCTTTGCCCCCTATATGCTCAAACTAATTTCAGCTAAGAACAAGAATATTAACTTACATAATCAATATATATTAAATTCATGAAATTTAACATTGATGTCCCAATAATACCAGTCATTTTTCAGTCACTTTTTTACAGTCATGTTTCCTACTAACATCCAATCCAAGATCACATACTGAATGTAGTTTCCAATCTCTTGAGTTTGAAATAGTTCCTCAGCCTCTCTTTGTCCTTTATGATACTAGTACTTTTGAAGAGCACAGAACACTTATCAGTGGAATGTGTTGAAGTTGGGTTGCCTGATTGTTTCTTCATGATCAGATTCAGTTTATGCAGTTTTGGCAAAAATACTACAGAAGTGATACTGTGTGTCTCAGGGCATCATCTCAGAAGGCATGTGGTATCAGTTTATCCCAATACTGATGATGTTAACTTTGATCATCTGCTTAAGCTGGTATATATGCCAAATTTCTCCAAGGTAAAGGTGCTCTTTTCTACCTTTGTAATTAATAAACTATTGATAGGGAGATAGCTTGATGAGACTGTGTAAATATCCTGTTCTCCAACAGCCCTGCATTCAATAATTTAGTGATCCTTGATGATTCTTTCTAAAACAATTATCAGTTATATGATGGTGACTTTCTAACCCTATGATTCCTTCTACAGTTGTTGACATTCTATTGTAAAGAAGAGCTTTTTCTTCCCTTCCTCCCATTTTATTTATTTGTTCACATCACTGTGTACTCAGGGATTCTTCTCTTGTTCAATATGTTATACTCATTACTGTCATCATTCATTCTGATACTCATACTGTCCCAGATTTGACCAATGAGAGCCTTTTTGAGCTGGCTTCTGTGTCTTTTTGAAATATACTCATTAATTTTGGGGTATCTTCTTACTTTCTGATATATGTCCAAATTCATCTTTACACAGTTCTGGAGTCCTAATTCCTTTTAGCTGTGACTATTATTTAAAAACCAAGCAAGAACAGCTGTACTAATTGCCAGGGTGTCACTGTTTCTAGGCCTATGCACACATACTTATCATATGCATACATTTTTTTTTTAGAATATTGTAGTTCATGGTTTTATTGTTAATTCTAATTTCTTAAAGCCCCAGAGGATTTAAGAAATTAATTAATCCTTCTCTTATCCCATTCCATATCTCCTTTCTTCCACCAAGAAAACCCTCTCAGCAACATCGTACTTGTTCAACTGAAAATACGTAAGAGTTCTAGATTTGCTATATATGTACCACTACCAACAAAAACTCAACATTACTTTGCTTTTATTGTTTTTAGACTATACCTCACTGAAAGTATACAGTCTAAGCACTGTACTAAAATGGCTTAGCTCTCTCTTTTATGTTCTGAATATGTAGAAGTACAATGCTGTGTTATATTTTTAAAATAAGATATTGATTCTGTAATGCTACTCTAATAAAGTAATACCATTTTCTTGAGATCAAATTATCTAAGAGGGAAGAAACACTGAGTTCCTGTGTGGTAAGTACTTTAGGTATGATTATATTTCATTGTCACAAAAACAATGAAGTATTATAATCTCCAGTTTCAGATGAGACGACTTAGCGAGATTCAATAATCTTAAAGTTATTACTATTTTTGTTCTTCATCTATCTCTTTTACACAGAAAGAGATTCAGTAATTCAATGAAGTCTCACAGCTAGGGAGGGAAGAGATGGAATGTGGAACCCACGGCTGTCTGACTCCAAAGCCCTTTATTTTTCATTAACTCATAGTCATTAAGTGCTTAAGTTGTAGGGCAATGTACTAAGCTCATTTAACTCTCAAAGCCACATCTTTTATTTTTATTTACTATTTACCTATGAGGAAACTGAAATTTACACTATCATTAGATGAACGGTTAAATTATGGTAGATCCCTATTATGAATAATTATGTATCATTTCAAAAGAATACAACTGATCTAGTGTAGCTTCATAAAAATATCTACAAGCCACATGACTAACTTTAAAAAATTATGCTGCGGAATATGTTTTTACATTATATAATAAATTTAAACAGCACATACAAACCTATATATTTATATGGGTGTGTGCGTGCATATATATAGTTGATCTTGATCATTTACACATTCCATATTTGTGAATTTGCCTGTTTGCTAAAATTCATTTGTAACCCCCAAACCAACACTTGTGGTATTTCTGTGGTTATTACAGACATGTGCTAAAGTGGCAAAATATTTGAGTTACCATACGCACACGTCCCCAGATGAGGCTGAACTCTGTGATCTCTGCTACTTTCTAGTTTCGCGTCTTACTATCCACAACAGCCCTTTCACCAAATGTTTGGTGCCACATTTTTGTGTTTTTGGTGGCTTCACTGTTTAAAATGGCCCCCAAATGTAGTGCCAAAGTGCTGTCTAGCATTTCTAAGTGCAAAAAGGCCTTATGGGGAAAATATGCATGTTAGATAAGCTTGGTTCAGGTATGAGTTAGAGTGATGTTGACCATGAGCTTAATGTTAGTGAATCAACAACATATATTAAATGAGGGATCTTTAAACAGAAACACACATAACATGTGGTTATATATTGATCAGTAGATAAAATGTTATGACCAGAGGCTTGTAGGAACCTAACTCTGTATTCTACTTTGAATGAGAACCAACTGCATCTATGTCTGTGTATATGATTGTGTGTGTGTAAAGGTGTATTACATATAAGTGATTATACTTGAGGGTAAAAGACAGAGATTGAGGAAAGTTGTTTAAGGAGAATCCTAAGCTTTATATGTAATCAATGTTTTTTCTAGAAACAAATAAAAAAGGGGTGGGGATCTAGGAAACTCATCAATAGCACCACAACTACTTAAATGGCACTGCTAGGACAACAAGGTGATACTGATTCTAAACCTCATGCTCCTAATCACTATGTTTATCTTACTTTATTTTCATACATAAAATAAAATGGAAAGAGGATATAACCATTTGAGCAGTGGAAACCGGTAAAACTCAGTGAGAGGTAGCACATTTAGTGGTTTAGAGAAGGCGTTCTGAAGCCATACTGACAGGGTTTTAATCCTGGTTTTGCCCTTCACTAGCACTATGCCTGGGCAAGTTACTTTAGCCTCTCTGCACCCTAGTTTCTTCATATACAAAAGGGGATCACATAGTAGCTACTTCATAGGGTTACTGTGGGGTAATCATGAGTTAAGACATGCAAAGTGCTTAGAATAGTACCTGGTCCCAAAGTAAGTGCTCAATAAATATTAATTAGCTATCACCCTATCACTAGTAGTATGACTGAAGACAATGACTGCTCTAAAAATAAAGTGACCTATTAGGAATAATTTTTTGTTTTTAGAGATGGGGTCTTGCTACATTGCCCAGGCTGGATTCAAACTCATGGGCTCAAGAAATTCTTCCATCTCACACCACCATGCCTGGTTAGGAATATACTTTTAATTTATCATCCTACACATAGCTGGATTTTCCTACTGTGGTAAAGGAGAAATAACATGAATTCTCATTTTTTTCCTAGCATACACATTATTAAATGTACACTTATTTCTAACACTAAACTTCATATTTGGACTGTAAACTTCTAAAAAGAGTTGTGAGGACCAAAAAAGGACAAACCTGGGCAAGACAGTGATATCTCATCTCTTCAAAAGATGTAAAAAAAGAAAAAAAATTAGCTCAGCGTGGTTGTGCATGCCAGCAGTCCCAGCTACTCAAGAGGCTGAGGCAGGAGGATTGCTTGAGCCCAGGAAGTCCAGGCTGCAGTGAGCCATGACTGCACTACTGCACTCCATCCAGCCTAAGCATCAGAGCAAAACCCTGTCTAAATAAATAAATAAATAGGTAATATGCTTTAGAGACCAGATTTTTCCTACTTG
This sequence comes from Chlorocebus sabaeus, assembly GCF_047675955.1. Taxonomy (NCBI): domain Eukaryota; kingdom Metazoa; phylum Chordata; class Mammalia; order Primates; family Cercopithecidae; genus Chlorocebus; species Chlorocebus sabaeus. The sequence continues at coordinate 104,466,892 of NC_132924.1, read as the reverse complement.
TCACAAACCTTGCTGAAAAGAAGTTTAATTGTTCCAATTCATACTTTCTAGAAATAATATACAGCTCTTAAACTTAGCAAAGTGACTGAGTTCAATCTTACAAGTGCCTATAGCCACCAGAAGCTCTAAAATCAAGATCCTTGGAGATTTTCTCCGAGGTCACACATTTTTCCAAAACTAAGATAATATCACCTTCCATCTTTCCGATTCTTTAAAATATTACATACAATATTAATACTTTTATTTAATTCTCACTGAGATGAACGTAAATTGGATTATTTCTGGAGGGAGTCATTCAGAAAGTTTGGCTGAGGCTTTTTTCTTTTTCAGACCTTAGAAAATGAAATATTCATTTATACAGTGAAAGGTATAGTAAATAATCCATTTTATTTCTAATCTAATTGGCATAAAGATGAAATAGTCTGACAGAAAATGAATAAAAACAAGAACCAGGAACTCTAAATAGGCATGAAAAGTACTTCATGTTTATAAATAGTAAATCAAATTTCTTATTAAAATTAGCATACAATCTGAATTTGCTTCTTATCCAAATTCACCAGTGTTACAAAGGTGACTTTTTTTTGAAAAACAGAGACAAGATTCTGCTATGTTACCCAGGTTAATCTTGCACTCTCGGGCTCAAGGTGATCGTCCCACCTCAGCCTCCAAAAGTGTTGAGATTACAAGCATTAGTCATCGCACCTGGCTAGAAGATTACATTTTTAAGGCAGTCAATATTAATGGTACCCTGAATGGAGCATTATTGCTTTACTGTGCTAAATGTCTTCCAGAATTATTTCATTTAATTCTCTCAGCAATTTGAGGCAAGTACTCCCATTACCTCCATTTTACAGATAAAGAAACTGATAATTAGAAAGTTTAAGTAACTTGCTCAAGATCACTTTTAAGAGATCCTGACTCTTAACCACCATCTCACATTCCAACCTCCTAATCACTAGGCTATACTACCTCCCCTCAGACAAGACAGGAAACAACATCCCACAGGAATTTTCCCTGCTTGTATTTTTCTCTTTTTGTGTTTGTATTGTTCTCAGTACATCTGAGGTTTGTTTAGAATCCAAATAAAACAAACTATTCCTGACAAAATATATTAGTTGGCAGTAAATAGGACAGAGTCAAAAGAAAGGAAAGGAGTTAAGCTGAAGGTAAAATATTTGCTTACACCACCCTAATTAATATATTTAAATTGCTGCCAAGAAATTCTTGTTCTAAAGGCTAAAAATAAGTCAGTTAGATACAATTTAGTGCTATCCACTAATAAATAAAAATAATGGGCCTGGGCTGTGGTATCAGACATAAGGCACACAATCATTCAAACAGAATATATGCCAGACCCCCAATTCATGTATCAGTACATCTATTTCAAATGCTAGAATTCAGAAGAGCATGAACTTTCCAAATTAATGCTTACACCTAGGTTCTCCAGCTCACAGAGTGGAGATTTCTAGTAGCCTAAGGACTTCAACTCGAGAGTATGAATAGTGGTAAATCATTATCTAAATTCTTAGGAGAACCTTCTGGAGTCACGTTTATAGCAGTTTGCTGAGTCTAGTCCTGAGGAGTCCTACATATTCTGGAGTTAGAACTTAGGACTGGAGTTGCCTTGATCAGTCGAGAAGCCTCAATCACTCGCTATGGATAAAGGGCAAGACCTCAAGAACACCTCTATTTTTTCATCCCAGTGAAAAGCACCAGAATTATACATACTCTTTTTTCTTTGAGGTACCGTTCACTTTTAAGAGATAAAAGGTCAAATAATGAAGAAACTAAATTGATATCCTAAAGTGTTAATTTATTCCAAATAGAAAAAATAGTATTTATATTACATACAATGGAAAATTTCAATACTATTGCTCAACTCTAAGGTAAACAATAACTGCACTGGTATCAATGGGATTAATATGCATTCACTGACCAGAGGAAAGCTGGGAATTTCCATACTTCAAGAATATCATCTTGGTAAAAAAATGAAGCTACTAATAAGTTATCCTGATGAAAATACCCTTGAAAATTCACCCAAGTAAAGGTGTGCGTTCTGCAGACTACCCACTTTACTACAGTCTTGGAATTTTTTTTTTTTTTTAGATGGAGTCTTGCTTTGTTGCCCAGGCTGGAGTGCAATGACATGATCTTGGCTCACTGCAACCTCCCACTCCTGGGTTCAAGCGATTCTTCTGCCTCAGCCTCCCGACTAGTTGGGATTACAGGCACGAGCCACCATGCCTAGCTGATTTTTTTTATTTTTTATTTTTAAAGACAGAAAGTTTCTCTCTGTCGCCTAGGCTGGAGTGCAGCGGCATGATCTTGGCTGACTGCAGCCTCTACCTCCTGCGCTCAAGTGATCCTCCCATCTCAACCTCCTGGGTAACTAGGACTATGGAAGCACACTACTACACCTGGCTAATTTTTAAATTTTTTTTTGTAGAGACGAGGTCTCACTATATTGCGCAGGCTTGGCTCAAACTCCTGGTGGGCTCAAGCATCAGCATCCCAAAGTGCTACGATTACAGGTGTGAGCCACTGTGCCTGGCCTACAGTCTAGTTAATAATTCATTAATACTAAATGACAGTATTACTAAATGAAGACTAAAGTGTCTGAGAAAAACTTGAGTTTCAACTAGAAGTTATCTTGAACAATTAAGATAACAAAATTCCCATTTTTAGGAAAGAGATAATCTATCTTCTGTGCTCCCAAAACATTGCCTACCCCATAGCTATTCTCCTGGTGACACACAATTCCATAAAGAACAAACTGAGAAGAAAAACTATTTAATCAACAAGTATTATCTCATAGTATGTATCAGTAATACAGCCTACATGCCAAGCAGTGCTATACAAATTAATTTATTTTGACTGTGTTTCTATTGCTATCTGTTTGCATACTAACACAGCAATTGGTATAATAGTCATTGCAAACTGAACTGATAAATGATACCTGAAAGTAACTTTGTAGCAGGTTATTAGAAATTTTGCATGATACCCTGAAACTTCATTTGCTCATCTATTTGTTTGAAACATCTCACCTGATGTTTCATGTAAAGGAAACCAAGATCCAACCTTCCAAATGCTAGGGCATCTAGCTGGATAAATTATACTGCAATACTTACCTAGAGCTGTAAAATCTGAACCAGATTTGAACAGAGCTGATGCCAGGAGCTGAAACTGTTTAAGAAAGAAAAAAAAAAAAAAGCAGCAAATTAGCTGGCTAAGTGCACTGAAGGAAAATAACCTTCTATAACTTTGACCATTTATCAGCAACTACATATTTCAGAATATGTGTGACATAGGTCTATTCACCAAATAGTGGCAAGAAGAACACATTCAGATTACAGAATACAATGACTTTTCTATCAGGCTGCTATTATCATTTTCCAAAACACTGGGCCATTTCCTGGAATTATTTTATTTTTAAAATGTATTAAAGTATGTATTTATTAAGGAACAACAGCACAATAAAATAAAAAAGAAAATTGTCATTTGAATCTAACAGATATGATCAGATTGGTGCCCTGGGCTCTGTTACCGAATTTTTAGCATATACACATTCTCATCTCAAAATAAATGTAAGCCACTGTAAAATACCTGATGTCTCAGCTGTGTAAATCAAAATCTGAGAAAAAAAGCATGTATAGACCATTTCTAAATTACAACTTAGCTTGAGATTCCACAATTATATATAATCACGTTGTTAAAACCCAAAGGCCTTTTTTAATGGACATAATGTTGTAAATGCTTAGATTTCCAGGCTGTCAAAGTTAGTTTAAAACAGACAATGTAATTTAACAATGAAGAAACAGAGTAAGACAAAACTATTGCAACATTAGCAATTTAACAAATAGGCACAAAATAAAAAATCTGGAGAACTATTTATATTTATCTTGAATGAGAATGCAGGAAAAGAGGCAAATTAAAGGAATGAATTAAAGCAGACAAACTCCTCAATGGAGTTACTGGGTACTTCCCAAGACCTGAGCAGTTGATATCGCCAATTCCTCAGGATATATTTCACATCTATGTTTGCAGTCTTTAACATTTCAGGTATTAAGTCATACCAACATTTGTAAGCCCTGATGAATGGTCCTTTGAAGATCAGAAATTGTACAAATATTCCATAGGTATTCATCTAAGCAAGAGTTACGAAAATGGGGGGTAAAAAGAAAGATTTAAAACTGCATAGAAGTTCTTTACATATTCTGGGTATCAGTCCTCTGTCAGATATATCTACTGCAAGGATTGTTTAGTCTGTGGCTTGTCTATTTATTTATTTATTTATTTATTTATTTATTTTTTGAGGCAGGGTCTCGCTCTGTCACCCAGGTGGGAGTGCAGTGGCGTGATCATGACTCACTGCAGCCTTGACCTCTTGGGCTCAAGCAATCCTTCTGCCTCATTTTTTCATTTTTTTTTTGGTAGAGACAAGGTCTCACATGTTGCCCAGGCTGGTCTCAAACTCCTGGTATCAAGCAATCCTTCCTCCTAGGCCTCCTAAAGTGCTGGGATTACTGGTGTGAGCTACTGAATCTGGCAATATCTATTTATGTTTTTAACAGTCCTTTAATGAGTAGAAATTTTAACTCTTTTGAAGTCCAATTTATCAAGATTTTTCTTCAACAATTACTGCCTTTAGTTCACGTCCAAGAAATCTTTACCTGTCCCAATGTTGTGAAGATAATCTCCTGTTTTCTTCTCAAAGTCTTATTCTTCTGGATTTTATCTTAATGTTTCAGTGAAGAGTGAGAAAGGTTTGAGATATCCAGTTATTCAGTAGCATTTGTTAAAAACTTTCTTTTCCCTGTTGGACTTGGCACCCTGGTCAAAAAACAACTGACCACATATGTATGGGTCTACTTCTGGACTCTATTCTGTTGTACTGATCTATTTATCTATCCTTAAGCTAGTAGCACACTGTCTTGATTACTGGGGCTTTACGTAGAGTCCTGAAATCTGATAGTATAAGGCTTCCAATTTTTCTTTTTTCAAAATTGTTTTAGCTAGTCTAAAACCTTTGCATTTCCATGTAAATTTTACAGTGGTTTGTCTATTTCCTCAATGACAACAACAAAAACCAAATTTACACTGCATTAAAATAAAGGCCAATTTGGGGAAAATGGGCAGCTTTAAACAATTTTTATCGTTTCAGTCCATAAATATATATCTTCATTTATCAAGGTCTTCTTTAATTTCTTACAACAGACTCATTCTACCCATTTGATATTTCTCTTGCTAATATAAACTATGCTTTTCATTTTCTAATTGTTCTCTGCTAGTATAAAAATAATTGCTAATAATTACTTTTTTTTTTCTCCTGACTTCGTATTTTTGTCATCTTGCTAAATTCACTTGTCCTAGTATATTGTTTTGTAGACACCATGGGGTTTTGAATGTATATAACCATGTTATCTACAAATGCAAGCAAATTTACCTTACCCTATCCAATCTATATGCTTTTTATTGTTTTTTCTTTATTACACTAGCTAGTGTAATTCTGGTAGAATGTTGAATAGAGAGGCTGATGATAATTTCCTTGTCACAATCTTAGGGAAAAGGGTTTAATGTTTAACAATTAAGAATAGTCCTAGCTGTATGTTTTTCACAGGTGTCCTTTAGGAATTTAGATTTAAGAAGTTTCTTTTTATTCCTAGTTTGCTAAGAATTTTTATTCTGAATGAGTCTGAATTTTGTTAGATGCTTTTCTTCACTTACTAAGATGATCTATGGTTTTCCTTCTTCATTCTGTTAACATGGTGAATTACACTGAATTTTTTTTTAAATGTTAAACTAGCCATATACTCCTAGAATAAACCACCACTTAGTCATAGTACACTAACCTTTCAATATATTCCTAATTAACTAAAATTTTCCTAAGAAGTTTATATTTATGTTCATGAAAAATATTGGTCCATGATTTTCTTCGCTTGTAATGTCTCTCTTGGAATTTTATTTTATTCTAATTTATTCTGAGATAGGATCCCACTCTATCGCCAAAGTTCAGCATGCCGTGCTAGGATCACAGCTCACTGCAGCCTTAACCTCCCTGAACTCAGGTGATCCTCCCACCTCAGCCTCCAGAGGAGCTGGGACTACAGGCATGCACCACCACACCCAGCTAATTTTTTGTATGTTTTTGTAGAGACAGGTTTTTGCCATGTTGCCCAAGCTGGTCTCAAACTCATAGGCTCAGGCAATCCACCCCTCAGCTTCCTAAAATGCTGGGATTACAAGCGTGAGCCACCATGCCCTGCTTTTGTTGGGATTTTATATCAAAGTTAACCTGGCTTTATAAAAGGACTAAGGAAGTAACACCTTCCTCTAATTTCTAAGAGTCCATGTAAAATTGTATTTTTTTCTTCCTTCTTTAAATGGTTGATAAAATTTACTGCTATTATGGGCCTAGAGTTTTTTGTGTTAGAAAATTTTTTATTACAAATGTAATCTCTGTAGTAGATATGGAGTTCCTTAAGATTTTCTATTTCTTCTTGTGTCAGTTTTGGTAAACTGTGTCTTTTAAAGTATTTGTCAATTTCATCAAGTTGCTGAATTTGTCGATGAAGTTGTCCATACCCACTTTACTTTTAATATATGTAGGGTCTATACTGATGCCCTCTTTTCATTTGTGATGTTGATAATTTATGTTTTCACTTTTTTTCTTGGTGATATGGTTTGGATTTGCATCCTTGCCCAGATCTCATGTTGAATTGGGGGAGGGGTTTGGTGGGAGGTGACTGGATCACAGGGGCCGATTTTCCCCTTGCTGTTCTTGTGACAGTGAGTTCTCATGAGATCTGGTGGTTTAAACATGTGTGGTACTTCCCCTCTCATTGTCATTCTCTCTCCTGCCACCATGTGAAAAAGGTGCTTGCTTCCCCTTCACCTTCTGCCATGATTGTAAGTTTACTGAGGCCTCCCAGTCATGCTTCCTGTTAAGCCTGTGGGCCTATGAGTCAATTAAACCTCTTTTCTTCATAAATTACCCAGTCTCAGGTGGTTCTTTACAACAGTGTGAGAACAAACTAATACACTTGGTAAGTCTTGCTCGGGGTTTATCAATTTATTTACCTTTTCAAAAGGCCAACTTTTCACTTTTAACATTTCTCCATTGTTTGTTTCCTATTTCATGAATTTCTTATTTTCTACTTATTTGGGGTTGAATTTGCTCCTCTTTTCTAACGCCTAAGGTGAAAAATAAATTTTATTGGCTCTACATATAGGATAAGGAGAAAACTATTATCTTAACAATCTGATTAAATAAGTGGAACTGTATGTACTGGCCTAAGGATTTTAACACATACCAAGTGATATTACAGACCTCTTTCCCAAACTCTGGATTTAAATATCCAACAGTCACCTCAACATCTTAAGTTAGCTGTGTCATAGATATCTCAAACTGAACATTTCCAAATTTAAACTCCTGAATGCCAGTCAGGAGTCCCCACAAACCAGCTCCCTCAAGAACATTCTCACCTCAGTTGATAGTAACTCCATCCTTCCACTTTTTCAGGCCAAAAACTTTAGAGTCATTTCTTTCAAACACTAGATCTAATCTATCATAAAATTCTGTTGGTTCTATCTTTAAAATATATTGAGAATCTGCTCTATTTTACTTCTCACCGTTCTATCATTATTTTGGTCCGAGCTACAGTAACTCCTTGTTGCCCAGGCTGGAGTGCTGTGGCACAGTCTCGGCTCACTGCAACCTCCACCTCCCAGGTTCAAGTGGTTCTCCTGCCTCAACCTCCCCATTAGCTGGGATTACAGGCACCTGCCACCATGCCCGGCTAATTTTTTGTATTTTTAGTAGAGATGGAGTTTGACCATGTTGGCCAAGCTGGTCTTGAACTCCTGATCTCAGGTGATCCACCCACCTCAGTCTCCCAAAGTGCTAGGATTATAGGCTGAACCACTGTGCCTGGTCCAATACTTACTCAGTTCTAATGTGCTATATAATTTGCTTCTTTAACGTTTATTGTCTTTCTCTACTAAGATGTAAGCACCTCCTGGGCAGGGATCTTGTTTGGTTTGCTGATATAGCTCCTCTGCCTAGAATGCCTGAACTATTATCGGGAATTGATACACATCTGTTAAATGAATGACACCAGTACTCTGGAAACTCTGCAGAAGTGTAATGAATACAAAATGTGTTATTGTAGCTGAAAACTTATTCTCATTCCTTCCCTATTACAGAAGTCTTCTCTGAAAGTGGTATAATTGACTTAGGCATCCTTTTCTCAAGCCTTTTCTAGAAAAAAATATATTTTTTATAAGATTTATTATAAGTTCGGCCGGGCGCGGTGGCTCAAGCCTGTAATCCCAGCACTTTGGGAGGCCGAGATGGGTGGATCACGAGGTCAGGAGATCGAGACCATCCTGGCTAACACGGTGAAACCCCATCTCTACTAAAAATACAAAAAAATTAGCCGGGCGTGGTGGCAGGCGTCTGTAGTCCCAGCTACTCGGGAGGCTGAGGCAGGAGAATGGCGTGAACCCAGGAGGCGGAGCTTGCAGTGAGCCGAGATAGTGCCACTGCACTCCAGCCTGGGCGACAGAGCAAGACTCTGCCTCAAAAAAAAAAAAAAAAAAAAAAAAAAAGATTTATTATAAGTTCATCACCAATTCAGAACCCATGTTCTGAAGACTGAAGGAAGCAAAAAACATTTTTTTGTTATATAGTTGATAGTTGTCAATGTCCTGACAACAGGCACAATGATGATGATCATAACAACTGTGAAAAAAAAAATCTAAAAAACACTTTTCGTGTTTTGAGACTTAAATGAGAAAGTCATTTAATAACATGAAATTTTTGTAAAACATATAAACAGAACAAAAACAAGTTACTATAGGAAATGAAGAGCAGTAAGGCCCTTCTCAATGAGTGGAATGATTTCCTACAATGAAAGTGAAGATCTACATGCCTCACTGATAAATATCATCAGTATACATGTGAACCGTCACCAGAGAATTTCTTCCCCACAAACGGACTGTTTTAAAAGTCAAATCTGTTCACACATTAAAACAAAATAATAGTATTACAGACCAGTTATTCTCAATGTCAGGAATGTTTTCTGTTTTTTAAGAGCAGACAGAAGAGAATCTTAGTGTGAGGGCATTGTTTTAAAAAGTGGGGTGATTCTGATGCCAACATACACACATACACACACGCGCGCGCGCACACACACACACACACAACCATTTCTTTCTAACTTCTACTAGGGTTCACCAACTCTTGCTAGATTAAGCTTTTATGAAATGGAATGGAAGTTGGTGGCATACAAACTCCTAAGTTGTTACTACTTTAAAAAGAAGAAAAAGAGAAACCAGCTACCAAAATTTTAAAAATGGCTCAAATGAACTTGAGATACCTCCCTGTCCTGTTTTTTTCCCATCAGTTTAACTTTAAGAACAAACTGTCTTGTTTTCTTTGGCCTAGTTGCAGCTCACACAGCTGAAATTATTTACTTTGAAATATTTTGTTTTGGCTTCAAAAAATAAGGAAAAAATGATTGTTCCCAGTTACAGCCATTTTACACAGAATATGGAGAAAACACAAGGAAATCTATGCATAACTCTCAAATGTATGGCCTAACAAAATTAACATTAACGGACTCTTCACAACTAAGTACACTTATAAGTCATAAAAGATTAAATCAAATATATTCTGCCACTTGACAAAACTATAATTATTTCTCCTATTTCCACAGTATCATCAATTGACTGAAGACAAACATATTCTGCCACTTGGCAAAACTACAATTATTTCTCCTATTTGCACAGTATCATGAACTGACTGAAGACTGAAGGAAAGACAATTAACTGTCCCCCTTCATGGGGGTTCTAAAGTATGTTCTGCAGATTCTCTACCTAGTGAAGGGCTGTAATCAATATCGAGAGACTTAGGACTTAATTTTATAGTAAGAAACTATGAAAGAGTACCTCTTATGGTGCTGAAGGCACGGAACCTCTATTGCTTGAAAGTACAATAAACCTGGAGCCTGAAAGTGATTCGACATTAAATCTGACACCTGTGTCAATGCTCAAGCATGCCAGGCACAGCTTGATACTGCTATTACAAAGCCAAAGCAAGGCAGCAGCTAACAGGGAAAGAGACCTAAGGGTCAGAACTACATATAATCAGCACAAATTCTGTGAGTGGAAGGCAAATGCACTGCAGTTCAGATATTGCTAGATGAACAAGGACAGCTGGTAAAAGGAAAAAATGACAAAAAGAATCTCAGATATTAGCGGAAAGAGAGCGTATGAAACCACAAAAATCATTGCAGGCATATTCACACACCATGGATAAGCAAACATGTTCTTAAGGATATAAAATCTTTAGAAACAGTTGTTTCTATCTCAATGTTATGTAACAAAAAACTGAAAAGTAATCATTGGCTAACTGATTTCTCAATCTTAGCAACTAGGAATGAATGAAATTAGTAGCCTACAGACAAACTATACTGCTACAACATTCACATAACTAAATATTAAGGCACCAAGGATTCTAACTCCCACCAATCTCTCTTCATTTTCTTCCTAAGCAACAGGGGATTTTTCTTTCCTCTCTTGGGGGATCTAAACTATCAACAGAAAAGTTTATATTGAACCATTATGTAATCCTTAAGTAAAATAATCATGGGACTATGGACAAAGTAAAAATTTCTATTTGCTTTCCAAAACACAAAACTAAGTTAAAACTTTATACCCGATAATCCTTTTCTGAATGGACCAAGGGTTTTTGGTGACTTGAATATTATCACATGAAAACATGCCTATTCAATTTTTATTTCACCGGCTCTGTGACATTTTAAAGATATTGATGTCATCATATTTTCTTCATTTTCCTTTACACACTCAAGAGCAAAATCATTAAATATGTTAGGAAGACATTTAAAAATGCAACTTCTGAAATTTATTACCACCTTTCTTTACCTCTTTTGTCTCTTCTGGGTCTGAATGATCCACAGTTATATAAAGATCATTTTGCAAATATTTCAGAGCACTAAGGGGATCCATTTGGGCCTTTTCTTCAAACCTAGAAAATGTAAACAAGAATAATTATCTGGAGTTATGACAAAATATCAGAAATGTCTTTCAGACCTAGAATAAAAATACACTGTTACACTGCGTATGAGTTGTTCTAGATATCTAGAAAACGTCAGTTTAGGAATCCGGAAGTAACAATACTGCCATGTAGACAGTGTAGGCGTGGAGCTCTTGGAAATGTAATAGTAATGCCGGGTGGTCACAGGCAGCTGTGGTGCTAGAGACTGGGTAGGAGCATTTCCTACTCTTCTCTTAAAACTACAAGGCAGGACTGAACCAACTACCAAACAAAGTGAATATGCTACATATTTTATAAAACAGAACTTCAAAAAATCTCAATGTGCTTCATCCAAAACTAGTAGACATAAAAATAAAAACACTTGCTTTGATTTGTATGTTTTCTAATGGAGATGCTTAACAGATACCTTGGAAACTGAAATAAGCAGGGTATCTTTAAATAAGTATCATTAACACTGATTACTTTTAATGAGATTATGTCCATGTCTCAGTCAGTAAAAACAACTGCGGCAACCACTTCTCAAGCATTTGTAATATGCTAGACATTGTATTGAGTATTTTACATGTACCACTTCATCTATCCTCACAATAATGCTATGATGATGATCTATTTTATCACCATTTATCACAAAAAACATGAAAACAGGGTGCTGTGGCTCATGCCTGTAATCCTAACACTTTGCGAGGTCAAAGTGGGTGGACGGCTTGAGCCCAGGAGTTTGAAATCAGCTTGGCCATCATGGCAAAACCCCATCTCTACAAAAATCAGCCAAGTGTGATGGCGTGCCTACAGTCCCAGCTACTCAAGAGTCTAAGGTGGGAGGATTGCTTGAGCCTGGGGGTGCAGTTAGCCATGATCGTACCACTGCACTCCAGCCTGGATGACAGAGTGAGATCCTGTCTCAAAAAAAAACAAAAACAAAAACAAAAAACCCAAAATGAAAAACTGAGGTGCAGAGAATGAATCTGGATGAGCTCTCCTAAACAACAAAAAACTGTATGTATCTATATATCTATTTGAAAAAGATAACGTCTCTGTTATACCATAATTACATATAGATTTATTTCTAATAAGTTGGTATGCTTTTCAAAATATACAGACAAGGAAAAGAGGAATTTCCTTTGAGTAGGAATGGCTATGAAGAGCCTTTCACGATGGCATTCAGGTTGATGGCATCCTCGGTGATAGGGTATCTGTACTTCAGGCAGGGGCAAAGACTAGCAAAGTATTACAGCTCTCTTGTACCAGGCAGTACCGTAAGAGTGACAGCCAGGCTTACAGCCTTCAGATGAGAGTCCTTTAGGTAAAGACCATGTTACTCTACCATCTTGTCCACAACAGATTAGATTAGACCAAGGTTTTGGTACCCACACTTTGATTAGCAGTTTATAAAGTGGTTTGGCAGAATTCTTCCTAATAGGGACACTCTCCCCAGGAAAGGCTAAGAAGATTCTTTCTCTTGGATAATCTGAATGTGAGACATATAAGGACATGTAAAGAGCAGACAGAAATAGAGAAGGCAGTAAACAGAAGCCATGAGATGGCAGATTCTGTCTGTCCGTCCACCCATCTATCTATCTATCTATCTATCTATCTATCTATCTATCTATCTATCTATCTATCTATCTATCTGTCTATGCCTCTATCTATGCCTCTATCTATGCCTCTATCTATCTATGCCTCTATCTATCTATCTATCTATCTATCTATCTATCTATCTATCTATCTATCTATCTACCTACCTACCTACCTGTCTACCCATCCATCTATCTATCTATGCCTCTATCTATCTATCTATCTATCTATCTATCTATCTATCTAGGCCATGAGGTTGGGAGAAAGTCGGCAGTAGTCAGTAGAACAGGACAAGCAGATGGAGAAAGAAGCAGACAGAGGTACAAGGAAAAGCTACAGTAGCACCCAGCTACTAGAATTGTTCCAGTATCCTAAACAATTCTCCATCCAGTTTCACTGTTCAAATGCTGAGAAGGTGCCTTAATTCCCTGAATAATCTAATAATAAATTCTTTTTCAGCTGAGGTATCCAAAGCATGGCATTATCTTTTACAACCTGAAATAACCTAACCAACACACACATACAATCCCATATCCAGTAAAGAGATCAGCTTCCTGAAAGTTATGTTTTCCACCTTCATTTTCTGAGCTATTTTTGGCTAGCAAGAACTTATCACAGACTTGTGTCTGTAGCCTAGAATCGTATTTTAATCAACAGTTCTGCCCTGTTCCTAAGTGAACAGAAATTAATCCTATCACAATTTTTTTTGCCCATTTCTACCCACAAATCATCATCAAGTTTGGAAACCTGAATGTCATATGAAAAAATAATAGTGGTATTTTATTTATTACATCACATGACATCAGTAAGAACAAGGAGATACTTCCTTGGCACACAATATACTTCTTTCTCTCCTTCTAAATTTATATTCTAACTAAACAGAATAATTGTTTCCAATTAAGAACAACAACAAAAATAAGCCAGTCTAGCAGTTAGTACAAGCTCCCATATTAAAAAAAGAAATCTGCGTAACATTTGAAAAAGGCAATTTTTGTGTTCTACCCAATTCATAGACACAAACTTCTTTCTATTCTGTCTATAATGTAGCGATGTCCCTCAAATTCTTGAATTTACCTAACAGCTTGGTAGAGAAAAAGGTCTAAAATAAGCCTTTTATTGTCAGTTTGAATTGGCAGTTGACAAGATTCTCAAGATGCCCTAAGAGTCATCCTTGACTGCTCTCTTTCTCTCATACCCATATCAAATCCATCAGGAAATTCTATTAGCACAATCTCCAAAGCTTATCCAGAATGTTAAGGTGCCTTCTTGATCTCTTGTGGAATGCCTCTTCCTCTGCCTGTCCTTCAAATGGTGGTGGTCCTCAGAGAATACCCAGCAACCCTTCACTCTTCTTGCTCACCCCGAGCAAGCTCCTTCTCCCCGTGACTCACAACTGTAATGTCAGGCCAAGTCTTTTCACCAAATGTTCAGATGGCCTCCACTTGCATGTCTTACAGACTTCTCAAACCTAAAGTGCCCCAAACTGAAATAATCTTTTCCAACACATAAACCTGTTGTTTCTAAAGAATTCCCCACCCGAGGGAAAGCAGCCACGAGTTTTACCCAGTTCTTCTGGAAGAAAATACAGAATGATTTTTATAAAATATAAGCCTGAATGTGTTACTCCCCTACTTAAAATCTTTCAATCTCCCCTAAGAGTAAAAGCTGAAGGCCCCTTACAAGCTGTCCCTTTCCTAGTACCTTCAACCTCATTTCTTACCACAATCACCTCACTCATTCCACTTCCACCACGCTTCTTCTCAATTCACTCCTCAAATTATTCAGGCATTTTTTTAACCTCAGAGCCTTGACTATTACCTGTCTAGAACACTCCCCACCCCACCAGACAGCTACATGATTCAGTCCCTCTTGTCCCTTAAGTTTCTATTCAAATGCCATCTTCACTGTGCAGTCTATCCTGATATTCTTATTTAAAACTACATTCCCACCTCCCTCACCTGTATAAACAATAACTCAATCTGTTTCTTTTCATAGTACTCACCATCTAACATGTAATATAAATTCCGTATTATGTTTACTGTTAGTCTGCCTTCTTAAGAATGGAAACTTGAGGGCAGAGTTTTGTTCATTTTCTTCATTGATACATATGTATATATGACAGTTAAGCGGTGAGCTCTGGAATCAGAATGCTCAGGCTCAAGTCCTGGCTCTGCCACATAATATACAGGGTCTAGCATAAAGTAATTTCCAGGCTGGTCTTGAACTCCTGGCCTTAGGCAATCCTCTTACCTCTGCCTCCCAAAGTGCTGGGATTATAAGCATGAGCCACTGCACCTGACCCTAAAGCAAATTTTTATTACCATGTAACACTACAGTAACCAAAAGGACAGAAATCCTTTTCTGCATTTTTTAGTAATTTATTACCTTCTAGGCTAAAAAGCAAACATGACTCAGGGTGGGGGAGGGTGTGTGTGTGTGAATGTATATGTATATATGAAAATGCTTGATTAAATGATTTTGCAATTAAATAATAAAGGTGATATAAAGCCACAAGCCTATTTTGAAATTGTATTGTGAAACATCAAATTAGGAAGATATAGTATAGTCAACTATATCATCACATTCACTGTTAAGAGAGTTATCAAGAGCTCAGGCACGTGCCATTAAGCTAGAACTGATCTAATTTGTAGTTAGCTTTGAGTTACTTCAATGTAGGCATGTCACCTTCACAGAAATTATTTTCCATTTTTTAACAGTAGCAAAATTTCACTTGTTATGTTTTTATAAATTTTTAGCATCAATATCTATATTTTGTATCTTCCTTTGAAAAAGGAAAGCAAAAATAAGTAGAACAGGGCATTTACAAAATTCATGATCTTCGTAGTATTTACAGTGTCATTATTAAATGTGCCAAGAGAAAGTTCTATCTCCAAAGCTAGGTAATACCGACAATAGCTGATAATGTTAATTAAATGTTTTCAGTGAATTATTTTCATACCTGTGTTTTCTTATGAGGTACTTGCAATGCCTCAGTAAATAATCTTTTGAAGGTCTACACAACTTCAGTGACCAGAAGTCATCTAATCTCATCTTTGGAGAGCAAGATTTTCCTGGATTCCCACCAAATAAATAATGAACCTATAATAAGCAAAATAAGCCAGACTTTAAAAAATGTATGCATACCCAAGATATTTTAGTAGCAGTGCATAATAGGTTAACTTCCTGAGCCTATTTAAATAAAAAATTAAAAATTATATTGCATTTTTACCAAAACCTTCTCTCGATTTTTCTCGTTTCTATTTTACTTTAAAGCACCATGGCTACTTAAAAAAACTGCATGTATGCTAAAATGAGTTATGTTACCACAATTACAATGATAGTGGAAGGCATGAAACAAAAACAATGATAGGAAGAAGCTAATCCATGATATTATTTGCTAAGGACAAAAAATAATGGGGATAAAATTAATCAACATATTGATCATATAACAAATATCTTAAAAATTCTGACATAAATGCTCAATCACTAAAAGTTAACAGTCAAGTCAACAGGTCAACTAGAAACTTTAAAAAATTTTAATATCTTAATTTTGCTTTAACTGAAATGCCAAATATTAAATGGCACATATAATTTGTGAAATAACATTAAAAACATTATTTCATAATTCAATACCAAAAATGAAATGCAAAAGGAATTTATGATGATTTCACTATTACATTAATCAGAGTTATCTGTTCCTCAGATAACTTTGGAAGATAAAACAGTGAAGAAACAGAATCACTTTCATAAGTGGTAGAAGTGAGAGTATAACTGCCTAAATTTATTGCATTTGAATGTTTTTCTGTACTTATGCAAAAGCATTTAAATATTTAAATATTTTAATTACAATTAGTGTATAAATTTATTAAATTTAAAATATTTCCTAAAATGTTAAAAACATTTATATTCATTGGTGTTTATATAATAGAGTAATTATCCCTATCCTATAGATGGAAATTCATTTACTCCTTAAATTGAGAGGTTATAAAAGAAACGGCTTTTACTCACTCCCATGGTAGCTTTTACCTAAAGGTCTCAAAGTATATCATGTAGAACTTAAATAATCATCCGTGGCTTAACAGAAAGAATTGGTCTCTGTCAGTAATTTACTATATAATCTAAGTCCGATCACTAAAGTACATGGTTAAGTTTAAGGGAGAAATAAAGAAATAACTCTCAACACTATGACACTAAAAATTCACAACACAAGACCATTTCACAAGGCTGATTTAAAAGATATATCACTAGTATATCAGGAAAATTAAGATAAAAAGACTGCTTACACAATGGGAAAATCTAAAACCAAAAACCATGTTATATCACAGAACAAGGTACCTGAATGCTGACAACTGCACATCTTTTACTTGGATATTCACATTGTAGAAACAATAGGCTATGTCATATCTCTAGAGCTATACAGCTAAGAAGCTGCCACTGACTATTTCCAAAAAAGGAAAAGTACCAAGAATTATAGACTATGTAAAAATGCTTATTCTCTTAAGGAATTTTAGGGAGAAGTGATATTGAGTGTTTAATATTCTATTGAATGTCTACTATGTATTTTAACTTTTTACTCAAATCCAATTTAAAACAATCAGAAAGATATATTTGGGGATTAATTCAGACAGTAGGCCATGGAAAGTTTACAGGTCAATGTAGTTAGGATACCTTGTGTAGCTCATCGTATACAAGCTGATGGGCAAACCTTGGACATGGTTCTTCTTCCTGAAGACTTTTAGTTGGATTATCCTTTGCAGCTTGATCATTCTTATAGACACAAGACCTGCAAGACACTGCTTTTAAGGCATTCTACCTTAGAGAATTAGCAGCAAAGATAATACAACTGTAGCAAGTAAATTAATTGCATGTCTAACTACTAACAAAAAATTTTAGAAATATGTTCACACCAAATATTAAAGTTCTAGTTACTCAGGCTGGGCGCGGTGGCTCACGCCTGTAATCCCAGCACTTTGGGAGGCTGAGGTGGGTGGAACACGAGGTCAGGGCTTCGAGACCAGCCTGACCAACATGGTGAAACCCCATCTCCACTAAAAATACAAAAATTAGCTGGGCGTGGTGGCGGGCGCCTGTAATCCCAGCTACTCAGGAGGCTGAGGCAGGAGAATTGCTTGAACCCGGGAGGTGGAGGTTGCAGTGAGCCGAGATTGCGCCACTGCACTCCAGTCTGGGCGACAAAGCGAAGACTCCATCTCAAAAAAAAAAAAAGTTCTAGTTACTCATAAAACACTCTGAATTTGTTAGAACTGAGTTCTGAAGTTCTTTTCATGTCCATTAAATAGCTCACGTATCCTACTTTTTGTTATGAAATACAAACAGCATACATGAAAGCTCAGACTAAAGAAAGAGACGCTATCTTGTCTATGTATGTACAATAAAAAGATGTACAGTATACACTGCTGTCATTTGACCATAAATAAATGTCCTATTTAGAAAATAATAAATTCCTTAGCTGCAGAGCACTACTCTCCATTATGAAAGGAGAAGTTCTCTGAAGTGCTTCTGTTATGTACAATATTCACTTATGGAGCAATCACAGAATGTCAGAGCTGGATCCCTGTTTTCCCAAAGCAAAATGGGCAGCACCAGTTCTGTGGGATGCTCTATGACACAAAAGTCATGGTTTGGAAATGCTAAGTAATACTGTCCCCTCCCTGCTATAGTCAAGCCTCTTAGTTTTATGAAAACTAAGATCTGGGAACATTAAGAAAAAAAAGCATTGTTCTCAAGTTCACACAGAACTAGACTAGAAGAGAACAGAACCTAGACTAAAATACAGTTCTCTTGAGTCCCAGACCAGGCACCATCTACTACTTGAAAAACACAGAGGTAAAATCCATTCACTGAACATCACTGTATACACAGGTACTGATACTAATTTTTTGTATTGACTTTTAAATGTACAATGTCACAAATTAACATAAGACTCTTTTTCTCTTATTTTGAATAAACCAACAACCTCAAATAACTGCTACATTGGGATTGCAGCAGAGACAAGAGTTCCTTACCAACTATTCCTCACAATGTCATAAATCCAGAATGAATTTCTAACATTTTCTTCCCTCTTTTCCTTATCTTTGCTGAGTCCAGATAAGACATGTATTTCATTCAGTTCTGGATCAATAGTTGCTCTCTGTGTAAATCCTGTCATTGGAACTACAAATTAAAGAAAAAAAAAGATGAAAATACTCACTTTAGATAGTTTAGTATTTACTTTCTTAATTCTTTCTTTGTTTATTTTTATTTATTTTTTTTGAGATGGAGTTTCACTCTTGTTGCCCAAGCTGGAGGGCAATGGCGCCATCTCGGCTCACTGCAACCTCTGTCTCCCGGGTTCTCCTGCCTCAGCCTCCCGAGTAGCTGGAACTACAAGCATGCACCACCACGGCTGGCTAATTTTGGATTTTTAGTAGCGATGGGGTATCTCCATGTTGGTCAGGCTGGTCTCGAACTCCTGACCTCTGGTGATCTGCCTGCCTCGGCCTCCCAAAGTGCTGGGATTATAGGCGTGAGCCACTGTGCTTGGCCTATTTTTTTTTTTTAAGAGACAGAGTTTCACTCTATTGCCCTGGCTGAAGTACATTGGCACAACCATGACTCATTGCAGGCTAGAACTCCTGGGCTCAAAGAATCCTCCTGCCTCAGCCTCCCAAGTAGCTGGGACTATAGGCATGCACCACCACACCCAGCTAATTTTTGGATTTTTTATAGAGATGGGGTCTTGCTACA
Organism: Chlorocebus sabaeus; assembly: GCF_047675955.1. Lineage (NCBI taxonomy): Eukaryota > Metazoa > Chordata > Mammalia > Primates > Cercopithecidae > Chlorocebus > Chlorocebus sabaeus. The sequence goes on along the minus strand of NC_132924.1, from coordinate 104,447,493 downwards.
TTGCCCAGGCTGGTCTCAAACTCCTGGCCTTAAGCAATATTCCTGCCTCATCCTCCCAAAATGCTGGTGTTACAGGCATAAGCCACCACACCCTGCCCCTACTAGTTTCTCTTGAAAATATCAATACACCTTTATTCTGCTCTATGTGTCCACGTACTTAACTTCTAACACACTACATAACTTTTTAATTAAACAATAAACAATTACATATTGCCTTCTCCTTACTCTATGAGCTCCACAAGCAAAGAGGCCGTTTTGCTCACTATTTTGTTCCCAGTATCTAGAAAAGTGCCTGGAATATAACAATTACTAAATGATTTGTGGAAAGACTAAAGGAATGTCAATTGCCAGCTACAGGGAAAAAAGCAGCAGGAAGAGGTATGCAATATAATCATTTTTACATAAGCAAGGAAAGCATATACTTTAATTAACTGATTTATTATCTGGGACAGTTCTAATTTGATAGTAGAGATTAAATATTCAAATCTTGACCTGGGGAAAAAAATTTGACAAAGGGGAAAAAAATTTGACAAAAGGTAAAGCACAGAGTTGCTTAATAAGGTCAGAGTCATTGAAAATATCTGTTCATAACATACAATAACTTCCAAAAAATAAAATTTAATATTCTGGGCCAGGTACAGTGGCTCATGCATGCAATATCAGTGCTTTGGGAGGCCAAAGTGGGAGGATCACATGAGGCCATGAGCTCAAGACCAGACTAGGTAACACAATGAGACCTTGTCTCTATAAAAATTAAAAATCAGCCAAGTGTGGTGGTGTGCACATGTAGTCCTAGCTATCTGGGAGGCTGAGGTGGGAGGATCCCTTGAGCCCAGAGTTGGAAATTGCAGTGAGCTATTATCGTGCCATTGTACTCTAGCCTGGGTGACAGAGTAAGACTCTGCCTCTAAAGCAAATAAATAAATAAATAAATAAATATTCTGGGGTATAATATGCCATTTTGTTTTCCTGAGTGGCTTAAACCCCCCAAAGTTAATAATGCTGTATTTTTCTAAGAAGCCTATTAAATAAATGATCATTCTGCATTATCCAATAACCTGTAAAACACTGATATGGCATATGCCAAATTTTCTTATTTTTATTTGAAAATATTATTTGAAATACAATTCCATATATATAAAGTGCATATTATGAACTCAGCTACTTCACAAATAATTGTCATGATCTAAAACAATGTCATTGTTTTAACATTTCTTTTACCCATGAACAATTATCATATGCTCAAAAAGCTAAACAAATATCAGACTGAAGTGAAATATTTATGTCAACCTAGAATACTATGTATGGTAAGAGATGCCAGCCATATTGATCTTGGTCTTCTTTATCTACTTTAGTGGGACCAAATAATCCAGTATTTATTTTTTCCCAATCTACCTTAAATTCATGTGTCATTTTACATTCTTATTTGATAAATTTGGGACATTTTAAGGACTATCCAAATGCATTCCACAGTAACTATATTATAAAATTATACACACACACACAACATATAATTTGTATACATACATACACGATATTTATATGTATACACAAACATATATCAACCTGATCTTAATAACAGCCTACGCCCTCATGCCACAGTCTTTTGTGTATGTAAAGTCTGGTACAGTCAAACGTCCATATCCCTGGGTTCTGTGTTCAAGGATTCAAACCACTACAAATTTAAAATATTAAAAAAAAAAAAAACCCAAACAAAAACCAAAACCTATAAATGGCTGCATCTGTATTGAAGATGTACACACTTTTTTCTTGTCATTATTCCTTATGACAACTATTTACATAGCATTTACACTGTATCAGGTATTATAAGTAACCTAGAAATGACTTAAAGTATAGGAGCGGATGCGCATAGGTTACACCATATCACGGACTTGAGCATCTGAGGATTTTGGTATCCAAGGGAGGTCCTGGAACCAGTCCCTCAAGGATGCCACGGGACAACTGCCTTTTCTTAATAAGGCATGGTAAACTTTCAGAGGCGATGTGCTCAGGTTCTGACCTCTATTCCTCAGATAACTTTGGAAGATAAAACAGTGAAGAACTGGAATTACTTTCATAAGTGGTAGAAGTGAAGGGTATAACTGCCTAAATTTATTGCACTTAAATTTCTTTAGATAACTTTGGAAGATAAAACAGTGTAGAACTGGAATTACTTTCATAAGTGGTAGAAGTGAAGGATATAACTGCCTAAATTTATTGTATTTAAATTTATTTTGTCTTAGTAGTGAGTCTTTGAATTAAAAATTTAATAACATGGCTTGGCAAACTATGGCTTGATGTGGCCTGCTCAGGGTAAAATCAGGCAATGTCCATTCATTTACATGTTGTCTACAGCTGTTTTCACCTACAATAATCACCAGAGCCTATAACTCACCAGAGATAAAAGATGTAAAACTTCCAAATAAGTCATCGAATACAAAGAGGAGAAGTAGATTGTGAGGAAGACTTCCGTGGAGAGCTTCTAATAAGGACATAGGGGCCTGAATAAGAATGACAGCAGAGCTTAAAGTAACTCCTAATCTTTACTTTGTTAATTATACAGGTTCCCAACTTGTGTGCCTATTCTCAGCTTATGCATTCTGTAAGAAAGCTTGGTTGACAGTATGTGCTGTGCACTTGTACAAGACCTTGATCAGTGTCTCATTTATGAGAGAAGCCTACTGGAAAAAGAGACCTATACATTGTAAAAGAAACCACTGTTAACTATCTTTCTTAATTGATACAGTCCTTTATTCATAAATGTTAAAGTTTAGACATGAATTATAGACATACGAGGAAAAAAAATCAACAGTGCAAAAGAGAGGGACCTAGATGAACAAATAGAACAACTGGGAGAAGACAAATCACAGAAAAGAAAATAACTCGGGAGCGGGGGGGACCCATCAGTATCTTTGAAGAGATTAAAGAGAATATTCCATGTGCAAAACAAGAATAAGCTACCATAAAAAGGAGCAGGGACTACGAAAAGATACTAAAAAGTAAAACTATGACCAAAAACTTCAAACGACAGAATGAAAATACAGACATAGTTAGAAACAAAGTCAGCGGTCTCTAGATAAAACTGATAAATCACCAGAATAAAGAGCAAAAAGATAGAAATGATGAGGGAAAAGTTAAAGGACACAGAGGATATATCCATCGAAGTCAAATTATCTGAAAAAAAGACCAGAAGGAAAGAAAAAATAATGTAGCAGAAAAAATAAAAAAAGTTTCCCTGAACTGGGTGTCCTGTTTGAAAGAGCCCACTGCAAGCTAGGCATGTTTAATTTAAAAAGATGGTGCACACATACATCTATATCTGTGTTTAATTTTTTAAAAAGATGATATACAGATGTACATCTCTACCTTAATACGAAACATTAAAACTCCAGGAAAAGAAAAATTCTAAAAGCTTCCAAAGAAGGAAACAGCAGATTACTATATATAGAGGAATAAAAATCAAACTAACATGACACCTTGTCAGGGGCTCAGAACACAATACACTCTGGCATGCTAAGTACTTTGAACTAAAGAACACTGGAAGGCCTCAGAGCAGCTTCAGTACCAAGTTCTCTCTCACTTCTTTTGCCCTCCTGCCTCTCTTCCCTCATTCTCCCTAGAAGTGAGTCATCAAATCAGAATTCCTCTTCCCCAAGGTGGGTCATAAAAACTAGAACCTCTTTTTCCCAAAGTCAGTCTAGACTTTCAGATTCTAAAAACTTGAATTACTGATCCAACTTTCCTCTGCCTTTCTGTCTAGGAGCTGGCCATAAAGAAATTCTGTGACCCACCCTTGTCTGATGGTAGGTCATAAGACCCTTCTCTAGCAGGGTCCTGCCCCATACCCAGGAGGAAGAAATGCTACACAGAGGGGCCAAGAAGAATCCGAACAGACAGGCCTTGATGGGTTTCACCACCTCAGTCTATCTGCATTAAATCATAGCCATTTACCAAATCACATTGCTAACCAGCTGTTCATTCTTCATTAAATCTTAGCATAAAAATGGACAGTTTTCCCTGTATCTTTGGGTCATTTCTTCTGAAGGCTCGCATGCCACATGAAACTTTGATTAAATCAATTTGTTATGCTTTCTCGTTAACCTGTCTTTTATTATAGGCATGTCAACCATGACTCTTATAAGGGTTGAGGAAAAGTATCACAACTCTTTTGGCCCCTACAACTTATCAGTAACAATGAATGCTAGAATACAATGGAATAACAACTTTAAAATTCTGAGAAATATAAAAAGATACGGAACCAACCTTCCATTTCCAGTTAAACTAGCAATCTTAACGAGGGCAAAATAAGGGAATTTAAGTTCATACATATGACTAGATATATACAAAAAACAAAACAAAACAAAAAAACAAAAAAACTTCTTTAAGGAGATACTCCAACAAAACAAAAAAAGGAATCCAAGAAAGAAGATGACATGAGATATAAGAGACGGTGGAACTGATATATGACACAGGAAAGGAAAGTTAGAAAACCAAGATCCATTAACTCTTGAGCCTTGTACATGACATTTTAGTGTTAACAATATAGAAGAGTTTCTTCTCTATATTCTAATCACAATACCTGAATTTATATAGTGTCCCATTTTCCCCTTCCGCCATGGTTCCATGACCTAGAATATTGGTCCTAGTGTTTTTCTTCAGGCAACAAAAAATTTTGATCACCATTTACCACATACTTCTAGCATTTCCTAGATTCAGTTTTCACTGAGTCCTGCTCCCAGATGGGTTTCTATTGTGGGTCTCTATATGGTAAATGTGCTAAGGTAAATATGCCTGAGAATATTTTATGTCACCCTCACATCTCAAAGTTAGGAAGATTTAAATTTCTTGGTTCAAAGTTGTTTTTCTTGGCTGCTTTTAAACTTTATCCTTTTTTCTCATTCCACATTGCTGTTCAACTGTCACATGTCTATGTTCTTGTTCCCTTATAGGTCATCTGCTTTTTCTCTCTGAAATCTTTCAGCATTTTCTCTCTGCTAATCTTAATTCTACTTTAACCTGCTTATGTACGTGCTTTCCCTTATTTGTTCTATTTGGTACACTATGAGCTCTTTTGCCTATCTGAAGTCTTTCATCATTTTTGAATTTTAGGAAATGTATCTCCATTATTTCTACAATTATTTCACCTACTTTTTTTTGGAGACAGAGCTTCACTCTTGTTGCCCAGGCTGGAGTGCAGTGGCACAATCTCAGCTCACTGCAACCTCCGCCCGTGGGTTTAAGTGATTCTCCTACCTCAGCCTCCCAAGTAGCTGGGATTACAGGCATGCACCAGCAAGCCTGGCTAATTTTTGCATTTTTAGTAGAGACAGTGTTTCAATATGTTGGTCAGGCTGATCATGAACTCCTGACCTCAGGTGATCCACCCATCTTGGCCTGCCAAAGTGCTGGGATTACAGGTGTGAGCCCCCATGCCTGGGCTTAAATTTTTATTTTTCTTTTCTTCTGGAATTCCTTTTAAGATGTTGGTACTTGTACAATTCTCTATCTTTCTTAGTTTTTCTATTCTATTTTCTATTTCTTTATCTTTTTTCCCTGCTTTTTCCTGGGAAAGTGCTCTAATCTTCCAATTGATTCATTCATACCATCCTACTTATATTTATTGTAGTCTTCATTTTAATTATATTTTTCATATCTACTATTTCCATATGGTTCTGTTTTTATAACTTTTGGATGTTATTTCATATTACTAGTGTGTTCCCTTACATCTTTAAGTATATTCATCATGCTTATTTTAAATTCTTGGTTCACCTGTTGTTGTTGGTTTTTTTTTGAGATGGAGTTTTGCTCTTGTTGCCCAGGCTGGAGTACAATGACACAGTCCCAGCTGACTGCAACTCCCACCTCCTGGGTTCTGGGTTCAAGCGATTCTCCTGTCTCAGCCTCCCGAGTAGCTGGGGACTACAGGCACATGCCACTGCGCCTGGCTAATTTTGTATTTTTAGTAGAGACGGGGTTTCTCTATGTTGGTCAGGCTGGTCTCAAACTCCTGACCTCAGGTGATTCACCTGCCTCGGCCTCCAAAAGTGCCGGGATTACAGGCATTAGCCACCATGCCTGGCCATTCATCTGTTTTAATAATTCTGCTTTACATCATGTATGTCTTTTTTGTTTTTTAAGACAGTTGTAGTCCTCAACTGTCTAGTTACGTCAGCATGCAAGGTAATGTTTTTCAGGGAATCAGCTCTTCTTTCCGATAAGATATACTAGACAGAACGCAAAGGCCAGGCCTTAACTGGCATCAGTACTGGTAGAGATTAAGGAAAATAGAAAGGAAAAGTCATAGGGTTGTGAAGCATAGGCACAAAGAATAAGAATCATTTCCATATATGATCACACCCCTATACAACAGTTTCGTACCTTTAAACCCTTCGGAGGAAGTAGAAGGCAGTCTCCCTGGACAAAGGGAGAAGAGAAGAAGAAATGAACTATTGAGAACAGATGGTCAGTCCACATGTTTTCATCAACTTTGAACTCCAGCAGGACTTCTGCACTGCCCTAATGCTTGCCCACTGAATTCTGACACTAGTGGGATAGGCTACCGCTGCTAGTTTCTATAGTGAAAGGGTAAAAATTAACTGAAGGTTAATCTGGGGGAGAGAGAGCCTTCAGTCTCATTTAAGGAGTTTCTGGAATCCACCTGCTCTCAATTTTATTTCTCTGGGGTTGATTCTGGGGAAGGGAATCAGCAGCCTGTGTCAGTTTGCTACTTTGGCAGAAGTACTTTTCATTTTATAGCATTCTAAGTTGAGTTTTGCTTTATTGATCGTGTGAATTCCATTACTTTTATAATAATTATAATAAAAAAATGAAAGCTGGTTAAATAAAAATGGCAGTATCAGAAAACAAAAAGACCTAAAGGCCAAAACCAAGAAAGCAGCTTTCATTATAATATTGCAAAAGTATTAATACAGTTTTCTGTACTGATTTTCCTTGCAAGATGAAAACAAGGCTATCTTTTCCATTTTTAACAGTTTCTTTTCTTTTTTTTTTGTTTTGAGGCAGGGTCTCACTCTGTCACTCAGGCTGGAATGCAATAATGTGAATTCAGTTCACTGCAACTTCTGCCTCCCAGGTTCCAGCAATTCTTCTGCCTCAGTCTCCTGAGTAGGTAAGACAATGGCCATGCATCACCATGCCAGGCTAACTTTTGTATTTTTAGTAGAGCTGGGGTTTCACTATGTTGGCCAGGCTGATCTTGAACTCCTAACCTCAGGTGATCTGCCCACCTCGGCCTCCCAAACTGCTGGGATTACAGGCGTGAGCCACCAAGCCCGACCAATGTAACAGTTTCTAATGGGTATAGTTGGGGGAGGAGGGAAGGACAAAAGATCTGCAACATATACGATTTTAAAAACTTTAAGATTCAACTGCTAAAAAGCTCAACTGAATGCCAGGACCTTAACCAGTCTTTCACCTTAACCAGTTTAGAAACTGACTCACAAAGAAAAATTAATCAAGCAGATCAGTAAATGTTAATCATTAACATATTTTGAAAGAACATTTATCTGAAAGAAAATAAGAATGATACAACAATCATCACTGCCAACTCGTTATTTTTAGAATTGTTTTAGGAAGTTACAATGATAATCCTTCAACTCTATTTCTTCTTTAACATCTTTAAAACTCAAAATAGAACAGCTAAAGGGGAAGTAAAAAAATTTTATCTATATGTCTGAATCACATCTTTTCTCTTCCTTCCTTGGTTTATCCTCTAAGCAAATGGGAGAGATTGTCAGAGTATTTAACATAAAGAAACCCTGTGGGAGGGGGGATAAAAAGAAGTTAACAAAATTTTCGAAGTCCTTTGAATTCCTGAGGAAGATATGTTATTGCATTAACTTATGAATTAATCTCAACTCTATTTTTGCTTCATGGTCCAGTGCACGTACTCATTACTGATTTGCTAAGACAAAGGAAAAGAACAATCTTCAGAGCTGTTACAGAAATACAGAATCTAATAAAAAACAGCTTTCCATGAATTCACTATATATTAGGGTATTTTCGGCTCCAAGTAACAGAAAACACAACTAACAGTAGATTAATTAGCTCATGTAACAAAATTTTGCAAGTAGCTCCAAGATTGTTTCAGAGTTCAACCAAATCATGGTGCTAGGTTAACTTTCGGCAATTTTCTTGGCCTTCTCATTTTTGAAACTTGCCAGTACCAGCTCTAAGCATCACATCCTTATATGGAGCACCCAAAGCAGGGAGGGAAAGAATTCTTTCAGCATCTCTCTATTGCCATCAGGGAAGACATTTTTGTCAAATGTCCTCCAATAGACTTTCTTTATGTCTCACTGGCCAGAACTGTGTCACATGGGAGGAATGTAAACTGAAATAATCTGCCAAAGGATAATAATGACTGGTTTACACTAACAATGATTCACCATTCATCCCCTGGGGTTAGGCAATTTGCCATTACACAAAATTATGGTTTGGTTAACAGAAGAAAGAGCCAATGACTCTTGGGTAAGCAAACAACAGTGTCTGTCACATCCTTCTCTTTGAAAGTTGGGACATTTTAAAGGTTGGATGGGGACCTATTAAGCACTAGCAGCAACTTCAGTTCAGAACTAACTTCTATTACTAGCTTTTGACACTCAACAATATTTACTGATTTATCTCAGCTGTATTAAACTACAAAAAACCTGAACTCATTGAATGGACCAACCAATTTATTTACTGGTGGACAATCAAATAAATCAAAATCAAAATCAAATAAATTGATGGTCAATCTCTCTCCAGATTTTTTCTCCTTGCATGCAATACTATGATAAATATCTCTGTATAGTTTATTTTTTGTGGATGTATAAGAGTATATGAGTAGGAAAAGTTCCTGGGTTTTGTAAAATGCTTAGTCAAAAAACATATTTTTTGTATTTTAACAGATAATGATAAAGTACTGTTTAAAAAAAAAAAAAAAAAAAAAAAAGGGCTGAACCAAATACATTTCAACCAGAATGTAAGATACCTGCTTCCTCATGGCCATACCAACATTCACTGAGTGTGATCTTTTAATTTACACTTAAAAGTTATGAATAAAGCTGAGCATCTGTATATGTGTAAATTTACTGGCAATATGAATTATTTTTTCTTTAAAGTATCTATTCATATGATTTGTCATTGTTCTACTAGAGGATTATCCACCTTTTATTGGTTTATAAGAGTCTTTTGTTTATTGTAGGAACTAAGCTTTGTCTTAATTGCTAGCTTGTCATTATTTGATATTTTAACAATTTTTTATATTTTTTAATTTTGCAAAAATCAAACATTCTTTTTCTTTACGATTTCTGGGTTTTGTGGCATGTTTAGAAAGGTCTTCTCTTAATCCTAGATTATTAAAAACAATTGGAATTATAATTTTATTTCTTAAGTATGAAACCTAAGTTCACCTAGACTTTTCTTTGATATACAAAAGTCAAGTAGGGATCCAGATTTTCCCATTCATTCATATTTTATTTATTTATTTATTTATTTATTTATTTATTTACTTACTTATTTAAAGAGAAAGAATCTTGCTGTTGCCCAGGCTGGAGTCAGATTTTCCTTTTTTAAAAATACTGCCAAGTCTTAAGCAATGTCTCCATGTCATATATTGTTTAATCTATTCTTCGTCTCTGACTGGAAATGCCAACTTTACCATATACTAAATTCTCATATGCATTGGGGACATTTTTATACTATCTGTTCTATTTCATCCCATTAATGTGTACCAAACTGTAGCTTTATAAATAACTGGTAGTGCCAGTACTACTTCATTAACTTTCATTTTCAAAATTGTTGCTAGTGTTCTTGCATGTTGGTTTTTACATGTGAACTTTAATTCTCATTTACTATCAAGTAACCTAAATTTCATATCTAAAAATACAAAATACTTTGTAAAATTGTAACTAGCAAAAACACCCCTGGGAGAGTGGAAGGGGGAAATTAGGGAAAGTTATTATTACCAATAATTTTGACAGGGAAAAAAGTAGATACTCTACTAAAAAAGTAGATACACCAAATACAAAAGATACTAAACTGACAGCAGTGAAGCCTAGTTATGTTGAAAATAAGTGCTACCATTTTCTAGTTCAGTAACTAATCTATGTATAAAAGTATATGAGTAGGAAAGTTCCTGGGTTTTGTAAAATGCTTAGTCAAAAAAGCATATTTTTTGTATTTTAACAGATAATGATAAAGTACTGTTAAAAAAAAAAAAAGGCTGAACCAAATACATTTTAACCAGAATGTAAGATACCTGCTTATGACAGGCTAATGACAGCAAATCATTAGCTTCAAAATCTTCTCTGTGTTGCTGGTTTGGCTTTACTCATTTAATTGGTAAAAGTATAAAAGGATCAGAAACATAAGGAGTTATGACTATACTAATTTTTTAAAATGTCAGTAAGCACAATAAGCACATTTCTAGGGCCGAAATGAAAATCAGTATGATTTTGCTTTTAAGGTTTTCATAAAAGTTTATTTATAGATAAATCAAGTTCTGTAGACATAACTCACATAGTCCTCATATCTTAGTTTCACAGCCTGATAACAGCAGAAGGGAATGAAATTTAATTTTCAAAATTCTGGAGATAGATGGTCTTATGATCAACTGCTCCAATCCCCTCATTTTCAGATGAATAATCAGGTTCAGAGAAGTTATGTAATTTTTCTAGAATTGCAGAGGGCTGAGTGGCAGACCCAGACAAAGAGAGACCAAGTCTTCCGATTCTCAATTTGCGACTCTTTCAATTGTACCAATCTGCTACGACAGTTAGAACAGGATGGAATAAAAAATGGCAGATGTGGGAAAACAGAGTGGACAGAATTTAAAGATCAAAACAACTAAATACATAACTACTAAAGAACAAGGATCAGGTTGTAAGAGCTCAGTATTACCAATACTTGACTTAGCATTTGACAAATGAAGAAGGTTCAATATATGTTTCTTACTTGAATGAATATGAACAGGAGAAAGCACCCTTACTACAGCAGACTGAGTTTCTATAGCAAACTACAAAACTCTGGTGGTGTGACAGATCATCTTCTACACATACGTTTCAATTAGTGTTAAATACAGAGCTTACATATGGGGAATCTGCTAAACCCCTTGTGTTCACAGTCTTATTGCCAAAAGTTTCTCAGAAATAAACTCAAATTTTAGATATGCTGAATTCTGATGTAATTATGTATGTGTTAGACACAATGCTAATAAATCCCTTAAAGCAGCTGCCAATCCATTGATTTAAATTATAATTTTCTTCTGCGGAGAGCATAAAATTGTTACACTGTAGTTTAAAAATAGGAATTAAAGTTGCTTCAGATCTTTAGATGTTAAATCTAAGATGGTACATTTAGATAATTATAAAGAGCAACAATTTAAGATTTTATAGTATCTGACAATACAGAATTATATAAACAGCAGTAATTTTACTATTAGCTATACCATCTCGGTGATCTCAATAGTTCAAACAAATTTATTCTATGAGCTCAAACAATCCCATTTGATACTCACATTGTAAATACAATTTTAATCAAATAAGCCACATTACTGAATCACAGATAAACACAGTAATTATATGTTAAGTCCATCTCAAATTACAGTAATTAACTGTAGTAAAAAAATCTTTAGAACAACAGTTAACAAACAACAGAATGATTAATAAGCTACAGAGCATCTACATAATGGATAAAATTGGTGTTTTCTAAGAATATTTAAAAATGTGGGAATTTAAATAGTATTCCACCTTCTTAAAAGTACTTTTCATGGCTTACAATAATCTAGTAAGAGAGAAAAAAATGTACTTTTTAAAAGTGAGGTAAAAGTAATTCTATGGGAGGGCAATATAATATACCATGGTTCTGATGTGAGGTTTTTTGAACAGTCTAACTTAGTTCAGTAAAACACTTTTAGGAGATCTAGAGTACTGAAACCACTGAATGCTCTTTAAGAAATCGTGAACAAAGTCTTGTCTATTTCAGCTGATGTTTGTACAGGTTTTGAAAAGCACAGTCAAGATTTTATACAGCCAGATAAATACCTAGAATTGTATTAACAATGATGGCTAGAGCCACATGTTTTTAAATTTCTAACCTGGGCTTAGAGAATTTTGGGAGACAACGATCTACAAGCTAAGATCTGAGAGGTAAGCAGTACAAGTTAGCTAGATTTTGGAGGTGAGAGGAAAGTGATTCAGGTAGGAGGAATAGCATGGGCAAGTCTCAAAGGCAAGTAAAACACACTATCTATAAAGATTTAATATTCGGTGGTCGTGAAACAGTTGGTGGCAAGAAGTGTACAGATACGAAGTATAGGACTGCAGAACTAAACTGGGGCACATCATAAAAGAGTCTGTGAATTACGTTAAGTTTAGACTTAATCCTGAGGGCAGGGAGAAACCATTAAAAGATTTAAAGTGAGGAAGAACACCCATCCGGTTTATATTTTTAAAAATATGTTCTTTTCTTCATTAGCACTAATCTAAAGGTAAGGTTGTCACTTTATTTTTCCTCTCCATGTACAACCGTAACTCCATGAAGATAGGGCCCTCATTCACAGTTGTACTCCTAGTGCGTAGCTTATTGTCTGGCACATAGTAGGTGACCAAAAAATATCTGCTGTATAAATGTTAAGGCATATGGTTCTATTCTTTACTGGTAACACAGAATAGCTGTATTCTGCTTGCAGTGTGGAGAATGGGTTGCAGGGAGGGTACACAGGGAGAGGAAGTCTAGAGACAGAGGCCAAATAGGTGATGTTAGCCCAAACTAGTTCATAGTGAAGCAGCAATGGGAATAGAGAGATGAGGCAAAATTGGCATGATTTGATGTTAACTGGCTAGATTAGTGAACCTGAGGGTAGCACTAACATCTTTTTGTGAAAATTAAGGCACCCAACAGTAACACCAACCAAAACTAGAGGGGTAACCCATCTCTACTCCTAGAGTAGCCATGAACGGAGACAGTATTTTCCTTAAAATCTAATTTGGGCCATTTACAAATGTGGAAGCAAAAGCTGAGACATTAGGTAACTTGCCTAAGATTAACTAAGGACTGAAATAGACTCTGGAGAGCCAGAACAGTGGTTCTCAATCCCAGCTGCATATTAGAATCCTCTAGGAGAGAGAAAGTTGGCGGAGAAGTAAGAGGGACATGGGAAAACGAATGGAAAGGAGGGAAAAGGAAGAAAGTGAGAGAGGCAGAGATGGGGGGTGGGGACAGAAAAAAAGAGAATAATTTCCATTTCACTCTAATATGCTAACAGAGCCACTGAGGTTCCTCAATTCCAAGTATAACTGCAACAGTTTTAGGTGGGAAATTTTTCCAAGTAATTCTAACCAGACGCTCAACCCCTGCCATAAAAATCCTCAGTCAACAAGCCTTTGAACTAATGCAACTCACAGGAATATGGTCAAAATTAACCACTTGGAAAATGTACACCTAGACAAAGAAGTGGTATTTTCAAAACTTAAATCAGATCAAGACACTGATATTAAACCTTTGAATTATCTCCTATTTTATTTGGAAAAAAAAAATCCAAACTCCTTGCATTTGTAACAAGGCACTAAATACTGCGACTCTTATCTCTGTAGCTCTAACCTAGTTTCATACCAACTTTCCCCATCCTCAATTCGTACCAGTCCCACTATTTCCGAACACCCCAGGTTCCTTACTGCTTTGGGAACTCTGTACTTGTTCTTCTCTTGGTTCTTCACATGGTTCTTCCTAATTCTCTACTTTTCATTTTAAATCTTAAAGATTACCTCCTCAGAGGTGATTTCCCAATCTACTCTGTCTAAATGAGACCTCCCCTGTTACTCATTATCAAAGCATCCAGTGTATTTTCTTCACAGTACTTAGAACACAACTGCAGGTCTCTCTCCACTAGAATGTGAGTCCTCTGAGGGAAAGGATCCTCCAGGTCCATAGATGAATCCCAAGTGCCTAAAATAATATTGGGCCTACAGAAGACAATGAACAATGTCTGTGAAACAGGTGCTTTTATCCACATTTTGCAAATGAGTCATTAATAAAAAAACACCAATTTATAAGCAACAGTTAAAAAGAAAAGCTGATCAAATTTCTCGCCCTATTGTTCAAATAAGCATTTTAAACCGTTGCACCTTAATCAAAGTCACTCTTTTATGTACAATAATCACAGGCAAAGCAACTACTATGCAGGGTAACTGTAAATGATCAAAACAGGACACTTTTGAAAATGAATGGAGCACTATTAATAATTATGCCAGGGCAATATGCATAATCTAAGCAAACCAGCCATTCCATTACTAATAACCTCTTGGATGCTGAGTTTTTAAATTTACAAGGTGTTACCAATCCCATGAAGTTCCCCGCTTAAGACACACACCCTACTATGCTAGTGCCTAATATAAAGATCACTACAGTGAAAACAGAAGACGAAAAAAATTAGCAAACATAGAATAAAAACATAGAATAAAAAGTTTTTAAGCTATTGATTCTTGCAACCCGCCCCCCAATCGAAGGATTTCCTTCGAGCAGAAAGTATGCGAATTTCTAAATGAATTGTTTGTGTGTGTGCTTGTTGAGGGTTGGGGGGCGGGTTGCAAGAATCAATATTTTAAAAACTTTATACATATTTAAAAACAGATAGAACTGAATAAGCTGGTAGAATTTTCTTTCTCTTACTCAGAATTACTCAATTAAGGAAATAAAGAAAGGGTGAAAAATGATTAGAAAGAAAAGAGAATGAATTGTAGTTTTCTACCTAAAGTAATTAAGACATGAGAGAAGAAATCACTCAATGCCCTTACCCATCCCAGAGTCTTTCTTGGTGCCATCTGATATTATGTCTACATGATCAGAGTCCACATCATAACTAAAGAAATCATTCAAATAGGTCTTTGATCGCTGGCCACCAAATACATATAAGCAACGATTTTTCTGAAAAAGAAGAAAAAAAAGAAGAAAGGAGAAACTTGTCACTTCCATGAAGAACTCAGAATGAGCCTTTAAAAACTTAAACCTCTACAAAAGTAATTTTACAATAGATCCCAATGGAGCTGGAATAAAAGGGAAAGAGGAAGCTCTCTACATATTGCTAAAAGGTCATCTCTAGGACATCCTGTTAAAGAAGAAAAGCAAGGTGCAGAATGATATATTCAGGTTCCTTCTTCCTTTGTGTAGGAATGGAGAAGGAGGAACATCTGTGTATGAGACAAAAAGAGAGGGAGAGAGGGAAAGAGAAAGCGAGAGAGGGGAAAAGTGAGAGAGACAGCACGCGAGCGAGAGTAGAGATTTCTTCTTTTTTTTCAAAAACAAAGGAAGGATAAACCAAAACCTAATAAAGACAGTTACCTATAGTGGCAGGAACAGAGCAGGAAGACCTCTCCAAAAATACCTTGACATATGGTTTTGACTTTAGAACCATGTATATGCTTTTATTTAATTAGAAGACAAAATTAACTAAAAAAAAAAATTTAAAATTTGGGCAAAAAAAATCCAACAACAAATAAACCTATCTGTATACAAAGATATACTCACACAGAGAAGTAGTATTTCTAGTGATTTTAATACATATATTTTGACTACCCATCCCTAGAAGTCTAAATCCTAAACAGAAAAATAACCAGAAACCAACGTTAAACAGCACTCAGTGATTCTGTTGTTAGCTTTTTTACTGTGAAAGCTATTATAGACAGACAAAGCAAGTAATGTTATGAAGCAGGATTTTAACCTTAAAAGACACAAAAATAGGCCAGGCACAGTAGCTCACACCTGTAGTCCTAGCATTTGGGCAGGCCAAGGTGGGACGATTGCTTGAGACCAGCCTGGGTAACACAGCAAGGCACTGTCTCTACTTCTTCTACTTCTTCTACTACTTCTACTACTTCTACTACTTCTACTACTTCTACTACTTCTACTACTTCTACTACTTCTACTACTTCTACTACTTTTACTACTTCTTCTACTTCTACTTCTACTTCTACTTCTACTTCTACTTCTACTTCTACAACAACAACAAACCCAGGCGTGGTGGTACACACCTATAGTTTTAGCTACTTGGGAGGCTAAGGTGAGAGGATCATTTGAGCCCTGACACTCAAGGCTGTAGTGAGCTATGATCTGCACTCCAGCCAGGGTGGCAGAGCAAGACCCTATCTCTAAAAAAAAGAAAAGCTATAAGTTACAAAATAGAAGACATTAAGATAAAAAATATTTTATTTGAATTAGACAAATCAGTATGAACTCACGATTTAATTTTTCTCTTACAAAAAAAGATACATAAATATGTGGTGGTGGTGGTGTGGGGGTGCTCCTACTAGCCAAAGAGAAAAATTTGAGCATCAAGAAAGTGGCCGGGTACAGTGGCTCAGGCCTGTAATCCCAGCACTTTAGGAGGCAGAGGCAGGTGGGTCACCTGAGGTCAGCAGTTCGAGAACAGCCTGGCCAACATGGTGAAACTCTGTCTCTACTAAATACAAAAAATTAGCTGGGCGTGGTGGTGCATGCCTGTAATCCCAGCTACTTGGGAGGCTGAGGCAGAAGAATCACTTGAAATTAGGAGGCAGAGGTTGCAGTGAGCCAAGACTGCACCATTGCACTCCAGCCTGGGCAACAAAAACAAAACTCTGTCTCAAAATAAAAGAAGAAGAATGACAGCACTGGATAGAAATACATCAAATATGTAAAATACTTCATAATGAAATTTCTGTACAGTTATCATTGGTTAGCTTTGGAGCCTCAAAGTTAACTCATTAATATGAAAAACAATAAAGGAAAACAATCAAACATTTATACTGCCTATTCAGTATGCTTTACATTTCAGGGTAACCAAAAGGTTAATGAGAGGAAGTTTTTTTTTTCTCCCTCCATAATAGGAGAATCACACACTTAATAAATGCAGAGGAAATGACATCATTAGAAAAATCACCATCTTACACATCCCAATGAAATTTAGGCAACGAAAGGCTACAAAAACCATTAGGCACAAGTTTGAAAGAAAACTTTATAATTGATCAGTCAGGCTAATAACACCCAACCTATTAACATCATCGAAAGCATAACAACCAGTTATTAAATGCTTCTTTATATTTTGCAATCAGAGTGTCTATGAAGTATTCTTGTACATTCTCCCTGGCCCCCAAAAAAGACAGTGAATCTAAAATCAAGCCTCTGAGTGCAATGACCAGTTTATAGGAAATATGAAAGAGAAACACATTAAATTACACTACGAAGATAAAATCAAAATCAAAACTGGAAATATGGGAGATTCTAGAGCACAAATGTCTCGCTTAGTGGGTTGTGTGTGTGGGGGAGAATAGGGAATAGGAGGAAAGAGTACTAATACAATTTTTTTAAAAATGTATGAGACATAACAACCAAATGCAAAATACCTTTTTTGAATCTTGACTTAAACAAACCAACCAAGTAAAGATATTTTTCAGTATATTAGAAAAAAAGAACACAGAGAGAATATTAAATGATAATAAAGAATTGCTTTTATTTTGGTTGATAATGATACTACAATTATGTTTTCTTTCTTTTTTTTTTTTTTTTTTAAGAGAGAGAGTCTTGCTATATTGCCCAGGCTGCAGCACAGTGGCTATCACAGGAGCGATCGCACTATTGATCAGCATGGGAGTTTTGACCTGTTCTGTTTCTGACCTAGCCAATTAACCTCTACTTAAGCAACCTGGTGGTCCTTTGGTTTGGGAGGTAACCATACTGATGCCAAACTTAGTATGAACAACTGATCAAGCACAGTGCAATGTGGCCCAGAACTGGGCTCCAGCAACCCTCAGCCTCCTGGGTAGCTGGGACCACAGGTGTGCACCAACACACCCAACTGTAATTATGTTTTTAAAGAGCCCTTATCTGTTACAATTATACACTATAGTAGTATTTACAAGTATGATGATCCAGTATGTGGGATCTGCTTTAAAACACTACAGCAGGTGCTGTAACAAGAAAGGAATAATAAAAATTTTAAAACTACTCCAGCACAGTAAAATTTAAGAATAAACTTAAAAATCAAAGAAACATCAAGAAAATGAATGAAATTAAAGTGGAATAGCTGTATGAAAAATGAGCAGATTATTGATGACTGCTGAAACTAACAAATGAGCACACGAAAATGTATTATTAATTATATTATCCTCTCCACTTTGTACAGAGAAAAACATGTTTAAAATACATGTTAAAGGACATGTTTAAAATATTCCTTGATATTGTTTTAAAGCTATGTTCACAGAAAGAAGACCAAGATTTCATTAAAACATCTGAAAAAGTTAAAAAAAAACTCTATGTTGGTTTTGCTGATACATTTATTATTATTATTATTATTATTGAGACAGAATCTTGCTCTGTCACCCAGGCTGGAGTGCAATGGCACGATCTTGGTTCACTGCTGCAGCTTTTGCCTTCTGGGTTCAAGCCATTCTCCCACCTCAGCCTCCCAAGTAGCTGGGACTACAGGCACAGGTCACCATGCCAGGCTAATTTTTGTATTTTTACTAGAGATGAGGTTTCGCCATGTTGGCCAGGCTGGTCTCGAACTTCTGGCCTCAAGTAATCCACTGTGCCTGACCATTGCTGATACATGTAGATTCTAATTCTATAAAATCAAATCTTAAATTCTTTGTACTTAATGGAGAATAGCAGAAGGGAAAATAAGAAGAGGGAAAGAAATTGTCCTTCTAATTACTAAGAGAATTAGTAAGTGGAAAGACCTAAGAAAGGAACAAAGCTACAAAATCGATTTAAGCAGGGTAATTAGTCGTAAGATTGCCTAGATTAGTAGTCAGGTAATAACTACTTAGGAATTACCAGGCTGATGGGAAGAGTCTCACAATTAGCCAACAGTTCACTGTTAAAGAAGTTTTGTCTTTCTCTGTCATTGCTACACTAATCATTTATTCCTAAGGAAAAGTTTTTATCACTTCCGGAAGAATTAGATTTCACCACTTCTTTTCCTATCTAGGTATACATTATAAAATAACATTTACGCAATGTACGGAATATTCTTACTGAGTGGAATAGCATGCAGTGTCCTATTCGAGACTGGATGTCCTCAGGCCCAGCATTACAGGAGTCCTCTCGAAGAAGTTTCCAGGTTTGACATTGACAGTTGAAAGCAAATAAGCCACTGAATTGTGGTTCACTGGCTCTGCTGTCATCTACGCTGCCATTACAAGTCAAAATTCTACCACCAAAAGTGTAGATCATATGTTTTTCTGAGTCCATACACATCTATCAGAACAAGGCAACAGATTGAATAGTTTTAGTTTGTTCCTGTCATATGTGCTAAAACAAAACCAACATGTACAGTTTTACATTCTCAAAAAAAACTAAACTTTGTCCCTAATGACACTAAATACCACCCAATTATCATATGCAAGTTTCTAAATACTTTTTCAAGTTGCCATTTTTCCCAGTGAGAGTAAAAACATGTTGGGATAAAGAGCTTTCTGCTTTCTTGAAACTGCATAATTTTTACCAAAATCAACCAATGATACATGAGGTGTTGATTTATACGTAAGAGTGAATACTTATCATATTTCGGGTGAACAGTGATCATACTCTCCTTATTAAAATTCCTTTTCATTCTAGGCAAGCATCCTATTAATATTACTACCATTTATTAAGAGATCAGATATGCAAATAAGAGTGGTACAGCTAAATTCATCTCTCTGCATTTATTTTTATAAAACCCTTCAAATTATGTTACAAAACAGTAGAACAAACAAAAAGACATTTACAACAATCAAGTCTCCAGACTGACTTCTACAGTGTAAAGAACTCTATCTGCTTTTAACACAGCACTATTAATTTTCTTTGAATTAAGCTATACACTTCATGTTTAAAAGTCAAGCTTTATTCTTCCATTCTTCCAACTCAAGATTGTAGCTTTTCATAAAAATGTATGAGAAAACAGCCATTTGTCATGAGACAATAAGAATCAAATTCTGTTTCAAATGATACATAAATCCAAGTTGGGAATTAGCTATTAAACGTAAGTGGCATTTATATAAAGAATAAATTGTGTACACAAAACATCTATGTTTTGCTATAAAAAAAATAAAATAAACATTTGATATTCTATTCTCCTACCAAATTACTTCTGCTACTTACACATTTTTGTATTTTTTTAAATAAAAGGCTATTTTCATATATGTGTGTGTGTGTGTGTGTGTGTGTGTGTGTGTGTGTGTATATATATATATATTTTTTTTTTTTCCTCCCCGAGACAGAGTTTCACTCTTGTTGCCCAGGCTAGAGTGCAACAGTATGAGCTCGGCTCACCGCAACCTCTGCCTCCCAGGTTCAAGCAATTCTCCTGCCTCAGCCTCCTGGGTAGCTGGGATTACCCGCATATGCCACCATGCCAGGATAATACTGTATTTTTAGTAGAGACGGTGTTACTCCATTTGGTCAGGCTGGTCTTGAACTCCCAACCTCAGGTGATCTGCCCGCCTTGGCCTCCCAAAGTTCTGGGATTACAGGCATGAGCTACCATGCCTGGCTATTTTCATAATTTTAAAGGTATTAAAAAATTGAGGTTATTATTATTAAAAAGAAAAGATTCTAACATCTCCTAATTTTTATCTACCACTAAAAAGATCTACCTCATTAGCCATTTCCCAGGTTTCTCAAAGACTTCTATAAATTAAGATGAAAATCTATTCCCTAAGGGTGAAATCTTGGTAAATATGGTTGAAAAACAAAGATGTCTGGCCTACAACAGAAAGTATTCCTATTTTTTAAATGATCATATAGTTAAAATCAGCACATTGCTGAAGACAACTCAGTTTGGCCCCATCCAACTACTGCCTCCGTTGAGGGCTCCATTGGAGCTGGGTCACATTTCCCTTGCTGAAGTACTTCAGACTCAATCACTCCAAGTATCTGGGAACTATGCTGAAAATCTTTAGGGACTCACATTAAATGAGTTTATTTCCATTTTTTATTAACTCACAGATTCATACTAATGGCCAATCTTTGTTACCAACCCCCTACCTTTCTACTTCGTATGGCTACAAAGAGAGTTTCTTTCTTTTTGAGGATATTCAAGCTTAATTTTGATGTGGCTTACTCTCATTTGTTTGCAGGGCTGAAGTATAAACATCCTTATCTTGGTAGTTCTTCCTAGGACACCAGTCTAAACCAAGAAACCTTTTAATATTTGATTTCCACTCTTTTGATTTGTTTTGTCATTTTTACTCTCCGAAAAAATTTCTGAAAAGCTAGTAACTTATTAAACTCTGTATGATAATGTCTTTTCCATCAAAGACTTAAAAAAATCTTTAAAGTCAAAAGTTTAAAGACTATTGATTTATTATGTCAGGGGTTAGATATTTAATTTTTAAAATCAAACAAATAGTGGATAACCACTTATTTTCCTGGGAAAAATTATTATTGAATCTGAAAATGACTTTATTTTACCCTATCACAGGAATACAAGATTGGTAAGGGTTTGGCTGGGTTCAAAATAATCGTCTCCTCACAAAATTTGAAGATACTGCTATAAAGCCTTCTAAGTATCCAGTGTTACCCAACCTACCACCTTCCCTTCTACAAACCTCCAAAAATGCCTCATGACCCAGTGAGAATATCAATGAGCTGAGATCTTCAATTCTTCAACTGAGGTTTTTCCTGCTACTTCTTGGCTAGCTCACTTTCCATTTTCTAGTAATTTCCACAAAAAGTGATTACACTTGAAGGACATTTGGGCTAGATATAAAATTCTTGGCTCACACTGTCTTTTCTTGAATGTCTTCTAGATGTTGCTCTATTATCTCCTGGCACTGAAAGGAGATGTAGAGAAATCTGATACTGGTCTCATTTTAGTTCTCTTATAGGTGACTTGATCATTTTGTCTACTTGCTATAAAATGATCTCTTATCTTTTATAGTCAATGTTATTAATATATGTCTTACAGTTAAGTATTTGGGTCAACTTTTTCTGAATATAGTATGCCCATTTGATATGTGGAGTAAAATCTTTCTTCAGGAAAATGTTCTTGAATTCAATTGATAAATATTTGTTTTTTCCATGGTTTTGGTTTTCTTCTTTAAAGTCTCCAATTACATATATGTTGGCTCTCCTCTGCCTACCTTCCCCGGTTAATCATTTTTACCTCTTTGTTTTACCTTATTCCTATGCTGTATGATCATTACCTATCCTTCTTTACGCTCTTTGTAGATAAGTCTTCATTTCTGAAAGGGGCAATATACCGGGATATAACTTTCATTTACTGTTATTTTTCTTTTTATTGTTTTTCTTTAGAATGTCTCTCTAAAGCTTTATTTATTGCTTTTTAGTTTTTCATATATAATTGAGTTGAATTTTCCTGGACCAGATGACTTTACAGAGGATTTCTGTGGAAGGTGGATATTCTTGCTCAAGAACTCCTTCCTCTGTTGCTATTGAATTGAATGATTCCTTCAAAATATGGCACTTCTGGTGAAGCCATATCTTCTCTAATTTTATGAATCTCATCTGGCTTACAGGGTTGATCTCAAGCTTTGAGCTCCCCAAATTTCTTACTGGCCATTGCAAAAGGAGCCATCATTCCCACTGTGTTTCCTTCACTTTTACAAAATAGTGCTTTCTGACATATATCACCTCTGGATCTTTCTGGGTACTTTACACATGTTAATTCACTGATTCTTCCAGTGGCTGCCCTGGGTGCAATCTGTGCCCTGTCCCTGACACTTCTCACTATGATATACAACTGCTAGGCTCCCTCCGCTTTCCCAGGCCTCCCTATTATACTGTTGTGGACTTCAACAAAAGTTCTGAATATTTCAGTTGTTTTTGGATAAACTTACAAGGCATTGGGAGTTGTAGGTTTACTCTGGCTCTTGATTTTGCTGAGAGAGAGAGTGTGTGTGTGTTTAAATCTTTTTGCTTGATTACCACTATTCCTGGAAAACCACACAAAGTAATATCAAGGAAAGCTTGAGAACTAAACTGCCACTATGTTCTTAAGAAATCCAGAAGTCTTTAATTTTTTAAATATGTTAAAATTAAAAATGGCAAACAGCTTTTAGGCATGTTTGTATCGTATAGCTTTCTCATATTTTTATCAAATTTGAACATTAAGTGTTAAATCCTAAATTGTCATGAACACCACAAGCTATTTTTGGAGTGTCATAAACACTACAAGTGTAAGTTCTAACTTATAGCTTTATTTGTATGAAATAGAATAGCAAAATGCAGAAGCATACAGATTACTTGCTCACTATTACAGGGCTAGTTGTTGGCTGAATGAGTACTGAAATCCTTATTTCTTCACCCCCAGTGTTCTGCTGTACCACCTAATCAGTTGAAAACCATGCATTATTTAATAGCGCCTAGCTTCCAAGAAACATCCTACTTTATAAAAGTCAAGAGAAACAAAGGCCACACCCAAGAACTCTCTACGTGCTACTCCTAAGCTATTCTT
Organism: Chlorocebus sabaeus; assembly: GCF_047675955.1. Classification (NCBI taxonomy): domain Eukaryota; kingdom Metazoa; phylum Chordata; class Mammalia; order Primates; family Cercopithecidae; genus Chlorocebus; species Chlorocebus sabaeus. The sequence continues at coordinate 104,424,062 of NC_132924.1, read as the reverse complement.
TTTTTCAACCTGTTAAAAAAAAAAAAAAAAAAAAGACATCAGCATCTTTTGTAAAAGAAATACATACCCATTTGGGAACAAGAGAAGAAATTGTTCCCTAACAATATTATCTGCTGATGTTTCTAAAAAATCAGAACTAGCCTAACTTTTCTTGGCATGCTTATTTTCCACATGAAGAACATTGAGGGTGTCAGCGGGGATGTGCATAGCTTTGTGGAGCTCAGTTAAATAGAGCCAACAGAAGTTCCAAATTTAAGCTGGGGAGTATTTCTAAGAATACTGGTTTTGATTTTCTACCTACCACTTAACTTGATAGGCATAACTCACTCTTCCTCTCCTTACCACTCTCCTATAACAATTGTATGTTAATAGAAATATGGTAATAGGATAGTTTAAAAGCAAAGAATTAACAAAAATCTATAAAGACACAATAAACAAAGACCCTGGGTTCTGACTCCTAGGTAAGATTTTAGGTCTCACCTAGGTTTTGTCATAATTCTAGCACTACCTCCCATTTCCCGAATACTAGATAATTTATGTTCATCAACACAGAGTTATAGATTTTTAAAGTCTTTTTCTCCTCAATACATCAAAAAAAAAAAAAAAAAAAAAAAAAAACACTTGGGATGTGGGTTGAGCCACATAAAAACTTGCTTATAGAATTCAAAACGGTTACTGTCTTTTTTGACCTACATTGACTTTGTATGGAATAAGTATTCAAAGACAGGTAACAATGATAATGACAATGATGGGGCTAATGAGAGCTACATGTATATTAATATTAAAATGGCTTACAATGAGGCTATGTTCAGTCTTCTAGTCAACAACATTATTGTATAATTTCTACTGGTGCTGAGTTTAATTTAGTATGTCAAATTCCTCTCCAGGTTTATAAAATTTTGTGACTATAAACAAAACAAAATATATTTCACTCCAACTGGAAGAAAAGCTCTAGATTTCATCTAGTTCATTATAAAGTGATTTGCCATTTCTTACAGGAATGTAGAATAAGAAATATAATTAAAAGGCTAAGTTGTTATTGTTATGATTTATGCATACGCATTATAAAACTAAATGTGTTTTTCCTAATATTACTCTATCTACTCTCTAAAGTTTCTATAAATCAACAATCTATGTCCTGAGATTTCTGTATTTTGCCCTGCAACAAACAAGAGAAAAAAATTTAAAGAATAACTTTATACCTACTGAAACAACAATTATTATTATCTGTCATAGGTATTTGTCATGGAAGCACTACTAGACAACTTAGCATAACATCTAACATAAACTCTAACTGCAAGAATCACTAAGCACTGATTAATTCCATCATATATTTAACTGTGCATCAAACCTGATGATCAAACACCAATTTCGGCCCTCCATCAGCAGCAGTATCCTCACTTAGTAACATCCACGTGTTTGTATCAATGTCATAACGATAGAAGTCACTTTTCAGAGATTTGCTATTCCTCACAGAGGAATCCAAATAACGCCCCAATGTGTAGATTTGCCTCCGTTGAATGTCAATGCACATTTTATGACACGATCTGGCACTAGGACCATTCTGTAGAGAGAGAGAAAATAAACAAACAAATAAACAAATGGAAGAGAAAAAACAATCAAAGAACAAATAAAAGACAAATTAAATGCCCTTTTTTATTACCTTTCATTAAAAAGTTTCTCAGAGACTCACATCAAGTCAACCAATATGAGTCCAACACTAGGCTTAACTCTCTAAAGAAAAGCAAAAGCAGTAAGCAGTAGGAGACACAAATCTTACCTTAGAAATGCTTAAAATCTACCATGAAAGATGAAATGAACTACACTGCAGCTTATGGCACTCTGTTGATAACATCTATATGGTTTCTACCATATACTGCACTGTGTTTTAGTCATTTGTGCACAGAGTTCAATTCCCTATTACATGACAATCTACTTTAAGACATGTTTGGTCTTTATGAACATTTTTGTATTTCTCATCAGACTCTAGCACAAAAGAGGTACTCCAAGAATATTTAGAATCAGTGAATTTCAAAATTAGAAGAAACATCAATAAAATCTCTAGTTTAATCACTTGGACACAGGGTGGGGAACATTACACACTGGGGACTGTCGGGGGATGGGCAGCAGGAGTAGGGATAGCATCAGGAGAAATACCTAATGTAAAAGATGAGTTGACGGGTGCAGCAAACCAACATGGCACATGTATACTCACCTATCAAACCTGCACATTGTGCACATGTACCCTAGAACTTAGAGTATAATAAAAAAGAAATAAAATCTCTAGTTTAGTTTTCTCCTTTAAAGATGAGAAAATACAACCCTAGCAAGAAAATATAAGACCAGGATGATACCTTTAATATGCTAGTGACAGAAACTAATAAGAATCCAAGTCTATGACTTCTTTATCCATCCTTTGCATTGTAAAATTAATTTTCCTGATTGAATAAACAGCACAGCTACAGTAAATAAATAGGGAATAATATTAAGAATAGTATTTATCAATAAATTAGTTAGCTGGTATCACTTGTATCACAGGACCCGATAAAACATAAAACATATTGTATAATCAAAAGGATTCATGGGGGAAAAAAGAACTTAAATTGCACAGGGTTTAATTAGTTGAAAGGGGGAAAGGAAAGGAAACTAATGTTTGTTAAACAACTTCGAAGTTCTGTTTACACTATTACTGTGTATGTGTGTGTTCTATTTAATCCTTATAACAACCCCGTATGGAAATATTATCACCATTTCACAGAGTCCACCGTCACAAAACTAGGAAGTAAGATAGCAAATCTACGCCCTTGTGTACCACAGCCAAAAACTGGGCTCTTTCACAATTTCAGATTATTTTTTCTAGAAGAGAAACAAAGGCAAAAATATACTTGTTAAAACAGTGTATGCAGTTATGACTGAGATGAAGAGTTCTTGCTGCAGAAATAACAGAATTGATGTATAAAGTGGACACAGGAAGCCTGATGAATGACTGACAGAGGAGACGGTTTATGATCTTGCAGGCAATAAAGAACTACTGGTGGTTTCTAAAGCAAGATACAACATAAAAAGGCAATATTCTAAGAAGAGTAATCTAGCAGTATTAATTAAGTGAAATGAAGGAATATTAGGCAGGAAGAACAGTATTTTGACAATGAAGTTGATGTAAATGTACACTTTAATATTCATATTATTATTTTTAAACTTATTTTAAAATATTTTTGTCAAAGAATATCTTCAGCAAATAAGGTGAAAATTTTATTTAAGAAAGGATTTCCTCCATAAATAATCTCAAAAACAAAGATGAAGTAACATATATCTATGCCATAATGCATAGAGTGTAAAACTTGAAATTTTAATAAGAGAATAATAGAACTTCTTGCTTCAACTAAATAAGCACAAATAATATTAAAATGATGATCAAATTATATGCCAAGAAAAAAGAAATAAAGATAAATCAATAGACTAGAAAACATGAAAAAAATAGAGAAAATTAACAAAGTTGGTTCTTTGAAAGACTGATAGAATTATAAACCACTGGCAGACTAATTTTTTACAAAAGAGGGAAAATACAAATTGCTATTACCAGAAATGAAAGCAAGATTAACACTACAGAATTCCTAGAAATGAAAAAAGAGAGAATACTATCAAAAACATAGGTAAAATCTGACAACGTAGCTAAAACAGACATAATTCCTTAAAAAACCTAACTTACCAAGATGACATGAGATGAAAGAGGAAAATCTGAAGTAATTACACATACTGAAAAACTGAATTCATTATTGCCCACACATCTACACTGGTAAATTGTACCAAGCACTTAAGGAAAAAACCGTATCAGTTTTAGACAAAATTTTTCAGAAAACGGGGAAAAAGAAAAACTCTACTGTTTATCCACATTCTCTTCCATTCTTAGCTTATTTTATGAGGCCAACATAACACTGAAACCAAATAACAATACTACAAAGGAGAAGGAAGAGAAGGGGAAGAAGGAGGAAGAAATGTGGAAGAGGTGGAGAAATCATTTACAGGTGGCTAGGACCCCTCATGAACAAAGACAAAACCAATCTTTAACAAAATATTACCAAACAGCAGGAGCAGTATATGAAAAGAATATTTTACAACAAAAAGGTATTTATCTCAGGAATGTAAAGTTGATTTTACATCTGAAAATCAATCAGGATAATCTGCCACATTAAATTAATAAAGAAGAAAAAACACAATTATATCAATAAATATGTAAAGGAGCATTTGGTAAAATTTATCTATTCATGATCAAAACTCATAGCAAAATAGGAACAGAAAGACTTTCAATCTGGTAACAGATGTAAGAAAACGTAAAATTTAATTTTTCTTAATGACATACTGAATATTCTCCTGCTTAGCTATGAAACAAGACAGGGATGTCTTTTCTCACTACTTATATTTAACATTGCTCTGGAAGTTCAAGTCAGTGCAATAAGGCAGGCATTAAAAAATAAAATAAAGGTTGGGCCTGGTGGCTAATGCCTGTAATCCCAGCACTTTGGGAGGCCAAGGCGGGAGGATTCGTTGAGTTCAGGAGTTCAAGACTCCTCTGTATGTTCAACATACAGAGATCCTATCTCTATACATAATTTAAAAATTAGCTGGGCATGGAGGCACACGCCTGTGGTCCCAGCTACTGCGGAGACTGAGGTGGAAGGATTGCTTGAGCCCAGAAGGTCGAGGCTGCAGCGAGCCATGATCATGTCACTGCACTCCAGCATGGGCAACAAAGAAAGACTGTCTCAAACAAACAAAAAATAAAATAAAATAAAATAAAATAAAATAAAATAAAATAAAATAAAGATGGAAAAGAGAACAGAAAGAAGAAAAATGACTGCTTCTTTAAAATACTCTAAGAAATAAAAAAAGAAGCTATTAGAAATAAGTAGACTTAACAAAGTGACATGATACAAAGGCAATATTAACAAACCAATTGTATTCCTCTATATTACCAGCCAACAAATGGAAAATAAAAACTTTTCAATTCCATTATAATAGCACAAAAAGCAAAATACACTGATATCAAGTTAACTAAAATATTACAGACCTCTTAAATGGAAAACTTTTAAGAGTGCTGAGCGATAACGAAGACTAAAATAAATGGAGACTAAACCATATTCATGGAGTAGAAAGATTCAATATCATTAAAACACCAATTTGCAGCTGGGTGCAGGTGCTCATGCCTATAATCTCAGCATTTTGAGAAGCATTTTGATCACCTGAGGTCAGGATTTCGAGACCAGCCTGGCCAACATGGTGAAACCCCACCTCTACTAAAAATACAAAAATTAGCTGGGCAGGTGCCTGTAATCCCAGCTACTCGGGAGGCTGAGGTAGGAGAATCACTTGAACCTGGGAGAAGGATGTTGCAGTGAGCTGAGATCGCATCATTGCACTCCAGCCTAGGCAACAAGAGCAAAACTCTGTCTCAAAAAAAAAAAAAGATCAAACAAAATAAAACCCACCAATTTGCACCAAATTAATATATAATTTATCATATTCCCATCATAATCCCAACAGTTTCAGAAAGTGATGATTCTAAAATTTATATATTACCTAACTTCATGAATTACTATAAAGTTACTACTATAAAGCTACAGTAATCAAAGGAGTGTCATACTGGTTAAGAAGACACCAAAATATAACAGAACAGAATAGAGTCCAAGAAGAGACACATACTTACATGATCAATTGATTTTTGGCCAAGGTGCCAAAGCAAATCAATGAGCCAAGAAGATGGGGAGTAACCAGAAATCTCATACATTGCAGGCAAAGTATAAAATGGTATAATCATTTTGGGAAAAGCTTTAAGTTTCATTAATGGATGATAAAAGGGTGAGAGTTTGATGAGTAACAGCCTATTTTCATAATCTTGAAATGTCTCCCTATAAATTACTTGTTAATTACAAATTAGACAAATCTGGTGGGCATCCCCTTAACCAAGTGATTGAAGTTAATATCAGATAAACGGACGTAATGTGTCTCCTGATATGATATACTGAGGAGATGCTAATGTGATCTACGGGTTATTCTTGCTAAAAATATATCATCTAAATCCAATCCTAAGAAAACATACAAACCCAGCTGAAGGATATTCTAAAAAATAACTGCCCTGCACTCTTTAAAAATCATCAAAGTCAAGAAAGACAAAGAAGTTTAGAGAACTATTCTAGACTAAAGATGACTAAAGAAGCATGACACCAAAAAGCAATACATGATCATGGTCTAAATTCTGGGCTGGGGTTGCAGAGTGACAAGGGATGCCTATAAAGAACATTACTGGGGCATTATTGGATAATAGTCTATATCTTAATAGGAACTGTGGATTAGATTAAAGCAGCAGTTCTCAGTGTGGTCTGGGGTCTCCAAGGTACTTCAAGGGAGTCTATAAGGTCAAAGTTATTTTTACAACAATACTAACAAAAAAAATTTGTCTTTTCACTCTTATTCTCTTATGAGTGTATGTGAACATTTCCGGAGGCTACATGACTTTCTGATACAGCAACTGAATAAAGAAGCATATGAATCCAGATGTCTTTTATTGAGCCAAACATTAAAGAGATTTAGAAAACTATACAAAAATGCCACTTGAGGGCCAGGCGCGGTGGCTCACGCCTGTAAATCCCAGCACTTTCAGAGGCCGAGGCAGGTGGATTACGAGGTCAAGAGACCGAGACCATTCTGGCCAACATGATGAAACCCCGTCTCTACTAAAAATACAAAAATTAGCCAGGCATTGTGGCAGGCGCCTGTAATCCCAACTACTCAGGAGGCTGAGGCAGGAGAATCGCTTGAACCCGGGAGGTGGAGGTTGCAGTGAGCCGAGATCGCACCACTGTACTCCAGCCTGGCGACAGAGTGAGACTTCGTCTTTTAAAAAAAAAAAAAAAAAAAGGCCACTTGACTTAGCATGGTTGTCTCAGGAAAAAGCACCTTTGTAATTGTTTGAGCTGTGAACTGATGGCAGTTGCTTTTTCTACGGCATACTATATATTTACTTGAAAGAACAAATAACGACCAAACTATGGTTATTTGGACATTATGGCAGACATTTTCTCAAAAATGAAGGAAGCGGTGTTTCCATCTTGAAGGAAAAAAATCAACAAAATTTGTTGCCGGTATTCTAACGCATGTTTTTAAGCAAAAATTCGAATTATTGAAAACCTATCTGCCACTGTGATCTTGACATCTTCCCAATACTTGAAAGACTCTAATGAGACTGACAGTGATATTAACAAATGTGGCATATTTTGTAATACAGTATCCCAAAAACCAACCTTTGGAAGATGTGCATAACTCATGGAACCAATATTTTTCAAGTGACCAACACATGGATAAACATACATTCATAGGTAAAAGATCCAAAGAGCAAAACAGATCAATGGATTTTAACATAACAATGCAAAAAGTTAGCTGGTATGGTTTCAGAGTCTATATTGCAACTATCTTTAAGAAAAAAGCACTTGTCAATTTGAGATATGGAATCAAAAAAGAACATATGCAATTATTTGAAAAGGCTACTAAAATACTACTTTCTCTCAAAAACACAACTATATGAGGTCCAACTCTCTTCATGTATTTCACATGTAAGACATGTTGTAAGACAGTAAATGTAGAAGATATGAGAATCTAGCTGCCTTAGCTAGACATTAAAGAGATTTATAAAAATGCAAAACAATGCCACATGTCTCATTTTTTGAAAGTTATTTTTAATAAAATGTTTTATATCCAACTGTAATAGGTTTATTACTATTATTTAAAATTGATTAAAAATATTTAAAGTACTCAGCACTAAGAACACCAATGGGTTTTTGTTTAAAGGTCTAAACGGATCCTGAGACCATGAAGTTTGAGAAGCACTATTACAAGTAAAATCCAACAAGAGCCATGTCTAATTCCTTCAATGCTACAATTCTGTGAATACTCAAGAAAATGGAGATATGATTTAAACAATAAACAAAAGTAAGGAACATTTTCCCATCCTCCCTTTATGAAAAAAATATAATCCAGCCTTTTCCAAGATACCTCTTGCTGTAAATTTGTTTTCATTAATAATCATAGCTTATAGCCACATTATAAAATATTGGATTTTTATAGTTAATCTTAAAAAAAATCTAGGAACTAGATTGAAGCTAATAAAAATGGCCTTCATTGACTACTTTAAAAAACAATACATTCGTTTTGAACCTATAAAAGCTTACTTGCATACGTACGTGAACACTTAAAATATTTATTCTCTTTTAAAAATGTTTTACTTATTTATTTTTTGAGATAGGGCCTTGTTCTGTCGCCCAGGCTGGAGTGCCGTTGTGCTATCATGGCTCACTATAGCCTCAACCTCCCAGGCCCAAGTGATCATCCCACCTCAGCCTGGCCTAAAGTAATCATTCTCTTTGAGAGCTGAGCTATCCTCTTATCCTTCAATCTCCTAAATGTGTTATTAGGTACATATTTAAGTTAATTAAAGTGAATTAAATTAATTTTGCTTTTTAATTGTTTATCATGCTTCTAAAATACATACTCTGGGATCTCATCAAACAGCAACTTGCACTCACTGGTATGGAAAATTACATATATGAACTACTTAACTGTTCAATTTTGAAAGGAACGAGCATTTATGCTAGATGCATACTATCATTCAATTCACAGAAAGATCAACAAAAGGTTTTTATGAGTCTATTAATTAACTATAATAAATCTCAGCTCTGGTACTGAATCACCACATTACTTATCTCTACTGACTTTGAACTAATAGAAAGTGTTCTCATCAAAATAATCTCTATGTTTTAGCAGCACGAGTTTTAAAATAATTACTTATTGCATTATAAATATTACTTACAATATATGTATATGGTATACAAAATAACGGAATGAAGTTATGTACCCATACCCAGCTTTAGAAGAATAATATTTAATATTACCTTTAAACCCCCTAACCTCTCTGGATTTTGTATTTATCGTTCCTTTTTCTCTGGTATTAATTTCTCATTTAACTTACCTCACCTACTTACTCACTAATGAGTAAGAATGTGCACATCCTTAAAATACATACATTTTAAAGAATGTGATTCATGCTTTTAAGGAATTCAGATAGGGAAACATGAAGATAAATCAATCATTATAGTAAGCCATTCAAGTATTAAAAGGGGTTAAGTGAGCACATCAAAGGAAGCTTTTAATTCTTCTTGGCGAGGTCAAGAAAGGCTTCACAGAGAAAGTGAAGTCTGAACTGAGTTTTAAAGAATAAGTGGGTATTTACTAGGTAAAGTTAGGGGGAGATGCTCTGTTAATTCCAAACAAGGAAAACAACATTGCCAAAGGACACAGGTGAGAAAGCTGAATAATTCCAGCAACTATAACTGGCACACAGGAGATGAGGCTGGAAAAGAAATTGAGTAGCAAATCTTGATGAGAAATTTGGAGTTTTTACTCCAAATTTTACTCCAAATTTTCCAAGCAAAAGGAACTGAGATAAATAAATTGTTTTATTATTGTTGTTGCTATTTATAATTTCCTATATCTATGACCTTTAATAGTATCCTGCACAAATTGACTCTGGACTTCGTTACATGATTGCTTTTTGCTATCAGGGAAAGAAAAAAATTGATGGATTGCTCGTGTCTACTTCATCCCCTTTGCAGCCCAGCACCTGCCATGAAAACAAGCTCTGGCTAGCCTATATAAAACAGAGCCAGGCAGTCCCAGTTGAAACCATGCTAGACCAGCTGATAGATAGCTGACTCCTAGACAAATTAATGAGCCCAGCCAAAACCAAAAGAATGACTGAGCCAACCTGTAGACTCATGAGCAAATAAATGCTTATTACTATATGCCACTGAAGTTTTATGAGTGCTTGTAATGTAATAAACTGTGTAAACGATAACTGAAACAAAGGCTGAAGCTAACCACAGGGTTTAAGTAGAGGTGTCATAGGATCAAATATGGTATTTAGGGGGCTTGTTTTTGTTTTTGTTTTGAGATAGAATCTTACTCTGTTGTCCAGGCTGGAGTGCAGTGGCGCCATCTCAGCTCACTGCAACCTCCACCTCCTGGGTTCAAGGGATTCTCCTGCTTCAGTCTTCCAGGTAGCTGGGATTACAGGTATCTGCTACCACGCCCAGCTGGAGTTTCTATTTTTAGTAGAGATAGGGTTTCACCATGTTGGACAGGCTGGTCTCAAACTACTGAGCTCAGGTGATCTGCTGGCCTCAGCCTCCCAAAGTGCTGGGATTACAGGCATGAGTCACTGTGCCCAGCCTTGTTTTTGTTTTGAGATAGGGTCTTGTTCTGTCACCCAGGCTGGAGGCAATGCCACAGTAATGGCCCACTGCAGTCTCCACCTCCAGTCCTCAAGCAATTCTCCTGCCTTGGCCTCCCAAAGTGCTGTGATTATAGGTGTAAGCCACCACACCAAGCCCAAATATGCTTTTTAAAGACTGTGTTGATGAACAGAGAATAGGTCAACAATGGAGACATAAAAAGTATAAGAAACCATAAAGTTGAAAAAACTGCCAAAAGGAATGGAGAGGAAAAGACATTTGAAATGTGGTATTGGATGACCTGTTGGATCATGCCAGGCACTTGGAGAACTGTTGGATCTTAGGCACTAATTAGACACATTCACTGAAGAAGAGGGAGGATTTTAGGATGAAACCTAGGCTTAACACAAGAATAATTACAGATGTCATCACCCTAGATTTACGATACTTTAGTAGAAAAAAGTTAATTTTTTTTTTTAAAGAGTTGTCTTTTGTTGTTGAAGACAGAAATAATCATTTCAGAAAACAGTACTTCAATACTGAAAAAGGAAGGCCACTTACACATCCTTTCCCAGGGGTAAGAAAAGTAAATCAGAATTTCAACATATATTTGAAAAAACAAAAACTGTCCAGTGATTAATCCTCGAACAGTTTTTATTAACATAGTTTCAGAGTAAGCAAGAACCTAGTTCCCCAGGATTAAAGACACAGCACTAGATCTTTGGAAATGGCCTTCCTAGATCAAAATCAGTGGGTTATGAATTAGGCCTTTTTATCTCCTTTTCATTTGAGGCTCCTACTGTTTTCTTACAGTTCATTTTTCACTTTATATCCTGAAACAGTTTAAATGGAGAGTGCAATTAAAATGTTCTACAATGATTTGAAAAAATAATAAATGAATTAATATTTGCTTTACTTCAGGATATAATCATGCACTTAATTCAAAGCCATAGACCTAAACCATCTTATTCACTATGGAAACGCTTTATGTATATGGGCATACACAGACATGCACATGCACACATATGTACAATTTTAATAAAAGATAATATATATCATTTATGAAAACTGACATATAGTAAAATAACAGGGGCCAAAATAGTGAGATAGCAAGAGTGTCAAAAGTACAATATTCCAGAAGAAATAAAAATAAGATGAACGTTAAAAATAAGAATAGAGGTAGTGGAGACATGAGCAAAAAAGACAGTTACACAGTTACATTTCTAGGCTAATGCAGTTTAAAAACAAAATGATATAAAAATCCCCATTTCTATCTCTCTCTATAAAACAGATTTGGTTGTGTATCAGTAGCTGAAGAGCCAGTTATAGAAGCTGAAATTCAAGAGTACTTAAAAAAACCTGTTTACCACAAACTCTATTGCTACTACTGCTGATAGACATTAGTGAAGAATATAATCACGCCGAAAAACAAGTGCACATCTACGCCCCTACTGTAATAGAGATGTATGAAAAGTCTGAGAACTTGCCTCTTTTTCAGTGTCTCTAGAGATACATGTCCACTGGTTCTCCTTCACACTGTACGCCCAGAAGTCAGCAAGATCTTGTGTTCCATCCCAGCCACCAAACAAATAAACAGTCTCTATGAAAATCAGAAAAATATGTGTAAAAAAATAAAGGACAAAATAAACATAGGCACCCAAACCTACAGCTGTTTCTAAGACCACTTAAGAAGGTACATCTAAATAAAATTTAAAATAAAAATTTTAACCTGGTAACTCTCTCAAATATATACTAGACTAGTATATCCTAAGAATGAATGGATGCTGTAGAACCACTATTTTGAGAGATTTATAAAAATACAGATAAGTAGGAGGCATGTCCCAAGATTCTGATTGCACAGGTTTTCAATGGGTAAAAATGAGTCTGTATTTGTAAAGTATCCCAGAAAAATCTAATGGGCAGCTGGTTTGGAGCTTCTGTTTTTGGCCTTGAAAACTTTACATTTACCAGCTTCTTAATAATGCAGCCACTTTTTATCTGCTATGGAATTTTAAAATTCAGATTGTAAAAAATAAAAACTCCAGAGGAATAAACAGTGTAAAAGTATAGCATAAGAACATTTAGCTGTTTTTGAAAAAAGTCATATTAAAGGTAATTTCTCTCTATTGCTATATTAAAAACAATGGCTAAAACTAGCTATAAGTTAAAATTAGATATCTTAAGAAAAAGTGATCCATAGCTTTGATATTCCTATAAAAACTGGGGAAAATTTTTCCAAATATATGGTGGTACATTTAACTCATCAGAAATTATCCTTTAAGTCATTCTAAGTATCTTGAGAATTTTGTTTCTTCTGACTCTGAAATGTCTACTATATTCATGGACTTTATCACTGACAAAACTGATTTTCTTGCTCAGTGAATAATGAATCTTTACATATAACATTGCATATCATAGATCCTTCTTTATTTTCATTATTCATTTATTTTGAGACCGGGTCTCTCTCTGTTGCCCAGGCTGGAGTGCAGTGGTGCAATCATGGCTCACTGCAGCCTCCTGGGTTCAAGCAATCCCCCCAACCCAGCCTCTTGAGTAGCTGGGACTACAAGCATGTGCCACCATGCCCAGCTAACTTTTTTTCTGGGGGTTGGGGGGGTACAGACAGGGGCTCACTATGTCATCCAGGCTGGTATTGAACTCCTGGCCTCAAGCAATCCTCCTGCCTCAGCCTCCCAAAGCGCTGAGATTATAGGCATGACCCACCCCATCTAGCCCCTTCTTTATGCAATAATAGTGCGTTTCCAACTGGGTGCGGTGGCTCATGCCTGTAATCCCAGCACTTTTTGGGGGCTGAGGCGGGTGCATCACGAGGTTAGGTGTTTGAGATCAGCCTGGCCAACACAGTGAAACTTCGTTTCTACTAAACATACAAAAAAATTAGCCAGGTGTGGTGATGGGCGCCTGTAATCCCAGCTATTCAGGAGGCTGAGGCAGGAGGATCACTTAAACCTGGGAGGCGGAGGTTGCAGTGAGCTGAGATCACGCCACTGCACTCCAGCCTGGTGTGACAGTGTGAGACTCTGTCTCAAAAAATAAAACATAAAAAAAAGTTGTTTCCTTTCTTCAAATATTTCCCCCTTTGTAACTGTTTTAAGTCTACCAGTTGTATAAGCTCACCAATGATTATCTTTTAATGTTAAATAAAACACTATATGAAAACTGTAAAGTCATGTACTCTCTAACTAACACACCTTAGGTCTGTATATATGGAAGCTGCCATCCAAGTTATATCCCACCATGCAAGGTTACAATTCAAAGTGTACTTGGAAATACTAGAAGACTATTTAAGAAAACCTTTTGTCATTCACAGAGTTAGGCTATCTTCTACAAGATTGCTGTCATATTTGCATATAATTTCAAACTCTAAGTAAATTTTTCAAGTGATTTGTCTCTTCTATCCCCCAAATACCTGGGGAAATAAAAAAAAATGTTTCACTGTTTTCTGGATAAGAACAGGCCACTGGAGGACGACTGAGTTCTAGTACTAACTGGGTGATCAGTACAGATCATTTAAACCTCCTAGGTTTTAGTTTTTTCGTCTGCAAAATTCTCAGTGTTATGAAGTCCTTCACAACTCATGTAAAATAAGTTACATGAGGCCAGGCACAGTGGCTCATCTGAGGTCGGGAGTTCGAGACCAGCCTGGTCAACATGGTGAAATCCCATCTATACCAAAAACACAAAAATTAGCCTTTCATGGTGGCACACATCTGTAATCCCAGCTACTCAAGAGGCTGAGGTAGGAGAATCGCTTGAACCCAGGAGGTGGAGGCTTCTGTGAGCTGAGATTGCACCACTTCACTCCAGCCTGGGCAACATAGCAAGACTCCATCTAAAAAAAAAAAAGTTACATGAAAACATTCTGAAGGCTGACAAGTATGAACATCACTTCTACCTTTAAAATATGCATAAAAATGAAAAATACTCTATAGCTACTAAGTACAATAAAAATGATATTATAACTGACTACATGCCTAATTCAGTACATAAAAAACTTTCGGCGCTGTATAAGTGTGAAATAATGCCAATTATTTCAAACTACCAAAAAAACTGTCCTATCTTGGAACTATAAAACAATCCATTATCATCAGTTAAGTAACATTCTGTTTCCAAAATGGCACACGGTAATACTCAGACACATAATTTTACAGCAAAAAAAAAAAAAAAAAAAAAAAAAAAAAAAAAAAAAAATTAAAGAATTTTCATCTGCCTTAAAAATTATTTGCCAAGGCCTCACTAAAAGGAAATTAACCCTGTTAAATTCTGAAGCCTGGAGAGGGGGTATATAACTAAAATAGCAATAGCAATTGACCTTTTGTTTTACAGTGTTTCTGGGTACCCTCTGGATAAGGTTACCCTGGTTCATTAACTTTAATAACCCTTCCTCTTGGGCTCTGGGTTCTCAATGTTCTTTCTGAAAAGCAGGTCTCTTTGTACGCATAAATTCTCACAGCAAAGAAAACCCACATTTCCACAACAGCCTCATTGATAGCTGAGCAAAATAAAATCTGGCACGCAGTAAGCATCCTAATGGAATTAAGCCAAGATGTCATTCCTATCCATGAAGGCTTTGTGGTCCCAGCTGAAGTTTAATAGTAAAATTAAATGAATCAGATGGAAACTGAGCCTTCTGACATACCTGAATGAAAATGCATAACAAAAATTTTAATTAATTCATCTAATTATTTAAGTCATGCAAAGAAGAACTATTATCCGGAAACAGACACCAGAAAAGGTATTATTTAATGCACAAAGGATATCAAAGGCCTTTAAAAATTATGGATATAACTGGAGAGAACTGTAGAGAGAAGTAAGGAAGTAAAAAGGAGAAAAAAGAAAGCATTAATATTTGCAGTAAGGTAGTAGATTGGTTAGGGAAGCTCATTCTCGTGCTTATACGTTCTATAATAATTCATTTACATCTGGGGCAGTACGATCTTCTTCAAGGAGCAACCCCTTCACCACTTCTCTATATTTTTTCTGAATGGGGTATAGGCTATAGTGTCTATCCATTTCTCCCAGCACTTTGAGGAATGTTTATTTAACACTTTTTGAGTACTGAGAATTAGCAAAGCACTTTAGAGAATTAAAAAGAAAGAAGACATAGTCAGTCCCCAGTCCCTATCCTCAAGGAACTTACAATCTAGTCAAGAATATCAAAAGGCAAACAGATCAACATAACGCAAGGCAGACTAAATGTCATAAGAAAGGTAAACAAGGTAAAAAGCACCTGAGGGTTCAAAAGAGGGAAGAGAGTATATCTGGCTGAGGGGACTCAGAAGAGATTTCATGGTGACAGTGGTATTTGACCTATGCACCAGCAGGAAGGCAGGATACAGAACCAAAAAAAATAAATAAATAAATAACAAAAGTATAGAGACAGAAAAACACATCATAAGTGTTGTTTTTTGTTTGTTGTTTTTTTTTTTTTTTTTTTTTGAGACGGAGTCTTGCTCTGTGCCCCAGGCTGGAGTGCAGTGGCGCGATCTCGGCTCACTGCAAGCTCCGCCCCCCCGGGTTCACGCCATTCTCCTGCCTCAGCCTCCTGAGTAGCTGGGACTACAGGTGCCCGCCACCTCGCCCGGCTAATTTTCTTGTATTTTTAGTAGAGACGGGGTTTCACCGTGTTAGCCAGGATGGTCTCGATCTCCTGACCTCGTGATCCGCCCGTCTCGGCCTCCCAAAGTGCTGGGATTACAGGCTTGAGCCACCGCGCCCGGCCTCATCGTAAGTGTTTTAAGGAACGTGTACTCTAGTCAGGCAAATCCTGGCTACAATCCTGGCTCTATCACCACAGCTATGCGACCACCACACAGTTCCTTAACTATTGGTTTCTTAATCTCTAAGATGTGATACAGTATCTATCCCATAAAGCTGCTGTGAGAATTAAATTAAATTAAATTAAATAACGCATGTTAAATGGTTAAACTGTATGATGAATAAATACACTGTTTGATTTAAAAGAACACATAGGTAGGAAGTGGAGAGGAGGTTAAAAGACAGGCAGTGTCCAGATCATGGAAGGGATTAAATAACAGGATAAGGGCTTTGAACTTGATTCCACACAGACAGTGGAGAAGCCACAGAAGATCTTAGGCAGAGGAGTAACAAGGTAACATCTGAACTTGCAGCATACAGGACTGACTGAAGGAGTTGAGAATGACAGGGATTGGAGGTACAGTGGCCAGTAATAGCTTATGTTCGAAATGTCAAACAAATTTCATTCTAAAACACTGAGTCAATCAATCACCAATCAATCTATTTTTCATTACTTAGGCCACAAAAACTAAAATTCAACCATATTCTTTGGTATACTACATGTACCAATTTGGTACCAGTATAAAACAAACTCTGGAGCTACCTACTACCAGTAGTACTAATCTACACATCTTATATGCACTAAAAATAATGTAGAAATCTAAGGTATATAAAGACATCTCAGTGTCTTTTTGCATAATGGAACAGGCTTTTTATTTTTAGTGCCCAAGTGCAATATCTGTCTTCTACTTTGATTTTTAGGATAAATCAGACTGTGTTGATTGCATAACCCTCCACAAGATGGCACACTACTTTTGCAGTTAAATCAGTTTTTCAGTTTTTCCACTTTGACACTGTATAGGATGCATATACTATGCATTGACATAGCCCTGACCCAAAACTTAGACAAAATTCATGTATCAAAAAGAAGAGGTAGGGGAAGGGTTAACAGGCTGGTGAAATAAGTTACCTTAATTCTCAGACACTGACAGAAAAATTTTTTTGAAAAAAGGTTTTAAGAAAAACAAATTTATCTTTAAGATAGAAATAAAACTCTATAATAATTAGACAAAGAGTTTAAATCCTTCTAAAAGTGAAGTTTAGTAAGACTTAAATTAACATGACAATTTTTGAAGAGAGAAATAAATGGTAAGGGGAAAAATATTTTATATGCTCTTTACCCTTCCCTTCTTAAGCCATCCCCTTGAAGTATCATGACCCAGCAGATTATCAACTGGATTCACTGCCTCCCTTTTTAAATAGAACTGTATTCTTATGTAAAGCTATGGTTACAACACTATCTAAATCTTTTGGGTGAATTCAACATACAGTAACTTTCCTTGCTAAAAGGCTGAATGTTATGCCTATGACAATATACTTTGTACTCTTAATGAAGTCTACATTTCAGAATTACTTTCTGTTAACTGTGTAAAAGAAAGATGCACATTACTTTCAGAAATACAGCCACATGAATAAATTTGTAATAGCAACCAAAACCCATGTTTAGGCACTCCCTTCAAGTTTCTTTAAGGAACATCAAGAAAAACTGTACGTGGTACCACAAAACAAAAGCACTTTCAGGCTGGACGTGGTGGCTCACTCCTGTAATCCCAGCACTTTGGGAGGCCAAGGTGGGAGGATCACCTGAGGTCGGGAGTTCGAGACCACCCTGACCAACATGGAGAAACCTTGGCTCTCCTAAAAACACAAAATTAGCCGGGCGTGGTGGCACATGCCTGTAATCCCACCTACTCGGGAGGCTGAGGCGGGAGAATCGCTTGAACCCAGGATGTGGAGGTTGCGGTGAGCTGAGATTACGCCACTGCATCCCAGCCTGGACGACAAGAGCGAGACTCCGTCTCAAAAAAATAAATAAATAAAAATAAATAAAAATAAATAAATAAATAATAATAAATAAAAGCACTTTCACATAATTGCTATAGAATAGTTAAAGGTTCAAATTTCTACAGAAGGGCTCTTCCAAGTGACAAGCAACTCTCCATCAACTTCTTTTGTAGATACCAAATATTAGAGCTTTGCCTAAGTCTTCGTACCTGCTCTGATTGAGAAAGAAGAAAAAGGCTTAAACTGTAGGTTCTCAAAATGTAATGAGAGTTACACAACAAGGAACAGCCTAACACAATGGAAATGTATTAATACATTTCTAACTCAGCAGACTTCCACACTGAAACAAAATAGACATGGCTTTTCTCTCTTTCTATTCACTGTTCTTATCCCAGTCGAAAACCAAGTCACAGTTGAAGAATCTTAAGTGGAGAGATGCCAGGTACAGGGATTACAATTAATAAAACGGATCCAGTAGGACAAATCCAGTAGGACAAATCCAGTAGGACAAAATACAACATTCCTTCTCTACCATGGCATGAATGATAGGGCCCCCTTAGGATGGAAGAAAGCTTTGAAAATTAAATAATAAAATTTGTGCCATCATACACCTTTTAAAATGGTCACTGTATTCTTAGAGAAGGCAGCAACATGGGGGGGAAAAACCCTATAGACTAAAAAAAGAAAATAAAATCTATGTACTACTAAGTTTCTAATATCTAAGAAAACAAGGTATATGAAACACCAGGAAGCAACAATTGCTTTAAAATATAAGCCATGTTAAATAAGCTGAAATTAACTTTATGAAGTTTTACTCTAGTGAAGGTGTTCTTTGTAAAAAAAAATTTCTAGAGACAGAATCTTGCTCTGTTGCCTGGACTGGAGTGCAGTGGCATAATCATAGCTCACTGCAGCCTCGAACTTTTGGGCTCAAGCTATCCAAGCCTTAGCCTCCCACACGGCTGGGACTACAGGCACGTGTCACCATGCCTGGCTAATTAAAAAAAATATTTTGTAGAGACAGAGGTCTTGCTATGTTGCCCAGGCTGATCTCGAACCCCCGGCCTCAAGTGATCCTTCCACCTCGGCATCCCAAAACTCTGGGATTATAGGTATGAGCTACCATGTCTGGCCAGTGTTCTTAATTTTGTGAGTTAATAAGAGTCTCTTTGATTATCTGAAGGCATGGATTCTCTTCCTAGAAAAAATTTGCAAATAGACAACATGTTGCACCTAACTTCAACAGATAAAGAACCCTTGTGCTGGAAAACTTCAAAATGCATATTTAAAGTAATAACTGAGCTTCTTTAAACTATATTTTACTACTTATGCACCAATTTTGTTAACATGGAATTTCCTGGTTGTTCAAACTCTACTTAGAGAAAGTTATTCTTTACTACTAAACCTACCTGATCTTCATCAACAATATTCTTATATGCACTTTAGTATTTTGTCTCAAAAATATTATAAATATATTTATGGTTTCCCTTCCCTAAGGCACTAATTATACAAAAGATTAAACAAATATACCAAAATAACATTGATTTTTTTAGAAGGTGGAATTATGAGTGAGTTACTTTTTCCCCTCAACACTGCTTTTCAAATTGTTTTAAACTTTTTCGAAAATTTTTTAATTACTTTAAAACATTTCCATAGTGAAATTTTGTCCAATTATACAAAAAAAACAAAAGTTCCTTTGAGTTATATAAAATTATCTCAGCATAATTAATCACTGCTGCATATTAATATATGGCATATCAAATGCATGTTATATAAATATTATATGCATATATAAAATACATTATTTCATTTAACTCTCATAATTATTTAGTTTATTATCACCATTTTAATCAATACAATTCATTCAAGATTGAACAAGAAGTCAGGGTTAGAGCCAGGATTCAATCTCAGGGATGTCAGACACCCATCTTTCCTTCCCACAAACTTAACACCTACCTATTATATTTGGCTGCCATATCATTAAGATCCGACTAGAAAGGTTCTTTCAAAGATTGATGATAAATACAATCTCTTTGAAAGTGATTAAGATCAACCTGATAATTAAGATAACTGCTGATCAATAACACAGCTATGGTACCTAAATGATTAAATAAATACTAACAGTATATGAAAGCCCTCAGTAAATCATGCTACTAATAGTCATAATAGAAACATAGAAGAAATTTTGGAGAGAAAAACCCAAGGATATACCAGATTCTGCACTTGAGCCCAAACCAAGTTCAGAAAGCAACAAATTTTACTTTAACAAATGCAAAGCTCTATATTTAGTTTTTCTACCTAGATCCCAAAGTAATGATAATTACAGCTTTGGGAAGCATAGTCTAAATGGTATAACAAGCAGAATCTGAAAATTTAAATATGTTTGAATATAACCAATAAAATAGATCCACTACAGAAAATATTAGTATAGTATAATACATGACATAATAACCTGATCTACTTATCAAGGTTTACAGCAGTGTCTGAAAACAGTTTCCAAGTAAATATTTTTCTTTCTACCCAAAGGAAAATGAATTTTAAAACTTTGATCCAATCCAACAAATATTTAGTACACGTCTACTCCATACTAGGCCCTATAGTCATAAAAATAAATGAGGCAAGATCCTTGGCCTTCCCCCTTGTCCATGGGGCTGGGAAGCTGGAGAGACAGCAATGGTATACACAATACCTATGTGAACAACTCTAAAACAATGTGAAAATTATTGTAGTAATAACGGTTTGAACAGTGTTACATAAATACAGAGGGAATTATTATTTTGCTTAGATGTATCTCCTGAACCTCAAACTAATATATCCAACTGCTTACTTGACATACCTATGCAGATGTCTAACTGGCATCTCAGACTTAACTTGTCTAAAATCAAGTTGCTGAACAACCCACCATATGGGATCCTCTTGTACCCATCTTAGAGAATGGTTACACCATTTTTCTAATTGTTCAGGTCAAAACTTTAAGTCATCCTTAGCTTCTTTTTCTCACACTCCTCATCCAGTTCCTCAAAAAATCCTGTCAGCTCTATATGATACCTTTTAAAATACATCCAAAATGTGATGAATTTTCAACATTACTACTACCATTCTGGTATAAGCCAATGCTATAATCACTTCTCAGATGAGCAACAGGCTCCTTAAAGGACTTGTTGCTCTTCACTCAATTTGTTTTGTTAAACTGCAAGGTCAGTTCATAGCGTTTCTTAAACCCAACAATGGCTTCCCACTTCACTCTGCACATAGGTTAAAGTCTCAAACAAAGTCCTAAAAAATTCAACACAATTTGTCCCCCCACTATTTCTCTGACTTCACCTCTTACCACTCTCCTTCTCACATACCTCTGATCTAGCAACAAAAATTCTGGAAAAAAAACAAGAGTAGTAGAAAGGTGGCAATGTTTTACTTTGTAATAATATCTGTTCAATAATGAATATCACCTGTATGAAGACACTTTATTTGAATACCTGGTTCAGCAGTACTTACCATAAAATGTCAAAAATTAAGGGATTAAGCTCTTTAGAATATCTGTAATGAGGCCAGGCACAATGGCTCATGTATGTAATCCCAGCACTTTGGGAGGCCAAGACAGGATGGTCACTTGAGGTCAGAAGTTCAGGACCAGCCTGGCCAACATGGCAGAACAGTGTCCTAGTGTCCTACTAAAAATACAAAAATTAGCTGGGTGGGCGCCTATAACCCCAGCTACTCGGGAGGCTGAGACAGAAGAATTGCTTGAACCCCAGAGGCAGAGGTTGCAGTGAACCGAGCTCACGCAACTGCACTCCAGCCTGGGCAACAGAGCGAGACTCTGTCTTAAAAAAAAAAATATATATATATATAAAATAAATATATATTTTTATATAAATATATAAATTTATATATATATATAAAATGAATCTTCCCAGAAAACTGCACAAAGACAAAAATTTTGCACACCATTTAAAGATTATCATGGGCCTCCTTAAAACCTATTCATGAAGCTTCATGTAAACAAACATGAAATATATCCCAAGGCTAGAGAACAGAACAAAAACTTGACAGCAACAGCTAGCTGAGACAAAAGATTGGGAATGCCGCCCTGTGAAAGTTGTTAGACTTCTGAATAGTGTTTTCTGGTTTCTTTTGTTTTCTCCTGATCAGATTCCTGGATTACCCACACTCACAACCAGAGACCTGTTTAATTTAACCTGAACCGTAATTTCAGTCTTGTGAAAGTTCAGAGTTTTTCCTATTGAGTCCCAGGGCATCTTTCCTCATATTTCTCTCTGCTTCCAGACACTGGAATCCACAGAAGTTGCCTCACTACTGCCCTACCTCAGTTTGAACCCCAAACCTAATTGTCTCACCAGTTTCTACCACAAAATAAATAAATAAAAATCAACTCCCAAATCAATTTTACTAGAGAAAACTTCTAAGAATCTGGTGAGTAAAGAAACAGTCATGTCATGAAATGTGGCATTCTGCCATCCATCTGGCTCTACTACCACTTATCTCAAGCTTGTCCAACCTGCGGCCCATGGGCTGAACGAGGCCCAGAATGGCTTTCAATGTGTCCCAACACAAATTTGTAAACTGTCTTAAAACATTGTGAGACTTTTGTTGCGATTTTTTTTTTTTTTAAGCTCATAAGCTATCATTAGTGTATTTTATGTGTGGTCCAAGACAATTCTTCTTCCAATGTGGCCCAGGGAAGCCAAAAGATTGAACACCCCCGATTTATCTCCAATTTTTTTTTTTTGAGACAAAGTCTTGCTCTTGTCCCCCAGGCTGGAGTGTGATGGCGCGATCTTGGCTCACTGCAACCTCCGCCTCCTGGGTTCAAGCAATTCTCCTGCCTCAGCCCCCTGAGTAGCTGGGATTACAGGCACCTGCCACCACGCCCGGCTAATTTTTGTATTTTTAGTAGAGATGGGGTTTTACTATGTTGGCCAGGCTGGTTTAGAACTCCTGACCTCAGGTGATCCACCCGCCTCAGCCTCCCAAAATGCTGGGATTACAGGCATGAGCCACCGCACCCAGCCATCTCTTTCTGTTTCTTCTTCCCTTTCTCTGATCCTAACGAGACAATTTTTCTCAGTGTTGCAAAAATAGTTCCTTCCACAATCAGGTCTCAGTATTTTACTTTGTACTCCAAAGCACCTTCACCAATACATACAGTTCTCTTCCTAAAACGAATGCTATTGAGTAAAATTTTCTCCAACTTATAATTTAAAGTAGAAAATTTAAAAAATACATTTTAAATAAAAAAATTTTAAACCACTGGTAATTGTACCATCAGACATAACTAAGGTCAATATTTTGGTATGTGTCCTTCTAGTCTTCCCCTCTATAGTAAATGATAAATTTAAAAGGAATCATCACTTCTATCCCTATTTCTATACCAAGATATCAAAATATCGACAAAAGGTTTCAGATAGCTCTTCTTGGAAACATATTTTTTGAATGTAAAAAATGAAAACAAAAAAACAAAAGAGGAATTCTACCTCCAAATGTTTTATATGCCATCTCTATTACTGATAACAAGGATCACCTGAATCTGGTGAAATCCTTTCAACCTCAATGTCCACATATAGTTAGTACTGTTTCCACACTATACGTGGCAATGGTAACATACTGAAAAGCATGAGAACTTGAGCAACAGACAATGTACATTAAATGACCACCCATGATTCCTTTTTAAGGCTGAAAAATCTAGTTTTGTCATCCACCATGGGCCTAAATAAAGTTTGACCCAGAATTCATAACGATTAAAAGAAAAAAAGAAAACACTCCAAATGGGTGCAAAATGGCTCTAACTAAAAAATCTTCTACTAACAGGGTAATTCCCTAGATTTCCTGTGGTAGAAATATTTGCGTAAAAGTGTATTTCTAAAGTACTTCTGTAGCTTTCTATAAACTGCTGTCAATATTGAAGTGTGGATATAGGCCGATTTTTCTTTGTACACCTTCGCTAACCCATAAAAACTCCTTAGAAGCTATCAAAAAGAGATTTACTCCTTTAAAGGTCCATCTGGAGGAAAATTCCGTGACTATAATAGTCATTCTCACTACTCTTTCTTATAATTTCTAAAGTAAATCTAGTAGTTACTCAAATAACATTTTTCCTTTTTTTTTTTTTTTTCCCACGGGGTCTTGCTTTGTTGCCCAGGCAGGTGTGCAGTGGTGTGATGCTGGCTCACTGTAGCCTCCGATCCTGGGCTCAAGCAATCCTTCTGAGTCAGCCTCTCGAGTAGCTGAGACTACAGGCATACACCACCACACTCAGCTAATTTTTTTTATTTCTTATATAGAGGGGGGTCTCACTATGCTGCCCAGGCTGGTCTTGAACTTTTGGGATCAAGCGATCCTCCTGCTTTGGCTTCCCAAAGTGTTGCAACTACAGGCATGAGACAGACACTGTGCCTAGCTGAAATATTTTTTTTAAAGGGAGTAGGGGTAAGGACCCTGACCATCAAGAGTTTGCTAATGCATAAAACAAAAATATTATAGAAAAATATCTAGGTCTTCACGCCACTGCACTCCAGCCTGGGAGACAGAGCAAGACTCCGTCTCAAAAAACAAAAAAACAAAAAAACAAAAAAAGAAAGAAAAATATCTAGGCCTTTATCACTTTATTGTAAGTATTTCAAAGATCTCCGACCTGAAAAGTTAGATTTTAATTCTCAATGACTTGCTCACACTAAGTTCTGTCATGACATTTGCCTATTCTTTGAATAATTTTCTGTTTTCATATTTCATGGATTATAAAAAGAGGAGAATTTTTTTGTCTTTTCTTACACATGTACTTTACCTATCAATAATTAACGCAGTAAGCACTATGAAAATTCCTTCTGCTCCCCCAGATAAGGTGAGCTTTAATTGTTAAAGTAAACCATATTACTTTTATATTTAAGGAAAGTGCATTTTGCTTTAAAAGGTAAAAGCTCTTCTCAAATAAACATAAATTTAGTATATTATTATAGCATACTATAACCAAATTTGTTTGAAAGGGTGGGCTGGGCATGGTAGCTCACACCTGTAATACAAGCAATTTGGGTGGTCCCAGCAGGCAGACTGCTTGAGCCCAGGAGTTCGAGACCAGCCTGGGCAACATAGCAAAACCTCATCTCTATTTTAAAAAAAGGTTGGCGGGGAGGCATGTTTAATAATATTTTTCTTATAGTACTGCTGGAGAAAAAAGAAAAGCATTATAAATTCTACTCTATGTTCAAAAAAAGGGGAAGCTACTGCAGACAATCTAAAAATAAATTCTCATGTCTGTATTCATAAATTATTTAATTATTCTGGATAAAAAAACAATTTGTATATAAATCTGGCTCTTTAGTAAATAAGCATACGAATATTTATTATACTCTCAGGCAGAAAAAAAAGATGCCTAAGACTCTATAGCTAATTCAAGCCTATTTCTGTAGGGCAGAAAGGCATTCGGAAAGAGGGACCAAGATTAAGAAAGTCAATTCCTATATGCCTTAAAATGAACCTTTTCCAAAGAGACCCTAATAACAGTCTCAAACCAGTTCAGAGGTGATCATAGAAATTTAGCTTTTAATTTTAAAAGAAAAGTTATAATTTCTCATCTTACAAAAATTATGAAAATAAATTCATGTCAAGAAGACTTAGTATCTACATTGTAACCATTTTTATTCTTAATTATTTTATGAGTCTCCAGAGCAATTATTTTATTCCCGAAGCAATATGAGTTGGCATAACACACAGTAGAATTGAGCATTCATTACTCTTGGAAAGAGTGGTATTCTATGCAGTAAAGTTTTCTAAAATCCAATAATAACATATAACTATGCTAGATTATTGGTATTATTTGCTTTTTAAGTGGCTAATCTGAGACCTATTATAATGTTGGCATTAACCTCTAAATATTATGGTAATTAAGTTTTCCTAGGTTTCAGAAACTTAAGAAACATGTTTGCTACCAAGCTTCAGAACAAAATTTAAAAGGCAGGAAAAAAATACAAAAACAAAAAACAACAACTAAAACAACGAAATTATTTACAGGCTTGTGAAAAGTTTTTAGCAATTAATGGACTTACCAACACTTGGCTGCCTAATTTGATATCTGCTTCCTCTGAAAATGTATTTTCGTTCTCTTTATTCCAGTAATTCTCATATTACTCTACTACAATATAAGCGCAACAAAAATCCAGAAGTACACCAGTTTTCCATGAAAATACAACACATATAAACTAGACACATACACACATAATATAAGCCCACATGTTACACTTTTTTTAGGCAATCTAATCTCATTTGTGTAAGAGCCCCCCACCCCCACCCCTGACCCTTCCTTACCTGTTTAGATGATGCCTGTAGCCAATGAAGATTTTGTTTTCCATTGCAACTGCTACTCACCTGTTTGAACATCAATAACCATCTGATGGCCTCCTCTCATTCCTGGTCGGTTATCTTCCCCATCACCTTTAGTAGAAATAACAGTTTCTTTTAAAGGAATAACAAACAACAGCATACCCAGAGTAAATTTATTCATAAGTCTGTAATCAGTAGTAAAAATAACCCACACTTATTTTTTCAAAATATTAAGAATAAGTAAAAGGACTCATAAAAGTAACAGTATGACTCAAATCTGTATTTATAATAATCTTGTTCTTTTTTCCAAATGCTTTCAGGACATGAATGAACTTGGAAGTTATTTTTATTTATGATCAATGCCACAAACCAGCAGACACAAAATATTATACAAAAACATAAAACAAAAATCTCTAAGCCACTTGGGTGCCAAAGTGAAGGTCAAAAACAATTACAAAATTGATCTCCTGTATATATTTTAGGCATAGTTCATTAGTATAATGAACAGTTTTAAAGTTGAGTTATTAAACTATTTACAAAAACAAAGATGTTATCAAGTTTTATATTAATGATATTAATTTTGTATAATGTATACAATTATTTTGTATAATTTTTGTACAATTTTGTACTTTGTATAATTATTTTATATAACTTTGTATAACGTATTAATTTTGTGCCAATATTTCAACAATCAGTTCCCACCTAATTTACCAACTACTTCATGTAAGTACTGACTGAAGAAATCTAAGATTTACTTCACTTTGATTCTTATTTCCGTCAGAGTTTAATAGGCAGGTTTAAATACAATCAGTAAAACTTTATTTAAACTTCCAAAAGAGAACACTATTATTCAACTTGTATCTAATCTTACTTTACACCAAATTGGTAAAACCCTGTCTCTACTAAAATACAAAAAATTAGGCATGGTGGCATGCGCTTGTAATCCCAGCTACTCAGGAGGCTGAGGCAGGAGAACCACTTGAACCCGGGAGGCGGAGGTTGCAATGAGCCGAGGTTGCATCACTGCACTCCAGCTGGGCAATGACAGCAAGACTCCATCTCAAAAAAAAAAAAAAGTTATAACTTCATTTCGGTAGTTCAAAAGGTTATAAGATTCTAATGTCTTACCTGATATAAACTAGAAAGCCTAAGGCTTTCTTCATAACTCTCCTATTAGTTGAAATATATTACTTTGGCTAATAAGTTTCCCTGTATTGGCTTTCTCCTAATGTAAAATGGAGACTATCCAATTTTATACTAATTTCACAAGGGTGCTATGAAAATGACTCAAATGTCAGTTCTTATATACAGAAAATAAGACACAAAACTGAAGCTTTTCATTACTACTATATTCAGCGGCTAATCGTCCAGAAGTTCCCTTCAGATCCTTTCTCCTAATAGTTAAGCCTTTAGATTGTGCATTTATTATCATTGAAGTTTTGCCCTTTCTTCTTTTCTTCCCCCATTAGTCAGTATCACCATTTTTAAGAATAGAGATAAGAAAGTATATTCATCCCTGAGAGGTCTGAGGGAAAAAAGAAAGCATTAAAATGAATCCATTTTCAGTATGTTTGTATTTTATATGTTGAATCCATTAGTTTGCAAATACACAATTATAGTCTGTTTGCTATAATATGTGTCTTTAAAGAAAATTACCTCATACATGACTGATAAAATAGGGGAATGATGCTCATCTAACATCAATTATGGAGGTTCTTGAGCAATTTTCCCCTGCATATTAATGTGCAACACCATCAGGAGAAAGCTTTCTCAAAACTAAAGAGAAGTCCTTAGCAATACATGAAGACCACAATGGAAAAAGCTCAGTATCCACAGAACTGTCTTCCTTTAATGCAAACAGTTGCATTAAGAAATTGCTACACTTTCCACTATGTTAACTATCTGGCAAAGCAGTGAGTACAGATGAAGAAGTGACAAAAACTTCCCCCTTATATGAAAATAAGGGATTCATGAAGAAGACTATACTCTGGATCTGATTTCAAGTTTTGATGAAAACAATCTTTATTAGAAGCAAATGCCCTCCAGGATCCACATTTCAAAGATGAAGGCATGCGCCCAGGGCTTAAGTCTAAACACACTATGATGTTCAATATAAATACCTTTGAAGATTTAAATGCACTGATAATAATTTTTATTATAATTATTACACTAGTTTTTATTAGTAGCTGGTTATAAAGTTCCACAGATTTG
Organism: Chlorocebus sabaeus; assembly: GCF_047675955.1. Taxonomy (NCBI): domain Eukaryota; kingdom Metazoa; phylum Chordata; class Mammalia; order Primates; family Cercopithecidae; genus Chlorocebus; species Chlorocebus sabaeus. The sequence goes on along the minus strand of NC_132924.1, from coordinate 104,395,614 downwards.
GAATGGTCTTCTGCCTTTCTATTTTTCTTACATGCCCTGCTAGGTTTAGCAAGCAATTTTGCAGAACTTAAGCTTTTCAAGAACATGCGTATGGCAATACAACACAGCCTATAATTTTATACCATGCATCTATCAAAGCAGTTTATAATGATATTCTGTGTAAAAGCTGCCCAACCTTCTGTTATGGCAGTAAAACAAAAAGGTTTAAAAAGAAAATTTTAATATAACAACGAATTCTACTACCTGGTTAAGGAACCTATGTCTTGTTTTAAACATCTGCTTTTTATTTATTTTGTTATGGTTGTTGTTTTGTTTTTTGAGACACAGTCTCACTCTGCTGCCCAGGTTGAAGTGCAGTGGTATGAATATGGTTGACTGCAGCCTTGACCTCCCAGGCTCAAGCCACCCTTCTACCTCAGTACCCTAAGCAGCTGGGACAACAGGTGCCTGCCAACGTATCTGGCTTTTTTTTTTTTTTTTTTTTTAAGATGGAGTCTTTATCTGTCTCCCAGTCTGGAGTGCAATAGTGTAATCTCAGCTCACTGCAACCTCTGCCTCACAGGTTCAAGTGGTTCTCCTACCTCAGCCTCCCGAGTAGCTGGGATTACAGGTGCACACCATCACACCCAGCTAATTAATTTTTGTATTTTTAGTGGAGACAGGGTTTCGCCATGTTGGGCAAGCTGGTCTTGAACTACTAACCTCAGGTGACCTGCCCACCTTGGCCTCCCACAGTCTTGGGATTATAGGTGTGAGCCACCACACTCGGCTGTATAGTTAATTTTTTGTAGCGACAGGGTCTCACCATGTTGCCCAGGCCAATCTTGAACCCCTGAGCTCAAGCAATCCTCCTGCGTCGGCCTCCAAAAGTACTGGGATTACAGACATGAGCCACTGCACCTGGCCAACATCTTTTTTATTAACATAGTACTATGACACTTGAACTACCTTGGGAAAACTGAAGACTGAGACATTGAAGAAACAGAACTACAATCTAGAAGGTATGGCTTACCTTTGGTACTTTTGGGAATGATTTGACTCCATCGTGGTTTATATTCCTGTTGACTGATATACTGATTGAACAAGCCATCTGCAAATATTAAAGAATGAGAAAGAATTACACCTTAACTACTTACATTATTTATTATAGAAAAAAATTAAAATTTAAAAGACTACATTAAGAGAAATTACTAATATGTCACTAATAAAAAAACACATTTTCATAAAATATGCATCACTTCAGTTTCACTTCATGCTACCCCAACTATAAATAGTAAAATATTAATTGGCACAACCATGCAAACAAATTGCTTTAGGGGAAGCTCATATTAAACGTACTATGTTTCTCACCATTACTGCACCTATTAGATACAAAGTCATTGCTGCAATCAATGGACAAGTGTGTGACATTACCAAAGGGTTAGAGACCTTGAAAGAAGGAAAAGGGAGTCAACTGGGAGGGAAAAAAAAGTCATAAGGCAATTTAAGGCTGCAAAATAGAAGCAGGAGAAAATAAAAATAAATAATCTGTATAAATGTGCTACTTCATTGAAAAAAGATCTTATATATCTTTAAAAAATCATTTCTATCATTATTATAAATATAATTGGGAAAAGGAAAGGATAATCTAAGATTAGGAGAATTATATTTTAATTTCTTTTTGTGACCTCCCACCACTTGTCTTTATTTCAACTATGAAATTCTTAATCTTTACATCCTATAATGACATGGATTCATTGCATCCCAATCTCTTTCCCCCAACAGTGCTTTGTGCCAGTACTTTTTGCCACCCATATCCAAGAGAACTAGAGAAGAAAATAGAGCTCCAACAACTTTGGTCTAGGTCCTTGATACATTTTCAGGAAAAGGGAACACTAACTTTAACATGTGAATTCCATTATTATACAGTTTTGAGTACAAAACTACATAAAGATAAAAGTACTAACAGCAGTAATAAAACTATACTTATGGAACACTTTGCAAATGTTAGAATTTATGCTGTCTCATCTCATTTAATTCTAAAAACAATCCTATGAAATACACATTATCATCTCCATTTTATAAACCTGGAAATGTGTATTTAAAAAAAGTAAGAAACTTAACCAAAACCACACAGCTCTTACTTAAATGGTGGAGTTGGGACTAAAGTTCTACTACGTTTTCCTTACTCCTGATTCTGCTGTATCAATAAACTCATTATCTACTTATTAAGTTGTTAAACTAGTTAATGTAATGGTATGGAGACTGAACTCCCTACATACATCCCCACATACATACATACATAATTATGAAGCCCTATTCCCGTGGCCCTCAACAAAGATTAGTTTAAGAATGGTATGGAACCCAATTTTGGCTAATGAAACATGAGGAATCTTTTGGGAGACTTCTAGGCAATTTTTCCTTACTTCTAAAGAGACATACAGAAAAGAAAAATCTACTTTTATACTTCTGGAATATCTGCATGTAATGTATACAAATATTAAAGCCAATTTATCGAAGTACAAGAATGTAGTCAATTCTATAATGATGACACAGCAGAGAGAAAGAAAGAAATGATCACTGAGTCAACCAACCATGAAATCCACCTTACCTCTGGACTTCTTGCTATGTGCTACAATAACATTTCCTTAGTTTTTAGGCTACAAACCCTAGCTTTTACATGCACCCAAATAGCGTAATTTATAAAGTGACTTTTACTATAAACTCTGTCATGTGGCTCAATTTAAAAGTAAAACTGTTTTCTGTGATTTATATATTCACCAGAGACTAAGCAATTTAGAGCATTCCCCCTAATCTTTCTTTCCTGGGTAATTATGAAGCTCAGTTGTAACCAACCCTTTCAGCTTTCAAGACTTTTCAGCTGGCTTTAACTGGAAACCTCCATCCTACAGGCACAAATTTCCTTTCTTCTTTGCCTTTGAGACTTTTCAAAATTCTTGCAAAAAGTCAATAAATACTATAAACACTAAAGCAGGGTAAAGGTTAAAAAAATGCATTGCTTTTAGTACCTTGTTTTAATGTAAAAGAACTTCCTACAACTTTCACAATCTAAAAACAAAAAGTTGACACTACTACATCCCAAATAATCTCCATGCTCCCTATTATTTCTAATTCTTGGAAACCCTTGCCAATAAGGCCTTTTGCCTTGGTAGGCTTGCTTTAGATATATAATTCAGCAAAAAAACTCAGCCTCTCTACTGAAACAATAATGACATTCTCATCTATAAAAATATGACATCTATTACAATGTTTGAAAATCTCAGAAACAAATTAGTAAATAAGAAATTTAAAGATGCCTGTGAACCATGTGAGTTCAAAAAATTATTTCTGTTTAAAGAAGAAGTCAGGCAGTTGCTAATATTTCTGTAAGTCTATTTTTGACAAAAATCTAAAGCAAGAGATCAGAACAGTCAGATAAAATTAAAACTATACAAAAGAAATTTAAATATCACTAGGAGAAAGCACACTAAGAACTAGTTGTTAATAATTTTTAAACTATTTAACTAGAGTCTCAGGTCCAATATCACTTCATTTTTTTCCCTATAATTATGACTATACTAAATATATTTCATAGAGTCCTCACTGAGCACAAGCAGTTTTTTTCTCCAATACTAGTGGATACTCTCTTTAAAAAGCACATGATGGCCCAGCCTGGTGGCTCAGACCTGTAATTCCAGTGTTTTGGGAGGCTAAGGCAGGAGGATCATTCAAGGCCAGGAGTTCAAAACCAGTCTGAGCAACACAGAAATCCTGCCTACACACACACAACATGATTTAAAAATGAGACTTAGGAAGCTTTTACCAAAAGGGAAAAAAATTTCAAATATCTTGTCCAGAATTAAAAAGAAAACAAAACCCAAAAAATCCACATAGATTATAGTACTGCTGCCTAGTTATATGTATTCATATTTGATAAATTCAAACTTTTATCAAATTTGATTTTTCACCAAAATAGAGATTATATACAAAAGAAATAATTTAAAATGCATGCATAGGTAAATAACTTATAGAGCATAAAATCTTTTTTGACCATTCAAGAATGATTAGATCAAAAAGAATTTTTAAGAAACGAATTTCATCAGTTTGTCCAAATTCTAAAAAAAAGGCCGATATTATACCAGTAATAATATAATAATCAATATTAGGACATTGAACCAGTAAATATTTACTAAGACAGTAAAGCTTAGAGATAAAGAGTATGGATCTTGGCACCAGACTACCTGAATTCAAATCTTAGCTCTATCACTTACTAGATATACCATCTTAAGCAAATTAATCATTCTCATATATTAAATGGAAATAACAACAATATTTACCCTAGAAGGTAAGTATGAAAAATAAATTAATGTAAAAGGTCTAGGAGACTAGATGGCACATTGTCAAGCTCTCAGATATGTTACTTACGATGATGATGATAATGATACAGTGTTTGGAAATATACTTGACAGAAAATTAACAATCTTTTATGAACAAAATGAGAAATATAGCATCAAGACAAATACGAGTTAAGAAGAGGAAGGAGTGATTCAGTGATAATATAATGAAAGAAGATACCTTGAAAGAGTTGGCTTTGAAGAATGCACTGGAACTGAATTATATGAAAAGGAAAGTAATCGGAAAGAAAATACAGCACACACAAAGGCACAAAGGCATAAATGAGCAAAAATTATGAAAAAAAAAACCATGTTTCAGAAAAAGAGTCTGGCAGTTGGGAAAGGGTCAAAAAAGAGTGAGATTTTGCATTATGAGCATTACTAAGAAACAAAATCTTAAAGAGAAAAAAGGAAAAATCTTGCTATCCTGGAACACAACCCTACCTCCTAACTCAAAAGAAGCTCCTAAAAATAGGAAAAATTCACATTCAAAGATTAATAGTGTTAAAAAAGAATCAACCCAAGAATTATACAATATAAAAAGGAAAAGAAATGAATTTTTTAAAGTAGCAATGAATCTGATTCAACAGAAAAATATAGCCATGCAATAGATGAAAGTAGCCAAATACCTTTCCACAAATAAAAAAAGCAACTCTCTCTATGAAACATGAGTACAGATTAGAGATATAAGCAGTTGGAAAGGAGACATCTAAATAGTTGGAAAAGAAACGGTAAGACAACAAAAGGAAACAAAAATTGAATTGTCAGAGACAAGAGAAAAGAGGAATGAACAGATTGAAAATATCACAGAACTGAAGGTCAAAGTGTAAGAAAGAGACACTAAAAATAACATAGTAGTGGAAATGGGATAAAGGGTTTAGACAAGCTTAAAATATTAAACAGAAATGTGCAGTTAAAAAAGATAAAGGAGAAAATAAAAGAAATGATAGACTAAGGCAACATATATTTAATTGAAAGAAAACCAAAACAGACAATAGTTAACAGGGCTGCCACAATGGAGTTTCGGACAGCCTTGTTAATGTAAAATATAAAATATTTAAACAGTCAGAGGGAAAAAGATTACATTAAAAAATGGCAGTTGAAAATGACAGCACACCTCTCAAAAGAAACAATGGAAGCTGATTAATAACAGTCGAATGATATTCAAAATGTATTTCAAGAAAATCAGGGTCAATCTGGAATTCTACATCTAGCAAAAATATCCTCCTAGAAAGGAGACAAAATTTTCAGGTCAGCAATTCGGAGAGAGTTGAATTGCATTATAGAAGAAATTCTAAAGGATGGGCTTATGGCACAGGGAATGAACATAATCTTAGATATAAGATTAAAGACACAAACAATAATGAAGAGAAAAAAACAGTAAATATTTGGGCAAAATTAATGAACAATTGCTATATAAGACTAATATTTTATAGGGTCTTCGAACATGGTATCAAAATAAATGACAACAATAGAGCAATCAACAACAATAGAATAATGAATTAGAAGGTGAGAATATGAAGCTGAAAGTCTACTAAATCCTCACATGGGAAGAGAGAAAAGGCACTGATCGGCCGGGCGCGGTGGCTCACGCCTGTAATCCCAGCACTTTGGGAGGCCGAGGCGGGCGGATCACGAGGTCAGAAGATTGAGACCATCCTGACTAACATGGTGAAATCCCGTCTTTACTAAAAACACAAAAAATTAGCCAGGCGTGGTTGCAGGTGCCTGTAGTCCCAGCTACTCGGGAGGCTGAGGCAGGAGAATGGTGTGAACCCTGGAGGCAGAGCTCGCAGTGAGCCAAGATCGCCCTACTGCACTCCAGCCTGAGGGACAGAGCAAGACTCTGTCTCAAAAAAAAAAGACACTGATCAATTTTGTTAAGGTAATCATGCATACTTGTTGTAATTTCTAAACTAATCATAAGTCAAATGATTTATTAATAAAATTTTATTTAAATAAGTTCGTTTTATTTAAATAAAATTTATAAGAGATATTTCTCTTCAGAGGGATAAAGGTTGAAAATAAAAGATGGAAAAGATATGCCATACGGGCCGGGCGCGGTGGCTCAAGCCTGTAATCCTAGCACTTTGGGAGGTCAAGGTGGGTGGATCACGAGGTCAGGAGATTGAGACCATCCTAGCTAACACGGTGAAATCCCGTCTCTACTAAAAAATACAAAAAAAAAAACTAGACGGGCGAGATGGTGGGCGCCTGTAGTCCCAGCTACTCGGGAGGCTGAGGCAGGAGAATGGCATAAACCCGGGAGGCGGAGCTTGCAGTGAGCTGAGATCCGGCCACTGTACTCCAGCCTGGGCGATAGAGAGAGATTCCGTCTCAAAAAACAAACAAACAAAAAAAGACATGCCATACGAGTAAGAAATGAAAACAGATCTTAATACAATTTACACCTTAAAGCAAAAATATTTGTAGAGATAAAAAGGCACTTCATAATAAAAGATTTAATTCAAAATAATTTAAAATTTGTTTTCAACTAAAAACATGGCATCAAAATGTAAAGTTAAATTAGACCAACTATAGGAAACATACGATTCCATGATCATAGTGGAAAGTGTTAAAATCTTTCTCAGTAATGAGAATCAGAAAATTCTTATTGATAAGATTTGTGCAATATGATTAGCAACTCTGACCAACTGAACAGATATACAACACTGCTCCAACAACTACAGAATTCACATTCTGTTCAAATATATACGATATGTTTATAAAAATTGAGTAAGCTGGGCTACACAGCAAGTCTCATTAAATTTCAAAGGAGTGGAAACACACAGGATATGCACTCTGGCCCCTATGCAATTATGCCAGAAATCACTAACAAAGAAAACAACTAGCAAACCTCCACAAATTTGTAAATTAAAAACCACGGTTCTTCCAAAAGCCAATTCATTTCATAATGAGAATACTAAACTGAACAAAAGTAAAAATACTTCATAGCACAACTAAAGAACAAGAAGAGGAAATTTTATTTATTTATTTATTTATTTATTTATTTATTTATTTATTTATTTTTTGAGATGGAGTCTCGATCTGTCGCCCAGGCTGGAGTACAGTGGCCGGATCTCAGCTCACTGCAAGCTCCGCCTCCCGGGTTTACGCCATTCTCCTGCCTCAGCCTCCCGAGTAGCTGGGACTACAGGCGCCCACCACCACGCCTGTCTAGTTTTTTTTGTATTGTTCAGTAGAGACGGGGTTTCGCCGTGTTAGCCAGGATGGTCTCGATCTCCTGACCTCGTGATCCGCCCATCTCGGCCTCCCAAAGTACTGGGACTACAGGCTTGAGCCACTGCGCCTGGCCGAGGAAATTTTGTATATTTAAATGTATATAAGGGAAATTTTCAAAGTCCGAAAACTAATGACACCCTGCCAAAATAACACAAAAACCTCCACACAAAGGTAATTTCAGGTCCAGTTGCCTTCACTAGTAAATTCTACCAAGCTACTACTCATTCTACACAAACACTTTTAGATTCCTCCCTCATTCTATAAGGCTAGAACTACCCAAACACACCAAAAGATACCAAAACACGACATGCACATTATAAGAAAACTGCAGACCAGTATCTTACATACACAAATATATGCAAAAATACTTCATAAAAATATGGCAGATCAAATACAATACCTGAAAAGAGTAAGACACCATTTTCAAGTAGGGTTTGTAACAGGAATACAAAATTGCATTAAAAACAGAAAATCAATGAAGATAATTCAATATACATATGCCTTTATAATGCTTTGCTTTACCACGCTTCACAGGTACTGTGTTTTTAATAAATTGAAAGAAGTCTATGGATGCCGTTTTTCCAACAGAATTTCTTCACTTTGCGTCTCTCTCACATTTCAGTAATTCTCGCAACGTTTCAACATTTTTCATTATTGTAATATCTGTTACAGTCACCTATGATAAGTGATCTTTGATGTTAATAATGTAATTGTTTTGAGGCACCATGAACTACACCCTTATAAGACAAGGAACTTAATAAATGTGTGTATTCTGACTACTCCATAAACCAGCAGTTCCCCCATTTCTCTCCCTCTCTTTGAGCCTCCCTATTCCCTGAGATGCAACAATACTGAAATTAGGCCACTTAATATCCTTACTGGCCTTTAAGTGTTCAATACACACCTCTCACTTTAAATAAAAAACTAGAAATAATTAAACTTAGGGAGGAAGGCATGTCAAAGGCCAAGATACGTTGAAAGTTGACCTCTTGCACTCAAGTTGACCAAGTTGTAAATGAGAAGGAAAAGTTCTTGAAGGAAATTACAAGTGAACCCACGACTGATACGAAAGCAAAACAGACTTATTGTTAATATGGAGAAAGTTAGAGTGGTCTGGATAAATTAAACCAGTCATAACACTTCCTTAAGCCAAAACCTAATCTCAAGCATGGCTTTAAACTCTCTTCAAGTGTATGAAAGCTGACAGAAGTCAGAAAACTGCAAAAGAAAAGTTGGAAGCTAGCAGAGGTTGGTCCATGAAGTTTAAAGAATGAAGCCATCTCTGTAACATAAAAGTACAAAGTAAAGCCACAAGTGTTGATGTATTATAGAAGATGCAGCAAGTTATTACTATCTAGAAGATTCAGCTAAGATCACTGATGAAGGTAACTATACTAAACAGATTTTCAATGTAGACAAAACATTCCAATAGACTTCTATTAGAAGAAGGTGCCATCTAGGACTTTCATAGCTAGACAGAAGTCAATGCCTGGCTTCAAAGCTTCAAAGGACAGTGTGACTCTCTTGTAAGGGTTTAATGCAGCTAGTGACTTTAAGTGGAAGTCAATGCTCGTTTACTATTCTGAAAAATCCTAGGACCCTTAAGAATTAAGCTGAATCTACTCTGCCTGTGCTCTACAAACGGAATAACAAAGCCTAGATGACAGTACATCTGTGTACAGAATGGTTTACTGAATATTTTATGCCCACTGTTGAGACCAACTGCTCAGAAAAAAAAAAAAAAGATGTATTTCAAAATATTACTGCTCACTAACAATGTACATGTCACCCAAGAGCTCTGATGGAGAAATACAGGGAGATTAATGTTTTCATGCCTGCTAACACATATCCATTTTGCTGCCTATGGATCAAGGAGTCATTTAGACTTTCAAGAAAGTCTTGTTATTTAAGAAACACATTTTGTAAGGCGATAGTTGCCACAGATAGTGATTCCTCTGATGGATCTGGGCAAAGTAAGTTGAAAACCTGGAAAGGATTCACCATTCTAGATGCCATTAAGAACATTCATCATTCATGGGAAGAGATAAAAATATTAACATTAACAAGAGTTTGGAGGAAGTTGATTCCAACCTCATGGATGATGTGGAGAGGGTTAAAGACTTCAGAAGAAGTTAACTGCAGATGTGGTAGAAACACCAAGAGAACTAGAATTAGAAGTAGAACCTGAAGATGTGACTGAACTGCTACAATCTCATGATAAAATCTGAATGGATGAGAAATTGCTTCTTATGAATGAGCAAATAAAGTGGTTTCTTGAGATGGAAACTACTCCTGATGAAGATGCTGTGAACATTGTTGAAATGACAACAAAGGATTTAGAATATTACATAAACTTAGCTGATAAAGCAGCAGCAGGGTTTGAGAGGATTGACTCTAATTTTGAAAGAAGTTCTACTGTGGATCAAATGCAATCAGACAGCATTGCATGACACAGAGAAATCTTTTGTGAAAGGAAGAGCTCATTGATGCAGCAAACTTCATTTTTGTCTTATTTTAAGAAACTGCCACAGTCACCCCAACTTTTAGCAATCACCATCCTTATCAGCCAGCAGCCATCAATACTGAGGCAAGACCCTTTACCAGCAAAAAGACTGTAACTCACTGAAGGCTCAGATGATCATTAGCATTTTTTAAGCAATAAAGCATTTTTAAGTTAAGGTATGTGCATTTTTTTTAAAGAAATAATGTGACTGTACCTTAACAGGCCACAGTAAAGTGGAAACATAACTTTTATATGCACAGGGAAAGGAAATAAAATTTGTGTGACTTACTTTATTGTGACATTCACTTCATTGCAGTGGTCTGGAACCAAACCTGCAATATCTCCAAGATATGCCTATAATTAACGATTACTGCACAATCCAAAAGACAAGAGTGGAGAGATTTTTTTTTAAAGCAGGATAACAGAAAAAAGAAAGAAGCAGGGAAAGACAGAGGGAGAAGGGTAGAGATTTCAGGTTGAAACTTTATGACTACCTTACTAAACTTTATCCTTCCCTTATCTCATAAAAGAAAAATTCTCTTTCTATAGCAAAAAAAGATAAGCTCAGCAAAGGGAGGTTTTTAGTACAATCTCTACATGTTTGAGTAAAACATTCCTGTCCCTAGGTGATTACTTTTGCCTATCATCACCGGATCCTGCATTGGCAAAGAGGTAGTAGCAATTATTGGTTCTGAAATCACCTATAATAAAATGAAATGTAAATACAGTGATATTTCTAGACAAATAAAAAGCCTATTAGAGAAATAAATACAGCCTTACGCTTTCTTAAAATACAGACAATACTTAAAGATCATACTAAGTAATATACTAAAAATACTAAAAGTAGCTTTTGTATCCTCCATTACAAGAAGCTTGACAGAGATTCTTTTGATTCCCTAGATCTTCCTATTTAGCAGGCAGGAACTTTTTGTCCTTCTCTGCTGTTTTTAATAGAGCAGAAGCCAAAAAACTCTGCACTGTTTACTTCCTTATTTGTCCAACAAATCATCATCAATGAGGTCAGAAGCAAACTGAACAACCCTGAAAGGAATGTTTATTAACTAACAGTATTCCAGGCCAGTTTAGAGAGCCCATAGTATTCATAGTACAAAAACTATGATGTGGCTGTTTCAAGAATTGAGCAACTACTAATTTCTCTAAACTTGGTTCCTTTCTGGAGCCAAAGGATAAGTTAAGTCTCTATAGATACTAAAACTGCACAAGATTTTTATCAGCTAATCTTAACCAACTGAGTACGTCACTAAAGACAGCTTTAAAATATATAACTGTTTTTAGCTTATTAATTGTATAGAGTTGCCTGTGCCTGTTGTTTTGCTTTCCCTTCACAAAATAATAAACGAAGATTTATCATAAAAGATTATGATAAATATCTGAAACAAACAAAAAAGCTCTAAAATTACCTATGCCTCCCTTATCCTATGAGGTTAAAAAAAAATACAGAATTCACTCCTAGAAATGGCATACATACATACATATATATACATACACATACATATATATACACACACATATATACTTTTACTGGTAGCTTTTCAAAGTCTAGTAAGAGATTAGTTATGTGTTTTATTTGTTTATACTCCAAAATACATTCAATTTCAAACATACCAATCATTTATTTGCAAGTATCATCATCAATCAAGTAAGCAATAACAATGTACAAGGCTTAGAAGCAGATTTGTCATATTTTAAAAAGTGGAGCTCAAAGCAATTCATTTTAAATTAACTTTACATTTATAAACTCAAAGAAAGCAGTGTAGGTCTGGTTTTTTTTAGCTACCCAATATCTAATAAATATGAATACCTAGTAATAGATGATAACTGTGATAAAATGAAAATGAGAGCAAATCACTGAAAAATGTATTATTTCTTATTTCTTCCTATAAAAGATGCACCAAATTCAATTCCACAAGTTTTACATTGTACAACTATTCTGTTCTTTGTCACTATGAAAGTTACTGTGGAAGATTAAAAAAAAATGTCATACTATAAGCAACAGAGTCCCTTTTTAGTTTAAATAACAAAACGCATCAGACCTTAAATATCCAAATGAGCGTTACCCTCCAAAGTCAATACCCTGGGAGATAATATAGATGTTCAACTATTCATATTTCTTTCAAAGCCAGATTACAGGTCACACAAGAAAATCGGCAATTATATAGTATTCACACCATAAGGAAGTTATTTTCAATACAAATCTCCTTGTTCCTTACATATAATTGCTTATCGATAACACTTTTTATTATCTAGCCCCCTCTTCTCAAAACTACACTGTTAATAAATATTGGCTATCAATATCAAAATATTATTTCTGATACAGTTTAATGCTAGTTAATGTTATCATTTGTAAGTGCACGGTTTCCCAAGATGACAACTTAAATTTATATGTGAATTCAAGTATATTTCATTTTTTAAAGTCTCATTACATCATGGATCTATTTTACATGAAAGAAGTCCCTAATCCAAAGAGCTAATAATCTTTAATTGAGTAAAAAAAAAACAAGAAAAAAAAAAATAGAGTAATAACTGGCATACGCCTATATTCTTTTTGAGAAACAGTTTCCCATACGTACTTGAATTTACCCTAATAACCAATCTAAGTTTCATACCATTTACAGCTTTTTCAATCAACTCTTCACAAGCATCAAAATCACCCTTCAACACCAGCTTGTCATGAATATCTGTTAACATGGGATGTTCCAGTGCAATCTTGGTTTTCTTTTGCAGTGACTCAAAAGCTTCTGTATAGTTGTGTTGTCTGAAGTGTTTTAGGCAAAGGCGAATAGCTTCCTGTTCACGGTACTACTAGAACACAGAGTAAGTATGGAAAGAAGAGATTTGGTTAGATGATACTGTAGGAAACAGTTAACAACAGTAAAAATAACTAATCTACACTGAGCATTTATTAACACTATGTCCCAAGCGGTGTACTAACCTGATTCATTAGGTATCATTATTTGGCTCTTTTAACTAGCAAAACTAAAACTTGGCCTGTTCCAAACTTGTCCAAGGTTACAAAGTATGTAGCCAAAAGTTATTAAACCAAACCTAATTCCAGAGTCTCAACTTTGAAGAAAGGGAGAACACCTATTTCTTAAACTCCACTTAATATTGTAAAAATTATAACTCCATAGTGTCTATTTATCCCATTACAATGCAGGCACTGAGAGCACAAAAAACATGAAATAATTCACATATAATTATATTATGCTTTCTATTTTTGGTTTTAAAGCTATTACTGGAATGACAAGTATCAAGTATACAGATACTTCAAATTTACAAACATGTTTTATGACTCAAAAATCATCAAAAACAGACTAAATTTAATTTTTTTTTTTTTTTTTTTTTTTTTTTGAGACAGGGTATTGCTCTCTCTCCCAGGCTGGAGTGCAGCGGCGTAATCTCAGCTCACTGCAACCTCCGCCTCCTGGGTTCAAGCAATTCTCCTGCCTCAGCCTCCTAAGTAGTTGAGCTTACAGGCACATGCCACCATGCCCAGCTAATTTTTGTATTTTTAGTAGAGACGGGGTTTCACCACGTCGGTCAGGATGGTCTCGACCTCCTGACCTCAGGCAATCCGCTACCTCGGTCTCCCAAAGTGCTGGGATTACAAGTGAGAACCACTGCGCCTGGCCCAATTTAATTGTTTTCTAAGCCTGAACTACCTCATCTATTAAGCAGCTATAAAGTAGACATCTCAATTAACTGGAATCCAAAGAGCAGGCACTTAATTTGTTAAAATTTTCCCCTAATAGGACAGATGCCAAAAATACAATCTTATAAAAAGGATTTTTTAAAAAAAAATCTCAACTTCAGGAGTATATTCTGGGACTACGTCAAATTTCCTAACTATACCACTATTCAAACAAACAGATGACATGCTAATCAAACAACATGATAATCAAACAACAATGTTGCATGATAATCAAACAACAATGATTTACTTATAGGCATTACCCTTTAATGAGACAAGAAAAAAAAATGTATTTAGGAAGATGTATAAGATCTGAAACACAAATCAGTTGATAGCTGACTTCTTAACTAATAAAAGGTCATTAAATATCTAATCCTTACACATTATAATTAACTATTATTAATTAATAACTTAATTATAATTAATTAACTATAACTTACTCTTGGCCTCTAAAAAAGATTTATCATAACTACCATGTAACAATATATATTACAGTTACATTAAATAGCAATATTTTTTAACCCTGTTGACTACTTTAGGAGTCTAAATCACATCCACATCTTAAATTTTCCATCAGACTGCAAAACTATCCCACTAAAAACTATGTTTTAAGTATTTATATGAATACAAGTTTAAAAAAACAAAATTTAGAGTCAAATGGATATAATAATATAAAAGCAGACTGTGGAGCCAAACTGCCTGAGTTCATACACTGGCTCAAGCACTTTACAATTGTGTGATCCTAGGCAAACTATTTAATCTCTCTGTGCTTCATTTCTTCATCTATAAACTAATAGGGATAATAAGTGCACCTGTCTCATAGAGTGATAATGACAAACTGAGTTATTAGGATCGCTTAAAAGCTGGCAGACTGGAAGTGCTTAATAAAACATTAGCTAACTGTTGTTATTATTATTTTGAATATTTTAAATTATTCTCAATGAATAAGAGATTGACATATTTCTCCTTTTATAGCCATTAAAGTCAGGATTTAAAATACAGTCCTACCTTGCTATACCAGTTGAGACAAGGTTGTACTACATCAGGATCATCAATGCCACTAAGTTCAACATACCAGATGCTAAAGTTAAAGCTGGGTCCCCAGGACAAGAGTGGAACTTTAAGAAGAAGAAACAAAAAGAAGAAGAAAAATATTAACACAGTTCAAATAAAACTTTAGCAAAGTAAAAGCACTATTCAACCTTATAAGGATTCATTCAACAAATTTTCTGGGCATCTTTTATATGACTAGCATGGTGCTAAGGCTACAACAGTAAAACGAAATAGATGACCCATGCCAACCTAAGATTTCCTTAGTTAATAAAAAAACTGTAAGATAAATTAAAAATGTTCATATGTCCACCCTCAAATAAATGCCACCAGAATTAGATGATTTAACAGGTAAATTTTACCAAATGTACAATCAGCAAAAAATTACTTCAGAATTTAGCCTACATCAGAACATTGAAAGAGACTGAAAGTTCAATTATTTATCAGTGGCATAACCCTGAAATCCAAATCAGAAGAAAAAAGACTTAAGGCCAATCGCAGCTATGAATACATATTTAAATACAAATTAAAAGGAGAAAAGTTGCAAAAAAATTCAATCAGATTTTCATTGTAACCAGATAGATCTCATTCCAGGAATGGAAAGATGATGGTTCAATAAATAATACAAGCTATATCAATATAATGTACCACGTTAACAAAATAAAAGAAAAAACATATTTGATAACTTTAATACATTATTATTTTTAAACCCTCAATGTATAAACAATATAAGGCAATAAAAAATTTCCTTACCTACATTTTTTTAAAAAGCATCAAAAACCTTAAAAATTAAACCTAATGGGAAAATACTAAGTATTCCCACTCAAGTCAGAACAAGACAAACAGGTCCAATATGTCTACTATTCGACACTAATCAGAGGTCTCAGCCAGCGCAATAAGGAAACAAACAAACAAACAAATTAAGAAAAACGAATTGTAATTTAAAGATGACCTGTCTACCTAAAAAAATTCAAGAGAGCCAGGAGCAGTAGCTCACACCTGTAATCCCAGCACTTTGGGAGGCTGAGGCAGGAGATCACTTGAGGCCAGGAATTCAAAACCAGCCTGGCCAACACAGTGAAACTCCGTCTCTACCAAAAATAGAAAAAATTAGCCAGGCATGGTGGCATGCGCCTATAATCCCAGCTACTCGGGAGGCTGTGGAAAGAGAATCGCTTGAACCCAGGAGGCAGAGGGTGCAGTGAACTGCTATTGCACCACTGCACTCCAGCCTGGGCAACAGAGTAAGACTGTCTCAATGTAAAAAACAAAAAAAAAACCAAAAAAACCCAAAAAACATATATATATATTTTCAATTGAAAAACTTTTCTTTTTATTTGTAAACAAAGTAAACACAAAAAATCAACTTTTCCTATACCTACAATAACCAATTAGAAAATATAACTCAAAATTAAGTCCTATTTATAATGGCAAAAAGCTGAAAATATCTCAGAATAAACTTAAAATACACAATATTTATAAGAAAATATAAAATTGTAGTGAATAATTGAATACATGAAAGAACATACTATGTTCCTATATAGGAAAACTCAACGTTGTAAATGTGTAGTTTTCTCCAATTAATTATAAATTTAACATCATGTCAATCAAAATTCCAATGGTCTTTCCGGAGGTCCCATGTAGTCAAAACTATTTTTTTTTTTTTTTTTTTAGTAACAACACTAGTTATTTTTCAAAATAACTATTTTTCAAAATAACATACTAAACAGTTTTCTAGCCTTTTAATAATAGCAACATTGCACTAATGGCACAAAAGCAATGGTGTATAAAATTTCTGACACCTTGGTACCAAACTAATGGCACCAAACAGTACTAGTAGTGCTCAGTAAGTACAAATTGCACTGTACTCCTCACCACCATACACTGGCAATAAAAATAAATAAATAAATATAAAATAAAATAAAATTTTACCGATGGCATAGAAAATTTTATTAAACTCCCATCATTAAGTACACATCTTTTTAATATCCTGTGTGACAAAATGAGAATTGCATATAAAGCATTTTTGTTGTATACCAAAGCACAATGGTTATCTCAAGGAAAGGACCTGTACAATTATTCAAGTTGTTAGTTTAAAAACCAATTTATTTTTCATGGGTTGCCATTTTATTCTTGAAAGAAAAACAGACAACCTATGATTATTTAGATTTGGGTATTTGCCAAACATTTACATGTCATTTCAAGGAAAATAATTAATGATATTTGCTGTCAAGGATAAAAACCAAACTTTCAAGAGAAAAATTAGAATTTTGGAAAATAAGTACCCACTACTGTGAGCTTAACTGATTCCCAACACTTAGATTTTTTAAAATGAGATTACTTGTGATATTAATAAATGTGATTTTTAAAATATTATATAATGAAGTGTTTCAACATTTGGGAAATCTGTATCATTCAGGTTATTTTCTAAATAACCAATGAATGTTACAAAATCACACCTGGCTAAAAAGTCCAAGATAGACCAGTGAATTTTAATGTAGCAATAGATTCACTGATGCAGTTTCAGAATCAATAATGCAACTATCTTTAAGAAACTAACACTTGTAGAGTTTTAATGAAGCATCAAAATAGAATATCCAGAATAGCTGATACCAGGCTTAATGATTTCCAATATCCAACTGAATAAGCAAGACATATGGGGTACGATACTTTTATGTATTTTTGTCATCTAAAATAGGGGTCCCAAACGCCCAGGCCTAAACCTGTATGGGTTCATGGCCTGTTAGGAACCCGGCCGCACAGCAGGAGGTGAGCAGCGGATGAGGGAGCATTACCGCCTGGGCTCTGCCTCCTGTCAGATCAACACTGGCATTAGATTCTCACAGGAGTGCAAACTCTACTGTGAACTGCACATGCAAGGGATCTAGGTTGCACACTCCTTATGAGAATCGAATGCTTGATGATCTGAGGTGGAAAAGTTTTATCCCAAAACCATCTCTCTGCCACACCCTGCCCCTACTTCTGGATCCATAGAAAAATTGTCTTCCACAAAACTGGTTGCTGGTGTCAAAAAGGTTGGGCACCACTGATATAAAGGAAGCTGTGTGAATAAGAACACAGGCAGTAGCAACCAGTCATGAGACTGTATGAAGTACTGCTGGGATATTTAATATGCCTTTGTTTATGTATGTAAACCACACACATTTCAAAAAGTTTTTTTTTAACAACAAATATTAAATTATCATTATTGTTTTAGTGTTTATTTCTTTATGCAGAAGTGTCATTTAAAAGTTTATCTACTAAATCACATAGCAATAACCATCAAGTAATATAAGAGTCAGAATAAAATATGATTCTAAACTCAAAAAGCACCAAGAATATAGTCTATATATGTCACCAGACATAAAATATTAGAGATTTCCAGGTCCAAGTCTCATTAAGAATTCATTTATTGGTCCTGGTGCAGTGGCTCGCGTCTGTAATCCCAACACTTTGGGAGGCGGAAGCAAGAGGATCACTTGAGCCCAGGAGTTCAAGACCATCCTGGAAACATACTGAGACCCTATCTCTACAAAAAAAATTAAAAATCAGCTGGGCATGACAGTATGTGCCTGTAGTCCTGGCTACTTGGGAGGCCAGATGGAAGGATCACTTAAGCCCAGGAGCTCAGTGTTACAGTGAGCTATGACCACACTACTAAATTCTAGCCTGGGTAACGGAGAAAGACACTGTCTCTTAAAAAACAAAACAAAACAAAAACCTTTTAAAACACTTGCAGTGAAATTTATTCTGTTACCCAATGGTTCAATAGAAATATTTCTAGAATAAAATTAGTTATAATTTTTAATACCTTTAAAGAATACCTTTAGAGGAAGGAGGCAAATCATGAAGTTATCTCACCAAAGGGCATATATATTACAGATGAATAAACAATATAACTAATTTTCAAGACTAAAAGGGAATGTAAAAAATGAGCAGAAACATGTCCACTCACTTCAAATGCCAGTGATTTTTGATATCATTAACAATACTAATAATGCATATAGAATACTATAAGAAATCTAAAAGTGAATTAAAGCTCCAGGCACATGTTTTTGTTCCCTAATAAAAGACGCTTCCCTCATCAAATAAAAGAACTAGAAACTCCTAATACATATCCCAAGGCTAGCAGTTTGTTTTCTAGGATTCAGCTTTTCCCCACAGGACAATCAGACATGAATATAATCAACATCCCTGTGTGTCACCTTTTTTCATAAAAAGGCCAGCCTGGGCAAGACAGCAAGACTCAGTTTCTACAAAAAAATTGTTTTTAAAATTAGCCAGGTGTGGTGGTGCGCTACTAGGGAGGCTGAGGTGGGAACATGGCTTGAGCCCAGGAGCTGGAGGTTGCAGTGAGCTCTAATTGTGCCACCTGAGCAAGCCCCTGCCACTGCTCACACCCATAATCCCAGCACTTTGGGAGGCCAAGGCGGGTGGATCACCTCAGGTCGGGAGTTCAAGACCAGTCTGACCAACATGGAGAAACTCTGTCTCTACTAAAAATACAAAATTAGCTGGGCATGGTGGCGCATGCCTGTAATTCCAGCTACTTGGGAGGCTGAGGCAGGAGAATTGCTTGAACATGGGAGGTAGCAGGTTGCCACGAGCCGAGATCGTGCCATTGCACTCCAGCCTAGACAAGAGCGAAACTCTATCTCAAAAAAAAAAAAAAAAAAAAAGAGGTTCTGAGAGATCCTAAAAATTCAAGATTAACTATTCTGAAATAGTGCATCTACTATTCTACTACAGATTTAATGACATAAGTATACTTAGCACAGTAACTGGCACATACTAAGTGTTCAATAATTGTTAGCTGTTACCTATTATTATTATATTAATTTTCCTCTTAATAGTACACTTCTAAAATGTCACTTTTCCACATGCTCTCCTAAAGGGCTTCCTGGACTTAATACTCAGACTTCATGCTCAGAATTCACGCTACATCCAGCCAGAGCAAAAGCCGCTCTCTGAAGTCTCCACAATCATCCAGGCTGCAGCTGACTCCTTTACAAAAATCCACATCTCTCCATTTACCAAAAACCAAGACTCCCCCTGAATCCTTCCAAGACCCTGTACCTCCTTTTGCCCTTACCTACCCCTGATTTCCTCATACAGCTGTTATTGTGACTATGAATCAGAATGTAAACCCTTCGAGCCATCTGTAACCAATACCCTCATCCCATTCTACTTTATGTTTACTTTCCTCTGATCTAGTCTCCTGCTGAGGTTTCCCTTCCCAAACTTTAACTTGCCCTCGGGAATCCAGTCTCCCAATTAATAACTCACCTCTGTTACTAAATTTTCCTTTTACCTCTAGGTCTTATCTAAAACCAAGCTTCTTTCTAAGGCCAACTCTCCTTCTACACTAATTCCCATCAAAGTCCCTAAAATACTACATGTAAGAAGGCATGTAAACACAAGCTTTAAAAATATAAGTATAAAAATGCACAAAAGAGATATCCAAAATGAAATCATTTCTTCCATAAATGCACTCTTAAATTAAAACCCCAGATCCACAAACTAGAACAGAACTCAAGAAAATATCCAATATAGCTACCTATCCTACCATTAGACAGAAAAAGCATTAACATCCTCATTTTATACAAAAGGTAACTTAAGAAAGTAAAATTTACCCGAAGGAAGGCAGTCCAATGATATTAGTTCAGCTTTGCTGGTACTCTGAATTACGCACAACAGATCTTAAAACTTAACCCCTGCCACACAGTAGAAATGTGGGCTATTTTCCTTGTAAACAATTTATGACCAAACTTACTTCAATTTGCTTTAAGCAAAACTTAAATGAATAAGCTATATTCATTATAAATGAAAATTATTATAGTTACATGTCAATGAACAACTTGGAGATGATCTGCCATTGTGTTAGCCTTGCTTCTATTCTCCTCCATTACTGTGAATAATTGAAGGCTGACTAAATTTAGAAATTGTGCCGTGTAGGCATTAACTTGTTTTTTAAATACAGCAAGATCTTTCAAACATGTCACTATAGAACACAGATGTAAAATACTCAAAGGCTTTTTTTCTTTTAAGTCAAATTCTAACAATTTACCTGAACCAAATAAATGTCTGTGCTAAATTACCACCAAGAATGAGCTATACATCATTCAAGTCCTCTACTGGAATAACTTTTGAAGAAAATACGACAAACTACAACTACTGACCTAACATATGGCCTTTTATATTACTTAAAACAAAAAGTTCTTAAGAGAATGTTGGGAAAGGGTTGGGAAGCAGATACTGCTGACTGGTATTAACATCTTTTAGAGAAAAGTAAGACATACTAAGTTATCTATATATTAATATTCTAAATAGAAAATGGGCTAATAAGTGTCTACTATTATTTGGAAAGCTCCAATTAACATTTTGCCAAATACCATAAAACTAACCCTAGATCAAGTAAAAGACATCATTATGCCCTATAATTAAAAAGGTGATGGGAGAAATGGGTGGTTGTTGGTGAAAGGGTAAAAAGTTTCAGTCAAACAGGAAGAGTAAGTTCTACTGTAGAACTTATCTACTGTTCTACATCTAGAATGAGATCTGCTGCACAGCATGGTGACTACAGTAATAACAACTGAAAATTGCTCAGAGAGTAGATCTTAAATGTTCTCACCACAAAAAAATCTTAAGTATGTGAGGTGAGGGATATGTTAATTAGCTCGATTTAATAATTTCACAATGTATTCATATGTCAAAACATCACATTGTAAACCATAAATATATATATAATTATTTGTCAATTATACCTTAGTAAAGCTGGGGGTAAATTTTTTAAGTGCACATATTCAACTACTCAGCAAAAAAGAAAAGAAAGGGGAAAAAAGGCTGACAGAGCTAGAAAAGATTCCCATTTCCACTGCTTGTATACTTGAAATATAAAATCATAAAATTGTTAAAGCTATGCAAAGGTCTTTAGGAACTGGTAAATCTAAATACTGATGAAAACATTACTCACTACAAAAGAAGGAAATAACCGAAAGTTAAATTTATTTTTAAAATTTGCTTGCTCATAAATTCTTATAAGAAAATAGAATATAGGTTTTTATTTATAAGTATTTATTATAACAGAAATTATACTACTACTAAGTGACATATTAGAATCCAACTGTTCCAAAAACAGTTTCTGTATATAAGCAGTCTTTCTTAAGACCTCAAATATTCTTTTGCCCAACAGAACTATCTGAGTCACAAAACAAAACGGCAGCAACTCTTGATAGATTGGCAAACAATGACTCTGTTTGTTCCAAAAGAGTAATTATTTTCCCAAATCAAAATGTGGAATCTGGCTTTTATTATTATTCTTCAAAGTATCTAATTCACTTTAATCCCCATATTAATATAATATTCTCAAAAGTATGCAACATGGTTATAAATTAGAAGATTTGTTTGTTTGTTTTTTTTTTTTTTTTTTGAGATGGAGTCTCGCTCTGTCTCCCAGGTTGGAGCACAGTGGCGTGATCTCGGCTCACTGCGAGCTCTGCCTAATGGGTTCACGCCATTCTCCCACCTCAGCTCCCCAAGTAGCTGGGACTACAGGCGCCCATGCCTGGCTAATTTTTTTTTGTATTTTTAGTAGAGATGGGGTTTCACCGTGTTAGCCAGGATTTAAGTCCTCAACTTCCCTACCTTCTAAATAATAAATCCTAAAGGAAACAAAATCACCTGAAAAATACTCATTTTGAGGATGCATTATAAATACTTTTTTAAGCTAAAATACTTGCTAAAGAAATATATGCCTTAAGGTAATATTTTTCAAACAGTGATTTATAACCTATCGATGGGTTATTAAATAAATTTAATGGGTCTGACCAGCATTTAACTAAAAAAAATAAATAAAATAAAAGAACATAACAGATAATAACCATAACATACTGCCTTAAGGATTTTATCAGTATTTGGTTTTAGAATACTATCGTTTTAGTATAAGTGATAAACCTTCCATAAAATTAAGGCAATCAAATCTCTAGATCCCATAAAATCTAAGAAAACTTTCAAATGAGAAAACATATGGAAAAGATTCCACTTGAAATAACTGCCATTTAGTAATGAATTTTATAAAGCAGAAGTCAGCAAACTTCTCCTGTAAAGGGCCAAAGAGTAAATTTAGTGGGCTCTGTGGACTATGTGGTCTCTTGCAACTACTCAAGTCTACTTCTGTAGCACAAAAGCAGATGCAGACAATACGTAAACAAACCAGTGCAGCAATGTTCCCATAAAATTGTATTTAAAAAAACGAGAGGCCTGCAGGATTTGGTCTATGGGCTATAGTTTGCTGACTAATGATACCAAGAATTTGTTTCTATTCCCAAATGCTAAAACCTTACCTATTTTAATGAATCGACAAGGGAACATCTGTTCGTCAATTTTATGCTTCAAGGTGAATGTTTCTTTGTTATAATCATTCTTTAAGCCACTGTAGGAAAAAAAAATAAGGCTGTTAAATCTGACTTCATAATTTAGTAAATGTACTAGAACACGAACTAATGCATACTCAGGTTTTAAGTTCAAACTAATGCTCAAAATATTATGACCAAGACAATATAAACAAGTAGTTAAACATGGGCATATAGGTCAAAACTAGCACATTCAAATCAACAGCATTATAACTGGATTCTCTTAATTATATGAGAATTAATGAAAAATGTTCAGTATTATAAAGAATATAGCTAAAGTGCTTAAAAATGTGTGACAGGGCCTAGTGTCCTGAATGGATAACTGAATATAACAAAATTTTCAAATGGTAAGAAGGAAATTAAAAAACAATTCACAGTCAAATCTGACAACTTAAACAAAACCACATATTAGAATTCGCCGAAGAATTTAGTTATTTAATTCTGAGATGCCAATGTTTCCTTTATAGTTCAACAAATTTTCAAAGCCAGCCTTACTCTGTTTAATAGCATCTGCTTTATCCTAAATAAAAATAAATGCATATCACCTCTCTACTTAAACAACTAGGACTGACACAAGGATTTATGGGAAAGTCATTCACCCTCAGGTTGCTATATTTCCTGAAGTACTTTCATGACTGAAATCAAATACAGCATAGAGTATTTGCTTATATAAAATATTATGTTAATGGGCCATACCATATCACAAATACATTCTTTGTTTTTTTTTTGAGACAGTCTTGCTGTGTTGCCCCGGCTGGAGTGCAGCGGCGTGATCTCGGCTCACTGCAACCTCCGACTCCCAGGTTCAAGCAATTCTCCTGCCTCAGCCTCCCAAGTAGATGGGATTACAGTTGCCCACTACCATGCCCAGCTAATTTTTGTATTTTTATTAGAGACAGGGTTTCACTATGTTTGCCAGGCTGGTCTTGAACTCCTGACCTTGTGATCCACCTGCCTTAGCCTCCCAAAGTACTGGGATTACAGGCGTGAGCCACTGTGCCCAGTCATCACAAATATATTCTAAATTTCCATGGTTTCATTTGTCCATTCCATTAGCTATCTGATTTTTCATTTGCTGGGCAGCAAATTAACACATTCATTCCTGGTTGTCTAATACTACTAAAACTCAAATTTACTGAGCTCCTTCCAAGTGACAGGCATGCATCTTTCAATTTATAAAACATTCCTCTTTTTAGTCTCCAACTTACAGTAAACCACTGCTTCTGGATTAAGGCAATTAATCTTAGCGTTTTGGATAGAGCCTGTATTTTTTTATAGCAAAAATTATAGCAAAAAAATTTATTAATGCTGAAAATATTTCTGAAGTCATTAACAGCTCAAAAATACAATTAAAAAAGGAAGAAACAAAAAGGTTTGATTCTTCTTTGGTAAAAATATTAACTAGGGTCTGTTGGTTTAAAAAAAAAAAAAAAAGAAAGAAAGCTAACTCAACCCACAGTATTAAACTAAGGCATTAGGAATAGAAGAGAAGGAATATTCTTTTCTCCTTTGAAAGAAAAATCAAACCATGCAGATTAGCTACAAAGAGACTAAGACTACATTTTGTTTAGAAGACAGCTCTCTTCCCCATAACCATAACTCACCTGGACAACAGCTCTGTCATATTCTCTTCATTCATGCCACCAAAGACTTTAAATTTCTTCAAATTGCAAACATGAGTTTTCTCATATTTTCCAAATGTGATATTCTGAACTATAGCAGGTCTTTCGAGTTTTAGAATCAAGTACTAAAAACAGAAACAACCAAATTTTATCCTCTTCTGTTTAAAACAAATGTTAGACAACTTTAAAACTATTGCCAGTTAACAGGAGAATATATAAGGTTCATCCTTGTCCATCCTGTACTAGCAGATTTTTTTTTTAAAGTTATTGAATAGTACATAACAGCCTTTTAAAGGTTATCCCACCAGAACCACTTTTCACTCCAGTAGATCCCAAAAACTACATTATCCCCAACACTGCAGGTGAAGGGGGAAAAAAAGAACTAGTGAGATAACTTCTAATCAAAGAATGGTATTCAATAAAAGATATAACCAGACTATGCAAAACCAAATAAAACAAGATTAGAATACAAAAATAGCAATTACATATTCTTATGGACTCTACTTCAATAACTAAATCAATGTTTCAAGGCAGCACTAAAATTTTTAGATCTAGAAGCAAAGATTTACTAATCAACCCTGCCAAGTTTACAAATTTAAAACCCACATCTACTCTAGATATGTCTAATGTAGCTCGTTTTCCTACTGCACATTGGATAAAATGGGATCAATTAAATAGAGAACAATTTACATCATGCAGACAGTTCTCTATTATAAAAATTAAGAAGAAAATCACCACTGCTTGAACACATGCTGGAAAAGCTATTCAGAAAAACAATTCAGATGTTTTGTTGGAGAGACGTCATGCTTCATGATACTGGATGATAAAGGTGGTAAGAATAAACTTGCTGGTCCTGCTGCCTCTTATCACACACAAAAATCAACTCAAAATGGATAAAAACTGATCCAACATCAATCCTTTAGGACTGAAGACCTGGCCGGGTGCGGTGGCTCACACCTGTAATCCCAGCACTTTGGGAGGCCAAGGAGGGTGGATCACAAGATCAGGGGTTCAAGACCAGCCTGGCCAACACGGTGAAACCCCGTCTCTACTAAAAATACAAAAATTAGCTGGGCATGGTGGCAGGTGCCTATAATCCCAGCTACTCAGGAGGCTGAGGCAGGAGAATTGCCCGAACCACAGAGGCGGAGGTTGCCGTGAGCCAAGATCACGCCACTTCACTCCAGCTTGGGTGACAGAGCAAGACTCCAGCTCGGAAAAAAAGAAAAAAAGAAAAGAAAAAAAAAAAAAAGACTGAAGACCTAAATATAAGAGCTAAAAATTTAAACATCTTAGACAAAAACTACAGGCAAATCTTCATGACTTTGGATTTGGCAATGGATTCTTAGATATGACAGCAAAAGTACAAACAAAATAAAATAAATTGGATTTCATCAAAACTAAAACTTTAGTATCAAAGGATACTATCAAGAAAGTGAAAAGACATCCTATAGAATGGGAGAAAATATTTGCAAATCATGTATCTGATAAGAGTCTGGTATCTGGAATATATTAAAAATGCCCTTACAATTTAATAACAAAAAGACAAACAACCCAACTTAAAAATAGATAAAGGACCTGAATGGCCCTTTCTCCAAAGAAAGTAAACAAATGGCCAACAGGCACATGAAAAGATGCTTAACATCATTAGTCACCAGGAAAATGTAAATCAAAACCACAAAATACGATTTCACATCCACTAGGATAGCAATAATAATAATAATTTAAAAATGCAAAACAATAAGTGTTGACAAAGCTGTAAAGAAATTGAAACTCTCATGCATTGCTGGCAGGAATGTAAAATGGTAGATACACTGTGAAAAATCATTTGGCAGTGCCTCAAAAAGTTAAGCAGAATTACCACATGACCAAGAGCATCCACTCCTAGGTATAAACCCAAATGAAGTGGAAAAAAAAAAAGAAGGTATACACATAAACAGTTGTACATGAATGTTCACAGGGATACTGTTCACAATAGCCAAAAGATGGAAGCAACCCAGATACAAAAGGTATCTGACTTACCCAGAACAAGTATATGCATAGAGGCATAAAGCAGATTAGTGGTTGTGAAAAGCTGGGCTGAGATCGAAAGGGAGATACTCCTTACTGGGTATATGAAGTTTCTTTGTGAACAATGAAAATATTTTGGAACTAGATGGAGGTGATAGTTGCTCAATTCTGTAAATGCACTAAATGTCACTGAATTATACACTTTAAAATGGCTAACTTTATATTATGTGTGAATTTTACCTCAATAAAAAAAGAATTAAGGTGGTGGTGACAAGAATGGTAATGAAAATAACCCTAATATTTTGTGAGCACTAACTTCTTATTTGGCACACTGCTGAGACTTTTACATGCAATAGCTCACTCACAGTAGTAGTGGGAGGAATATATGAACACAGGTTACTCTCTTCATCCTCATTTTACAGATGAAGAAATATAGTTATACAGTTAATAAATGACAGAGTTGAGATCAAAAATCAGTCATCTGCTTCTGGCTTACACTGTTGGTTGGCTGACCCAACTTCCATTCCCACCCTAGTTCTTCCTAGATATCCTCCAGGCAAGGGTAGACATATGACAAAGGTCAATGAGATGCAAGCAGCAATTTGTAATGGGTTAATTTTTGCTTTCTGAAACAAATGCTACCTCTTCTTCTGCCTCTTTGCTATACGAACAGTTACAACTGCAAAAATCACTGTGCAACCATGAAGAGAAATGGCCAAGAGAATCTCAAAGATAACAAACATTAGTGAGCCACTCAACTCTCATCAGCAGCAGCCTGCCTCCAGTTTTACCTTTTCATTCACAGCCACTTTAACCTGTATAAATTCCACCCATATTAACTGTACATATTTTAGTACATTTCTCCACAAGATACAGACGTAAAGAATATTCATGATACTGTTACATACCAGAAAAAAAATAACAGTAGCTCCTTAATATAATGGCATCAAAAAATCCTGTCACTGTTCACAAATCCACAATTGTCTAATTAAAAAAAATGTTTTTTCTAGTTTGAAGTTCAAATAAGGTTCATGAATTATGATTGGTTAATACACCTCTTAAGTAACTTTTAATACACTGGTGTCTCTCAATTGCATTTTTCCCCCTTTAAATTTTTTGCTGAAGAAACTGGGTTGTTTGTCCTTAAGACTTTCCCACAGTCTGGATTTTGCTGACTACACCCCCTACCTCAATGTTTATTTTCTGTAAATTAGTAATTTAATCTTCTCTAGTTTTCTTACGTAGGGAACAACAACCAGAAAACCTATTTGTTTAATCCACTGTAACAGAATCTTCTGTTAGTTGAAGCTAAAAGCATTTCTACTGATTCACTGACCCCAGCTGACCAAAGCTTTAACCACTACTTTATAAGGACTGTTTACTATTAAACTGATATTCTCTAGTCATTAACCTTCTTTATTCCTATTAAATTAATAGGTGTAGTAATGTGTCTTTTGGTAATACAAAGTTTCTTTAAGAATACAACTGCATACTGAACAGATGATACAGGTCTGTTCGCACTCTTTATCTTTGCATATTTAAGATAATATAGGTAGATATTCACATCTTTTTTGTTAACTCACACTCCCTTCATCCCCGTATATCCCCCTTCCTCTCACTCTTCAGTTGTCCTTTTAAGTCTCAGACATCACCTTTCCCTGACAATTCATTTAGCATAGCCTTGTAACTGTAATAGTAAAAATGGGCCTTTATACAAATTGTTGTACACTATCCATTATCCCATATACTAAATGCCTAAAACCAATGAAAAGCATGTTTGTACATATATAGTAGTATTAACAACCAAATATCGACAGAATTTTTGCTATTAAAAATAAAATAAAAATCTAGAATATCTAAAGTAAAACATAGTGGTCTGACTGAAGAACATTGCGGGTAAAATTTTAAATGTTTGAATCACATTTTAACTTTATTGGTAAGTTTTTCAACTTCCATTTTTTCCAACTCTTCCTTTTTCCTTCTCTTTTCTTTTTTTTTTTTTTTTTTAAAAGACAGTGTCTCACTCTGTTGCCAAGGCTGGAGTGCAGTGGTGAGATAGGGTGTATTAGTTTCCCTGGGTTTCCATAACAAATTGTAACAAATCAATGGCTTAAAACAACAGAAATTTATTTTCTCACAGTTCTGGAGGCTGAAGTCTTAAATTACAGTGACAGAAGTACCATTCTCCCTTCAAAGGATCGCGGAAAGGATCCTTCTTTGCCTCTTCCAGTATCTGGTGGCTCTTGATTATTTTTGGCTTGTGACAGCGTAACTCCTATCTCTGCTACCCATCTTCACATATCTTTCTTCCCTGTATCTGTGTCTTTTCTGTGTCTAGTAAGGTCACTTGTCATTGGATTTACAGGCCACTCTAATTAAAGATGCTCTCGCCTCGAGATTCCTACCTTAATTACATTTACTAACACTTTATTCCAAATAAGGTTACATTCTGAGATGTCACATATCTTGGTAGGGGTTGGGGGAGAGACCATTCAATCTACTGCACAGAGCCAGCCAGGCAAAAAAAAAAAAAAAAAAAAAAAAAAAAAGCAGTGAATGCTTATGAAAATTAACTCTAGGTACCGCTATTAAAATGTCAGTGTGGTCAGTCGCAGCCTAGTAGGCAGGGCAGAAAATGGTATGTGCTGAAAATGAAGAGGCAGGCAGTCACCAGATCATGCAGTTTGTGCAATTACATGGAGTCTGAATTATAAATGCAATGGGATCTACTAAGCACAACAAAAAGCTATGATCTTATTAACATTTCACACACATATGCACACAATGTGCATTACAGAGAGTGGATTAAAAGAACTAGCAGACCAGTTAGGATGCTGTCACAATAAACTCAGGAAACAGGTGAGATGAAGGAGACTTGGACTAGAAGAGTGCAGAGATGGACAAGAGTAGACAGTTTTGACACACATTTTGGAGAAATAATTGATGGGATTTGGTGACAGATTGCATGCAGGGAAAAAAGAGGAGGCATCAAGGATGATGACGTAGTTTCTGACTTGAATAACAGGGTAGCTGGTGATATCATTTACTTTGATGGGAAGAACTGGCAAAGAAACAGGAAGTACAAAAATGAGACTAGAAAAGTCCAGATTTTATATCTATGTATATCTGAGGTTATGTAATAAATCACTCCAGTGTCTTAAAACAACAGTGGTTCATGATTTCTCATGATTCTGTGGGTCTGCTAGACAGCTTTTCCATTGGTAGCTCCTGGATTCATTCATGTAGTTGTATTAAGCTGATGGATTGGCTAGGGGACTGGGCTTAATTGGAGTGGCGAATGGGAAGGCTGGGGATAACTGGGATTGGGCTTTCAACCTCAAAGAAGCTAGACGGGCTTTCCTCAAGCACAGTTATCTCTAAGTTTCTATAGGCCTTGCTTAGAAGTTGCAATATCACTTCCTTAGACTTCTCTGTTGGTCAAAGAAAATCACAAGACCAACCAAGACTCATGAGGTAGAAGAGCCTGCACCTTCTGCTGGAAGGAGCTGTAATTTGTGGCCATGTTAAGAAATTTTGACTCTGCTCTAGGACAAATAGAGAAACATAAAAAGGTTTTAAGGTGTGGAACAATAGCAACAAAATTCGATACCCATTCAGGATTAGAAATTCTCAGAAAACTTCAAACAGGAGGAAATTTTCTCAAACTAACACAGGGCATATATAAAATATCCATAGCTGGCGGGGTGCAGTGGCTCATGCCTGTAATCCCAGCACTTTGGGAGGCCAAGGCAAGCAGATCACGAGGTCAGGAGATTGACACCATCCTGGCTAACACAGTGAAACGCCATCTCTACTAAAAATACAAAAAAATTAGCCAGGTGTGGTGGCAGGCACCTGCAGTCCCAGCTACTCAGGAGGCTGAGACAGGAGAATGGCATGAACCTGGGGGGCAGAGCATGCAGTGAGCTGAGATCGTGCCACTGCACTCCAGCCTGGGAGACAGAGTGAGACTCAGTCTCAAAAATAAAATATAAAATAAAATAAAATAAAATAAAATATCCATAGCTAAGCATCATGCTTAATGATGATTCCCTCTAATATTGGAACAGAAGGAAGGCTGGGGCAGTGAGTGGTGAGAACAGGAAGGGGAAACGATGGATGCAAAGAAAATATTTGCAAATCATATATAAATCTGATAAAGAACTTAAATACAAAACATACAGAGAACTCTCGAAACTTAACAAGAAAACAACAAATTTCAAAATGACAAACCTTTTGAACAGACACTTCACCAGAAAACAGTCAAGAAGGCAACAAGCATACAAAAAATGGTAACATCATTAATCATTTTAAAAATGCAAATTAAAACCACAAAGACTTGTGTATTAATTTTTTTTTTTTTTTTTTTTTGGAGACAGAGTCTCGCCTTGTCTGTCGCCCCGACTAGAGTACAGTGACAAGATCTTGGCTCACTGCAACCTCTGCCTCCCACGTTCAAGTGATTCTTGTGCCTCAGCCCCCCAAGTAGCTAAGATTACAGGCATGAGCTACCACGCCTGGCTAATTTTTTGCATTTTTAGTGGATATGGGGTTTTGCCATGTTGGCCAGACTGGTCTCGAACTCCTGGCCTCAAGTGATCTGCCTGCCTCGACCTCCCAAAGTGCTGGGATTACAGGCATGAGCCACCATATTCAGCCACTTCTATATTAATACTTAGCACATCTTTGTAATAGCCCAAAATTGGAAAACGATTCAATGTTCATCAACAGGTATATGGATAAACAAACTGTGAGATATTCATACAATAGAAATCAAATAGGTAACAAGATCCTGCTATCATTACCTGAATAATGACACTTGCACTTGCCAGTATGTTTGTGAGTACACACAGACGTATGCATGTACATGTTTAAATTTGTATTTGATGCAATGAACCCATATAAAGATATGAATGAGCACAAACCTGATTGTTAGCATTGGTTATTAGAGAAGAGGAGATGAGAGGACAAAAAAAGAAAACAATTATTTTGTTAATCCTATTTAAAAAACCTACATGTATGGTATTCCACTTATGTAACATATGTGTCTGTGTGAGTGTATGCATAGAGTTAAGCTGAACTATCTTCAAAATGACAGCAGTGGTGGTGGTGGTAGTGGTGGTGAGGTCAGGATGATGGAATTCAGGTGATTTCTAATTTCTTTTAAAGTTCTTATGCTTTTATCTCCTTTTTGATTCTCACTTTTAGTATTTGTAATTTGTATAAACAAAAACGTTAAAGTCATTTTCACAGTGATACAGGCAATATTTTGAGACCTTAATGAGAAAACATTGCTGTTAATTCTGGATCATCTGTGCTGGTAGAGTAAATGTAGCATGAATGAAAATCCCATAAATCCTTTAAAGATACAACGTCACCCTTCTCTGTCATCAAATATGTGGTTACAATAGTTACTGATACTGTCACGGAAAACGTGTCTTTCAAGATGACTGGTGAAAACTCTCTAGGGTTGGTTAAAATGTATAGGCAGTTGCAAATGTCTTTTTAATTGACATAAGGGTTAGATCATAACTCTTTTACTGCAATTATAAGCTTCTTCCAAGGTAGTTTAAGTAAATGATATGCCTTATGGAGAAAATACATGTGTTAGATAAACATCATTATGATATAAGTTATAGTATTGTTGGCTGTGAATTCAATGTTAATGAATAAAAAATACCTATATTAAAGTTTCTTTAAACAGAAACATACATAAGACAAGATTATATATTGATTAGCTGATGGAAATATTGTAACTGAAGACTCACAGGAACCTAACCCTGTATTTTCCTAGGAGCAATGGTTCAGTACTTGTTAAATCACTGTTCATGACTACTTTATAGGACATAACTACTGTGAATAACCAGAATCAACTGTATATGAAACCAAAATACTTGCCATAGTTTAAGGGCAGCAAAGTGCTACTACGTTTATCCTAATCCTTGCAATTACCGTATGATTATGGGAAGAATTAAAAACCACATCAACATTCAGTGAAATATGGTTTCTCCTTATTCAAAACTAAATAAAACTAATTTATATAGCATGATTATCCTCTTAAGTGATTTGAAACAAGCAGGTCATGTAATAGCTTATTATTAGAATACACTAAAATGTAACTTTTTACATCTGCAATATTATATTACAGGCAACAATTATTTTCTTAGCAATACCTGCCTATAATAATACTGCTACTTTACATAAAGTATACTAAATTGCAGAAAATGCTTTTGCATACATTCTTATTTTATTCTCATAAATGCAATCTGCATTTTGGGTATTGTCTTTTTCATTTTTATTTTGATCCTTTTTTATACAGTTTTCGGTTCTTTGCCAAAATTTCAATATTAATTTTCATCTCCTTTTTTCCTTTCACATAGCAAGGGGACTTATTTTAAGACTTATACCTAAAACTCCTATTATCTGTAAATCCTTCTATTTTGATATACACCAAATATGAAAAACTAAAAGTAACTAGATGCCTAGGGTATCAGCTTCCTAAAAAAGTATATCTTCTACTGTAGGTCTATTGCTAGGGATACTATCAATTCTTGATTATTTTAATCCAGTTTCAAGTACTGGGATACGAAACTGGGCTTCACCCCCTGTGAGGGCCCGACTATTTCTGGTTCACACTTTCTCTTCAGACATAGCTTCAGGGACTTAACCCAGAGCAAGAGGAGTCTACCACCCTACCACACCCCAGGTTCTAGCTTCTAACCTGTATCTCCCTGGCCCCAAGTGTTTGCCAAAGGTGCTATTTCGGCTTCTTAATCTCTTAGAACTTGTTTAGGATACTCAGCAGAAAAGTGGCCCCAAGCAGTTCTTTTTGGATTCCCATAGTCTTCTAAATCTTGGTCCCATCACTTTTGAAAAAAAATGTTGTGGGCACACAGTAGGTGTACATATTTACGGGGTACATGAGATGTTTTGATATAGGGATGTAATGTGAAATAAGCCATCATGGAGAATGCGGTACCCCTAACCTCAAACATTTATCCTTTGAGTTACAAACAATCCAATTACACTCCTTATGTTATTTAAAAAATATATATAGTTATTATCGACTACAGTCAGCCTGTCGTGCTGTCAAATAGTAGGTCTTATTCATTTCCATCACTCTTTACTACCTTATTTTCAATATACCACCTTCAAAAATATTTTTTAAAATTTCACTTCTATTTCATCTTTTCTATCTGTGCTTAGTGGAAAGTCTTGTCAAAACTGACTTTTATTATTATATTTTTCATTTATAGAAGTTTTATTTGGTTCTTTTTCAAATCTGCCACATCACTTTTTAGTATCCAATTTCTTTTATTTCTTTAAATACAAGTAGTTGACTTAATTCCAGTATCTTTCAGTAGTTTTAATTCTAATATCTAAAATTCTGGAAGGGGGTTCTGCTATTTGTTCTGCTAGTTCTTAAAGTATCTTATTTTCTGCTATACTTAGTTCTCTTTGAGTGTGTACTGCTGAATTTCCTTTAATAATGATTTGTGGATAATACCTGAGGCCTAGAAATAAAGGTAACTATTTTCAGAGAAGATCTGCATTTGCTTCTGCTGAGAACCTTAAATGTACCATTCATCCTCAATCGCTTTAAACTCAAATCATACCACAAGGTTTAATGGATAGTCAAGTATTGAGAATCTGACTACCAAATGTGAACAAAAACCAATACACAGCTATAACCTCTCAGAGATGAGTTTTCTTCCTCATTTTCCCTTTGTCTACTGAGTGTCAATGCAATTCTTTCCACAGTCCCCAGGAGGTGGGGATTTATTCTGTTTAATTCTTATCCTGAGAATGAATTGCTTTAAGGTTCCAGCTTCCAAAAAAAAAAAAAAAAAAAAAAGGCCCCAGCTTTCATTTGTGCACGTGCACATATGTGTGTGTATGTGCACGTGCGTGTATTTTTTTTTTTTTTTTTTTTGAGACAGGGTCTCACTCTGTCACCCAGGCTGGAGTGCAGTGGCATGATCTCGACTCACTGCAGCCTTGACCTCCTGGGCTCAAGCAATCCTCCCAACTCAGCCTCCTGAGTATCTGGGACTACAAGCACATGCCACCATGCCTGACTAATTTTTGTATTTTTTGTAGAGACAGGGTTTCACCAGGTTGCCCAGACTGATCTCAAACTCCTGAGCACAAGTGATCCACCCGTCTTGGCCTCCCAAAGTGCTAGGATTATAGGCATGAGCCACCACGTCCGGCCGTGGATATATCTGTTTTTTATTCAGTGCATTTGGGAACTTTCAGATCAAGAGTGGGAAAGAAATATTATAGCTTACAACCACTAGAAATGCAAGACTCTGTTACATATCGATACATGAAAACTATACCCATGCTGGCCAGGTGCGATGGTTCACGCTTGTAAGCCCAGCACTTTGGGTGGCCAAGGTGGGCAGATCACCTGAGGTCAGGAATTCGAGGCCAGCCTGGCCAACATGGCGAAACCCAATATCTATTAAAAATACAAAAATTAGCTGGGCGTGGTGGTGCACGCCTATAATCCCAGCCACTCGGGAAGCTGAGGCAGGAGAATCACTTGAGCCTAGGAGGTGGAGGCTGCAGTGAGCCAAGATTATGCCACTGCACTCCAGACTGGGTGACAAGAGCAAAACTCAATCTCAAAAGAAAAATAAAATAAAATAAAACTATACCCATTCCATCCAACATGGCAGTTTCTTATAAGACTAAGTAAACATTGAAATTGCTTTCAATTTTATTTTTTCTTTTCTGGTAAAAATGTTGTCCCTTGAGATTGGCCATGGAAAACCCCAGTTATATTTGAGTAATAACTACAGTGAAGAAAACTAGATTGCATGGTATTTACTTTCATGACAAATTAGTCCTTCTTCATTACAAAAACTTCAGATAACTTCTACTATAGGACTTATCAAATTGAAATGTTTCAGGGTATCTGATGCAATACCCGTGGTTCATCAAGAGGAGACAATATTGAATTCCCTACAGTATTCAAATACCTGAAGTTTGGCACTTCATAGATACTTACTAAACAATTTTTTAATGAATGAATAAGCAAACAAAAAAGTTAAGAAAAGCATTAAATTCTACTACCTTCAAAATATAGTCCAATAACAAATAAAGACAATTTCAAAATAATAAGGTTATCATAGTTTCAGTTATGATCACTGAATTTTCTTTTTTGCAGAAAAAAGATCATTAATAAGAAATAAAAATAACTACATGAAAAACACTAACGTACCACAACTCAAGCACTAAAATTATTAATAAGTAAAATGAAAAAGTGAATCAAGAAAAGCATGATTAAAAACACAGTGTAAGTCCATTAACGTATGCAAAGAGATTTTAATGTAAATAGGAAAAGGCAAATTATAACCACAATGAGTTAAAATGAAAAATCCACCAGACTGGCAAAACATAAAAACCACTCATAGAAGTGATGAGGAGAACGTGACCCAACAGCAACTTCCATACACACCCAGCGAGAGGATAAATTCTACAACTACTTTGTAAAACAGTTTTCTACTACCTGATAAAGTTCAATACACATACACCCACCCTATGACTCAACAATTCTACTCCAAGGTATATATACCTTAAAGAAACTCTTACACATGTGTACCAGGAGACAACATATAAGAACGTTCAGAGCAGAACTGTAAAAAGCCTAAATGCTTATCAACAGCAAAATGGATAAATACATTTTGGCATATTTATACACAGGAATACTATATGGTAGTGAAAATGAACAAACTGCAATTATATATAACAACATTAATAAAAATCATGTTAAAAAACAGCAAGTCACAGAAAATTTATAAACAACTGAATTAATTTATATTTTACTTTTACAAAGTCAAAGCCAAAAAAACTAAATCATAAAATATTTATATGCTATATCTATGGACTATTATTTTAAAATGCTTAATAAAACATCAATTATTGTTACTGGGGAGGGGTTAGAGGAAAGAGATAAGAGAGGGCTCATAGGCGGCTTCAAAAGATAGCAATCACTTTCCATTTCTAAACATGGCTGATGAATAAACAAGTTATTTGTTTTATTCTTTACATTACATATAAAAATTATAAATATATACACACTTTTTTTTTTTTTTTTTTTTTGAGACAGAGTCTCACTCTGTCGCCAGGCTAGAGTGCAGTTGTGCAATTTTGGCTCACTGCAACCTCTGCCTCCTGGGTTCAAACGATTCTGTTGCCTCATCCTCCTGAGTAGCTAGGACTATAGGCATGCACCACCACACCCAGCTAATTTTTGTATTTTTAGTAGAGACAAGGTTTTACCATGTTGGTCAGGCTGGTCTCGACCTCTTGACCTTGTGATCTGCCCGCCTCGGCCTCCCAAAGTGCTGGGATTACACGCATAAGCCACCACACCTGGCCACTTTTTTTTTTAAAGCATAGATCAAAGGTTTCTATGTTGCCCAGGCTGGCCTCGAACGCCTAGAACGCCTAGCCTCACCTCCTTATACACCAGGACAACAGGCCTGAGCCACTGTGGCTCCCAAAAATTATAAATAAATATTCTTTAGACATGTATTTTGCAATAAAACATGTAAACACCAGGGGATCCAAATAGGTAGGCAAAGAGAAAAAAAAAATACACACATATATATATCTCCATGAATTACACTACAATTAAAAAATAAAGTATTATTTACCCATTTGCTTTACCTAGCAGAGCATTAATTTCTTCAAGGATATGGATATACGTGTGCCTAGTACATTATAAATATTAATGCTGAAAGCATATAACTGAAAGAATGATTTTAAATTCAGTCAACCACAGACACTACTTACCAGGGGAAAGAAATTTAGCACATGGTCCTGATGTCATTTAAAATATTATTTTAATATGAAATATAATATTTTAATAAAATAACAAACTATTTAAGTTTATTTTCCCCATAAGATAGTCATGAGTCAAAGTTCAATTTACTAACATTTCCTTAAACATTTACACAATAACTTGAGTGTAACTGTTCTGGTAGACAGAAGTAAAAGTTCATGTTTCATCAAATCTCACACTGCATTTGCCTATGAGATAAAAATTCTTCCAAAATGTAATAAACAAGCAAAAATAGAGAAAATAAAAATTTACCTCAAAATCTCAAAAAGAGAATAAACTATTAGGAGATTCCAGATAACTAGTATCAATTGAGTGATTATTTAAATGTTCACTTCTAAACAGCATTAAGGGATACATGTAATCTTACCTGGGGAGGATAATTGCTCTCTGAAGACCATCTTGAAGATTGGTCGTTTGGTTTGTCCACTAAAATGTTCCTAGAATAAAGAAAAGTATTAACAAATTAAAAGAACATGAATAGGCAAAAACAGGAATAATCTACCAGATGCTGAAATTATCACAAAGTTATGTAATGTTTGGAACTTGAATAAGAATAGAAAACAAAACAGAGTAAGAAAAGCACAGAAAACTTCTAGTAGATATAAGATTTTAAAATATAACAAAGGTGGTATGTTCAACAACAGAAAAATCAAGACTTTTCATAAGCCACTTTTGTTTAAAATAAAAAGTTCTATTAGCACTTTACACTAAGTGCCAAAATGAACTTTAGATATACATATTTAAGAAGTTAAGGTAAAAATAGCTGGGTGCAGTGGCACACGTCTGTAACCTCAGCTACTTGGAGGAAGACTTGAGGCCTGGAGTTCAAGGCCACAGTGTGCTATGATGGATCATGTCTGTGAATAGCAATTCCAGCCTGGGCAACATAGCAAGACTCTGTCTTTAAAACAAAAAAAGACTTCAAGGTAAAAATAAACCAATAAAATACCTAAAAATAAATAAAATACCATATACACATATTATATGTAGCATGCATTATATAATATTGCATGCAATCATATTGTTACATTATATATTCATTACATATATCATACATGCATCTGTTTTTTATACATATATAAAGTACATCTTTGGAATAAGACACACTTTTAAGCATACCATCAAAAGCAGAACTGTGAGTGGAAAAGGAACTGATATAAGTAACTTTAGAAGATGGTGATTGCACTGGAAACTGTAAGGCTAAAGGCAAGCAGAGCTATACATAAACACTGCTTGATTTGGTAAAGTTGTTTTTCACAAGGAATATGGGTTAATTCCTATGTTACATACATACTGGGGTTGAACAAATAAGTAAATGGCTGGTAGATGTGGGAACCAGGTTTCTCACTTTTGGAGGGGGACGTTACAGTTAAGCAAGGGGAGGGAGAGCAGAAGGAACCCTGTGGTACTGGATTAGAATCAGAGACATCAGTGCAAACTTGTGTTTACCGTAATATAATATAAATAAATAATTATAGGGGTGTGTGTGCACAAACAGTATTTTCTAACTGTCCACTGAGGGGGACTAGAAGCAGTGACACACCAGTACCCAAAAGCACACCCAGCACCCTGATATTTGTTTCTACATACCATCCTCCAATAAAAGAAAAGAAGAGTAGCTGGAGAAATGGCTGATTCCAGAGCTGGGTAAGAGAATACAGAAGATAAACCTGGAGTATCTTATACAAGAAAAAAAGAAGCGTTTTTTTTTTTTTTTAAAGGCAGAGGAAGGGGGCGGTATGGATCATGTCAAAGGGTCACAGAGAATGAAAGGACAATGCTAAAAAAAATTAAGTGGTAAAATATACACGAGTCCATATTGATATTACCCCAGTCTAACCAGCAGGAAAACATCAGAGAAAGGTTCAATGAAACAAATGAATATTCCTCCAAACTCAGTATAATAAAAAACAAGGAAAGACTGAGAAACTCACAGACTAGAGGACAGTAATGAACATGACAACTAAATGTAATGCAGGATCTTGGATCAGAGAAAGAATAATTTGTGAGAAAACTAACG
Source organism: Chlorocebus sabaeus (assembly GCF_047675955.1). Classification (NCBI taxonomy): domain Eukaryota; kingdom Metazoa; phylum Chordata; class Mammalia; order Primates; family Cercopithecidae; genus Chlorocebus; species Chlorocebus sabaeus. The sequence continues at coordinate 104,355,815 of NC_132924.1, read as the reverse complement.
AAATCCAAATAAAATGTGGCATTTAGTTAATAGTAGTGTACCCTTGTTGACATCTTAGTTGTGACAAACATATCATGGTAATGCAGGATGTCAGCAACAAAGGAAACTAAGTAAAGAACATATATAGTAACTCTGTGCCATCTTTGCAACTTTTCCATAAATCTAAAATTATTCTCCAATAAAAATTCTATTTTTTAAAAGTTAGATCTATACTGGCAAAGAGAAGGTGCTTAATAATTACAGATTTATTTATACCATCACAAATAAGAGACTTATTATCAAAAATAGATGAATGAATTTTTTTAAAAAGCACAGTGTTTGGAAAACAACTGCCTTTAACACATGTTCCACAAAGGCAAAACACAAATACATAAAACAACCAAAAATCAAATTAACAGGCAAACAGCCAACTAGAAAAAATAAAGGCAACATAAAATACATTTGAATTTTGTAAAAAACTAAAATTTTGTTTAAAAAACCCTAAAATTTGAATATTTAAAGAGCACTTAAATATAAATACCCCCATATAAAATGGTCAAAAAAATCCAAAATCAATAATCAAAAATTGGAGATTAAGACAAACATATATATTGCCCCTATAAAATTAGTCCCACACCCTCAAAAATAACTACATTTTACAATTATAACAGCAGTTGTTGGCCAGAGCTGGTAAAATGTTACTCTTATATTTTGCTGATAGGAATGCAAATTAATGTAACTTTTCAGGAGAAAAATCTAATCGACAGCAAAAACATTTCAAATATGTACATCCTTTAAATAAAAATGATGACAACCATGACAATGACTGTGTTTGAGTCCCAGACAATGTTTTCCATGTATAAACCATTATCTTTGAAGTATACAAATTAAGAAATTGAAACACAGTGCAGGAAAAAGGTAAGAGAAAGAAAAGAAAAAAGAAAAGAAAGGAGGGAGGGAAGGCAGGAAAGAAAGAAAAAGAAAAAGATAAATTGCCTAAATGTATGCATCTAAGTAGGGATTTGAACCCAAGGCAGTCAGACTACAAAGTCCATGCTCTTAATCACCCTATTAAGCCTCAGAATTCTTCCACTTCTTAGAACTTTATCCAAAGGAAAAAAAACAAAACCTAGGGGATATAACTCATCCACATTCATCAAAGCACACTTTAGAAGAGCAAGCTATAAATAAACAAACAATGTAGGATTAATTAAATTATAACATGTCTATACAGAATACCATGTAAATTATTATGTATTCTACAGCTTGACTTTAATGTCATAGGAAAATGTTCAATACATAGTAAGTGAAGGGGAAAAGTAGTTAACTGTGTGTAAAGAATCAAGTGTTGCAAAGTGATAACATTCATACACAGGGAGAAAAGGCAAAGAACATATACTAAGTTACTAATATAATTCTCAAAGGGAGATTACAAGTGATTTTTTTTCTTTGTGCTTGTGTTTTTTTTTCAAATTTTCTAAAATTAACATAAATTCCTTTCCTATCAGAAAAAAAGCTTTTTCTCAAAAACGAATTAGGAACACAGAAGACTGAAGATATGAACTGAGTCTGAAAAGACTACAGTACAATTAAAAGCTAAAGAATGAGAATGATTTTTAAAAATCACAATGATATACATGTTATAAAGCATGAAGGAAAACCTAATACATTATAACTATGATAAACTGGAACCACAGAAATCATGAAGTATAATCAATTTGGGGAGGGGAATGTTAGATGTCACGGAAGTGAAGTAGTTCCTTCATCTTTCACAGTTCGTAGGAAAGAATAATGTTTCTGAAGTTGATAAAAAGAAAAAAAAGTAATTTTATTTAAAGTTTAAAATTAAACAAAGATAGAAATAAAAGCATACCACATACCTTCTAAATTATTTGAGACAGAAAATCAAGAAGGCATCAGGGAGAGACCCTGTCTCTAAAAAAGAAATTCAATGATGACATAATTTGTCAGTTGTAATGAATCAAATAAAGCAAAAACCACAGTAAATATGAGAAGAAATTGATTCTAAAAATAGGAGATTAACAGCTCTCAGCATCTGGAAAATTAACTATATATATATGTTATATATGTCAAGTATAATGTAAAGTATTGGTAAGATAGTGGTAAAGAATAATGTTACTATGAAGAAAAGTAAAGGAGAAACAGGCCTCAATAACATAAGGAAGCTAGCCATGTCATAATCTTAAAAATGAGCAGATGGACCACTAAATACAAAATCAAGGGGGCCAAACAGTTATAATATGTTTTGGTCTTGTGAATTTTGACATGCCTATTAGATAGCCCACTGGAGATATGGTGGTTGGCTATCTGGGGCTGAAATTCAAGGAAAATAACAGTGCTGAATAAAATACACTCTTCAGAGATGTCAATGTATCAATGCTATTTACAGCCACAACATTCAGTGAGATGACTTAGGGAATGAAATAGAGCTCAGAAGAAAAGCTTAAGGATTGATTATGCTCTGGGGGTCCATCATTTAGGAGGTCCAGAAGAAAAGAATCAAGCATAAGAAACAGAAGAAAGCCAAAGATGAAGAAAATGAAAACCTAGAAAACGTAAATACTAAGTGAAGAAAGTATTTTAAGTAGAAAGAAAAGAAAATTTTTGCAAAATGCTGCTGACAAGACAAGGACTGGGTGACACATCTTCATAGGCCTAAATGTTGCCATACACACGGTACTTAATAAATATCTGATAATGAAATGAACAAATAACACACAAAAGAAAAAAAATTAAAGTAGACTCACCAAAGGATACAGTACATTAATCCCACTGATTACCTGTAACTTAAAGCTCATACTAAATTGAAATGAAAATTAAAAAGAAATAAAATACAGACCAGAAATGGAGTGAGGTTAGCCTAGGGGGTTTGGAAGGATAGAAGCTTAAAGATATTCCTGCTGATCTCCAGTCCCAGCACTAAGCCAACTAAGTATCTCTCCTGAGCCCAACAGGTTACAGAGGACAGGCTTAGATCTTTAAGAATCTTGACAAAAGCTTGGTCCTAGGAGAAGAACCATGAATTCCTTGAATACTTCTCTCCCTAAGAGTCAGGCATCAACTGCGTAAGTATTGCTGTTGACAATCTGCTATCTCTACCCCGCTAAGAGCTTCAAGAGAAGTAATCTGCCCTAAAGGTGAGAAGAACTTGCCGTGTCAGTTGAAGCCATCTAACTGCCGAGGGGTGTCTCCTGGTGACCCACAGAAATCTAACACAGGAAGTGGTATACCAAAAGCCACAAGACAAGCACTGCTGGACTGCCAACTATTTGAGGTATGCGAAATTTTACCCAAGGAGTACACAATGCAAAAAGTTTGTAGGGAAAAATAAATGTACAAAAGTGGCTAAGAAAACTTATTTTAAAAAAAAGAATAGTGACAGGAAATCATCTTGTCACTTTTAAAACACTTTTTAAAAGTAAGAATTAAAGATTTTAATTTTAAAAAGATTCCTTTAAAAAACCATTTTAAATCCTCTACAATTAAAAACAGAAAGGACTGGAATAGGAAAAAAAATAATAGCTCAGAGAAACACGAACCCAGAAACGAAGCCTAGTGTAGATGGAAATTTAATATCAGATTAAGGTGATATTTTAATTCAGCAGGAATTGATAATTCATTTATTAAATGATGCACAACTGAATATCCATCAGAAGAAAGTTAACTTCTGTCTAATATCATATAAAAGTAATCTCATGGCTGGGCACCGTGGCTCACGCCTGTAATCCCAACACTTTGGGACGCCGAGGCAGGCAGATCACCTGAGGTCAGGAGTTTGAGACCAGCCTGGCTAACATGGTGAAACCCCATTTCTACTAAAAATACAAAAAATTAGCCAGGCATCGTGGCACGCGCCTATAATCCCAGCTACTCAGGAGACTGAGGCAGGAGAATCGCTTGAACCCGGGAGACAGAGGTTGCAGTGAGCCGAGATCGCACCATTGCACTCCAGTTTGGGCAATAAGAGCGACCCTCTGTCTCAACAACAACAAAAAGTAATCTCAAAGATTTAAACATACACATATGCATACAAACCCTAGGGGAAAAATGTAGGGGCCAATACGTACAACCTAACACGTTAGAGAGATCTTTTTGCCAAGAAACACACAATCTATAAAACAAAAAGTAACCATTTGATTATATTAAAACTTTCAAATTTTGCGTTACGAAAAGTGCCATGAAGAAAAACAGGAGACAAGCAATAGTTTGGACAAAAATCTCTGCAACTCATATGACTAACAAAGATTCCATATCTAGAGTATGCAAAATGTTGTTATACTTTATAAGATGAACAACAGAACTGAAAATGAGCAGAATGCAAGTCATTGAAGAGTCATTCAAACAGCCAATAAACTACGACCAAAAATATTTCTCAAAATCCCTGTATATTGTCTGTGTCATGGAAAAAGAAATTAAAGTAGTAAGATACCCTTTTTACCCATCAAATTGATGAAATTAATCCCTAATTATCAGAAAATTGGGGAGAAAAGACGAACATGTACATTATCCTAGCCTTTATGGAAAGTAAACTTGTAAAATTTATTAAAATCTAAAATGTACATATTCTTTCACCTAGAACTCTCATTTCAAAATCTATCCCACAGAAGTAAAATCACCAGTATGTAAAGACATATGATAGAAATGTTTGATGCCACATTTTCTGAGGTAGCAGGGAAATTATCAAACAAATTATAGAACATACATCATGGAACTTTATACTACCATTATAAAAAACTTGAAGGGATTTCTACTATGCAGGATACAAAGAAGCATGTAAGATTCTATTCTTGTTTTAAAAACCTGTTATATACAGGGGGGTGTGTGTGTGTGCGTGTGTGTGATTATACAAACAAGCAGGTATATGATCCAATGTACATCAAATTATATAAAGTACAAATAGTTGCCCAAAATGAGGCATAAATACCATTAAGATATCTTACTTATTTTCTTATATTTGTCATATTGTTCATATATAATAGCATATATTATTTATAAAAACAGTAAAAATAGTTATTGTTGAAAATAATAGTTGACATGACAGCAAACTTCCTGCATTTATAGCAAACTGACTTGCAATCTGATATGGTTTGGCTCTGTGTCCCCACCCAAATCTCATGTTGAATTTTAATTCCAAATGTTGGGGGAGGTACCTGGTAAAAGGTGATTGAATCATGGGGGTTGAATTTCCTCCATGTTGTTCTTGTCAAAGTGAGTGACTTCTCACAAGATCTGATGGTTTAAAGGTGTGTGGCACATCCCCCCTCACTCTCTCTCTCCTGCTGCCATGAGAAGAAGGTGTTTGCTTCCCCTTTGCCTTCTGCCATGATTGTTTCCTGAGGCCTCCCAGTCATGCTTCCTATCAAGCCTACAGAACTGTGAGTCAAGTAAACCTCTTTTCTTCACAAATCACCCAGCCTCATGTAGTTCTTTATAACAGCGTGAGAACGTACTAACACCCCGTCAGAAAATCACATCAGGCTCTACTTTTCCATCATTTTAAAGACATAGAAAAAGACAGCAAAGAAACTAATAAAAGCTCATTGTCTCTTAAAATTTTTAAATAATGGATCTTATTTCAAAACATAAAGTAAGATCTAGACTGTTTTTAATTCTTCCTCCTACGATGTTGCTCCCCTCAACCCATTTCCACTCTCCTGCAAGGCAAATGAGAAACCAGTTTAGGGTAATGACTATTAACATCAGTCCCTTAGCAGTGGTAATAGAGCCTATTGCCATAGTAGTATTCTATCAAACATGTTCATTATTACCCTCCCTTGAATTACTTTCCAAAAACTTATACAATCTACCATCACTAATGGTATATACAGCCTTTCCTCCTTCTAATTTTCAGGACTAAGTGAGAGATGTTAACCTCTTATACTACATATGTCAATCATGGTATCAATTCAACATCCCTTGTTTTTAAAAACGGAATACCCCATCCACAGCCTCTACTGAAGGAGCAATCATAGGCAATATGCTCTGTACATCTGATTTTTACTTACGACTATTTTAATGACTGCTAATCTTGGCTATCTCCTATGACAGGAGATGGGATGGGCCAGTATGGAAATAAAATTCTAAGACGAAAAATATATAAGTAAACAGAACGAATGAAACAGAGAACAGGGATACCAAATAAAAGAGAAATAAGGCAGTCAGTAGCATAATAAAAACGAAGCAGATGTAGAACAGAAGGAGGGGTATCTTGAGAGACCATGCACTAGAGGGAATAATAAAGAATAGAAACTGATGGCTTTTTAGTTCCACTTGCCAGGAGTCACTGCTCTGGCAACCAAAGCGATTGTGACAACAACACTCTTCTAGATACCCATGACTTTCATTTATACTAACATCTAGAAAAATAGAAAATAAGTTTTATAAGACACAATTCGGTATCAACTATATGAGTCAAATAATAAAGATGTGCCAACTAGAGTTAAATTAAGTATCTGTCATTTAAAAATATTTAAAATGCAAATAATAAGTGAGAATTGGTCAAGAAGAATTGAAAAAAGAGTTGGGTTGAAGACTAAAATGGCTACCTATTTCCATCAGGTTAGTTTAATATTAAAATGTACATTTTCATTCCTACCAATGCTGGATGAAAACTGAAAGCAGTAAAAATGAATAACATTTTAAGTTTCTCATACACAGACTACAAAAGCAAGACTATGAGTAATTAAATTCTTCTATTAGAACTTTAAAAATTTATAATGAAACACAAACGGGTAATTGAAAAATGGGATACAATTTTAATTTTTCCCAAGTTATATGTCTCTATTTTTGCATATTTTAAAATCTACTATATCTGTATATACTACCAATTAAATGTCAGGAACAAACAATTACAATTCATCATGAGAAGATAATTTATTCGGCATTTTAGGTTTCAATTCAAGTCAGTAAATGAAAAACCTTTCCTGATTACATATGCTTAAACTGTAAGCTTGCTTAGCAATACCTTTCAAATTAATACTCTTGTTTTGTTTTGAGACGGAGTTTCACTCTGTCACCCAGGCTGGACAGTGGTGCAATCTTGGCTCACTGCAACATCCACCTCCCAGATTCAAGCAATTCTCCTGCCTCAGCCTTCAGAGTAGCTGGGATTACAGGCGCTTGCCACCATGCTTGGCTAATTTTTGTATTTTTAGTAGAGACAGGGGTTTCACCATGTTGGCCAGGCTGGTCTCGAACTCCTGACCTCAAGTGATCCTGCCGCCTCGGCCTCCCAAAGTGCTGGGATTATAGGCATGAGCCACTACACCCAGCCCCAAATTACTACTCTTAAGAATACTTAAATATAACAGCAGAAATTGGGCAAAAAATTGAGCATTTAACATTTTTTCTGATAATGGATGCTCAGGATGCTTATCAGTAAGACCAGCCAACTTTAAATGGGAAGTTTTAGATACTTTAAAGCCACCCCTAATTTTTACATGAAGAAAAGTCAGTCAAGTAGAGTATTTTAGGAAGTATAAAAGGATGTTTTTCCTTTGGTAGTTTAAAAACATCCTTTTAACGCCTGTGCCTTTTTGTTGAATTATATGATAAAATGGATCTGAAAAAAAATCAACTTCAACTAGAAATCTTAAGATTTTGGATCTTGGTCACTAATTGGTTAGATAATCCATTACATAATCTCTCAGGACTTGAATTATTTTATCTGCAGTATAAAGGGAAAGGTTTAATTCTTTAGTCTCAAATTTCTTTCAGCTGTCATCAGGGCAATTGAATTGCACAACTCTAGGAAATACTACTCATGAAGGCCAAGTTAACATTCTACATTTCTATGAAAAGCTTTCACATCCTTCATTCAAGGTATCATGTATACTCTTGCTCCTACACGAAAGTCAGTAATAACAATCAATCAATCAATTATAATAGAGCTTCCATTACATGTGAACACTCTGCTGGGGTAATACCATATCAGAACAAGAATGGTTATCTGTGGCCAAGGGGATCACAAGGTATTTTTTAAACATAAAAAAAAAAAAAAAAAAAAAAAAAAAAAAACCCACATAAAATTCAAGAGACAGACAAAAAAAGTATACAACAAAGGCCACACACCTATGATCATCTGATCTTTGACAAAGCTGATGAAAACAAGCAATGGGGAAAAGACTTTCCTTCGAATAAATATGATGTTGGGGTAACTGGCTAGCCATATGCAGAAGATTGAGGCTGGACCCCCTTCCTCACACCATATACAAAAATCAACTCAAGATGAATTAAAGATTTAAATGTAAAACCCAAAACTATAAAAACCTTGGAAGATAACCTAGGCAATACCATCCTGGACATAGGAACAGGCAAAGATTTCAAGACAAATCAAAAACAATTGCAACAAAAACAAAAATTGACAAGTGGGATCTAATTAAACTTAAGAGCTTCTGCACAGCAAAAGAAACTATCAACAGAGTAAACAGACAACCTACAGAATGAGAGAAAATATTTGCAAACTATGTATCTGACAAAGGTCTAATATACAGCATCTATAAGGAACTTAAATTTACAAGAGAAAACCCAAGTAAAAAGTGGGCAAAGGATATGAACAGACACTTTCGAAAGAAAACAAACATGACAACCAACAGGTATATGAGAAAAATCTCAGTATCACTGATCATAGAAATGAACATCAGAGAAATGCAAATCAAAACCACAATGAGGTACCATCTCACAGCAGTCAGAATGGCTATTATTAAAGTCAAAAATGACAGATGGGGTAAGGTTACAAAGAAAAGGGAACACACTGTTAGTGGGAGTGTAAATTAGTTCAACCATTGTGGAAAGCAGTATGGCAATTCCTGAAATGGCTAAAAGGAGAACTGCCACTCAACCCAGCAATCCCATTACTGGGGAGATACTCAGAGGAATAGAAATCATTCTACGGTAAAGACACATGCACACGAATGTTCACTGCAGCACTACGAACAACAGTAAAGACATGGAGTCAACCTAATTGTCCACCAATGACAGATTGGATAAAGAAAATGTATATATGCACCATGGAATACTATGCAATCATAAGAAAGAATGAGATCATTTCTTTTGTGGGAACATGGATGCACCTGGAGACTATTATCCTCAGCACAACTACTGCATGTTCTCACTTATAAGTAGGAGCTAAATCATGAGAACTTATGAACACAAAGAAGCAAACAACAGACACTTGGGACTACTTGAGGGTGGAGGGTGGGAGGAGGAAGAAGAGCACAAAAGAGAAAAGATCACTACTGGGTACTAGGCTTACCTAGTACCTGGGTGATGAAATAATCAGTACAACAAACCTCTGTAACACAACCATGTAACAAACCTACATGTGTGCCCCGAACCTAAAATAAATGTTAAAAAAAAATGACCAAAGTCCTTATACATAAGGAAATACTGATAAGTAACACACTTAAATACCCAAGAATAATCAGTTTGGTAAAAACTGGGGGCATTCTCTCCCAATATTCAATATCTTTACCTGCACACACAGGAAATCTAGAGAGTTTTTGATTATAGCTACAAATGTGTGGGAAGGGGGAATTCTGATAATTTTTCGAGGCTTTCTGATTTAAAATCTAAGAACACTGTATTTTGAAAGGATAAGTACATGTAAATAAATAAACAAGCATGCTTTTCTAAAAAAAAAAAAACTGATTCAAAATGCAGTAAGGATCAACTCTTAAGTCAATTTTTAATATCTCCAGCTATAAAGAGTATACTATAAATATGATAGCTTTCTCCCAAATCACTTATACTTACATATAGTGCAAAGGTTTAGACTCACAAGTATTTCCCAATTTTAAGAGCATAGTAGGAAGGGGATCTTACTATTTGTTGGAGTTACTTATCAAACAAATATTTACTGAGTCCTACTCTTATGCTAGACAGTGTTATAGGCCCTGGGAATACCGTGGTATACGCGATAGGTATACCTCCCCAGTTGTGAGGCTAACGTTAAAATGACAAGCAGCAGAAAATAAACAAGTAGAATTGTAAACAAGATAATTATGGACTGTGATAAGTGCTATAAAAGAAATAAATAGGGTGTTGACACAGGGCAGGACAGTTTTTTTTACCAGGGATGGTACAAAAAAAGAAAAAAATCACCGCTCTGAAAATATTTTAATTATGCTAATTAGAAGGAACTACTCATGTAAAAATAAAGAAAAAAATCTATTCTTCACAAAGGAACCAACAAGTTCAAATTCTGGTCATAGGAAATAATCTGACCAAGAAAATCTGATAACTAAGTAAAGTTAGATAACACATTCTTCTCAGGCTCCAAGACTTGCAGGTAAATGCAGAGAAGGCTGGAAAACTGAGAGAGGCAGATTCTACACTCTAAGAGGACTGCAGAAGTATCCTACCAACGAATACTCTTACTTTCACGAAAACAGAGACCCATTCTGAAAAGAAACTGCAAGAAACAGAAATAGACCTAAGCAAAGCAAAAAGAATGAGAACTCTCCCAAATACAATAAACAGGTATATACAATAAACAGGTATATTATACTCAAATAAAATAAAAGAAAAAATTTCAAGAAAATCAAGTACAAAAAACGTGAGCCTAGGACTGTATATATAATCAAACTATCTTTCAAGTTTAAAGGCATAGTTAACAAAGCATTCCTTGAGCCATTCTTTCTGAGAAACCTTCTAACAAATAAACTATACATACTGAAGAAATGATTTCAAAAGCTTCAGCATAAAATCTGGTTACACGAAATAAAAATATTTAACCACCAAACTAAAACTAACCATGAAGATAAGAATGACATACATAACAGAAAATAAACGTGTGATGCAACAACGTAGAAAAGATAGAGCTAACAAAAAAAATAATAATAAGAGAAGAATGGAGAGAATAAGTAGAATTTGGAATACACTTACTGACTGCCTCACCAGTACAAAATGAAAGGAAAAGATCATCACTTAAGATCAGATGTTGGGAGAGTGAGGAAAGAAAGTTAGAAAAAGTTCCTAGTTAACTTCCTCAGAGAGATTTAAGTGTTAAAGGAACAGGATTGAAGGGAACCAAAAAAACAAAGACAAAAACAAAAACAAAACAAAACAAAACCGGAAAATGTAGACAACATGCAAGACAGATGGGTAATGTACCATGGAAAGAATCCGTGAGCTTAAAGATATGATAACAGAAAGTTCCCAAACTGAAAAAAAGAAAATAAAGAAAAAAGAGAAACAGAATATCCCAAAACTATTTTCTAAAAATAAAAAAGCTATAACAGGTGCATAACTGCAGTATGAGAAGGGAAAGAAAGGAGCAGAAGAAATATTTGAAGTAATAATGGCTGGAATTTTCCAAAATTAATGACAGGCACCAAACCACTGACCAGAGAAAACCAAGCAGGAAATAGCAAAAAAATTTACAAGTTGGAGTACCATATTCAAACTGCAAAAACCAAAGACAAGGGAACAAAACCCTTCATTTATAGAGAAATGAGGAGAAGAATTACATTGGATTTCTCATCAGAAACTATGCAAGCAAGAAAAGAGTGGAACGAAATACTTGAAGTGTCAGGGAAAAAAAAAAAAAAACCAAAAACACTAACCTAGACTTCTATATCCAGTGAAATTATCTTTTAAAAGTGAAGGAGAAATAACTACTTCCTAAAACAAAAACTAAGGGAATCTGTTACCAGTAGATATGCCTTGCAGAAATGTTAAAAGAAGTTCTTCAGCAAGAACAGCTATATAGGTTACAACATTGATCTATATAAAGAAAGAGGGTCAGAGAAGGATTAAATGAAGACAAAATTAAAACGTATTTTTTTTTTTTACTCTTAACTAACAAATAGCTGTTCAAAGTAACAATGTTAACAATATATTGAGTGATTATGGCATGCAGATAAATGAGTAAGAACAACATTATAAGGGATACAAGAGGGGAGTAAGAAATACCCTGATATTAGGTACATGGCACATAAAACAGTACACTGCTACTTAAAGCTGGACTTAGTTTAGATGTACATAAATATCACAAATTCTAGGACAACCACTAAAAACAAGTTAAAAAGAAATGTAACTGATATGCTAAGAGATGAGAAAACAGAATCACACTGAATGTTCATTTTAAATCAGAGAAGACAGAAAAAGGGAAAGAGAAGAAACAAAGAACAAGTACAGTAAATAGAAAACAGTTACAAATATGGCAGATATCAATCCAATTGTATCAACAATCAATTAGTATGTGAATGGTCTAAAGAAACCAATTAAAAGGCTGTTAGAGCAGATAAAAAAACAAAGTCCAAATATGTTGTCTACCAGAAACCCCCATAAAGATACAAATAGGTGAATACAAAGAAATGGAAAAAGACATACCATTCTTTAAATAGAAAACTGGAATAGCTATATTAATTCACATCAGACAAAGCAAACATAAGATCAAGGAAAATCATCAGGAAAAAAGAGAGCCATTAACTAGGCGCAGTGGCTCATGCCTGTAATCTCAGCACTTTGGGAGGCCAAGGCAGGTGGATCATTTGAAGTCAGGAGTTCGAGACCAGCCTGGCCAACATGGTAAGAAAGTACATGCCTTAATTTTATCTCTGCTAAAAATACAAAAATTAGCCAGGCATGGTGGCACAGGCCTGTAATTCCAGCTACTCGGGAGGCTGAGGAAGGAGAATTGCTTGAACCTGGGAGGTAGAGGTTGCAGTAAACCGAGATAACACCACTGCACTCCAGTCTGGGCGACAGAGTGAAACCCTATCTCAAAAAATAAAAGTAAAAAAAAAAAAAGGAAGCATTAAATAATTTAAAAAACTGTCAGTACTCCGAGAAGACATAACAATCCTTAAGGTGTCTGTACCAAACAAAAGCATGTCAAAATACTTGAGAGAGACACTGACAGAAGTTCAAGAAGCATTATTATAATTGAACACATCAATATCCCTCTGTCAGTAATTGACAGACTCAGCAGGCAGAAGCTCAGAATACCCTTGAACTGAACAGCATCATCAATCAACTAGATCTAATTGACTTTGCAGAGTATTTCACCCAACAACAGCAGAACACATATTCTTCTCAAGCTCACACAAGAATATTCACCAAGGAAGATCATAAAATATATGTTAGTAATGTAAAAGAGTTGAAGATTACACAAAGTATGCTCTCAGATCACAATGAAATTAAACTAGAAGTCATTCACAGATAGCTGGAAAATCCCAAAATATTTGGTGTAAACATACTTCTAAATGATACATGGCCCAAAGCAGTCTCCAGATAAATTTAAAAATATTCTGAACAAGTGAAACTAAGAACAAAACATCAAAACTTGTGGGATACAGTGAAAGGAATGCTTAGAAGGAAATTTACGGTATTGAAAGCATTTTATTAAGTCATAACGACTTAAAAACAATCACTTAAGCTTCCACCCTAGGAAACTAGAGAAAAGCAACTGAAGCATAAACAAAGCAGAAAAAGTAAATAAATAAAAATTAGGGCAAAAAATCAATGAAACTGAAAACAGGAAATGTGTAGAATAAAGCAAGAAACCAAAAGCTGGCTACCTGAAAAGACCAATAAAACTGACAAAACTCTAGCAAGGCTAACAAAGAAAAAAACAGAGAAGACACAAATTACTAATATTGGAAATGCAAAGGAGTGATCACTATTGATCACTTGGATATTAAACAGATAATAAAATGAACAACTCTATTCCCATAAAACTGATAACATAAATGAAATGGACAAATTCCTTAAAAGATACAAACTACCAAAAGTCAAGAAAGTGACCTTCTGAATATGCCAATAACTATTAATGAAACTGAATTAGTAATTAATAATCTTCCAAAAAAGAAAATCTCCAGGTCCAGATGGTTTTACTGGTGAATTCTACCAAGTATTTAAAGAAAACAATGATACCAATGCTCTAGAATGTCTTTCAGAAAAGAATACCAGAGGAAACACTTCCTAATGCTTTGCATGAGACCAGCATTACCCTAATACAAAAACCAGATGGAGACATTACAAAAAGAAAATCTCCAGTCAATCTCTTATGAATATGGATGCAAAAATACTCTCAAAAAAATTAGTAAATCAAATAAAAAATGTATACAAATAATTACACACCACAATCAAATGTATTTATTACAGGGCTATTTCAACATCCTGAAATCAATTAATGTATTACACATCAATAGGCTAAAGAAGAAAGTCATATGATCACATCAACAGACGCAGAGAAAGCATTTCACAGAATCCAACACATATTCATGATTAAAAATCTTAGCTAACTAGGAATTCTGGTGGCCCTCTTCAATTCGATAAAAGAGTACCTACAAAAATATATATTAAATATAAGTAATATATATTAAATATAAGTAACATCATATTTAATGGTGAGAAACTAGATGTTTTCCCCCAAGACTGGAAATAAGACAATTCTATTCAATACCATCCTGGAAATGCTAGCTAAATCCAATAAGATAAGGGGGGGAAAATGGTCTACGGATTGAGAAGAAGGAAACAATACTGTTATCATTCATAGATGATACGACTGCCTATATAGAAAATCCCAAAGAACTGACGAACTCCTGGAAATAATAAATGATTATAGCAAGGTTTCAGGATATAAGGTTAATGAGAGGGACTAAAAGAAACAAAACCTCCCAAAGCAGCACATCTAGCACCCAGATTTTGATTTCTTATGCCTTTCTCCAATAAAAGGAACAACAGTTTCATGGAAAAATGGGGCAGAAAATAAAACAAGATGAGCCTGGAGCATCTTGTAATACCAGAAATTAAGAAAGCACTAAAACGAAAAACAAAACAAAAACTTGATGGAAGTTATGTCAAAGGGGCACATGAGCCAACTGAAACAGCTTCCAACAACCAAAGCTGGAACAATTTGAGCAACAAAATAAATAAAGTAGTACTGGATTATAATAAAGTATAAAATAAGTATCTGAGCTCACATGATACAAATAAATTACTGGATAAATTAGTATGGCAGAAGAGACAAATATCCCATAAAGAAGAATTCCTAAGAAATTATGTAATACTCCACTCTAAAGAACTGAGAGCACTCCCTCAGCGTTAGCTGTGTATAACGACTTCTTTCCAAAGAGTACAGTATGCAAAAGGAAAAAAAGGGGAAAATAGTACAGTGGAGAAACCTGACAAACACTACCTCAGGGAGGTGATCAAGAGCCTGCTTACAATATATTCCCTCCCAATCACCCAAACTCCAGTAGAGAGGCATCCTACAATATACCTGTTTTTTTTTTTTTTTTAAAGGTATTAAGTTAAAACAAAGAAATCAGAGCCTTCAAACATAAAAGCGAAAAGCAGTTAGAAGATATAATGCAAGAGAAGACCTCTAATTACAACAATAAAATACAGTATTAGCCATAAGCTTAGATATGTGCAAAACCTATGAGAAAATTGTTTTAAACAGCCCTGAGATAGATAGAGAGATAGACAGACAGATAGATTAGATAGATGATTGATTGAATGATAGATAGATAGATAGACAGGTAGCTGGAAAAATGCAAAGACATGCCATGTTCCTGCATAAAAAGACTCATCATCATAAAAATACAATTCTACGTTAACTTATAAATTTAATTACACCCAAAAATAAAAACAGGTTTCCCTACAACTGGAAATAGCAGTATGAATTCAAGATATTTTTTCTCCTAAAAAAATTTATTTCCTAGCTCTATCACCTAGAAGGATCTAAAAGAAACGACAATCTGATAACATTAAGTATCTCTATTTTCCAATTATGTACTCTGAACATCATGCCTCAACTAAAGCATGGTAGATAAAGTCATTTTCCTATGCCAAAAAGCAAGAAAATAAAGAATGGGGTCATGTCAAAGGAACACAGGAGACAGCCTGAAGGGGCTCCCACTGGCCTAAGATGGAACCATCTGGCATCACAAAGAATGACTACTGAAGTCATTTAAAACACAATGAATAAAGAGACTAATGTTCATAAAAGCTTTTCGTTTTTAAAAAAGAAAAAATTAGTTAGACACCTGGAGGTATATAACAACTCACTATGCTGAAAACTAGTGATTAAAAGGAAAGAATTAAGCATTTATCATGTTTTTCCAGTAGAACTATATTTCAGAGTAACCAAAAAGCTCAAACAGATGAGGTAAATTTTTATCCAGGAAAATTACAGCTAATAAATGTGAAAGGAATGGTAAGATGAGAGAAATCCAATTTTGATACTTCTACTGAAATAGTTTATTCTAACAATGAGTTATCTTTGGATATTAACACGATTAATGAAAAGTGGAGAGCTTTACAAAAAAGTTGTCACCACCACATTTTGTGCCTTCTGAAGTGATAAAATACAAAGTATATGGCACCACCTAGGGAATGGTCTTTCTAAAAAAGTGATGGAGGCCAATGTGGGAGGATTGCTCGAGGCCAGAAGTTTAAGACCAGCCTAGGCAACACAACAAGACCTTGACTCTACAAAAAAAAAAAAATTTTTAAATGAGCCAGGCATGGTGGAACACGCCTGTAGTTCCAGTTACTCAGGAGGCTGAGATGGGAGGATCACTTGAGCCCAGGAGGTTCAAGGCTACAATGAGCCATGACTGTACCACTGCACTCCAGCCTGGGCAACAGAGCAAGACCATCTTAAAAAAAAATCTGATCCAAAATCTAAATAAGGTTTTCTGTTTAACTTCCAGTATATATAAAGCATGACAAATGGAGGAATTAGTCAAATGCCACCACAAAAAAACAACTGAACATATTTAGAATGGGGGAGCTTCTTCAGGACGAATGACCCAATTTCTTCAACAAATCAACGGATAAAGGAAAACAGCAAGAGGATGGGAAGACTCTTCTTCTCTTTGCTTTTTAAAAGAGACAGAGTCTTGTTCTGTTGCCCAGGCTGGAATGCAGTGGCACAATAATAGCTCACTGAAGCCTCGACCTCCTGGACTCAAGCAATCCTCTTGCCTCAGCCTCCAAAGTAGTTGGGACTACAGGTGCGCACCACCATACCCGGCTAATGGAAGAATTCTTGATAAAAAGAATTGTAAAAGGGACATAAAAACAAATACAATAAGCATTTGGATCCTGATTCAAACGCTATAAAAAGACATCTTTTAGAAAACTGAAAATTAAATATGGACTAGGTATTAATTGTAATTAAAGAATTACTGCTAAATCTGTTAAGTAAAATAATGACATTGTAGCTATAAGAGAAAATGTCTCTGGCAGGGCAGTTCAAAGATGGCCTCAAATGATCCCCACCACCAAGTATTCACATCATTGTGTAATTCCATCTCATTGTAATTTCATCTCATTGAGTGTAGGTTGGCCTAGTGACTTGTTTTTAACCAAGAGAATATGGCAAAGGTGATGGGACATCATTTCTGGGTCTACGCTACATAAAACTGTGACTTCCACTTCACTAGCAGACTTTCCCTTGTTGGCACTGATGAAGCAAAACACCACATTAAAGACGCCCACGTGGCAATGAACTGAGGACAACCTCTGGGCAACAACTTGCAAGAAACTGAATCCTGCCAACAATCACATAAGCTTAGAGGCAGATCCTTCTCCACTCAAGCCTTTAGGTGAAACCACAGCCCCAGCCAACATCTTGACTGTAGCCTTAGAGACCTGGAGCAGAAGACCTCTATGTCCAAAAACCGGACCCTCATCGAGATAATAAATGTGCATTGTTTTAAGCTGCTAAGTTTGTAGCAATTTGTTATAGATTAACAGATAACCAAGGCCAGGTGCAGTGGCTCATGCCTGTAATTCCAGAATTCTGGGAGGCTGAGGTGAAGGAGTGCTTGAACCCAGGAGTTTGAGACTAGCTTGGGCAACATAGCAAGACCCCACCTCTACCAAAAAAAAAAAAGTTTTAAAATAAAACAATGAAATAAAAAATAACTAATAAAATGTCCTCTTTTTCATGTATACTGAAATATTTAGCAATAACATAGCATAACTTATATTTACTTTAAAATAAACCAGAAGAAAGAAAGAGAAGTGGGTGCAAATACAGGTTGAAAACTACAGAATGTCCATGACCTAGCAAATAGCGGGCTATTGTAGTATCATTAGGTACTATCACTCAAAGCAAAACTCAAGTCAACTTATTAGTACCAAGCAACTGAAAATGTTTGAGCATGTAGTAATTATCTCTAAGGACTCAAAGCACTTTGGGAACACATACCTGCATACTCCACACAAATGAATGGAGCAACCACTAGGAAAAAAGAATGGCAACAAAATAAAACAAACATTCCTATACAGAAGAATGATAAAATAGGAAATTCTCACTAGACAAAAATCAAACTAAAAAGCTCATTAACATGATTTGGTGTCTCCCCAAAACCAAAAAATCTATGTATTGAGACACTCATATAAAAATAGTCCTCAATTACTGAATATCTCAGAAGGCTAGAATTATCAATCTTTTCAGAAATTAAATGACCCTTCAGAATATATTTCAAAACTAAGAACTATCCCCTTTCTACCTAATGCAAAGATCATTAAATTTGTACATGATCTGGCAATGATTTACTGCTTAGTACACAGTCTTCAAACCTTAGACAATATAACAATATAATCACAGAGGGATTAGAAAGATTTAAGGCCGATGCGGTGGCTCACACCTAAATCCCAGCACTTTGGGAGGCCGAGGCAGGCGGATCACAAGGTCAAGAGATTGAGACCATCCTGGCCAACATGGTGAAACCCCATCTCTACCAAAAATACAAAAAATTAGCTGGGTGTGGGGGCATGCACCTGTAGTCCCAGCTAGTCAAGAGACTGAGGCAAGAGGACAGTTTGAACCCATGAGGTGGAGGTTGCAGTGAGCTGAGATCGTGCCACTATACTCCAGCCTGGGCAACAGAGCAAGACTCTGTATTTTAAAAAATAATAATAATAAAAAAAAGATTTAAGAGATCAAACTGTTTCTAAGCACTCTCAAACCTTCATTTATATGTAATTAATTTAACTAAAACAATCACTATCATCTAATTATATCAAGTTCTTAAAATATCTTTGCTGGGCAACAATTTAGCTTAATATGAACTATAATATGTGGATGTGGGGAAGAGTACATGTCTTTAAAAAATTACTCTGTAATGTCAACTCTTTGCTATCTTGCGTCAAAAAAGAACTTCAGAATCTAAATCCCTCATTTTGTATGAGAAAAAAATAAAAGGCTAGAGAAATTAAATGACTGATCTAAAATTACCAATTAATCGGTGGTAGAACTGGGATTAGAACTCAAGTCCCTGGGCCTAGGTCAGTGTTCTCTCTATACCACACTGTC
Source organism: Chlorocebus sabaeus (assembly GCF_047675955.1). Lineage (NCBI taxonomy): Eukaryota > Metazoa > Chordata > Mammalia > Primates > Cercopithecidae > Chlorocebus > Chlorocebus sabaeus. Next base: position 104,336,533 of record NC_132924.1, on the reverse strand, counting down.
TCAATTCTTTCACGTTTTCCTTTGCATCAGATCCAGCTTTTGCCACAGTATAATACCGTAATTTAAACTGTACTAAAGATGACAGGTCAAACCAATATTATCTAATCCAAATCTGCTTACTTAATGAGAACTCTCCTCTCATTCCCATAATAGGTATCTTTGACTAATGCCCTAAGTCCCATGGTAAAGCATTTTCCAAACTCTGTTCCTCAGAGAAATCCAGAGGATCTACAAATATTTTTAAATTACATTTGTGGGACCCTGTCTAAAAACAAACAAACAAAAAACCCAACAACTATAGTTAACTCTTAAAACTATTTAAAAATTCAGAAGTAGTATAGATCAAATATTACCACAATGGATAACATCTTTTATAAAAACTTGTGTACCTTGTTTTGTGTTAGCTTTGGAATGAAACTTCTCCCAACATCTCTGCATATACATGAATTATTTTCTTTTCTTTTTTTTTTTTTTTGAGACGGAGTCTCGCTGTGTCGCCCAGGCTGGAGTGCAGCGGCGCGATCTCAGCTCACTGCAAGCTCCGCCTCCCGGGTTCACGCCATTCTCCTGCCTCAGCCTCCCCAGTAGCTGGGACTACAGGCGCCCGCCACCTCGCCCAGCTAGTTTTTTGTATTTTTTAGTAGAGACGGGGTTTCACCATGTTAGCCAGGATGGTCTTGATCTCCTGACCTCGTGATCCACCCGCCTCGGCCTCCCAAAGTGCTGGGATTATAGGCTTGAGTCACCGCGCCCGGCCTCATGAATTATTTTCTACATGTGTCCCTGATTAACGGCTGTAGTTGTATGTTAGACTTTCAAAAGCTCATTTCTATATATGCCTGTAATCCCAGCACTTTGGGAGGCCGAGACGGGCGGATCATGAGGTCAGGAGATCGAGACCATCCTGGCTAACACGGTGAAACCCCGTCTCTACTAAAAAATACAAAAACTAGCCGGGCGAGGTGGTGGGCGCCTGTAGTCCCAGCTACTCGGGAGGCTGAGGCAGGAGAATGGCGTGAACCCGGGAGGCGGAGCTTGCAGTGAGCTGAGATCTGGCCACAGCCCGGGTGACAGAGCGAGACTCCGTCTCAAAAAAAAAAAAAAAAAAAAATTCACAAATAAATTCACACCTAGAACATATCTGATAAATGGGCAAGGTTGTTTTAATGCTCTCTTCATATATTTTATTTTATTTATTTTTTTGAGACGGAGTCTCACTCTGTTGCCCAGGCTGGAGTGCACTGGCTGTGATATCGGCTCACTGCAAGCTCCGCCTCCCGGGTTCACGCCATTCTGCTGCCTCAGCCTCCCGAGTAGCTGGGGTTATAGGCGCCCGCCACCACACCCAGCTAATTTTTTGTATTTTTAGTAGAGACAGGGTTTCACCGTGTTAGCTAGGATGGTCTTGATCTCCTGACCTTGTGATCTGCCTGCCTCGGCCTCCCAAAATGCTGGGATTAGAGGCATGAGCCACCCCGCCCAGCCTCTTCATATATTAATAAGAGATATGTCATACGGCAAATCACAATATAGATAGCTGTAGCACAGAATATAACTTTGGAGTGCTTTTCTGTTTAAAATATTATATGGAACATGAGCAGTTCAGTGATATAACTGAAATCAAGTTTATGACAGGTAATAACTCTCCTCACTCAACAGTCAGACAACTCATACTTAGGTATCTTAGAGCTCTCAGCCTTTCCTTTGTTAAATTCAGAATGTTCATCAATTCACAAACCATTAGTTTGTTACTATACTATGATTACCTCACATGCCAGCCAACATGTTTCAAAAGCACTACTGTCTTTGTAATTCAGTACCCATTTTTGCAATTTAAAAAATGTTATTGCACTTTATAAATGGAAAACAGAAATACAAAAGCCTACCAGTAATATTAATCCACTTGAAACAATAATGGGCATCAGATTAGCCAGATGAAGAAAACTTCAGGTACTAGATTTAACCAGTTTAAGCATAAATGAAATGCTGAGAAAACAGTTTTTAAAATCACATCAAAAGGCAAAAGTAAAGGAGCCAATTATGGATTTATTGACTCTCACCTCTAAATTCACCCTTTTTTTCTCCTCTTTGAAAATGGATTTGGGCCCTTTATTTTTCCTTTACCAGCTAGCACAATGTTAAGCTGTGTCAGTAAGCGGGGCAGGAGTCATCGCAGCAAGTAAGGGTTTTTTGTCATTGGGCTTTTTTGTTTTTGTTTGGCTTCTTGGTTCAGGTATGCTTGGCCTGCATGCTCTTGCAGCATACATAGCTTCTCCAGCTCTTCATTCCTGCCATACAGGTTTCTCCAGCATCAGGCTCCAGCAGCATATACAGCTTCAATGCCCAGTTCCTGTGCCTGAGCAGCTTCTCCAGCACCAGGTTCCTGCATCTGAATGCAGACTAATTATGGATATTTTTGCACTTACTCTCTTGACAATCAGCAAGGCTGTTCAAACTAATGACTTCAACTGAGTCTTTCTTTAGCTAAGATAAATTTTCCTCTATTTTTTTCCTTTCATTTCTATTTTTTTTTCTAATCCCTTTCTAGGCCTATTATTAGGTAGAAGGTGCAGGGCTGCTATATACAATTATGCAGGTTGCACCGTGCACTAGAAGATCCCACTGAATAGTGAAAGCTGAAATTCAGCCTATGTCCCACCCATCAAGTCCTGAATCCCGGTCAAAGAGCATCATCTGCTCATTAAGCCACGTGTCCTGAAGGTGAGAAGGCGGACCTTCTGGATCAAGGCTAGCCTCCATGTTAAATTTTTCATTAATATTTTCCTATCTTTTTGCTTTTGTTTAGATTCCAAGTCTTTTCTATCTATACATGTAACTATAGAATAAATACATATGTATACGTAATTATATAAAAACAATAACTTTTGGAGGATCTTCATCATAGTCTAGTACTTTGGGCCTAGGCCCAAAATAATAGGTTATTTTATAACCTAGGAGCATCAGAATTTTTAAAAGATTCACAAGTAATTTGAATGTGCAAACTGCTGTCAGTTAATGGTGCACAAGCTTTTCTGCTCAAGTACCCTCTAAATTAATTTTGAAAATCTATGCACATCCTCAACATTTTTTAGTTGCAAAATGTTTCATACCTTATAATTATCACAAAGGTTGTGATTTCCAGTGTACTTTAATTTTTTTTTTTTTTTTTTTTTGAGACTGAGTCTCACTCTGTCGCCAGGCTGAAGTGCAGTGGCGCAATCTTGACTCACTGCAACCTCCGCCTCCCGGGTTCAAGAAACTCTCCTGCCTCAGCCTCCCGAGTAGCTGGGATTACAGGTGTGCACCATCATGCCCAGCTAACTTTTGTATTTTTAGTGGAGACAGGGTTTCACCATGTTGGTCAGACTGGTCTTGAACTCCTAGCCTCAACTTACCCGCCTTGGCCTCCCAAAGTGCTGGGATTACAGGCATGAGCCACCACACCTGCCCAAATATTGTTAATTTTTAATAAAGTTGTTATATATGCTCTTTTAAAAGCAACAATAGAATAAAATTACTATCATCTGTTTTTTAAATGAACAGCCTCTTCTTATACAGTCAAAAGTTTATATTATCTTGGTTTCTCCTTAAACTTCCCCCACAGACTTTTCCAAAATGTAATATATGCTGGAAGGTCTTTCATTTTTCACTCCATATGACTTCTTTGAGAAAATGCCATGTAAATTAAGATTAAGCTTTTTTTACTTTTCATCATGAGATTCCAAGTGATTTTAAAAATTTCTTCTGGATGTTGTTATCAATTTCATAAACATATTACTGACTAAAACAATATAAATATATTAAAAACTTTGACAGATAATGATTAACTATAAAGGTATTAGAGATGATTCTCAAAGACACGTGTACTTTCAAAACAATTATCTCATGTATATATGAACAAATATCACTGCTAGAATCAAATGGGATTCAACATCAACTCTATAGTTATTTTTAAATTTTTTTTTTTGAGACACAGTCTCGCTCTGCTGCCCAGGCTGGAATGCAGTGGCATGATCATAGCTCACTGCAGCCTCAAATTCCTGGGCTCAAGTGATCTTCAAGCCTCAGCCTCTCAAGTAGCTAGAACTACAGGAGCACACCACCACACCTGACTAATTTAATGTTTTATAGAGAAGAGGTCTCGCTATGTTACCCAAGCTATTCTCCAACTCCTGGACTCTATGATCCTCCCTTGCTCACATAAATAAATACAAGGCAACAGAAGGAATTTCTGTTACTACAGTTTGAGTCAAAACCTGAAAACCCAAAATCAGAAATGTTCCAAAATCTGAAAACTTTCTGAGTTCTGACCTGACACTGCAAGAAAATGCTCATGGGAGCATTTCAGATTTCAAATTTCAGATTAGGGATGCTCAATTGCTAAGTATATATTAACATAATGCAAATATTCCAAAATCCTAAAAATTCCAAAATCCAAAACACTTCTGGTCTTAAGCATTTCAAGTAAGGGATACTCAACCTGGACTGTTCCTGTACTGCTAATTTTTTTTTTTACTACTTTCCAAATTATATGCCAAAAATCACGTAACGAGCTATCATTAAAAATTATTTATGATCAGTCCAGGTGTGGTGGCTCACGCCTGTAATCCCAGCACTTTGGGAGGGCAAGGCAGGCGGATCACCTGAGGTCAAGAGTTCAAGACCAGCCTGGCCAACATGGTGAAACCCCATCTCTACTAAAAATACAAAAAAAATTAGCCAGGCGTAGTGGCATGTGACTGTAATCCCAGCTACTCAGGAGGCCAAGGCAGAAGAATCGCTTGAACCCAGGAGGTGGAAGTTGCAGTGAGCCAAGATGGCACCACTGCACTCCAGCCTGGGCAACAGAGCAAGATCTGGCTCAAAAAAAAAAAAAAAAAAAAAATTATCTATGATCTATCAACTGACAAATTGATTAGGTCCTCCTTTTATTTTGTTTAAAAGAATTGAGAACCACCTTTTTTGCATTTAACAAACAACCAGCAACGACAATACTGCTGGTGAATAGACCACACTTTTGAGGAGCAAGGGCATAAGCCACAGGCATGTTCTTAGGCAGATCAATTTTAGGAAAGAATACACAAGAACAGTAAGACTTAGGAAACTGAGTATTTTAAAACTATTTTTGCCCACGTACCCAGTGGAAGGTCTACATGTAATCCCAGGGATAAGCATGCCTGAATTTGAAGATGCTCAAAATTAGCTACTAAAAACTGAAACTGCTGGGTCATAAGAGTACTTAAAATTTTAATTTTAAATCATAGACTTTATTCACATCACTTTTCTATTAAAAAATCCTTTGATGGCTCCTCACTTTAAAAAAACAAAGGAACTCACTAACATGGGACACAGGATCCTATATAATTTGTGTTTATAATCAAAGCAATTCACACAAACACAATTATCTATTTTTTTCTTATTTAAAAGTAGTATTTGTTATTTGCTAAAATAAGATAATATTTAACATTTCAGGCAATACCCAAAGAAAAGGCACTTAAAAAATAAAAATCACCCCAATTACTACAACCCAGAGATAATCACTTAATGTTTTGGTAAATCTCCTTAAAATCTTTTCTATATATATAGGCATACAAATCGTGTGTGTTTTTAAAATATAAATTGAATCAAACCATTTTAAAATCAGGGTTTTTTTTGCTGTTTTCTCTTTTATATGCCATTGTATCTGAAGCATTTTCTCTACATCATTAAAAAAATTCTAAAATTTACATGTGGCAGCCCAATATCCCATCATAATTCAAGGATATACCAAAAGACTGTCTCATTAAATCCAATAAATCTCAGGGCAACACATCTCTATCAACAGCATTAGATATCTGCTAGAAGATTAATCTGCAATTCACACATTCTCAGATTTATATAAAAATAAGTGATCCCTGTATGCCCCAGAAAAGCAGGTTAAACATTTAAAAAATCAAGATATCTTAATTTCCTCAAAAGAGTAAAATAAAATTCAAAGAGTTCTGTTTTCAATATATTTAATTTTTTTACAGAGAGTAGTACATCCCCTAAATGCATTTGTGATAAGTGCTTATTATCTTCTGATATGCAGAATCATAAAGAAATTATAAATAAACAGAAGGGAGTTCACTGACAAATAACGAGGAGAATAAATGTTAACTATGCAGAGAGGAAAGTGGCAAGTGACTCTGGAACAGTATCAGTCAAGTTACCTTCAATAAACACAATATAATGCTGTAACTGTGAAATAAATCTTAACAATAACTGAAAAGACTTGCTAAAAGCATTAAAAAGGATGAATGTGGAAAGAAATAAGGACAAGGACACCATTTCATATATACAAAGTCTAAGAAAGAAGTACATGATCAAGGACCCAGTCCATTAAGTGCCTTGTATAAACTTTAGGGAAAAGTCTACCTCCAAGCATCTTTCTGGTTATGATACGCTACACTAGCCAATTTCCTAAATTGGAGCTGCTGAATATGCACAGGGGTAAGGATAAATTTCTACATTCAAGAAATGCAAAAAATGGCAAAAGAAATTAAATCAGTACCCAAAGGAAGGCATAGCTCATTTACCTCTTTCAAAGTCTCCCCTCAAGCCTTACTCAACAGTGGAAGCGCAATTCTCTGAATTTCAGTTCTGCAGCATTTACTGCTTTTGTCACTTACTCATACTTAGCCTTTGCGACCTCCTATTGAACCATGTATGGAAAGTGTATCACCAGAGATTCTTTATTCTACCTTCTAACAGATCAGGCTATTATCTGGAATCAGTAAGCACCTAATAATCTGTTTATGGTAAAAATAGGAATTTGAAAAGCCGTAATACCACTATATAGCAATAAAATATACGTTTTTAAAAAAGGTTTGTCTTTAACCTGTCACCCATCATAGCATTTTAGGTTGTAGAAAACAGAGATCTCCATAGATGCCAAAGACTTAAACTTTCAGACCTAGATGTATGAATTTTCCAATCATCTGAAATTCTAAGCTCTGGAAGAAACTATTTTGTTAAACTAGAAGTTATTTTCAGCTCTTGAAAAATCTATGTCTCTCACTTCCCAGTCATCAATGCTGAAAGAAACAAACAGAAAAAGATTAATTTGTTTTAAAAAAACCTATTCTCATTTTGTATAAGGAAAGAATTCATAAACAAGTTTCACTGCTTCCAAAAATGTCTCCCATTTGATATTTCACATATACACAAACAATATACATTTTAGGAAAAAACACACTGACTTTCAACTACTGTCCCCAACATGAACTGCTTAGCAAAGTATCATATGTGTACCTATGTGTGTACGTGCCTGTACACTGAGAGGTAAGTATCTTCAAAGATGAAGGCAGGGAGCTAATTCACGTACTCTCAAGAAAAATAAGGAACAGAAAGGACTAGCTAAACTGTCACAGAAAATTCTCAAAGTAATACATTTGAAGTCAAGCAATTTGCTATCTAATCCCAAATGATCACTTTCCTTACAGGGCTTCAATTCATATGCATTAAACGGTTTCTTGACACTACATAACAGAAAAAAAAAAAATCAACAAAAAAATCTGGCAGTTTCTCCAATAACTAAATCATAGAGTCAGCAAATGACCCAGAAATTCCACTGCTAGACATATACCCAAGAAATGACAACATGTCCACAAAAAGCTTGTATGAATGTTTATTATAGCAGCATTATTCATAATAGCCTGTAAGTGGATATAATCCAAACGTCTATCAACTAATGCAGGGATCCCAAACCCCCAGGCCACAGACCAGTACTGGTTCCTGTTAGGAACTGAGATGCACAGCAGGAGGTGAGTGGTGGTGGGTTAGCAAGCATTACTGCCTGAGCTCTGCCTCCTGTCAGATCAGCGTAGGCATTAGATTCTCATAGGAGCACCATCCCTACATGCAAGGGATCTAGGTTGGGTGCTCCTTACGAGAATCATTGTTGTTGTTGTTGTTGTTGTTGCTGTTTTGGTTTTGTTCCTTATAAGAATCTACTGCCTGATGATCTGAAATGGAACGATTTCATCCTGAAACCATCCTCCCCGCTTACCCCGATCCATGGAAAAACTGCCTTCCACAAAGTCAGTCCTTGGTGCCAAAAAGGTTGGGGACCACTGAACTAATGAATGGCTAAACATAATGTGGTATATCGATACAATAGAATACTTACCAGCCATAAAAACGATGTAGTACAGATACATGATACAATATTGATGAACTTTGAAAACAATATCCTAAATGGAAGCCAATCACAAAAGGCCATATATTATATGATTCCATTTATAGAAAAAGTCTGAAATAGGCAAATCTATAGACACCAAAAGTAATTTAGTGGTTGCTCAGAGATGGAAGAGTAAGTGGATAATAGCCAAAGGCTACAGTCTTCCTTTTGAGATTATGAAAATGTTCTAAAATTGACTGCAATGACGGTCACATCTGTGAATGTATAAAAAATCCATTGAATTGAATACCCTGAAGTAGAATTGTATGGTATATAAATTACATCTCAAAAACACTGTTACATGAGAAAAAAATCAACCAACAAATAATTATGTTCAAAGAATTAGAGGAAATGATCCCTATCTTAAAATTAATCAAAATACAGATACTCAAAAACTATTAGGCAAATCAGATTCTGTAATAAACTGCACTATACACATTTTTCAAAGCCTCATTAAAAATATTACCTATAAAATCATAAATAACTTCATAATAAAAATCATTTAAAACTCAACAATTTAAATAAAAAGCTTTCTATTGTTACAAGTCTTTCCAAATATAATACCTCCACCCTAGAGATAACCAATTTCACTCAAGACACTCTCAGATTTTGCTGAAACTCATTGAAAAAAAATACAGAATGGACTTAAAACTATGTCACTAATGTGACATTCTGAATATGGCCAATATGACACCTTACAGTCCTAAACCAAAACTGCACTAAAAAGAGAAAAGTAATCAAAATGGCTAGTTAATTCACTCATTTACTCATTTAATAAATATCATGCTTGGACTACAATGATGAAGGAAAATTCCATACATACTATGGAGTTTTTGGTCTATTTGGGAAGACAGCTATTAATCAAGTAATTATACATTTTAATACATTATACACTTTAATACAGGAATAATTACACATTTTAATACAGGAAGCCAGGCATGGTGGCTCACGCCTGTAATCCCAGCACTTTGGGAGGCCAAGGCAGGTGGATCACCTGAGGTCAGGAGTTTGAGGCCAACATGATGACACTCCGTCTCTCCTAAAAATACAAAAATTAGCCAGGTGTGGTAGTGCGCACCTGTAGTCCCAACTACTCGGGAAGTTGAGGCAGGTGAATTATTTGAACCTGGGAGGCGGAGGTTGTAGTAAGCCAAGACTGCACCACTGCACTCCAGCCTGGGTGACAAAGCAAGACTTCATCTCAAAAAAGAAAAAAAAGCTGTAATTAAAAACTGTAAAAAATGATCGACAGGTACTTGTTGCTATGAAAACATTTAACTGTAGGGCCAGGGGAGTGGGTGCCAGATCAATGGGGAAAGGGGGGTCGGGCAGGATTTCCTGAGAAAGTGACATTTTAGCTGACAGCTGAAGAATAAACAGGAGTTAGATTTTATGAGTTTTCTGATGCAACTTCTTAATCAAAAGGGAAAAGGGAAGAAAAAGGACAGTGACAGGAAGGGAAAACAAACGTATCCAGGATTGTTTAAAGTAGCTTATTATAGCATTTCTATGTATATAAGACAACTTCCTTAACAGCAAATACATAGGTGATATTGGCCATAATATTAGTCATACTAAAAAAAAAAGTAGGAATATTTTTAAAGTATTAAATACTAAGATTTACAAAAACCAAAGTTTACACCAAACCCAAGTATCTTCTTTCTAGACCTACATCTTCACAGAAATATAAGATTCCATAAAAGTTCTAACAAAAAGGTAGATAATTTAAAAATCTTATTACATGAAGGGAAATACTATACTTAAAGATTAAACTCTCAATTTTCTTATCTTTTCTTTTTTTTTTTGAGACTGAGTCTCACTCTGTCACCCATGCTGGAGTACAGTGGCACAATCTCAGCTCGCTGCAACCTCTGCCTCCTGGGTTCAAACAATTCTCATGCCTCAGCCTCCCAAATAGCTGGGAGCACAGGCATGCACCACCACGTCCTGCTAATTTTTGTATTTTTAGTAGAGATGGGGTTTCACTATGTTGGCCAGGCTGAATTCCTGACCTCAGGTGATCCGTCCACCTCCGCCTCCCAAAGTGCTGGGATTACAGGCATAAGCCACTGCACCTGACCAACTCTCAATTTCCTAACCTTATAAACAAGTAAGTCTCAAAAGAAATGTGCAAATCACCAACAAAACCAAAAGTAAAATCTCATTTTAACTCTCAGTAAACATTTAAAACAACTGCTTAACAATCACTTTTCAGCCTTTTGGCTAAGATCAAGAATAAAACAACTGCTAACAAATCATGTTATAGTTAGTTGACCCTTGAACAATGCGGGGCCTAGGGGTGCCAACTCCCATGCAGTTGAAAAAGCCATGTATGACTTTTGTCTCCCATAAAACTTAACTGCTAATAGCTTACTGTTGACCAGAAGCCTTATCAATAACATGAAGGGCCAATTAACACATATTTCATGTGTTATATGTATGACATACTTATTGTATTCTTACAATAAGCTAGAGAAAGGAAAATGTTATCAAGAAAATTAAAAGAAACAGAAAAAATATTTACTCTTCATTAAATGGAAGTGGGTCATCATAAAGGGTCTTCATTCTTGTCATCTTCACGTTGAGTAGGCTGAGTAGGAGAAAGAGAAGAGATCGACCTTTCTGTTTCAAGGTGGCAGAAGCCGAAGAAAATCATGTATAAGTGGACCTGCAAATTCAAATCCATGTTGTTCAAGGATCAACTGTATTTATGTTCCACAATTCTTTCCCATCAGATAGCAAGAATAAGCAGTTAATGAAGGAAAACACTGAGCAAGAGACAACTCTGGGGATCAAGTCTTACATTATTACATTAATAGAACCATGAGACACTCATAGGCCTATAAGATATAACACTATTCCAAAAGAACTAAACACAGAAAGATTTCTGCTTTTGAATATGACGGAACAGTCTGTAGCAGACCAACACTCCCTCTTGAATAGAAAACCTGCATTAAATAGGGAGAAAGTTCTTAAAATATCAGAGACTTTCTGAGGTAGCTAAGAACTCACTGAAGACTTTCTGGGGTGACAAGAAACTCACTGAAGGGTATCTCACATTCTGTGCAGCTTTCCCTTTCAAGATATGTCACCTATTTCTTTAATGGCACAGGACAAGAGAGGGTGGGAAGCCAAAAAAGGACAGCCACTAGGAGGCAGAGAAGTCAGCAAAGTTTTTGGCAATTTCATGGGAGTAGGGGGACAAAACTTGGTAGCTAAGTCTTGAGGAGTCAAGATCCCATAGTGAAAGAAGGCACAGAAGAACAAATCTGACACTCAGTACTGATTTTCCTCTTGAGGGATTTGTCAGCTTTTAAACTACACATAGCAAAAGGCTAAAAAGCCAGTAGCTAAGTCTTGAGGAGTCAAGATCCCATAGTGAAAGAAGGCACAGAAGAACAAATCTGACACTCAGTACTGATTTTCCTCTTGAGGGATTTGTCAGCTTTTAAACTACATATAGCAAAAGGCTAAAAAGCCAGCAGAAAGCAATTAAAAAGGAAGAAGGAGCTTTTAAAACTCTCATGGGTCCGGAGAAAAAAAAAGCTAGAGAAGCCCTAAAAACACCCTATCTCTTAACTGAGATCTCTAGGGCACTAACAAGTTGGAAGCCAACTACAGGTAGAACAAGGTTTATAAGGCTGAAAACCTAACCTCAAGTCAGCTCAGTCCTTGACAGTTGCAGTGATCTCTACCTGCCTGCAAGAAGATGGGTGAATCTGAAGATATGTGAAACCTATCTGGGGAAATGTATCATTATAGATATAAAATGTGTATCTAAAATTCTGCACATAGTGTCTGGCACTCAATCAAAAAGTTGCCTAATAATAATTATTACTATTATGTTATTATCCACATATAATAGTATATATAATATACAATAGAATATATAATTAACATACATTAATATACAAATATATTAACTATTATTATTATTTGACCTAACAAGATGCTAAACCAAAAGGAAAAAGATGATGGAAACAGGCCTATAGGTGACCCAGATACTGGAGTTTTCAGACACAGACTTTAAAGCAATTTGATTAATATGCTCAAAAAATACATGACTTTCACATGAGAATCAGAATCTATCTTAAAAAGAGAGAACCAAATAAAAATTCTAAAACTAAAAAATACTATAAAATTAAGAATAGATGGTTTTAAAAAGCAGGTTGGACACAGTTAAATACAGAATAAATGAACTGAAATACAGTCAAGTAAAAACTATCCAGAATGGAGTAAGAGGACGAAAAAAATTATAAAAATAACAGAAAAGAGCAAGAGACATATGGGGGATGATAAAAAGTATAATAAAGATTTAATCGGAGTCACAGAGGAAAGCAGACAAAAATGGGGCAGAAACAATATTTTTAAAAGGCCAAAATTTTTTCACAACTGATCTCATACTACAAATTCAAGAGGTGCCAGAAACTTCAAACAGAGTACAAACAAAACCATTCTTAGGTGCATCACTGAAAAACTGTTTAAACGTAAAGAAAAAGAGAAAGACAAAAAGAAAGGCAGCTGAACAAGAAAGTCACATTACCTTCCAAGAAGCAACAATAAGTCTGACAGCTGATTTTGCAACAGAAACAATGGAAGCTAGAAAACAATGAACTGAGACCTTTAAAGTGCTTCAAGAAATAACAGCTAATAACGCAGAACTCTACAGTCAGTTAATATATTCTTCCAAGATGAAAACAAATGAATTTCAAACAAGCAAAAACTGAGAATTCAGTACCACCAAACTCCCCAAAAGGAGCTCTTCAGACAGAGGAAAATTAATCTCAGATGGAAGCATGTAAATACAAAAGGAAATAAAGAACAATGGAAAGGGTAAATATTAACTGTACAAAATAACAGTCTCTGGATTTAAATGTAGACTTGAAATGCATGGCAATGACAACATAAAAGCGGGAGAATGATAAATGCTATTAAAGTTTTCTAGGGTCCTAACAATGTCTGAGATGTTGTTTTTCAAAATCCTGATGAATATGCAACTCTAATGTACCACAAGAATGCTTGTGGTAATCTAGCGTAACCACCAAAAGAACAGTAACAGAATATATAACAAGCTATTAAGGGGAGGAATAAAATACCATTTTTTAAAACACTTGATTAATTCAAAAGAAGGCAACAATGGAGAGAAAATAGAATATAGAACCAGTACGACAAACAGAAAACAAAATGATAGCCATAAACCCAAATTTATCAATAATTATATTTACTGTTAATTAGCTAAATACACTTCAGATTCAATTAAAAACAGGCAAACAAAAATCTGTTTATTCTTAACAAGAAACAGACCTCAAATATAAAGCTACAGAAGCATTAAAAGCAAAAAGGAGAGGGAAAGTTATACCACACAAGCAAATAGTTGCCAAAATAAAGCAGGTGTAGCTATACTAAGACGACTTTGAGGCGAGAGACAAGTATTACTAGAGATAAAAAGGGACATGTTATAACGATAGTCAATATACTAGAAAGATATGTTTGTATGTGCCTAGTAATATGACTTCAAAATACATAAAGCATACAGTTTAGTTCTTTATAGAACTAAAAGGAGAAATATACAAATCCACAATCACAGTAAGACACATTTAACACTTGACCTCAAGACACCTCTCTGTAATGAACAGAAAAAAAGGCAAAAAAGATTCAGTAAAGATAGAGAAGATTTGAACAACACAATTACACAATTTACAAACTTGAACTTAACAAAGTACATAGAAGACAGTAGTTAATAGCAGAATGCATAGTCTTTTCAAGGGCACATAAACATTTATAAAAAAGCTGAGCCATAAAACAAGTATCAATAAAGGTCTAAAACCATTCACAGTGTGTTCTCTAATCATAGTGAAATTAAGAAATTAGTAACAGAAAGATAACTAGCAAATCCCCAAATGTTCAAAAAGTAAGCAATAAACTTGTTAAAAAAAAAAAAAAAAAAAAACTCACAGGTCAAAGAATAAGTCAAAATAAAATTTGAAAAACATTTTTGCATAAATGACAACGAACATGTAACATACCAGAACTTGTGGGATACAGCTAAAATGCGCTGAGAGGAAACCCTACACTCTTATGACTAAACATAGCCTAGTTTTCCAATTATTATAACTACCAATTCAAAATATAAGTTATGTTAGGGTATTTTAATCTAATTAACTGCCATTCAACAACTTTTTAAATGACAGATTTATATTAGACTACTTAAATTATTACTAGATAATGACTATAAATGATATTTCCTTTCTCTTTGTATACTTTTTAAAACATGGATTAATCTTAATAAGTAACATTTCATCATAAGCAAAACCCATTAAACAATATCTTTGTTTATCTACAGTATGAATATATATATATATATATATAGTATTATACAGAATGTTGCTTTGACTTCACGGATTTTTACAAATATTCATAACCAAGTCATAAAGTTCTCACTAAACAACAAAAAAATTTTTTTCTAACTGAAACATCTCCCCAATGTGCAAAGATGTTAAGAAGTATTTTCTTCAAAAGTCCCCCATATTAATAGATGATAATACTGCTGGACTTCTCAGAGCTTTATCTGACCACCCCTTAATAAGCAACAATGTACAGAATCAGCCATTCACAAAACAAGCCCTGGGAAATCCGGTAGTAGAGAAGATACCCGGATGAACTATCCTAAGATTGAACCTATAAAGACCTAAAAATTTTATAAATTTTCCACTCTATCGTCCCTTATCAGAGATTTCTAACAAATGATATTATAAACAAATAGTAATTAGGGATCTCTAAATTCTCAACTGTTCATTCTTTGAAACATTTTATACATATTAAAATGTCTATTATAAATAGCTGTATCTCTATAGACTATGTAAAGTCTAGAAAATCTTTCATATTTCCAAAAATGATTTTTGAATGACTGAAATACAGCAAACTCATTGCCACAAGTGGCTGAAATGTATCTTATTTACATGTAAAACATCACAAAGTCTTTGTATCAGGCCAAAAATCATTTATTAAAAACCTATTTAAATATTTACCTAAAAGTTAATGCAAATAATAGAACCATTTACCCATCTGCCCAAAAAACTGTACATAAACCTCTCAACATTTATTTGATCAAGATAAAAAGTATTTCTACAGAAGAAACTGATGCTCAGAAAAGAATCATAACTTGCCAAAAGTCACAAATATCTAATTCTAGGAATCAGCTCTGCAGACTCAAATTATCATCCTGAGTTTACCTAATACATTTCTTCCATCCTGAGTGTTTTTATTTTTCTGAATTTCTAAGAGTCCCAGACTGAAAACTACAGAACTTTCAGTGGCCAGTAGATTCCCAAGCAAGGCCAGTGTCTTTAAATCTCAGTTTAAGATAGGGAGAAAAGGAAGAAAAGGAAGGGCATAATAGTCTCTAGTCTCCTGGGAGTTGCATGCCTCCAAACTAGGGGTTCACAAATTCTAGGTTGCAGGAGCCTATAGAATTATTGTAACAAGACCTCAAATCCATTTGCATAACCACCATTATCTGTACACCAAATACACAATAAATTTCATAAATATGTTCTATTTTCAACCAGATGTGATTAATAAAATCAAAATTCACTTAAAAGCTAAAATAAAGGGATAGAGGACGAAGAAACAAAAAAGTTATTGGGAGCATTATCACTTTTGAATTATATAAGCAATCTCTAGACATCTCTAAGGACCTGTCTCTGATTTAAACATGTTTTCTTCCAAATTACCAAGGATAATGCCAAAATGAACCCAGAGTAGTCCACACAGATAGAAGGAAAATAAACTGATATCTTTAATCCAGCAACTCAACATCTAGGAATTTATCACCAATGAGTTCAAAATTTTTTTCCAGGCTATGCGCAGTGGCTGTAATCCCAACATTTTGGGAGGCTAAGGTGGGAGGATCACCTGAGGTCAAGAGTTCGAGACCAGCCTGACCAACATGGAGAAACCCCGTCTCTACTAAAAATACAAAAAATTAGCTGGGTGTGGTGGCACATGCCTGTAATCCCAGATACTCGGGAGGCTGAGGTAGGAAAATCGCCTGAACCTGGGAGGCAAAGGTTGAGGTGAGCCGAGATCATGCCATTGCATTCCAGCCTGGGCAACAAGAGCAAAACACCATCTCAAAAAAAAAAAAATTTCTATAAAGCAAAATTACCTCATGACTCATAATGGTCAAACAACAAAAAACACAAATGAAAATAAAATAAAGCCACAAAGCCTAAATGTCTAATAACGGGACCAATTAAACAAAATGACATAAAGTCATTACATGGAATATAATGCATCCATAATAAATAAATTTTGGCTGGGCACAGTGGCTCACACCTATAATCCCAGTACTTTGGGGCACTTAGGTGGGAGGATCATTTGAGCCCAGGAGCTGGAGACCAGCCTGGGCAACATAGTGGGACCCCATCTCTACAAAAAATTTAAAAAGTTAGCCAGGCTTAGTTGGCTTGGTTGGCCATAGTGGCTCATGCCTGTAATCCCAGCACTTAGGGAGGCCGAAGCAAGTGGATCACCTGAGGTCAGGAGTTCAAAACCAGCCTGGCCAACATGGTAAACCCTGTCTCTACCAAAAATAAAAAAATTAACCAGGCGTGGTGGCGCACACCTGCAATCCCAGCTACTCAAGAGGCTGAGGCACGAGAATCGCTTGAACCCAGGAGGCAGAGTTTGCAGTGAGCCAGGATGGTGCCACTAAACTCCAGTCTGGGTGATAGACCAAGACTCTGTCTACAAAAAAAAAAAAAAAAAAATTAGCCAGGCATGATGGCATGTGCCTGTAGTCCGAGCTACCTGAGAAACTGAGGCCGGAGGATCGCCTGAGCCCAGGAGGTCGAGGCTGCAGTGAACTATGATCATGCCACTGTGACACAGCAAGACCCTGTCCCTTAAAAAAAAAAAGACAATATAGAAGAATATTTAATAACATAAGGAAATATTTATTATTTGTTAAGGAGGAAAAAGCAAATACAGAACAGTAAACAGAGGACAAAAGTAAACTGAAAAACATATATATCTACAGTACAAGATCTGGAATGATAATCAGTATTTAAAGGGTGACTAGTGATCTTTAGGTAGTGTTATCAAGGTTAATTTAAATTTTGTTTATGTGGGTCCATATTTTACAAATATTCCATAACAAACGTAGAGCATTTTTTACATCAAAATATGTATTAAAATATATATAAAGTATATTTTTATATATTACATAAAAAGTGTCTATTTTTTCTTTCTTAGACATGGGGTGTTGACGAGGTGCTGTCTTTTTCTTTTGTAGAGACGAAGAGGAAAGAAAAGAATATATATACACATTTACATATTTTTTACGTAATAATATATAAATATGCATATATGTTTTATGTAACAAAAATATATAAATATTTATATATTTTTTTCCTTTTGTAGAGATGGGGTATTACTGTGTTGCCCAGGCTGGTCTCAAACTCCTGGCCTCAAGTGATGGTCCTGCCTCAGCCTCCCAAAGTGCTAGGATTACAGGCATGAGCCACTGTGCCTAGCCTATATTCATTTTCAAATGTGAAATTTTAAAATTAGTTTTAAAAATAGTTGAAATAAATTCATCTTCTATTCTAGTGGTCAAATCATAACATTTGTACTCTGAACCATGAATCAATCACATGTTGACACAAGGTACTATTTTAAGTACTATTTGATTTTAAGTAATAAGACTAACAGGAAAAAGGTAAACACACTTAAAAATCTATCAGATTTTATCATCTAAATTATCTAAGTCATTCAATAATATGTAAACAAGAATCATTGTATACCAATGAAATTACCTAATATGTAAAAAATACTTTCAAAGTTTCTCCCTGTTCTCATGAGTATACTAAAATCTTACACATCAAGATAAAATCTATCTCTCTCTCTTGCTGGTCTAACCTTAGAGCACTTCTTATCTGTAATCTCAATTAGACATATACAATAGCCATGTATAATAATGAGCAGCTTTCATAACAGAAGAAGTCAAAAGGCCCAAGATGAGAACCTTATCACCTACATTTTCTTCCTCCTCCTCATTATTATTATTATTATTGGAGATGGGGTCCCACTGTGTTGCCCATACTGATCTCAAACTCCTGGGCACAAGTGATCCTCCAGACTTGGCCTCCCAAGTGCTGGGATTTCAGGTGTGAGCCACCCTGTCCTGCTCCTCTTACATTTTCAACTCTTAGACCTGGGCAAGTTAACTTACCTCTCTGAATCTCACTCTTCCTAGCTCTTAAATAGAATAATAATATTTATCTCATAGGGTTTTTGTGAAGACTACATCAAAGAACACATGCTAAATGCTCAGTACAGAGCCTGAAGAATAGAAGGTACTCAATAAGTGGTGACTGTTATTAAAGTCACAATGCAATAGTTTTTAAGTCAGAAAACCTGTCAGGCCTCTGGAAAACTATATGACCCTGGGCAAGCTACTTACCCTGTATGGACCTCAGTTTCATCCTCTGCAAAACACACACACATATATAATACCTATGTTACAGGTATGTGCCAAGATGTATACAAAAAGCATCTTGCATATATTAAGTGCTCAACAAATTGTAGCTAGCATCATTATTAGGTACAAAAAAAAAATTTGAGTACAGGGATTAGCAGTTTACAAAACATTTTTATGTATAAGAGTATATGTAATTCTATGAATTATTTAAATAAGTATATTTAATTCTTAAATTAGGTGTAAATTTCAGAAAAAAGTAAAATACAGGCAATCTCTTCTAAGCACACAAAAATAAAAGGCCTTTTTTTAAGTCTCAAAGTAAAAATGTGTTCCCTATAACTGGCTCCACTTTAACATTTTTAAAGTCCAAATAAATCAAAAAGAGTTGAAAGGGGAAATGTTTACTTTTTCTGCCTCTGGAAGAAGGGAAAAAAAATTATAAGTCCTTAGAAAGAAAATAGAGATAAAATTGTTCAATTTTTTAAAATGACTTCACATTTCTTTACACAACTAAAATGTAAGTGCCTTTAATACAAGAGCTCTTAAAGTTCTGATTTCCTGTACTATATATACCTTTGTGCAGAAGCAGTAAAACACTATAGTTAAAAACCACAGACTGTGGAGTCTGACTACCTTGATTCAAATTCTGGCTCCATCATAGCTGTGTGACCTTAGGCAAGTTTTAACTTCTCCCTACCTGTTTCCAACATCTGGCAAATGGAGATTCCTCTTGGGACTGTGGTAAGGATTAAATGAGTTAATACACTTAAAAATGTTCATCAGAGAGCCTAGCAAATGGATGGTACATCACAACTGTTTACCATTTTTGTTACTGATTACTGCCACCTCGAAATGCTTATATCTATGTTAACAAATACGTGCCACTTTGTGGAGAATTTCAACAAATGTCTTTACCTAAAATGAGACCTGTTTAAGAAGTACCTTAATATGGTTTCCACTGCCAATAAAGATACAGCAATTGCTGCTAGAGAGGATTTTAGGGCAAAGGTAAGTAAAGTCAATCCCTTTCTTACATCTTCTGTCACACAGAGGAGTAACATCTTTGCTTGCTAATAGAAGTTCAGAGCCAAGAGTTTTATAATTTAGGTATGACACACACCAACCCAGCAGACACAATATTCTCCAACATGTCATAGAGATTAAATAAGATATAGTAAATGGAAGTGTATGAAAGTTACATATGTATTAAATACTATTTTATGTATGTACTTGAGAAAATTGCAGCAATGTATTTCTCCAATCTCATTTTGTTGCTTTCTAACTCCAAAACTAGTGTTCTGCCCACTGCAAACCAGGGGCCAGAGTAACAAGACACAAAGTCAGATTAAAGTTGCCGTCCCCGATCATTAAAAAGTCAGGAAACAACAGGTGCTGGAGAGGATGTGGAGAAATAGGAACACTTTTACACTGTTGGTGGAATTGTAAACTAGTTCAACGATTATGGAAAACAGTATGGCGATTCCTCAAGGATCCAGAACTAGACGTACCATATGACCCTGCCATCCCATTACTGGGTATACACCCAAAGGATTATAAATCATGCTGCTATAAAGACACATGCACACGTATGTTTATTGTGGCACTATTCACAATAGCAAAGACTTGGAATCAACCCAAATGTCCATCAGTGACAGACTGGATTAAGAAAATGTGGCACATATACACCATGGAATACTATGCAGCCATAAAAAAGGATGAGTTTGTGTCCTTTGTAGGGACATGGATGCAGCTGGAAACCATCATTCTTAGCAAACTATCACAAGAACAGAAAACCAAACACCGCATGTTCTCACTCATAGGTGGGAACTGAACAATGAGATCACTTGGACTCAGGAAGGGGAATATCACACACCGGGGCCTATCATGGGGAGGGGGGAGGGGGGAGGGACTGCATTGGGAGTTATACCTGATGTAAATGACGAGTTGTTGGGTGCTGACGAGTTGATGGGTGCAGCACAGCAACATGGCACAAGTATACATATGTAACAAACCTGTACGTTATGCACATGTACCCTAGAACTTAAAGTATAATAATAAATAAATAAATAAATAAATAAATAAAATTAATGCTGCCGTCCCACTAAATCATTTCCTGCTTGAAATGTACTTTCTTAAAATGTCTGTACAACAGATAACGCAAATAGTACTTGTATTATCCAAGCATCAGGCCTACACCAAAAATTTAAGGAGTGACATCCTGGAAATAGGCCAATTCAAGACCAGAAAAATGTCTCTACAATTAGATCAAACAATGCCACACCAATTCCCAACTGTCCATAATCCTAGCCTGAGTATAGAAAAAAGCTGAATAACTTCAGATTCAAGAACATGATAACCCAGAATATCAGAGGTCAAGTACATAGGGCCACATTTCCATTCCAAGTACATGGCTGGAACGTTTACCTGGCTCACTAACTGAAAGCTGGGTTTCAGCATCAATCAGGGATACGGCCATGAATAGGCTACACAAGCCAGATCAAACCACAGGTCACTTGGCACCCTTCATTGGGCCAGATCCTACTGAATGCCAACCCTTGACCTGGTGAATAAAATGGGAGGCTGGCAGTCAAGACAGATTCTTCCAGTTGCAGCTCCATTTTGAGATTTTTCACTGATATAACCAGTGAAATCAAATTTGGATAAATGTGAAGAATTTCTCAAATATAGATGGAAAACTTACTTGAGTACGCTTCACAGATCTAGCCACTTTTTTGTTTAGCAAAATATTCAGTAAAATATATTATTCATTAATTTGTTTTGTTCATAAAATCGTTTCCGTCCTGTGAAATGGTTAGAGGGACAACTAGCATTTTTCTTCAGGATCTGCACAGCTCTTAAGCCTTTACTAAGCCAGTTTCTCCACTAGCACGCAAAATTGGAGTTAGATTTACTCCTCCTTTCAAAAATAAGCCAAAGATAAATAAGATACTATGTAAGAATATTTTCAGCATTTCAGAAGGAACTTGCTAGAGGAAAAAAACAAACAAACCCTAACAATGCAACTGAACTCTTTTTTAACACCTAAATCAGGGATCAAGACAAAGCCGGTGTTGAAAATCAAATTCATTAAAGCCAGATTTTTCTACGTTTGAGTTTCTGGGTTGGGAAACGGGTCTGTGTCTATAAAAACCCATCTTCTAATGAGCTGTAATACTGAAATTCTTCGGTAATGTCACTCCTTCCCACTCCCTTTTTCAGAACTTCCAGGCATTAAAGACAACGTCTGCCAATTCTACAACTTCTCCCCGCCTGCTAGGATTCAGATGGATTCCACAACTCTTCAGCCTTCCGTGACTTTTAACACTACTCTAGAGCTAACCACTTTTAATGACCCCACTCTGGAATAGGCACTCCTCGGCTTTACACTTTGTCCCGGCAGCAATCGACTGAACGACATGTCCCCCAACGCCGACCACCTCGGACGACCTCAGATATTCGGGGTAGTTTGCAAGCGGGCCGGGCCCCGCAAGCTCGGATTCCTGCCCCACCTCCCAGAGCCGCCCGTCCCCTAAGCCCTCCTCAACCTCAACCCCCAAATCCCAAGCGCAGAACAACTGGGCTTCCGGTTCTCCTGTGCGCGTCCCGGATCCACCACACACCTCGCCCCTTCTCCCTGGGCTCGCTCTCAGGACCCTAACCCCTTCACGAGCGGGGCCGAGCAACGCTCTCAGCAGCTGAACTAAGCCTCTGGAGGCCGCACGTCCCCCTCAGCAGGCCCCGCCTGGGCCTCTCGGCTCGGCTGCCCTCCATTGCACCCCTGGCCCAACAGTGCTGACGCGGAAGAGTGGGACAGCACGAGCTCAGGCCCCGGCACTTACTCGGGAAGGTAGGTGGAGGAAAAGGAGCTCCACTTGTGTAGCGCGTAGGGGAGAAGCCGGCACTCGGGCGCCGCAGCGACAGCTCCGCCAGCCGCCATCTTGTCAGCACCGTAGCGGCCGCCACCGACCGCTGGCCGCGAACGGAGGAGCGGAGGGGGCGTGGCCTGCTCTTAAAGGGGCCGCCGCCCTCCCCGGCCGCCTGCGCTCCCTGCCCCGCATCCTTACCCGGGTCCAGCTAGGGGCCACGGTCCTATCTCGGGTTTTTCTACGTGGCTCGCTCCTTGACGGCCGAGCGACACTGGGTCTGAGGTGTAAGCGCTTTTCCAGGCTCTTCCCTGGGGCTTGGAGGGGAATGGCGCAAAAGACTTTTCTTACAAGCAGAGGTAAGGACAAGCCAAGATGATTACGAACAGAAACACGTTGTAGTTATGGAGCAGAAAGGGAAAATAAGAAGACTAAGTTGGAAAAGGCACGCCTGTGCGCTTTTGGAAGCCACCGCCCTCGCCAGTTTGTAAGTCCTTTACGGAAACAACACTGAAAGGAGCTGGAGGGCAGTAGCTCATGTGTTGTCCTCCTGGAATGGTCCTGGTTTTAAATGTCTTGTCCCCGCCTGCCAGAGTCAGATGGAGACAGGAAAAGGAAATGGTCCCGTGTCCTCCTACCCTGTTTGGTTTGCAGTCTGTGATGCCCTGCATTGTAAACATTTCTTGTGATCCGCGTCCTACTAATCTTGTGGCATTGGTTTCCTCGGGAATGACGTTCACCCACAGACCGAGTTGGGAAGCTGCGTGTCATCATTTTTTCAGTTGGCAAATCTGCCCACTTTGAACTGACATAATTGTAGCCTAAAAGTTCAGCGAGAGAGAAGTTCAGGAAAAAGACTATTCCTTCTTCTTAGAGGCAACAGCAGCTCTGAAAACCATATGGACATCATACCAGCTTCTGATAACAAAAAGAGCACTTGGTCTAAATATCTGGCAGTTTTAGATAATGTTCTCATCAAGTACCTGTTTGTCGTAGTTATGCATATTTATTCCTTGGCTTAGCCACTGCAGTTACCAAAGAGTATGTCTTTTATTGTCTAAGAGGTTAGACTCCTGAAAGCCTGGACAGTGTCATAATCTCCACCTGAAGAGTGGAAAAATTCAAGCAGAGTTTCTCAGGAAATGACCAAGTGAGTCAAAACACCTCAATAATTGTATTCTCTTCCCGTTGTAATCATTAACCTGCCGAAACTCCCTCAAGTCCTTTCCTGACTTCCTGTTTCTATAGGTGGAAATTTAATGATAGGCTCTACTAGGATATCAGATCAAAAAAGCCAAATAGAAAGGTCAGGCTGGGCACAGTGGCTTACGCCTATAATCCCAGCACTTTGGAAGGTCCACGTGGGAGGATCACTTGAGCCCAGGAGTTTGAGACCAGCCTGGTCAACATAGCAAGACCCCCATCTCTAAAATAACAAAAATAAAATAAGAAAGGCCACAAGTATGTTCACCTTTAAAATTTTATGTGCTTGGCCAGGCACGGTGGCTCACACCTGTAATCCCAGCATTTTGGGAGGCCGAGGCAGGCGGATCACCTGAGGTCAGGAGTTCAAGACCAGAGTGGTCAACATGGTGAAACCCCGTCTCTACTAAAAATACGAAAGTTAGCTGTGTGTGGTGACATACACCTATAATCCCATCTACTTGGGAGGCTGAGGCATGAGAATCACTTGAACCCAGGAGGCAGAAGTTGCAGCAAGCCAAGATCACACCACTGCACTCCAGCCTGGGAAACACAGTGAAACTCTGTCTTGGAAAAATAAATAAAATACAGTAAAATAAAAAATTACATGTGCTCTGTGTGCTGCAGCAGGTTGGAAAAGTATGTGTTCCTTAAGGGAATGCTGTAACCCTTGTGACTTGGGTTGGGAGCTGCCAGAGACAATGGGAAAGGGCCAGAGAATGTTAGCCCCAGAGAGGATATGGTGGTTATCTTTGGAGAAAATAGACACTTTAAAGGGGAAGAATTAACTCACTTGAATTCCTTTGGGCCCCAGATTTTCTAATTCCACTTTTTACCTTAATGTAAGTCAAGTCCTTGTTCTTTTCCAGACATAGTTCCTGAGCAATCTTCTTAAAAAACACATATTAACTAGTTCTTCTTAGGCTTAAATCCTTTTGGTAACTTTCAGCCCCCTTCTAAACTGTTTAACAGAGGCCCTTCATAATCTGCCTTGATTTTTCTCTCCAGCTTCCCTCGCCCCCACCCCGCATCTTTCTCCTTTGCGCTTTTAACATCTGTCCACTCACTAGCACACTGAATTTGTTCCCATAGAGTCCATGTTCTCTGTAGCCTCCAGGGCTTACTCTAAGCCAGGCTTGGAATATTCTTTACCATACTTTACCTGGCTAACTCCAGCTCATCCTGTAGACTATTTGGTCCTGGAAAGTTTTTTGGTTTTCTTTTTTTTTTTGAGATGGGGTCTCACTCTGACTCTGTCACCCAGGATGCAGTGCAGTCACATGAACATGGCTCACTGCAGCCTTGACCTCCTGGGTTTAAAGGATCATCCTCCCTCAGCCTCCCATGTAGCTGGGACCGTAGGCAGACGTCACCACACCAAGTGACTTTTTTGATTTTTTTGTAGACACAGGGTTTCCCTCTGTTGCCCAGGCTGGTCTTGAACTCCTGGGCTCAAGCGATCCTCCTGCCTCAGCCTGGCCTCCCAAAGTGCTGAGATTACGGGTGTGAGTCACTGCGTCTGTCCGAAAATCTTTCTTCATCATCTGCTTTGGGATTAGGTGACCGTTTTCTTCATTTTTTTTTTTCCTACGCAAGCTAACACAAGATAGGTAACATTTTTTACATTTCTCTTAGCACTCTAAGTTTCCCTCTTTATCTTTGCACACATCACAATATATTTTAATTTCCTCTTTATTTCTCTTTCTTTCTCTCTAAATGATAGCTCCCATGAAGATAAGAGTCATACATATCTTGTTCACATAGTTGTATCCTCAGTCCTGTTGATGTGTCTAGCAAATAGAAGATGTTCAGTAAATATTTATCAAAGAATGAATGAATAATGCTAAAAGAGAACTTGAATTAGAGACTTTTGCGTTGCAAAGGGAAAAAAAAATGCCAGCACTTCTCAGACTACAAACCTGTATCCCGGAGGTATAATTGCTACTCAGAAGGTAAAGACACAGGATAGCGTGGCTTTCCTGCATCACAAATTTTATAAATGGCAAAATAATTTAAAGCATTCCTATGTTAACATAAATACAGATAGTTATGATACTGAGCCGAATTTTTTTGAATGTTAAGAAAATAACTTTATCTGAGGAATGCAAATCCTTTTAAATTATGAGGCCCAGAGAGGCATTAAAGTGAAACAGCGATCCCGTCCTTCTCCCCCACTTTTAAGCTGTGTATTTGTCTCTTGAAACTGCTTACTATTGCCACAGAAGCTAAACATTAACCTACTGATTAATGCTGCACCAGACATTATAACCCACATCCTATAGTTTCATAATGTGTAGCCAATCAGTATCTTGTTTTATTTTAATGTAAATTCTTGGTAAATACCTCAGGAACTGCCTCATTTTTCCCTTTAAAAATCCACTTGCAACTGCTGCTACTCAGAGTGTATATTCAAGGCAACTTGAATCTATGTTCCCGAGTTGCGGTCATCAAGCTTGGCCCAAATAAACTCCCAACTTACATTAATTTTGCCTCAACTTCTTCCTTTTAGGTCAAACATCTAGAGTAAGTCAGCAGGATACGGAGTAATTCCCCCACACACCTGGTGTTTCTCTCTGAAAGCAGCGCTTGCTACCAGTGTGAACTCTCTGCCTTCAGAAGTCTCGTCAGGTGTTTCAGGCGAGTTCTCCTGAATGTGGACCTCCCACTCTTGGGTTGAAGGCCTAGACTTTATTTGGGCTGTTTTTCAAACCCTTTCTTTCCTTTAAGTGTGAGGGCTTCGGTCTCTGTCTTTGGACAGAAGATCCGGGTAAAAAGCTCTGCCTTTTTGCCCGCTCTGTCTTACAGCAGAGGTGCAGGTCCTGGTTTTTCTGCCTCTGCTTCAGAACCAGGGGTTTGGGTCAAGGTTTTTTCACCTCTGTCTCACAGCACAGGTTTGAGTGAAAGAACTGGCACTTAGGCACCAGTGGTTTCATTTTATATTGTATGCCTTTGAGATAGCAGTTGTTTCCTATCACTTGAAAATTCTGAATTAGTCTTTAATTTTAACCAATTCCTGTTAGTTCCTAACTGAAATGTATGCCCCTTTTGCTCTTCCAGATGGACGTAATATGAGGGTCTGGTCCCCCATACCTTGAGGACTCTGTTGCCATCTGACAATTAGAGACAGTCCAAGACATGCCACAGTTTGATCCTAAACACATTCCTGGCTTTGGTCACCTTTGAAAAGTTCCTGAATTATGAGAAATCAATAATAAGAGTGTTCAAAACCCAACATTCTTTTTAGAAATACCTGCTGGAATTACATATACGATTTATGGGGTACTCTCTTGTAGTATCTGGGAAAGCAGACCCATCTAACCTGGAATGATCATAGGCAACAATGACCAAAAATGGGCATCTTTTGATATACCTAAAGTAATTTATTTGTATACACCATTGGAAAGAGCTGGTTTTAGAACCAGACATGTAAATATGAGACTGACTTTCACTGGCACCTAAAAACTTCTAAAAGAAATCCTGAAAGAAAAAATCACTTTCATTCAAGAGGTAAACAAAGGGATATTTGAAACTATTTAAAAAGACTTCGGAGTCTTTCTCCCTTTCACCTCCAGATCCTCCTTTTTCTTCCAGCTCTGTGATCTGAACTCATCCCTTTCTGCTTCTTCTCTTGGCCTCCATACATTTCTTAGGCAGAGATTTTTAAAAATTTCACAATGTACATATTTCCTTCTCTCAGGGGAAATGAATTTAAATTTAGAGCAGAAGGAACAAGTAGAACAACAACAGAACGGGAATAAGACTGCTGAGACTATAAAAATGCAGATCCATCAAAACCTTTTCTAACCAGGTCTAGTGAATGACACTGTGATATGGTCTGGCTCAGTGTTTCCAACCAAATATCTCAATTTGTAATTCCCATGTGTTGGGGGAGAAGCCTGGTAGGAGGTGATTGGATCATGGAGGCGGTTTTCCCCATGCTGTTCTCATGATAGTGAGGGAGTTCTCACGAGATCTGATGGTTTAAAAGTGTTTGGCAGTTCCCTTTCTGGCTTTCTCTCTCTTGCTGCCTTGTGAAGAAGGTGCTTGCTTTTCCTTCACCTTCCACCATGATTGTAGGTTTCCTGAGGCCTCCCCAGCCATTCAGAACTCTGAGTCAATTAAACCTCTTTTATTTATAAATTATGCAGTCTCGGGTAGTTCTTTATAGCAGTGTGAGAATGAACGAATACACACTGATTTATTGACCCACTATCAGACAGTACCCTTTAAATCTTATCATGTCTTTAAAATGCTAACATTCAGGGAATTAGCTAAGCAGCATTCCAGATGAGATCAGATCTAAAACAAGATAAAATCCTTAAATGCTTAAACTGCCTGCTTTGGATTCCTTGCAAGATTTACCAAAAAACAAATACACAAACAAAAACAAAAACAAAGAAAACACTCCACCCAGGGTAAAATGGCTAGGATTTGGTGCTTTCACCACTGTAGCCTGAGTTCAATTCCTGGCCAGGGAGCTAATCTCATTTGTTTTAAAGTATTGTATGATTCTTGACCTTTTGGGATACCATTTGTAATTGATCCTTATCCCTTCCATGGACAACTTTTGATTTCCTGTCTTTTTCCATTTGTGAGACATACAGACCATCTGGGCCTTCATGAGTACCCAGCCGAGAAGCTGAGATCCTAGAAATCATGACCAGACAGAAATGTGAATTGTACTTCACTTGTGGCTAAACTCCTTTCTTTGAGCTGTCTGTGGGGTGATTCTGGGTCTTGTGAGGACTGTGTTGCACCTCCTTTGGAGATGCCCCATGCATCCTTGGTTAAGTCATAACGTTGATTAAGGCTTACTGGTTCACCTTGGTGAGTCATTTGGAAGCATATCTTTTTTTTTTTTTTTTTTTTTTTTTTTTTTAAAGTTCAAAAGCCAGGAATAACAGCTATTTGTGCTGGCTAATTACCTGATAATAAGAGATTTGAAAAGTTTTTCTTTTTTTTTTTTTAAATTTTACTTTAAATTCTGGGATACATGTGCAGAATGTGCAGGTTTGTTACATAGGTATACATGTGCCATGGTTGTGTGCTACACTTACCAACTGTCATCTAGGTTTTAAGCCTTACGTGCTTTAGGTATTTGCCCTAATGCTCTCCCTCCCCTTGGCCCCACTCCCTGACTGGCCCTGGTGTGTGATGTTCCCCTCCCTGTGTCCATGTGTTCTCATTGTTCAACTCCCATTTATGAGTGAGAACATGTGGTGTTTGGTTTTCTGTTCCTGTGTTAATTTGCTGAGAATGATGGTTTCCAGCTTCATCCATGTCCCTGGAAAGGACATGAACTCGTTCTTTTTTATGGCTGCATAGTATTCCATGGTGTATATGTGCCACATTTTCTTTATCCAGCCTATCATTGATGGGCATTTGGGTTGGTTCCAAGTCTTTGCTGTTGTAAAGTGCTGCAGCAAACATACATGTGCGTGTGTCTTTATACCAGAATGATTTATAACTCTTTCAGTATATACCCAGTAATGGGATTGCTGGGTCAAATGGTATTTCTGGTTCTAGATCCTTGAGGAATCACCACACTGTCTTCCACAATCACAATGGTTGGATTAATTTACACTCTCACCAACAAGTGTAAAAGCTTTCCTGTTTCTCCACAGCATTGCCAGCATCTGTTGTTTGCTGACTTTTTAATAATTGCCATTGTAACTGGCATGAGATAGCATCTCACTGTGGTTTTGAGTTGCATTTCTCTAATGACCAGTGATGATGAGCTTTTTTTCATGTTTTTTGGCCACATAAATCTCTTCTTTTGGAAGTGTCTGTTCATATTCTTTGCCCACTTTTTGATGGGGTTGTTTGTTTTTTTCTTGAAAATTTGTTTAAGTTCCTTGTAGATTCTGGATATTAGACCTTTGACACATGGGTAGATTGCAAAATTTTTCTCTCATTCTGTAGGTTGCCTGTTCACTCTGGTGATAGTTTCTTTTGCTGTGCAGAAGCTCTTTGGTTTAATTAGATCCCATTTGTCAGTTTTTGCTTTTGTTGCAGTTGCTTTTGGTGTTTTAGTCATGAAGTCTTTGCCCATGCCTATGTCCTAAATGGTATCGCCTAGGTTTTCTTCTAGGGTTTTTATGGTTTTGGATTTTACATTTAAGTCTTTAATCTATCTTGAGTTAATTTTTGTATAAGGTGTAAGGAAGGGGTCCAGTTTCTGTTTTCTGCATATGGCTAGTTTTCCCAGCACCATTTATTAAACAGGGAATCCTTTCCTCATTGCTTGTTTTTGTCAGGTTTGTCAAAGATCAGATGGTTGTAGATGTGTGGTGTTATTTCTGAGGTCTCTGTTCTGTTCCATTGGTCTATATGTCTGTTTTGGTACCAGTATCATGACGTTTTGGTTACTGTAGCCTTGTAGTATAGTTTGAGGTCAGGTAGTGTGATGCCTCCAACTTTGTTATTTTTGCTTATGATTGTCTTGGCTATGCAGGCTCTTTTTTGGTTCCATATGAAATTTAAAGTAGTTTTTTCTAATTCTGCGAAGAAACTCAATGGTAGCTTGATGGGAATAGCATGGAATCTATAAATTACTTTGGGCAGTATGGCCATTTTCATGATATTGATTCTTCCTATCCATGAGCATGGAATTTTTTTCCATTTGTTTGTGTCCTCTCATTTCCTTGACCAGTGGTTTGCAGTTCTTGAAAAGGTCCTTCACGTCCCTTGTAAATTGTATTCCTAGGTATTTTATTCTCTTTGTAGCAATTGTGAATGGGAGTTCACTCGTGATTTGTCTCTCTGTTCTCTATGATTGGTGTATAGGAATGCTTGTGATTTTTGCACATTGATTTTGTATCCTGAGACTTTGCTGAAGTTGCCTGTCAGCTTAAGGCGATTTTGGGGCTGAGACAATGGGTTTTCTAAATATATAATCATGTCATCTGCAAAGAGACAAGTTGACTTCCTCTTTTCCTATTTGAATACCCTTTATTTCTTTCACTTGCCTGAGTGCCCTGGCCAGAACTTCCAATACTATGTTGAATAGGAGTGGTGAGAGAGGGCATCCTTGTCTTGTGCCGGTTTTCAAAGGGAATGCCTCCAGCTTTTGCCCATTCAGTATGATATTAGCTATGGGTTTATCATAAGTAGCTCTTACTATTTTGAGATACGTTCTATCAATACCTAGCTTATTGACAGTTTTCAACATGAAGAGATGTTAAATTTCATTGAAGGCCTTTTCTGCATCTATTGAGATAACCATGTGGTTTTTGTCATTGGTTCTATTTACGTGATGGATTACATTTGTTGATTTGTGTATGTTGAACCAGCCTTGCATCCCAAGGATGAAGACATCTTGATCGTGGTGGATAAGCTTTTTGATGTACTGCTGGATTCGGTTTGCCAGTATTTTATTGAGGATTTTCACATCAATGTTCATCAGGGTTATTGGCCTAAAATTTTCTTTTTTTGTTGTGTCTCTGCCAGGTTTTGGTATCAGGAGGACACTGGCCTCATAAAATGAGTTAGGGAGGAGTCCCTCTTTTTCTGTTGTTTGGAATAGTTTCAGAAGGAATAGTACCAGCTCCTCTTTGTACCTCTGGTAGAATTTGGCTGTCAGTCCGTCTGGTCCTGGGCTTTTTTTGGTTGGTAGGCTATTAACTACTGCCTCAATTTCAGAACCTGTTATTGGTCTATTCAGGGATTCAACTTCTTCCTGGTTTAGTCTTGGGAGGGTGTATGTGTCCAGGAATGTATTTCTTCTAGATTTTCTAGTTTATTTACGAGGAGGTGTTTATAGTATTCTCTTATGGTAATTTGTATTTCTGTGGGATCAGAGGTAATATCCCTTTTATCATTTTTTATTGTGTGTGTTTGATCCTTCTCTCTTCTTTGTTAGTCTAGCTAGTGGTCTATTTTGTTAATTTTTTCAAAAAACTACTCTGAATTCATTGATTTTTTGAAGAGTTTTTCGTGTCTCTATCTCCTTCAGTTCTGCTTTGATCTTAGTTATTTCTTGCCTTCTGCTAGCTTTTGAATTTGTTTGCTCTTGCTTCTCTAGTTCTTTTAATTGTGATTTTAGTGTGACAATTTCAGATCTTTCCAGCTTTCTGATATGGGCATTTGGTACTATAAATTTCTGTCTTAACACTGCTTTAGCTGTGTCCCAGAGAGTCTGGTATGTTGTCTTTTTGTTCTCATTGGTTTCAAAGAACTTCGTTATCTCCCTTAATCTTGTTATTTATCCAGGAGTCATTCAGGAGTAGGTTGTTCAATTTCCATGTAATTGTGCAGTTTTGAGTGAGTTTCTTAATCCTGAGTTCCAATTTAATTGCACTGTGGTCTGAGAGACTGTTTGTTATGATTTCCATTATTTTGCATTTGCTGAGGAATGTTTTACTTCCAATTATGCGGTCAATTTTAGAATAACTGCCATGTGGTACTGAGAAGAATGTATATTCTGTTGATTTGGGGTGGAGAGTTCTATAGATGTCTGTTAAATCCACTTGATCCAGAGCTGAGTTCAAGTCCTGAATATCCTTGTTAATTTTCTGTCTTGTTGCTCTGTCTAATATTGACAGTGGGGTGTTAAAGTCTCCCATTATTGTGTGGGAGTCTAAGTCTCTTTGTAGGTCTCTAAGAACTTGTTTATGAATCTGCGTGCTTCTGTATTGAGTGCATATATATTTAGGATAGTTAACTCTTCTTGTTGCATTGATCCCTTTACCATTCTGTAATGCCCTTGTCTTTTTTGAACTTTTTGGGTTTAAAGTCTGTTTTATCAGAGACTAGGATTGCATCCCCTGCTTTTTTTTTTTTTTTTGCTTTCCATTTGCTTGGTAAATATTCCTTTGTCCCTTTATTTTGAGCCTATATATGTCTTTGCACGTGAGATGGGTCTCCTAAATACAGCACACTGAAGTGTCTTGACTCTTTATTCAGTCTGTGTCTTTTAATTAGGGTGTTCAGCCTATTTATATTTAAGGTTAATATTATTATATGTGAATTTGATCCTGTCATCATGATGCTAGCTGGTTATTTTGCACATTAGTTGATGCAGTTTCTTCATAGTGTCACTGGTCTTTATATTTTGGTGTGTTTTTGCAGTGGCTGGTACCGGTTTTTTCTTTCCATATTTAGTGCTTCCATCAGGAGCTCTTGTAAGACTGGCCTGCTGGTGACAAAATCCCTCAGCATTTGCTTCTTTGGAAAGGACTTTATTTCTCCTTTGCTTAAGAAGCTTAGTTTGGTTGGGTATGAGATTCTGGGTTGAAAATTCGTTTCTTTAAGAATGTTGAATATTGGCCCCCATTCTCTTCTGGCTTGTAGGATTTCTGCAGAGAGATCTGCTGTTGGTCTGATGGGTTTCTCTTTGTAGGCTACCTGAACTTTCTCTCTGACTGCCCTTAACATTTTTCCTTCATTTCAACCTTGGAAAATCTGATGATTATGTGTCTTGGGGTTGATCTTCTCAAGGAGTATCTTAGTGGTATTCTCTGTATTTCCTGAATTTGAATGTTGGCCTGTCTTGCTAGGTTGGGGAAGTTCTGGATAATATCCTGAAGTGTGTTTTCCAACTTGGTTCCATTCTCCCCATCACTTTCAGATACACCAATCAATCATACGTTTGGTCTTTTCACATAGCCCCATATTTCTTGGAGGCTTTGTTCGTTCCTTTTCATTCTTTTTTCTCTAATCTTGTCTTTACACCTTAGTTCAGCAAGGTGACCTTCAATCTCTGATATCCTTTCTTCCACTTGACTGATTCAACTATTGATACTTGTGTATGCTTCACCAAATTCTCGTGCTGTTTTTTTCAGCTCCATCAGGTCATTTATGTTCCTCGTTAAACTGGTTATTCTAGTTAACAGTTCCTGTAACCAGTTATCAAGATTCTTAGCTTCCCTGAATTGGGTTAGAACATGTTCCTTTAGCTCAGAGGTGTTTGTTATTACCCACCTTCTGAAGCCTACTTCTGTCAATTTGTTAATCTCATTCTCCATCCAGTTTTGTGTTCTTGCTGGAGAGGAGTTGCGATCATTTGGAGGAGAAGAGGCATTCTGGTTTTTGGAATTTTCAGTGTTTTTGTGCTGGCTTTTCCTCATCTTTATGGATTTATCTACCTTTGATCTTTGAAGCAGATGACATTTGGATGGGGTTTTTGTGTGGGAGTCTTTTTTTGTTGATGTGGTTGTTGCTTTCTGTTTGTTAGTTTTTCTTCTGACAGGCCCCTCTTCTGCAAGTCTGCTGCAGTTTGCTAAAGGTCACCTCTACACCCTATTTGCCTGGATATCACCAGTGGAGGCTGCAGAACAGCAAATATTGCTGCCTGCTCCTTCCTCTGTAATCTTTGTCCTAGAGGACCACCAGTCTGATGCCAGCCAGAGCTCTCCTATATGAAGTGTCTGTCAACCCCTGTTGGGAGGTTTCTCCCAGTCAGGAGGCTTGGGGGTCAGGGACCTACCTGAGGAGGCACTTCGTCCGTTAGCAGAGCTGGTACACTGTGTTGGGAGAATATCTTTTGTCAGGAGCAGCTGCTCTCTTCAGAGCCAGCAGGCAGGAAAGCTTAAGTCTGCTGAAGCTGTGCCCACAGCTGCCCCTCCCCAGTGCTCTGGGGACAATCCAGTGCTCTGTCCCATGGAGATGAGAGTTTTATCTGTAAGCCCCTGACTGGGGCTGTTACCTTTCCTTCAGAGATGCCCTGCCCAGTGAGGAAGAATCTAGAGAAGCAGTCTGGCCACAACTGCTTTGCCATGCTGTGGTGAATTCTGCCCAGTCCAAACCTCCCAGTCTCCTTAGCACTGTGAGGGGAAAACTGCCTACTAAAGCCTCAGTAATGGCAGATGCCCCTCCCCCCACCAAACTCAATCATCCCAGGTCGACTTCAGACTGCTGTGCTAGCAGTGAGAATTTCAAGCCAGTGGTTCTTAGCTTGCTGGGCTCCATGGGAGTGGGATCCTCTTAGCAAGACCACTTGACTTCCTGGCTTCAGCCCCCTTTCCAGGGGAGTGAACGGTTCTGTCTCGCTGGGGTTCCAGGCACCACTGTGGTACGAGAAAAAAACTCCTGCAACTAGCTCAGTGCCTGCCCAAACAGCCTCTCAGTTTTGTGCTTGAAACCCAGGGCCCTGGTGGTGTAGGCTCATGAAGGAATCTCCTGATCTCTGGATTGCAAAAACCATGGGAAAAGCATAGTACCCAGGCTGAGTAGCACAGTCCCTCATGGCTTCCCATAGGTGGGGCAGGGAGGTCCCCCCGCTCCTCGCACTTCCTGGGTGAAGCAATGCCCCACCCTGCTTCTGCTTGCTCTCCGTGGGTTACACCCATTGTCTAACCAGTCCCAATGAGATGAACTGGGTACCTCAGTTGGAAATGCAGAAATCACCTACCTTCTGCGTTGGTCTTGCTGGGAACTGCAGACCGGAGCTGTTTCTATTCAGCCATCTTGGCCCCTCCTCGAAAAGTGTTTAAGAACTCCATAGTCAAAAGCCAGCTTCATTAAAAACAGATTCGTGCAGGCGTGGTGGCTCCTGCCTGTAATCCCAGACCACTTTGGGAGGCCACAGTGGAAGGTTGCTTGAGTCCAGCCTGGGCAATGTAATGAGTCCCTGTCTCTACAAAAAGTAAAAGCAAAACTTAGCTAGGCATGGTGGTGCATGCCTGTAGTCCCAGCTGCTTAGGAAGCTGAGGTGGGAGGATCATTTAAGCCCAGAATGTGTCAAGACTACATGAACTGTAATCATGCCACACTGCACTCCCACTTGTGTGACAGAGTGAGACCCTGTTTCTATTTTTTTATTTTTCTTTCAGTATCACAGAACAGAGAGACCCTCTCTCTCAAAACGAACAAACCAGGGCCGGACATGGTGATTCATGCCTATAATCCCAGCACTTTGGGAGGCCGAGGCAGGCGGATCACGATGTCAGGAGATCGATACCATCCTGGCTAACACAGTGAAACCTGGTCTCTACTAAAAATACAAAAAATTAGCTGGGCGTGGTGGCAGGTGCCTGTAGTCCCAGCTACTCAGGAGGGTGAGACAGGATAATGGCAGTGAACCTGGGAGGCGAAGCTTGTAGTGACCCAAGATTGCACCACTGCACTCCAGCCTGGGCGACAGAGCAAGACTTCGTTTCAAAAACAAACAAACAAACAAACAAAAATGAGACTCAACCTCGTCCCACTCTCTGCTGTCTTCAGTACCACATGAAAGGATCTAGAGGAGACTTCTAATGACTCAGACCCCTTAAGGAAGACAGAAAAAGATGCCTCTCACTCTTTCTGGGTTCTTCTGTCTTCCTGTGGAGTCTGAAGAGTCATGGAGAGATTTCATGACAGTTTCCAGCACAAAACTCTGCTCTCTTTTGTGTCATGTCACCTGATCCCTTTGGCTTTTATGCGTACTGGATATTATTCTGTTCTGTTAAAGAACACTTAACCTTTGTGTGTGTGATGGCTGGCAAGTTACTGATGAGAATTATAATATTGGAGTTGACTGACAGAAGTTGTTTACAGTGAATGGTTATTATTATTACTACAGGGAGTTACTGGTTTCTTTGCTCATTAAGATAAGAAAGGCATGGTTTAAATACTTAGAGAAATGTTTTTGTATTGAAGTACACCATGGAAGTGTTGCATGGCCCAGTCCCATGGTATTTCCCCTCTTTTTGGGGACCCAGGATTCAGCCTAAAAATGGAATGCTTAATTTTTAAAGATCTAGATGCTCTGCCTTCAATTGCACCTGCTTTTCACATATTTAAATTATTAGGCTCTAAAAACTCTAAATGTTTTGTTGACCCTGTTCCTTAATGGGCTCTGCCCTGAGGTCAGTGATCCAACTGGAAAACAGACTACATTAAAAGCTACTTATCTAAGTGAAATAGGTCTCCTTATAAAATCCAATGATAGATTCCTGTGATTTCATGTTACCTTGGCATCCATTTTTAATTTTCCTCCAACATACCCAAACTCCTCCTTGAAAAGGCTTAAATTCTTTCTCTTTGTGCTTTGAGATATAAATTTACTACCCCATTTTCTCTAAAACTCAGTACAAGCCTCAGCTTCTTCCAGAGTCAAGAAAACTTTTTTCCTTTGAACTTTAAACTTTTCCATTTACAAAGGTACAGTTTGAATCTAACTGTCCTATTAAACTAGTGAGTTTTACCAGTCTCATGACTAAAATTTTTTTTCTCTGCTTGGTTTTGTTTTGTTTTTCTTACCTCAGTTCACCAGCAGTTTCAATGTGGCTAAAATTTTTAAATTAAAGCTATAAAGTCATTATCTGTGTCTGGGTGATTTATGTGTACATGTATACATGTCTGTTTATATATTGTCTACATGGTACCATTGACTTATAGAAAAAGTGCTTATAAATAATATAACCAACCCAAATGCTTTTCACGGTCCCTTGACTTTAGTAATCTTGGGTTTAAACTAAGATAGTTTTTAAATTATTGGTAAAGTAAAATAGAAACATCTTCAAATTTTAATTTAGACGTGTTTGCCTAGATCTGTTGGTCAGACTGGTTTATACTGTCTCTACTAAATGTTTTAAGGTCGTTAAGGCCATTGCTTTTATGTTATTTTTTGATATTTGCTTAATTTGTCTGTGAGCTTATATCTTTGGATTTCAGCCTTTAGATTCTGAGTACTAGACAAGTGGCCCTGGGGACAGTGCCTGGGCCCCATCATCCCTAGTTGAACTATGCCTCTTGGGTATACTGCAAGGAGTTGGATCCTCCAGGCATTGTCTCCGTAGCACTATCATTTGTTCTGAGCTCTGGTACGTAATTAAAGTCGCTTAATTCTTAGGTTTTTCACTGAAAATTAGGGTTACTAAGAGTTACCATTGTGGTTAATATATGTAACTAAAACTACTAGGCCAGAAACATATAAAGAAGATGTAAAGAAAGTTGAAAAGGGTAATTTTTTTCCTTTACCTAAGAGAGGACTTTGGTCAAAATGATAAGAGGATAGTAAATCTTTGTCCTAAGTAGAATACCAATATTAAAAAAATGAAGTATAGGACAAAACTGAAGGTATAAGCAAGTTGTAAAAGGTTTGTGGAAGATTAATGTCATTAAAAGAATTTTGTATGTGATACAGTTGGCTAAAATTAGAAGATTATTATTATTTTTTTTTTAGAAGGAGATTATTGACTTTTTCTAAAAATTAAGCATTGATATTTAAAGCGCACTGATGTGGGACCCCTGTTTCAGAGTAACAGGGTTTTCTTGGAGCATTAATCTGCTCTTTAATAGAAAAATGTTTAAAGGTTATGGAAATCTTATGCAGTTAAAACTGAGGACTAGATGTGGTGGCTCACACCTGTAATCCCAGCACTTTGGAAGGGTGAGGTGGGTGGATCACCTGAGGTCAGGAGTTTGAGACCAGCCTGGCCAACAGGTGAAACCCCATCTCTACTAAAAATACAAAAATTAGCTGGGCATGGTGATAGGTGCCTGTAATCCCAGTTGCTTGGGAGGTTGAGGCAGGAGAATCACTTGAACCTGGGAGGCAGAGGTTGCAGTGAGCCGAGATCACACCATTGGATTCCAGCCTGGGTGACAAGAGTGAAACTGTCTCAAAAAAAAAAAAAAAAATCCACTTGTAACTGCTGCTACTCAGAATGTGTATTCAGGGCAACTAGAATCTATGTTACTGAGTGGCAACCCTCAAGCTTGTCCCAAATAAACTCTCTATTTATATTAATTTTGCCTCAGCTTCTTCCTTTTAGGTCAACAATGTTAAGATAAAATAGAAGACAAAAGAAATTTCAAAATCTGCAGAAGGCTGCTAGTAGTTAGGCCCTTAGTACTCTTCAGCACATCTTGACTCTCCTTTGTCTATAGGACATGATTTTAAGTGATGGGGTTTATTGTAAGATACACAGGGAAATCCTGGAATTTATAGTCTCTCTAGTTCCCTTGCAATTCAAAGATTGAGACCTATTGAACCTTATGGAAAACTGGACAATGGATCATCATATTTTAGGCATAACAGCAGCTGTGATGACACAACAGCTCTAGTGACCCAGTTGTCTTATCATCCCCCACAAGCTGTCATCTTTTACTCTCTGTATTAGTCCATTCTCACACTACTATAAGGAACTACCTAGGCCGGGTGCGGTGGCTCACGCCTGTAATCCCAGCACTTTGGGAGGCCACGGTAGATGGATCACCTGAGATCAGGAGTTGGAGATCAGCTTGACTAACATGGAGAAACCCCATCTCTACTAAAAATACAAAAATAGCTGAGTGTGGTGGCACATACCTGTAATCCCAGCTACTCAAGAGGCTGAGGCAGGAGAATCACTTGAACCTGGGAGGTGGAAGTTGCGGTGAGCCAAGATCGTGCCATGGCACTACAGCCTGGACTGGACAACAGGAGTGAAACTCTGTCAAAAAAAAAAAAAAAAAAAAAAAAAGAACTACCTGAGGCCAGGCAGGGTGGCTCACACCTATAATCCCAGCACTTTGGGAGGCCAAGGCAAGGTGGATCACCTGAGGTCAGGATTCAAGACCAGCCTGACCAACATGGTGAAACCCTGTCTCTACCAAAAATACAGAAATTAGCTGGGCCTGGTGATGCATGCCTGTAATCCCAGCTACTTGGGAGGCTGAGAGGGGAGAATTGCTTGAACCTGGGAGGTGGAGGTTGCAGTGAGCCAAAATCATGCCATTGCATTCCAACCTGGGTGACAGAGCAAGATACTGTCTCAAAAAATAAAAATTAAAAAAAAAAAAAAAAAACAACTACATGAGACTGGATAATTTATGAAGAAAAGAGGTTTAATTTATTCACAGTTCTATATGGCTGGGGGAGGCCTCAGAAAACTTACAATCATGGTGGAAGGCAAAGGAGAAGCAAGTACCTTTTTCACAAGGCAGTAGGAGAGAGAAATCCAGTGAGGGAAGTCCCAAACACTTAAACCATAAGATCTCATGAGATTCAATATCATGGGAACAGCATGGGGGAAATTCACCTCCAGGATCCATTCACCTCCCAGCAGGTCCCTCCCTTGACACATGGGGATTATAACTTGAGATAAGATTTGGGTGGGGACACAGGGCCAAATCATATCATTCTGCCCTGACCCCTCTCCAATTTCATGTCCTTTTCAAATTGCAAAATACAATTATTCCTCCTCAACAGTCCCCCAAAGTCTTAACTCATTCCAACATTAACTCAAAAGTTCATAGTCCAAAGTCTCTTCTCAAACAAGGTAAGTACCTTCTGCTTAGGAGCCTGTAAAATAGAAAACAAATTAGTTACTTCCAAGATACAATAGGGGTTCAAGTATTGGGTAAATGCTCCCATTCCAGATGGAAAAACTAGCCAAAACAGAGGGGCTACAGGCCCCACTGCCAGTCTGAAATTCAGCAGGGCAGTCATTAAATCTTCAACTCCAAAATAATCTCCTTTGACTCCATGTCTCACACCCAGAGCATGCTGATGCAAGAGGTAGGCTCCCAAGGCCTTAGGCAACTCTGCTTGTGTGACTCTGCAGGGTACAGCCCCTGCGACTGCTTTCATGGGCTGCCCTTGAGTTCCTGCAGCTTTTCTAGGTGCACAATGCAACCTCTCGGTGGATCTACCATTCTGAGGCCTGAAGGATTGTTGTCCTCAAGGTCCACTAGGTAGTGCCCCAGTAGGGACTCCACGTGGGAGCTTGCACTCCACATTTACCCTCTGCACTGCCCTAGTAGAGGTTATCCATGAGGGCTCCACCCCTGCAGCAGACTTCTGCCTGGATATCCAGGTGTTTCCTTACATCCTCTGAAATCTAGGTGGAGGATTCTCAAACTTTAACTCTTGCCTTCTGCACACCTGCAGGCCCCACACCTCATGGAAGCCACCAAGGCATGGGGCTGCACACACTGAAGCAACAGCCCAAGCTGTACCTTGGCCCCTTTTAGCCACAAGTGGAGCTGTAGTTGTGGCTAAAAGGGGCATGGCACCCTGCATCCCCCAACTGTGGCTGGATGCAGGATGCCATGTTCCAAGCCTGCACAGAGTAGTGGGGCCCTGGTCCCAGCCCAAGAAACCATTTTTCCCTCCTAGGCCTCTGGGCCTGTGATGGGAGGGGCTGCCTTGAAGGTCTCTGAAATGCCCTGGAGACATTTTCTGCATTGTCTTGGCAATTAACATTTGGTTCTTCTTTACTTATTCAATTTTTGCAGCTGGCAGCTTGAATTTCTCCCCAGGAGATGAGTTTTTCTTTTCTACCACATAGTCAGGCACAAATTTTCCAAACTTTTATGCTCTGCTTCCCTTTTAAACATAAGTTCCAATTTCAGATCCTCTCTTTGTGAACGCATATGACTGTACACTTTCATAAACAGCCAGATCACATCTTCAGTGGTTTGCTGCTTAGAAATTTCTTCTGCTAGATACCTTAAATAATCCTTCTCAGGTTCATAGCTTCACAGATCTCTAGGACAGGGGCAAAATGCCACCAGTCTGTTTGCTAAAGCATAGCAAGAGTGACTTTTGCTCCAGCTTCCAGTGAGTTCCTTATCTCCGTCTGAGACCACCTCAGCCTGGACTTCATTGTCCATATCACTATCAGCATTTTGATCAAAACCATTCAACGAGTCTCTCGGAAGTTCCAAATTTTCCCACATCTTCCTGTATTCTGAGCCCTCCAAACTGTTCCAACCTTTGCCTGTAATCCACTTCCAAAGTCAGTTCCACATTTTCAGGTATTTTTATAGCAGTGCCCCATTCCTGGTACCAATTTTCTGTATTACTCCATTCTCACACTGCTATGAAGAACTGCCTGAGACTGAGTAATTTATGAAGAAAAGAGGTTTAATTGACTCACAGTTTCACATGGCTGGGGAGGCCTCAGCAAACTTAACAATCATGGTGGAAGGTGAAGGAGAAGCAAGCACCTTCTTCACAAAGTGGCAGGAGGGAGAGAGAAAGGGGGGATGTGCAACACTTTTAAACCATCCGCTCTCCTGAGAACTCACTATCATGTGAACAGAATAGGGGAAATCCCCCTCATGATCTAGTTACCTCCCACCAGGTCCTTTCCTTGACAGGTGGGGATTATAATTTGAGATGAGATCTGGGCGGGGACACAGAGCCAAACCATATCACTCTCCAATGCCTTTCAGTATGCGTCCCCATATTAAATACTTCCCTGAGAGAGAGAATAACTCATTGTGTTTGGTTTGTCACTATCCACTCTCTTTTTCTTGCAACATATATTTATGGAAAGGCTGTGATGTGCCAGGGGTAAGCAGACAGGC
Source organism: Chlorocebus sabaeus (assembly GCF_047675955.1). Lineage (NCBI taxonomy): Eukaryota > Metazoa > Chordata > Mammalia > Primates > Cercopithecidae > Chlorocebus > Chlorocebus sabaeus. The sequence continues at coordinate 104,294,562 of NC_132924.1, read as the reverse complement.
CATACAAGAGCCCTACTTCACAGAGCTAATATTCTGGTGGGGCAAAAAATGATAAATATAATAAATAAGTCCACTAGATAATTTTAGTCTGTCCTATGTAGAGACTAAACCAGGGTAATTTTTAGATTGGATAGTAAAGAAAGCTTCTCTAAGAAGGTAATACTTAAACTACTACAATGATGAAAAGCCACCCCCACAAAGCCTGAATAGAAAGAATTGTAGGCAGAGACCGGGACCTTTACTGATACAATGACTTATCCAAGGAAATAGAGCTAATCAGTAACAGACCCAGAATATTTTTGGTTCAAAAGCCCATCCTGTTGGATTGCATCACATTTCTTCCCAAATAAGTTGCTATATGGGAACTAAGTAAACTCTAAAGCACTGTTCAAATATAAGATATTGTCAAATAATAGTATTACTAAAAGGCCACCAAAGTTAACAAAGAAAAACAAACACAGCTGAGTTTATTTTTCAGGCAAAGGAACACACCAGTTGGCTGAGGGCAAAAAGCATGTGTTTTTAATTGTTAGGAAAGGGTTTCGTGGTTGCTTTGCTATTTAAGGCTGAGTCTGTTCATGCTTCTATAACAAAGTAACTGAGACTGGGTAACATATAAAGAATAGAAATTCATTTCTCACTATTCTGGAGGTTGGAAGTACATGATCAAGGCACCTGCAGGTTCAGAGTCTGGTGAGGGCCCAGTCTCCCTGCTTCCAAGGTGATGCCTTATTGCTGCCTCCTCCAGAGGGGACTAATAGCTGTGTGCTCACATGGTGGAAAGGATGTAAGGGCAGAAAGGGGGCCTAGCTAGTTCCTTCCAACCCTTTTATAAGGTTAATAATCCCATTCATGAGGACAGAGCATCATTCCCTAACTACCTCCTAAAGGCCCCACCTCCTAATGCTATTGCATTGGAATTTTTCGAGATGAATTTTGGAGGGGACACAAACATTCAAACCACAGCAAAGGATGAAAAACAAACACTCCAAATAGGCCAGAGTAAATCCATAGCTGTCCACATGATTGGTTAATAGAAGACCCATATTTCATTGGAAAAAAGTCTTCAGATAGGTCCTGTAAGGGTTTTGCTTCAGCTTACTAGGATCAACAAAATTCATGTTTTCTTTAACAGGCTAGCTGTTAAAGGGCAGTTGAAGCACAACACAGTATTCAATGCGCTATCCCCTAGGCAAGCTCTGCTATGAATAAAAGCATTTCCTTTTATGATATTATTATGCAACAGATGAAGAAACTAATATCCAAACATGTTAGCTGCCATGCCTAAGGTCATTTATACAACCAGGCTGTTTACACATCTCAGTCTAGAACCCAAGTACCCAGTTCTCAATCACTTTCCAAATGTAATTTTTTGTTTTGTTTTGTTTTTAGAAACAGAGTCTTACTCTGTTGCCAAGGCTGGAGTACACTAGTGGCATGATCATAACTCTCTGCAACCTTAAATTCCTAAGCTCAGGTGATCCTACCTCTTCAGCCTCCTGAGTAGCTAGGACTACAGGCGTGGGCCACTTCCTCCAGCTAATTTCTTTATTTTTTTTGTAGAGTCAGGGTCTTCCAATGTTGCCCAGGCAGGTCTCAAACTCCTGGCCTCAAGAGATCCTCCCGCCTCAGCCTTCCAAAGTGTTAGGATTACTGGCATGAGCCACTGTGCCTGGTCTTCCTAATATACTTCATGGGGCATTTTTGAGGCCTATTCCTATATTGTACACATACAGCACATAATAGGCACTCAAGAAATACTTTTAAAATACTTTTTAAATTGAATCTCCTAATTCCTCCTGAATTTCTTCTCACTAGTGTATTATTATGTTTAAATAAATAAAAGGAGTATGTTTAGGGATCATCTATAAGTCAGAAGACTAGAAAGAATGAAAGGCATGGGGCTGTTGGTCAGTTTTTTTTGGTCCATAAATGTAGAAAATCACAATGGGGGTGTAAGAGTGAACTTTTCTCAAAATAATTCACATCGAACACTTCTCATATGAGGAACTTACATGCATTATCTCAATCTTCATAACAGCCCCACAAGTAAACCGAGATTCTTGGAGGTTGAGACTAACCAAACTCATGTGTCCTCTGTATCATACAATTCTCAAGTGCTTGCAACCCTAACATCACCCCAGGATTCAGAAGTCCAAGAGATGGAATCTCTGATACATTCCTAAAACAAATGGTTCTACCTCAATCTTATTTCTGCTCACTCATGGTTCCGGTATTAACTCATTACAACTTTGTCATTGTTTAAGATTATTTATTCAAGCATAACATTGCCAAAACGAACAAATGAAAAGCAAAGAATACCAGGGTTCTGTTTGTTGAGTAAGGGGATATCCCTTTTATTTTCCAGGAGAAAGTAATTTCACTCCTGCCCCAATGGGCCCTTTGCCCAAGACACAGGTGAACATTGAGGCTGGCTTCAGGTATGAAGCTAAGGTCTGTCTTCTCCCAGGAGGTGGCAGCAGCAGCAGCTGCAGCCTCCGCCTGCTGCAGAAATCAGACAGAATTCACATGTTTTCCTATTGGCATCCAAACCCAGAAATTCCTGGTTCCAAAGACCACTTCATCCCTTCCTTGGTTTTGCAGAGCTTAATTGGAGCTGGGGCGTTGGGAGTTCAGGAATTGGCAATAATTCCTCTTTATAAGTGCTTAGTTTTTTTTGTAAACACTTTGGTCTGGGCTGTGACCTTGAAGCATGTATGAAGGAGGTTCAGGAAGTCTCTGGCCAGGGAAAAAGAGCTTCAAAAAGAAACAGTAGCTGAAACACATCCACAGAAGCATAAATCTAGAGATCCCAGTGCACAGTTTGGTACCACACAAACGATACAGATTGTAGACCTGGCCTCTCAACGACCAGCCAGCTGACCTTCTCATTGAACCTGTCAGAACCATAATTTCCTCATCCACCCAGCATGGACTAGGTCATCTCGAAGCACCTGCTAATTCTTAAATTATAAGTTACTGCACTTTTATTTTCTGGACTAACGGCTGGGCCTTCACCCTTGCAGAATTTTTAAAAATCTCAGACACAACAAAGCACTACTGGTTCCAAGTTAATCCCAGTTGAGCACATATGCTGGTTTGGCAAACACTGCCAGCTGCATAGAAGGCGGGCAGGAATCCCAGGAAATGTCTGCACACCACTCAGCTATGGATGAACTGTCAACTGCTGGGGGTTGCTTTGCAAATTACCACATCTAAATGAAGCTGACAAAATGATATTTCAGAAAAGCAATTAACACTGATGCCTAGTGTATTTGGAACCAAAAGGCCTTTTGGGAAGAATGAAACTGGCTCAGGAAAAGAGTACCCCAGCTCTCCAGGTAGAAATGTTAAGTCAAGATCTTCCATACTTTTCTCCCATCACCACCAGTCAGATCGGCAGCCTGGTCTTTGTGAAGGAGACGGAACTAGTTCCTTTCATTTTCCCCCAGCTTCCACTTGGATTGGTTAAACTTTCATCCATTTGTTTGGTGAACATCTACAGATCACCTCCCATGAGTCAGGGGCTGGGTGTACACCTGGTTATTGAGGAGCTCACAATGGAGTAGTCAGATGCTAAATGAATTAATATAATGGAGCATTCAGAAAGGGTTGGAATGTAAAATATAATAGAGGTGAAAGAGATAGTATTAGCTCCCTGAGGCCACAGGCCAAATACTATACTTTCTAATAAAAGCTATCCCTAGAGTATGGCACGATCATCTAGAAAAAATCTCATCCTCCTATAGGTATTGGCCCCTGTGGGATTGTCAATTAAACTTTTCCTATTTCACATGAAAGTTGTCATATTAGAATCCCTTCCCAGATTGGGAGTTTTGGCTCCGGAAGCCCACTCTAAATGGAAATATTGTACACGTTACCTGGCATCAAAGGATGGGGCTGGTGGGACAACTTCTGTCTCCACCTCTTCCTCTTGAAAATATCAGCACAGGTGATGGACAGGTTAAATAAGTTTCAGTGTTACTGCAACAGAGAGAACTGGGGAATGACAGAGGTAGGAGAGTCTGGTGATAACAAACCCTAGATAGCTTCACTCCTGAGAAGAACCATATTCTGGAAGTTTGGAGAGCAGGTCAGAGGGCAAGAAAACACAGGACTGTCCTGTGTGACAAGGAATGAACTGAGCTATAGACCATAACAAACAAGCAGAAAAGAAGCAAACCATTTCTCCTGGTTCCCTGAACTGATTTCAGACTAGTCTGAAAAGGACAATTGAAGTTTGCCTTCCAAGAGACGCTAGATGCCCTCATAATGTTGAAATCAAGTCCAGTATTTCTCGAACATAATTTTTAATAGAGACATTTCTTATGTTGATGATTTCTTTTCTTCCTGTAGAGTTCCAAATAAGCCTCAAGAGGATCTTCTTCCCACAGCTCCATGGGCAATTCACAGCTATGCCAGTTACTACATGTATAGCACAAAGGTTAAGAACCTCTGGCCTTTGGCTGAGTTTTATCCAACTGAATGTTTAGTTCACTGATGTCATAGCCCCAAAAATAATCAGTGTTATAATGGGATTCTCTGGTGAACATATTTATAGTGAAGCCTCTGAGCAGCAGTTCTCTCCCTTGGCTTCACACGGGGAACTTTTAAAAATCCTCACCCCACATCACAAACCAATTACATATTAGGGGTGGGGCCTAGGCATCAACTTTTCTTTAATCTACCATAGGTATCAACATTTTTGTATGTTCCTCAAAAGATGTCTATGTACAGCCAAGATTGAGACTTTCCCACATTAAGTCTTAGAATAATAAGAGGCAGGAAGCTGCTAGTAACTGACAGCTGAGCTCACCTCCTCCCTTTGGAATTTCTCCTGAAAAGCCAGCATGAAGAAACCAAATACTGCAATGGCAGCCAGCATAAACATCCACCTTGTAAGATTTTCATTTCTGCCTTCCCGCCGTATCCACCAGGTCGTCTACAATTAAAATGATTTGAGTACCTACAAAGTTATGAACAGTGACTAATCAGTATTTCAAAGACAGAACCGGTAACAGGTGATGGTGGTAGGAATGCCATGCTCTAGAGATTCCACATTCTTTTTTTTTTTTTGAGACAGGGTCTCACTATATCACCTCATGCTGGAGTGCAGTGGCGTGATCTCGACTCACTGCAATCTCTTTCTCTGGAGTTCAAGCGATTCTCCTGCCTTAGCCTCTGGAGTATCTAGGATTATGGGTGTGTCCCACCATACCTGGCTAATTTTTTTTTTTTTTTTTCCACTAGAGACGGTGTTTTGCCGTGTTGGCCAGGCTGGTCTTGAACTCCTGGCCTCAAGTGATTCACCCACCTCGGCCTCCCAAAATGCTGGGATTACAGGCATAAGCCACCTCTCCCAGCCCCACTTTCATCTTAAAAACAAACATAAATGCTTTTTTTCCCACCCTCTAAACTCTCAGTCTTATCTCTCTCCCCAATCTCCATCCATTTTTCTTTTTCCCTTCCTCTCCCTTCCTGCCTGCCGTCTCCTTCACCTGCTCTCCAACCTTGTCACTGTCATTCTTGTTGCACTTATTTCTTGTATTTCTTTCTCAGCCTCTGCACCTCACTATTCCTTCCGTGTCTTATTTTCCTTTAGTCTCTATTCTCTCTCCTTACCCACAATTACACATCTTCTCTGTTTCATCATCTTTCCCACTCGCAGCTCCTTAATTGGCTATAATATGAAGCAAAAGCATTCTCAGATGGTTATAATTATTAACCCTTTTCTCATTTGCCCCAAGAATACTCACCAGCAGCACTTGTGGCTGCAGCATTTACTCCGAGATAACTTTACCACAAAATATCTCGCTTTTATTATTATTTTCACATCGCTCTAGTATATTGACTTTGGAAACAAAAGACATCATTCTGTTAATAGCATTCTATTTTTAGAGGTGGTAGTTCCATTTACAAAATACAGTAATTCTCAATCGCTGAAAATGTCAAATCCTAGAAAACGTAGCATTCCTATGTGTGATGTTCACATCGTTAACGAACAGTTGGCCGAAGATTCGTTTGATGAATCCCATTTCTCTGAAATAGACAATTCTGATGATTCAGACAATTCTAATGACTCAGACGATTCTCATGTTAGTTCTGTTTAGAATTAACTCTAAGAACAGTTTTTATATTTTATTTTCACATTGAAAATCAGTCAGATTTGCTTCAGCCTCAAAGAGCATGTTTATGTAAAATTAAATGAGTGCTGGCAGTGAGCTACACTTTTTTCCTAAATGGGAAAAGGGTTAAATAAGATATTCTATCAGTTTTAAAAGCAGATAAGTGCTGAAAATATTATATTTCTCTCTCCAAGGAGAAAAACAAAACTAGCTCATAGTTAGCACTCCTTAAATCTTAACTAATTATTTTTCTTATAACTCCCTGTATTGGCCCCAGATTACTTTTTTCATTGACCTTCACCAGAAAAATGGTTCTCTGTTCTTCAATTCTGACAACAGCAGCTGACATCAATATAAAAAGAGAAACAAGCTAAAAACAGTAGTTGAGTGTATACACCCTGAATTGAATATTGAGTTGCAAAATTATCATGATTATTATTGTAATTACAGAGAGGAGGCATTGCAATAATTGTTCAAGTGTCTTCTTCAGGAAATAACTAAAACAGGGCCAGCTGTCACAAACCACCCTACAGTAATGATCCCCCTGTGTGCATCTTCAGTATTCACAGTGACTCTATAATAACAAATTTGTGCACTCATCTAATATCCTTTCTCAAAATTTTTAATTTTATAAACAATAGAAACAGAGTCTCACTGTCGTTGCCCAAGCTGGTCTCAAACTCCTGGCATTAAGCGCTCCTCCTACCTCGGCCTCCCAAAGTGCTAATCTGATGCCTTTAAACAACTTAAAAAATAACAGACCTATGATCGGATCCAGTATTTCGCTTGGTAGTTGACCCTCGTTTCTAAAAGGTGTCCATGAACAACCTTAGAATCATCAACTACCAAACAAAAATGGTACTGTCGATTTAATAACAAACTAGAGTGGGTGGTCCAGCATTCACCTGCAACATGAGGGCAACAAATCTAGGTACAAGAGCAGAGTGGAAGCCAGGCAGGTAGGTCAGCAGACAGCTAACACACTTAGGAGAAACATCTACAAAGACAGGCGTGTTTTATTGACTTGAAAATTGTAAACAAACAAGATCTGTGAGAAGAGAGGGAAGGCCTTGTTTTTTGTTTACTTGTGAAATCAGCCAAAAGTATTTGAAATTTTCTCTTCCCAAGATACAGCTGTGAAATGACTAATGGAAATTGAGTGAGCCTGCACCAGGAACTGAATGTGCCACTTCACTGAGAACAAAAAAATGTTCCCCTGATAGAGGCTGTCCTCTCAGATTAATACCTTGGGTGCTTAAAGAGGACCAGCCAGGCACAAATATGATGCATTTGTAAAGAGGAAGAATCATCCAAGCACCTTGGCAAATTTTTCTCGTATCTCAGTACCTCTGAGTCATGTGTATATTTTAACTTGCATGTTCCTGAAGAAATTCCACAAAGAGGCAAAGAAAGAGAAGGAGAAAGAAAATTTCCTATTATATTATTATTCCCTTGCTGGGCTTTCCAATAGGAGTCTGGCTGAAGGCTGAACCTGAGCTGCTTCAAGGATGAACCTGGTAACTGCTCTGATCCAATCTTCCTAGGTTCTGAAATTCACACTTCCAGTTGCAATGGATCAGTACCATTTGCATATTTGCATCTCCAGCTAAAAACAATTTACCCTGCACACAACCTTGTCCTATTTCAGTAATTAAAATTTTGTCTTCAAAACTATCATAAGGAGCACTGATTGACATTTTGAAAGTTGTTTCAAGGCACAATCTGTGCATTTTTTTTCCATTGTAAAAGTAAGACATGACCATAAAAAATCATCCCTCTGTAGACTTGGGGGGAGTGGTTCTAGGGCCCTATATATACTAAAATCTATACATACTCAAGCTCCACAGTTGGCCATATAGAACCTGCAGATACAAAGAATCAGCCCTCAGGATATTTGGGCTTTGCATCTGCAAATACTGTGTGTGTGTGTCTGTGTCTGTGTGTGTATACACAGACACAGACACACACACACACACACACACACACACACACACATATATATGTTTGTTTGTTTTTTGAGACGGAGTCTCTCTCTGTCACCCAGGCTGGAGTGTAGTGGCGCGATCTCGGCTCTCTGCAAGCTCCGCCTCCCAGGTTCAAGCGATTCTCCTGTCTCAGCCTCCCGAGTAGCTGGGACTACAGGCGCCTGCCACCACGCCCAGATAATTTTTTGTATTTTTAGTAGAGACAGAGTTTCACCGTGTTAGCCAGCCTGGTCTCAATCTCCTGACCTCGTGATCTGCCCTCCTTGGCCTCCCAAAGTGCTGGGATTACAGGCGTGAGCCACCACGCCCGGCCTGTATATATTTTTTTTAAGAGATGAGGTCTTGGCCAGGTGCGGTGGCTCATGCCTATAATCCCAGCACTTTGGGAGGCTGAGGCAGGTGGATGGCTTGAGTCCACGAGTTCGAGATCAGCCTGGGCAACATAGTGAAACTCCATCTCTACCAAAAATACAAAAAAATTACCTGGGCATGGTGGCAGCCATCTGTGGTCTCAGCTACTTGGGAGGCTGAGGTGGGAGGATCGCTTGAGCCTGGGAGGTTGAGGCTGCAGTGAGCTGAGATCATGCCACTGCATTCCAGCCTGGGTGACAGAGTGAGACTTCATCTCAAAATAAATAAATAAATACATAAAAATGAAAATAAATACAGAGATGGGGTCTTGCTATGTTGCTATGCCGGTCTCAAACTCCTGACCTCAAGCAATCCTCACACTTCAGCTTCCCCCCCAAGTAATTAGGATTACAGGTGTGAGCCAACTACTGTATTTTTTAATCTGAGTTTGGTTTTAAAAAATCCAGATACAAGTGGACCCATGCAATTCAAACCCATGTTCTTCAAGGGGCAACTGTAAATTGAAACTTCAAACTGGTTTAAAATGGAAGGGAAAAATCTCCTTCCCACTCTTATCACAAGGCAAGCGCTGTTAATTATTTCTGATGTATTTTTTCCATATTAGGATATATAAAATAGACTGCATTTTTACACAGAGAAAATAATATATAGCATCCCATACCTTGCTTTGTTCATTTAGTAATATAGCAGAAATTTTTCCATAATAGCACATGTAGATGCTTTAACCATTGGATGGGCCATAAATTTATTTGTTGCCTAACTGATGAAATATCCTTATACACATATCACTGGGGACTTGTATGACTCTTACTATAGGATAAATTCCTTTTAATGAAATTGCTGGATCAAAATATATGTACATTTAGGATTGGGTTAGATGTTCCCAAATTGTAACCGCCAAAAAAATTGTTCCTTTATATTCATCAACAGTGGTAAGTTTCACTGCAACTTTGCCAAAACTAAGTTTTATTAAATTTAAAAATTTTTGTCACTCGTAGGCAAAAATGGTATCACATTGTTGTGACCTGCATTTTCCTAAGCACTAATGAAGCTAAGTATTTTTTCAAGTGTTTTTTTTCTTTCTTTCTTTCTTTTTTTCGATAGGACGTTGCTCTGTCACCCAGACTGGAGTGCAGTAGCACGAGCATGACTCACTGCTGCCTCCATCTCCCAGGCTCAAGCAGTTCTTCTGCCTCAGCCGCCCTTGAAGCTGGGACTACAGGCAGGTAACACCATGTCCAGTTAATTGATTTTATTTTTAGTAGAGACGAGGTCTTGCTATGTGCCCAGGCTGGTATCAGACTCCTAAGCTCAAGTGATCCTCCCACCTTGGCCTCCCAAAGTGTTGAGATTATAGGGATGAACTACCACACCCGGCTTTTTGCCATACTTATTTGTATGAAATATTTGTTCCTATTCTTTATGTGTTTTTTTCTGTTCATTTTTTCCCTTATAGAACTGTAAGATCTTTTAGTAAAATAAAGAAATAAGCACTTTTTCTGTTGGATTGCAACTTTTCCTACTGTGTCATTTGTCTTTGGCTCTATTTGTGGTGTTTTCTTCTTGTTGTCATTTTTATTCTTACCATATAAAGGTTTTAAATGTTTTACACAATGCATTTTCAGCATTTATCTTTTTGGTTTCTGAGTTCTGCCTATGTTTTAAATGTTAGCTTTTGGCTGGGCATGGTGGCTCATGCCCATAATCCCAGCATTTTGAGAGACCAAGGGAGGATTGCTTGAGCCCAGGAGTTCGAGACCAGCCTGGGCAACATAGTGACACTGTGTCTTTACACAATAAAATAAAATAAAGATAAGAGCAAAAATTAAAATTAAAAAAATAAAAATTAGCTCTCTTGCAAGACGGGTCTCTTTGCAGTTGCCATTTTAATGCACCAGAGCTTGATTTGAATTTCCCTGTCACATGGTAGAGGTTAAGAAATTAGGTTTTTCTGTGGAAAGAGAAAACTTACAAAGGCAAAGTCACTAAGAGAAGGGAAGGCACAGGGACCCCATCCTCCCATCGTCCTCTCGGTGACCTGCTAGCCTCACAAGATGGTTTGTGTTCCAAGGAAGGGAACTCTGTCCCTCTTTGGGTCTCTTTTTTGTATGTAGCAAGTGTGAGAGCAGCCTTATCATGAAAGGAATAATCAGATTATCTTGGCACCAGGCAGCCTGGAATTTATTGTCAGCTGTTTACCAGAGAGATCTGGGAAACGCACACAAGCTGCCCAGCATCTAGACTTTGGGTCATGTGGAATGTTACACAAGGGAAAGGAAGACAGTGGTCCCTTGGGAAGATGAGCTTGTGTACAGTTTCTCAGGCTGGGAGAAGCCCCCTTCCTCAGCCCTGGCTCTCCACACCTGGTTTGAGCTAGCTCATTTCCCAGGCAACACAAAATGAGCACTCAGATGTGTTTAAAACAGGCCTCCTCCTTCTATCACATTAGATTAATGAAGAGCCAGGCAGTAGAGATGCAATAAACTTGCTCTTTCCCCAATTTTTTATTTTGAAAATTTTCAGATCCACAAAGATTGAAGAATAGTACAAGGAATGTGCCTGTACTCTTCAGCTAGATTCGCCAGTTATTAACATTTTTTTCACTTTTGCTTTATCTCTTTCTGTAAATACACATTTTTAACCGTTGAAGCATTTAGAAAGTAAGTTGAATACTTTACAGTTATTCAGTTAAAATAATTCAGCATATACCTCCTAAGAATAAGGGCATTCTCCTCCATTACTACAGTTCCATTTTCAGGCCTGGGAAAATTAACAATGATTCAATAATAACATCTTTAAAGTTCATATTCAGATTTCTTCATTTGTCCCAAATGTCTTTTATATAGCCTTTGATCCAAGATACTAACAAGGTCCATACATTGCGTTTGGTTCCGTTTCTCTAGTCCAGTGCCCTGAGGTGCGCTTTTAGCAATGCTTGGAGACATCGTTGATTGTCATGACTGGGGGTGCTACTGATATCTAGTATCTAGAGACCAGGGATGCCTGCTAAAGAGCCTGAATTCACAGGACAGCCGCCCCCCCACAACAAAGAATGACCTAGTCCAAAATGTCATTTAGTACCTAAGTTGAAAAACCCTGTTCTAGTCTATCAAGAACCATTTCCCTACTTTATTTGCTTTTTATGACACTGACTTTTATTATTATTAAGTAATTTAGAGACAGGGTCTCAATCTATTGCCCAGGCTAGAGAGCAGTGGCATGATCATAGTTCACTGCAGCCTCAAACTCCTGGTCTCAAGTGATCCTCTCGCTTCAGCCTCTGGAGTAGCTGGTACTACAGGTGCACACCAACACACTCAGCTAATTTTTTTATTTTTTTGTAGAGATGAGGTCTCATCATGTTGTCCAGGCTGATCTTGAATTCCTGGCCTCAGGTGATCCTCCCACCTCAGCCTTCCAAAGTGTTGGAATCATAGGTGTGAGCCACGGTGCCCGGCCGGCACTTACTCTTTTGTAGCATCTAGTCCAGTTGTTTTGCAGAACGTCTCTCACTATACATTTTTCTGATTGTTTCCTCATGATCAGTTTGCATTTAAACTAATGCAAAAATTGCAACATAGATGACTATAACCATTGGCTATTACTACATAACACGCTATCCCAAAATTCAGTGGCATAATATTAAGAACTGTTGGCTAGGTAGTTCTGCTGCTCTGGACTGGGCTCAGCTGATTTTGGCTGGACCGATTCATGCATCCCAGTCATTTGGTAAGTTGACTAAGGGCTGGTCAGTCTGGGATGATCTCAGCTGGGATGACTGGGCTCAGTTCCATTAGCCTATCACACTTAGCAAGCTAGCCCTGGCGTGTTCTCATGGAAAAGGCAGGATCTGAAAGAGTGTAGATGCCTCTGTTGAGGCCTACGTTTACAGCTGGCACTCTGTCACTTCAACTGCATTATGTTGGCAAAAGCAAGTGACAAAGCCAGCCCAGAGGTAAGTGGTAGCGAAATAAACTCAACCTCCTATTGCAATCAGTCTATCAAAGTGATATTGTGTACCTCTTACTGCATCATATAGGGAGATATACAATGTCGGGTTGTCCCACTATTAGTGCAGTAAAGCTTGAAACTTGATTAAGTGGTAACTAACAAATCCCTCCTTTGGAGGGCTCTATCTTTTATATATGTGGGATGATGCTTCAGTGTACTGTATCAATCCTTTTCCCCATTAGTTTCCTGGAGCTATGGTAACAAAGTACTCACAAATTGGGTGGCTTAAAAAACAGAAATGTATTGTCTGGAAGCTGGAAGTAGGAAAAGAATGTGTTGGCAAGGCCATGCTCCCTCTGAAACCTGCAGGGGAAAATCCTTGCCTATTCCAGCCTCTGGTAGCCCTAGGCATTCCTTGGGTTGCAGCTATAACACCTCAAGCCAGCCTTGATCTTCACATGGCATTCTCCCTGGTCTTCTTATAAGGACACCAGTCAGATTGGATTAGGAGCCCACCCTACTCCAGTATAACTTCATCTTGGCTAATTATTTCTGCCACAACGCTGTTTCCAAATAAGGGCACATTCTGGGGTGCTAGGGATTAGGACTTCAACGTATCTTTTTTGGGGGACATGATTCCAGCCCTAATATCCATTAATCTTTCACTTAATGGCTTTATCATCCACAGAGGATCCTTGGGGATTGCACAACAGTGTTTTTCTTAAGCATCATCATTTTCTCAATATTTATTAGCTGGCATTCTCGCCTCCTTTCTTCCCTTCCCCAAGTTTTTAAATCACTTTGAATGCATGGTTTTTGCTTTGCAAAAACCCATCATTTTTATACAACCATACAAACAACATTTTCATGATCAGCTTGCCTCAAATTTGACTACTGAGAGTCCGTAAGATCAACTCTGTATTATTCTTATTTTAGACAGGGCCTGGCTCTGTTGTCCAGGTTGGCGTGCAGTGTCATGGTCATAGCTCACTACTGCCTCAAACTACTGTGCTCAAGCCATCCTCCCACCTCGGCCCCCCGAAAAGCTAGGACTCAAGGCACATGCCACAACACCCGGCTAATTTTTAAAATTTCTTTTGTAGAGGCGGGGTCTCACTATGTGGCCCAGACTGGTGTCGAACTCCTGGTCTCAAGAGATCCTCCCGCCTCGTCCTCCCAAACTGCCGTGATTACAGGTGTGAGCCGCCATGCCTGGCCTATTTTCAAATTTTTTTTAAAATTTAAATCTCTCTCTCTCTTTTTTTGAATGTGACTACTCCAACTAACTCACCTCTGTAGACCCTATTGCTGTCATCCAACTGGAGCAGCTGTGATTATTCCCCATGGCAAAAGTCGCATCATCATTCCTAAGTACAGCCATAATGAAAGCTGCATTCTGCATTGTATATACGTTAAATAAAATGAAAGCTGTATTATATATACATTATATATTAAATAAATGAAAGCTGTATTCTGTGTCATATTACATATGTATTCTGCATTATATATATATAATTTTTAATTGTCACAACTACTCTGTACATAAGTACTGTTACTACATATCACAAATGACAAATTTGAAGCTTAAAATGAGATATGGGATGGCCTGGGTGTGGTGGTTCATGCCCACAATCCCAGCACGTTGGGAGGCTGAGGCGGGTGGATCACCTGAGGTCAAGAGTTAGAGACCAGCTTGGCTAACGTGATGAAACCCCATCTCTACTAAAAATACAAAAATTAGCCAGGTGTGGTGGCACATGCCTGTAATCCCAGCTACTTGTAAGGCTGAGGCAGGAGAAGTGCTTGAACCTGTGAGGCGGAGGTTGCAGTGAGCCAAGATCATGCCACTGCACTCTAACCTCGGCGACAGTATAAGACTCTGTCTCAAATAAATAAATTTAAAAAAATAAAATGAGATATGAGGAAAAGCATGGATTTTGGAAACTGATGGTTTGCATCCTGGCTCTATTACCTATTAGGAATGTGATTTGGGGCCTTAGTTTGTTTATCTGTACTATGGTGATGATGATATTTGCCTCACAGATTTAAGCCTAGCAACTTATCTGACCTAGAATGGGTGTTATTGGTTCTTTTCTTTCCATATCCTGATGATAGGCTATAGCTTTTAGCTCATGTGGGATAAATCACAGTGCTACAGAGTCTACCAATTAATTAGGAGTTTGTCTATCTCATTAATTCAAAGTATGCTCACTAGAAATTAAAGAGAAGTTGACCTAAGTTTCAGCTAAAGTTTACCTTTAAATACCTTTGGGGAGAAAAGACAGTTGGCTAATCAGTTTATTAAACAATATTGTGGAAGGGAGATCATCTCTATTCAACTTAAAAGAACAACTTTTGGGAAAATCTTTGGCATTGCACATGCACCACAGGAAGCTCATTTAGAAATCAGTCTTCAAAATAGAGTCCAACTTTGTTTACCTGAATACAGTTTGTTAATTCATTCCACAAAGAGCATGAGTGCCCATTACGTCCCATGCAATGTTCCAGGCACCTGGGATACATCAGAGAATGAAACAACAGCCCTGCCCTTGCTTACCCTTTAGTTGGGGGAGAGAGGTGAAAAACAAATTTGCAAATTACATAGAGTATTAGAAGTAGATAAGTGATAATGAGAAAAATAAAGCAGGGGTGTACAGAGGATTGCAATTTCATTTCTATTTATTTATTGTTTGAGATGGAATTTTACTCTTGTTGCCCAGGCTGGAGTGCAATGGTGCAATCTCGGCTCACTGCAACCTCTACCTCCCAGATTCAAGCAATTCTCCTGCCTCAGACTCCCAAGTAGCTGGGATTACAGACACCCACCACCATGCCCGGCTAATTTTGTATTTTTAGTAGAGATGGGGTTTCACCATGTTGGTCAGGCTGGTCTTGAACTCCTGACCTCAAGTAACCCACCTGCCTCGGCCTCCCAAAATGCTGGAATTACAGGTGCGAGCCACTGTACCTGGCTGAGGATTGCAATTTTAAATAGCATTGTCATCATTTAAAAGACAATATTTGGGCAAAGAATAGAAAGAAGTAAGGAAATTAGTCATGTGTCCCCCTAGAAGAACCACAAACAAAAAGGCCCTTGTTCAGAAGTGTGCTTGGCGTGCTGGAGGTGCAGCAATGAGGCCAGTGTGGCTGGAATGTAGTGAATGGGGGGAAATATTTTATCTACCTAACAAACACTTAAATAGCCCTTACTAGTAGCATTATTTGAAGCACATGAAAGATATTAACTAATTCTCCCAGCAAGTCTATGAAGTAGATACCGATTTTATCTTTTCCAGATGAGGAAACTGGAAAGTTAAATAACTGCCCCCAAATGACACAGCAGTCATGTGATAGAGTTAGGATTGGGACTCGGGTGGTCTCTCTCTAGTGACGCATGCTGTTAAGCTCTAAAGTATGCTGTGCTGCTTCCTGGTAGGAAGAGATAAGAAATAAGTGGGAACTAGATCCTGTAGCTTATTAGAGTCCATTGGTAAGGATTTGGGGTTGGGGTTGTTTTTTATTTTTTGTAGAGATGAGGTCTCCCTATGTCGGCCAGGCTGGTCTCAAACTCCTGGCCTCAAGGCATCCTCCCACCTTGGTCTCCCAAAGTGTTAGGACCACAGGTGTGAGCCACCACACCTGGCTACTTGCGGGTTTTAATAATCATCCTTCCCCACTTCCTGCAAATGTTATCATGTCTGCCACACCCATAAACCCCCTTCTAGGTTTCTAATAGACAGGACACCAAATTACTTATCAATTTATTCTGCCATTCCAAACAAAGCCATTTAGGCCAGGGGTGGGCGCACCTGATCTAGGGCATCAGACCTATGTTCATGAGACGGTTTGTCAAGAAGGCTTTGCCAGCTGGGCATGATGGCACATGCCTGTAATACCAGCACTTTGGGAGGCCGCAGTGGAAGGATTGCCTGAGCCCAGGAGTTTAAGACTAGCCTGGGCAACACAGTGAGACACCCATTTATATCTACCTTAAATATATATATATATTTTTTAATCCCCATAATCCCCACATGTCTAGGGAAAGACCAGTGGGAGGAGATTGGATCATGGGGGAGGTTTCCTCCATGCTGTTCTCGTGATAGTGAGTTCTCATGAGATCTAATGGTTTTATAAGGGGCTCTTCCCCCTTATAAAGGAGTGTGGCCCTGTCAACACTTAATTTCAGACTTCTGGCCTCCGAAACTGTGAGAAAATAAAATTCTGTTGTTTTAACAGAAAAACATATATAATATATATAAATATATATATATATATATTTTTTTTTAAAGAAGGCTCTGCCTAACCACCTGCACTTGATGGTGAACAGCCAAACCAGGCAGATTCTTTTGTTGAGTTGAATATGAAATACAGGGAGGGAGTCAGCAGTTAGAAATGAGCAGAAACTAAAAGATACACAGAGAGAAGGAAGAAAGCTGAGGTCATGTGGCGGCAAAAAGCATGCAGCAATAGAAGCTGTGAGATGAGAAAAGAATAGAAAGTACTGAGCAGCAAGGGCAGCGGAGAGTCACAATACTAGCAGATAATTAGAGTGCAAAGCAACAGATACTGACTACCGAAGAGCCCACAAGATAACCCAGTTGCTAGGGCGGCACTGTGTGCTGAATCACCTTCCCACTCGTCGTTGCCAGCGCGTGGCAGAGAAGGACATGGGGCTTGTATTAGTCTTAAGCTTAGATCGAGGTAATCTGAGTATATCTCTCTGTTCTGAAAATTAAATTTTTGCTTCTTGGAATCTCTATCACTCAAGATCATGGCAGGAAACTGAAGGCACATTCTGCTGGGATTTTGAAAATCATTTGATGAAATTGATATTTACAAGGATGTAGGGAGGGTGGCGGGAACTTCAGAGGATACTGAGGCACCCAAGGTCGAGTAACAGTAGAAGTCCAGGCCTGAAGAGAAATAGTTTATCAGAGTCCAGAAAGAGCTATAACTGTGAAGGGGCATACGTAATGCCAAACCCATGGTGCTAAAGCAGGGAGGAAAGGAGAAGAAATATCTCAACCTCTTTTTCCTCCTACCCTCTGATACTTGCTGATGCCTTCCATTGGACAAACCCAGCAGTAAGCCAGAGGGCATTGGCTCCCAGGGGATAACATCTGTGGGGTAACATCCTTGTCAGGAATAGAGTGTGGCAGAGAAGGACATGGGGCTTGTATTGGTCCATTCTCACACTGCTATAATTTAAAGATACTACTGGAGCCTGAGCAATTTATAAAGGAAAGAGGTTTAATTGACTCACAGTTCCACATGGCTGGGGAGGCCTCAGGAAACTTACAATCATGGCGGAAGGCAAAGGGGAAACAAGGACCTTCTTCACATGGTGGCAGGAGAGAGAAGAGTGAGAGCAAAGGGGGAAGAGCCCCTTATAAAACCATCAGATCTCATGAGAACTCACTATCACGAGAACAGCATGGAGGAAACCTCCCCCATGATCCAATCTCCTCCCACTGGTCTTTCCCTAGACATGTGGGGATTATGGGGATTAAAATTCAAGATGAGATTTGGGTGGGGACACAAAGCCTAACCATTTCAGGGCTACAATGGGCTGAATGATATTCTCCTCCCCTACCCCGCCAAAACATGCCCACAACCTAATCTCTGGAACCTGGGAATATTACATTACATGGCAAAAGATGTGACTACGTTCAGGAGCTTCAGAGGAGGAGCTTATCCTAGATCACTGTGGCGGGCCCTAAATGCAATCACATGTATCCTGATAAGAGAGAATAAGAAACTTTAAGAGATAAAAGGAGGAGGCAATGTGACCTCAGAGGAGTGGCCACAAGCCAAGGAAAGCCTAGGGCCCGCAGACGCTGGAAGAAGCAAGGAACAGATTCTCCCCCAGAGCTTTCAGGAGTGTGGCCCTGTCAACACTTGATTTCAGACTTCTGGCCTCCAGAACTGTGAGAAAATAAAATTCTGTTGTTTTAACCTACCCAGTTTGTAGTAATTTGTTACAGCAGTCACAGAAAACCAGTACAGGGGCCAGATGGAGAATAACCAGCACAAAACCTATTCATCTCAGATGGGACAGGATACTTGATCACTTTAGCTAGACATTCTTTTGCCTGCCTTTTATATTCCCTTTGGTACTTCTTTTTTTTTTTGAGACAGGGTTTCATTTCATTCTGTTACCCAGATTGGAGTGCAATGGCACAATTGTGGCTTACTGCAGCCTTGATCTTTAGGGCTCAATCGATCCTCCCATCTTAGCCGCCCAAGTAGCTGGGTCCACAGGTGTGCACCACCATTTCCAGCCTTTTTTTTTTTTTGAGACGGAGTCTCGCTCTGTCACCCAGGCTGGAGTGCAGTGGTGCAATCTCGGCTCACTGCAAGCTCCACCTCCTGGGTTCATGCCATTCTCCTGCCTCAGTCTCCCGAGTAAGTGGGACTACAGGAGCCCACCACCATGCCCAGCTAATTTTTTTGTATTTTTAGTAGAGACAGGGTTTCACCGTGTTAGCCAGGATGGTCTCAATCTCCTGACCTCATGATTCGCCTGCCTCGGCCTCCCAAAGTGCTGAGATTACAGGCATGAGCCACTGCGCCTGGCCACTTCCAGCTAATTTTTTAAAAAGTATATATGGGGCCTTGTTATGTGTCCCAGGCTGGTCTCAAACTCCTGGCCTCAAGCCATCCACCCACCTTCGCCTTCCAAAGTGCTGGGATTACAGGTGTGAGCCACCGTGCCTGGCCCACTGGGACTCCTTTTTGGGATCGCTCGTATGCTTCAAACTACATGCTCCTGAGTTATAGTTCTTTTGTTATACAAATATTGTTTTATCCAAATAAGATTATGACATTCTTATTTGAAACAAGAACCTGTCTTGTACATCTTTGTAGCCCGTAAAAGTCTTAGCACAGTACTTTAAATGGAGTGGACATTCTGTAATTGGTAAACGAGAAAGAAAGCTTCCATTTGTCCATCTGTAAATGGAAAATAACAATTTCTACTGACTTGCTTCTCAGAGATAATGATGGCAGTGTTTCCTGGAAACGACTTTTTGTACCTGTAACAGAATGATATATCTGAAACACCCATTCCTACTGAGGCAATTCCTTGGGGGAGGAAAAAAAAGACAAACCTACATTTACTTTTAGTATGTTCTCCAATCCACATGCAGATGAAACTGCTTGCAGATCACCCCACAAAGGAAAAGGCAGGGGATAATGAAGAAAATATAAGAGCTGAGGACTGATATCTTCTTAGGAACTTTCATTCATTCAATAAACATTCATCAAAGAACTACTATGTTAAAATATAGTCCATTGGCCGGGCGCAGTGGCTCACACCTGTAATCCTAGCACTTTGAGAGGCCGAGGCAGACAGATCACTTGAGATCAGGAGTTCGAGACCAGCCTGGACAACATGGCGAAATCCTGTCTCTACTAAAAATACAAAAATTAGCCCGGCGTGGTAGCGCATGCCTGTAATCCCAGCTTTTTGGGAGGCGGAGGCACAAGAATCGCTTGAACCTGGGAGACGAAGGTTGCAGTGAGCCGAGATGGCGCCACTGCACTCCAGCCTGGGCAACAGAGTGAAAATGTGTCTCAAAAAAAAAAGTCCATAGATGCTGAGGAAACACACGCAGAGAATAAGGCATGATCCCAAGTCAGTAATTGTCACGCAAGATGATGAATGGTTTTTATAAGAGCAAAATGCTATGGGGCCAGAAAAAAGGGAATGACTAACTATTGATGGGAGTTTCACCAAAAAAACCTCACATTCAAGCTGGTCTCTTAAGACTGCATCAGGCAGAGGTGAAGTCAAGGGCATTCCAGGACCAAGAGAAATAGCTTTGCCTGAGCTGTTGCCAAGCAAACCACAACCTCAGCTCAGCCCTATCATATCTACAGAGGCCTATTTTTATTCATTATCTTCATCGCTACTTTTTAAGAGAAGAAAAGAATGCTGACTTCCCTAATTTTGCATCCATGTATTTTATATGCCAAAGAAAGGTGATTGTCAGGAGGGTAAATAGAAGTTGACTCGTGGCAAGTCCAATTACGACAGTTACTAACATCCATCCGATAATAAGTTAACACGGAAACGCTTACCTTTGCTGAGCTTCTACCTCATTTTGGAAAATTGGGTTAGGCTATCCTGTGAATGCAGTACCAGGGGGAAAGTGGACAAGATATGAGCGCATCCCGTATCTCATTGCCCCACACCAGGAGGTTCATCTTTGGCAAACACTCCTTGAATGGGAATTATGGCTGAGGCCCTTTTTCCTCCCCTAGGCTGACCTTCACATCACTCCTCGGGGAACAGCTCAGTCTAGGGCACCGCCTAGCTTCCCTCCCAGGCCAGCCCTGCTAGGCCTCTGAGACCAGAGCTGTGCTGCTGATGAGTGGAAGAAAGGAGAAAAAACTCTTAGGACAGCAGCCAGGAGAGAATGAAAGACTGGCCAAACCCACCAAGGAGCAAATGGTTCCCCATCCTCACCCTGCAGCTTCCACTGGAAAAGTGGGGAGGCTGGGGAACCGGAATCTCGGCCTCAGAGTATGCATCACTTGTCCTTGTTTTCTCAAGAAGCCTCTACCTTCCAGGCCCTGCCAGGAAGCTGGCAGCATTTTCCTGAAGCAGTAATAACAAGGACAGCGCGTTCTAGCCTGCTGGAGCCTGCTGGCTGGTCACTCTTTCCACTGCCTTTTGTTTTCATGCATCATTCCCCTCACTTGCTTCTCAGATTCCTCAGGGCTTTGAAAAAGCCACAAATGCTCCACACAGTGACACCACCCAGTGGGCTGGCAGACATCACTGACAGGCACCTTGCCCTAAGCGACCGCACATATGCAAGCCCTGACAGCTGATACCCAGCCACACACCCAGTAAGAGGGAAGGCAGCATTCAAAAAGGGCCCACCCCTATTCACCTAGCTGGCAAAGGCAGGGCTTTAGATCAACTACAGTCCAGTGCACTGGTAAATCACAGACCGCTTTTTTATTCAAAGTGTATCTGTATGTTGGGCAGTGGTACTTCCCCACCCTTTCCTCAAACATCTAAATCCAGTCAACATAGATGCTACCAACAGAGCACCAGAGTGGCCTCAGGGTGACAATTCACATATCAATATATTAGATTATATACTCATGCATACTTGGAGCAGACTTAACTTTATTTGTGTTTTAGAACCACCTGTAGCCTATTTCAAACCACATTCCAGAGTGAACCTATCAGAATCTATGAAAATAGGGCCCAGATATGTGTATTTTTAAAAAACTTGACAGTGTTGGTTAGAATGTGGGACAAGACAAATTCTCATGTATCATTGATGAGATATATAACAATTGGTTCAGCTACTGTGGACAGTAGGCTAGAAGGCAATCTAGTCAAGTTGGAAGTGCGCATATCCTATTCCCTAGCAATTTTTGTTCTAGATATGTTCCCTAGAACTCTCACACACATGTTCAAGGAGACGTACACCAGGGCATGATTTACATCATGATTTGGAATAGCAAAAAACTGGCCATAACAAATATCCACCCACAGGAGAATAGATAGATTCTAGAACATTTACACAGTGAGCACTACATTGCAGTACTATATAATATAATATTATTATGTTTTATAGTACTACATAATATTATTATATTATTATATTTGTAGAGTGAACTTGTAGATTGACTCTACAAGTACCACATATAAATCTCAAAATCATAATGTTGAGGAAAAAAGCTACAAAAAAAAATGTACACTATTTATATACAGGTTTAGACATGCAAAACTTGCCTATTGTGTAGTAAAACTATAAAAATGTGGGAAGGACGCTCACAGTCTTCAACAGATTGGTTACCTCTGGAGAGAGTTGAAATGAAAAGGCCTTCTCAGCCGGGCACAATGGCTCATGCCTATTATCCCAGCATTTTTGGGAGGCCAAGGCGGGCAAACAACTTGAGCCCAGGAGTTCCAGACCAGCCTGAGCAACATGATGAAACCCTGATTCTACAAAAAATACAAAAATTAGCCAGCTGTGGTGGTGCATGCCTGTAGTCCCAGCTACTCAGGAGGCTGAGGTGGGAGGATCACCTGAGCCCAGGAGGTCAAGGCTGCAGTGAGCTGTGAGTGCACCAGTGTACTACAGCCCGTTCTGGGCAACAGAGTGAGATGCTGTCTCATTAAAAAAAAAAAAAAAAAAAAGACAAGAAAGAAAGCAGGAAAGAGAGGAAGGAAGGAGGGAAGGAAGGAAGGAAGGAAGGAAGGAAGGAAGGAAGGAAAGGAGGGAGGGAGGGAGGGAGGGAGGAAAGAAGGAAGGAAGGAAGGAAGGAAGGAAGGAAGGAAGGAAGGAAGGAAGGAAGGAAGGAAGGAAAGGAGGGAGGGAGGGAGGGAGGGAGGAAGGAAGGAAGGAAGGAAAGGAGGGAGGGAGGGAGGGAGGGAGGAAGGAAGGAAGGGAGGGAGGGAGGGAGGGAGGAAGGAAGGAAGGAAGGAAGGAAGGAAGGAAGGAAGGAAAGGAGGGAGGGAGGGAGGAAGGAAGGAAGGGAGGGAGGGAGGGAGGAAGGAAGGAAGGAAGGAAGGAAGGAAGGAAGGAAGGAAGGAAGGAAAGGAGGGAGGGAGGGAGGAAGGAAAGAAGGAGAGGGAGGGAGGGAGGGAGGGAGGAAGGAAGGAAGGAAGGAAGGAAGGAAAGAAGGAAAGAAGGGTGGGAAGGGCTTTCTCTTGTAACTAGAAGGTTTTACCATGGCAAGCTGTTATTATTTATTAAATCTGGATAGTGAGTCCATGTCCCACAGGTAACTCTGAGGGTCATGGCCATCCATAGTGGGAGGATCTTTTGAGATTCTTAGATTCTCAGTTACAGAAAATAGAAGTTTGATCTGTATAATGAGCTATCCCCATAAACATAAATGATACTGAAGAGCCCTCTCAGTAATGTATGCAGATTGACATGCTGTTCACAAATGGAGGAGCTGTTGCACAGGCCCACTCCCCCTCCCTTACTAGGTGCCTATGTGACCTGCTGGCCTTGTGAGCATCCTAAACAGAGTCAGAGGTGCAGTGGAATGAAGATGGGGATTGGTCCACATGTGGAAATCATGACTATAGTCATACCCAGAGATTTCCAAATATGGCTGAAAATCAGATAAAACTTGTAATGCAATTGTCCATGCCCTACCATCTGAGAATACGATACAATAGGTCTGACAGGAGACTCTGGAATCTGTATATTTAAAAGGCTTGCCAAGAGATTCTGATGATCCACCAGGTTTGAGAAATGATAGCCAACCATGGTTATATTCTATCAATGTTTTCAAAGAAGATGGGTAGGAAGAGAAATGGGAGAAAAGGAAGTAAAAAAATTAAAGAAGGAAGGGGAGAAAGAAGGAAGGGAAGGAGGGCCAGGTTGAGCCTTCAAGCCCAGCTCAGATCCCTCCTCCTCTATTTCTCCTAGACCTCTATAGCCTCCATGTCCCTCCTCATCCCCTGACCTTTGCTAGATCTCTAATCATCTGTAACATTCATTTGGCAATTATGTACTTCCCTGTATGTTGCTGTCATGGGCTACTGTTTAATCAGTAAGTTTATGTCTTATTTTTTGAATTAGGCTATAAGCTTCTTCAGAACAAAGACCATATTTTCTTCATCTTTCTATTCTTTTCTTTTCTTTTCTTTTCTTTTTTTTTTTTTTTTTTTTTTTTGAGATGGAGTTTCACTCTTGTTGCCCAGGCTGGAGTGCAATGGCAGTATCTCGGCTCATCACAACCTCCGCCTCCCGGTTCAAGCGATTCTCCTGCCTCAGCCTCCCAAGTAGCTGGGATTACAGGCATGAGCCACCATGCCCGGCTAATTGTATATTTTTAGCAGAGATGAGGTTTCTCCATGTTGGTCAGGCTGGTCTCAAACTCCCAACCTCAGGTGATTCACTCGCCTTGGCCTCCCAAAGTGCTGGGATTACAGGCATGAGCCACCGTGCCCAGCCCATCTTTGTATTTCTAGTATCTAACATGATGCCTCCCACAGAGTAAGGAGTAAAGCACCATGATAAGAATATAAGATAAAACAGGTTCAGAAATGTGGCAGTGGCTGGGCATGGTGGCTGTAATCCCAGCACTTTGGGAGGCTAAGGTGGGAGGATGTTTGAGGCCAGGAGTTCAAGGCCAGCCTGGGCAACATGGTGAAACCCCATCTTTGCAAAAAATTTAGAAATTAGCTGAGTGTGCATGTGTAGTCCTAGCTACTCACAAGACTGAAATGGGACGATTGCTGAGCTCACGAGTTAGAGGCTGCAGTGAGCTATGATCATGCCACTGAGCTCCACCTGGGTGACAGAGCAAGACTGTCTCTAAAACAAAAAAAGGAAAGAAAAGAAATATGGCAGGATACAAGATCAATAAACAAAAATCAATTGTATTTCTATACACTAGCAATGAGTAATCCTGAAAAATGAAATCCAGTGCAATCTTTATCAAAATCCCAACTTTTTAAAAAATTTTACAGAAATTGACAAGCTGATCATACTATTCACATGAAAATACAACCCAAAATAGCCAAAACAATCTTGAAGAGGAAGAACAAAGTTGGAAGAGGCATAGTTCCTGATTTCAAAACCTACCAGAAAACTACAGTAATCACGACATAAGGCATAAGGATACACATATAGATGAATGGAATAGACTTGAGAGACTAAAAATAAACCCTCACATTGGTATTGAATTGAATTTCTGGAGAGTGCTGAGACAAATCAAAAGAGAAAGAACTGTTTTTTCAACAAATGTTGCTGGGACAACTGGATACCTGTAAAAAAAAAAATGAAGTTGGACTCTCAACACTATACAAAAAACAAAAGATTAACTCAAAATGGATCATAGTCCTAAATGTATGAATTAAAACTATAAAACTCCTAGCAGAAAACAAGAGTAAATGTTCATGACCTTGGATTTGACAATAGTTTCTTAGATATGTCGCCAAAAGCAGAAGTAACAAAAGAAAAAAATAGATAAATTGAACTTCAAAAGTAAAAACTTTTGTTCTTCAAGTAACACCATCAAGAAAGTGAAAAGACAACCCACAGACAGGAGAAAAATCTTTGCAAATCATGTGTCTGACAAGGGACTCATATCCAGAATATTTTAAAAACCCTAATACTACTCAAGAATAAAAAGACAAATAACTCAATTAAAACATGGACAAAGACAGCCTGGCCAACATAGTGAAACCCTGTCTCTACTAAAAATACAAAAAAAAGTTAGCTGGGTGTGGTGGTAGTTGCCCATAATCCCAGCTACTCCGGAGGCTGAGGCACAATAATTGCCTGAACCCGGGAGGTGGAGGTTGCAGTGAGCTGAGATTGCACCACTGCACTCCAGCCTGGGTGACAGGGTGAGACTTTTTCTCAAAAAAGAAAAAAAAAATTTAAAAAACATGGAAGAATAATTTAAATAAACATTCTGCCACAGAATATATACCAATGGCCATTATGCACATGAGAAGATACTTAACATTATATGTCTTTCAGGAAATGCAAGTCAAAACCACAGTGAGGTGTCTCTTCACACCACAAGAATATCTATAATAACAAGAACAAGTGTTGGTAAGGATCTGGAGAAACTGAAACCCTCATCTATTGCTTATGAGCACGTGAAATGGTGGCACCACTTTGGAAAACAGTTTGGCAGTTCCTCAAAATGCTGAACATACAGTTACCAAATTACTCAGGAATTCTACTTCTAGCCATATGTATGCCAAGAGAAACGAAAATGTATGTCCACAAGGAAACCTGTATATGAATGTTCATGGCAGCATTATTTATAATGGCCTAAAGTGAAAACAATCCAAGTCCATGAACTGATGAATGGGTAAACAAAATGTGGTATAGCCATATAATGAAATCTTTTCAGCCCCAGAAAAAAGTAATAACTACTGATGATAGATGCTACAGCATGGATGAACCCGGAAAACATATGTGAAGTGAAGGAACCCTGTCTCAAAAGACTATATATTATATGATTCCATTTATACCAAATGTCCAGAATAGGCAAATCCATAGAGACAGGGACTAGATTAGTGGTTGCCTGGGGCTGGAGTGGGCTTGAGGGTGGGGAATGGGAACAGGGAACGGCTGCTGACGGGTACAGGGGTTTTTGTGGGGATGTTGAAAACGCTGTAAAATTAGATAATTGTGATGGTTGCACAATGGTATTAATACAGTAAAAAGCCATTGAACTATACACTTTATTTTTATTATTATTATTTTTGAGACAGGGTCTTGCTCTGTCACCTAGGCTGGAGTGCAGAGATGCAATCATGGTTCACTGCAGTCTCCACCTTCCCAGGCTCAGGTGATCTTCCCACCTCCACCTCCTGAGTAGCTGGGACAACAGGTGTGCACCACCACACAGCTAACTTACTTATTTTTTGTAAAGATTGGGTTTCTCTTTGTTGCCCAGGCTGCTCTTGAAGTCCTGGCCTCAAGTTATCCTCCTGACTCAGTCTCCCAAAGTGTTGAGATTACCAGTGTACACCTGGACCAAACTTTACACTTTAAATGGGCATTTTTTTTTAATGGTATGTGAACTATATCTCAATAAAGCTGTAAAAGAAATAAAAAGATGACCCAGTTTTGAATTCTAGTTCAATTACTGTTGCTGATCATACCAAGCTCATTCTCCTTCAAGATCTTCACATTTGCAAAGATCCACGTCGTGAGATCATTACCCCAAAATGTTGCACTGCTGGCTTCACATAATTTAGGTCTCCTGAATCTCTTATCCAGCGTTGCACAATTTCCCCCTACTCCTGTCAGTCATGTCAATTACCCTATTTTAGTTTTCTCATAGCTTTAATCACTATTGAAATCCTCTTGTTTCTTAATTTACCAGTTTCCTATCTGCCTCTTCCACTAGAATAAAAGCTCCATAAGAATAGTCTTAGTCACAGCTCTATCTGCGTGTCTGAAACAGTGTCTGGCACACAGTAAACATTCAGTAATAGATGTTGGATGTTGGATGAATGAAAGGTGGCCAACCTCCAAGTTTCACTTAATCTCTGTCAATCTTCATTTCCTAGCTACAAAGTGGCATTATAATAAAAATTACATTTAGTCCATAGGATTGGATTAAGAATTGAATAACAGTGCATGCAAAAACATACCTCATAGGCCAGGCACAATGGCTCAGGCCTGTAATCCAGCACTTTGGGAGGCTGAGGTGGGAGGATCTCTTGAGTCCAGGAGTTCAAGACCAGCCTGGGTAACGAAGTGAGACTCTGTCTCTACAAAAAAATAAAATTTAAAAAATTAGCTGGGCATGGTTGGTGCATGCCTGTAGTCCTAGCTACTGGGGAGGCTGAGGTGGGAGGACCGCTTGAGGCCAGGAGTTCGAGACTGCAGTGAGTTATGATCTCAACAGAATGACACCTGTCTCTAAAAAAAAAAAAAAGTTCATAGTAGACATTCAATAAATGTTAATAATAATTACTTTTACTATTAATACCACCACTACTACTCTCTAGTTAAAATGGTCCAGATGAGGATAATGAACAACTAAACTAAGTATTATCAATGGAAAAAGAATGCCTGGGTCCCATCTTCAAAGCTGGACAAGCTTTGCATTCAAGGGCCTTAGAATTTGGCCCCTCCTTAACCTAAATAATAATAGGTATAGTTATTATTGGATCACCTGGATTATAAAGAAGAGAAAACAATAAAAAATAAAGAAGGTGGCCAGGCACAGTGGCTCATGCCTGTAATCTCAGCATTTTGGAAGGCCGAGGTGGGTGGATCACTTGAGCTCATGAGTTCCAGACCAGCCTGGGCAACATGGCAAAACCCTGTCTCTACAAAAAATACAAAAATTAGCCAGGCGTGGTGTGCCTGTAGTCCCAGCTACTCAGGGGGCAGAGGTGGGAGAATGGCTTGAGTCCAGGAGGCAGAGGTTGCAGTGAGCTGAGATCACACCACTGTATTCCAGCTTATGCAATAAAGTCAGACCTTGTCTCAAAAATAAAACAAATAAAATAAAATAAAGGAGGAAAAGGAGGGGAAAAGAGAGAAAGACTAAAGAAAATTGCCCCAAAAAGAAGAGAAAAGGAGAGAATGGGCAGATCTTATATCTATTGATCATAATCCATTAACTTTTTTCCTTTATTTTTGTTGATATATAAAAGGTATACATATTTGGAGGGTACATGTGATAATACATTCATATAATTTGTAAAGATTAAATCAGTGTAATTGGAATATCCATCACCTTAAATATTTGCCTTTTTTTAAAAAGACAAATATTTAAATGCTAGAGACATTTAAATTACCCTCTTCTAGCTGTTTTGAAATGCACAATTGGCCAGGTGCAGTGGCTCACGCCTGTAGTCCCAGTACTTTGGGAGGCTGAGGCAGGTGGATCACTTGAGGTCAAGAGTTCGAGACCAGTCTGGCCAACATGGTGAAAATTGTCTCTACTAAAAATACAAAAAGGCCAGGCGTGGTGGCTCACACCTGTAATCCCAGTACTTTGGGAGGCCGAGGCAGTTGGATCACCTGAGGTCAGGAGTTTGAGACCAGCTTGGCCAACATGGTGAAACCCCATCTCTACTAAAAATACAAAATTTAGCAGGGCGTGGTGATGGGCACCGGTAATCCCAGCTATTCAGGAGGCTTAGGCACAAGAATCGCTTGAACCTGGGAGGTGGAGGTTGCAGTGAGCCGAGATTGCACCATTGCACTTCAGCCTGGGCGACAGAATGAGACTTTGTCTCAAAAAACAAAACAAAACAAAACAAAACAAAAAATAGCTGAGTGCGGTGGTGGGTGCCTGTAATCCCAGCTACTTGGGAGGCTGAGGCAGGAGAATCGCTTGAACCCAGGAAGCAGAGGTTGCAGTGAGCCAAGATTGTGCCACTGCACTCCAGCCTGGGCAACAAGAGTGAAACTCCAGCTACAAAAAAAAAAAAAAAAAAAAAGCACAATTGATTGTTGTAAACTATAGTTTACAATATAGATCACCCTCCTGATCTATCAAACACTAGGTTTTCTTTCTTCTTACTGTATATTTGTACATTAATCAACCTCTGTTCACCCTTCTCTTCCCCTTCCATTAACTTTTTATCCACTTATTAAATATTACACAAGAATTTAGTGAGCTTTCATTGAGTACAAATACTTGTACAAGAATTTAGTGAGCTTTCATTGAGTACAAATATATCGAGCCATATATTTGGCTCTTCCTTGGTGACTTAAAAGATCCATGTCATGAAGTCATCAAAGCATAAATCTGAACCACATGGAGAGTGAGGCTGCTGTGTGGAAGCAGGTCATGCAGCCAGGGACTGACGTGTACCTACTGAGCAGCATCCACATCGAGGCTTGTCACATTTGTAATACTCCTCCCCAAAAGTCAGACAGAGTCACTGAAAGTTCTCCTTCACTGTCTTTTGTGAAGGAAATGATATGTTATAGTGGCATATCCATCAGGAAAGTTATGATTATGCTACAAGAACAAATGACCCCCAAACCTCAGTGGCTTACAACAACAGTTTTGTTCCCATTCATGCTGCTTGTCCATGTTAAGTCAGCTGTGACTCTGCTCTAGTTTATCTTCACTCAGAGACCCAGACTGAGTGAAGCAGCCACTATTATCTGAAACACCACTGGTTGTCATGAAGAGGGAAAAGAAAAATGGTGAACCACACTCTGCCCCAAATCAACACACACATCCCTTTCACCCACCTTTCATGTGCCGTTGGAACATTGCTGCCCCCATCCTGTTGGGATTTGGCCCTAAGATGTTCTCCCATGCCTGGAAATTCTGATTATGCACTTGCTGTGCTTTCCTATCTAGAACAGATCTCTGAACTTTGACCTCCCTTCAGACCTCTAACCCCTGACTCTGAGCTTGACTTTTCTTTCCAGATTCAAGTGCACATCGCTCTTCCTCTATGGATGACTCAACCCTAGCTCTCCCTCTCTCCCCAACATTTTTCTCCCAACCTTTTGTGCTCGGAAGCTGCCCTTACCTCCCCACCAGCACCTGAATCTTCCCAAGCAACAGACCCAGAATAAAGGAGAGGGGGACACTGGAGGAAATGCTTCTGCAGTTTCCTTCTCTGTGGAGTTTGACACTCCTAGCTCCCTGTCTGGCCTGTCTCGTTCTTCCTCCTTAAAAGAGTGACTTAATCCAATTGATGAATGGGTGAAGATGACACAGTCTAGCACCTCTCTTCTTCCTCTTATGTATCTGCCTGCCCAGAATGAGGATATCATTGTGCCCTGCTTCTCTGGTGGGACCGGGTCTTCTTTCTGACCCAACCCCGCTATCCCAGGATGGGAAGGCCTGTCCTGGTCAAACGTTGTTGCTTGTGACAGGGTGAATAAGTCTACATAAGTATGTCTACCTTCAGCTGTACCATTAGCTTTCCCAATAAACAGCCTTTATCAGTAATCAAGGCGGTTATGGACTGAATAACAACCTCTCAAATTTATATGTTGATATCCTAACCAATACAAGGTGATGGACCAGGCACAGTGGCTCACACCTATAATCCCAGCACTTTGAGAGACCAAGGCAGGTGGATCACTTGAGACCAGGAGTTTGAGATCAGCCTGGCCAATATGGTGAAAGCCATCTCTACTAAAAATACAAAAAAATACCCCCCCCAAAAAAAATATGTATACTAGCTGGGTGTCGTGGTGCATGCCTGTAGTCCCAGCTATTCGGGAGGCTGAGGCAGGAGAATCACCTGAACCTGGAAGGTGGAGGTTGCACTGCACTCCAGCCTGGGAGACAGAGTAAGACTCCGTCTGAAATAAGACAAAACAAAACAAAACAAAACAAACTAGGTGATGGTATTAGGAGGTGGGGCCTTTGGGAGGTCACGAGGTCATGAGGGTGGAGTCCTCATGAATGGGACTAGTGACTTCAGAGAGCTCTCTTGCTGTCTTTCTGCAATGCAAGGATATAGCAAGAAGTTGACTGTCTGCAACCTGGAAGATGCCCTTACCAGAACTTGACCATGCTGGCACCCTGATCTTGGATTTCCAGTCTCCAGAACTGTGAGAAATAAATTTCTGTTGTTTGTAAGCCAACCAGCCAATGGTACTTTATTATAGCAGTCTGAATTGACTAAGACAAAGGTGATATTTTGGTCTCTATCTGCTCACGCTTTGGTCTAACTTCTCATCTTGACCAGAGATGGAAAGTGGGTAACAAAATGTTACTAATGGGATCTTCTCAGAAGCCAAGAAGGGAAATAATTTAAAAGACAACTGTGTGTCTCAGCACTAAGAAAGGAGCTTTACAAATGTTAGTTTATTTAATCCCTACAACCACCTCCGAGTAGTGTTCCTTATTGTCCCGTATCACATAGAAGAAAACTGAGGCTCAAAGAAGTTAAGAAACTTGCCCAAGTTCTCATAGTGAGTGGCAGATGTCTCTCTAATTTCAAAGCCCAAGCACTGCTTACGAGCTTGTCTTTGAGTGACACCAAGACACTCCTCAGGGACTGAGGCAGCAATCTCATCTCTCAACTTTTTTTTTTTTTTTTTTGAGACAGGGTCTTGCTCTGTTGCCCAGGCTGGAGTGCAGTGATGCAATCACAGTTCACTACAGCCTTGACTTTCCTGGGCTCAGCTGATCCTCCCACCTCAGGCTCCCCAGTAGCTGGGACCTCAGTTATATGCCACCACACTGTTTATTTTTGTATTTTTTGTAGAGTTGGGGTTTCACCATGTTGCCCAAGCTGGTCTCAAACTCCTGGGCTCAGATCATCTGCCCACCTCACCCTCCCAAACTGCTGGGATTACAGGTGTGAGCCACCACACCCGGCAGCAATCTTATCTGAATACCTTATCATAACCAACTGAGCTGGCAGTTGGGCAACACGCAGGGAAGGCAAAGATGATACAGTCAAAGGACAAGAAGTAAGATGATTATAAAATTCTTGGCCGAAAAACATCAAGGAATCTATTTTTGCCAGTTTTCTTGAAGACTTTGAACAAATGACCTCCCCTGTCCCCAACTTATGTTTTGGCACCCCTAGTTGTAAAATAACTTAATAATACCCATTCCTACTTAAGTCAGAGAACATGTCATGTTTCTCTGAGCCTGACCCCAGCACAGTTGTCCCTGTACTCCTACTTGCTATTGAAAAACAAATGTATGATCTATTGCCTCGGGTGGCACATGGAGTGAAAACAATTATAATGAATACTGAATGAACTTAACAGTATATAAAAACCAGAAGTAGTGAATTGATGAACAGAAGTGATATTAAAATGTCAGGCTGGGCACAGTGGCTCACACCTATAATCCTAGCACTTTGAGAGGCCAAGGCAGGATCGCTTGAAGCCAGGGTTTTTTTAAGAGATGGGATCTCACTACGTTGCCCATAAAAAAATTAGCCAGCCATGGTGGTACACATCTGTAGCTCCAGCTACTTGGGACCTGAGGTGGTGGGAATCACTTGAGCCTAGGAAGTCAAGGCTGCAATGAGCTATGATTGTGACACTGCACTCCAGCCTGGGTGACAGAGCGAGACTCTGCGGCAAAAAAAAAAAAAAAAAAAAAAAGTCAGCCACAGGTATCTGATCCTTTAGACAGACAAAGCTTTGATCTGACCCCTGAAGGACAGTCAACTGGCCGGCTGAACCACAGTCCCTCTTTGTGAGCCAACAAACTCCTCAAATGCCAAGGGACCTGGCAGGGTTTCCAGGAGCTCAAACCACTGCTTTCTTCTCATCTTGTCCACAAAAACTCAGAAAGTGCAAGGGCACCCCACAGGCTACTAACCACATTCCCAGTGGTCCTCCAGGGAAATCTGATGCTAAAAAATGGACCTTTTCCAAAATAGGCTCAAGCCAGATGAGGAATTACAGAAAGGACAGCCCCCCCATGGAAAATACCCTGCCTCTGAATCCCCAATGTCTTCATTAGGGAACTGAAAACACAGCCACACCAGCTGGTCTCAGCTGCTTTGAAGCACCGTGGCACAGTGGAAAGAGCAAGGCTGAGGACTGGCACCAGGGATGAGGTTTCTAGTCCCCAGCCCTGCCAAGTTCTAGCTGGGTTATCTTGGCAAAGGTACTTAATTTCTCTGGGCCTCACTCTCCTCATTTGTAGAACAAAGTTTGACCAGACTGTGATATCTTCTCGTTCTAACATCCTTTCTCTCTCCTCTTTGGATTAGCATTTTACATTTGAAGACAATTAAGGGAAATTCTTGGCTGCTACGTTTTGCAGAGACCCTGCTTAATATGGTTTGGCTGTGTCCCCACCAAATCTCAACTTGAATTGTATCTCCCAGAATTCCCACGTGTTGTGGAAGGGACCCAGAGGGAGGTAATTGAATCATAGGGGCCGGTCTTTCCCATACTATTCTTGTGACAGTGAATAAGTCTCACGAGATCTGATGGGTTTATCAGGGGTTTCTGCTTTTGCTTCTTCCTCATTTTTCTCTTGCTGCCACCATGTAAGAAGTGCCTTTCACTTCCCGCCATGATTCTGAGGCCTCCCCAGCCATGTGGAACTGGAAGTCCAATTAAACTTCTTTTTCTTCCCAGTCTCTAGTGTGTCTTTCTTGGCAGCATGAAAACGGACTAATACACTGCTACTCCAGTGATCATGCCTGTCTCCTCTTCATATTCTTCATTGGCTTCCCTTTTCTCATGAGGGTAAGCCAAAATTCTCTTGATTGGCCCATGCCTGTCTATACAGCCACTCTCCTCTCACCCCTACCAATCACACATTTTATTCTCTGGCAATATTGAACTACTTGTACTTTCTCATAATACCCTGACTGCAATATTAAATATTTATTGAGCATGTACTGTATGTTAGACACATTTATAAACCTTTGCACATACTGTTTGCTTTGCCTGGTATGCCTTGGGTTAATTAGGGTAGAGCTTGCTGCTGTAACAAGCAAGCTATGAAATGTCAGTAGATTAACACAACATAAGGTTATTTCTTATCCATGTAGCAGCTCCATAAAGTCTTCCACCCAAGGTCCTTCTGCCAGCCTCTCAGCTTCAGAGGCCTTTGCTTCCAGAGCTGGTAGCCAGGAAGGAGAAGGAAGCAAAGGCAAACCCACATCTTCATCTGTCCCAGCAATGACCCACATCACCTCTGCTCACGTTCCACTAATAAGAACTGGCCACCTGTCCCCACAGAGATGTACAGGGAATTGGAAGTTGTTTGGGTCACTTCCCATAAAAACATAATACTTTGCAAGGACAGCACAAATCTTTAATTTTTTTTTTTTTTTTTTTTTTTGAGATGGAGTTTCGCTCTTGTTGCCTAGGCTGGAGTGCAGTGGCACAATCTCAGCTCACTGCAACCTCTGCCTCCTGGGTTCAAGTGATTCTCCTGCCTCAGCCTCCTGAGAGCTGGGACCACAGGTGTGTGCCACCACACCTGGCTAATTTTTGTATTTTTAGTAGAGATGGGGTTTCATCCTGTTGACCAAGCTGGTCTCAAACTCCTGACCTCAAGTGATCTGCCTGCATTGGCCTCCCAAAGTGTTGGGATTACAGGCGTGAGCCACCATGCCTGGCCAAATATCTTTTTTTTTTTTTTTTTTTTTTTTTTTTTTAGAGACGGAATCTCACTCTGTTGCCCAGGCTGGAGTGCAGTGGCGTGATCTCAGCTCACTGCAAGCTCTGCCTCCCAGGTTCACGCCATTCTCCTGCCTCAGCATCCCGAGTAGCTGGGACCACAGGTGTCTGCCACCACGCCCGGCGAATTTTTGTATTTTTAGTAGAGATGGGGTTTCACCATTGTTAGCGAGGATGTTCTTGATCTCCTGATCTTGTGATCTGCCCACCTCGGCCTCCCAAAGTGCTGGGATTACAGGCATGAGCCCCCGTGCCCAGCCTCAAATCTTTGATTGTTAAATAGCCATCTCATGCCTTTCCTCAATGTGGCAAAAGTTTATTCACCCTTCAGACCTCAGTGCTACCTCCTTTGTGAAGCCTTCCCTGACCTATGTAGGCAGATCTAGGCCCTCTCCTTTTCCTTGTCCCACTGCACTTTGCACTTTTCTCCATGACATTCATCACATTGTACTGTGTAGTTTACATGCCAGTCTCCTCAACTGGACTGTGATCCTTGAGATCAAGAATCTTGTATTTTTATTTCTGTGTTCTGACAGTTTAGCATAGTGAATAGTAAGGAGTAGTTTTATAATGATATTGAACAAATAAATGTATATAGATACATAAATAATTGAATTAAATAGCGAGTAAATGAAAGAATCAATGAATGATTACCCTAAAAGAGCAGTTGGTCTTTACGGAGGAAGAAAGACCCCAGTTAAAAGAAAAAAAAAAAATGGTGATTCAAGGTTATCCAATATATTTTTGAAAATAAGCTATTCATATAAATATTACTATTATAATTAACATTTTACATTAATATTTATTTGGAACATTTCTCTCCCATAAGCTTCATGAAGGTAGGGACCTCATATCTATTATTCTTTGTTCTGACTCCAGCATTTAGCACACTGTCTCGCACATAGTAGGCACTCAACAATTATTTTGGAATGAACAAATGGAAAAGAAATGAATAAATACATGAATGAAGATTGCACCCTTAACCCAATAATTCACATCCTAAGTGCATAACTTGGATTATAATAGGAAAGCATAGATGGACCAGTGAAAAGTTACCACCATAGGCTGGGCACGGTGGCTCATGCCTGTAATCCCAGCATTTTGGGAGGCCAAGGCGGGTGGATAACCTGAGGTCAGGAGTTTGAGACCAGCCTGGCCAACATGGTGAAACCCTATCTCTACTAAAAACACAAAACTTAGCTGGGCATGGTGGCACACCTGTAATCCCAGCTACTTGGGAGGCAGAGGCAGGAGAACTACTTGAACCTGGGAGGCTGAGGTTACAGTGAGCCGAGATTGTGCCACTGCATTCCAGCTTGGGCAACAAAGCAAGATCTTATCTCAAAAAATAAAAATAAAAATAGACTGAGCACGGTGGCTCATGCTTGTAAAATCCCAGCACTTTGAGAGGCCAAGGCAGGTGGATCACGAGGTCAGGAGATTGAAACCATCCTGGCTAACATGGTGATAACTCATCTCTACTAAAAATACAAAAAATTAGCTGGACATGGTGGCACACGCCTGTAGTCCCAGCTATGCAGGAGGCTGAGGCAGCAGAATTGCTTGAACCTGGGAGGCGGAGGTTGCAGTGAGCTCAGATCTTGCCACTGTACTCTGGCCTGGATGACAGAGCGAGACTCCATCTCAAAAAATAAAAAATAAAAATAATAAAATAAAAATAAAAATAAAAGTTACCTCCATAACTAGAAAAATGGCACAAAGTGCATGTCGGAACCTTACCACTATTCCCTTGTACATCACCCTCTTTACATGAGATGATAACAAACATTATTTGAGGAAGCTAAAATCTCAATGGGAATGCTAGCCTGTGAGTAAATGAGGACAAATGGATGTCTCTAAAATAGCCAAACTATGAAATAGCCTTTGTAAATTGGTTAATGAGAGAAACAGGAAGAAAGAGTCCAAACAGTAACGGAGTCATGACAACCGTGAAAAATACATTGATCGAGAAAAGACAGAAACATTTAAAAATATTTTAAGAAGACATATTGCAATGAGCTAAATGTTTATGTCTCCCCCACATTTATACATCGAAACTTAACCCCTAATGTGATGAAATTAGGCAGTGGAGCCTTTGAGAAGTGATTAGGTCATGAGGACAGAAGCCCCAGGAATGGGATAAGTGCATGCCCTTATAAAAGAGACCCCAGAGAGCTAGCCTGCACCGTCCACCATGTGAGGACACAACAAGAAGACGCCCTCTATGAACTAGAAAGCAGGCCCTCACCAGACGTCAAATCTGCTGATGACCTGATCTTGGACTTTACAGTCTCCAGAACTGTGGGCAATAAATTTCTGTTGTTTACAAGTTACCCAGTTTATAGTATTTTGGGATAGCAACCCAAACAGACTAAAACAGATATGAGGACAGTTTTTCAAATGTTCATAACACATTTATTCTCTTCATAGGTCCTATGTGACAAAGTTTGGTTTAGATATGCCACATGGCTTTGGGCAGATGACTTGCCAGATTTTGTAATGAGAACCATCTGATGAGAAGAGCAACGTGCAAGTGTGTTCACAATTTACGATCAGCATGTCTGCATGGGCTTGGTCTAGGTACCTTGGAACTCTGGAAAGTCCTATGTATGAACAAGTTAAGTTCCAGTTTGGACTGATTTGTAGTAATAATGAGCTTGATGGATGGACTTTTTCCAGAAACTGACCGAGACACTAATGGTAGGTTTGGTCATTAAATAAACTGAAAATAAGATAGCATATTTATTTTCCACATCTTTGATGATACGCAAGAACAGGACTGTCTGCCTGTTCTGAGGAACTCTCTGTTTTTCTGTGGGGCAGAAACTGCTATGAACTGAGCTTGGAGCTAGACTGTACTTCCTAGCCTCTCTCAACGTTGGGTAGGGCCATTGACTGAACTCAGTCAAAGGCATGTGAAAGTGATGGGTGCCAGTTCCAGGTCTGGCCCATAACAATCCTCCTGTGCAGTTATCTGCAGGCTCTCTTTTTTACCGGCTGGATGGAAAGGACTCTGGGGACCCCACGGAAGACAGAGTCCCAAGATGGAAGGAGGTTATGTGCTTGAATTACTGCATAGAATCAAATCACCACATTCTACACACCTCCACCTCTACCAATCCGTATTGGACTGTGACAAGAACAGTATTTGCTTGGGGTCAAACCATTGAAATTTGGAGGTCATTTGTTATTACAATTAGCCTATCTGACCAATACAATCCCTTTGCCCAACTTTCCTGTTGGTCACAAGTAGAAAGAGAGACTAAGGTAAATTTCTGGAGTCTCAGTGCATGGTTTCAGATGATCTAGACAAAAGAAGGCATCAGCAGCAAAGCTCAACATCAAGGAATTTTGCAGGATTCTGGAATGAATTTTAAAGCCTTAGAAATTCCCACAGAGCTGAAACCATGCATCTCCTTATCTCACTGTCTCCTCTGGACATTTTTATATTCTTGGGAGAACAGTGAATAACCATCTCCAAACTAGTTCTTGTGTGAAACCCAACCCAGCCTATGTGATTTATTTAATATGTCTGGAGTCTAGTCAATACCACACTTAAACCTGTCTTGTGTTTGTCTTTTGTTAAACATGGTAATTAAATAGAAGAAAAAAATAAACTGGTAAGAAACTTTGTGTTTAGAGGTACGTAATATTTTTAAAATTATTATAAAATGTTGTGGTTGAGTACAATACTAATGGGCAATTATGGAGAACCCAAATGCTGTGGTGAAAATGAGGTCTTTGGGTGTTTGCCTGAAGATGTTATTGGGAAACTATTGTTTACTTACCAGACTTTGAAAATTAAGTCCTTCTTCAAGTAGCCTCCGGGTATTAAGGACAATAAATAAAGATGTGCTGACTGAAAGCTTTTAAAAAAACAACTTGTTACAGCCCTTAAAATAATAAGGTATAAATTCAGTTTAAAACAGAATATTCCAAATTCATCCGGCCTGCCCAACAGAACACCAAGATTAAAAAGCTGGAATCTACTGGTCAACTCTCTAAAGATGTCGCACCAAATGAAGTTTAGCAGGGACCTGGGACTGCAGTTCTAGTAAATGCTAGATAGCTTCTGGCTGTTCATTGTAACCTTGAGCCCATTTATGGAAAGGCAATGACCTTATCTTCCTATCCTGGAGGTGTCTACAGGGAGAGAAAAACCTGGAAATAGTCAGTACCCCGGTGGAGGGAAGAGGTAAGAGATGTAGAAGAAGGTCTTATGTATGTATGTATGTATGTATTGAGACGGAGTCTTGCTCTGTTGCCCCAGGCTAGAGTGCAGCTGCAGGATCTTGGCTCACTGCAATCTCTGCCTTTGGGGTTCAAGCAATTCTCCTGCTGTTGCCTCCCAAGTAGCTGGGACTACAGGTATGCACCACCATGCCTGGCTAATTTTTGTAATTTTAGTAGAGATGGGGTTTCACCATGTTGGCCAATCTGGTCTCAAACTCCTGACCTCAAGTGATCTGCCTGCCTCAGCCTCCCAAAGTGCTAGGATTACAGGCATGAGCTACCATGCCCAGCCAGAAAGTCTCATTTCTTAGAAGTGAGATGAGAGAGGTTGACTTAGGATAGTACTTTTCTCTTTGGGGAAAAATATTCTATTGCCTTATTTTCAAGGGGCTTAAACTAAGCTTGTGTGATCTTCCAACTTTCCACAAACTTTCCTTCTATCCTTTTTCCCCAAGACACTCTATTCCTTTTTCTTTCCACCTAAAGTGCTAAATTTCCATAAACATGCAGACTTGGTACTTCTGAGACAATCACCTAGGAATCAAGCAGAGGAATAGGCAAGCTTAAGGAAATGGAGCTAAGGCATTAGTTCCCATGGGAAACTATGGAGCCAAAGAACTGAGTGTCTCCCTCAAGATAGGGTCTGTTCATCAACACAAAGGATGTGGGACTTCCTTGTACATTCCCTAATCAGAGCCCTTAGACTAGACAGTTCTTGAGGGAGACCTGTGTGGCCATGCAGAACTATGTTAACGTGAGTGCTTTGCAACCTCTTCTGTCAATGATCAGATTCATTGTTCCCCCAAGAGCTGTATGCTTTGAAAAACTTTTATCTACCAAATAAATTACATTTACAAAGAAAACACATTAAGTATTTATTGTGTATGAGGTATTGTATGAATAAGTGCCTTACACATATTATCTAGAATTCTCACAGTAGGCTGCAAAATGGTGATTATTACCCCATTTTACAAATGAGTATATTGGTTGAGAGATGTTAAGTAAATTGCCCACGACGACTGCAAGAAACAAAATTCTGGTTCTCGTAGACAGCCTCACCTCTCTACCATATTCTTTCCAGTGTACTCCCTTTATTCTATAGACAACACAAACAATCTGATTTTTTTTTTTTTTTTTTAAGATGCAATCTTGCTCTATTGCCCAGGCTGGAGTGCAGTGGCACGATCTCAGCTCACTGCAACCTCTGCCTCCCGTATTCAAGCAATTCTCGTGTCTCAGCCTCCCAAGCAGCTGGGACTACAGGTGTGCACCACCATGCCTGGCTAATTTTTGTATTTTTAGTAGAGATAGGGTTTCGCCATGTTGATCAGGCTGGTCTCAAACTCCTGGCCTCATGTGATCCACCGGCCTTGGCCTCCCAAAATGTTGGGATTACAGGTGTGAGCCACAGAACTTCTTAATATGAGATGCAGTTTTTACTATGAGTTGGTGCTGCATGACCTCCACTATCTCCCAGGCCCCCACTCTCCCCAAAAAGGAAAGAAACCTTCCATTATTTTAGTTAACTTGGTCAGGCTTTATTGAGGGTAAATATACAATATCTTCCAGGCTTTTTTTGAAGTACTAGACATAGTTGAAGCAATGCCATTACTATCCTATAGAACTAGGAGAGCCTGGAGAACCTGGAATGGAAGCTGGGTAGGAGGGAATTCACATAGACCCAGCCACAGCCCCTCCTCCGCTGGGATTCTTCCACTCCTTTGATTCTATGGAGTGTTCAGTAACAAACCCTGGGCTGATGTGAAGCAGGAGAATTTTTCTGGAACACAACATTTGGTAGGCATCAGGGAATCAGGGAAGTATGCCAGCCTAGGCTGTGGAGTGGCAAAAGGAGGAAATGAAAGAAGAGTGGGTGGGGAGAAAGAGGGAGAAGGAGCAAGGCAGAAGAAGAAAGAAAAAAGAGAGAAAAAAGAAAGAAAGGGGCTGTGCATAAAGAGGAAGAAAAGAGAACAGGATGGCTGACTCTATACTGTTTGGCCTTGCAAACTACCATGGGGTCTTTGTCACCAAACATAAAAAGTAAGTGCCAGTGGAGGTGAGAGACATGTGTGCCTAAGTCCCCTGGGAGGGCTATTGTTGAAGCATTATTTCCTCAAAGGTACTTTTCCTCCCTCCTTACCCAAGTGAAGTCAGAATCTTTAAAAATTACAGAATAGGCCAGGCGCAGTGGCTCACACCTGTAATCCTAGCCCTTTGAGAGGCAAAGGCAGGTGGATCACCTGAGGTCAGTAGTTCAAGACCAGCCTGGACACATGGTGAAACCCCGTCTCTACTAAAAATACAAAAAAATTAGCTGGACATGGTGGCGGGCGCCTATAATCCCAGCTACTTGGGAAGTTGAGGCAGGAGAATTGCTTGAACCCGGGAAATGGAGGTTGCAGTGAGCCGAGATCGCACCATTGCACTCCAGCCTGGGTGACAGAGTAGGATTCTGTCTCAAAAAAAAAAAAAAAAAAAAAAAAAAATTACAGAAGAAGTGGAGAAAATGTATTTTACTAATTCCAGTTGCAAGACAAAAAGTGTTAGTCTAGTATCCTAAGGTTAGATTCTGTCCTGCTAAGGCAGAAAATTCACAACTTCTCTAGCTGAAAAACAAAAGTGCAAAAACAAAAAATGAACACAAATAAGCAATAATAACTAAAAAAAAAAAAAAAAAACCCAAAAACCGTCTGGGGATCCAGAAATATAGGCAACCTTGGGCAGAGTTTACCTGACGTGGGTATTTAATTGCTATATATAAACAAAAGTGTATATATGGATATTAAAAATAACTCATTTTCCTTAGAAACCCAAATTCTTACTTTTGTAAATGAAACTATTCAAAATTAGTTCCTTATATTTCCCTGGGTCACTTATTCAGTGTATAGTAGCTAAAAGACAAGAAGTAAGCATCAAACAAAGAGGACAGATGCATACTTTTTCCTTACTCTAAATTTAAATGGTATTCAAGAAACATCTTAAAATTTGTTTGTTCTGCATCTGAAATAGATGCTCTTCCTTAATTTTTTATTCGGTAATCTGAAGTGATTTGTCAGAGTTAGGGGAGGAGTGGAGGGCAGGGCTATTTTAAAATGCCATAAAGGCTCTCCTGTATCTGAATTCCCAAAGTGTTCTGTCTTTAGTAAGTGTTAGCAAAAAGATCTATTTGTCTATGGTTAAATCCTGGCTCACTACCAATTTCAGAGTACCTTTTTACTGGGCCCAGAGAAAGAACAGTGTCTGCTAGACCTCATATTCCAGAAAGTTTTGCCCTGATGGAACCCTCTGGGAGACAAACTTGAACTCCTGTGTCTACTCTATAGAGAAGGAAAAGCCTCTGCCTTTATCTTCTTATCCTTTATACAGGATAAAGGCTATATCCTGGGTGCCAGGCAACTCCTCAGAGTCCCTTTATCTGAAGAGGTAAAGTGGGGACAATCATTTCTTGAAAGTGCAATCAGGCCGGGCGCAGTGGCTCACACCTGTAATCCTGGCACTTTGAGAGGCCAAGGCAGGTGGATCACCTGAGGTCACGAGTTTGAGACCAGCCTGGCCAACATGGTGAAACCCCATCTCTACTAAAAATATGAAAATTAGCTGGGCATGGTGGCACACACCTGTAGTCCCCAGTACTCGGGAGGCTGAGGTGGGAGAATTGCTTGAACCCAGGAGGCAGAGGTTGCAGTGAGCCGAGATCGTGTCACTGCACTCCAGTTTGGGCTACAAAGTGAGACTTCGCCTCAAAAAAATAAATAAA
This sequence comes from Chlorocebus sabaeus, assembly GCF_047675955.1. Lineage (NCBI taxonomy): Eukaryota > Metazoa > Chordata > Mammalia > Primates > Cercopithecidae > Chlorocebus > Chlorocebus sabaeus. The sequence goes on along the minus strand of NC_132924.1, from coordinate 104,251,577 downwards.
TAAATAAATAAAAATAGGTGCAATCATCAGTTCTTCATTTTAAGAAACTTATATATGTATATTTTGAGACAGGGTCTAGCTCTGCTGCCCAGGCTGGAGTGCACTGGCATAATCATGGCTTACTGCAGCCTCAACCTCTCAGGCTTGAGCGATCTTCCCACCTAGCCTCCCAAGTAGCTGAGATGACAGGCACATGCCACCACACCCAGCTAATTTATTATTATTATTACTAATTGTAGAGATGAGGTCTCACTATATTGCCCAGGCTGGTCTTGAACTTCTGGGCTAAAGTAATCCTGCCTTGGCCTCCCAAAGTGCTGGGAGTACAGGCATGAGCCACCACATCCGGTCTTAAAAACTTACTTTTAACAGGCTGTTGTCACCTTAACCCAGTGAAAAGTATTGGCCTCATGAACAGTAGAACAACCAGACATTATGTACAACCTAATATGAGGCAGTAGGAAGTACACAGCATTACCTGTGAAGAATTCTTACCAAAACGTTTCACTCTTATCAAGCCTTTAGGTCTAACTTTCTGTTTATAAGAAATGCGGAGAACGGAAGTACAAGTTTAAGAACGCGATAAAGAAGCAATCAGACAAGGTAGAACATTCTGTAGAACAACTGCCCCAGAATCATCAAGACGTCAATGTCATGAAAAACAAAAAAATGTATGTGAGTGTGGAAGAAAGAGACAGTTCTAAATAAAGAGCCTTAAAAAACATAATAACCAGGCCGGGAGTGGTGGCTCACGCCTGTAATCCCAGCACTTTGGGAGGCCGAGGCGGGCAGATCACTTGAGGTCAGATCGAGACCATCCTGGCCAACATGGTGAAACCCCATCTCTACTAAATATGCAAAACTTAGCTGGGTGTGGTGGTGGATGCCTGTAATCTCAGCTACTTGGGAGGCTGAGGGAGGAGAATTGCTTGAACCCAGGAGGTGGAGGTTGCAGTGAGCTGAGATAGCACCACTGCATTCCAGCCTGGTGACAGAGCAAGACTCTGTCTCGAAAAAAAAAAAATAAGAAAAAGAAAAAAAAAACATAATAACTATAAATGAAATAGTGGATCTTGTTTGAATTAACCAGAATTAAAGATATTTTGGAGGAGGGGGAAGTGGGGAGCTATTCTTTTTTTTTGAGATGGAGTCTCGCTCTGTCACCAGGCTGGAGTGCAGTGTTGCAATCTCGGCTCACTGCAAGCTCTGCTTCCCGGGTTCAAGCGATTCTCCTGCCTCAGCCTCCTGAGTAGCTGGGACTACAGGCACACACCACCACGCCAAGCTAATTTTTTGTATTTTTAGTAGAAATGGGGTTCCACCATATGGGCCAGGATGGTCTCAATCTCTTGACCTCATGATTTGCCCACCTCAGCCTCCCAAAGTGCTGGGATTACAGGTGTGAGGCACTGTGCCCAGCCGAGTTATTCTTTAAAAAATTTTTTTTAATTTTAGATTCAAGGATTTGTTACATAGGTAAATTGCATTTTGTAGGGGTTTATTGTACAGATCATTTCATCACCCAGATAATACACATAGTACCCAATAGGTAGTTCTTCTGTTATCTCCCTTCTCCCACCCTCCACATTCCAGTAGGTCGTCCTGTCTGCCATTCTCTTTTTTGTGTCTATGTGTACTCACACTTATAAGTGAGAACATAAGGTATTTAGTTTTCTGTTCCTATGTTATTAATAGTTCGCTTAGTACTATGGCCTCTAGCTCCATTCAGATTGCTGCAAAGGACATGATCTTATTTTTTTTTATGGCTGCATAGTATTCCATAGTGTAGATGTACCACATTTTCTTTATTCAGTCTACCATTGATGGGCATTTAGCTTGATTCCATGACCTTGCTATTGTGAATAGTGCTTCAGTGAACATATGCGTGCATGTGTCTTTATGGCAGAATAATTTATATTCCTTTAAGTATACACCCAATAATGGAATTGCTGGGTGGAATGGTACTTCGGTTCTCAGTTCTTTGAGAAATCACCACACTGCTTTCCACCATGGGTGAACTAATTTACATTCCCACTAGCAATGTATAAGTGTTCCCTTTTCTCTACAACCTTACCAGCATGTTATTTTTTGACTTTTTAATAGTAGCCATTCTGACTGCTGTGAGATGGGGTCTCATTGTGGCTTTGATTTGCATTTCTCTAATCATCAGTGAGGCTGAGCATTTTTTCATATGCTTATTGGCTACATGTGGGTCTTCTTTTAAAAAGTGTCTGTTCATTTCCTTTGCCCACTTTTTTATGGGGCTGGCTGTTTTTTGCTTGTTAATTTGTTTAAATTTCTTACAGATTCTTGATATTAGACCTTTGTTGGATGCACAGTTGGCAAACACTTTCTCTCATTCTATAGGTTGTCTACTCGGTTGATAGTTTCTTTTGCTGTGCAGAAGCTATTTAGTTTAATTAGATCCCATTTGTCAATTTTTGTTTTTGTTGCAAAATTGCTTTTGGCATCTTTGTCACAAAATTTTTGCCAGGGCCTATGTCCAAAATGGTATTTACTAGGTTATCTTCCAGGATTTGTATAGTTTTATGTTTTACATTTAAATCTCTAATCCATCTTGTGTTGATTTTTATATATGGTATAAAGAAGGAGTCCAGCTTCAGTCTTCTGCATAAGGCTAGCCAGCTATCCCAGCACCATTTATTGAACAGGGAATCCTTTTCCGGTTGCTTGTTGTTGTTGACTTTGTCAAACATCAGATGGTTGTAGATGTGCAGCTTTCTAGGCTCTCTATTCTGTTCCATTGGTCTATGTGTCTGTTTTTGTACCAGTACCATGCTGTTTTGGTGACTGTAGCCCTCTCGATTCTGTTCCATTGGTCTATGTGTCTGTTTTTGTACCAGTACCATGCTGTTTTGGTGACTGTAGCCCTCTCGATTCTGTTCCATTGGTCTATGTGTCTGTTTTTGTACCAGTACCATGCTGTTTTGGTGACTGTAGCCCTCTCTATTCTGTTCCATTGGTCTATGTGTCTGTTTTTGTACCAGTACCATGCTGTTTTGGTGACTGTAGCCCTCTCGATTCTGTTCCACTCATCCATGTGTCTGTTTTTGTATCAGTACCATGTTGTTTTGGTTACAGGTAATGTGATGCCTCCAGCTTTGTTCTTTTTGCATAGGATTGCCCTGGCTAGTCAAGCTCTTTAGTGGTTCCATATGCATTTTAGAAGCTTTTTCTAATTCTGTGAAGAAGGATAGGAATAGCATTGAATCTGTAAATTGCTCTGGGCAGTGTGGCCATTTTAATGGTATCGATTTTTTCTATCCATGAGCATGGAATGTTTTTCCATTTGTTTGTGTTATCTCTGATTTCTTTGATCAGTGTTTTATAATTCTCATTGTAGTCGTCTCCCTGGCTAGCTGTATTCCTAGGTATTTTATTCTTTCTGTGGCTATTGTGAATGGGATTGCATTTTTTTTTTTTTTTTTTTTCCTGAGACGGAGACTTGCTCTGTCGCCCAGGCTGGAGTGCAGTGGCGCAATCTCGGCTCACTGCAAGCTCCGCCTCCCGGGTTTACGCCATTTTCCTGCCTCAGCCTCCCAAGTAGCTGGGACTACACGTGCCCGCCACCTCGCCTGGCTAATTTTTTGTATTTTTTTAGTAGAGACGGGGTTTCACCGTATTAGCCAGGATGGTCTCGATCTCCTTACCTCGTGATCCGTCCACCTCGGCCTCCCAAAGTGCTAGGATTACAGGCGTGAGCCACGTGCCCGGCTGGGATTGCTTTCTTGATTTGGCTCCAGCTTGGATGTTGGAGTATAAAAATGCTGCTGACTTTTCTTTGAGAGGCTGAGGCGGGCGGATTGCTTGAGCTCAGGAGTTTGAGACCAGCCTGGGCAACACAGTGAAACTCCATTTCCACTAAAATACAAAAAAAATTAGGCAGCTATGGCGTGCGCTTGTAGTCCCAGCTACTTGGGAGACTGGGGCAGGAGAATTGCTTGAACTCGGGAGGCGGAGGTTGCAGTGAGCTGAGATCGTGCCACTGCACTCTAGCCTGGGCGACAGAGTGAGATTCTGTCTCTGAAAAAAAAAAAAAAAAAAAGATGCTGCCGATTTTTTTACATTGTTTTGTATCTTGAAACTTTGCTGAGGTTGTTTATCATATCTAGAGATCTAGGACCTTTGGGCAGACACTATGGGGTCTTCTAGGTATAGAATCATATTGTCTGCAAAAAGCAATAGTTTGACTTTCTCTCTTCCTATTTGAATGCCTTTTATTTATTTCTCTTGCCTGACTGCTCTGGCTAGGACTTCCAGGAGTCATTCTTAATGAGTGTAGAGTTTCTGTTTGGAATAATGAAAAAGTTCTGGAAATAGTGGTGATGATTTCACAATATTGTGAATGTACTTAATGCTATCAAATTGTACACAAGAATGATTAAAATGATAAATTTTACATTATATATATACTTTACCACAATAAAAAAACATTTGGGGGACAAAAGGGGGCATTTTTAATGTAGATGAGTATTGATTCTCTTGAGTTATGTGAATCTTATTAAAGCTTGATAATGAAATTGTTTAGCTAACAAAAATATGCTTATGTTTTAGAGGTGAATGTTAAAGTATTTAGGGGTGATATATTAATATATGCATACATATCTACAGATATGTATACACATACTATTTTACCTCAGAAAAAGGACAAGAAAAAGGAAAGATGAAGAATATATGGCAAACTTTTAGCAATTGTTTGATCTAGGAGACAGATACTGGGTATCCATTATACTATTCTATTCTGTCTCCTTTTCTGAGTACACTGGGCTTATGCAAGAAAGAGGGAACTATGAACAAATCCCTCTGTACAATCTAGCCTGTGAATAGAATTCTTAACTGGCCACATGAGTTTCCCAGAGGTGATGCACTGTGGAAGGCCAGACTTTCTAACAGTAAGAAGAGGGGTGCACAGGATGAGTGGTCATAGCCATGTAAATCTGATGAAGGCATTACATATATGTATTTTTTTAAAAATCCAAAAAGAAAGTTCAAAAGAGTGGAGAAGAAGTTTCAACCCAAAGCCAGAGTGCAGGCAGTCTGTACAGAGAACCATTGCATCCAGCTAGAACTGGCTCCCCTGTTACCCTCATATCCTCCCTTGAGGTTTAAGCTGCTTAATCACACTAAAAGGCCAGACCTTTGCATTTCTGGGAGATAAAAAGAGGGAAAAGGGACTATTGTCATCAAAGGCACCCTGTAAATCATTTCCCTTTTCACAAATCAATACAACAGAAAGCAGGTCACTAGGTTGTATCTCCTCTAGATGGTTATGAAATTCATCTCCATCCTTACTCTTTCATGAATAGATATTTAGTATATTCTGACTGGAAGTGAGCTCATAAAAGAAGGGAAGAAGAGGGAAAATATAACCACACAAGGCACTAATAAAGAAAAAGCTCTGGGAATGTAAATGGATGGCTTCCCCTACCCAAAATATCTGATAACAGCTGCAAAGCACTTCATTTTTACCAACAATTGTAACCTTGCTTTAAAACATAAATTGCTTTAATAATTCTGCAGTTTCTTTCCTGGGTTAAAGTCTTACTTGGAAATATTGAAATGCACAGTGTCCTACTTTCCTCTAATGGGTCTTTGATTTGCAAGGAACTGTAAAGCATTCTTATTCACCGAGGCATTCTACTCAGGTTTGGTTTGACCCTATCTTTTCCACTACTTCCATCTCTGTGTCTCCGTCAGGAATCTTCCTCCAGCAACAAAGCATCTCAGGAGAGAAACATCTACTCTTTTCTCTACCCACTCTTTCCAGTTCTGCAAGAGAAGACAATAAATACTATCTGATTGCAGGCAAAGGGCCAGGTTTACAGTGAGTACAGTCACTGAATGTTAAAAGATTACACACGTGGAACTTTCTCTGTGGTGGTGTCCTCTCGAAAAAAAAAAGGAGCTTTTTTTTTTTTTTTTTTTTTTTTTAATTTTTTTTTTGAGACAGAGTCTCACTCTGTCACCCAGGCTGGAGTGCAGCAGCATGATCATGGCTCACTGCAGCCTTGACCTCCTATGCTCAAGCAATCCTCCTGCCTCAGCCTCCTAAGTAGCTGGGACTACAGGCACACACCACCACGTCCAGCTAATTTTAAAATGTTTTTGTAGATATGGGGTCTCACTATGTTGTCCAGGCTGGTCTCAAACTCCTGCACTCAAGTGATCCTCCCACCTTGGCCTCCCAAAGTGTTGGGATTACAGGCATAAGCCACCACACCTGGTCTCTGCTTTTTTGATGCTGAAACAACAAACTGAGCATCCATGACTTTTCCCCATGTGGGAGAAAGGAGATCGCCTCTCCTCCCCTCCCTTGCCCTTCTCTCCCTTCCCCTTCCCTCCCTTCTCCTTTCCTTACTCCTTTTAGTTAGCCTCAGTGTTAAGAGGACATTTCTCTGAGATGGGATAAAGTTTAGCCATTTGGTTCTCATTTGTTCTCCCAAATGTACTTGGTTGCTCTCCTATCCTCGCACCCTGTGAAGTGTGATAAAATTGCAAGATTCGGGTTTGGGGACCTAGGGCAAAGAAAAATACCCCATAAATCTTCATTCTTGGTTGTGAGGTCTAGGCCAGCTTACCAGACAGCTCACATTTCCGTTTTAGGCACAACTTAAGTTTAGGCTTCCCATAAGTTTTGGTATGTTTTGCTTTCATTTTCATTTATTTTAAAGTATTTTGTAATTTCTTCTTCGACCTATTGTTTATTTAGGAATGTGTCGTTTAATTTCTGCACGTGTTAATTTATCACACATGTCTTACTGATTCTGATTTTAGGTCACTGTGGTCAGAAGTCATGCTTTATATAATTTCAAATCGTTTAAATGTATTAAGGCATGTTCTATAATCTAGAATAAGTATATCCTAGACAACAGTCCATATTCATTTGAGAAGAGTATTGACTGTGCTGTTGTTGGTTGGAGCATTTTGTAGACACTTGTTAAATCTTGCTAGTCTACAGTGTTGTTACAAGCCCAGCAATACATTGTTATAATTATTACTTAATATGATTTTATGTGTTTTAAAGATGAGGAGAAAATAAAGCAAGTATATATGTATACAGCTTGTATAAAGGTTATACTAACCTTTTATTTTAATTGTATTTTTTATTTTAGATTCATGGGATACATGCACAGGTTTGTTACGTGGATATATTGTGTGATGCTGAGGTTTGAGCTTCAAATGATTCCATCACCCAAGGAGTGAACATAGTACCTGATAGGTAGTTTTTCAACCCTTTTTAGCCCCCCTCCTTCCCTCCCTCCACCCTTTTGGAGTCCCTGTGTCTATTATTTCCATATTTGTGTCTAGTGGTTAGCTCCTACTTATAAATGAGAACATGCAGCATTTGGTTTTCTGTTTCTGTATTAATTCACTTAGGATAATGGGCTCCAGCAGCACCCAAGTTGCTGCAAAGGACATGATTTCATTCTTTTTTCATAGCTGTACCAACTTTCTTATTTATAATTTCTGGTTCTCTTTGTTTGTTCCTGTGCAATCAAGTTACCATCTCATGTCATTTCTTACTCTAATGTAGCTTTGCTCCCACCCACCTCATTATGCTGTCATTGCCAAATATTTTTTATACAGCTGCTTTTAAAATTTAAAAGAAAAAATGAGAAAGAAGATGCATATATAGTGTCTTTTAAAATTATGTCATTACATTTACTAGTCCTTTTTGTTCTTCCATGTGGGTTTGAATTACTGACTGGGGTCACTTGAATTCCACCTGAAGAACCTGTTTCTTGCAAAGTCAGTAATCTAGCAATAAATTATCTCAGATTTTGTTTATCTTGGAATGCCTTTCTTTCACCTGTGGTTTTGAAAGATGGTTTTTCTGGTATAAAACTAGTAGACAGGCTGGGAATGGTGGCTCACACCTGTAATCCCAGCACTTTGGGAGGCCAAGGTGGGTGGATCACCTGAGGTCAGGAGTTTGAGACCAGCCTGGGCAACATGGTGAAACCCTGTCTCTACTAAAAATACAAAAATTAGCTGGGTGTGGTGGTACAAGCCTGTAGTCCCAGCTACTTGGGAGACTGAGGCAGGAGAATCACTTGAACTCAGGAGGTGAAGGTTGCAGTGAGCTAAGATCATGTCACTGCACTCTAGCCTGGGCAACAAAGCGAGACTCTATCTCCAAAATAAATAAATAAATAAATAAGCAAACAAATAAATAAATAGGTTGGGCACTGTGGCTCACACCTGTAATCCCAGCACTTTGGGAGGCCGAGGTGGGTGGATCACCTGAGGTCAGGAGTTCAAGACCAGCCTGGCCAACACGGTGAAACCCCGTCTCTACTAAAAATACAAAAATTAGCTGGGTGTGGTGGTGCACACCTGTAAAATCCCAGATGCTCAGGAGACTGAGGCAGGAGAATTACTTGAACCTGGGAGGCAGAGGTTGCAGTGAGCTGAGATCACGTCACTGCACTCCAGCCTAGGCAACAGAGCGAGACTCCATTAAATAAATAGACAGACAGACAAACAGATAGATAGACAACAACTAGTTACCAGGCTTTAAAAATTTTCCTTTCAGCATTTTGAATATTCCATCCCACTGCCTTCTGGCATCCATTATTCCTGGGGAAAAGTCAGATGTTAATCTTATTTGAATTTCCTTACACATTATGAGTTTTTTTGTGTTTGTTTTTGTGTTTTTTTCCTTGCTGCTTTTAAGATTTTCTCTTTATCTGTCTCTTTCAACATTTTTACTCTGATGTGTCTGGGTATGGTTCTCTGTGTTTATTGTACTTGGAGTTGGTCGAACTTCTTGGATGTGAAGATAATGGATTTCATCAAATTTTAGAAGCTGTTTGGGCACAGTGTTTTGCACCTATAATCCCAGCACTTTGGGAGGCTGAGGCAGGAGGGTTGCTTGAGGACAGGAATTTGAGACCACTTGGGAAACATAGTGAGACCCTGTCTCTAAAATAATTTTTTTTAAAAATTGTCCTGGGAAACATAGACCCTGTCTCTACAAAAAAAAAAAAAAAAAAAAAAAAAAATTTAATTAGCCAGGTATGATGGCACATGCCTGTGCTCCCAGCTGCTCTGGAGGCTGAGGAAGGAGGATCTCTTGAGCCCACGAAGTTAAGGCTGCAGTGAGCTGTGATTGTGCCACTGCACTCCAGCCTGGGCAACAGAGTGAGAACTTCTTTCTAAAAAAAAAAAAAAAATTCAGCCATTGTTTCTTCAAAAATTTTTTCTGCTCCTCTTTCTCCTCCTCTTCTTCTGGTAACCCCATTATGCAGATGTTGATGTGTTTAATGGTATTTCACATTCCTCTGAGGCACTGTTCATATTTCTTCGTTCTTTTTTCTCTTTTCTTGAGATTAAATAATCTCTATCTTCAAATTTGCTGATTCTTTTGTATGCCAGTTCAAATCTACTGTTGGGCCCCCCTAATTAATTTTTCTTTTTAGTTTTGCACTTTTTAATTCCAGAATTTCCATTAGGTTCTTTTTAAAAATATATATGTATTTGTTTATTGATTATCTCTATCTAATGAGGCATTGTCATCATCCCTTCCTTTACTTCTTTAAGCATGGTTTCCTTTAATTCTTTGAACATATAATAACTGCTTTAAATTCATTGTCTGCTAAGTCTGATATATGAGCCTTCAAGTAGTCTGTTGATTACTTTTCCCCCTCCTGTATGAATCACATCACATTTCCTGTTTCTGTGAATGTCTCATATTTTTGTCATTGTTGAAAACTGGATACTTTATATAATATAGCAACTCTGAATACTGATACTTCCAACCCAGGACTTATTGTTGTTGTTTATTTCTTTAGTGACTTGGCTCATTTATTTTAGTGAAGTCTATTTTCCTGCAGTGTGAAATCTCCAATGTCACTCCTCAAAAGGTACAGGGTTGGTCATATGCATAGCCCCCTTGGGATGGCAATCATTTTAGCAAAGCTCTCTTTGATTGTCTCTTTCCCTGCTCTCTCTCTCTGTTAAGTTCTCTGCCTATGTTGGCATAAGCCCTAGGTGTTAGGTTCCTCTAGTTGCTGGTCATTCTATTGTTTTCAACAATGCCCTAGGGTATAAATTGTTCCACATTATGTTCCAATTAAATTTAAGCATCTTTGCTGGGGTAGTTTTTGAGGTCAGTCCTTGAGGTTTGTTCTGACCTCAGGATGGCTCTTCTTAGCTGTCTCTTTCTCTGGTTCTCCCTGGTAAACCAGCCTACAGTTTAGCTTGTTGCACACATTGAGCTACCAGCTTCTTCTTACTTGCTTTTCATTAAATTCTCCATTGTTTACAAGAACTCTCTGTAGCTTGAACTTCTTCATGCTTTGTTCTAAATAAAGCCAGTCCCTTTTGGAAGAGCTTCAGGCCTCTCTGTTCTCATCACCTGCCTCTTCTCTTGGACAGAATCTCTGAGACTCTGCTTTGGAACTGTGGCAGGGACAGTGACCCACTTCTCTTGGAGTGATAATTCTGTTTCATAAGCAGGGTACTGGGTGGGGGCAGTGGTCTCTGGTCTTCTGGACTTGTATCTCCCTTTGTGGAACCTCTGCCCTGAAAAAAAGCTGGAATGAGGACAATTGGAGCCCCAGTTTTATCAACCTACTGTATCTGGGGGAGAGCTTCTGCCCTATAGGTAGGGGCTCGTTGGAGGAATGGAATCACCCACCTCTTGGCTGCACTTGCCTGGAACTTAACATCTGCAGCATGGAGCTGGGAGGATGAGAAATGCTGGTGGCCTGTCCCTCCCCAGGGAGATAATATAGTCCTTGACTGGTATCTGGGAGGAGAGGGAGCTCTGTTCTTCCAACACCCCCTCAGACTGGAGCTTCCATCACGCTGACCTAGTCGGGGTTGAGCAGGGAGGGAAGGAACAGTTTTTGGTTCAGAGGCCACGGAGTCCTAACTGTTCTTACCAGGATTTAGTAGATTTTCCTGAACAAATATTTCTTCATTTGTTGTATGCCCTTAGGACAATTTCCAGAGACATCAAATGGTTGTCTTAAAAATAATTTTCACCAGTTATGGTTGTTTCATTGGGACTGGGTCTGTAGAGTTCCTCATACTACCATCCTGGAAATCATCTCCTAATAGGATCTTGATAACACTAAACTTTTTCTCGACTGCTAACATTTGTCTGAGCTCCTATCCAAGGTTTGGATTCTGATGAAAAATCAGTGTAATATGAACACTAAATTAAAGATGAATTTGGAGATAAAGGTGTTAATAGATTACCCTCTGTCCAAATAAAATCTTTGTAAGAGGTTCTAAGAACCATCCCCCTTGTGCATGCTAAGAACAGAGCACCACAGACACTAATCAAAATAAAACACTTGACCAGGAATTGGGAGACAAAACTTGATACTTAGCTCTTTCTCTGGTTTTCTTGGTGACGCTAACTAAAACAGTCAACCTTTTCTGAGCCCCAGTTCCCAGGAACAGTATATTGTGTTAAAATTTCATCTTGCCTGGGTTCGGTGGCTATAATCCCAGTACTTTGGGAGGCCAGGTGGATGGATCACGAGATCAGGAGATCGAGACCATCCTGGCTAACATGGTGGAACCCTGTCTCTACTAAAAATACAAAAAATTAGCCAGGTGTGGTGGCAGGTGCCTCTAACCCTAGCTACTCGGGAGGCTGAGGCAGAAGAATCACTTGAACCCAGGAAGCAGAGGTTGCAGTCAGCCAAGATTGTGCCATTGCACTCCAGCCTGGGTGACGGAGCAAGACTCTGTCTCAAAAAAAAAAAAAAAAAAAAAAAAAATGGAAAAGAAAAAGTCGTTTCACTATGATCCCCAAAACAAGGCATGTGGTTTACATTGTGTTTATAGTGGAGCCATTTTCATTAAATCAAGTCCATTGTTTTTCCCCCTGCTGTTCTTCGTGGTGGACACCATGCATCTGTGAGGTATCTTTCTGGGCTTGGGGGCTATTGCTGCTTTGAGTTTGTGAACTCCAGACTGAGCCTTGGCCTATATATAATTTGTGAAAGAAAGGGGAATAGGACATTTGGGATTTCAGGTTCTGATCTTCTGGTCATGGTCTACCATTTTAAACCAGAATTATGACTCATCTTCCTCAGGCACTGTTGTTTTTGGTTGCCTAAAATGAAGTTGGGGCTGGGAGTGGTGACTCATGCCTGTAGTCCCAGCACTTTGAGAGGCTGAGATGGGTGGATTGCTTGAGCCCAGGAGTTCAAGACCAACGTGGGCAACATGGCAAAACATCTCTACAAACTTCTCTACAAAAAATACAAAAATTTCTTGGGCATGGTGGCACGTGCTTGTAGTCCCAGCTACTTGGGAGGCTAAGGTGGGAAGATGGCTTGAGCCCAGGAGGACAAGGCTGCAGTGAGCCTTGTTCACACCATTGTACTCCAATCTGGGCAAGAGAGCAAGACCTTGTCTCAAAAAAAAAAAAGTTGCTTCCTAGACAATTCACTTTATAATTATGCCCAACTAACTGGAGCAAAGTTTGCCTCCAGCACGATCTTTATGAGGGCCTATGGCCCTGACTTCATTTTTACTGACCTTAATAAGCACTGCCATCAGCCATTTGAATACCTTGGAGATAGAGGTCAACAAGTCCCAACAGTCATTACAATGGTTAAAGTCAGTCACTTCCCACAGACTAGGTCTAATAAGCTCATGTATAAGACGAGGACTTTGGCCAAAAACCCCTAGGTGTGAATTGAGACCAACTGACCAAAGCCAACCCAGTTTTCTTATGTGCAGCAACCAAAACATCACCCTGTCCGGCACACAGTGCTGCTGCAGCACAATAAGGTTGTTTAATATCTTCGGTGCTCAAAGGGGATTTATTGCTTAATGATTATAGAGTTTTTGTTTTGGAAGATGGTAAAGTTTTGGAAATAGATAATGGTGATGGTGGTTACACAAGATTGTGAATACTTGATGCCACTGAATTATACACTTTAAGAGGGTCAAAACAGTACACACACACACACACACACACACACACACACACACACACATATTTGGGGCCCCAATGAGGCTTGCTCTCTGTCCAGAACAGTCTTCAAATTGCTTAATAACAACATCTGATCTGAGGTTTCACCAGCATCTGAATTTTCTGAAGAGCTCTGCAGGTTTTCAGTGTATTACTGCTATTAGCATGGCAAACGTAAAAAAAAAAAAAATAGCTTCTCATATCTATACCTGTTTCTCCAGAAACCTGTTTCTTTACTCACACTTGGGAGTGATATGCAACAACTTGGAGTCCAGGGATATAGAAGGACTTACAATGGTGTATGTACATTTGGAGTTAGCCTGAGTCGACATCTACTTCCCTGTGCCCTCGTTAAGTGGTACCTAAAATAACTAGCAGGATCATTAAGTGGCTTACCCCAATCCTTCTCAATTGTTAGACTTAATCTAGAATTATGACGATATAACCCCCAATTAACTGCAAATCGTTTTGAATATCCTTTTCTGATTGACTATGTCTTTTTCCTGTTTATCTGTTAGCCCGCCACAGCCTTGTGACCCAAGGCTCTGGAATGGATCAGCTCTCCTACTCACTCCCTCTGCGTACACCACATCTCCATGGAAACAGCTTGTCAGGTCCTGCTTGGCTGCAGGTACTAGAGACCTCTCATCTGCAGCCTCGGTCCTGCAAGATTCAGTCTTAACAAGCCAGCCCGTGTGTTAGGAGCCTCTTCCTCTCCAGCTAGTGGGATCTGGGATTGTCACCAAGCCTCCCTTGGGGGACACCTGGGGAGTCCTCAGCTCCACGGAGTTGCCTTGACCTGCCTCCACTAATATTCAGGCTGATGGAAGGGTCTCTTCCCTGGGTTCCTACTTCAGCCTGCACTCACCGTCTCCTTCCAGCAAGCCTTCTCCTCCCATCATCTCCCCCACCCACCAAAGCTGAAGCCCCTCTGAGCTCTTCAGGCCCCACCTGTGGCTGACCGCCACACTCAGTTGGGGCAGCTCCTTTATATCACTCACAGTCTTCTTTTTCTGCTTCCCTGTGGTCTCTGCTACAGGCTGGACCCACATTATTTCCTTCTTCAATTAGTGCATGATTCTACAAAGTGGTCCTCGTAGTTCACGCTTGCTTTCTTTGCACCCAATCTTCGCATTAAACCACTGAGAAAACGTCCTCAAAAGGCAGACCTGCCCCTGTCCTTCCCCGACAGAAAGTCAGTTAGTGGTTCCTGACCCCTCCAGATAGAATTCTGACCTGCCAGCATGACAGGTAAGCGGACACTTACAATCTGAGCCATGCTCCCCTCTCCAGCAGCATCTCCTGCCCCTTCCCCTGCATATTGTGACCTCAGCCACAACAACCCCCTTTGCATCCCCAAGGAGCTACGTGTTCTCTCTAGTCTCTGTGGCTGGGCACTGCTGCCACTCTACCTGGAGGGCCTTTTCTCCTCCCTTTCTGTATAAACCTTCCATGCATTCTCGGGGGAGTGCTCCTGACTCTCCAATTTGGGGTAAGTGCTCGTCTGAATTCTCCTAATGCTTCCGGTGCATGTCCCCTTTCTGCTTCTCTGCTAAACTGTCAATTCCTTGAGAACGAGGAATATACCAGCCTCCAACTCAGTGCCTAGCAAGGTCTAATGTCTGTTGTATAAGCCAAAGAATGAAGAATGAGCCTCTGGAATAAACATGTCTCCACACAGTGATTATAAGTACATCCTTTACCAGAGACTTCTTTTGTTGGGTGCCAATCATCCTCCAGATTGCACCAGCTGTGAGTGTGACACTGCCAAGGCATTGCAACTTAGACTGCTGGCCTCCATCCTGGGGGGCACTTCTACAAATGGGTCAGTTGCCCCAGCTCAGCTCTGGCTATCCCTGGCTGCCTCAATTTTGTTAGTCACCGGGGAGATCCTTAATGACCTCATGTCTGAACCCATGTGGCCTCTATCAGCAGCTGGAGAGCCATTCCTAAGAGCTGAGATAGTGAGTCAGCCCTCATCTCACTGCCCAGGGAAGATTCCTTTCTCACTGGTTGCATAACTTCACTCGGGCTATGTTTTCCTTAGTGGAGTCCAAGATTTGGAATCATTGTAAGAGGAGAAAAAGGCAGGTAATCTCAGGAATGGATAAGACCAGTTATGTTTCTCCAGGAGAGGGTTTATTGGGGTGGGAGAAGGTGAGGAAAGTGGTAAGTGACCAGTGTTCGTAGATAAGTAAGTCAATCAAAGGAAGACTTGAATGTATATGGATTCTTGTTCCCAGAGAATGTAATAAATTATCTGGGAAAGAAGCCAGGACAAGAGAGACCTCTCAGCAGAGGCAGGTACCCACCCACGTGGGTACATAGTGTGGTATTAAACAGCCTTCAGCCTTCATCCCTCTTCCATACACTTTTTCTGAAATCACCAACACAACTCTTCTCCAGAAATGAGAAACCAACCAACTTTTCACTGTGAACCTGGATGAGATGAGAAAAAAAAAAAAATGGATTTTGGAAAAAAAATGGAGAGAAAAAAATGGATTTTGCTTCAGATTGAGTTTACACAGACAGGGAGGAAAGAGGACTCTAGGTAGAGGACGGAGCAACACAAAGGCACAATCTCACTTCCACCCCCTTTGCAGTAAGTAAGCAAAAGATCCATTAAATGAGAAAATGTATGTGAAAGCACTTAGCACAGTGCGTGGCAAATGGATGAGAGTCAATAATATTGACTTTTTTGTTGTTGCATCTATGCTCAGTATAAGAACCCATGAGGCAGATTCGTTTGTGGAAAGAACAACCTGGGTGCCAGCAGAGATAGAGGGTAACCATCTCTACCTGGCTAAGAGTTACATTGTTGCCAATAGAGACTCTTTCCTTTGACTCTATTAAAAACAAACACCAATAAGAGGCAAAACACTTATTTGCAAATGCAACAACACATTTGCTGAAGACAAAAATGTCTTCAACATTTCTATTTTACTATTAGTAGCTGATTATATTCTTTTTTTTTCCCCTCACATCTGTAATCCCAGCACTTTGGGAGGCCGAGGCAGGCAGATCACTTGAGCCCAGGAGTCTGAGACTAGCCTGGACAAAATAGGGAAGCTTCATCTCTACAAAATAAAACAAAAATAAATAAATAAATAAAAGTAATTAGCTGAGTGTGGTGGCACATGCCAGTAGTCTCAGCTTCTTGGGAAGCTGAGCTGGGAGGATTGCTTGAACCCGAGAGTTCAAGGCTGCAGTGAGCCATGATAGTGCCACTGCACTCCAGCCTGGGTGACAGAGTGAGACCCTGTCTCAAACACACACACACAAACAAAACAAAACAAAAAAGGCAGTAGCGGAGAGAAGTTAAAGGCATTAAACATCATAAATGGGGGAAATGTACAAATCCATTTCTTAAAGCTAAGACAAAAACCTGTCAGTTCAAATGGGAATACTACTAGTCTAATAACTTCTACTATAGAAATAAATAATTTTAACAGCTGTAAGGTTCTAACAGAGATGAGACAGCAAATGTGGAAACCAAGGAACAACCTAGTCATTTGCCTTGTACTGGGGCAGTTTTGATTGGACATTTAGGAGTGGTGGAAGATGGTATCTGTCGACAACCTAGAAGATATGATTGTATTTTAGGAGGCAAAGGGAAACAGAATCACAAGCACCTTCACACATATAAAGCTCTCAGTAAGCTGGGCGCAGTGGCCCACGCCTGTAATCCCAGCACTTTGGAAGGCCGAGGTGGGCAGATCACGAGGTCAGGAGTTCGAGATCAACCTGACCAACATGGTGAAACCCCATCTCTACTAAAAATACAAAAATTAGCCAGGCGTGGTGGTGCACACACCTACAATCCTAGCTACTCAAGAGCCTGAGGCAGGAGAATCACTTCAACCTGGAAAGCGGAGGTTGTAGTGAGTTGAGATGGCACCATTGTACTCCAGCCAGGGCGACAGAGCAAGACTCCATCTCAAAAAAAAAAAAAAAAAAAAGAAAGAAAAAAAGAAAAAGAAAAGCTCTCAGTAGGCAGCTTCCAACTCTGCTTCATGTGTCTTAACACAATGAGAAGTTACAACTCAGAGTACTTGGAAGTGCTCAATAGTGTTTGTTTAATCAAAACAAACTAAAAACAGAACGAAACAAAACTTGGAGTTGTCAACACCAGTTTGCCGTGTCCCACACTAGGTTTAAAAAAGTGATCAGATTAATACAGGCTCTGAAAACAAGCTAACTATGCCCTACATCTGTACAGCACTACCACACACACACTTTCTTTCCACTCTCAACAGTGCCCTGAGATAAGTCATCTTTACCCTCTCCATCTGCAGGTACAGAAAGAAACCACATCACAAGAAGCAAAGCGACTTGCTCAGATTAGCAAGATAGCCCTAGACTCTAAGATCCAAATTTAATAGATAAAGTTAAAAGTCTAAAAACAGTCAAGCACAGTGGCTCACACCTGTAATCCCAGCACTTTGGGAGGCTGAGGCATGTAGATCACTTGAGGCCAGGAGTCCAGCCTGGGCAACATGGCAAAATCCCGTCTCTACAAAAAATTAGTCCAAAAAAAAAAAAAAAAAAAAAAAAAAAAAGACTAAAATCACTTTATTGGAGGAAAGGGGATTTTGCTTAATATTGTAATAAAGAGCTGTTACAGCTCAATAATTAAAAGGCCAAGACTCCAATAGAAAAATCAGCAAAGGACATGAACAAACAAGTCATAAAAGGAGATCTCTGTAGCAATCAAAGGAATACTTTATTGTTAAACAGAATCTGCCTAAAATGTGGGTTTAGAGCTCTCTTGTAAGATGGCCCAGACTAGACTTCATAGTCCAGGGTGAAGTTTTATGGGCCCTTTTTCTTGTCTTAATCCCAAACCCGAATCTTCTCATTTTAACACCCCTGGCTGGGGGTGAAGACACAAGAAAGTCAAGCGCACTTGGAAGAATTGGTCGGCATTCCCCGGGCCTTGCAAGCAAACATCAGCAGCTGACGAGGCAGGGTGTAGAGGGCAGCCCCATGGAGCTTATGGCCCCGGATGTTCTCCGGTGACAAGTCAAGCCTCATCTAGCTTTATGCAGAGTGCCTACAGGGTTGCTACTCAAAGCGTGGTCTGTGGGCTGGTGACATGGACATCCCCAAGGAGATTATAGAAATGCAGAATCTTGGGCCCCCTTCCCAGGCTTCCAGAACCAGATCTGCATCTCAGGGGCTTCAGAAGTGCGGTCCTAGGGCACCTGGCTTGGGCTTTGACCATCACAGGTGCACAGCAATCATGCATCTGCCCATTGAACAAAAGGGTGGACAGGATGGTCTCTGGGGTCCCTTTCAAAAGAAATCATGAGACTTAATGAAAACAGTCATTCAGCTGAGTAAACTACAGTCATGCATTGTTTAATGACAGGGATGCATTCTGAGAAATGCATTGTTAGGAGACTTCATCCTTGTGCGAACATCACAGAGTGCACTTACACAAACCTAGATGGGAGAAGCCCACTGCACACCTAGACTACATGGCATAGCCTATTTCTCCTAGGCTACAAACCTGTATGGCATGTTCCTGTACTGAATACTGTAGGCAACTGTAACACAGTAGTATTTGTGTATCAAAGCACATCTAAACATAGAAAAGGTACTGTAAAACGACAGTACAGGGCCGGGCACAGTGGCTCACACCTGTAATCCCAGTACTTTGGGAGGCCGAGGTGGGGGGATCACCTGAGGGTGAATTCCTGAGGGCAGGAGTTCAAGACCAGCCTGGCTAATGTGGTGAAACCCCAACTCTATTAAAAATGCAAAAATTAGCTGGGCATGGTGGTGGGCACCTGCAATCCCAGCTACTCGGGAGGCTGAGGTAGGAGAATTGCTTGAACCTAGGTGACAGAGGTTGCAGTGAGCTGAGATCACGCCACTGCTCTCAGCGTGGGCAACAGAGTGAGACTCTGTCTCAAAAAAAAAAAAAGAAAGAAAAGACAGTATAATAATCTTATGGGATCACCACTGTACATGCAGTCTGTGGCTGACTGAAATGTCGTCATGCAGCACTTGACTGTATCACCATTTTACAAAAGCCTTTCAGTAAGATTAATGAATTAATAACAGTGCTTTGCTTCTGATATTTTTGACCGTGAATTTAGAGTTTCTTATTAGCATCATGTCACTGGACTTTTTTATATGCCCAGGAGGCACCAACAAGGCGTAAAGCCTTTTCTCATTCATCCCTTCTAGTCTACCTCTCACAAAACAGAAAGCATTGGGATGTAAAATCAAATGAGTAGAAACGAGAACAGAGCTACAAAGGCTGGAAGAAAGGGTGCCCCCCTGTAGGGATGTCGCCCTTTTCCCTGCCTTTCCACAGAGAGCAGAGCCCAGAAGCATTCACCTTGTACATTCGGGCATGTGTGCAGAGGAAGGGTGGGTGAAGAGGGAAAGAAAAGACTAGAAAGAGAAAAGAAGGGACCAAGAATCAAGGACCCCTGTGCTGCTATCCTATGAGCCAACACGGGCAGACATGCCAAATCTGGCTGCCAAAGTCCTTTTGAGGCAACTGCATGCGTCATCATCATCAACATCATCATCATCATCATCATCATCATCATTGTAACTCTACTTGCTGTCTGCCAACCTCTTTACTGAGCAGACCATCTTAGGAGCGACCCACCTTCTAGCCTCAAAGCTGTCCATAGACCTTAGGCTGCCAGGAAACCAGTTATAAGCAGGGAGACAAAAGGGATCCAGAGGATGGAGAGGCATTCTGAGTTCCGCTAATGAGTGAGGTGAGTCACGGGCTGACTCAGACGAACAAGAAGCCTGTGAGAGGGGAGGTGGTGGGGGGCAGACTTCAGAGGAGCCCTGCTGAAATGTTCAAATGGGAGCTAGGAGGCCAGGGACATAGTGTTATTTAGAGAACTGCCTGCAGCTCTGGCGTTGGAGGGAGGAGCGGGTCATGAAAACAGAGAAAGAAAATTGCATTTGAAGCCAGAAGCTGAGTTGTGAATCTGTAGCCTTCTCTACTCTGAGAAATGTGCAGCATTCTCTAGTGACACCCACCTGTTCTTTGGCAAATCCCCAAAAACTAACTCAATAGGCATTAACGGTCATCAGGTTCCTGGCGAGTAGAGGGAACTTGGGTACCACTCGATTTTTTAAATCTCAATTAGAGGAATGAGCCTCTTTTGACTTTCTTTAGTATTTTACATTTGGAGAATCTTGTGATCCAACCATATTTTTTGTTTGTTTGTTTTTTTGAGACAGAGTTTTGCTCTGTTGCCCAGGCTGGAGTGCAGTGGCACAATCTCAGCTCACTTCAACCTCCGCCTCCCAGGTTCAAGCGATTCTCCTGCCTCAGCCTCCTGAGTAGCTGGGACTACAGGAGTGTGCCACCACGCCTAGCTAATTTTTTATATTTTTAGTAGAGACAGGGTTTCACCATGTTGGCCAGGCTGGTCTTGAACTCCTGACTTCAGGTGATCCGTCCACCTCGGCCTCCCAAAGTGCTGGGATTACAGGCATGAGCTACATCACAGGGCCTGACATACTTTTAAAACAAATTAAATATATGACTAAGGTGTCTTCTTTCCTGCTAACGGCTACTCGAGGTTTTGAGTTTGCAGAGTCCAGGCTCACACACTTTTACAAAGGTCGGTAACGGCATTGTTCTATATGGACTGTGGAAATGACACGACTGTCCCCCAACGTACTGTATCTAGGTCCCCTAAAAAGCAGGTGTTTGTGAGACGGCTAGACAAAGGTATAGACTATTTGAGTGGCACAATTTTTCTTCGTGTGCTAAATAACCGACACAGAAATCAAACCCCTGGGTTCTGCCAATTCAGACAACGTAAACCGATTGAACTACCTAAAAATAATTTTGGTTGATTACGTATTTATATGTCATTTGATGACTATTGTCTAAAATGTACTTCACTAGGATGGTACCATGGCTGTGCAAAAGTTTGGCCATCTGTGAACTTTCCTTTTTTTTTTTCTTTTTAATTTTTAATGACCAAAACGAAGCATCTAAAACCGCAGCTTCTGGAAGAACCACTTGTTCTTGCCTGTCTTGTATCTCTCTTCAAACTTGACCTTGGCCTCTTGTTGGGTCTTGTGTTTAAGAGCAGGGTCTCTGAAGACATCTTTATCGATGACAGTTTTGTCCAAGGGGATATCCACAGAGTACCTTGTGGGCATTAGGTGACTGTGGTTATAAACTTTCACAAAAGACTTGATCTTTGACTTCTTGGCGATTTTCTTGCCCATGGCAGCTGTCAGGTTATGGGGATAGCAGTCGATTCCAGCCACCAAAGCATGGCTATAGGGGCGATTTGAGGTACCATCATCAATGTTCTTCACGATGATGGCTTTGCATCCAGAATAGCATCCAGCCAGGACAAGCACCACCTTCCCAGGTTTCATGAACTTGCCCATTTCAGCAGCAACCACTCAGGCCTATAGCAAAAAGGAACTTTCCTTTTTCTTTTTAAGAGACAGGGTCTCGCTCTGTCACCCAGCCTGGAGGGCAGTGGTGCAATCACAGTTCACTTTAGTCTCAAACTCCTGGGCTCAAGGGATCCTCACACCTCAGCCTCCTGAGTGGCTGGGACTACAGGCATGCACCACCATATCCAGCTAATTTTTAAATTTTTTTTGTAGAGATGGAGTCTTGCTATGTGCCCAAATTGGTCTCAAACTCCTGGCCTCAAGTGATCCTCCTGCTTTAGCCTCCCAAAGTACTGGGATTACAGGTGTGAGCCACCATACCTAGACAGCTGTGAACTTTCACAGAGATGGAAAATACTGTCTTCCAGAAGTAAAAGTGTTTCAACTTTGCCCGTCCTCAACAGATGACAATAGCAGTTGGCCGTGATGGTCTTAGACTTGGCCAGCTAGTTTTCCATTGCCAGCAGATTTGTTGTATTTAATCTTAGGTGTTTTGCAACATTATTAACCTCAGTGTCTGATGATTGCAAAGACAATTCAGAATGCTCAATGTGCTATTGAGCATAATCCTATGTTCAGGATTATGATTAAAATAAAACAGATTAACAGATTGAATGTGGTGAGAAAAATCATGTGTTGCAAGTGGGTAAGAGATGGATCCTTAGTCAACAGGGTGATTCAGAAAGACAAAAAGGTTCAAAATGTGAAAAATGCTGGTGGGGTCTATGCAATGAACAGCAATTAGCAGAAAATAAGGGAAAGTAATCAAAGAAATGGAAACAATGTTGAGCATGTGATTAGAGAACTAGCATCAACTTTGACTGCCTGTGATCCAAATATTAATTCAGATGGAAGCTAAAATTGTGTTCAAATACCTAAAAGCTAGGCGTGCTGACAGTGCTAAGGAGTTTTTTGTTTTGTTTTGTTTTGCTTTGTTTTATTTAGACAAGATCTCACCCAGGCTGGAGTGCAGTGGTGCCATCAGCTTCCTTAGCAGCTGGGACCATATGTGCAGGCCACCACACCTGGCTACTTTTAAACAATTTTTTGTAGCAGTGAGTTCACACTATGTTGCCTAGGATGGTCTTGAACTCCTGGGCTCAAATAATTCTCCCACCTTGGCCTCCCAAAGTGCTGGAATTACAGGCATGAGCCACCGCCCCTGGGCTGCTAAGGTGTTCTTTTTATTTATTTATTTTTTTTACTTGAGACAGAGTCTCGTTCTGTCATCCAGGCTGGAGTGCAGTGGTGCGATCTTGGCTCACTGCAATCTCTGCCTCCCAGGTTCAAGCAATTCTCATGCCTCAGCCTCCCAAGTAGCTGGTACTATAGGTGTGTGCCACCACGCCTAGCTAACTTTTGTATTTTTAGTAGAGACAGGGTTTCACCATGTTGGCCAGGCTGGTCTCAAACTCTTGGCCTCAAGTGGCCTCCTTTGCCTCCCAAAGTGCTGGGATCACAGCCTAGCCTGCTAAGGAGTACTTTAGGACACTTGCTCACCAAGGGCTTCCCTGACTGATTTTCAGTATGTATGAAAGGATCTATTACGAATAAAGTGGTCCATGGAATGAATATCAGCAAGAAGAGGGCTCTGCCTAGTTTTAAATCTTGGAAGGACCAAGGTGTTTTTCTAAGCTTAAATCACTCTTAGCCAGTTTGTCTTAACAAGAGTCTTTCAGGACTCACCGGTTTGTAAGGTGTATACACATTTCTGTGTCTATTTTTGAATCACTCTTTTTTCTTAACACTAGATATTTAGATTTTACTTTAGCTTTTAGCTTGTTCTTTAATGACAGCTTGGTATCCCATTTGCCTACTGTGTCATTTAATCCACCTTTTGCCGGACTCATAAAAATTCTGATATTAATATTATTTGCCATAAATGGTTATGTTTATCTGAATATTTTATTAGGACAAATTAGTAGAGTGAAGTTACAGGTTATAGCGTATGAATGAGTTTAATGTTTTAATATGGTTTCCAAATTTACCTCTGGAAAGGTTTTGCCAACTAATATCTCCATCAGAAAAATACCACTGTTCCTATTTCCATGTACTTTTGTCTATATTAGATATTATTTTTCATTTATCTCTCTTCATTTTGAGGAGAAAAAAATTTTTAAATGTTTACATGATAGTTATTGAGATCTCTATGATTTTTCATTTATATCCTTTGCCAATATTTATATTTGAGTATTTGCCTTTTAATTATTGATTTGTTAGACATGATTACTAGTAGACTTAGATCTAGAGCAGCTTCACAATCT
Organism: Chlorocebus sabaeus; assembly: GCF_047675955.1. Lineage (NCBI taxonomy): Eukaryota > Metazoa > Chordata > Mammalia > Primates > Cercopithecidae > Chlorocebus > Chlorocebus sabaeus. Next base: position 104,227,943 of record NC_132924.1, on the reverse strand, counting down.
GCTTCTCATACATTAAGGAGAGTCATCCTCTCCCTAATTTTTTGGTAGCCTTTTAACTTTATAGTATTCTGAAGTGGCAGGTCCCTGCGGGGGAGGGGGGGGGGAGCTTTACTTATAGTAGTCATCATTAGTTTTGTTTGTTTGTTTGTTTGTGACAGGATCTTGCTCTGTCACCCAGGCCGGAGTACAGTGGCATGATCATGGCTCACTGCAGTCTTGACTTCCTAGGCTCAAGCGATCTTCCCTCCCCAGCCTCCCAAGTAGCTGGGACTACAAGCACGCACCATCATGTCCTGCTAATTTTTAAAATTTTTATAGAGATGGGTCTCATTCTGTTGCCCAGGCTGGTCTTGAACTCCTGGTCTTGAGTGTTCATCCTGCCTCAGCCTCTCAAGGTGATGGGATTATAGGTGTGAGCCACCAAGCCTGGCCTTACCTTGCTTTTTAAAAGTTAACAATATGTTATTAATAGGACACCTTCAACAGAAAGGCTTTCTTTTTCTTTTAAGAGACAGGGTCTCACTACGTTAGCCAGGCTGGTCTCAAACTCCTGGCTTTAAGTGATCCTCCCATCTCAGCCTCCCAAAGTGCTGGAATTACAGGGATGAGCCACCATGTCCAACCTGGGAAGAAATTTAATGTAAACATGGGTTGGGATGACTCTGGCATCAAACAAGACAACTTCAAAATTCCTTTCTCACCATAAAAAAAATGAGGGCTGGGTGTGGTAGCTCATACATGTAATCCTAGCAATTTAGGAGACTGAGGTGGGAAGACAGCTTAAGGTCAGGAGTTTGAGATCAGTCTGGGCAACATAGCAAGACCCTGTCTCTACCAAAAATTTAAAAATCAGCTAGGTGTGCCATGTACCTATAGCCCTAGCTACCTGGGAGGCTGAGATGGAAGGGTCACTTGAGCCCAGGAGTTTGAGTCTGCAGTGAGATATGAGCTATGTTCACATCAGTACACTCCAGCCTGGGTGACAGAGTGAGACCCTGTCTGAAAAAAAAAAAAAAAAGAAAAAGATCAGCATATGAGGTAACACATAATACATAAATTAGCTTGATTTAGCCATTCCACAATGTATGCATATATTAAAACATCATACTGTATACCATAAATATATATTATTTTTATTAGTCAATTATGAATATAAATAAATGAAATAAAAAGAAATTTTAAAAATAAATAAATGGAGCACACTGCCACTCTCCCCAGAACCCCTTAAAAATTCCTATCTTGGTTCTGCCACCATAATCATAGAATCTCAGAGTTGGAGGATGTGGTAGAAGATTTGCTAGTCATGTGACAAAACCTGGTTCTTCTTTTTGCTAGGAAAACAGCTCAACCAAATTTTAAGCCTCCCTGGTAGCTAGATGTGTCCATCTGACTAAATTCTAGTGGATAGAATGTGAGCGGAGTTTATGTGCACTACTTCTCTGTTTTAAGGTCCAGCCCATAAAAACCTCCCCACACAATCCTCCATATTCTCTCCCCGTCTGTTAGCAGGATGTCAATGCCTGTCAGTGCCACATGTTGAAGATGTGAAGGTGGGAGAATCACAAGATAGAAGTGGCCTAGTTCCTTGAATTACCACTTGGAAGAGAACCACCACTATCAGCCACTATTACCACATCCATGGTGAATGTCAGATGAGTGTGAAATAAATTTCCTTTCAGGCTTGAGCCATGAGACATTTTTTAGGTTTGATTATTACAGCAGCTAGTGTTCCCTTAATTAACACAGGCAGCAACCTCAGAGTCCCTGTAGTCCAGACTTCTTTCTGTCCAATGCCTGCTTCTCTTCCTTGGCATTCTACATTACTGGTCATCCTGTCTCTGCAAATAAGTGATCTCATGACCTCCAATTGACTTACGATCTCTTTGCAGGAAGTGGCTGTGTTAGTCAACATCGTGTCTTTAGTGTCTAGCAAGACTGGCATAATGCAACAGCTCAATAAATGTTTTGGGGTGAATGAAGACATGAACACGTCCTGAGGCAAAGAATTAATTCACTACCATATCAGTCAGTTTAATATACTTCAATCAGCTTAAATTATTAGAACATTACTTATACGGTGCTAATATCCGTCATCCTTTACTAGTACCAATTTAGGACTGCCCTTTGCAGGCACACAAGATAAGTCTGAGCCTTCTTCAAGATAGACCTTTAGTTTTTTTGCGACAGGGTTTCACTCTGTCGCCCAGGCTGGAGTGCAGTGGCATGATCTCAGCTCACTGCAACCTCCGCCTCCTAGGTTCAAGTGATTCTCATGCCTCAGCCTCCCAAATAGCTGGAATTATAGGCACCCGCCACCAGGCCCAGATAATTTGTGTACTTTTAGTAGAGACAGGGTTTTGCCATGTTGACCAGGCTGGTGTCGAACTCCTGACCTCAGGTGATCCACCTGCCTCAGCCTCCCAAAGTGCTGAAATTACAAGTATGAGCCACCATACCCAGCCACCCTTTAGTTATTTTTGATGATACTCCCTCCCATCCCTTCCGTGACAAATCCCCTGGTCTCCAGGCTAAATAGTCAATATTTGTCAATTATTTTTTTCTTGCTTGTAGTTACCAGAACTCTCATCTCCATCTTTACCTGCTTCTGGGCACACCCAGGTCTATCACTGCTTCCTACTCAATGGGTACTCAGGACAGAACGTCATATCATAAACGTGGCACACACTGACCAGTCCTTGATGAACCATTTGCCCCACTTAGTCAGGACTGCATACTTCGATTTATACAGTCTAATATTTTCATTGTCTCTGAGGTGACCATGTCACCTGTTGACTAATTTAGAGCTTGTGATCAAACTTCCTGTCTCTTCTATCTCCTTTCCTCTGGCTCTAACATTCATACTAATATCTACTATGTGACCTTAGACAAGTCATTCCACATTTCTGGGAATCATTTCCCATGTGAAAAATGAGGTAGTTGGACCAGGTGATTTTTCGGATTTTTTTTTTCTGCTTTCTAACATGCTTTAGGTCTAAAGCAGGAAGTTCTGGGAGACTTCACTTTGTACTTTGATGTAAAATCTCTCTCACTCATAGGAGTATGGGAATGTAAATCAACCTGGAAATGCTAAACTCATCAAACAACATGAAACCGTATAGGTAATTTTTCTCAGCTGTACTACACTTGTATCCACAGATATCTGGATACCGTGACTAGGCCAATGGATTATACCAAACTGTAGTCATTAAGAAAAGAGAAAATCAGGCATAGGCAAAAAATAAGCAAACAAAAAATCAGTGAGAGCTTGGGGGGAACCAGACTGTGGTTTTCTCCATATTTTTCTTTTTCCTTTTCTTTTCTTTTCTTTTCTTTAGAGACAGAGTCTCGGTCTGTCGCCCAGGCTGGAGTGCAATGGTGTGTGATCATAGTTCACTGCAGCCTTGAACTGCTGGGCTCAAGTTATCCTCCCACCTAGGCCTCCTGAGTAGCTAGAACTACAGGTGTGCACCACCATGCCCAGCTAATTTTTAAATATTTTATGTAGAAACAGGGACTTGCTATGTTGCCCAAGCTGGTCTTAAACTCCTGGCCTCAAGTGATCCTCCTACCTATGCCCCCCAAAGTGCTGGAATTACAAGTATGAGCCACTGCACTATCACACCCGGCCCTCTCCATCACTTTTCTTTTTTCTTTTTTTTTTTTTTGAGATGGAATCTCACTCTGTCACCTAAGCTGGAGTGCAGTGGTGCAATCTTGGCTTACTGCAACCTCCACTTCCTGAATTCAAGTGATCCTCCCACCTCAGCCTCCCTATTAGCTAGGACTTCAGGTGCGCACCTCCATGTCCGGCTAATTTTTGTATTTTTAGTAGAGACGTAGTTTCACCATGTTGGACAGGCTGTCTCAAACACCTGACCTCAAGTGATCTGCCCACCTTGGCCTTCCAAACTGCTGAGATTACAGGCGTGAGCCACCGTGCCTGGCCTCCATTACTTTTTTAATGGGGATAGGGACCATGAGAAAGGGGACATACATTTCATTCAGCAGAAAGCTTTGTTTTATGTGTTGTCAATTTCCTTATCTCATTTCACATACTGTACAACCATACCAAAACAATACCCTCAGCTATTGGGCAAATAAATGCTATTTGCTAGAGAAATCAAATTATATCTCCATATGTCTTACCTTTGGTCAAATTCTTATCAAGCAGACATCTTACTGCTTACATTTTAGTTACTACTTATATTTTAGCTGATTAATTTCTCCTGATATTTCTGCCTGACAGCCCTCAATCCATACCCAAGAGGCTGGATCCATCTCTCACCCTAGACTAAGATTCTACAAATTATTAATTGACCTCCTTTGAAAAACTCATTGCCAGCTTTATAACTCGATCTGGGCACACTCCCCATCAGGGCCTGCATTTCCTGTGGATGATGCATTGGTTTCCTAGGTGACGGTGGGAAGGAATAGACCTGTTAGCTTGTGGCTTCTGACTCACTCACTGCAATGGACGTCATAGAATTGTAGCTGAACAAATGGATGCTGATAATAAGTATGTGCCTAAGGTAGCAGCGGGGCACCAATGGTTAAAACAATCACATTGTACCAGCTCTCCCTCCCTCTAAGCAAGCCGACAGGCTAACAGAAATATCGGAACTCAAAAAAGATACAACAGATTTCCCCAGTCAAATATAAGTTCACAGTGGAGTCCTATTTACATCCCCGAGATTCTGCTCCTATCCCTGGAGAATTTCCTTTTCCTTTCCGGAATGTAGAAGTACCAGGATTCTGTAACAAATCGTCATATGGAGGCTGAAGAGAGTGTGATGGAAACAAGCCAAAAACTCACCAGAAGTCTGTTCACGAAGGTGACAGCTGCTTTTGAACTTTTACATTTGTTTCTTGAGAGGCAATTCACAGTGGACTAACCAATCATCAGAGCCCAGAGTGAAACATACATTCTGTTGAGCAATTAATCTTCAGAAAAGTTGAATTTCATGAAGCCTGAAGACGCGCTCTCTCTATCACACACACACACACACACACACACACACACACACACACACAGAGAGAGAGAGTATGTGTGTCTTCTTGTCTTCAGGCTCACACACACACACACACACACACACACACACAGAGAGAGAGAGAGAGAGAGAAAGAGAATGATTGAGATTGACTTTCTAGCTACCTCCTTTTGCATCAACTGATCTCAGCCACGTACAAGTCAAAGAAGACTGCCTGGAGTAAAAAAGAAAATATGAAGAGCCCCATGTCCTTCATGTGTGAACCAGGGAAGACTGAATGGATTCTTTAGATTCTTGAATTCCTTAAATGATGAGCAAACCTAAAGGTTCCCTACTGGAGATAATGCATCTTGTTTTCCACTGGGCCTTGAGGGATGCTTTAAATAGCATCAGCAAGCATCCGAATGAATTAGACAGCAAATGTAGGTTAGCTTTATTTAGACAGATAAAGACAAGCAGAGAAAGTTGTCTGGTTCAAGGGCAGTGCAGCCTGACACGACAGCCTTTCTCAAAGGAGGGGAAATTGCTTTGGGAGAGAGAGGTATTTTGGGCAAAGAGCAAAGTTCCTTGGATCTCCAGGGAAAGAGATGCTAAATTCTTCAGTACAGAAGAGCAGGAATTGAGAATGGCTTGCCATTCATTGAAGGAAAGAGCTGGACAGTTAAAATATAAAGCAAAACTTAGTGTCACACATCATCTCTAAGTCCACACATCATCTTTTCTCTTTCCTATTTCTTGGGAACACCACCAGAAAAGACAAGCTTCCCAGAACACAAGCTGGCCTAGCCAGTTTACACGAGTCCTCTGGAGTGTACTTGAGACCCTTGGCAAATTCTGAGTCAGGAAATTAGTGCAGATGAAGAACCCTTGGAGACTGGAAGCCTAGGAAGCAGGGAACCTGGCAAATGTGGGGACATTCACACGTTATACAGAAATGTGAATGCTTGAAAAAAAGTTACAACTAATGAATACGGTTAATTTTCTTCTTCTTCCCCATCCACTCTCTTAGACTATTTTTTAAAAATAAAGGCCGGGCGCGGTGGCTCATGCCTGTAATCCCAGCACTTTGGGAGGCTGAGGCGGGTGGATCGCCTGAGGTCAGGAGTTCAAGACCAGCCTGGTTAACATGGTGAAACCCCCATCTCTACTAAAAATACAAAAATTAGCTGGGCATGGTGGCAGGCGCCTGTAATCCCAGCTACTCAGGAGGCTGAGGCAGGAGAATCGCTTGAACCTGGGAAGTGGAGGTTGCAATGAGCCGAGATCATGCCTTTGCACTCCAGCCTGGGGGACAGAGCAAGACTTCATCTCAAAAAAAAAAAAAGAAAAGAAAAATGCTTTCTTTTTTATTAAAAAAGTGCTTCTTCCTATACCTTTTCTGAAAATAAATGCCTTATGGAAGATCTAGAAAAAAACATAACTCTGGTATGTGTTTTCACTGTGATGTTTATGGCTTCTCCTCTTTTTGTTTTTTTTTTCTCAGTTGGCAGAAGCTGAATGATATTTGATGTCTTAAAGTCCAGTAGGTCGTAGCCCCATTGGTAATTAGTTTTAAAGATTTTTAAAAGTCTCAATTAGTACATTCATATTATTTGAATAAGTTATAATTATAAGTATTTAATAATTTTATGAGTAAACCATTTTATACTTGACGTATTTTTATGTTCCTAAAGGAACAATGAATTTAGACTTGTAAAATATTTTTAAAATATCTAAAAAGTTTGTTTTGCATAGATTTTCATTTCTTCCAAAAACTAATTTTGTAGATGTTTTCTTTCTTTAAGGGTATTACGGTTTCTGAAAAGTATACAACTTGCGCATCACCGAGACAGCATCACAGGGAAAATATGCTATAATGCTGTCATGACGCAAAATGGAAACTTTTTATTTATTTATTTATTTATTTATTTATTTATTTATTTATTTTTGGAAGACAGGGTCTCCCTCTGTCACCCAGGGTGGAGTGCAGTGGCATTGTAGCTCACTGCAATCTCAACCTCCTGAGCTCAAGCGATCTCCCACCTCAGCCTCCCGAGTAGCTGGGACCACAGGCACGTACTATCTTGCCCAGCTAATTATTTCGTTTTGGGGTTTTGTTTTGTTTGTTTGTTGTTTGTTTTTTTGCCAAGACAGAGTCTCACTAAGTTGCTCAGGCTGGTCTCGAACTCGTGGGCTCGAACAATTCTCCCTCCTCGGCCTCTCAAAGTGCTGAGATTCCTGGCAAGAGCCACCATGCCCGGTCTAAACTCCATTTTGAATTAAACATTTACGCCACTTTCTTTGTACTTATTATTTATGCACTCATTTCACTCATTCTGTCCTTCCACAATTATTTGTGGAGTTCCCCCTGCATACACATAAAGTGAGCATCATACTCAGTGGTTCCCTTTCCTCATGATCACTGCTTTTCTCTTCCTAATTATTAATTATTTTTATTTATTTATTTATTTATTTAGTTAGTTAGTTAGTTAGTTAGTTAGTTAGTTTTTGGAGACAGGGTCTCCCTCTGTCACCCAGGCTAGAGTACAGTAGCATCGTAGCTCACTTCAATCTCAACCTCCCGAGCTCCTTTCACTCTGTGCACCCCAAGCTCACTCTCTAGTTACCTTTGCTGGTAAACTCATGTATGTACTAAAAATGTATTCAGTTGAGAAGTACAGTCTTTCATTTTAACAAAAAGCATACAAACTTCCCTAGTTCACTGCCAAAAACTCAATATTCTTTTAACTATTTGTGAGATTGGCAAATCAGTTAATGACTGGATGTCGTTATAATTCTAGGAAGGTGATGGAAAGCCAATCAATATCACTATAATTATAAAGTAATAGATTCAAAAGACTTATCTGAGAACTGGATGCCAAGCTTATTCCAATGTTATATTAACATTTTATAACACCCCCTCACCTAAACCAATCCTATAAATTTTTCACGTGTGTGGTTACAAGAATCTAATCAAAAGGAAAACTACTCTTTTATTTCTTTGTGGCAAAGGAGCTAACATTTCTACATGAACTGAAATTGAAAAACTTAATAGCATCCCTGGGATCTATAATTTTTTGTCCTGACATCTTTAATCACTTCGCTATTAGAGTATCTTTATTATAATTTCTCAATTTGTGCTAATAATAAGACCTTTTACATGTTCTTCAATAAGTCAATTTCAGAACGTGTTTTTAATATTTTTTAAATGCTGGAGAAAAACTTTTATATGGAGGTAGAAAGCAAAGTTAAAATCAATCACTGATCCAAATAAATAAAATATGATGTATATAACATTATAAAAGTATAGGAATGAATTTTTTGTTTGTGTTTTTCTGTGTCCTTCATGTTCGCTGAACTAAATATTATAATTTCAGTAATTTTTAACACTCTAAAGGAGAAAAAATTGTAATAGTAGTTGACTAGGTAAAATAAGAATCACACGTTTTATTTTTATTTTGTGACATTTGTGGCTCTTCAGCATGACATTGGCATCTTCCTCTTCTGATGCAACTTCCTTCTCTGTTTCATTTTGTTTTGGTTGAAGTTGTTTCAACCTCCCCCTTCTCTGAGCAGTCTTTCAGCTTGTCTGAGGTTTTGAGCTGTCACTTTGTTTTCTGAATACCCACTTTTGTTTTTGGTGGCAACACCTACATATAAACATCTAGCCACCCATCCAAATGGACACACACCCACACACACTCAGACTCATAGACACACAGACACAGATCTGCACAGACGAGCATGCACACATGCACAGCCTCAACGTGTACATCCTCCTGCAGTGAGTTCAAACCACTCCAGCTGTTTTCTGGCCCTGGCCACAAGAGCAACAGTCGAGTTCTAATGTTAGTTCTCTGATGGGAACCAGCACTAATAAATGCTGCTCCTTCTAAGGAAGCCCTTATGTCACCTGGAGCAAGAGGAAGACAGCTGTACAGGTTCAAGACGATGGAGCCAAGTGCTTCAGGCTGCATGTAGTTATACACAGTGGGGAAGAAACAAGCATTGGGGTTCTATCTGAAGTACTTTGTCCCAACTATCTTTTGACAGCCATGGACTGATAGATTAAGACTCAGTTCCTACGTATCAACTCTCTGAAGCTTTTCCTGACGTGCTAACTGTCCCTCCTCTGTACTGCTACAATCCTTGCTTGGTTGAATGTTTATCTTCTCCTCTCCCGCCCTGCCAGGCCCATCAGATTTAAAACTTTTTTTTTTTTTTTGAGATGGAGTCTTGCTCAGTCACCCAGGCTGGAGTGCAGTGGTGCGATCTAGGCTCACTGCAACCTCTGCCTCCTAGGTTCAAACGATTCTCGTGCCACAGCCTCCCAAGTAGCAGGGACTACAGGTATCCGCCACCATGCCCAGCTAATTTTTGTTTTTTTAGTAGAGATGGGGTTTTATCATGTTGGGCAAGTTGGTCTCTGACTCCTGACCTTAAGTGATCCATCTGCCTCAGCCTCCCAAAGTGCTGGGATTACAGGCGTGAGCCACTGTGCCTGGCCACTAGAGACGTAGAAACAGAAGCCATGATATCCTGGTCAGTTGCAAGATGAGACGGAGGCTCCCCGTGCCATTACTCGCCCAGACTCAGGGCTTATGTACTATAGGGAAGGAAGGCACAGGACAATTGAAATTGACCCTGCAGGGAAAGGCAAGGATGCCATGTGAACCTGACTAATGGTAAGATTTACGATTAAGGTTGTTTTGACCTAAGGGAAGATGCATGGTAAATACATGCTCTTACATAAGGAACAACAGATAAACTGGAAATCTCAGAAGCCTTCCCAGAACTGGGGTTAATCAGAAGTCAACATGGTGGATCAGCATCCAAGGTGCTTTGGCCCCCACAAGGGACTACATATGAAAGTAACTCAGCAGCAAACAGAGCTGCTGCCTCCTCATCATCCCCACCACTGGGATTTCTTCTGGTGACCAATAAATAAGTTTGTAAACCAAATATAAAATACTAAGCCCCCCAACTAAATAGACCCCCTTTTGGCCAAGGGAACCCCCAGAAAATCCCAAAAACCTGAATTCCCAGCCATGATGGGAAGGGAGGTGGGACACACCTCCTTATACCTCCTCCCTTTTGGATTTGGGCACAACTGACCCGTATTAATATTAAAATAGAGACCATAAGACTGTCAAAACAGACTTTTTGTGGCAGTAAGATACCAAATTATAAACAAGACCTAAGGCCATGTCAGGCAAGTGTTAAGTCACACCCTACAAACCACAGAATCTTGTTAAATGGATTTTTAAAAATTAACCTGGTATAATGTGGCTTACTTTCCAAACTGACTCTCATATAGCCACAGGACAGAAGACCCTGAAGGAAATAAAAATATTTTAGCGCAAAGTATATTTCTTTGACATATTTTGAAGTAGCCCTGCAAAGCCATCATGAAAGGGGGAAACCTGCATCTGTAGAGAATCTCTATTAATGCAGCCAGGCTTTGTTAGATCTAAGGGAGATTCATTGGCTGGGCGCAGTGGCTCGGGCTTGTAATCCCAGCACTTCAGGAGGCTGAGACAGGAGGATCACTTGAGCCCAGGAGTTCGAGACCAGTCAGGGCAACATGGCAAGACCCCATTACTATGAATAACAAAAAAACTTAGCAGCCTATGGAGGCGTGGGCTTGCGGTCCCAGCTCCTCGGGAGGTGGAAGCAGATGGATCGCCTGAGCCCAGGAGGTTGAGGATGCGGTGAGCCATGGTCTTGCCACCACATGTGTCCAGCCTGGGTAACACAGTGAGACCCTGTCTCAAAACAACAACAACAACAACAACAACAACAACACACACACACACACACACACACACACAGAGGTCTGAAAAGAGACATTGGCCATGTATTCTCTCTGAGGGTTGTGATCTAGGAGGCTTCCTCTACATAACAAAGGCCTTGGTCCCTACAACTCCTCTATCTTAACTCAGACATTTCTTTCTGCTAACTTCAAGTCTTTAGATAATAGCTTAACTCTCTCAACAAAAGGGGGCAGGGGCATCACACATTGGGGCCTGTCACGGGGTGGGTGGCTAGGGGAGGGATAGCATTAGGAGAAACACCTAATGTAGATGATGGTTTGATGGGTGCAGCAAACCACCGTGGCACATGTATACCTATGTAACAAACCTGCATATTCTGCACATGTACCCCAGAACTTAAAGTATAATTAAAAAAAAAAAAAAGAATCCCTAAAACCCACCTACGGCTTAAGCTCCACACCCTCCCCCTACATCTTGCTTCAAGATATCACATCTTTTTGGACCGAGCCAATATATACTTTCTGTGTATTGATTTATGTCTTTGCTTGTAACTCCTGCCTCTCCAAAATATATAAAACCAGACTATAACCTGACCACCTCACGACCACTTACTCAATGCTTCTTGGGTTTTTGTTTTCTCTGGGCTATGGTCACCTCTACTGACTCACAATCAACTCTTTAAATGATTTTACAGAGTTTGGATTTTTGGTGAACAAGTCCAGTACTTACAAGATAAGCCTTTAAAAAACTTGCAAGTGTAAGTCAGAAGAAACTGTTCTATCAAGGAAGATTGTGTTAATAATGGGAAAATGTGGCACGGATCTTTTAAATTGATTGATAAGACTTATGTTCCAAAGTACAGTGTTTCAACATTTGAACTGTTTTAGCATCAAGAGAGGGTAAGGATGAGATGTAACTGTGTCTGGTTCTTCACTTGCATGATTTCATTTTAATTCTCACAAAAACCCATAAAAGAGATCTTACTGGCTTCATTTTATAGATGAAGAAAGCGAGGCTGAGAAAGGATAAGAATTAGGGGAAAACCCCTAATACTAAGAGTCAGCAGAGCTGAGGTTTGAACCCAAATGTGCCTGACTCCAAAATCCTTTCTTTATTCCTCTTGATTCCTCCCAAGAGCTATTTTTAAAATGTTGACATAAGGGCCGGTGCAAGGTGGCACATCATGCCTATAATCCCAGCACTTTGGGAGGCTGAGGTGGTCAGATCACTTGAGCCCAGATCTTGAGCTCATGAATGTTCAGATAAGAACATCAGAATGTTCTGATAAGAGTGTTCTATTGCTGAGACCAGCCTGGGTAACATGGTGAAACCCTGTCTCTACAAAAATAAAATTAGCTAGGCATGGTGGTGTGCACCTGTAGTCCCAGCTACTCAGAGGGCTGAGGTGGGAGGATGTCTTGAGCCTGGGAGGTTAAGGCTGCGTTGAGTGGAGGTTGCACCACTGCACTCTAGCCTGGGGAACAGAGGGAGACTCTGTCTCAACAACAACAAAAAGTGTTGATATTAACTTTTGGCTGAAGAGAGAATGAAAAACAAAGATTGGATATTGATTAAGCTCTGATTATGGGCCACACACGAAGCTGGGCCCTACTGGGGGACAGAATAAATCATCCTGTGCTGGAAGGGAAGAGCATGAAATGCAGGGAGCTGCCACATGAGCAAAGGATGAATAATAAATAATGAAATATGAGTGAAGGCCGGGCGCAGTGGCTCAATCCTGTAATCCCAGTACTTTGGGAGGCTGAGGCGGGCAGATGAGTTGAGGCCAGGAGTTTGAGAGCAGCCTGGCCAACGTGATGAAACCCTGGGTCTACTAAAAATACAAAAGTTAGCCATGTGTGGTGGTGCACGCCTGTGATCCCAGCTACTGTAGAGGCTGAGGCAGGAGAATTGCTTGAACCTGGGAGACACAGGTTACAGTAAGCCAAGATTGCTCCACTGCACTCCGGCCTGGGCAACAGAGTGAGACTCTGTCAAAAAAAAAAAAAAAAAAAAAAAAAAAAAAGAAGAAGAAAGAAAGAAGGAAGGACACAGAAAGAGAGAAAGAGAGAGAAAGAAAGTGAGAAAGTGAGAAAGAAGGAAAGAAAGAAAGAAGAAAAGAAAGAAGGAAAGAAAGAAGAAAGAAAGAAAAAAAAAGAAAGAAGAGAAAGAAAGAAAGAAAGAAAGAAAGAAAGAAAGAAAGAAAGAAAGAAAGAAAGAAAGAAAAGAAAAGAAAAGAAAGAAAGAAGAAAGTGAGAAAGAAGGAAAGAAAGAAAAGAAAAGAAAGGAAGAAAGAAAGGCTAGTTGTCATAAAGGGAATTGCCTTGTGCTGGAGAACTAAAGGAAGGAGTGGTTGGTTCTGGTTGTGTCCAGAGGCAAGGAAGGTTTCACAGAACACTGGAAGAACGTTCTGATAAGACGCTGAGCAGAGCAGGGAAGGAGTCCCAGGTGTCAGGACACTGAAGAGTAAGAAACGGGTTACAGGAGCTGGGTAGAAAAGCTCACATGATCTCAGTGTATGGTTGGACTAGTGAAAAGTGATGGTAGATTTGAGGCTGACCATAGAAGGTTGTGAAGAAAAGTCTGAACATGAAATGGGAATTCTGGAAGGTTTTTGAGTGGGAAAGGCAAAGATCCAATCAAATCCTTGACCAAAACATCTCAAATTATTGCTGAATCCATTCTGACACCAGATCACAAGTACACGAGGTACACAAAGCAGAAAAATATAGAAAATCAATACTCCTCATCAAGACTCAAAAATAAATGGCCCACTTACTTCCAAACAAACAAACAAAAACAAACAAACAAACAAACAAAAAACAGCAAATGAGAGGATATACGCCTGAATGAATGAGCTCAAACCCAGCCTGCCCTTTTCCTTCTGCACTGGCCAAGAATAGTCCCATTCTCATGACTCACAAGACAACCTCATCAACCAAAAACCCTGAGGCAACAAATATAATGCTCTGCTCCCACATAGAAAAAACTTCAAGAGTGAAATGACAATTCCTTTCATTTCCTTCCTGTTCAGAAGCCAGACCACGAAGATTTGCTGAACTATTCTCTCACCTGAATACACTAGATAAACATGCTAGGATGGGAACTGGATCCTGATGGCTAATTGAGTTAAAAGGAAAAGTGCGGATCATCTAAAAGCCTCTCAATGGTTTCAGAGAGGCTGTCACCGCTCTGAAAGCCCTAATGGCGTTTCTCAGTTCCTTGGTTAGGGAGGAGCAGAATGAATTTCCTAGCACAGAACTCAAAAGCACTGGAAGTCAGCAGTTCTGAAACACTGCAGAAAGGGCTTGTTTACATTTTTCTCTTGGGCTGAAACCCATCTATTTAAACTTTAACCAGAGGCAATTATAAAACCATGGTGAGCCAGAGATGGCAGCCTGCACAAGACAGGGAGACAGATGCCAACAGTCTGGCATTGAAGGAGGAAAGAGAGAGGAGTATTTTGAGAAAGGGGCCAAGGAAGAACAACAAGGAAGGTTTTAGAGCAAAAGGTGTCACCTAGGCAGCTGGTCTTTATGAGAAGTGGCTGGGGAGAAAGGAGGGAGGGAGGGGAGAAGGCAGGCAGGGTGGAGAGGCCAGGAAGGACAGCAGGCTCTGAGGGAGTAGGAAGGGCTGGGGCTGCCACCAGCCCACCAGTTCACAAGTCCCACCCAGTAACAGCTGACTGCTCTAGCTCCTCTGTTTATACCTTTTTTCCCTCCTTGGGTCAAAAGTGCATTAGTCCAGAAAACCAGCAGCCATGAGGAGAGGCCAGCCTGGAGCAGACACACCCAGCCTGCCAGGACACAGGCCCTCTTCCTCGAAGGCCAAGCCTCCTTTTCCATGCAGGTTTTCCTGGCAAAGACCCACCGGGGAGCCTTGATGAGTAGCCCAGTGACGTCAGAGGAAGTACCCAACTCGACAAAGGATCCTACTCCAGTTGTCAATAAACGAAACTGGTTAGTTAGCATGCCCTGATCTGGGTCTTAGAATTTGCTGAATCCTAAGGACAAACTCAGAGACAGAGCTGTTGCTCCAAAGTGAATGTTTTTATCTTGGATTTGAGGAGGCCTGTGGACCTGACACTGACATTAGGGCCAGTTTTAGACACATATACAAATATGAGGTGGCCGGGACTCCAGCTGTTATGGACTGAGTGCCTCTTCCCAAATTTCATATATTGAAAATCTAACCCCCAAAGTCATGGTTTTAGGAGTGGATCCTTTGAGAGGGGATTAGGTCAAAAGGGGCTCTGATTAGTGCCCTTATAAAAGAGACCTCAGAGAGATATCTTCCTTCCTTCTGCCATGTGGAGACACAGTAACAAGGTGCTGTTTATGGACCAGAAAGCAGGCCTCACCAGACACCGAATCTGCCATGACTGTGGCTTCCCAACTCTAGAGCTGTGAGAAACAAATTTCACATGTTCACGAGAGCCATCCATCTATAGTATTTTATTACAGCAGCCTGAGCAGACTAAGGCACCGTCCCCCAAATCTCTAGTATTTCTATTTTTTTTTTTTTTTTTTTTTTTTGAGACGGAGTCTCTCTGTCGCCCAGGTTGGAGTGCAGTGGTGCAATCTTGGCTCATTACAAGCTCCACCTCCTGGGTTCACGCCATCCTCCCGCCTCAGCCTCCTGAGTAGCTGGGACCACAGGTGCCTGCCACCATGCCCAGCTAATTTTTTGTATTTTTAGTAGAGACGGGGTTTCACCATGTTAGCCAGGATGGTCTCCATCTCCTGACCTTGTGATCCACCTGCCTTAGCCTCCCAAAGTGCTGGGATTACAGGCATGAGCCACTGCGCCCGGCTAAATCTCTAGTATCTCAAGGAGCTTGTTATCCTAACCTGAGAGGTTCACTCCTTTGAGGGTTTTTTTTTTGAGACAGGGTCTCACTCTGTCATGCAGTGGCGTGATCACTGTAACCTCCAACTCCTGGGCTCAGTCTCCAGCATCAGTCTCCCAAGTAGCTGGCACTACAGGCACATGCCACCACGCCCAGTTAATTTTTATTTATTTTAATTACTTATTTATTTATTTATTTTTTGAGACAGAGTCTCGCTCTGTCACCAGGCTAAAGTGCAGTGGTGTGATCTCGGCTCACAGTAGCCTCTGCCTTCCGGGTTCAAGCGATTCTCCTGCCTCAGTCTCCCCAGCAGCTGGGATTACAGGCACTCGCCACCACGCCCAGCTAATTTTTGTATTTTTAGTAGAGATGGGGTTTCGCCATGTTGGCCAGGCTAGTCTCAAACTCCTGACCTAAGGGGATCTGCCCACCTTAGCCTCCCAAAGTGCTGGGATTACAGGTGTGAGCTACCGCACCCGGCCTCAGCTAATTTTCAAATTTTTGTATAGAGACCAGGATTCTCTGTGTTGCCCAGGCTGATCTCAAATTCTTGGCCTCAAGCGATTGATTGTCCCCGTAGCTTCCCGAAGTGCTGGGATTACAGATGTGAGCCTCCAAACCAGCCAGTGCTTTGAGTTTTTAAACTTTTTGGTTTTGATGTCCCTGTTAAGATGCAAATGTAGGCGGGGTTCAACGGCTCACAGCTGTAATCCCAGCACTTTGGGAGGCCGAGGTGGGCAGATCACAAGGTCAGGAGTTCAAGACCAGACTGACCAACATGGTGAAACCCATCTCTACTTAAAATACAAAAATTAGCCAGGTGTGGTGGCACGTGCCTGTAATCCCAGCTACTCAGGAGGCTGAGTCAGGAGGATCACTTGAACCCAGGAGGCGGAGGCTGGAGTAAGCCGAGATCGCACCACTGCACTGCAGTCTGGGAAACAGAGCAAGACTTTGTCTCAATAAAACCCAAAAACAACAACAACAAAAAAAGCACATGCCGTGTATAGGGCTGAGGCTGTAACTTAGAAGTGACCAGCTCATTTCTTAGCAAGAATTCGCTATCAGTTCCAGCCAGCTCAGCAGGAGAAGCCTGTGGGAAGAAGATCCAGGAAAAGCATTTTAGAGGTGGAGAATGGGCAGAGGCCTTGGGAATTATGAGCGGCAAGCTGGCAGGAGGCATGAAAGAGCCAGAGACAAATCTCTGTGTAGCAATGAGGACTGGTCCCACAACACAGGGTTAGTGTAGGCAGCAGAAACCCAAGCTTATCCTAACTTCCTGTAAATCTTTCTTCTCTGCTAACCCAGTTCTTACAAGGCAAAGTCATCTGGGGCACAGCCAGGGGGACATATGGAAGGTTCAGAGGATTAGCAGAGTACCTGTGATGTTCCGAGCTATGGCTATGGTCTTCCAGAGTAAGGAGGCCAATGTCCTGGGCTTATCTCCAGGCCAGTTTGCTGTTCTCACCAGAAAATCTGTCCCACAGCTCTGAACTGGTTGCCTGACTCCAGCCAACCATCTAAAAATTTCATGACCCTGTTCACAAGGGTCTGGAAGGGGAATGTGGGGAAGAGTCCCTGCAAACTCACCCAGATTGGCAACAGATCCTTGCCTATGTGGGGGCAGAGGACTTCTTACCATGAAAATAGCATAGTGTTTGTTCTACGCTGAAATTGTATTTGTTTATTTATTTTTCTGAGACAGAGTCTTGCTCTGTCACCCAAACTGGAGTACAGTGGCATGATCTCTGCACACTCTACCTCCCAGGTTCAAGCCATTCTCGTGCCTCAGCCTCCCGAGTAACTGGGATTACAGGTGCACACCACCATGCACAGCTAATTTTTTATTTATTTATTTATTTATTTATTTATTTATTTATTTATTTTTAGCAAAGACACAATTTTACCATGTTGGCCAGGCTGGTCTTGAACTCTTGACCTCAGGGGATTCACCTGCCTTGGCCTCCCAAAGTGTTGGGATTACAGGCATGAGCCACTGTATCTGGCCTGAAATTGTACTTTTTAATGTTTATATGGGTAGAAATGGCTTCCTTGTGCCCTGATCCCTGGAGAGAAAGAAGGGTAGAGCCTGATGTCTTTTGCAGAATTAAGCCTGTGAACACATGACTGCCAGTGGATATCCCAGGGGGCACACAGAAGTTTCAGAGGAATACACACACTGCCCATACCCAACAGAGAGTGTTATACCTTAGGGGAGATGCTTTGTACAAGCAGCCATGACATCTCCAAAGGATATCCTGGGAGACTATATATAAACCAGAGTGGCAGCACAGTGGAGTGGTGAAAATCACAACTGCAGGTATTAAAGATGCTAATACCAGAAGGATGTCTTCCCTTCTTCCACCATGTGGGGACATAGCAGGAAGGTGCCATCTATAAACTAGAGAAGTAACAGCTGGGTAACTCTGAGCAAGTCCTTAACCTCTCTAGCCTGCAGTTTCCTTTTCCTCATCCATAAAATTCAGACAATAGTAGTTCTTAGCTCACAGGGTTGTTGTAAGGATTAAATGAATTAATATTTAAAAATACTTAGAGGCCAGGCGCAGTGGCCTGTAATCCCAGCACTTTGGGAGGCTGAGGCGGGCAGATCACTGGAGGTCAGGAGTTCAAGACCACCCTAGCCAACATAGTGAAACCCCATCTAAAAAACTACTACTGTAGTTTTAGTACTACTGTACTAAAAAACTACAGAAATTAGCCAGGCATGGTGGTGCATGCCTGTAGTCCCAGCTACTCAAGAGGCTAAGGTAGGAAAATTGCTTGAATCTGGGAGGCGGAGGTTGTAGTGAGCCGAGATCACACCACCATACTTCAGCCTGGGCGACAGAGCAATATTCCGTCTCAAAATAAATAAATAAATAAAATAAAAGCACTTAGAACAGTGTCTGTCACACAGCAGGAACTATTTAAGTGTTACGTTTAAAAAGTGGCAAGAGGCCGGGCATGGTGACTCATGCCTGTAATCCCAGCACATTGGGAGTCTAAGGTGGGTGGATCACCTGAGGTCAGGAGCTCAAGATCAGCCTGGTCAACATGGTGAAACCCTGCCTCTACTAAAAATACCAAAAAAAAAAAAAAAAAAAAAAAATTAGCCAAGCGTGATGACGCATACCTGTAATCCCAGCTACTCAGGAGGCTGAGGCAGAAGAATCATCCAAACCAGAAGGCAGAGGTTGCAGTGAGCTGAGATCATGCCACTGCACTCCAGCCTGGGTGACAGAGCCAGACTCCGGTCTTCAAAAAAAAAAAAAAAGAAAAGAAAAAAAGTGGCATGATCAAATCTCCAGGCTGGAAACCTCAGTTGGTTCCATGATTCACCCAGTGTCCTAAGGAGGTCTTCCGTTGGGTCTGTTCTGCACTTACCCTCTCAGCATACTGGCATGAGGAGGTTGGAAGATGCCTGGACAGCTTTCTCCACCAGCACTAGGCAGGGACCTCTTGTGTACACTGCGTCTTGGCCATGTGCATGTGCATGCCCAGGGCCATGGCCAAGCCAGAACCAACAATGGAGAGCTCCACCCAGGGCATGGACCAGAAATGGGCAACCCTCAATTCAAACCCCACAGGTCCTTTCCAGTCTCCATGTCTGTACTGTCACCAAATGTTGCAACTCAATCTGTCCATCATGAGTACCGTGCACCAAGCCAGGGTTACAGAACACAAGGAAAAGCTATACTTGAGAAAGGTAGGAAGAGGTTTGCTGCAAATCACTGATAAGAGGCAGATGGATTCACACAGGAGAAAAGGTATACAAGTTTACTTCATATGTATGAAACTGCTCACACAAGGTTGACAAGAATTGCATGCCAGGTTCTGGACAGAAATATAGGTATTTATAAGCATTACTATAATAAAATATATTACATAATATGTTATATAATATCATTAATTAAATATAAGCATTAATCAGGCTGCACTTTGGCCCACTTCCTTGCTACTAAAAGTCACTAGATACTGAAGATTTGTATCCTCTCTGTTCCTCTAGACGGGATCTCTGACGTTAGCATCAATCATACGGCTTTTGTGTAAGGATTGCTTAAGATGTTTTTTAGACCCTTAATTCTAACCAATTTGAAGACCCCCACAGAGGAAGAGGATCAGTATGAGTGAATAGCTGCTTCATCTCCCTGTCCCATGATATCACTCTACACTCTTCTACCAACTGAAGACCTCCACACTGGCCCACTCCAAAACCCTTAACAACCCTAGCTCCAAATTCCTCCTGGAGATGGGTTTGAGTTTTTCTCCCATCTCCTTGTTCAGTGACCCTATGATTAAACCTCTTTCTCTGCTCCAACCGGGTGTCTCGGTATATTGACTTGCTGTAGGCATTGGGCAACAAACCTATTATGGTTATGTGTATACAAAGGAGCCTTCAGAATGAAGACCCAGCTTCCCAATGAGATACAAAAGCTTTGATACCATCTTGAGGCTACAGAAAAAAAAAAAAAAATGGAGGCTTGGATCTTTGTACAGCAGGTTATGGGAGTGAGGAGAAGGAGAATTCTGTTGAGGGGCAATAAATGATTACTAGGGAAAATGATAGGATGGGGACTAGAAATTAATTTGTAAATAGTTTTCATTGCAATAATAAATGAGTCTGAAAGACAGGCATTATCTTGTGAAAGGGTCTGTTCATGTGTGGTTACATTCTTGGTCTTCCAAAGAGGGAAAGAAAACGATTGTTCTGCTTGGTAAGACCGATCTCAGGCAGATAAAGGAAATTCTTTGGTAGAGATGGGGGAGTGATGGGGGAAGGTCGGAAGATCAAAGAGACCTTGAGGATTCTTCAGTGTGGCATGTCAGTGGGCCATATTGTGGGGTGTTGGTTTCTGAGCCCCACCATAGAGAAACTAGCAGGTGGCAGGAAGAAGGAAGGATCACGTAAGAGGAAACCAAACACACAAGGAAAAAAGTAAAAAGCTGAAGTAAGTATAAGGAAACTTTTTTTGTCTCTCTATTTTTGGCCAAGTGAAAAAAACAAACACAAGAGAATAAACCCAGCGACTAGAATCAGACACAGCCAGTGGAGGGAGGGAACAAAGGCGAGCTGCAGAACTGCAAATCCATGCTAATTAGCTCACCCCTTCCTCCTGTGCTGGGCTGCACCCAGGGCCCGAGAGCCATTTGTACCATGGCCTAATAATGATTTCATTTCACAGACTTCCTCCCACTTTTTTTTTTTCTTACAAAGTCCATCACAATTCTGTTCTGGGAAGTAGAAACAGCATCTATCTTTAGACAAGTTAAATGCCAAAAGAACTCAGATAAGCATATCTGAGAAGTAAAGAATAGTTGGTGTGACCAGGACAAATCTCAAATCACAAATATTCGAAATTCTTCTTTGTGCCTTGGAGAGAGAAGTGCCTTTGTTTGCTGAATTGGCTCACAGAACCACTTGGCCTTTGTCCTGTTGTGTAGGACACAGGACGGGGAGCAGAAGCCAAAGGGAGGCAAAATATTTGTCAAGTGCCTACTATGATATCAGGCATTCTGCAAGATGTTAGAAATGCCTCTGCCCTCTGGATGCTAACACTTTTTAAAAAACATTTTTAAAATTGTGGTAAAAATACCCACAAGATAAAATTTGCCATCTTAACCACTTTTAAGTCTACTGTGCCTTTGTGTTAAGTGTGTACACATTGTTGGACCAGCAATCTCCAAAATTTTCCATCTTGCAAAACTGAAGGTTTGTACCCATTAAACAACTCTCATTTCTCCCTCCTCCCCCAGCTTCTGGCAACCACCATTCTACTTTCTGTTCCTAAGAATTGACCGTTCTAGATACCTCACATGAGTGTAATCACACTCATAAATTAGTCTCATAAATAAGTCTGAAAGACAGGCATTATCTTGTGAAAGGGTCTGTTCATCTGTGGTTACATTCTTGGTCTTCCAGAGAGGGGACGAAAATGATTGTTCTCCTTGGTAAGACTGATCCCAGACAGATAAAGGAGCTTCAATTTCTTTGGTAGAGATGGGGAGTGAGGGGGAAGGTCGGAAGGTCAGAGAGATCTTGAGGTATTTGTCTTGTTGTGACTGGCTTATTTCACGCAGCATCGTGTTCTCAAGGTTCATCCATGTTGTAGCCTGTGTCAGAATTTCCTTCCTTTTTACGACCGAATAATAATCCATTGTATGCACATACCACATTTTATTTATCCACTGGAAACCACCTTTACAAAAATTATGACAGTGAAGGAAATCTAGCATACCTAACTACATCTTGCTTTTAACCTCACAGGCTAACTTGCTCATTCCAAGCTAATTATGGGAGGAATTTAGTCCATAGTTTAACTTCAAAACAAAGATGATGACACTTCCTGCCTGAACTCACTCCCTCTACTTGCTCAGGAACCAAAACCACTTTCATATAACGAACATAAGTCCATAAGGTTAGAATTGTGACGGGGTCTGAATACTGCTAAGATATACACATAATTAAACTCTAACCAGTCATTGTTTTATAACTTGCCTTTAAAAACTACTTACTACTCAGGAGTCATGTAGCGAATAGTAACAAGATTTATAACTTTCCCAATTGCCCCTATAGATAACATCATTACTGTAAAACCTAAGAATGGTATTGGAGATATTTTTCAGACCTTGTATTCCGTATGGACCGACTGGCACCACCCAGACCCGTAACCCGCACCCGAGAACTGACTCAGTGCAAGAAAACACCTTCAAGCCCCTATGATTTCATCCCAGCCCAACCAATCAGCATTCCCCATTCCCTAACCCCTGCCTGCCAAACTATCCTCAAAAAACCCTAGTCCTCACATTCTTGGGGAGGTGGATTTGAGAATTATCTCCTGTCCTTCCACGTGGCTGGCCCTGCACTTATTAAACTCTTTGCTGCAAAACCTGATTTTTTGCATTGGCTTTTCTGGGCAGCAGGCAAGAAGGATCCGGCTGGGCGATTACACATTCATCTGTCACTGGACACTTAGGTTGCTTCCGCCTCTTGGCTATTGTGCATAATGCTGCAATGAACACAGGGGTATAAGTGTTTCTTCAAACTAACACTCTTTCAAGGAGCCTATCCCATCATATTTTGTTTTGTTTTGTTTTTTGAGACAGAGTTTCACTCTTGTCATCCAGGCTGAGTGCCACGGCACGATCTCGGCTCACTGCAACATCTGCCTCTCAGGTTCAAGCAGCTCGCCTGCCTCAGCCTCCCGAGTAGTTGGGATTACAGATACCCACCACCACACCCGGTTAATTTTTGTATTTTTAGTAGAGACAAGGTTTTGCCATGTTGGCCAGGCTGGTCTTGAACTCCTGACCTCAGGTGATCCAACTGCCTCAGCCTCCCAAAGTGCTGGGATTACAGATGCAAGCCACTGTGCCCAAGCTATCCCATCATATTTGGGTGATTTATTTGCCCATCAGTTGGCTCAGCTAGATTTTTAGTTGCACAGGGATCTGTTTTATTTATCTTTGTGTCCCCACTTCCTGTACAGTGTGAGCACGTGGTAGGAACTCAATACATATTTGTATTTGTTGAACAAAATAATTTATTTTTACACGTCTTAGTAGCTACTGTTGCAGCTGGCTGTTTTACATATTTTAATAAATAAGTTTTACAATTTTAATGAATGCTATTTTGATTATATTTACATATTAAGCTAGTTTATATAAAGGGATTCATATAAAAAATATCTAAATCTCAATCAAAATTCACTTTCTGGATGAAATGTCATTGACAATTTCTTCCCATTTATTTTGCTAAAAATCACCTATTGTGGCTCTTATTCCTGTCTTTTTATCCTCTCATTTTCTCAAGTCATGGTACTGCATAGATCCTGAGGGCACTCAATAGGGGGTCTCCCCAGTTCATGGGACCTCTTGTTGAATAAAGCTAGGTACGGGCCCAGAGTTTGGTTTGCTCAGCTGAAAATCTTTGTTTGAGTTATTTCCTGTGAAGAGCCACAGGATGAAAAAGGCACAGCCCTATCATTGGAGGAACTCACAGTCCTGTGGCTGTCTGGCTAGGAAGAGGCCTCAGTTTTTTCGGGTGCAGAAAATAGTATTTACCTCCATTCCCCATTCCCCAGGTGACAAACACAGACACAAATATAGTGTTTACCAAGCACAAGGACCTGAAAGGTACTGTAGAAATTCTGAGTAGCATTGTGTTTGGTGATAATTACTGCATGAAGTATCGGCAGTAGTAGAAGCTAGTTCTGTAATCCTTTACAAAACAGACATTGGAATTATGATTTCTGGTCAAGGTAGCATTTTTGAACCTTTGAGGCACTCGCTCAGCTCTAAGCACAAAGCAATGATTATTAAAATATAAAAGAGAAAAATTAAAAGACACAGTTTTCTCCAAATATAAACTTTCTTTTTTTTTTTTCTTTTGAGACACTCACTCTGTTGCCTAGGCTCGAATGCAGTGGCGCGATCTTGGCTCACTGCAACCTCCGCCTCCCAATTTCAAGCGATTCTCCTGCCTCAGCCTCCCGAGTAGCTGGGATAACAGAAGTACGCCACGACGCCAGGCCAATTTTTTGTATTTTTAGTGGAGTTGGAGTTTCACCATGTTGGCCGGGCTAGGCTTGAACACCTGACCTCAGGTGATCTGCCTGCCTCAGCCTCCCAAAGTGCTGGGATTACAGGTGTGAGCCACTGCACCCGGCCCAAATATAAACTTTTCTTTGGACCAGAAATGCAAAGCAATAAATGGGGTTAAAAACATGGGCCGGTTGGGTTCCAGGTCTGAAAGGAGGCAGAGGATGCTAGAATGGGGCTTCTAGACCCCTTAAAGGGGACTAAAAGTGACCTGCACAGAGTCAGGGGAGTGGGTGGTAAGCTGGGTTCACTGCTTGAACCTATGGGCTAGACTAAGAGCCCCTATCCCAACCAAACAAACTGGCTTCTTAGAGAGGCTAAATAAGCTGACCACCTGTGGTAATAGGCTTTACATGAAGGAATGATAGGGCAGGAAGAAAGGACACAAGACAGGAAATTGGATCAAGCAACTACAGGCCTCCATGACTGAATCCATGGTATCTCCATCACTACAGTAGAGAAAAAGAAAAGACTAACTCTCCTTCTTTGGATAATGTAATGGTTTATGAAGAATATCAACCAGACTGTCTGAAAATAAAATCAGAATTAAAAAGACAACTCAGGCTAGGCTCAGTGGCTCACATTTGTAATCCTAGAACTTTGGAAGGCTGAGGTGGGAGGACTGCTTGAGCCCAGGAGTTAAAGACCAGCCTGGGCAAGATGGCAAGACTCCCAGATAATCTAAAAATTAGCAGGGTGTGGTGATGTTGGTCTGTAGTCCCAGCTATTCAGGAGGCTGAGACAGAAGGATCCCTTGAGCCAGAAATTTGAGGCTGCAGTGAGTTATTTTGGTGCCACTGCATTCCAGCCTGGGCAATAGCCTGAGATCCTGTCTCTAAAAAAACAACAATTGTTTGGACATAGTGGCTCACGCCTGTAATCCCAGCACTTTGGGAGGCTGAGGTGTGTGGATCACTTATGGTTAGGAGTTCGTGACCAGTCTGACTAACATGATGAAACCCCATCTCTACTAAAAAAAAACCACAAAAATTAGCTGGGTGTGGTGGTGCATTTCTGTAATCCCAGCTACTTGAGGGGGGCTGAGGCAGGAGAATCGCTTGAACCCAGGAGGCAGAGGTTGCAGTGAGTTGAGATCATGTCACTGCACTCCAGCCGGGACAACAAAGCAAAACTCTGTCTTGTATGTTGATTGGTATCAGATCAACATACAAAATTCCACTGTAACCCGACATCTCAGTGTTTATCACATACAACATTTACTAGCAAACAAAAGATACCACACTTAATAGCAATATAGTGTCTAGGAATAAATGTAACATGTATTTTTGTATATAAAATATTCTTATGGAAAACATTGGAGAAGATTTGAATAAATGGAAACATATACCATATTCATGAATTAGAATATTCATTATCATAAAGATGTCAGTTCTCCCAAAGATAATATTTAATTTTAAAATATTTAATATTTAATTTCAATGCAAACCCAATTTTAAAAATCCCAACCTGATTATGGAACATGGCACAGTGATTACAAAGTCCAGGTAGAAAACTAAAGAGTCAAAAATTACATGCCTTTGGTAGAAAGTAACAATATACAACTTAAAGTGGCTTAAGCAATAAGAGGTTTATTATTTCAGATTACAGGCTGTCCAGTGATAGGTGACCCCAATATTGGTTACTTCAACAGCACAGCAGCATCATGGAGACCTGGGACCTTTTCATCTTTCTGTTTAGCTAATCTCTGTTTGCTGGTTTCCAGCTTGTCCCCTCAGAGTGACAAGATGGCTGCCACAGTACCAGCCATCACATTTTTCTCCAACTTTGTACAAACATAGGAAGGGCAAGTCTTTTTCTCATGTACCTTTTTCAGTGTGAGGAAAACTTACCCACCCCATCCCAACCCCACTCTAGTACAATTCCACTTGGGTCTCATTGCCAAGACATGCAACACAAGCCCATGCCCAAACCAATCCTAATGGAATGGGATTACTATGACAGGCTTAGACCATGCACCGTGGCAGAGGGCCCATGAATACTTGAAAATAATTGAGGTTAGAAAAGAGAAAGAGGGCTGGGCTCAGTGGCTCATGCCTGTAATCCTAGCACTTTGGGAGGCTGAGGCAGGTGGACCACCTGAGGTCAGGAGTTTGAGACCAGCCTAACCAACATGGTGACACCCCATCTCAATGAAAAATACAAAAATTGGCTGGGTGTGGTGGTGGACACCTGTAATCCCAGCTACTTGGGAGGCTGAGACAGGAGAATCACTTGAACCCAGGAGGTGGAGGTTGCAGTGAGCCAAGATCACGCCACTGCACTCCAGCCTGGGCAACAAGAGCGAAACTCCATCTCAAAAAAAAAAATAATAATAAAATAAAATAAAATAAAAAAAAGAAAAGAAAAGAAAAAGAAAAGAAAGGAGAAAGAAATAATATTTGTTGGTCAGATAACCAACCATAATAGCCAAGGCAATTTTGAAAATGAACAATAAATCAAGGGGTTTGTCCTACAAAGTATCAAAATTTAAAACCAGAAGTTGCATAGTAATTCAGGCATGAAAAGATGAACTATTTAATAAATATGTGTTGGAATAATTATAGACATATTTCCTATTTCACGTCACAATAAGTTTAAGTTGGTTTAAAGACCTAAACATGAACAGTAAAACTTTATATTTCCAGAAAAAAATACAAGAGATTATGTTTACACCCTTGGGGTAGGGAAGAACTTATTAAATAGAGCATAAAAGTATAAAACATAAAGGAAAATATGGATACATTTTACTACTTTAAAAAAGAGATCATCAACAAAAAGAAAGCTCAGACTAAGAGGAGATATTTTGCTAGGCATAAAACCATCCAAGTATTAGTATTCAAAAATCACAAAGAACTAATACGAAGCAATAAGAAAAATAAACAACTATTTCATACCCATAAATTGGCAAAATTTTTAAATTCTTAAAATGCCAAAAATTAGCAAAATGTGGAGAAACAGAACTTTTGGAAAGCAAAATGGTACCAGATATTAATACAAATCCTAAGACCTGTAGTTCCTTCCTTAGGTAAATTGTCTAGATTCATGGTTTTCAACCAAGGGTGATTTTGCCCCCCGGGGGAATATTTGGTAATATTTGAAGATATTTTTGGCTGTTAGAGATGAGGAATGCTGCTCAACATCCTTCCTACAGCAAAGAATTATCTAGTCCAAAATGTCAATAATACAAGGTTGACAGACTCTGGCCTAGAAAAACTCACATGGTGTGCACCAGAAGACCGGTATTTAAATGTTAATTGCAGCATTGCTTGTTATAGCAAACACCACTGACAAACTAAAAACAACCTTCACATCCTTAAGGCAAGAGGAAGGATAAGTAACCTGTGTATATTCAAGCGAGAGAATAATGTACAACAATTACAAGTAATGGCTTAGTTCTTTGGGCTGCAATATAAATACATCTAAAAAATAATAATGAATAAAAAACATGGCAGAATATCATATACAGCATAATATAGTTTCCCTTTATACTTTACAAATGCAAAACAATACTCTGTATTGTTTATGAATATATATGTATAATATAAAAGTATAAAAGTATGCATGGGAATCACGCACACAATTATCTGCAACTTCCACATAATGGTTACTTTTGTGAAAAGAGGGAAGGAGAAGAGTAGAGAAATGAATGTGATCGGTGGTAGGTAAGGGGCCTCAAATGTATTGTAAGCCTTTTACAAACAAACCCTAAAGCAAGTAAGTCAAAATTAAGATCTGTTAAGGTAGGTGTTTTACACATAGATGTTTGTTAAACTATTTTTCATAATTTTCTGTTTGCCTGAAATATTTTATAATGAAGATGTTTTGAAATAGTTTAAGAACTGCATTTGCAAGAATGAATATTTCTTATGTGTCTAAGGAGCAGAGAGTTGCTGCAAGGAGCCAGTGTTTCTAGAAGACACCGCGCCACTCCAAAAGAAGTTAGAGAAGGGAAAAGTGACCTATAGGTAAAGAAGAGTCTATTCATAGAAACGCCGTCTCCCAGGGATTCCTGGTAGGAAGAGAATTGGCTTTCCTGCTGTGTGAGTGATTGGTAGGCTAAACCTCTGTCCATGGTCCTATCCCTATGCCTCAAAACAGCCTTCAAGGAAGGAATTTAGAGGAAGGTTCGAGTTTGCCTTGGAGGAAAGCACTGAAGTGTCCTGGATAGAGCTGAGAAATTGAGAGAAGAGGAAACATTTTTGGATACAGTATTTGGAAAGAAGT
Source organism: Chlorocebus sabaeus (assembly GCF_047675955.1). Lineage (NCBI taxonomy): Eukaryota > Metazoa > Chordata > Mammalia > Primates > Cercopithecidae > Chlorocebus > Chlorocebus sabaeus. Next base: position 104,199,531 of record NC_132924.1, on the reverse strand, counting down.
TTCTATTCTCTGCAGTAGGAGCCAGCAGCAGAAAGGATCCTGCGGGACAGCCATTCTGTGTAGTGATGAACAGCTTCAATTGGTGGAGAGACCTCCACTGGCACTGAGGCCTGCTTGGGAATAACAATACTGTCTTCTCTCTGGCATTTCATATTTTCAACAGAGGCCTTCTCATTTCTAATGCTTTTCATCATTTCTCTCCAACACTCCTGTAAGACCAGTCAATAATCATCTTTGCTTTTACAGAGATGAGGAGACACTAGCAAAGCTTCTCCAAAGACTTGGAGTCTTTCTATTAACCAATATTTTGACCTAAGCCACTGGGGATACATAAACAGTGAAAGTAACTCAACTGAGAAGGATCTTTTATGAGCCTCCTAGAGTAATCGCCCATCTTTTAAAAAGAAACAACATTTCTTGAGATCCCAGGAGGTGTCTGGCACTACACAAAGTGATATGAGCATGAGAGTGCAGAACATAATGTTTGGGAACATAGTGTTCCTCTGGGGACTAAAAAATTAATGCAGATTCAAAACTGTTAAAAAAAAAAAAAACAAGGGTTAGTTGTAATAAATTACAGGAAGACAAAGTGAAAAGTGTAGGGGCAAAAACCCCAAGCATCATGGGAAACTAGGGAGCACAAAAGCAGAATATGATGAGCCAATTAACCTTAGGGCAGTACAGACTCTCAGTAAAGGCAGAATACAAGAGACTTGGCCTGTGAAGGCAATTTTGCAGACTCAGTTACTTGTACACATAGACAATCAATAGATGTTTCTGATGGGCCACTGGCAAATATATATATATATATATATATATATATATATATATACTTGCTTGCAGTAAATGAAGCCCGAGCCACCCTGCATATAATAAAGTATTTAGGAAGAAAATAAGTGGATTGGCAAACTTTTAATGTACATAACTGGAGACCTAGTTCTGGAAAGCAGCTCTAATGGAAATAGGAGCAATTGGGTTTATAGATGCTGATTTTTATCAGCAACCAGAAAGTGTGCTAAAAGCTCCATTTGGCCTACTTATAGTTCCCCGGGTAAGTTAGTGGGGAAATTTCAGTAGATTATGTGTTATATATCAGGAGAGGAAATACAGCAGTACACGAGCACTGTGTCACACAGGTAAGACAGTATCTTCATAGAAGGTATCTTCGTGGAGATCACTTCATAGAAACGTGTACTGTAGTCTAGGATAGTGTTGCCCCACCATGGTGATGGAAGGTACTTGGTAACTTGGGAACCTGCCTGTTCCTCAGACTGAGCTTTCCCCCACCACCCCAGTATACTGTGTTTCCTATTTTAACAACTTCAACCCTGCTAACCTATCAATAATAGGGAAGTCAGACTTATATGTTGATGGTCAGCTTCTCATTTGGTCTCCCTCCTGGTCACCTCAATGTCATTCACTTTTATGCTTAACGCTCCCCTCCCCACTTTCCCTCCTCCTCCTTTCCCCCTCCCCTCTTCTCCCCTCCCCCTCCTCTCCGTTCCCCTCCCCTCTCCCTCCCCTCCCTTCCTCTTTCTCTCTATCTTTCTCTCTTTCTTTTTCTGAGACAGGGTCTCACTCTATCTCCCAGGCTGGAGTGCAGTGGCACAAACACAGCTCACAGCAGCCTTGACCTCTTACGCTCAGGTCATCCTCCCACCTCAGCCTCCCAAGTAGCTAGGACTACAGGTGTGCACCACCATGTCCAGCTAATTTTTTGTATGTTTTTTTTTTTTTTGGAGACAGAGTCTCGCTCTGTCGCCCAGGCTGGAGGGCAATGGCACAATCTCAGCTCCTGGCAACCTCTGCCTCCCGGGTTCACGCCATTCTCCTGCCTCAGCCTCCCGAGTAGCTGGGACTACAGGTGCCCGCTGCCACGCCCGGCTAATTTTTTGTATTTTTTAGTAGAGATGGGGTTTCACCGTGTTGCCCAGGCTGGTCTCAAACTCCTGAGCTCAGGCAATCCACCCTCCTCGGCCTCCCAAAGTGCTGGGATTATAGGCATGAGCCACCATGCCCAGCCAATGCTTCATGTTTTTCAGTACTATAGTCTTATGCTAAGATTTAAAAGGTCTAGAAAATTTTATTCCATTGGAGAAAGGAAGGAATTAGGCAGTCACTTCCACATGAATATCTAATAGGCATCTCAAACACAACGTGGTTAGAAGAGTACTCCTGATTCTTTCCCTTAACCTTCTTATATTACATAACAAGATTTAAACAAATAGTTTTACTTCTTTTCATAAACAAGATGTTTGGCAATAGATGATTTCTGGTGTTGCCCCAGCTGCTCATCTATACTATCCAGGAATCAGGTAAATTTTTTTTTCTACTTTATCATACTTAATGTATTGGTCTTTAATCTTCATGTCTTTTGTCTTACAGTCAGAAGATGGCTGCCACAGTTCCAGCTATTGCGATGGTATTCCAGACAGCCACATCTATCCCCAGAGGCTTTCACTTAGGGCTTATTAGCCAGAAATGAGTCACCCCTAACTGCAAAGGAGATGAGGGAATTGAGTATCTAGCAAAAGGGCAAAAGATTATTATGACTGAATGACAGCAATCATAATTTATCACTTGAAGCTGGACATACTGTCATCCTAAACAAAGTCAGGGTTGTGTTAGCAAGGAGGAAGAAAGGAACAGCTATTCGGGAGGGAGTTATCAGGGTCTTTCACACTTCTTGTTTCTAGCCCACCTGTCTCACTAAATGGCATCACCATCCACCCAGTGCCTGAGCTAATAACAGAGGACATATCTTTGGTTCCTTTTTCTTATATCTTACATACAAACCATCAGAAAGTCCCATTGACTCTGCCTTCCACACACACACCCCGTACACCCAACGTTCCTCATCTTCACTGCTAGTATCCTAGACCAAGTCACCGTTGTTGGCCTGAATTCCTGCAATTGCTTCCTAATCATCTCTGGACTTCCACCCTTGCTCTCTACAATTCATTGACCAAACAGAAAATCACTTCCTTGCTTAAAACTTTCTGAGAGCTTCCCATCTCACTTAAAATCCAAATTCCTTACCAAGGCCAGCCATGCCTAAATGATCTAGGTCCTGTCCACTTGTCCAACTTCATCTCGTACCACTTTTGCATTTGCCACTGAGTTCCAGCCACCTAGGCCCTCTCTCTCTTTCTCAAGCTCAAATTTCTTGCCATCTTGAGGATGTTGGAACCATCTCTTCTCTCCATGTAGAGTGCTCTTCATTCTGATCTTTTCATGACCAGGTCCTCCCTGTCATTGAGATCACTCTTCAAATGTCACCACTTCAGACAGGTCTTCCCCTGCCACCCAGTCTAAAATAGCCACCTTGTCATCTACCACTTCACTCTATTGTATTGCTCTGCATTGCTATCACTGTCTAAACTTTCATAGTCTAACACATCATATTTACCTCTTTATGTATCATGTAATGAAATGTAAGTGTTTCCTCATTTTCCAACCCCCCTACACTAGAATATAAGCTCCATGAGAGCTGGGACCTCATCTGTTGTGTTCGCTGTTGTATTCCTAGCACCCAGATGAAGGCACATGGTAGGTTCTCATCAAAGATTTCTGAATGATTGAATAAATGAAGGGAAAGATTTTTAAGTAGAAGTATTAAGAATAAAAATAATATCTGTAACATATTACCAGCATCTTTGAGTTATTATTATTAATATTTTTCAAGACAGGGTCTCGCTCTGTCACCGAGGCTGGAGTGCAGTGGTGCCCTCTCAGCTCACTGCAGCCTTGACGAACTTCCCAGGCTCAGGCAATCCTCCTGCCTCAGTCTCCCAAGTAGCTGTGACCACAGGCATGCACCGCCACACCCAGCTATTGTTTATATTTTTTTGTAGAGACAGGGTTTTGCTGTGTTGCCCAGGCTGGTCTCAAACTCCTGGACTCAAACGATCTGCTAGCCTCGGCCTCCCAAAATGGGATTACAGGCGTGAGCCTCCGTGCCCAGCAGAGTTATTCTTTACAGAGCAAAATTTCTTTGCTAGTTAAAGAACATACAGTGTGTTGTGCTTTAAGACATCATAATGAATAAGCAACATTAACATCTTTTACCCTACCTCTTTCCTCCTGTGTCCTCCTTTCCGAAGGTAAACACACCACTTATACCCCAATTGTATCACTCTTTCAGTGCAGGTATCAAATGACTTATTTCTCTTTGCCCAGTAACGTGGTAACATTTTCTCACTCTTTTCTGAAGGTCTGGGACAACTGAAAAGAAACATCTGGGGACTGTCCTCCCTCCCTCCATTTTTGGCCAGGATTTTAAGAAGGGGGAAACCTAAATATTCTGGGAAGATGTGAGAAATATTTAGCCTCTGGAACATTTTGCCTTTTTCTTAGCTTTTTCATATTTTTATATATGTTCTTTCCAAAGGCTAAAACCATCTCCACTCCCTTGACTGGAATTTTAGATTTTTCATCAGGCTGTTCTCCAGGTAAAATGACAAAATCAGAAAAATTAATAGGTCCTCTTCCTTTCTATGATCCTCTCAGCCTTTTCCAGACCTTTCCAATCCCAAGGTGACCCTCTGCGGGCCCAGGCTTCTGGATCAGTGGTTAGCTGGGCCCATGGATTCAGCCTGTGTTCTAGACTTTAGTACATCTGGAAGGTGATGGTACATTGAAACCATGCAGCAAAAACTTGGGAAGTTTGAATCCATAGCAAGGGCTCAGCAGGCTAGTGATGCTGATCCGCATGCTCCAAAATGCCTGTTTGGCAACATCCTCAAGTCCTGCCCATAAATAACACACATAGGCCAGGCACGATGGCTCATACCTGTAATCCCAACACTTTGGGAGTCCGAGGTGGGTGGATCACTTGAGGCCAGGAGTTTGAGACCAGCCTGGCCAACATGGTGAAACCCTCTCTCTACAAAAAACACAAAAAATTAGCAGGGTGTGGTGGTGCACACCTGTAATCCAGCTACTTGGGAGGCTGAGGAACAAGAATTGCTTGAACTGGGGCAGTGGAGGCTGCAAGTCACACCACTGCACTCCAGCCCGGGTGACACAGTGAGTGAGACTCTGTCTCAAAAATAAATAAATAAAAATAAATAACACCTGGCTGACACGGTGAAACCCCGTCCCTACTAAAAAAATACAAAACAAAACAAAACAAAACAAAAAACCAGCCGGGCGAGGTGGTGGGCGCCTGTGGTCTGAGCTACTGAGGCAGGAGAATGGCGTAAACCCGTAAACCCGGGAGGCGGAACTTGCAGTGAGCCGAGATCCGGCTCCTGCACTCCAGCCTGGGTGACAGAGCGAGACTCCGTCTCAAAAATAAATAAATAAATAAAAATAAAATAAAATAAATAAATAACACACATAGAATCCCTTCGGTTTTGAACTTCTAGACTTGCCTATAGAAAACAAAAGTATTGGCCAGGTGTGGTGGCTCACATCTGTAATCCCAGCACTTTGGGAGGCCAAGGCGGGTGGATCACGAGGTCAGGAGATCGAGACCATCCTGGCTAACACGGTGAAACCCCGTCTCTACTAAAAATACACAAAATTAGCCACGTGTGGCGGCGGGCGCCTGTAGTCCCAGCTACTCGGGAGGCTGAGGCAGGAGAATGGCATGAACACAGGAGGCGGAGGTTGCAGTGAGCCAAGATTGCGCCACTGCACTCCAGCCTGGGTGACAGTGAGACTCCTTCTCAAAAAAAAAAAAAAAAAAAAAAAAAGAAGAAGAAGAAGAAAACAAATGTATTCCCATCTTCATATATCTTCAGTGAATACATTAAAAATGGGTGTAAATGCCTCTTCTGTATTCACCAAAACCTTAGCCTCTGTCCGTTCCTCACCTGCCACCACCATCTCCTCCACCACACACACCCACACCTAGCTCCAAGCCTCAACAGTACTACTCAGACATCCACAGACCCTTAAAAACATATGTCCCAAATCAGCCTTGGAAGCATTTTAAATCATGCATTAATAAAAAAAAAAGATATGGGGGTGAGTGCCTCCCAAAATATATATAGTAAGGCTGGGCGTGGGGGCTCATGCCCGTAATCCCAGCACTTTGGGAGGCCAAGGTGGGAAGATTGCTTGAGGGCAGGACTTTGAGACCAGCCTGGAAAACATAGCAAGACCCCATCTCTACAAAAAATAAACAAAATTAGCCAGCCGTGGTGGCGCACACCTGTAGTCCTAACTACTCTGGAGGCTGAAGCAAGAAGATTGCTTGAGCCCAGGAGTTTGAGGCTGCAGTGAGCTATGATCTTGACACTGCACTCCAGGCTGGGCAACAGAGTGAGAGCCTGTCTCTAAAATAATAATAATAATAATAATAATAATAATAATAATACACATACAGACAGGTGTATTAAAAATAAACATTATATCTTTAGGCAACCTACAGAATGGGAGAAAATTTTTGCAATCTACTCATCTGACAAAGGGCTAATATCCAGAACCTACAAAGAACTCAAACAAATTTACAAGAAAAAAACAATCCCATCAAAAAGTGGGCAAAGGATATGAACAGACAGTTCTCAAAAGAAGACATTCATACAGCCAACAGACACATGAAAAAATGCTCATCATCACTGGCCATCAGAGAAATGCAAATCAAAACCACAATGAGATACCATCTCACACCAGTTAGAATGGCAAGCATTAAAAAGTCAGGAAACAACAGGTGCTGGAGAGGATGTGGAGAAATAGGAACACTTTTACACTGTTGGTGGGATTGTAAACTAGTTCAACCATTATGGAAAACAGTGTGGCGATTCCTCAAGGATCTAGAACTAGATGTACCATATGACCCAGCCATCCCATTACTGGGTATATACCCAAAGGATTATAAATTATGCTGCTATAAAGACACATGCACACATATGTTTATTGCAGCACTATTCACAATAGCAAAGACTTGGAATCAACCCAAATGTCCATCAGTGACAGATTGGATTAAGAAAATGTGGCACATATACACCATGGAATACTATGCAGCCATAAAAAAGGATGAGTTTGTGTCCTTTGTAGGGACATGGATGCAGCTGGAAACCATCATTCTTAGCAAACTATCACAAGAACAGAAAACCAAACACCGCATGTTCTCACTCATAGGTGGGAACTGAACAATGAGATCACTTGGACACGGGAAGGGGAACATCACACACCGGGGCCTATCATGGGGAGGGGGGAGGGGGGAGGGATTGCATTGGGAGTTATACCTGATGTAAATGACGAGTTGATGGGTGCAGCACACCAACATGGCACAAGTATACATATGTAACAAACCTGCACGTTATGCACATGTACCCTACAACTTAAAGTATAATAATAATTTTTAAAAAATACAAAAAAAGGGAAGGAAATACAAAATTAAATTCTTTGGTTTGATACTGCTACTCGTCTGTTTCTAGATTGTATCTCAGCTTAACTGGGTAACTATTTCCTTATGGTAAGCAGAGTTCTTAAGATAGCTGCCCAAGATTTCCCATCCCCTGGTTATTTTGTGAAACAATAATCTAGGTACAGCTGCAATAGGATTTTGCAGATGTAATTTAAGTTCCAAATTAGTTTACTTTAAACTATGGAGATTATCCCAGTGGGCCTGGCCCAAACCAGTGAGTCCTTTAAAAAAATAGTTTTTCGAGTGGTGGCTCAGGCCTGTAATCCCAGCACTTTGGGAGGCTGAGGCGGGCTGATCACCTGAGGTCAGGAGTTCAAGACCAGCCTGGCCAACATGGCGAAACCCTGTCTCTACTAAAAATACAAACATTAGCTGGGCATAGTGGTGCCCACCTGTAGTCCCAGCTACTCAAGAGGCTGAGGCAGGAGAATTGCTTGAACTCAGGAGGCGGAGGTTGCAGTGAACCGAGATCGAGTCGCTGCACTCCAGCCTGGGTGACAGAGCAAAACTGTTTCAGGGGAGAAAAAAAAAAAAGTTTTTCTCAGCTGGAAGCAGAAGAGAAAAGTCAAAGAGATTCCAGATGTGAGAAAGATTCAAGAGTGATTGCTGGCTTTGAAGGTGAAGATGGGGGAAAACATGAGAAGGAGAATGTGTGAGGCCTCCAGGAGTAGCCAATGGCTCCTGGTTGACAGCGGGAAAGATAAAAAAGACAGCCACAAGGAACTCAGTTCCTCCAGCGATCTGAATGGGCTTGGATGCGGAGTCTTCCCCCGAGCCCCCAGGTAAGAGTCTAGGCTGATGGACACCTTGATTTCTGCCTTACTGGGGCCCTAAGCAGAGAAACTAGCCAAGTCCACGTGGACTTCTGACCTAGAGAACTGCAAAACCTACGGAATAAGTGAAATGTTGTTCCAACTCCCTAAATGTGAGGTAATTTGTTACACAACAGCAGAAAACTAATACATCCCTTCAGTTTTCGTATCACTAAATAAAAGTAATAATGTCTGACTATGCCCAAGAAGTGCTTGGAAAACAAATATTAATAAGATTTAATTAATATGTTTTAATTTTAACAGAAAAGAAATGTGTTAAATTATTTCCCAATGTTGTGATTTTTAAATTAATTAGAATACTATTGAGGTTCAATCCAGGGCAATTAGACTGTTAAATCCCAGTTAGGTTTGTTTTCTCCGATTCATTGCAGTTGCAGGGCAGGGCTAACTTTAGAAGCCTCATCATAAAGCTTTAGAGCATGGAATTGTTGTTGCAGAGGGACATTATTTAACTTGCAGCTTTTTCTTTCCTTTTTTTTTTTTTTTTTTGTTTTGAGACCGAGTCTTGCTCTGTCACCCAGGCTGGAGTGCAGTGGCACAATCTTGGCTCACTGTAACCTTCTCCTCCCAGATTCAAGCAATTCTCCTGCCTCAGCCTCCCAAGTAGCTAGGATTACAGGTGCCCACCACCACACCTGGCTAATTTTTGTATTTTTAATAGAGACAGGGTTTCACCATGTTGGCCAGGCTGGTCTCGAACTCCTGACCTCGTGATCTGCCTGCCTCGGCCTCCCAAAGTGCTGGGATTACAGGCGTGAGCCACCGCACCTGGCCTAACTTGCAGCTTTTTCAATTCACAAAACAATGTATTGCATTTTGTTGATGTTCTATTGGATACTATATCTAAATGTCAAATACAAGGATTTTTTTTTCCTTAGAGATATTTCCCTTTCTAAAAAAACTTGACCTTCAATTTGGGAATATCTGTTGAAATTTGGCAAGCTATTCCTGATCTTGAGAAAATTATGAAAAGAAGAAGCAAAAGATGATCATACCTATTTTATAAAATTGATCACTGAAATAAAAGAAAACCCCAAAGCTGGGCAAGAACGTTCTGACTACATAATCATTCCCCAGGTAGACCAAGATTCAATGGTGCTGAGCCTGCTAACCCAGACTTATCCTACTGAGAATAGGTAACCAGGAAGTACTCCGATGAACATCAGCTCAGGCCAGAACTAGTTTAAACAAGGTGGTCTGGGGAAGAGATTGTATACAGAGTGAGAACATTCCAATTTAGGAAGCAGACTTTATATACAGGATGAGGAGATGCAAGAAGTATAGCTTGGTAGTTAAAGCTGTATTGGTCCTAGGTAAGTGACTTAAATTCCCCGAGCCTCAGTTTTCTCATGTCTAAATCAAGATAGTTTCTCAGTGTCCTTCGCACAGGACCCAGGACATGGAGCCATCAATAAATGAGGGCTGTGTTAGGATCTAGCAACTCATCCTTCAGCCCTTGACCCGGAATCCCAGATAATCCCTATTTTAATGGATGCTAATAGCTCTGCTGGCTGGACCCAAGCATCATGTTCAAAGCAAAAGACTGCTGGCCAGTGTTCAGGCTAGAAGTCTAAAGCAAGTGCTCCCTTAGGACAGGGAGAGACAGAGAGAGTGGGAAAGGCTATGAGAAACCAACTCCCCAGGCAGGAGCGGGGCACTTACTAGATTCACAGAAGGAAGGACCTACAGACAAATATTCACAAATAAAAATCTCTTTCTAAAATAATCCAATTTTCTGGCCCAATCAGTTGACAATGACTTGGCCACTGAAGATCATATTTTTCCAACATGGTCCATTTTCTTGGCTTTCCTAGGTCATTAATTATGACCATGTTTTCCCAAATGTGGAAATTCCCCTTGCGCAGATGCAGCCGCTGCTGGCCAACCCTCCTTTCCTGAGAAGTCACTGCAGCACAAAAATATTTTTGTTTTCCCCAATTGCCCACAGGGAGAATTTCCTCACTCTTTTTTCCCCTCCTCCCTTAAAATCCTCTGGCAATTTCCAGGAATCTAAGTAAACCAGAATTACTTAGATCACGAAGGGCCTTTTAGATGTTCTACTTCTAACATGACAAAAAAGAATCTGAAATTTAAATTCAATTATTATTAAACCAATCCCAAGAGTTCCTTTTAATAAATGAAGGCAATGCCACTGAAATCGAAATACCTCCCACTCCTGCCTAAAAATACAGCTCTCGGACTTGGGAGTTTAAATTATAAACAGTGGTAGCCAAAAGTGATTAGTGTTATATCTGAATCAAATAACATTATGTGAAACGTGCTTCATACCTTCATACATGGTAAAGCTCTCTACAAATGTAGGCATTTGGCACCAATGTGGGCACGATATACAACACAGATGATTATTCAAATTGTAAATTTGTATTCAAATTTGTTAGATGAATTACCCCAGTTACCTTGTTCATCTTATGGGTTTATCAAGGTGCCTTGTACAGGGCTTATGACAGTGGAGGACTCTAGGAGATATTTTATTCTTTTCAGAACATTCTTCAAGAAGCATTTCTGTGCCAGAAACTAAATTTAGTTAGTGGGGAAGCGGTGGTAGAGCGATGAATCAGGCTGGGTCTCTGCCCTCAAGGTCTTTAAAATCTAGTAAAAAAAAAGCATGATCTCCACACTAGCACAGTGATTTCAGCCAGGGACACTCTCTCCCCTCCCCTGCACCATGGGGACATTTGGCAATGTCTGCAGACATTTGTGATGATTAAAACTGGAAGTGGAGGTACTACTGGCATCTAACGGAAAGAGGTAAGTGCTGCTGTTGAACATCCTATAATGCCCAGGACAGTCCCCCAGAACAAAGAATGACCTGGTCTAAAATGTCAGTGCCGGGCAGCCGTGGTGGCTCAGGCTTGTCGTCCTGGTGCATAAACAGGTGAGGCTATGCATTCGAGGACACCCTGGGGAACATAGAAGCCTCTAATCTATACAACAACAACAACAACAACAACAACAACAACTAAAACATTTGGCAGGGCACAGTGGCTCACGCCTGTAATCCCAACATATTGAGAGGCTGAGGCGGGTGGATCACAAGGTCAGGAGATCAAGACCAAGACCATCCTGGCCACCATGGTGAAACCCCCACCTCTACTAAAATACAAAAAATTAGCCGGGTATGGTGAATCACTTGAACCCGGGAGGCAAAGGATGCAGTGAGCTGAGATCACACCACTCTTCTCCAGCCTGGTGACAGAGCAAGTAGACACCTCAAAAAAAAAAAAAAAAAAAAAAAAAGTCAATAGTGTCAAGGTGGAGAAACCCTGAACAAGCTATATTAGCTAGAGCAAAACACTGATTGATTAACTAATTGGTTGGTTAGTGTTGTTCCACATGGCAAATGACTTTCACCCGAAGACTCTAGTCATTTTGAATTTGTGTCTGTAACCTATTAAAAGTGTTAAGTATCTTTTGAATATGTGAGTACATTTAGATGGGTGCTGAATAAAGCCTAAGATAAAGTGTCACCAGGAAAAATAAATGATAATTTAGAGTGAATTGTTAACCCAAGAGGACAAAAATTTTCTAGCTTGATGCCAAGCATATAGTAACTGCTCAGTGAACATGAACTGAACATATTCAGATAACTTCGCAACACTCATTTGTCAGAAGCTAAAAGAACAGTCGTATCATTAAAGCACTCCTTGTAGTCATACAAACAGTGGTGGCCAAAATGATTAGTGTTGTATCTGAATCAAATAGCGTTATGTGAAATGTGCTTTATACGTAGTACATCCCTATACAAATGCAGGCATTTGGCACCAAAGTAGATACAGTATACAAGACAGATGATGATTCTAATTGTAAAAATGTGTTAGATGAATTACCCAGTTACCTTATTCATCTTATGAGTTTACCAACGTGCCTGGAAGTAGTAGCCTTCCTCCTGGAAATGCTTCACTATAGACTGCTAAGAATTGCAGATTGTACCATGAAGAGATACGATCATGTAGTTTTATATTATAGTATCCAAAATTTTCACTAACTCAAGTTGGTGCTTCCTCAGTATGCCTTAGTGAATGCTAATGAAGTGTGAAGTTACAAACATTAAAAAACTGAGGTGGGGCTGGGTGCGGTGGCTCATGCCCGTAATCCCAGCACTTTTGGAGGCCGAGGCGGGTGGATCACCTGAGGTCAGGAATTCAAGACCAGCCTGGTCAACATGGTGAAACCCTGTTTCTACTAAAAATACAAAAATTAGCCAGGTGTGGTGGCGGGCGCCTGTAGTCCCAGCTGCTCAGGAGGCTGAGGCAGGAGAATCGCTTGAATTCAGGAGGCGAAGGTTGCAGTGAGCCGAGATGGCACCACTGTACGTCAGCCTGGGCAACAGAGCAAGACTCTGCCTCAAAAAAAAAAGAAAAAAGAAAAAAGAGGTGGCCACCTCATGAATTTAGGGAAGGAGGAAGTAGTGTTTTGGAAGTAGGGCCTTAAATCCTTTACATACAACGTGGCTTCTCTTTAAATACAATAACAGTAAAACAAAGTAGCAGTGGCACTGGCTTTAATCTATTGCTAGATACACATAAGCATCAATAGCAAGAGAATGGTTAAGTGCCACTCTTAGTTAAGGATCAATTAAAAGTAAAATTCTATCTTTAAATTAGAACATGTCAATGGAAAAATATGACTTAATTTACTAAAATTATTTGCACTTTCGTTTTTCAGGAAAAATGGTGAGGTAGTCCAATGTGCTAATCCTTTGAGATAAACAGAGCTATTGCATGGAATATCTGTACTTTTGATTGAGTAATTATCTTCAATTTTGATATAATGGTTACCAAGGGAATATTGGCTTTATTCTTCCACCTATTTGACCCGTATTTTCTCAACGTAAGTTGGTGACTAAGTCAGGAAATGGCATCTAATTTTGTATTAGCATTAGTCAAATGCAAGTAGAAGGGGGAGCTACTATATACATTTTAAAAAGAATGAATAATCTGCCATTTGGATAATCAGCATCAACGTCTATTGAACTTAACACAGGTAATGGTCTCGATTTTTGCAACATAAAGGACCAAAGTTTTCTTTGACTTTGAAAATTTCTACTTTTTGCCCAAATATGAGTTCCACAGTGAAGTTTGTTTAGGAATGAAGAAGGGGAATTTTACTCTTTCTTTTTCATAAAGAAATAATTAAATACGTAAAAATGAGTTCACCTCAGTAAGAGAAGGAATCTCAGGGTAGGAGTTTCTTCATAAATAACTGGGGTTAAAAGTAACACATTAGGCCAGGTGCAGTGGCACACCCTGTAGTCCCAGCTACTCAGAAGACTGAGGCAGGAGGATGGCTCGAGCCCAGGAGGCAGAGATTGCAGAGCTGAGATGGTGCTACTGCACTCCAGCCTGGGCAGCAGAGCAGGACCTCATCTCAAAAAAAAAGCAACACATTTAAACAATTACAAGGCCGGGTGCAGTGGCTCACACCTATAATCCTAACACTTCGGGAGCCTGAGGCAGGCAGATCGCTTGAGGTCAGGAGTTCCAGAGCAGCCTGGCCAAAAAGGCGAAGCCCTGTCTCTTCTAAAAATACAAAAAAATTTTAGCTGGGTATGGTGGCGCACACCTGTAGTCCCAGCTACTTGGGAGGCTGAAGCATGAGAATCACTTGAACCCTGGCAACAGAGGTTGCAGTGAGCTGAGATAGCATCACTATTCTCTAGTCTGGGTGATAGAGGGAGACTCCGTCTCAATTAAAAAAAAAAAAAAAAATTAGGCCGGGCACGGTGGCTCAAGCCTGTAATCCCAGCACTTTGGGAGGCCAAGATGGGCGGATCACGAGGTCAGGAGATTGAGACCATCCTGGATAACATGGTGAAACCTCGTCTCTACTAAAAAATACAAAAAACTAGCCGGGCGTGGTGGCGGGCGCCTGTAGTCCCAGCTACTCGGGAGGCTGAGCCAGGAGAATGGCGTAAACCCGGGAGGCAGAGCTTGCAGTAAGCTGAGATCGGGCCACTGCACTCCAGCTTGGGCGACAGAGCTAAAATCCATCTCAAAAAAAAAAAAAAAAATTAAAAGACTCAGGAAAATATTTCATGTGCTCAGAAAAAGAGGTATAACTAGTAAAAATGGGCCTTGATGTGATATATAAAGGCCTTCTCAGTAGCATCCACCTTCACCTATAATGAAAATATATGCCCTTTTTTCTCCAAGGGAAGTGGGTATGGCTAAGTAAGAATAATATTCTTCAGTGAATATTGAAATAGAGTTTGGGTTGAAGAGGCCAAGAGTTCGACACCAGCCCAGGCAACATAATGAGAACCCATCTCTACAAAATATTTAAAATATTTAAAAATCATCTGGATTGGCATGCATCAGTAGTCCCAGCTACTTAGGAAGCAGGATTGCTTGAGCCCGGGAGTTGGAGGTTACAGTGAGCTAATGATTGTGCTACTGTACTCCAGTCTGGACAACATATTAAGACCCTGTCTCTCTTTTATTTTTAAATGTGAGTTCAATAGAAATTAGCAAATATCTTTATTTTCTTTCTTTTTCTTTTTCTTTTTTTTTTTTTGGAGACAGAGTCCTGCTCTCTCACCCAGGCTGGAGTGCAGTGGGGCGATCTCGGCTCACTGCAAGCTCGGCCTCCCAGGTTCACGCCATTCTCCTGCCTCAGCCTCCCGAGTAGCTGGGACTACAGGCATGTGCCACCATGCCCGACTAATTTTTTGTATTTTTAGTAGAGATGAGGTTTCACCGTGTTAGCCAGGATGGTCTTGATCTCCTGACCTCGTGATCTGCCCACCTCAGCCTCCCAAAGTGCTAGGATTACAGGCGTGAGCCACCACACTCGGCCTTTATTTTCTTTTATGTGTCAATGATCTAACCCTCAATTCAGCTATATCTAAAACATAAGATATGTTTCCTTGGGCAAACCCTGGACTCAAGGGATTCTCCTGCCTCAGTCTATCAAAGTGCTGGGATTACAGGTGTGAACCACCCTGCCCAGCCTGAACTCACGTTCTTATCACTGGTTATGGACGGAGAATTCTAATTAATTCCCTTCCTCTCATAACTTTTCAAATAAAACAGACATATTAAAAAGTCAGTTTTGGAGTCTCTCACAATTAGACCATCAACAATAAGATCAGCCTTAGTTGCCAAAGAGTAAGTTGCTTCTTAAAATTCTAAGTTATCTCTCATTTCCACATCTAGAATGATACTCCCCTAACATTGGTGATGGTTATTTTTAGGTGATGGGACAGAGGGTTGTTTCTTCTTCTTTGAATATTTTGTGGTGTTTGAATTTTTTTTATAATTCATGAAAATAATAGTCATTTTTAAAACCTCTCCATTCAATTTACTTAGAAAAATTTATAGTTCACAGTCTTATACCTTCTCTATTAGCTAACTAATTTTCAAAATTTGCTTTTAAAAAATTCAACCCCACTTTCATCATTACAACTCATTTTAAAATAATCTCCCATATAGCCAGTGTGGAAAGAAAGGATATCTGACTGTTTTCACAGGACACACTATCTTTTAAATTTTTTCCTTTGTCTATTTTTGTTCTTTGTGTTGTCACATTTAGTTGTTTCAGAATCCTGCTGAACTTCCCAAAGCATTCCGAAGGAATACCATCACATGCAAAATTCAGGTGACTTGGGAACGCTTTGCTCAACTTTGCTTTTCTTTAAAAGAATTTTTTTTTTTCCATGACACAGCCTCAGGAGGTCCTGAAGACATATGTCCTACTTTGCTCAATTTAGTGTTTGTACATGTTGGAATATAGTTTAAGACAAGGTTCCTAGGTAAGATAATCTCAAATTTTCTTTTGTGGCACAGGTGTCAGAGCAACAAAGCAGGATAAATTAGGAATAGACTTGGACAATACTGTGGTGTTGAGGCTTATACATTCTTTACGCAGTTCTCCTTTTCAGGGTCTGGCCTTCATGGTGTGATGAACACCATAGACCAATAAAATCTTCTAAGTGTCTTTCAGTCAATGATTCACTCTCACTGCATCCTGGATTCTGGCTCAATAACAGAAATTTTAAAATAGCTGGTTTTTAAAATTAGTCCGGTGTGGCGGTGTGTGCCTGTCGTTCCAGCTACTCAGGAGGCCAAGGTGGGAGGACGGCTTGAGCCTGGGAGGCAGAGGTTGCAGAGCTGAGATGGTGCCACTGTGTTCCAGCCTGAGCAATAGAGCCAGACATTGTCTTAAAAACGAAACAAAAGAAAACAAAATGGTGATTTTTAAAATGTTGATTAGAAATCATTTGTATTTGATTAGAAATCATTCATACTTTTTTTTTTTTCTTCTTCTTCTTTGGCATTGTGGTTTTAATGCTATTTGTACTCTATATAAAAGTGGGAAAATGAAAGAGAGTTTGTGTCATTGGAAAATTTCAAGGTCAGGCTGGATGGTTATCCAAGGTCAGGCTGGATGACTATCAGGCATGCTCTAGAAGAGAGAATCCATTTAAAGGAAACTTGACTAGGGAGACCTCTCAAGTTCATCTTTCAATCCTGTGCTCTTGGCCAGGTACAGTGGTTCATGCCTGTCATCCCAGCACTTTGGGAGGCTGAGGTGGGAGTTGCTTGAGCCCAGGAGTTGGAGACCAGCCTGGGCAACATAATGAGACTCTGTCTTTACCAAAAAAAAAAAAAAAAAAATTTTTTTTTGTTAATTAACTGGGCATGGTGGCACGCATTTGTAGTCCCAGTTATTCAGGGGGCTGAAGTGGGAGGATTGCTTGAGACCAAGAGGTCAAGGCTGCAGCAAGCCATGATTGTGCCACTGCACTTCAACCTGGGCAACAAAGCAAGACCTTGTCTCAAAAAAAATCAATCCATCAATCAATCAAGCCTGTGCTCTGAAGTTTATCCTCTAATCTTATGGTAGTAATGCACTATTTTGGAAGAACAGGAGTCTCTTCTGGCCATTTTCTTCACTTTGTCTTGATTCTGAAGCCTTTGTGCGTGTGCCAGCTCTGAGAATTAAACAGAAGAGGATGGGGCGTGTGGAAAAGTATTCCTAGGAGACTCGGAGCTGTCCAGCAGTTAAAGGAGTTGCACACAATGAGCTCCAGCTAATGAGACTTGTCTCAGCATTTGGAACAGGGATTCAGTGAGGCCATTCTTGACCAGGGAGAGGGGTGTATATGTATATGTCTATATAGAAGTCTTTGCTTACCCAACCCATTCCCAGTGGGGATTTTTTTTTTTCCTGATTTACCTGTTGCTTTTCTTTTAAAATGGGGGTTAATGGGCTTCTAAATTGTATAGAAAAAAGAGTAAGTAATAATGTACAGAGCGAGCTAGGAGAAGAGTTGAAGAGGACAGCAGGCAAAAATAGGACTACTACACTGTACAAGCAGTCTTTCAGTTTGTTAATTGCAAGCTATTTAGCAAACACACACACATTCTATGCAAACATGCCGCATAAGTAGGTGCCACTCTATGACAGCTTCATTATTTACATTTTGCAGTCAGCAGTCATTTTAGCACACCATTTTGGGAAAATAAATGAATGTGTCTAGTATTAGCTTACAAAGCCTTCACAGCCTTTTTTGGTATACTAAATAAATAAATAAATAAATAAATAAATAAAGTAGAGTTGGCCTAAAAAGGTTGTTCGGCCTTTTTTCCTTTGCGAGTGACAGATGGATTCGCTTTGACAAATACCCACTTGATTGACGTTCTGAAGAAAGATGTAAAAATCCTTAAGCTTGTTTTTATATTCTTATAAATGGTTGGATACCTAGCTGTGTTTTCTTATATTGCCTTATAAGGAGGAACCCATGTTTCCACAGACATCCTGGATTTGAGAGGAGGAATGGAATATGGGGAAACATCTCATCCAGCTTCCATGTGCTATGCAATTCAGTAGTAAGCCAACTTTATAGGTAAAACAACTGAATGTGGAGAGGCTAAGTGATAATTTTTTAATAACTTGAAAAATTACAAATTTAAAAATAAAAAATTTTAATTAAAAATTACATTTAAAATTTCTAAAAGATTTACATATTCATGGTAGAAAAATTAGTAAATATAAAAATATACACAAAAAAGAAAATTAAAATTATCCTGATGAAACTACTAGTTTTTGTTGTTGTTGTTGTTGTTTGAGACAGAGTCTAGCTCTGTCACCAGGCTGGAGTGCAGTGGTGCAATCTCGGCTCACTGCAACCTCCGCCTCCTAGGTTCAAGTGGTTCCCCTGCCTCAGCCTCCCAAGTACTGGGATTACAGGCACGCGCTGCCACGCCCAGCTAATTTTTGTATTTTTAGTAGAGACAGGGTTTCACCATGTTGGCCAGGCTGGTCTCAATCTCCTGACCTCATGATCCGCCTGCCTCAGGCTCCCAAAGTGCTGGGGTTAAAGGCGTGAGCCACCGGGCCCAGCCGAAACTACTGTTAACATAGTCTCCCAAACACATATGAAATGTGTATGTGATTACATATGCATGTGGCTACATGCATATTTCATGCTCAAAATATTGAGGAGGAAAAAAAGGCAAAGTAAAACAGTTGTTGGCCCATCTTTTCCAAATTGGGAATCACTGTCCACATTTTTTTTTTTCAGACAGAGTCTCGCTCTGTCACCCAGGCTGGAGTGCAGTGGTGCGATCTTGGCTCACTGCAACCTCCACCTCCCAGGTTCAAGTGATTCTCCTGCCTCAGCCTCCTGAGTAGCTGGGACTACAGGCACCTGCCACCATGCCTGGTTAGTTTTTGTATTTTTAGTAGAGATGGGGTTTCACCATGTTGGCCAGGCTGGTCTCAAACTCCTGACCTCAAGTGATCCACCCTCCTCGGTCTCCCAAAGTGCTGGGATTACAGCCATGAGCCACCGTGCCCAGTCCACTGTCCACATATTTTAATCACCTTCTTCAATGCATCTCCTCTTCCCCTGAGACCAATCTGATGATAAATTGTAAATGGGGTGCCATATCTCCTATTTGAAAAATAGCACCAAGTTTGTAGGTAATTCCTTACCTTTGTTTTCTTCAATAGAGACCCAGGAAATTGTAAAAGAAGTATGATACTGCAAAACACCTTTGTTTTGCGAGATAACTTTGGAGGTGCCCATGTTGACAGCTGTAGTCAGTCACATGCTTACCAGAACAAAGAGCCCTACAAAGGGAGAAGTTAACTTTAGCTTTGAAAATCCTTTTATCCTTCATGATTTGATGCCTTTAAATTTGTCACCTGAATGCGATATTAACATAATCGTCTGCATTTCAGCTAATGAATGCACCTGCTTCTAAGACTTTATTTTAGCAGTTTTAATGAGCTCTTCAAAAGAGTTTGCCTGGACTTAGTGCGCGGCTAGAAAAATAGCAGCTGTAAGCAACTAACAACACATTCAGTATTTGAATCAAGCTCTGTGAAGTTGTTAAACTTGAGAAGGAGTATCTATCCATCTGTTTGTGATAAGGGAAATGAAAATTGAGATGTGGCTGTGGCATTTGGAAAAAGCACTAAAGTAACTGGGTCTGGCCAAAGAAGGTTATTCGCTGGCCATATGTATGGATCTCAAGCATATGAATTTAATGTATTGATTTAAGTTTCCTTGTCTATCTAATAATGGTACCCATTTATAAGCTTGTCAGGATTAAATATCTCACCTGCTATATGCACTCATTAACATTAGATTTTATAATTATGATGCTTATTAAGAAGATGTGACTTTACAAAGGGTCACATATAGTATGAGTCCATTCATAGGAAATATCCTGAATAGGTAAATTCACAAAGTCAGAAAGTAGGTTGGTGGTTGCCAGGGGCTGCAGGGGGAAATTGGAAGCAATTGCTTAATGGACATGGGGTTTCCTCTGGGTATGAGTCAAACATTTTGGAACCAGATACAAGTGGTGGTTGTACAATGGTTGTAAATGTCTCTGAATTGTTCACTTTAAGATAGGCAATTGCCTGGGCACAGTGGCTCATGCCTATATTCCCAGCACTTTGAGAGGCTGAGGGGGACGGTGGGGAGAGGATTGTTTGAGCCCAGGAGT
This sequence comes from Chlorocebus sabaeus, assembly GCF_047675955.1. Taxonomy (NCBI): domain Eukaryota; kingdom Metazoa; phylum Chordata; class Mammalia; order Primates; family Cercopithecidae; genus Chlorocebus; species Chlorocebus sabaeus. Next base: position 104,179,339 of record NC_132924.1, on the reverse strand, counting down.
TCAAGACCAGCCTGGGCAACAAAATGAGACCCTGTTTCTGGGGAAAAAAAAAAAAAAAAAAAAAAGCAAGAGAAAGAGACAACCTAAGTAATTTTAGGTTATGTGAATTGCACCTCAATAATTTTGAAAAAGGGCCTGGTGCTGTGGTTCATGCTTGTAATCCCAGCATTTTGGGAGGCTGAGGTGGAAGGTTTGCTTGAGCCCAGGAGTTTGTCACTACCCTGAACAACATAAGGAAACCACATCTGTACAAAAATTTAAAAATTTTTAAAATTAGCTGGGCATCGTGGGCAGGTAGTGGGGGTTGGGGAGTTGAGGCTGCTGTGAGCCATGATGGTGCCACTGAATCTCAGCCTGTCTCAAAAATAATTTTTTAGCCGGGCGCGGTGGTTCATGCCTATAATCCCAGCACTTTGGGAGGCTGAGGCGGGCAGATCACGAGGTCAGGAATTCGAGACCAGCCTGGCCAACATGGTGAAACCTCATCTCTACTAAAATACAAAAATACAAAAATTAGCCAGGTGTGGTGGTGCGCACCTACCTGGCCCTTTTTCAAAATTATTGAGGTGAAATTCACATGACATAAAATTACCTAGATTATTTCTTTTTCTAGCTTTTTTTTCCCCCCCCCCAGAAAAAAAAGTCCCAGCTACTCCAGGAGGCTGAGGCAGAAGAATCGCTTGAATCCGGGAGGCGGAGGTTGCAGTGAGCTGAGATCACACCACTGCACTCCAGCCTGGGCAACAGAGTGAGATTCCATCTTAAATAATAATAATAATAATAATAATTATTATTATTTTTAAAAATGTGACTTTGGATTTAGTAAATTCCATTTGATTGGATATAGGTTGTAAGACGGTTCCTAAATAAATAATTGCTCATCAAGACATATAGTAAGGAAAAAAAAAAACTGATCTCCTTACATAAGTAATCAGGAAGACTGTTTCCTTGCTGAATCATACCCTGACTCCACAGTGAAGATTTTTGCAAGGGAAAACATTAACCAATCTCTGGAGGTCCAAATCCCTAAACAATTCTGTAAGCCATTTAAATTTTGTAACTATTATATGGAAGTTAGCATATTAGAATACGTATTTACTTCCAATATATATTTTAATACTTTTTATTATATAGTCAAATTAATTCCATGCTTGTTACACTGATTTCAACATCACATTTTCATAATATCCCTCCTTTTCTTCATATGCTCCTGTGTGTACTTTGGGTAGTAGTAACAACCCATCCAAAACTCAAGTGAATGGAAGACAAAAAACACAGGACAAATGTTGCTTTAAAAACATACACAGGACATTGGGTGCAGTGGCTCACGCCTGTAATTCCAGCACTTTGGGAGGCTGAGGCAGGTGGATCATGAAGTCAGGAGTTCGAGACCAGCCCGGCCAACCTGGTGAAACCCTGTCTCTACTAAAAGTACAAAAATTAGCATGGTGTGGTGGTGGGTGCCCATAATCCCAGCTACTCGGGAGGCTGAGGCAGGAGAATTGTTTGAAGCCCAGAGGTGGAGGTTGCAGTGAGCCAAGATCGTGCCATTGCTCTCCAGCCTGGGTGACAGGGCGAGACTCCATCTCAAAAAAAAGGACTATATATATGTATATATATACACGCACACACACATACAGCAGGCCAGGCACAGTGGCTCACACCTGCAATCCTAGCACTTTGGCAGGCCGAGGAGGGCAGATTGCCTGAGCCTAGGAGTTGAAGACCACCTTGGGAAACATGGTGAAAACCCATCTCTACTACAATACAAAAAAAAAAAAAGTCAGGCATGGTGGCAGCTGCCTGTAGTCCCGGCTGCTTGGGAGACTGAGGCACGAGAATTGCTCGAATCTGGGAGACAGAAGTTGCAGTGAGCCGAGATTGCACCACTGCACTCCAGCCTGGGCGATAGAGCGAGACTCCGTCTCAAAAAAGAAAAAGAAAGAAAAGAAAAGAAAATATATACAGCAGATACATTACAGACCAATTGGAGGTAACATCCTGTAATGAAGATGCCACAAATTTTTATCTTTCTCTCTCCTTGTAAAATTGGTAACATGAAGGCAAGATAACTTAAGTAAATGGAAAATTCTTCAATTTCCTTTTTATTTTATCTCAGTAAAAGTGAGGCAGCTATTCTAGCTAGGGTGGAAGTAATTTATTCTCTGGACTCCTTCTCTCCTTCACATCATCCTGACCAACAGTCTTCCCTCAGTATTTGGAGCTGGTTCATTGGTGTTTCACTCATACGCCACAACACTGGAGAATCACTCAGAAATCAGGACCAGCTTAGGAATCTTTGCCAGCTTGATGCATGAGTTTCTCTGGAAAGGCATTGATTTCTAGAAGCCCCCAATTTGAATCTGCTGGAGTAAGCAGGCTTCTGGCAACTGCTCGCATTCTCACATCTCAAGAGATCCACTTTATCCAGACTTGCGTGGAGCAGCTCTCCAGAAGACATCCAGTTCTACTTTTAGACCTTAGCTTTGTAACCTGAGCAAACAACCCCACGGGGGCTCACCTCCAGCCGCCCTTAGGCAGTGTTTTGCTACCCAAGGCGAGCTGACCTTACACTGATGAAGACCTGCTGTCTATGGCCTAGCTAGTCACAGCGTGGTCCTCAGAAAGGCAGCATCAGCATCACCTGGGGGCACAGAGTCTCAGTCCTCACTCCAGGGCTATTGAATCAGAATCTGTAGCTCAACAAGGTTCCCAGGTGATTTATATGCATTTTTAAGCTTAAATAGCAGTGGTCTAAGGGACCTGCCTGAGTTGCTTTTTCCAGCAGTAGAACTCACTATGTCCTGGTCTGAAGTTGTTAGCCATCCATTTTCCACTAGCAGTCTCTACACAGATTTCTCTGCAGTGCTCCAGGGCAAGCTATCTCTATTTTGGATGAATTCCCAACCAGTGGGTCTTAAAGCAATCTGCATTTCTATTATTTGGGTGGTCACACAAGTAGATAGCACAGCCTCCCACTAGCCTAAGCCATACCCATTCCCCTCCAACTCATTTTGTTCTCCTTATTCCCACAGCTGTAGTGTTACAATGATCATAAATTATTGTTAAAGAAGAAAATTACCAAAAGAAAAAAAAATAGTCTCTATAAACCTGCATAGTTTAGAGCTAAAGAATATGTTAAAATTTTCCATCATGGAAATTTCCCAGCTACTGGGCTCTTTAGTTTTTTTTTTTTTTTTTTTTTCAGAGCTGCAAGCAAAGAATGGAAATTTCCAATTGCAGCATCGAGGGCTGCTGTTCTGCTGACTGTCTTGCTCAGCCGGGGTCATCTGCTTCTCTAAGACATCAAGGAATGCCAAGGTAGGTTTGAGAGAAAACATACACTTCCTCTGCAGGAAGGAAGGAATGCCTTGATGCTTTCTCCAACTTGTAATTAGGGGAGGGGCAGAAGAGATGACATCCCCCGCTCCATCCACCTGGATGTGGATTTTGTTGTTACCACCTATCAGCGGCTTATCCTACTTGACATCTTTCCAGTGGCAGCTGGCTGGCAGGTTTTCCATTTTTTAAGAAATCTTTAAGGTGGTGGGGGATCCAGAGAGACGGAGGGAACCAACATTTTTGAGGTCTAGTCCTCTAAGTAACCCACCAGGTATTTTATATATGTTATGTCATTTAGCCTTGTCACACTTAGCCTTCATTACATTTAACCTTGTGACCTACCCAAGGTTAACTTCTGATTTTCTGCACTCAAATTTTGGAAGCATCATTTGTTCTTCCTAAGACAGCCCTATTGCCCCCAGCCCTCCTAGAAACCAGTTATCTTCAAGCATCCTCAAGGTTTTGTTTCCACCTCCTCAATAACATCAACAGCTCTGTTCCTTTTCATTATATCTAAGTTGAAAGATATTTCCATTCACAGCTGGTCCTGATGTCTGAGTCAACAGGCGTCTAATAGTTCCCTAAATTCCGTCGTGTACCTCCCCACTCACTACTGCTATTACTACAGAAGTATGGTGGCAGCTCCACGAAGTTTGAGTATAAAGGCATTGGCGTCTTGCAAACAGAGCTAAGGACCCTGACTGGCTCTGGGCCAGAAAGAACATTCTCATACCTAGGCTGGGTGGGTTTGTCTGGGTGGTTTGGGAGTTTTGCTTTTTTTGTTTGTTTTTTAATATAAAAGACCTTTAGGGGGATTCTGAAATACTGTAAGAAGCAAGAGCTATCTATGTTTACTCTCTTCTTACAGACAGCCGTAACATACCAGGAAAAGAATTGCTAAGGAGGTCTTCTGACCTCACTGTTGCTATTTATACATAACATCATTTATTGAGACAAGTTTGGTAATAGTGAGGATTTTCTAGCAATAAATTTAAAAAAATCATTACATGGCTAGTGAGTTAAAAAAAATTCTCCCATATCTGTCATTTCAATCACATCCATATCCATAGATAGTGATATGATCTTTGAATACAGTGACCAATTTTACCACCACCCAATGATGAAAGTGGAGGCAAACGGGAATCAGTCAGAATATTGTAGGTCTGTTTAGGCTTTAGTCTCAAAAGCTGATGTTTAGTTGAGTTATTGCTTACATCTGTGACAATGGCTTTCCGTATCCGTTTAACCCAATACAACTGAGTCTGATTCCCTGGTGAAATTCATCAAGTGGTGTTTGAATATGAGTCTGGATCTCATGTGATATGCACACATTTCCAACAGGCTTCTTTCCACCCCTCTCTGGATCTGTCATTAGCCAGAAGACAGTGGTCCTCTGAGTTGAAGACACTGATGATTCATATCTGTGGGTGGGGCCGAATAGACTGATGTATGATGACTCGTTCTTTCCACTTCAGACCACAGAGATGACTTTTAAAATTCTGTGGTTGGAATACACGCTGTTTTAGATGATGATTGATTGTGATTTCAAACATGGCCTCAATTCTGTCCCTCCTGTTTCCCTGCCCCTTGCAATGTGACTCTGCAGCTCCTCCCATCAAGAGCTGGAGTCTGTTTCCACATTCCTTGAGTCTGGGCCTGCCTTTTGGCTGGCTTTGGCCACTATAATGTAATTGAAATAATGGTGTTCCGATTCCAAGCCTAAGCCTCAAGCGTGTGCTTCAGCTCTCTCCTGAAACCTGCCACTGCTGTGCGAACAATTCCAGGCTAGCCTGCTGGAGGATGAGACATCCTGTGGAGTCGAGATGAGCCACTCCAGCTGAAGCCATTTTAGACCAGCCAGCTTCAAGCGAACACACGAGCTGATCACAAATGTGTGAGCAAGCCCACTACAATCAGCTGGGCCCAGCCCAGATCAGCAGAACCTCTCAGCCAATTCACAGACTCAAGAAATAGTGACTGGTAGCTGTTGTATGCCATGCAATTTTAAGATGGTTTGTTATGAAGTAACAGGTAACTAATACAGATGACCAATTATCTTCTTTTTTTCCCCCTGATGGCTAGGAAGCTCAGAGCCAAATTCCAAAGCCAATGGTAGAAACTATACTTATTTATTTATTCATGTTTATTGCACACTTTATGGGTAACATATGTACAATCTTCTCTCTCCTTAATGGTGAATTTTTAAAATTCGATAATCTATTGTTTACCACATTGACTCTAAACCAACTCAATACCTTGTTTTAAATATTTAGGTGGTTGTTATTTATCAGATTAGAAGAGATGAATCTAGAGTGAGGATTGGCAAACACTCACTTTCTTTCTCTTTGTTTTGAGCCACAGTCTCACTCTGTCACCCAGGCTGGGGTGCAGTGGTGCAATCTTGGCTCACTGCAACCTCCACCTTCTGGGTTCAAGACATTTTCCTGCCTCAGCCTCCCAAGTAGCTGGGACTACAAGCATGCACCACCATGTCTGGCTACTTTTTTTGCATGTACTTTTAGTAGAGATGGGGTTTCGTCCTGTCGGCCAGGGTGGCTTCGAACTCCTGGACTCTGGTCTTGAAATCCTGGACTCAAGTGATCCCCCCACCTCAGCCTCCCAAAGTGCTGAGGTTACAGGCGTGAGCCACCGCACCCAGCCGAGGACTGGCAAACACTTTCTGTAAAGGGCCAGCCGGTAAATATTTTAGGCTTTGCAGTCTGTAGAGTCTCTGCCACAACTACCTAACTCTGCTGTTACAGCACTAAAGCAGCCATAGACAATCTGTATACAAATGAGCATGGCTGTATTCCAGTGAAACGTAATTACAAAAACAGGCGGTGGATCAGATTTGGCCCTCAGGCCACAGTTTGCTGACCTCTGGTCTAGAGCAATATGTACTATGCAAAAACATCTTCACCTACACTACAGTCTCCTCAACTTTATTGTAATTTATCTCAGTTGTTTTGAAAAAAAAACAGACAAATGAAGTGAATTTACTTCCTCTAGCAGAGGACAAGAAGAGGCTGACCGTGCGGTGGGAAACTATACAGCATTTGTACCAGGGCAAGTATGACACTGAACAAATCCCCTGGCCACTTTGTCCACGACTGCTTATTTAGTTTAATGCTGAAGGCCAGACTAACACAAGCAATGTCTCATTTGTTTTGTTTCATCCCACAGCTTCTAATCTCAAACACTCATTTAACAAATGCATGCTGGATGTCACAATAAGGATGGTGCTCCAGTCCTTCTTGCCTACTCGGAGTTCCCTGAATGTATTGTGCTATTTCACGCCTCTCTAACTCTGCACACAATGTTCCTTCTGCCTGGAACACACTTAGCCCTCTTCTCTTACTGGCTGACGCCTACACGCTGATCAAAACTAAGCTCAATGATACTGCCTCTTGGAAGACTTCCCTGAGTGCACTTCTACCTCCTCACCCTCAACCTTCAGCCCGCACACTCGCACACTCAATCTCGGCATTTATTCTACTAAACTCATAATTAAGATAGCTAATGCTTATATGGCACCAGGCACTTACTATGGGCCAGGCACCGTTCTATCCTGTCATTTCATTGAAATTATTGGTATGCTTGCCTGTTTCCACAAGACAATAGTACATTCAGAAACATTTATTGAGTACTTTGTAACTGGTATGCTAGGCAAAGTAAATAAAACAGTAACTTACAGACCATAAGCCCACTGAGGGGACCTACTGCATGTTATTTGTCTTTACCTCTCAATACCTAGCAGTGTCCGGAGCAAAGGTTTTGTTTTAATTTTTTTTTTTTTCAATTACTGCAGCCGTGATCTCCTGGTCTCAAGCAATCCTCCCACGTCGGCCTCCTGAGTAGCTGGGGCTACGGGCATGTGCTACCACGCCCAGCTCATTTTTAAAATTATTTTTTATAGAGACAGTGTCTTGCTATGTTGCCCAGGCTGGTCTTGAACTCCTGGCCTCAAGCAATCTTCCCACTTCGGCCTCCCAAAATGCTGGGATTATTGGCATGAGCCACCCATACGTGGTCAGAACAGAGGTTTTTGTTTGTTTGTTTGTTTGTTTTTGAGACGGAGTCTCACTCTGTCACCCAGGCTGGAGTGCAGTGACATGATTTCGGCTCGCTGCAACCTCCACTTTCTGGGTTCAAGCGATTCTCCTGTCTCAGCCTCCTGATAGCTGGGATTACAGGCATGTGCTACCATGCCCAGCTAATTTTTGGTTTTTTTTAGTAAAGATGGGGTTTCACCATGTTCACCAGGATGGTCTCAATCTCTTGACTTCATGATCCACCCGCCTCAGCCTCCCAAAGTGCTGGGATTACAGGTGTAAGCCACTGCACCCGGCCCACAGAAGTTCTAAATTAATATGAGACGAACATATGAAAATACCACTTATATGGTACAAAATATGTGCTAGGCCATGTTCTAAGCTCTTTACATCTCTAAGCCTCAAGACAACTTTATGGGGTAGCTGGTATAATTATCACCATTTCACACACGGGAATTGAAGGCATGGAGAATTTTTAGGTAATTTTCCTAAGGTCACAGAGCTAGTATGTGACAGCTGGTTCCAGAATCTACGCTCACAACCCCTGGATGAAATGAAAGCTTGGGTGACTCAGCATAAATCCATTTCTACTCCTGGGAGAGTATTTTTTTTTTTTTTTCCGAGACGGAGTCTCGCTCTGTTGCCCAGACTGGAGTGCAGTGGTGCGATCTCGACTCACTGCAACCTCCACCTCCCAGGTTCAAGTGATTCTCCAACCTCAGCCTCCCAAGTAGCTGGGATTACAGGCATGTGCTACCATGTCTGGTTAATTTTTTTTTTTTTTTTGTACTTTCAGTAGAGATGGGATTTCACCATGTTGGCCAGACTGGTCTCTAACTCCTGACCTCAGGTGATCCACTCACCTCGGCCTCCTAAAGTGCCGGGATTACAAGCATGAGCCACCGTGCCCAGCCCCTAGGGAAAGTAATTTAAAAGATGCATCTTTGAGAACATAGATTGTCCAGTGGTACCAGTCACATGCTTAAGCTTAGGAGTCAGAGAATTGTGTTCACATCTGGTCTCAAGTGCATGATGTAAGTGAGTGATATTGGTAGTGGCATTGACAGTACCTGCAAGGTGCAGTCTTACATTTACAAAGCATTATGGTTACATTCTGAACTCTGATCTGATTTCTTCCATCACCCTCTCTTCCTCTTGGGTGGTATGCATCAATACGCGGGCAACTCTAGCACAGTTTCTGCCAGCATGTCTCTGCCATGTTGACTCTTCCCTGATGGCAGGCAGGTTATACAGTAGATCCATCCGTGTTGGCCTATTCCCTTGGACACATCGGCAAATTAGCATTTTGGAGAAGACTACACAGAAACATCCACAATACTGGTGAACCTGGCTGGGTGTGTGCATCTTTAAAAATGTATTGCTAGGCGGGCATGGTGGCTCATGCCTGTGATCCCAGCACTTTGGAAGCCAAGGCAGGCAGATCACCTGAGATCAGGAGTTCAAGACTAGCCTGGCCAACATAGTGAAACCCTGTTTTTACTAAAATTACAAAAAAAAAAAAAAAATTAGCTGCATGTGGTGGCAGGCACCTGTAATCCCAGCTACTTGGGAGGCTGAGACAGGTGAATTGCTTGAACCTGGGAGGCGGAGGTTGCAGTACACCGAGACCACGCCATTGTACTCCAGCCTGGGCAACAAGAACGAAACTCCATCTCACCAAAAAAAAAAAAAAAAAGCATCACTGCCAGTCATTTATGGAAGGCTTTGGAAGTTCCCATGGGGCCTTGCAAGCAACATGCCACTCAGCAGGGAAGATAAAGACAGGGAGAGACAGTGACTGGCCTGCAGCTGTCTCTAAGGACAGGCTTGCTCTGCTGAAAAAAACAAAGAACAGATATTTGGAATAGAATTTTGCATCTGAAACAAATATGGATTTGGATAATTTTAGGTTTGAGCATTAAGACATTAGAAAATAAAGCCAGGCACAGTGGTGCACACCTATAGTCCCTGCCGCTAGGGGGGCGGAGTTGGGAGGATTGCTTGAGCCCAGGAGTTTGATGCTGTAATGCCCTGTGGTCGTGCCTGTGAATAGCCACATAGTGCGACCCTGTCTCTAAAAAAAAACTAAAAAAAGAAAGAAAAGTGATCACAGAGTCCCTGCAGACACTTGAAGTCTATGGCCTCTCTGAGTAGAGAACAAACGTGTCCATTCTCCTACCTCAAGGCAGCTTAAAAAAAAAAATAAAAAAATAACCCTTTTTCTTTACTCCTTTTGCAAATTAGGTAACTAGGAGGAGGTGAACAGGCAATTTCCTCAGTGGCTTCCACTGATGGTTTAGAGGACCCAACAAGGTACCAGGGCCAGGACTGGTTCCCACAAGCTTCCTGTTCTCAGTCTGGGGCACAACAGAGGCTAAAAAGAATTCAAAGATTCAAGAATTGGCTTTTAGAAGCAACCATGTGTCACCATAGAGCTGGGCAAGATTGTGCTTGCTGACTTTTCTCCTAGTCAAGAATTAACCCTGAGACTTCTCTAGGAAGACATTGATTGCCTGGCTGGAAAACATTGATTGCCTGACTGGAAAACTTCAGAAATATTGAGTTGACCACTATTCTCAGGCACCTGTACATACATTTTTCAGGGCATTGGGTAGAATTTACAGCATCTTATTTTCCAATTAAAATAATCTGTTACTGCATTTGTAGCCTGTTTCATATGGTTTAACATTTAATAATTCTCTGTTGCTTTTATTATGAAAACTTGCATTCTCTCATCTAGAGCAGAATCTCCCTGAGGGCAAGATTTATGCCTTCACTTCTTTGGACTCCTCCACAGGACCAAATGAAGGAGTACAATGGTGGGTGGTCAAGAGGGAATGATTACAGGACACAGTATTTGGAGACCTGGGCAGTTCCAGTGCTCCTCACCCGCCGTCAAGCTGAGTATAGGTCCTCAGAAAGCACTTAAGTCTCAGAGTTGCCATTTCCTCATTTTCAGATTGCCTCTCTTACCTTACCGGTTGTTGGGAGGATCAAATAAGATAATGTCTGTGAAACTATTTTGTGAACCAAGATCTGCTAGCTACTGAAATGTAAGAAGTCATCAAAAGAGGCACTTAGGAAATATCTGATTGATTTTTAATGATAAGATATTGTCTTCCCCTTTCTCCTTTACATTCAGCTCCTTTGAGGGTGTTATTTTGCAGGATTTCACTTTATATGAAGTAGCAAAACCACTCCACGTCCACCTGATACTGTGTGGTAGGTCCCCTAGTGCATTTCACCTCATAATTACCTTAAAATTTGACTGACATTTAAGCAAACCAACCAAAAAAGTCATAAGGTATGCCATGGTCACATTGATCGCAGAGGATTTGTCAAGATCAATGCATGAGTACCCCACTGGCATTTCAGAGCCTTTCTTGTGCTGCTGCGTCAGCCCACTAAAATTATACCCTAGGCAAAGATTATGTATATTTCTGTACTCCAGCACATAGTTCATACATGACAGTGGCAGATCACTGCTCTAAGCCCAGGCCAGTGAAAAAGAAAATTAAAATGTGGCAGTATAACGGGGAATTTCACAAAAAGGTGACACTATAAAACAGACTCTTTAAACGACTCATTTATTTGTAGTCTTTATTCTCTATCTGTTCTTAGCAAAGAAGACAATCTATAGTAACAGAATTCTATATGACTCATTAGAGAAATCTTTCAAACATGGTTATTCCTTAAAATGCTTCTAGAAGATATAAGGTTTAGTCTCAGGGTTTCTTCTCACTCAACTGGAGGAAAAAATAGAGATGCTAAGGGATAAGCTAAGTTGTATATTCCAGAGATTTGTTTATATAAACTCCTGATTCCTCATCTAGTTCTTTGGGCCCAAATAACATGAAAGTAAAAATAACTAGACAGAGACAGCTTGGCTGTGGTAAGTATTGTCTTCTCTTACTGAAGCTTTTCAATTCCAGTATTTTCACACGCTATTCCTGAATGCTATGGGAACCTGTTTTTCCCCAAGTTCAATCATATAGTGTCAACTGCAGGACAGGTATCCAGGTTTGAAGCATTTTGTCAACATATTGAATCCAAACCGGTTTTGAACTCTATGAACTCTATTGATGAACATATTTATGATGTTCTTTTTTTTTTTTTTCTTTTTGAGATGGAGTTTCGCTCTGTCGCCCAGGCTGGAGTGCAACGGTGCGATCTCGGCTCACTGCAGCCTCCCCCTCCCAGGTTCCAGCAATTCTTCTGCCTTAGTTTCCCAGGTAGCTGGGATTACATGCACACACCACTACACCGGTTAATTTTTGTATTTTTAATAGGGATGGGGGATGGGTGTGGTGGCTCATGCCTGTAATCCTAGCATTTTGGGAGGCTGAGGCAGGTGGATCACCTGAGGTCAGGAGTTCGAGACCAGCCTGATCAATATGGTGGAACCCCATCTCTACTAAAAATACAAAAATTAGCTGGGTGTGGTGGCTTGCACCTATAGTCCCAGCTACTCAGGAGGCTGAGACAGGAGAACTGCTTCAACCCGGGAGGCGGAGTGTGCAGTGAGCTGAGATTGTGCCACTGGACTCCAGACTGGGTGACAGAACGAGACTCCATCTCAAAAAAAAAAAAAAACAACCAAACAGGGATGAGGTTTCACCATGTTGGCCAGGCTGGTCTCAAACTCCTGCCTCAGCCTCTCGAGTTGCTGGGACTAAATGTGTGGGCCATCAAGTCCAGTTAATTTTTTTTCTTTTTGTTAGGGATGGAATCTCCCTATGTTGCCCAGGCTGGTCTCAAACTCCTGGCTTCACATGATCCTCCTGCCTTGGCCTCCCAAAATGCTGAGATTACAGGGGTGAGTCACTGTGCCTGGCCTGAAGCCTCATTTTTAATAGATGTTAGTAGTAGTAACATTAAAGTCATACTAAATACCAATACATTTTAATGTTTAAACCTGATAACATGCTTATGCATATATAGTTTTCTATAATAATTTTATTTCCATCAGATGCTTTTCTTTCTTACTCTCAAATCTCTCCCACTTCTTCTAGGGCTGATGTGAGGCCAAGACTCTTTCATAATCAATACTGGAGGGAAAATACCTAAGAGGAGGAGGAAGTGGTGGATTTAACATTAATTATTATCTTCCTATGACACCATGCTCTCCTCCCTTTGCTTGAAAAGTTGCAGGAAAAGTTGTTGGGAAGGAGAAAACATCCGACTGCAGAATTGATTATTTGTCCATTTACCCCCAAAATACATGGTGAGTAGCAGGCATGTAAGGGTGTCATTGTACTCTTGATATTGAGGGAGAGCATGAGGGGCAGATATTATAACACAAATGTTTCCAGATGGAGCGTTTCTTGTACGTAGTAAGTCATTTATTTATTTATTATATATATTAATAAACATTTTTGTAGAGTACCAATAGCTTTCTGTATGGAATTATTCTAAGATTTATCAAAATGTATACCAGTTTGTAACCAAATCATCCCCATAAGGGATCTAAAATACTAATTTTAAGAAAGAAAGAAATTAGAATGACATTGAGTAGAAGTTATACAGCTTTCTTTTTCTTTTTCTTTTTCTTTTTTTTTTGAGACCAAGTCTCACTCTGTTGCCCAGGCTGGAGTGCAGTGGTACGATCTTAGATCACTGCAACTTCCACCTCTCAGGTTCAAGTAATTCTCCTGCCTCAGTCTCCTGAGTAGCTGGGATTATAGGCACCCACCACCACGCCCAGCTAATTTTTTGTATTTTTAGTACAGACAGGGATTCACCATGTTGGCCAGGCTGGTCTTGAACTCCTGACCTCAGGTGATCCACCCGCCTTGGTCTCCCAAAGTGCTGGGATTACAGGCGTGAGCCACTGTGCCCGGCCTTATACAGCTTTCATAAAACATTGGTTTCTTCTTTTATATTGTTCCTCATGGTAAAAACAGCAACATTTCTATATAAATGGTAACATTTGCACCATTTGCTTCATTTTAGGATCTGCGATTGCTCTTGGGAACAAGAGTCCTGCTGTAGCATGAAGGGGAAGGTATAATTTGGAGCCAGACGAAAGAAAAAAGGTTTCTTTCAGAAGCAATATATTTATGTAAATGTAAGAATATCAGAAAAGGATTAATAATTTCACCAGGTAGTCTAGAGCTACATTTCATATGCGAGTTCTTCACAGAGCTATGACAAACTTTGTAGAACTCAAGTCTTCCATGGAAAAAAGGTCATAAAAAGTCTTTTGGCTGGGCGTGGTGGCTCATGCCTGTAATCCCAACACTTCAAGAGGCTGAGGCGGGAGGATTACTTGAGACCAGGAGTTCAAACTGCTGCGAGCTATGGTTGTGCCACTGTACTCCAGCCTGGATGACAGAGCAAGACCTTGTCTCTAAAACATAAAAAATAAATGTTAAAAATAATGGAACCAGCCAGGTGCGGTGGCTTACGCCTGTAATCCCAGCATTTTGGGAGGCCGAGGTGGGTGGATTACAAGGACAGGAGATTAAGACCATCCTGGCTACCACGGTGAAACCCCATGTCTACTAAAAATACAAAAAATTGGCTGGGCGCGGTGGCGGGCACCTGTAGTCCCAGCTACTCAGGAGACTGAGGCAGGAGAATCGCTTGAACCCAGGAGGCAGAGGTTGCAGTGAGCCGAGATCGTGCCACTGCACTCCAGCCTGGTGACAGAACAAGACTCCATCTCAAAACAACAACAAAATAATAATAATAATAATAATGTCTCTTTTAAAAACCAAATGCAATGGAGATAGCAAGCCACAAAGTGTATTACAGTATTAGTCATAATTATTTGCCTTATCACTCTTGATAGCTTATTTTGCATTCAGTAGAGTTAGAGAAGTGTATGGATGAATACTGATCATAATTCTTCTCCACGTGGACTTTAGAATTTTAGGATAACAGCTGGCCTTCTTCCTTCAATAGGTAGACCCTGAAAGGAATCTGGGAAGTGCTGGCCACAGCAGCTCCATCAAGACAGGGCTCATTTCCAGCCCTGCTTCAGTGAGTAGTGAGATATTTGTTGCCGTCTATGTGTGATGTTGAAGGAAGTGAGGAAAATAATCTTCCTTAATTATTACATGGTGCCCATGACCTTATTTATTATTTCACTAGTAAAGAAATAAATTGTATTTCTTCTTCAACATATTCACAATGAATCTCTGAGATACAGGAATATGCTTATTCAGTCAAGAAAGGTATTTATTTACATAAGAGAAGCAAGCGCTTCAGAAGAAAACTTTCTAGTTAACAGCAGAAGGAAATACCTTTTTTAAAACCATCAAGCCAGTAAGTCTAAGGAAAGGGGGGGAAAGGAAACAATAATGAAGTATAATACATAGTAAAAATAAAATAGAAAGAATAAAAAATATCAGGTACCACTGAAAACGTAAATGAGCTGAATCTCTGTCAAAAGACAAACTTTTAGATTGGGCTGAAACAAAATTAAGCTATGTCTGAGTGCCAATATGAACAAATTCAAGGCCAGAAGCATTAAACAGGAACAAGAGACTGGAACGATTGAACAGACTGTGGCGAAGATCGCTAGATGCTTATACAATGTCCATTCCTCTTCATCCTTGCTAACAAAACTTCAATTTAATTTGGAGCAGCAGTGTGTCCACATTTTTTTTTAAGTTAATTTTTCCATCTCCTTTTATAGTAAGGGGTAGACAATAAGTTGTAGGTGGCTCATGCCTATAATCTCAGCACTTTGGGAGGCCGAGGCGGGCAGATCACCTGAGGTCAGGAGTTTGAGACCAGCCTGGCCAATGTGGTGAAACCCTGTCTCTACTAAAAACAAAAATTTAAAAATTAAAAAAAAAAAAAAAATGGCTGGGCATGTGGCAGGTGCCTGTAATCCCAGCTACTCAGGAGGCTCAGGCAGGAGAATCGCTTGAACCCAGAAGGCAGAGGTTGCAATGAGCCAAGATAATGCCATTGCACTTCAGCCTGGGTGACAAGACCGAAACTCCATCTCAAAAAACAAAAAACAGTAAGTTGTAAGCAGAAGTTAGTGGATGGGGCCTGCTGAAATCTAACTCACCTGGATTACTCATTTTTACTCTTTTTCCTCCTTCCTGTCTGGAATATGTATGTGATGGCTAGAGCTGCAGGAGCCATCTTGCAACCATGACTTGAAATATGGGTGCCACACACCAAAGGTGACAGAGTAGGAAGACAGAAGCAGCTTGCATTCCAGATGACCACAGAGGTACTATTCCAGTCCTGGACTTCCTACCTCCAAACATCTTTTATATGAGACAAACACAGCTTCATGTACTTAAGCCACTATGATGTGGGTATCCTTTTTTATGCAGCCAGCCCAATTTCCTGTGATATGAATAGAAACATGACAAAGATACATAAGTTATCAGCTATTATGCACTAAAAAACAGTGCAAAATAAAAATCAAAAGACAAGGAGCATTTGATGAAATTATAACCGTAGTGGTAAATTTTAATACATCCCTTTCAGAATTTGATAGAACATGAAGTTGAAAACAAGCAAGAATATAGACAACTATAATGATATCATCAAAGGCTTATTAAATACACATATATAAGAGTGTATGTGATTAGTAAACAGCATAAAAACCACATATATATCTTGCAAAAAGGGAATATGCAATCTTTTTTTTTTGAGATGGAGTCTCGCTCTGTCACCCAGGCTGGAGTGCAGTGGCGCAATCTTGGCTCACTGCAACCTCCGCTTCCCAGGTTCAAGGGATTCTTCTGCCTCAGCCTCCTGAGTAGCTGGGACTACAGGCACGTGCCACCATGTCTGGCTATTTTTTTTTTTATATATATTTTCAGGTGAGGTTTTACTATTGGCCTGGCTGGTCTTAAACTCCTGACCTCATGATCCGCCCTCCTTGGCCTCCCAACGTGCTGGGATGACAGGCATGAGCCACTGCGCCTGGCCCAATCTTTTTATATGTGTATGGAACATTTAAAAATCAATCACATATGTGACCATAAAAGATTGTGTAGGGTACACAAGAAAGACGCTGGAAACAGTCTGTTCTACGGCTTGCTGGCAAAGTGACCTTGTGCAAGTTATTTAACCTTTCTGGGCTTTGTTTCTTTGGAGAGTGGAGCTCATAATAGCCAGAATTTTAATCTTTTATCATTATTACTGTCCCTCCCAGCCTAGCATTTTCCAGCCTGAGGTCCATTTACCTACATGAAGCTGCTAGTGCCACATGTCACTAGCTCTATGTAGAAGCCATCAATGACTGTCACTGTTTCCCATTGGAGGGTCAGCAGCAGGCTAGAAGGTTAACTTTTCTCAAATGGGCCTCAACTAAACAGTGAACACAGGGCTGTCTACTACAGAATTCAAGAGCAGCAAAAGAATGTTAAGTGGATGAATTGTTATTTGCAGGAAAAGAAACGGGCACCATGTTTCCAATTATTCTTCATTTCAGACAACGACTCGCTGTTTCCATTGGCCGGCACAGTAGCTGGGGAACACTATGGAGTAAACCTGCTGAAGAAGGATGAATGTGCGCCAGTGAATTTTTTTTACACAGTCCTAGCTTTATTTTTGCTTATTGCTGGCAAGCTAATGAGAAAGTCAATATAAAACAATTGACAAAAACTTTGTAAATAAGGCTTAAAAGACAAGAAATCTTTATAGCTCCCCAAAAGATAAACTTTTTGTACCAACAAAAGTCATTTGCAACATAAGACAGAACTTCCAAATTTAGCCGTTGGTTAAAAAAAGGAAAGCAATAATATAAATCTTTTTAAAAACCCACAAAATAAAATATTTTTATTATCAAAAAAGCAAAATATTAAAGCACATGAAATATTTAAAAATACATAAAGAAAAGATAGATTTCCATAAATAAGTACTTCAATACATAAAAATATGTGAATCTGTTAAGAATACCATTAATTGCATATTTTAGGAAATTATTAGTTTGCATAAATTAAAAATATATAGGATATGTTACAAATTACAAATATTCAATGTTTTGATAAAATAAACTTTAATAAAAAATATTAACTTCCAAGTTTATCCCGGAACTTAGAGGGAAAGCAGAAATGAACTGAATATAGTAAGTTCCTCAATTCATTTTAGGTCACAAACCAGGGATAAAATAATCAATGTCAGTGGGGAGTAAATGGGGTATTTGTTCCTTTGCTTTTGGAGATCTGTAATAGCATCATCAGAGTAATATTTGTATTTTTTTTTTTTTTTTGAGAGGGAGTCTCACTCTGTCGTCCAGGCTGGAGTGCAATGGCACGATCTCGGCTCACCGCAACCTCCACCTCCCGGGTTCTAGTGATTCTACTGCCTCAGACTCCAGAGTAGCTGGGACCACAGGCACGTGCCACCACACCCAACTAAATTTTGTATTTTTAGTAGAGACGGGGTTTCACCATATTGGCCAGGCTGGTCTCAAACTCCTGACCTTGTGATCCACCTGCCTCTGCCTCCCAAAGTGCTAGGATTACAGGCATGAGCCACTGCACCTGACCTGTTTGTATTTTTATATGTTTAATCTCAAACATGTTGGCATACCAAAAGAGAAATGGGAGTTATTTGGGTGTCCAAAATCTTTCCTAACTCTCTAGATGTTCCTATTTTTTCTTAGCATTATTTTAGGGCATTAATTCTTTGATAATACCTACTCCTTCCTCTTTTTTTTCTTTTTTTTTGAGACAGAGTCTTGCACAGTTACCCAGGCTGGAGTGCAGTGGTGTGATCTCGGCTCACTGCAAGCTCTACCTCCTGGGTTCACACCATTCTCCTGCCTCAGCCTCCTGAGTAGCTGCGACTACAGGTGCCCGACACCATGCCCAGCTACTTTTTTGTACTTTTAGTAGAGATGGGGTTTCACAGTGTTAGCCAGGATGGTTAAAAACTCCTGACCTCGTGATCCACCCGCGTCATGATCGGCCTACCAAAGTGCTGGGATTACAGGCATGAGCCACTGCGCCTGGCCTACTCCTTCCTCTCTTTTTAAAAATGTTGTGTGATTACAAAATTGGCTCTCATCTTTCTGCTTAGAATCACCTAACTTCTGTACTCATAAATATTCTTTCCCAGTCTTTGCTTAAGCTATTGTCAATCACAGAAGCTCCATCTTTTCATATGTGGGAGAACATCAAAATCAGGAAGAAGTTTCTTCCACCTACTCTATCTGTCTGTCTGTCCATCTATCTGTATCTACCTATCCATCCATTCTATCTCTCTATCTATCCATCCATTCTATCTATCTAGCTAGCTAGCTATCGTCTATCATCTATCTCTATCTATCTATCTATCCATCTATCCATCCATCCACCCTATCCATCCATTATCTATCTATCTATCTATCTATCTATCTATCTATCTATCTATCTATCTATCTATTTATCTATCTAATCTATCTATCCATCCATCCAC
This sequence comes from Chlorocebus sabaeus, assembly GCF_047675955.1. Taxonomy (NCBI): domain Eukaryota; kingdom Metazoa; phylum Chordata; class Mammalia; order Primates; family Cercopithecidae; genus Chlorocebus; species Chlorocebus sabaeus. The sequence goes on along the minus strand of NC_132924.1, from coordinate 104,160,566 downwards.
CCTATCCATCCATCTATCTATCTATCTATCTATCTATCTATCTATCTATCTATCCATCCATCCATCCACCCTGTCCATCCATCTATGTATCTATCTATGTATCTATCTATCTATCTATGTATCTATCTATCTATCTATCTATCTATCTATCTATCTATCCATCCATCCATCCTATCCATCCATCTATCTATGTATCTATGTATCTATGTATCTATCTATCTATCTATCTATCTATCTATCTATCTATCTATCTATCCATCCATCCACCCACCCACCCACCCATCCATCCATCTGCCTATCTATGTATCCATCCACCCGCCCTATCTATCTATCTATCTATCTATCTATCTATCTATCTATCTATCCATCTATCTATCTATCTACCAGTTATCAGGGAGGGAGACAACTGGGGAAGAGAGACAGAACAGACTTGTCCTGTCTGGATTGTACTGGAAACTTAGAGTCTGTACTTGCTCTTCTTCTGTAACTCTACTCAAGAGTGCAATATTGCCAGAACAAAATGAATTATTTTAATTCAACTTGGCAGGTAGCAGTAAATATTTACTGGTTTGAATTATCAATTCTCATCAAGATTGGTACTGAAAACTACATGAAAACAATTAGGAGATTTTTCTTAAAGGATCATTTTTTATTCCAAACTTTGTGATTGTAAAATGTGTATGCGTCTGTTTAATCACGTCAGGCACAGGATCATCTTGTATTCCTGCCTTCTCCCAACATGTGGAGGTCAGATGCCTCGTGCTGCCCTCACCTCATGTTGGGAAGAGATACCACAAAGTAATTTTGTAGGATAAAGAAGGATTAAGAAAAGAAAACGGGTTCTGAAGAAAATGCAACATGTGAAATCAGGAATCTCCCTTTCCCTGGAACTTTCAAAGCCTTTTAAAATCTTTCTTGTCCCTGTTATTTGTTTTCCCATCACCAGGCAAGAAAATTCAGTTTTTCTGATTAAGAGTGCCATCTGTGTCTCTGAAAAAGGACACATATTGTGGAATGAGAAGGAAATGGTGGAGTGAGAGATAAATGGGGATCAAAAGTCTTTAAAGACGTCTGGAGAAGCAAAGTAAAACCTGAAAACTCAATTCAATTGTCAGTTTCTTCCTCCAATAGCACTTCTGGTTACAAGAAAATCTGTAGTAAATGAAGACTATGTTGTTTTGTTTTGTTTTATTTTGTTGTTTTGATTTGTTTTTTTAATTCAGCTCCTACAGGAGAAGACTGTTTTTGTTTTTGTTTTTTAAGCTGCTCCTTGTGGAGCAGCACTGAGTCAGCTGAAAACTATGTTTCTGTGTGTGTTTTTTTGTTTATTTGTTTGAGATGGACTCTTGCTCTGTCACCCAGGTTGGAGTGCAATGGCACAATCTCGGCTCACTGCAACCTCCACCTCCTGGGTTCAAGCAATTCTCCTGCCTCAGCCTCCCAAGTAGCTGGGATTGCAGGCGTGCACCACCACACCCAGCTAATTTTTGTATTTTTAGTAGAAATGGGGTTTCACTACGTTAGACAGGCTGGCCTCAAACTCCTGACCTCAGGTGATCCGCCCACCTTGGCCTCCCAAAGTGCTGGGATTACAGGCGTGAGCCACCACGCCAGGCCAAGACTATGTTTTTATAAACTTAACTTGCATTATCATTCTAGGACTCTGATATGTCCCTCTTCCACTTGTTGGACAATAAAAACAATTCATCTCACTCATGATCCAATCATTTCACATGAGTCAGAATGCATGACTGAGTCAAGGTTCAACTAGCTATAGTATTTTTCCTCTCATTAGATTTAATATTTCCTCCAAGATGGGCTTGTAGGTCAGGTATTTCCTCACTCCCCGATAGCTACAGATTTTTGTTGTGTCTGTTATATGAATGTGTGTGTGTGTGTGTGTTTGTATATACAAAATATGATGTATATATAAGTATTTGAATAGTGTTACAAATGCAAATTTAAAGAAAATATTGATTTTTGTCAGTTCATTCAATGAAGGCACATATTCACTAATGCAAATCTCATGTTACAGAATCCACCTGATTTTCATTTTTTTTAATCAAGTAATTTTTACTCAACTTTTACAAATTTGACTCAGTCATTTCTCATATGCTGGGGATCAAAATCTCCCTACTACATTTAAGTCATTCATCATAGCTGTCAAACATTACACAAAGACTTACAGTGGAATGAATACTATGGATCAAGTAGAAGTGGTTGCTCCCCAATTGCTTCTGACAGCATTTCTATTTTCAGTGTTTCCTGAAATGCCCAACAACAGGTTTGTATACGTCAGAACCTTTCTTGCTGCAGTTACTATAGGAGACAGTACAATGGCTTTTCATGGTGTACAAGAAAGGTAGATTTCAGTTTCTATTCTCTAACTTTGCTAGGTCTTCAGGTATGCTGATCAATAAATTCTTGTGTGAACAGATTAACGAACTCCAGATCAACTCTTCGAGGGCTCTTCATTGCTTTGATGGAAGGTGAAAGGTTCACACTAGGTCTTGCGTTCACAACTCTTCTCCACCTGGCCCCAATCTAACTGCTACTATGTCCCTTCTGTGCTGGTCCCACTGGTCTCCTCATTGTTTCCCAAAATACACCCTGGACATTTCCACCTTCAGGCATGTACTCAAGCTGTTCTTCTCAACTAAAATACCCTCTTTCTTTTGCTCTACAAACCCAAGTTCTATCTGTTCTTTGTCAATGTTGTGTTTCTTAATTATACCAAATAATGCATAAGTATATCCTCATTAGAAAAATATTCAAACAGGCCAGGTGCGGTGGCTCATGCCTGTAATCCCAGCACTTTGGGAGGCCAAGTCAGGTAGATTACCTGAGGTCAGGAGTTCGAGATCAGCCTGGCCAACGTGGTGAAACCCTGTCTCCACTAAAAATACAAAAAAATTAGCCAGCCGTGGTGGCGGATGCCTGTAATCCCAGCTACTTGGGAGTCTGAGGCAGGAAATCACTTGAACCCGGGAGGGGGAGGTTGCAGTGAGCCAAGACTGCACCATTGCACTCCAGCCTTGGCTACAAAAGCAAAACTCAATCTAAATAAATAAATAAATAAATAAGTAAAAAATATTTAAACAATATAGAAGTATATGTACAGTAAAAACTGAAAGTCCCTATTAATTCTAGCTCTTCCCCTCTCCCACCTGCCAACTGTATTGCCATTCTTCCAATATGCTGCTTATCCTTCTGACCCTTTTTCACTGCATTTAATAAACCTATACAATTTTTTTTTTTTGCTTCGTTTTTAGGTAAGTGGGGTTACAGTATACACTCTGTCCTGTGGCTAGCTTTCTCCTCTTCAAGACCTATATTAAATTTCTCCCCTCTCCCCAGAAACCTCCCTCACCATTTCAGCATCCAATGACCTCTTCCCCATAACCCTGCCTTGGATTTCAAACACTTGGTATTCATGGTACACTATTGGCTTCTGATTCATCTCTTTATGATGTCGGGTTGTCTAACTTTTTTATGTGTGTCTTATCATTGACATGTAAAATCTTTGAGGGGAGGAATATTATCTTGCTCTTTTGCAGCATTTAGAACTGTATAATGCCCAAAACGGGTCTTCAGCCTGATTTTCTTAAGTGAACTTTAGGTTTCCCATGTCCTGATCTAAGATGGAAAAGCTCTGCTCAATTGCAGGGAAAAATGAAAATATACTATGATGTTCATATCCTTTGCCCACTTTTGGATGGGGTTGTTTGTTTTTTTCTTGTAAATTTGTTTGAGTTCTTTGTAGGTTCTGGATATTAGCCCTTTGTCAGATGAGTAGATTGCAAAAATTTTCTCCCATTCTGTAGGTTGCCTGCTCACTCTGATGGTAGTTTCTTTTGCTGTGCAGAAGCTCTTTAGTTTGATGAGATCCCATTTGTCAATTTTGGCTTTTGTTGCCGTTGCTTTTGGTGTTTTAGACATGAAGTCTTTGCCCATGCCTATGTCCTGAATGGTACTACCTAGGTTTTCCTCTAGGATTTTTATGGTATTAGGTCTAACATTTAAGTCTCTAATCCATCTTGAATTAATTTTCGTATAAGGAGTAAGGAAAGGATCCAGTTTCAGCTTTCTACTTATGGCTAGCCAGTTTTCCCAGCACCATTTATTAAATAGGGAATCCTTTCCCCATTTCTTGTTTCTCTCAGGTTTGTCAAAGATCAGATGGCTGTAGATGTGTGGTATTATTTCTGAGGACTCTGTTCTGTTCCATTGGTCTATATCTCTGTTTTGGTACCAGTACCATGCTGTTTTGGTTACTGTAGCCTTGTAGTATAGTTTGAAGTCAGGTAGCGTGATGCCTCCAGCTTTGTTCTTTTGACTTAGGATTGTCTTGGAGATGCGGGCTCTTTTTTGGTTCCATATGAACTTTAAAGCAGTTTTTTCCAATTCTGTGAAGAAGCTCATTGGTAGCTTGATGGGGATGGCATTGAATCTATAAATTACCTTGGGCAGTATGGCCATTTTCACGATATTGATTCTTCCTATCCATGAGCATGGTATGTTCTTCCATTTGTTTGTGTCCTCTTTGATTTCACTGAGCAGTTTTCTCAAAAGAAGACATTCATACAGCCAACAGACACATGAAAAAATGCTCATCATCACTGGCCATCAGAGAAATGCAAATCAAAACCACAATGAGATACCATCTCACACCAGTTAGAATGGCGATCATTAAAAAGTCAGGAAACAACAGGTGCTGGAGAGGATGTGGAGAAATAGGAACACTTTTACACTGTTGGTGGGAGTGTAAACTAGTTCAACCATTATGGAAAACAGTATGGCGATTCCTCAAGGATCTAGAACTAGATGTACCATATGACCCAGCCATCCCATTACTGGGTATATACCCAAAGGATTATAAATTATGCTGCTATAAGGACACATGCACACGTATGTTTATTGCAGCACTATTCACAATAGCAAAGACTTGGAATCAACCCAAATGTCCATCAGTGACAGATTGGATTAAGAAAATGTGGCACATATACACCATGGAATACTATGCAGCCATAAAAAAGGATGAGTTTGTGTCCTTTGTAGGGACATGGATGCAGCTGGAAACCATCATTCATAGCAAACTATCACAAGAACAGAAAACCAAACACCGCATGTTCTCACTCGTAGGTGGGAACTGAACAATGAGATCACTTGGACTCGGGAAGGGGAACATCACACACCGGGGCCTATCATGGGGAGGGGGGAGGGGGGAGGGATTGCATTGGGAGTTATACCTGATGTAAATGACGAGTTGATGGGTGCAGCACACCAACATGGCACAAGTATACATATGTAGCAAACCTGCACGTTGTGCACATGTACCCTACAACTTGAAGTTTAATAATAATAAATAAATTTAAAAAAAAAAAAAAAAAGATAATATTTCAAAACAGAAAAAAAAAAAAAAAAAAAAAAAAGAAAATATACTATGATGAAGTACTTCAGCGTTTTTGTGGCCTTTCCTAAGAATTCTCTCAATCTGTTGTACATGGCGGGTTTGTGGATTTCTATTAATATAAATCAGCTGAGAAGTGCAGCAACTTTGTGAGGAGCCAGAGACCCCAGGCAAAAACTTTTCTTCTCTGACCTGTCAGACCAAGGACAGCTCCACGAGTGACAAACCCTCAGAGATGAAATCATCACAGAGTGAAAGGGAGGTTTACAGCACAGGCTGATGTGGGAAAAGGTTGTGAGGGAAGCACCAACTAGCCAAGGGGAACTCAGTCTCTCAGACATTTCAGACTTCTAGAATTTCAGCTCTCACCGAACCAGCTTTCCAATGGAATTAGTCAATGGCATAACAGCCACAGCAATTCAAAATGCCTTTCATTTTTCCTTTTAAATTAAAAGTGGTAAAGTTGAATCTGAAATTCCTTTTAAAAATGTTATTTTCTCAGCATCACAGAGAAGGCAAAACAGCCAATACAACACATCTGTGTTTTATGTTAAATGCTGTCCCTTGAACAAGTTACTTAATCTTTCTAGGCCTCAGTTTCTTTATCTAAAAATGACTATAACATTTGTGCCTACTTTATTGATTTCTGAGCATTAAAATGAGACAATTTAGTGCAGTATGCAGCGAAGGCTGGCTCACAGTAAATTCTCAAAATTGTTAGCTGTGATGAGGACAATCATGTTGATTCCTCACGTCTATGTCAGCAGCTACAAGGGCTCTCTCTCTCTCTCTTTCATAAAGATAGGGTCTGCTGTGTTGCTCAACAGTGCAGTGGCATGATCATAGCTCACTATAGCCTCAAATTCCCGGGCTCAAGCGATCCTCCCACCTCAGTCTCCCAAGTATTAGGGTTACAGGTGTGAACCACCATGTCCAGGTGAAAGGGTTTTCTACGTGGGACTTTAGCCAAAGAAGGCATACAAGAACACTGTTGAGCTGTTATAATGGTGAACACTATGAACAACATTTCTTGGGAATTTCTATTTAATTCCTTCATCCCCATTACAGTGAATTTGCTTAGAATCTTTATTCAACAGACTATTGCTTGAAAATAAATGGGTTATTAAATGGAAAAATCTCTTTTTGTGAAAAATTTTCTCTAAAATCCTATTAGTCATAACTAGATAATACATTCCTTTTGACATTTTACAAGTCTGCTATTAATAATCTCAATTCTTAAGTCTAAATAACCATTTGAAAGGATCTAACTCAATTAAGAGTTTTGCTTTATCAAAAAATGTTCTATTGTCTCAAAAAACAGCTTCCAGATCCTTCAAATGAGGCCATTAATCAAAGCAGATAAAATTAATTTTAGTTACTAAATAAATACTTAGAATACTGCAGATAACCAAAGTAGTTAAAATTAACAGTAAATTGTTAATTTTTTGGTCTCAAATAGTTATCGAGACACTGTGACATATGCAGAAAAAATCTGAAGCAATGAGCTGGTTAATTCAGACACTGATATTTGGGAAATCAATTGATTACAGGTTTCAGGTTGAATTATTCTGTTATTCAATTGTTTACTCCACTTAGGCAATGCCTATATAATAAGTTAACTTAGACTATCTTAATAATCGGTGTGTGTCTGTTAGTGTATTGTCTAAGGACATAGGACTTTAGATGAGAAAATGAGGGTTTCGGCTGGACACGGTGGCTGGCTGGTGCTACAGAGAACAGCCAAGTGGGAATCCTTAAGGTCTACCAATGGGGACAGGGGTAGCTAGAATGAGAAAAATAGAAGGGGGCATTAATATGGTGGCTTAGCCTCGATCCATGTATGTGAAGATTGTCAAGATGCATGGGGGCAAGTTGTGTGGCTTTTTTTTTTTTTTTTTTTTTTAGCTTTTCTTGTTTCATAATTGTGTCCTTCATAATCAGGCAGACACAGCCTAAAATTATACAGGAAGAGTGGCAAAGAGGAAGGAGTCAGGAATGAGAAAGTGGAGGAATGAGATGTGGGAGGCTAATGAGCTGTAGGGCCAGTCATTGATGTCAGGATCCTCAGAACTAAAAGTAGAAGCCATCAGCCTGGAGACTCACACTTACCACTGATACCCAACAATGCCATCTAGATGGTGGTAAGTTAGTTGTAACAGCAGTTTCTTTTGAGTATTTAAAAAAAATGATTATTATAAAAAATTAAATAGCACATTACAGAAAGGATATAACCTAAATACAGAAAACTGAAAAGATTTAGAAAAAATAAGTCACCAATAATTCCATTAGCCTAATGCATTTAATATCAGCATTGGGGTTAATTTCCTCCTAGTCCTTCTTTGGGTGTATATTTAAAGATAAGTGAAATCATACTCTATACAGTCGTGGATCCTATTATTTTAAGTATAACATTGCCTTGTAGCATTTTCCTTGTTGCTAACCAGCCTTTCATAACTATCCTTTTAACAAGTGAATAATATATCATTAAGGAAATGAACAGTAATTTACTTAATTTACCTGTTTCTGTATATTGTTAGATGTTTAGAATCTTTCCAATTTCTTGATATTATAAATACCACATTAGTATACGTTTTTCCACGTGTTTTCTTTTCCACATTTTTTTTTTTTTTGAGACAATCTTGCTCTGTTGCCCAGGCTGGAGTGCAGTGGCACCATCACAGCTCACTGCGGCCTCAACCTCCCAGGCTCAGGTGATCCTCTCACCTCAGCCTCCTGAGTAGCTGCAACCACAGGTATGTGCCATCATATCTGGTTAATTTTTTATATTTTATAGAGACAGAGTCTCTCCATGTTGCCCTAGGCTTGTCTTGATCTCCTAGGCTCAGGCAACCCTCTTGCCTCAGCCTCCCAAAGTGCTGAGGTTAGAGGCATAAGCCACCATACCTGGCCTTCTTTTCCACATTTTAGATTATCTTCTTAGAATCGACTTTCAGAATTTTCAAAACATAAAATGTTCCAGGAGATGGACATTTTATGACTCTTTATACTTACTGCCAAATTACTTTTCAAAGGGATTATAACAATGCCCAGTCCCAAGAATGGTGTAATAGTGTATGAGAGTAGCAAACCTCATCATACCCTGGAAAACAGTGGATCATTTCATTAATTTTTTTTTACAGTTTCAGTTTCCAGGTTGTGATATAAACAAGTAAACAAATAGTATGTTAGATGCTGATCAGTACAATGGAGAAGAGGAAACTGGAGAGAGGGGATGTGGTGGGGGGAGTGTTACTGTTTTATGCAGGATGATCAGGAAAGGCCTTTCAAAAAAGATGATATTTAGGCCGGACGCAGTGGCTCACACCTGTAATCCTAGTATTTTGGGAGGCCGTGGCAGACAGATCACCTGAGGTCAAGAGTTTGAGATCAGCCTGGCCAACATGGTGAAATCCCATCCCGTCTCTACTAAAAATACAAAAGTAGCTGGGCATGGTGGTGGGCACCTGCAATCCCAGCTATTGGGGAGGCTGAGGCAGGAGCGTCACTTGAACCCAGGAGACGGAAGTTGCAGTGAGCTGAGATTGTGCCACTGCACTCTAGCCTGGGTAACAAGAGCGAAACTCTGTCTCAAAAAAAAAATTTTTTTTTGAATAAGAGCCAAAAGAAGTGAGGGATAAAGGTGTAAGAACAGACTGAGGAAAGAGAGTTTCAGGCAGAGAAAACACTAAGAAAGGCTCTAAGGCAGACCCATGTCGGACAATGTTTGGGGAACAGCAAGAAGGCCAGGGTGGCAGTGCCCAGCGAGAAGCGGGCAAGGAGGAAGATGAGCTCAGAGGGAATGTGGGCAGCCAGGCCACTGAAGGCTTTATCAGCCATTGTAAGGATGTTTCTTTTACTCTGAGTAAGATGAGAAGACATTGAAGTGTTTTTTGAGCAGAGGCAAGTCAGGAATTGGCCTGTGTTTTATATGATTATGTTAGCCGACGTGTTCGGAATGGGCTAAATGTGCTCGAAATCAAACTCAGCATCTTTCCCGGCAAACCTCCTACAGTCTCAGCATCTCCATCCTCTGACTCACCCATGCTCAAAACCACAGTCATCTTTTACATCCCAAAACCAATTGTCGCCAAGCTCTGTCAATACTCCTTCCACAATGTCTCTTGCATTTGCCTTCTCTGTCCATTCCCACGGCCAAAAGCCTACCATAACCATTTTCTTTTTTTTGAAATGGGGTCTCCCAGGCTGGAGTGCATGGGCATGATCACAGTTCATTGCAGCCTCGACCTCCCAGGTTCAAGCATTTCTCCCATCTCAGCCTCCTGAGTAGCTGGAACCACAGGTGCACACCGCCACTCCCAGCTAATGTTTATGTTTTTATAGAGATGGGATTTCACCATGTTGCCCAGGCTAATCTCAAATTCCTGGGCTCAAGTGATCTGACTGCCTCGGCCTCCCAAAGTGCTAGGATTACAGGCGTGAGCCACTGTGCCTAGCCCCATAACTGTTTTCTAACTTATCTCCCAGCCTTCTACCTCTCTGCTCACCCTTCTACCACCCAGTGCCGCTAGAACAATCTTCCCAGCAAAGCTGATCACTCAGGGGTCTTCGTGTTACCTTGGCTGTCTCCCTGCTCTTCACCACTCATAAGGTCCAAATTCTTCAGAATGGAATTCAAGCCCTACTACAATTTGATCTTAATCTAGTGCTCAAAACTTATCTTCCATTGTTTTATTCAGAATTAACTGTGCCTGTCTAACAAGTTCCTTGAACCAGCTCTGTACTTTATTACTGTACATCTTTGCTTACATCATCTCCACCTCCCTGCACCTTCTGTTTAAAACACCCTTCCCTTGGGCTGGGTGTGGTAGCTCACGCCTGTAATCTCAGCACTTTGGAAGGCCGAGGCAGGCGGATCATGAAGTCAGGAGTTCAAGACCAGCCTGGCCAACATGGTGAAACCCTGTTTCTATTAAGAATACAAAAGATTAGCCAGCCATGGTAGCGTGCACCTGTAATCCCAGCTACTCAGGAGGCTGAGGCAGGAGAATCACTTGAACCCAGGAGGTGGAGGTTGCAGTGAGTGGAGATCACGCCATTACACTCCAGCCTGGGCAACAAGAGTGAAACCCTGTCTCAAAAAAATCAAACCAAAACAACAACAACAACAAAACACCCTTCCCTCAAATCCCCACCCAGTAATCCTACCCACACTTCCAGGATCCCAAATATCACTTTCTTCATGAAGCCAGCCCCATTCTCCCTGACTGTAATGATGTTTTTGTTCTTCTGTGCCCCCATAAATTCTATTCCACTACTCATACATTCCGTACCACATTATACTATTGCTTTGTGAATATGCTTTCCTTCCTGCTAGGTGCTAAGTTCCTTGAGAATCCGTGTCTCGTTCATTGTTGTAGCTCCTACAGCACTTATTTCAATGCCTTGAACATAGTAGGTGTCCAAGAAATGTTTGTGGAACTTAAATTCCCCAAGGCCTTGTTGCCAATTTGTTCTTGGAACAGAACTAGAATTCAGGTCATCTGATTCCCAGCTCCCTATCCCTCTCCCAATACCATTCTATCTCTCTGTCTTCTTTCTATGATTCATTGTCATCTCATCTGAATGACATTTGAAACCGCTAAGGAATTTTACAGAAGAGTGACTTAACAAAAAACAAATGCTGGAACATATTTTCCATGTAGCTATTTAAGCCAAAGTGAACCTAATGAAGGGGCACTAAAAATTTGACCCTGAATAAAAAAATAAAAACAAACTATAAAAAAAAAACCAAAAAACAAAAAACGTGGCATATATATGTCTAGAAACGTTTTAGCTTCTTAGGGTTTGATTTTTGGCTTGCATTAATCTTATAGTAGTCAAGTTGCCATGTTTCTTGGTATGCTATAAAGTTGTAGTCTGGGGGAAGAAATAAAAATCCAATAAGTGGCCGGGTGTGGTGGCACATGCCTGTAATCCTAGCACTTTGGGAGGCCGAGGCAGTCAGATTGCTTGAGGTCAAGGTTTCGAGACCAGCCTGGCTAACATAGTGAGACCGCATCTCTACCAAAAAAGATACAAAAATTAGCTGGGCATGGTGGTATGTGCCTGTAGTCCCAGCTACTTGGGAGGCTGCGCTGGGAAAGTCGCTTGAGCCTAAGAAGCAGAGGTTGCAGTGAGCTTAGATCTTGCCACTGCATTCTAGCCTCAGTGACAGAGTGAGACCCTGTCTCAAGAAAAAAAAAAAAAAAAAAAACCCAAAACAAATAAGTGTATTTTTCTGTTTAGAAGCTCTTAGCAAGATTTTTAGCCCCTAATAATATAAGAGGGTTTAAACATTTGGGAACAAGGCCCTGTGGCAAAGCTTAATTTGCAATTATTCCAATCCTCCCCCTGCCTTCCCAACTTGGAAAAATAGCCCAAGGAGCTACTGTTCTAAACTGGGCATCCTCTTCGGTATTTGAAATTTAAAAAGTAAATTATACCCATGATACATGTTGTATACAAGTATAATATATGTAAAATGCAAATAAAATTGTCATAGCATTTAACAACTCATAATAGTTAGCATTAATGATATATACATGAGAATTGTGAGCGAAGAACACTGATGCCCTTAGGAAAAGGAAGATTTGACCAAGTTAAAATATATATTTTAGAGAATGGTTTAATATTTTAGAGAATGGCTTAGTATTTCAGAGAATGGTTTCTCTCCTTGACAGTTTTGTCTTCCTCTCCACTGAAACTTAGAAGAGGGCAGGATTGCTGTGAAGAATGTCCTATTGAGGTTTCCACAAATTCGAATGAAATGGGATGAAATTAAAACCCTCCACTTTACAGGGAAAAGGGAAGAAACTGAAGCACTCATTCATCTCAGTCTACTCCATCTCAATCTGAATGTTACAGCAGAGGCTGACCTGTGAATTTGATGTGAATTGTGATAGAATCGTAGAAATGAAAGCAACTCTGAAATAGTTCCTTCTACCTTCGATCCTCAGTGGGTGAGTCCCAAACCATTACAAAGTTAGTATTTAAGAAACTTTCTCATAAGCAATTTCCTCCAACTGCACCCTAAATTCTACTTTACAGAACTTCACAGACCATTTTTCAGGTGCTCTACAACGAAGACGTGAAGACAGCCTTTTGCCACAGCTAATGATCCTAACCATTTTTCTATCATGTGGGTTACATTTCTGGACTATGGGGAGACAGCCTAGAGTGATGGGTAAGAATTCAGAATTGGAGACAGTTGCGCTTAAGTCACAGCTGTATGATGATAGGCAATTGACTTAAGCGCTCTAAGCTTCAGTTTCCTCACCCATAATGCAAGGATGATAATACCATCCAGCTAATCGGATTACTGTGAGGACTAGTCTAGAACCAGTGCTGTCCAATAGAAATATAATGGAAGCCACAATGTGAGCCACATGTGTGATTTAAAATTTTCTAGCAGTCCATTAAGAAAAGTAAAAAGAAACAGGCAAAATTAATTTTAGTGCTATATGTTATTAAACTCATGTCCAAAATATCATTTCAACAAGTAAAAAATGTTCATGAGTATTTTACATTCTCTTTTGTCCACTAAGTTTTCAAAGGCCAATGTGTATTTCATACGTATAGGTTGAGCATCTCTTATTCGAAATGCTTGGGACCAGGATAGTTTTGGATTTCAGATTTTGGAATATCTGCGTATACATAAATGAGACATCTCAGGGATAAGACCCAAGTCTAAACGTGAAAATCATGTATGTTTCATATGCAGATTATATACATGGCCTGAAGGTAATTTTATATAATATTGTTAAGAATTTTGTGAATGAAACAAAGTTTGTATCAATCGAACGATCAGAAACCAAAGGTGTCACTATCTCAACCACCCATGGGACACTCTGTGCTTGTCTGGCAACATCATTCCTGACGCTCATTTATGTGCTACTGATAAGCAATCATTTTCTCACGTTTATTTAGACGTAAGTATTCAACAGTAAAAAATATAACACCGGCTGAGCGCGTTGGTTCACTCCTGTAATTCCAGCACTTTGAGAGGTCCAGGCGGGTGAATCACTTTGAGAGGTCAGGAGATCAAGACCAGCCTGGCCAACATGGTGAAACCCCGTCTCTACAAAAAATACAAAAATTAGCCAGGCATGGTGGTGCATGCCTGTAATTCCAGCTACTCGAGAGGCTGAGGCAGGAGAATTGCTTGAACCCAGGAGGCGGAGGTTGCAGTGAGCCTAGATCGTGCCACTGCATTCCAGCCTAGGTGATAAGAGTGATATACATATATATGTGTGTGTGTGTGTATATGTGTGTGTGTGTGTATGTATATATATGTGTACATATGTATATATGTATATATAACATATTATTAAAATAGTGAAAAAAAATGTGTTCAGGGTAACTAATCAGCACAGCAGCAACCCTTAGAATACCTGTATCATTTGCTAAACAGCAGCAACAGCAGAGAACAGCAGGCTTTGTCACCACCAACAATGCCACTTGTAGCATCATAGTCCTCAAAAAGTTTTGGATTTTGGAGCATTTCATATTTTGAATTTTCAGATTAGGGATGCTCAACCTCCCTAATTAAGGTATACCTTAATTCAGACTAACCATGTTTCAAGTGCTTGAGAGTCACATGTGACCAGTGGCTATGATATTGGAGAGTGTAAGTCTAGGAAAAAGGCTGTGAAGCACTTAGCATTATGCTAGGCATAGATAATTCTACAAAATCATCATGAATGTTATAGTTAGAGGACTGCGTAATCTTCTCAAAGCATTCATGTCTCTAGACTGACCCAGTCTATCATGCTTTTAGAAGTACCTGGAGAGGCTCCACTGCTTGAGCTTGAGCCCTTCAGCTACTTTAACAGGTACTTCCTTATGGTCACTCCCCATCTATTGTACGGAGAAGGTGACAAAAGGTGGCCTTCGTAGGGGTTCTGCATAGAAAATACACACGTGGAGTGTCAGTGACCTTCAGGATACTGACTTATGAAACCCTAAGAAGGAGACAGCATCATATTGATAGGACAGGATAGGACATTTGCTAAAGCAACCACTTACTCCTATATTTTTCCCCTTCCGAGTAGTGAGGCTTAGTTAAGTAATACATATCATCAAAAGTTGATCTGTTAAATTAAACATAGGCCCAGGTGCGGTGGCTCATGCTTGTAATACCAGCAATTTGGGAGGCTGAGGCAGGTGGATTGCTTGAGTTTAGGAGTTTGAGACCAGACTGGGCAACCTGGTGAAACCCTGTCTCTACAAAAAATGCCAAAAAAAAAAAAAAGGCACAATGTGGTGGCACATGCCTACGCTCCCAGCTACTCAGGAGGCTGAGGTGGGAGAATAGGCGAGCTTGGGAGGCAGAGGTTGCAGTAAGCCAAGATCGCACCACTGCACGCCAGCCTAAGTGACAGAGTGAGACCCTGTCTCAAAAATAATAATAATAATAATAAATAAGTTAAACATAGAGTTCCCTTACAACTGAACGATTCTCCTAGGTGTGTACCCAAGAAAATTACAAAACGTACGTTTCCACAAAAGCTTGTACACAAAGGTACACAGCAGCATTATTTATAATAGCCAAGAAATGTAAACAAGCCAAGCGCCCAAGAGCTAATGAATGGATAAGCAGCATGTGGTATATTTATACAATGAAATCTTTTTCAGCCACAACAAGGGATGAAGGACTGATACAATATGGATGAACCTTGAAAACATTATGCTCAGTGAAAGAAACCACTCACAAAAGGCCACATATTGCATGATTCCTTTTATATGAATATTTACATTAGGCAAATCCACAGAGCCAGAAAACAGATGAGTGGTGGCCGGGGTCTGTGGGGAGGAGAGAATTGAGAGTGACTCTACCAGGCATGGGAGTTTTTTTTTCTGGGATGACGGAGGTGTTCTGGAGCTAGGCTCAGGCTCTGGAGCCAGGCAGCCTGTGTGAAAGCCCAGGTCTCACTACTCATTCGCTTTGTGATTTTGAGCCATGTTCCTACCTCTTCTATACCTCAGCTTCCCTTTACAATGACGATGGTAAGAGTGCCTGGGCTTGTTGCGAGGATTCAGATAGTTAACATATGCAAAGTGCTCAGGAGAATTCCTGGCCAGTGATATATACTATTTTTTCCCATTATAATTGTTTATGATTTTAAGAAAATTGATATATAATAGTTGTACATATTGTGGGGGTACATGTGATATTTTGAAACCTGATAGCTATTTTGAAATATATAACAAATTATAGTCAACTTTAATTTCCCTACTGTACTGCTGAATACTAGAATTTATTTCTACTATCTAACTCTGTTTGTACCTATTAGCCAATGTCCCTTCATCCCCCGCTCCCCCTTCCCTTCCCAGCCTCTGGTAACCACCATCCTACTCTCCACCTCCATGAGATCCACATTTTTAGCTCCCAGATATGAGTGAGAACATTTGGTATTTGTCCTGCTGTGCCTGGCTTATTTCACTTAATATAATGACCTCCAGTTCCATCCATGTTGCTGCAAATGACAGGATTTCATTTTTTAAATGGCTGAATAACATTCCATTGTGTGTGTGTGTGGATATATATATATTTATATTCTCCACATTTTCTTTATCCATTCATCTGTTGATGGACACTCAGCTTGTGTGATAGGTATTTCATAAGTGACCCTGATCACCCTGTACCCCACCCTTACTTATTTCTGTCCATAGCATTAGTCATTTTCTTTTTCTTTTTTTCTTTTTGAGACAGGGTCTCTCTGTTGTCCAGGCTGAAGTGCAGTGGCACGATCTCGGCTTACTGCAACCTCCACTTCCAGGCTCAGGTGATCCTCCCACCTCAGCCTCCCTAGTAGCTGGGACTACAGATGTGCCACCACACCCAGCTAATTTTTAAAAAAAATTTTTTTTGTAGAGACAAAGTTTCACCATGTTGCCCGGGCTGCATTCATCACTTTCTAACCTACCCTGTGATAACTTGCTCATATATCTTGCTCGTAGCCCATCAACCCCTACTAGAAGGCAGGGATCTAATCCATTTGTTTGCTGCTAGATTCCAAGCACCCCAAACAGTGGTTAACACAGAGGAGGCACCCCACCACACTTTCTGAATGAATGAACAAATGGTTGGCACTTCTGGCCAATGGCACTGGGCAGCCTGGATGGAAAAGAGATGCACCTTTTACTGAACATCTTTTTGCACCATTTTCTATTCTACCATGTGCTCGGTCCTTTTCATAAAGACGAAAAGTGAAAAATAAAATACAGAAAATAAGAATACTTGACCTGAGGGAGAAGCTGGTAGCATTAAACAGTAAGACTTTAGGCGTCAGTGCAAAGTGTGTGATCTAGAGAAAAAAGTGAGGATGTGGTTGCGGGCCACCTTTAGAATTTTAGCCCCTGAGTAAAAAGTGGAATGACACCTCAGAAATGGCACTCAGTCCTAGTCTTGAAGCACGGTGTGTACACAGGTTAATAAGAAGTTTGTTTGTTTGTTTGTTTGTTTGAGACAGAGTTTCACTCTGTAGCCCAGGCTGGAGAGTGCAAAGGCGTGATCTCGGCTCACCTCTGCCTCCCAGGTTCAAGTGATTCTCCTGCCTCAGCCTCCAGAGTAGCTGGGACTTTGCCACCATGCCCAGCTGATTTTTTTTTATATTTTTAGTAGAGACAGGGTTTTGCCTTCTTGGCCAGGCTAGTTTTGAACTCCTGACCTCAGGTGATCCGCCTGCCTCAGTCTCCCAAAGTGCTGGGATAACAGACTTGAGCGCCCAGCCTAACAGGAAGTCTCAATAAGATCTTACATATTGTGCAATATGTGTTCTGTACTTACGGGTACAATGAGAAATTTTTCCATGGCAAAAGGCCCGTTTCCCGGCACAGTAAACAGAAGAGCTTGTGGAGGGTTGTTACCCACTTCCCACTGCAGCATGGACAGGCAGGTGGCCACAGTGGACGGAATTCCTCGGGCAGGGACAGAAGGTCTGTCACCACTGCTGGCAGTGCCCTTCCTCATTCCTTAATGAGCTCCAGAAACTAATAAAGATGACAGGATCCCAAATACAAGACTAGACTCCAAATGAACTGTTGTGTAAATGTATCCCAACTAATGTGGGGTAAAACTCTGCTCTAAGTTGTCTTTGAGGTCTCTACCTCTTTCCTTCCTTCAGCCTTAATACCGCTCTGCTCTATTCTGTTAGGAAAAAAACAACTGATGAGTCACCAGCTTCTTGGGTAATGTATTATCCTTTTCAGGAGCTTTTGCATGAAAAAAGAGGTCAAAAGGAGAGAAAGAAATAATAATGGTGATGATATTAATAATACTAATAATGATGACCATAGCTGATGATAACTGCGTCCCAGCTATTCGGCTAAAAAATGGATACGATTTGTCTAATTTAGTCCTCCAACAATTCTATGAGGTAGATATCACACCTATGTTATAGATGAGGAATGAAAAATCACATAGCAAGTGGCAGATGAAGGCAGATTGTCTCTAAAAATTTTTGCTCCAAGGAATTTTTTAATTTTTGAGACAATGTCTCTCTGTCAGCTGGGCTAGAGTACAGTGCTGTGAACATGGCTCACTGCAGCCTTGACCTCCTGGGTTCAGGTGATCCTCCCACCTCGCATCCCAAGTAGCTGGGACTATAGGCACACACTGACACACCCAGCTACAATTTTTTTTTTTTTTTTTGTATTTTTTGTAGAGACAGGGCTTCACCATGTTGCCAGGACTGGTTTTGAACTCCTGGCTTCAAGCGATCTGCCTGCCTCAGCATCCCAAAGTGCTGGGATTACAGGCTTGAGCCATCGTGCCTGGCTATGGAAGAATTCCTCAAGTGGAAACTTTGATCCTGTAGGAAGACAGCTGGGGCGAGTCAGACAATCACAGCAACCCTCAGTTGTGGCGGCAATGACAGTTGAGACTTGAAACTTCAAATAACCCACTGTATCTATGACTAACTAGGTTCAAATCTTGAGTCTGACATTCTTAGGATTACCTGGTGGCAAGTCACATACTCTCTTTGTGCTTGAGATTATCGTTAGAATTCATCGAGATAATGCAAACAAAGTACTTACAACAGTGCCTATGAATACATACATGAGGCACTCAGATGCTGTGTACAGGTGCTCCTCCACTTACAATGGGGTTATGTCCTGATAAACCCATCATAGGTTGAAAATAACAAAAGTCAAAAATGCATATAATACATTTAACCTACCACACATTGAAGCTTAGCCGAGCCTACCTGAAACATGTTCAGAACGCCTGCAACACGGTATTCAGTAAATTACACGAGAAATTCAACACTTTATTATAAAATGGGCTTTGTGTTAGGTGACTTGGCCCAACTTCACAAAAGAGTAGTATCTGTACATTGCTAGCCCAGGAAGAGATGAAGATTCCAAATTTGACATATGGTTCCTGCTGAATGCATGTCACTTTTTTTTTTTTTTTTTTTTTGAAACAGAGTCTTGTTCTGTCACCCAGGTTGGAGTACAGTGGGTGTGATCTCAGCTCACTGCAAGCTCTGCCTACCAGGTTCACACCATTCTCCTGCCTCAGCCTCCCAAGTAGCTGGGACTACAGGTGCCCGCCACCACTCCTGGCTAATTTTTTGTATTTTTTAGGAGAGACGGGTTTCACCATGTTAGCCAGGATGGTTTCGATCTCCTGACCTCGTGATCCACCCGCCTCGGCCTCCCAAAGTGCTGGGATTACAGGTGTGAGCCACCGTGCCCAGCCAAATGCATGTCACTTTCACACCACTGTAAAGTCAAAAAATCATGATAAACCATTGTATTAGGTTGATGCAAAAGTAATTGCATTTTTTGCTATTAAAATAATGGCAAAACCCGCAATGACTTTTGCACCCCTAACAAGTCATTGATGGTCTGCATTTTGATTGCTACAAATCCCTGCCAAGTATTAGAAAACCCGTAATTTATTTCTAGCTTCCCAAATAACAAAGGTGCTCTTTTACCTAATTTTATAATGTAGTTGTTCATCCATTGTCTATAGAATTTTTATTGAAAAGGTGACATAATCAAAATTTGAAGGTAGACACACCAAATCCCATTTCCCTAACACGACAATTATATTTGGTTTTGTGTATTGCTTTCAAGTTTTGCTAACTCTGAGAAGCGACATGGAAAGGGCGCTGTACCAAATCAGTTTGGGATTTTGTCACACTCTCACAAAGTAGCTGTATGACTTTAATGAAGTTACATAACTGCCCTTTGTCTTCATTTTCAAAAAGTTTAAAATGAAGGGGTTAGGCCAGCCGATCTTTAAGATCGCTCTAGCTATAACAGTCTATGATTTTGCCTACAACCTACTTTTTTTTTTTTTTGCTTTCATAATCATGGTTCAGTTGTATATAGAAGGTACATTAAAATAATGTTTACAAAGTTAGTTAATTTCCTAAACTATGTTTGGAAAATAAAGTTTCACATATAATGAGCTCTGCGAAGGTAAGTTTACAATAAAAAAACCCCAGGAATTTCAAAGATAACTGCCAAAATTACCAAAAAGATATAAAAATTCATATCTTAGTACATTCATGATATATGTATGTTTACAACGAAAGGATTTATAATTCAATGCATTAATTATAAGGAACACATTAAGTTTGACAAGCCCATTCTAATCTTTGTGGATTGCTTCCTCTCAATACCATTTCATGGAGGGATAAACTATTTCCTCCTTCGTTTCAAATGCAGAATAGCTTGGTGATGAAATAGCTCTTCCATCTACACACAAAATTGTATAAGTAAAGGAGCACTTTGCAGGATTTTCTTGAGATATAAAGGGCAAATAAGTAGGACTTTTAAGGAGTCAAATATACAGTTATTAATTTATAATGTAAATATGAAAACATTACAGCAGTGTAGTTTTTCCATATGGTTTTATTGCTTTTTAAAATTTCTCTAGAAGAAAATCAAAAAGGGAAAAACAAAAAAGGCACAGTTCTACCTGACATAGATCGGCAGAACTATGTCAGCGTAAATGTCTAAAATGTCTATAACTATTAATGCAGTGAATCAGTCACTCTCTCCCCCACTGCCACTTAGCATGTAACCTGGTATAACCTTTCTGGAGGTGATCTGACAATACTAATCAAGAGTTTAAATATGTTCCTACCCTCTAGTCGGGTAATTCTACTTACAGAAAAGTGTATGAAGGAAATAATAAGTGCACAATTGCTTTGCCATACTTATTATATATAAGTGCAAAGAACTGGTAACATCTAAATAACCGGAAATAGAAGAGTAGCTAAATAATTGGTGCTACACATATATGAAATTTATGTATATATGAATATATATTTATGATATATGTGTATGTATATCATATCATAATATAGATAACAAGGGTGCTCATTGCTTCTGGCTTAGTCATGTTTCTAGGTTTTTCAGTGAACGGAGGACCTAGGAGATCTGTCTACACATGTACATATACATCCTAAATTTATATCAACCCTCAATTCAAATTCGAGACCACAGGATTTCTGCCTAACCGCCTCCATGTTATATCTATATTCCATTCGTCTCATGCTGAGAATCCTGCTTCTCAAGGACAGCAGGCATAATAAGATTACAATATCCCACAATTAGGCCGGGTGTGGTGGCTCACGCCTGTAATCCCAGCACTCTGGGAGGCCAAGGCAGGTGGATCACCTGAGGTTAGGAGTTCGAGACCAGCCTGGCCAAAGTCAAATTTACAAAACAAGGTGAATTCAAAGAAGTCTAGTTTCTATCCCTATCTCCCCACTTTCTTTCCTCCCTTTATCGTAAGTAACTATTATTAATATTTTGGGATGTGAATCCTCCTATTCTTCGTTTTCTAATATAAGCAAATGTATTTACATATGTGTGTGTATGCATGCATATATGTGTGTAGGTATATAAATTTACATATATATCCCTTCTGACGTATATGATAGCATTGTAGACTCACATTTCTATCCCCATTTTTTTACTTGTAATATATCCTACAGATCAATCCATAATAAGTATATTTAAAGATCCTACTTTTGGCCAGGTGCGGTGGCTCATGCCTATAATCCCAGCACTTTGGGAGGCCAAGGCAGGCAGGTTGCCTGAGGTCAGTAGTTCGAGACCAGCCCGCCCAGCCTGGTGAAACCCCGTCTCCACTAAAAATACAAAAATTAGCTAGGCGTGGTGGCAGGCGCCTATAATTCCAGCTACTCGGGAAGCTGAGGCAGGAGAATCACTTGAACCCAGGAGGCGGAGGTTGCAGTGAGCTGAGATAGCGCCACTGCACTCCAGCCTGGGCAACAGAGCGAGACTACGTCTCAAAAAAAAAAAAAAAAAAAAAAAAAAAAGCTACTTCCATTTTATAGCTACACAGACTCCATTGTGTGTAGGTATCATAGTTTACTCAACCAGTCCTCTATTAATAGACATTGGGGTTATTTCTAGTCTTTTGGTATTATAAATAGTTTCTGTCCTAAGGTTTTGTTTTATATTTATATATATTCACATCTTAAATATAAGTAATTTTTACTATGTGGAAATATATAAGGTGAGCCTATGCCATCTTGTACCAAATAGCAGGAGAGCTATCAAAAACTCTAGGGTTGTGTCAAAAGATGTCAAGAACCAATTTGAAGATGCTGTCGCAGACCAACGAGGATAATTTAAGCATTAATAAGAATAATAAATAATATATACATAAGCACATTAAATACATTTCAATGAATGAGTTCAAATTATAATTGGAATAGAGAAAACAAAAGTAATTTAAAAATAAGACGAAGCAAACACCATTGGCACATGCCAAGGAATGATAGGATTAAAATATTACCATTTTTACAAACCTTAATGAACATTAGTTCATTAAGATCCAGGTAACATCACAAAAGAAGAGATTTTTATGTACCGCCTCATGGCAAACTACTCCACTCCCTAGGAAGCAGTCTTGCCAAAAAAAGGAAAAAATATATATATATGAATCTGATCAGGCCTGTATGTAGTTAGAGGACAGAGGAACAGTTATAGGACAGCTCCTATGTTGAGCTACATCATAGGAATGCAATCGGAGACATCCAGACTATGGGGAGTTCTACAGGACAACTTGGTTTTTGCAACAAATAAGTTACGAGGAAAAAAATGAAATTAAAAGAGATTTATGGAATTTAAATTCAAAGAGATTTAAGAGACATATCAACCGACCTCAGTGCATGAACCTTATTTGGATCTTGTGTCAACAAGCAAACTATAAAAGTAAGTTATACTTTGGGAGGCCGAGCAGGGTAGATCACGATGTCAGGAGTTCGAGACCATCCTGGCCAACATGGTGAAACCCTGTCTGTACTAAAAATATAAAAATTAGCTGAGCATGGTGGTGTGTGCCTGTAATCCCAGCTACTTGGGAGGCTGAGGCAGGAGAATCGCTTTACCCCAGGAGGTGGAGGTTGCAGTGAGCTGAGATCACACCACTGCACTCCAGCCTGGGTGACAGAGTGAGACTCCATCTCAAAAACAAAAAAGAAAAGAAAAGAAAATGAAAAAACAACAACAAAAGTAAGTTATAGATTTGTAAGACAATTAAAAATTCCAACACTGAATATTTCATACTACTAAAAAATTGTATTAGTTAATGTAGATATGATAATGGTTATGGTTTTTGCAAGTCCTTATCTTTTAAAGATATATATTGAAATATATATATTTTAGACAGAGTGTCAGTCTGTCACCCAGGCTGGAGTGCAGTGGCACAACTGTAGCTCACTGCAGTCTTGAACTCCTGGGCTCAAATGATCCTCCCACCTTATTCTCCCAGTAGTTGGGATTATAGGCACTCACCACCACACACAGCTAATTTTTAAATTTTTTGTAGAAGCAAAGTTTTACTACGTAGACCAGGCTGGACTCAAACTAATGGCCTCAAGGGATCCTCCTGCCCCAGCCTCTGAAAGTGCTGGGATTATAGGAATGAGCCACCACACCCAGCCATATCAAAATTTATGGATGAAATAATATAATATCTGGAATTTGCTTCAAAATAAAATGAGATGGGGAGAGGAATGGGATATTGATGGGCTAGACATGAGGTCCAATTAGACATGGGGTCCTTTATGCTTTCTGTTTACTTTATGTTTCATTTTTCTATAATAAACCATGAATATGCATTTATATATTGTGATATTCTGGTATGTGTATGTGTGTGCGTGTGTCTGTTTGTATGTGTGTATAAATTTAAAACAAAATTTTAATGACGATATCGCTCAGTGATAGAATTATCTTGGTGATTTTTATTTTCTTCTTTTTACTCTGTATTCTGTATTTTTATACTGTACATGTATTGCCATTTTTGCAATTCAAGTATAATTCACTTCTGATGCAGTGAATAAAATAACTTTGTCCAGTACTCTTTAAATACAACTGGGCAAGGCTAATTATTTAATATTCAATTACATTTAGTTTTGATTGTGTACAGATCATAGTTTATGAAAATATAGCTCTAAAGGAAAGTCTGAGGTTTGGAAATTCTGTCATTTGATGTAACAGGATAATTTTAAATGTATAGCTTAGGAGTACACCGTTCATTTTTTTCCTCCTTTTTATATAATACAAAAACAACAGATCCAGTTTGGCATAAACTTTCTCCTCCAAAGCCACCTTTGTGCTGAAATCCAGCATCTCAGGTTTCAGTCAAGTAATTTGCAGATGAGAAAAGGTTTCTTAGCAAAATTTTCTTATGGTTTTACTACAGTGTTAGTTCCCAGTAATCTGGCAGAGTACTGTTTTCACAGCTAAGTGAGTCAGAGGGAAGGCTGCTCCTTCCGATTTTCTGATATGCAGAGAGCACAGGCAGTTATCAAATCAAATCACTCTTTTTTAATCACTAAAATAAATGTAAGGCCATGACAGCAGATGCAATTAAAGAAAAATATAGTTAACAGATATTTGTAGTTTATTACTAGTTAATACAAGGTACTGCCTGATTTGTCATTCAATTATGAAAAAGTTATTCCTTTAAGGTCAATAAAAATTTTTTAAACCAACTTACAAAAACAAGTATATTTTATAATTATATGACCATCTGAATGTTCTATTATCAGATAATTGTCCCTTCTTCATTTATTTTGAAATAGACATTTTATTTATCTAATCTTCCTCCTTCTGCTTGGTCACATGTCATTTTCTCCTGAATAAACCCTTGTCAGCTCCTGTCACGAAATCTATGAACAGATTATCATGGAAGTACTTTTTTACTCTGAATGTAGACTTTAAAGCAAAATCATAGGTAGATGTAGTTATTCATTTGAAAGCGAAACTTTGATTTAACAAATGGCTAGAGGCAGACAATTTTGATTTGGGTCCATCTGTCCATTTGAGTTTCCATGGATTATTATATACTGCACATAAATTCAATTTACACTTGCAACTATGTTCCAAGCTTTGTGCTAAGTATTTTCATATATAATCCCAAGCTATTTGTGAAATAGCTATTTTATTATTTTTGGTTTGTTTGTTCGAGACAGGGTCTTGATCTGTCACCCAGGCTGGAGTGCAGTGGTGCCATCATAGCTCACTGCAGTCTCGACCTCCTGGGCTCAAGGGATCCTTCCACTTCAGCCTCCTTAGTAGCTGGGACTACAGGTGCATACCACCACACTCAGCTAATTTTTTTATTTTTTGTAGAGACAGGGTTTTGCCATGTTGCCCACGCTTGAAATCGTTATTTTAGAGAGAGATTAAGTTGCTCGCACAAGATCATACAGTCATTGAGTTATTCCAGATTTTGTTGCCACTTTTCAGTTATGAACAATGGTGACTGAGAGCATTTGTAACAGCCCTTGGTGCCTAGTACTGGGCCTTGTACTAGAAAGGATATCAAATCAGTTCAAAGGATGATAGACATCTGCCTCGTTGCAAAAACAAGAGGTACAAGGTAACTATCGGAGGAAAGACGGGGCCCGCTGAGGTGGAGCATGCTCTCTCTCATGCAGAAACCAACTAAAAGGAGAAGGAAGAGGGAAGTCTGTTCTTCACAGCAGCAAAGCAGCGCTACCCTTCTGCCTTGATCTTTTAACAAACTTAGGAAGGTTCCAACATCTTCAAGCCTGGGAATACACAAGTGTTTGAATGTGATGACCAGCAAACTAAAGGTCAACCTGAGAAAGTTGATTCTTGACATATTTCCAGCAAGGGTCACTTGTTTCATCCCAACGGACTCAAAGTTAAGAATTAAAAACCTCAACTGTAGTAAATTACATGTTGAAAAACTGAGAGTTCTAATTACTCGTACATCCCAAATGCCAGTGGGGCCTACTCTATTCATGTACTCATAGCTTCATGAAAAACTGTTTGTTTGGGATGTGGTTTTTTAAAAGTAATTTACCTTGGGACAGGTTTAGTTGAAGAATGGAATATGTGAGAAAAGAATTTTCCAACTTTTGTTGACTCAGAGATGAAAAGGAAAATATGTTTATATGAATATGGCTACTTGTTGATCTAAGACACTTGAAATTTCATTTGCTAAATGCCATAGCCAATTATAAATTTCAGGCATAATTTCCAAACCATACCCTTGTTCTAATACTACAGAACCATCTCAATGGGCATCAACTGGGCATCAAATTAACTATTCCTATAAGGCTACACTAGAGTTACTACTAGGAACATTTCATTTGTGGAGACATAAAGACAGGTTACATGATACTTTGTAAGTGGACTTGAACTAAAGGATATTAGAAATAAATAGGAACAACAAAAATAAAACATGACTAAACCAGCTCTCCTGCCACCATCAAAACAAACGTTTCCAAGGAACTGAAGCCAAGAAAATGGAAATCCACAAACACAAAGGCCAAGATAATCAGTCGAATCTACTAAATCTCCATAAATGACAAAACAAAACACTAAAAACCAAGCAATACCAAAACCCCACCTGCATTGAATACCAAACAACACTGAATTTTCTGCCCCACCGCCTGCCACAGAAATCCGAGCCTGCAGCTGATTTTAAAATGACCAAATCTCCAAAAATTCTGAGAGATGTCAATTTTAAAGACACAATATCTTCAATCATATAGGTCACGTCCACATTAATGTAAGTAGTAATTATTAAAAAGGAAGGAATCTCCTTTATTCGTTTTAAAAACCAATTCTTTCTCAGATTTGCCACAGAGCCAGACCAACTTAATTGTTAAGACACAATAATATTAGACTGAACTATTTTTCTCTTTCTTCTTTTTTCTTTGGAGACTGGGTCTTACTGTGTCACCCAAGCTGGAGTGTAGTTGTGCAATCATGGCTCACTGCAGCCTCTACCTCCTTGGTTCAAGTGATTCTCCTACTTCAGCCTCCCAAGTAACTGGGACTACAGCTGTGCACCACCACGCCTGGCTAATTTAAAAAATTTTTAGAGATGGGGTCTTGCTATGTTGCCCAGGCTGGTCTCAAACCCCTGGGCTCAAGTAATCCTCCCACCTTGACCTCCCAAAGTGTTGGGAGTACAGTCATGAGTCACCGTGTCCAACCCTGAACTGTGTTTCAATCCAATAATTTTTATTATAGAGAGAAAGCTGGGCAATTTAAACAATTATGTGCTTTATTTCTCCATTTCTGTATTCCATTCTTGCTAATATACAGGTATTGAATTTAACTTGTTTCATTCTTAATGGTTTATGTCTTCTTTTTAGAAAAATTTAAACCAGCCAAAAGGCTGCAGGGTAAGTGTTGGTGGCTAGTTCCTATGAGTAACAAGTCATAGTCCATAGAGCCCAGGATGCTGACCTGGAGAACAGGCCAAATTCTGCAGATGTGGTAGTTCATACCTGTAATTCTGGCTCTTCGAGAAACTGAGGTGGGAGGATCACTTAAGCCCAAGAGTTCCAGGTTATAGTGAGCCATGATCACGCCACTGCACTCCAGCCTAGGCAACAGAGCGAGACTCTGTCTCAAAAAGAAAAAATTCTGACTGCCCTGAAAAAACCCTGGATACCTACAACACAGAAAATCTAAAGCTTGTGCATAATGCTTGTCAGTGGTTAAGTTCATGCACGTTACAGACTTCACCATAGCCCTCCCACCATACCACCATACCACGGATGCAGGTACTACACAGCCTCCTTGTATCCACATGACCATTTCTTCTCATTTGGATGCAATATCTGCTAATGAGCAAGGTCACTTGAAAGAGAACTGAACTCGGAATCAGAGTCCAAGTGTGTCAGTTCCAGCTCTTTGGGGGACTAGACAAGGCAATTTAGTGCAGTGGATCAGTGTCTGCCTGCTAAAGTTAGACAGTGTGGGTGGAAATCCTGGTTTTCCACTTTCTAGCTATGTGACTATAGGCAAGACTCTTAAATCTTGTGACTCGGTTTTCTTATTTGTAAAATGACGATGATACCAATAACTACCTTAGAGGATTAAATGTCTTAAGATGGCTTAGAACAGAGTTGCAGATATTCTAAGCACTCAATCAATGTGGGCAATTATTTTTACCAGCTATGTGACCCTGGGGAGCTCACCTAAGCTCCGTAAGACTCTATTTCATCTTCTGTACAAGAAGGGGTCACGATCTCACATGGTCTTTATGAAGACTGAATAAACTCAAGTAACACATACATGGAAGCTATTTTTAAGACATAATCAATGGCTGGGGGCGGTGGCTCACACCTATAATCCCAGCCCTTTGGGAGGTCGAGGCGGGTGGATCACCTGAGGTCAGGAGTTCGAGACCAGCCTGACATGGTGAAACCCCATCTCTACTAAAAACAAAAAAAAAATAGCTGGGCATGGTGGCAGGCACCTGTAATCCCAGCTCCTTGGGAGGCTGAGGGAGGAGAATCACTTGAACCCAGGAGGCAGAGGTTGCTGAGATCAAGCCACTGCACTCCAGCCTGGGCAACAGAGGGAGATCCCATCTCAAAAAAAAAAAAAAGAATAATAAATAAAAGTAAGTAAATAAATAAATAAAACATAATCAAGTATCAGATGACTCCTTCAACCTAGCAGAATTAGTTCCTTTCTGTTCTTTGCTTCCATCATACTTAAAAAACATACATGCAACTGCTATAGCACTTGTCGCAAGGTACTGTAAGAATTTGCCCACCAGTCTTCTCCCCCACCGACAGCACATCCTCCGATTCACCTCTGCACCCTTCACACATTGGACATAACTGGGACAGGGCCGGTACTCAATAAATATTTGTTTAAATGAATATCGTTCCAACAATTGCATAGGAATTCTCAAGGCCTTTGCTGGGAATGATGGATTATCACTTTTGCTGAGGGTCCTCAGTAGACTACCCAGAAATGTGCTTTTCTTCAGGCACAATATATTGAGATTCTGTCATTTCAGATCCCGCCAGTGTTGTATTTGTAGCATTTGTTCATTCTTTTCACTTAATAAATAATTAGCAAGCACCTACTCTGCCAGATCCTATGGGGGGCTCCATCTAGTATGCCCAAGTGGCAAATGGCCAGACTAATACAGTTCCTGCATATTACATATAGAGGGAACCTACGTACTATAGAATCATCCACCCTTTGAGACAAACTCCTCAGTTTGATTATTTCATTAGAGTGATAGGATCTCAAGGTGGGAAAGAACGGCTTTCTAGAAGTAAAAGTCCTTATACTTTACTTTTATTTTGATTTACTTATTTTACAGACAAGGTCTCACTCTGATGCCCAAGCTGGAGTGCAGTGGCATGATCCTAGCTCACTGCAGTCTTGAACTCCTGAATTCTAGTGATTCTCCTGCCTCAGCCTCCCCAGTATCTGGGACTACAGAGGTGTACCACCACACCCACCTTGGGATCCTTATAGAATAATAATTAAGGTTTGCGATCTGACTGCCTGGGTTCAAATCCCAGATCTGCTTTGTACCAAGGTGTAAGTTCTTGGACAAATTGCTTAATCCCTCTAAGCCTCACTTTCTCATCTGTAAAATGAGCTAGTGGGATTGATGTATTAGAAATGACAACCACGTTAATCACATATTATGGTGCTTGCCATACAGTACGCACTCACTTTGTGTTTGCTATTATAAACAAATCTATTCTCCTCATTTCCTCACTCGGGTGTTTGAACTTCTATCACAAATGTACCCAGTGAATGGGGTATGACTGCCTCGCTTCTGGGCCCCAGGGTCAGGGAATTTACTACCTCCAATGTTGTCATTTGGCTGCTAGGCAGATCTAGCAGTTGACCAGTGTTAATGGGTTGAAATATACATGCTTACATCTTCCACTCATTGGCCCTCAATCTGCCATTGGGATTACCCAGAAGAAACCAAATCTCTCCTCTGCCGGATAGACCTCAAACTTTGAAAGGTAGCTACATATGCTAGTTTTCACCACCCCCCTACACACCTACATACACCCTTGGATCTTTTTGTTATTTCTGGATAACTCTGTGCAGCAGATTTCTTATTATCCTTTTTATTTTTCTCATATAACCCTTTGTTGATCAATGTATCCGAATGTCTAAAGCCCAGAATTCATAAAACACAATAAATGTGGTCTGATCGTTGGTGAGTACTAGAGAACTAGTTCCCCTCTGGAACATTACATTTCTATTAATACAACAAAAGATTGATTTTTAAAAAAGCTACATCCCACTGTGTTGACTCATCATCTTCGTACAATCAACAGGAGACTGTAAATCTTCCTGCCGTGTGTAGCTGTAAGCCATCTCGCCCCCACTCAGTACTTGTACAATTCAATTTGGGGATCTTTGAGTACTTTATATTGGTACCCATTAAACTCTATATTGTTTGATATGATTCATTATTACATTTTGTCAGGATTGGGGGCGGGGAGAGAATCTGATTGTATCCTCCAACCTATTTGTTATTCTTTCTAGTGTGTGTCGTCTGTAAATTTTTTAAGCATGCCGTTAGTATTATTGTCTTAGTCATCGATAAAAGTGTTCAGGGAAAAACCAGACTTTCATTAGATCCCTAGAGATCTGAATGTGCATCAGCCCCTTGTGTGTGTGTGTGTGTGTGTGTGTGTGTGTGTGTGTGTGTGTGTGTGTGTGGTGGGGGCGGGGGTGGGGTGGGGACGGAGTTTCACTCTTGTTGCCCAGACTGGAGTGCAATGGCACGATCTCGGCTCACTGCAACCTCTGCCTACTGGGTTCAAGCGATTCTCCTGCCTCAGCCTCCTGAGTAGCTGGGATTACAGGCATGTGCCACCACACCTGGCTAATTTTGTATTTTTAGTAGACACTGGGTTTCTCCATGTTGGTCAGGCTGCTCTCGAACTCCTGACCTCAGGTGATCCACCCGCCTCAACCTCCCAAAGTGCTGAGATTTCAGGCGTGAACCACTGTGCCTGACCCACATCAACCTCTTGAAAGAAAGAAACAAACAAAGAAAAACAAGGGCCAGGTGTGGTGGCTCATGCTTGTAACCCTAACACTTTGGGAGTCTAAGGCAGGAGGATTGCTTGAGGCCAGGAGTTCAAGACCAGCCTGAATAACATAGCAAAACCTCATCTCTATTTTAAAAAGTATAAAAATTAAAAAGAAAAACTTAAAAAATACATTATTCATTCAATCAAAAAATATTTACTGAGTGCCTTCTGCGTACCAGTTACTACTCCAAGTGCTGAGAATCTAGTGCTGAACAAAAAAATTGTCTGCCCTCATGATGCTTACATTCTAGAAGGAGAGGTAGACAATAGACAAAGAAGCGTTATGAAAAACAAAAGCAGGCCGGGTGCGGTGGCGCATGCCTGTAATCCCAGCACTTTAGGAGCCCTAGGAGGGCGGATTAGAAGGTCAGGAGAGCGAGACCATCCTGGCTAACACAGTGAAACCCTGTCTCTACTAAAAATACAAAAAAAAAAAAAAAAAAAAAAAATTAGCCGGGCGTGGTGGCAGGCACCTGTAGTCTCAGCTACTCGGGAGGCTGAGGGAGAACAATGGCGTGAACCCGGGAGGCAGAGTTTTCAGTGAGCCAAGATCACACCACTGCACTCCAGCCTGGGTGACAGAGCAAGACTCGGTCTCAAAAAAAAAAGAAAAAAAGAGAAAAACAAAAGCAGTTATGGAGCTAGAGAAATTTGACAGTGGGGATGGAATAGGGTTGCCAATAGGCAGTATGGCTAAAGCAGAGTTGGTTTTGGAGTATGGTTGAACTACTCATGTCCTGCATTATTCAACTGGCCATGAGTGGTGAGCAAGTCTTTCTGAGTCTCAAAATCCACTTTTATTTTTATTTTTTATTTTTTTCAGATAAGGTCTTGCTCTGTTGCCTAGGCTAGAGTACAGTGTTGTGATCAGGGCTCACTGCAGCCTCGAACTCCTGGGCTCAAGTGATCCTCCTGCCTCAGCCTCCCAAGTATCTGGGACTACAGGCACATGCCACCTGTAGTCCTAGATAATGTTTAAATCTTTGTAGAGATGGGGTCTTGCTATGTTGCCCAGGCTGATCTTGAATTTCCAGCCTCAAGCAATCCTCCTGCCTTGGCCTTCCAAAACACTGGGATTACAGGCATGAGCTACTGTGCCCAGCTGAAAATCCACTTTTCTCTATGTAAAGTCACTTTAGGAAAAAATCAACAGAGCAATGATAAAGAATTTTTTTTTTTTTTTTTTTTTTTTGAGATGGAGTCTCATACTGTCGCCTGGGCTGGCATGCAGTGGTGCGATCTCAGCTCACTGCAACTTCCGCCTCCTGGGTTCAAGCGATTCTCCTGCCTCAACCTCCTGAGTAGTGAGATTACGGGCACCTGCCACCACGCCCAGCAATTTTTTGTATTTTTAGTAAAGATGGGGTTTCACCGTGTTGGTCAGCTGGTCTCGAACTCCTGACCTCGTGATTTGCCCGCCTCAGCCTCCCAAAGTGCTGGGATTACAGGCATGAGCCACTGTGCCCAAAGAATTTAAATACTCATGAAACAGAGGAGAAAATGTGAAAGGATGGAACTCCTCAGAAGACTTCACAACATTTCTCAGTACACATAGCACATTCAAACAATGTGAAAACAACTAGACTAGTCAGGAGTCCAGTCGCATCTTCTGATGAAGACTCCAGAGAGAAGAATTACAAAAGCATTACTCTACAGGTACGGTCCATTGTTGACAACTAAAGAGAGAAAAAATGAAACATCAACACTTACCGAATTCCAATCCCCATGTTTTCAAGTATGGAGCAGGTTATGAATCCAATAGTTTATGGAGTCAGGAGGACGGAATGTTTGGATGATCCCAAAACATGGTTTGAGAGTCTGGATATGGAACTCTGGAAAAGACGCCCACAAGGGACAGATGTGAAGTATACCTCTATTAATTACCCTCTGCTTGCAATTTTTTTTTTCTTTTGAGACGTAGTCTTGCTCTGTTGTCCAGGCTGGAGTGTGGTGGCGCGATCTCAGCTCATGGCAACCTCTGCCTCCTAGGTTCAAGGGATTCTCGTGCCTCAGCCTCCTGAGTAGCTGGGATTACAGGCGTGCACCGCCACA
This sequence comes from Chlorocebus sabaeus, assembly GCF_047675955.1. Lineage (NCBI taxonomy): Eukaryota > Metazoa > Chordata > Mammalia > Primates > Cercopithecidae > Chlorocebus > Chlorocebus sabaeus. The sequence continues at coordinate 104,127,743 of NC_132924.1, read as the reverse complement.
TCTAGCTAATACAGTACAAAATATTTTGTACTACAAAAACAAAAAAAAGGGAGAGCACGGTGGCTCATGCCTGTAATCCCAACACTTTGGGAGGTCAAGGTGGGCATATTACCTGAGGTCAGGGGTTTGAAACCAGCCTGGCCAAAATGGTGAAACCCTGTCTCTACTAAAAATACACCATGTTGGCCAGGCTGTTCTTGAACTCTTGACCTCAAGTGATCCACCCGCCTTGACCTCCCAAAGCGCTGGGATTACAGGCAATAGGCCACTGTACCTAGCCCCCTCTGCTTGCAATTCTAATGTTGATGAGTTCTTCTAAATTTGTTTTCTCTTTTTTAAAAAAGAGATGGGGTCTCACTATGTTGCCCAGGCTGGCCTCAATCTTCTGGGCTCATGGAATCCTCCTGCTTCAGCTTCCCAACTAGCTGGGACTACAGGTGTGCACCACCATGCCCAGCAATAGTTTTAATGTTTAAATAAATCCCTTTAATGTTTGAGGGACTGGACAAATCTTTGTTGAGTAAAATACTAATTGCTTTCTCCGATTGGAAATTTTATTTATTAATTATTATTATTTTGAGACGGGGTCTCACTCTGTTGCCTAGGCTGGAGTGCAGTGGTGCTATCATGGCTCAGTGCAGCCTCGACCTCCAGGGTTCAAGTGATCCTCCCATCTCAGCCCCCTGATTAACTGGCACTATAGGTGCACATCACACCTGGTTAATTGTTTTTATTATTATTATCATTTTAATTTTTTCTTTTTTTCTTTTTTTTTGAGATGGAGTCTTGCTCTGTCACCCCGGCTGAAGTACAGTGGTGCGATCTTGGCTCACTGCAACCTCCACCTCCCAAGTTCAAGTGATTCTCTTGCCTCAGCCTCCCGAGTAGCTAGAATTACAGGCACACACCATCACATCCAGCTAATGTTTTTTTTTTTTTTGCATTTTTAGTAGAGACAGGGTTTCACCATTTTGGCCAGGCTGGTTTCAAACCCCTGACCTCAGGTGATGTGCCCACCTCGACCTCCCAAAGTGTTGGGATTACAGGCATGACCCACCGTGCCCTGCCTTTTTTTTGTTTTTGTAGAGAGAGACTTGTCGTGTTGCCCAGGCTGGTCTCAAACTCCTCGGCTGCAGCAACCCTGCTGCCCTGGCCTCCCAAAGTGATGGGATTACAGTTGTGAGTCACCACACCCAGCCAGAAATGTAATTTCTATTTTCACAATGATACCTTTGACATTCGCATTCATTCATTTCTTGAGCATTTGTTTTTTATAACAAATACTTTGTTGGCATTAGGAATACAAAGGTGGATAGAAAAAATAAGGTCCCCATAAGCACTTACAGGAACCTCACAGGAGAGGGCACGGTAGAAACAGCAAAGTCAGCCGTGATAAAGAAGCGTGTTATGAAGAGATAAGTACTGAGAGCCCTAGGAAGTCACCTAACCCAGATTTAGGGAAAATTGGAAGCTAGTAACTTGTACACAGACACTTACAAGGTGTGAAGGAGTTAACCAAATAAAGAGGTGGGGAAGTCTGTTTCAGGGGGAGGGCACAACGTACGCAGATCTTGGAAAGAATGTGAATGATTATGCATGCTGAGTATGTGAGTACTAAAAGTAGTTTAGAGAGTCTTAGAGTGGTCAGATATGAGACTCGAAAGGTGAGCAGCACCAAATTACGAGAAATGTACAAACCACATGTTGGAGTTTTGAAGACAGAAAAGTCCGGACTGGAGATCAGGTTTAAGACTTGGACAACTGGGTGGATAGTGGATATCATTCACTAACACAGCAAAAATACGAAGAGGAAATTGAGGAGATTTTGGGGAGAAGGTGCTGAGTTCAGCCTTCGACGTGCTTGTTTTGTGATGACGGGGGAACACTCAGAGCAACAGGAAGTACTTTGATCTAGAAATCTGAGGACACGTGTTTAGGAGTCATGCATATGTGACAGACAACAAGAGACTTCACAGCAATGAATGAGATGCCCTCGGAGGGTGTGTAGGAGCAGAGAAAAAGAAAGAAGCCAGAATAACACCAAAGCTTAAATAAAGGATGGTGTGGGTCCAGTGCAGTGGCTCACGCCTGTAATCCCAGCACTTTGGGAGGCCGAGGCGGGCGGATCCCGAGGTCAGGAGATGGAGACCATCCTGGCTAACACGGTGAAACCCCATCTCTACTAAAAATACAAACAGAAAAATTAGCTGGGCATGGTGGCGGGTGCCTGTAGCCCCAGCTACTAGGGAGGCTGAGGCAGAAGAATCACTTGAACTGGGGAGGCAGAGGTTGCAGTGAGCTGAGATCGTGCCACTGCCCTCCAGCCTGGGTGACAAAGCAAGACTCTGTCTTAAAAAAAAAAAAAAAAAGGATGGTATGTTAGTTCATTCTGTGTTGCTTAAAAGGAATGCCTGAAGCTGGGTAATTTCTAAAGAAAAGAGGTTTATTTGGCTCACAGTTCTTCAGGCTGTACAAGAAGCATGGCAGTCACATCTGCTTCTGGTAAGGTCTCAGGAAGCTTTTACTCACGGCAGAAGGTGAAGGGGACCAGGCATGTCACATGTCACACAGAGAGAGAGCAAGAGTGAGAAGAGGAGGTGTTGCTCTTTTTAAACATCAGTGTTCATGTGAACTAATAGGGTGAGAACTCACTCGTTACAGCAAGAAAGGCACCAAGCCATTCATGAGGGATACACCCCCATGATCCAGACACCTCCCACCAGGCCCCACCTCCAATGCTGGGGATGAAATTTCGACATGAGGTTTGGAGGACACAAATATCCAAGCTATATGAGATGAGCAGAGAAAGGACCCCTGGAAAAAAGAGTGAGAAGGTATAGCCAGAGAGGTAGGGGAAAAAGAATTGTGAGGTATCCAGAGAACAAGGGAAAAGCATGTTTCAAGGAGTAGGTTGTGGTCCACAAAGGCAAATGCTATCAAGAGATCAAGCAAGAAAAAGACTAAGAAGCACCCACGGGTGACAACCATGGAGATATCTGACCAGTTTGGCAGGGAGCAGGGTCCGGGGAGGCAGCAGTCAGGTCATAGTGAGTTGAGGAGTAAATGGAACCAATGGACACAGACACCTGTTTCAAAAAGTTTGCCTTGAAAATGGAAGACATAATCCCTAAACTTTCTTTCCAAGGTTAAGGAAGGTGGGCCGCCATTAGACCCTTAGGTCAGCTCAGCTGACCTCATGCCAATGCTCTTGAAGGACATGGCCTGTGTGTTGAACGGCAGCCCAAAAACCAGTACTGGTCTTGGCCAAAACTGCAGAACAAACCAAATCAGCCTTTTGTGTCCTCCTCCTAACTCTTCTTCTGCACCTGCCCCTGTCCCTAGGCCTCTGAGGTCCACACAGACTTCCTGGTCCATGGCCCACTGTGAGGCGTGAATGTGTACCTGAACTCTGAGCAGTCCACTGGTGAGATGACCTACAGAGGGATGAATCTGTTCTGACACAATTGTCACACCGTCACTATCTCTCACTTCTTGTCATGGCCCATGTATCGGGACCAGTCAGAGGGAGAGGAGAGGAGTGTAGTCACCTTGGAGTCTGGAACAAACAGCTGGCTCTGCAGCTGGCCAGGCAGCTATCCAAGCAGGGGGCCTCCCTAGGAGCAAAATCCAGAAGCCAAAATAAATGGGTCAGGTGGAAAGCGGATGACTATAACTGCAAGCAATGCTGAAGGTTGGCCCTGGGAAGTGAAGGTGAGTCAAGGCCTAATGGACGGACACCTGAAGGGGTTTGAATGAGAGGGGAGGGACGGGTGGAATCCAAGAGCAGGGGCCAGAAATGGGTTAGAGCCAATAGACCACACAGAGGCCACAAACAGTGATGCTGTACAGATGGGTCCATCGCCACCAGCTCTCTGTTACCCTGAATCCCAGGGTACTGTTTCAGATCTCAGACCTTCACATGAAATTTCTGATATCGACAATTCTTCAAATCTTATTTCCACAACACCCCTTCTCCTGCCATCCTATCCCTGTTTTCCAAGAAGAAGATAGGAAAGCCCTGGGCCTGGTTGGGGTGCTAATGAGGTGCTCATAGGCCTTAGTGGTAACTAACCTGAAACACTGCAGGAATAGGTCCCCCATCCTAAGAACCAGGAGTGGAAGTGAAGGCCTGGCACAGTTAATTTAGGCCCTAAATCAGTAAGAAAGCTAGCAGCATGACTTGATTCGTGGAAACATTATTTCTAAGTTGTAATCATTCCAGATTACTTAGGTTTTCCAAAACGCATACAACGACTGAACTGAAAGGCTTAACTGTCTTCAGTTTGTGATTAGAGCACAGACAGGAGATAAAGAACACTGGTAAACATCACATATAAATACACTATTTCTGCCCGTGCACAGACAGGCTAGGCTGCACAAACTGAGTTTTCAGCTGAAGAAATTTTTTTTCATTTCACTCAAGTCAATAGTCATTTACCCACTGAATATTGCTTAAAGCAGAGTTTTCATCTAATTCTCATTTAACGAGCTTGAAAAGGCAAAACTAAATAATAATACCTCATTTGTGTGTAATGCTTGTCTTTCAAAGAAGGCATCATAACCCATTTTAGACTACCTAATTTACAGTAACAACACTTTTACAATGTAAATACTAGTAAGGGCTATTATCATTTTACAAATTATGCATGAAAGAGACCAAGGCACCTAGAAATGAAATGACTGGTTCAGTGTAACTTCCACTTCAGAGGTGTTACAGCTGGTTTGTTTTTAAATTTTTTTATGAAAAATTTAAAAACCATGACTAATGAAATGATGCTTCAAATAAACATATTTATTAAGATGTACCTTGTGCTCCATTTTAAAGGAAAAAATATTTTGCTTAAAAGAAATAACAAGGACTAAAATGTTCCTGTGTTCCAGCCAGGCGCAGTGGCTCACGCCTGTAATCCCAGGACTTCAGGAGGCAGAGGCGGAGGCAGGTGGATCACCTGAGGTCGGGAGTTAGAGACCAGCCTGACCAATGTGGAGAAACCTTGTCTCTACTAAAAATACAAAATTAGCTGGGCGTGGTGGCACATGCCTGTAATCCCAGCTACTCAGGAGGATGAGGCAGGAGACTCACTTGAACCCGGGAGGCAGAGATTGCAGTGAGCCGACATTGCACCATTGCACCCCAGCCTAGACAACAAGAGCGAAACTCCGTCAAAAAAAAAAAAAAAAAAAAAGAAAGGAAGAAAGGAAAGAAGAAAGAAAGAAAAAAGAAAGAAAAGAAAAGAAAAGAAAAAAGACAAGACGAGGACCAAAACGTTCATGTGTTCTGGCCAGGCGCAGTGGCTCACACCTGTAATCCCAGCACTTTAGGAGGCCGAGGCAGGTGGATCACCTGAGATCAGGAGTTCAAGACCAGCCTGGCCAACATGGTGAAACCCCATCTCTACTAAAAATACAAAAATTAGCCGGGTATGGCGGTGCATGCACATAATCCTAGCTACTTGGGAGGCTGAGGTAGGAGAATTGCGTGAACGAAAATTAGCCGGGTATGGTGGTGCATGCACGTAATCCCAGCTACTTGGGAGGCTGAGGTAGGAGAATTGCGTGAACCCAGGAGGCGGAGGTGGCAGTGAGCCGAGATCGTGCCACTGCACACCAGCCTCGGCAACAGAGCAAGACTCTGTCTCAAAAACAAAAACATGCTCATGTGTTTCACGGATCACATCTCTCTCACAAATCTAGAATTAAACCAATCAATTCCTACCACCCAACTCTGATGTTCATCAGCATGATTCCACAATCTTGTGTCACACACAGTACAAGTCACTGGATGGATCACTCCCCTTTCCCTACGCATTACGTTGCAATAATCTTGTCTCAATCGGATGTGGAAAAAAACATTATATGTACAAATTCTGCATATATGTGAAGTCATTGACACTCTTTTTCTTTTATTAGCTTCAATTAGGGGGGTAACATTTTTCTGATCCTTTTCTATATTCATTCATTCATCCACACTCTCCAGCCTTCATGCAACTATTCAACAAACACGATTATGTGCTCAAAATGTACAGGCACTATTCTAGATGCACAGGATAGAAATAGGAATAACGGCTAAGTGTGATGGCTCACACCTGTAACCCCTGCATTTTGGAAGGGGATCACTTAAGCACAGGAGTTCAAGACTAGCCTGGGCAACACAGGGAGACCCCGTCTATGCAAACAAGTTTAAAAAATTAGCTGGCTGTGGTGGCATGCAAAAAAATAAAACAACCTAGGAACCCCAGAATTAAGACAAAGTCACAAGCTTCAAGAAACTCACAGTCCAATGGGAAATCCAGAAAAGAAAACCATTGAAGTTCACTGTGGTAGGTGTGGCAATTGAACAACATGCAAACGTGGTCTGAGGCTCTGTGTGTGAGTGGGTAAAGAAGGCCTCCTGTAGAAGGTCCTCCTAGAACTAAGCATGCCAGGAAGAAGGGCATTGGGTGTTCCAGGGAACAGCATGGGCAAAGACACCAACAAATGAGAGCAGACGATGCATTTGGAGAACGGCAGGACATGTGGTACAACAGGAGTTGTTCAGTTACTTTATGGCTGGTTCTGTTTCACAATCTGGGCCCTGGACATCCCCAAAAATGCTTCTATGAAGGGAAATGTATTGTCCTCAGTCATGTAAGTAAAAACACATTCTATATGGAATCGGTACCAAAATGCCTTTTGAAGCTTTGACCATTTGAGGAAAATGACACAGGGAACAACACAAAATCAAAGTTTGGGCCTGGTCTACCCAGGTTTGTATTCTTCATACTTCATTACTGTTGTACTCCAGTGGGGAGCCAGTAGGAACAGCCTGCTTATTCATCAAATCTAGGCGACCACTTGGTCCATCTCCATTATTATTTCAATATAACATTTTTATAGAGAAACATTTTGAAGTATAGCATTTTCAAATACACTATGTTGGATGGATCAGATTTTTCATATTCACCTCTTCCTGACTAGGCAGACTTGGTGCTGCTCACCCCCCAAAAAGGGCGGGAGTCAGCCTGAAAGGCTTATTCTCAGGAACCCCACACACCTGCAAGAGGTGTTTGAAAATAATCTCTCAAAATCCTACACCCAAGTCCCTGCAGGGACAGCTCTTCCTTCAGGCCCCCTCTGAGAAGTCTTGCATGAAGGCCTTTATGAACTGGGACCACGAGGAGATAAAATTGCAAGCACAACAGAGCTTATAAACAACCCTCCTTAGACTCACCCTACTGCCTGAGTAATCCCACCTGAATTCCCTCGTCACTTATGCAAAGCTTTGCACCCTGAAATCACATCATTGTTTTTACTCGGGAGTTTTTCAGAGACTCAGAATAACTCATTTATCTATTTTGGTTCATGATTAATCATGGGATCCTCTCGAAGACATTATTTCTTCATTCATCCGACTTTTATCCATTCAACAAGCATCTACTTCCTCATTTCTGCCTACCTCTTGAAGCCAATCCAGTCAGCCTTTTGCCCCTATTACTCCACTGAAAACATACCGATGAAGCTCACAATGACCTCCATGACATCAAATCCAAATTCACAGTCTTCATCTTACTCCTCTCAGCAGCCTCTTGGCATAATGTTCACCCCCTTCTAATAAAACACTTTCTACCCTTATCTTCCATCACACCTCACTAGGTTTCCTCCTACCTCATTGTTGCCTCCCAGTCTCTTTGGCTGGGCCCTTCCCAGTGTCTGAATATTGGCAGCCCCACTAGGCTTGTCCCTCTGCAATTGTCAATCCAGTCCATTACCTTAAATATTGTATTTCTCACTCTGATGTGTCCCTAAACTCCTGGCACGGAAGCGGAAGAGGGGCCAGGCGCAGTGCCTCACGCCTGTAATCCCAGCACTTTGGGAGGAGGAGGGCAGATCACCTGAGGTCAGGAGTTTGAGACCAGCCTGGCCAACATGGCGAAATCCCGTCTCTACTAAAAATCCAAAAATTAGCTGGGCGTGGTGGCAGGTGCCTGGAGTCCCAGCTATTCGGGAGGCTAAGGCGGAAGAATCTCTTGAATCTGGGAGACGGAGGTTGCAATGAGCCGAGATCGCTGCACTGCACTCCAACCTGGGCGACAGAGCAAGATGCCATCTCAAAACAAACAAAAAACAAGAAAAAGGAAGTGGATTCTTTTCCTAGAAGCACTGAAGGAGGAGATGAGTTGGCAAGGAGAGAAGAGTGGCTTTTTAATAAGAGGAATAGGATGAAAACAGGCACAAAGGTGTGGAGAGGGAAAACTGTGTTCCAAGAAAAGAGAGAAGTCTGATGTGGGCTGGAAATCAATGCTAAGGTATGTTGTGGCTGTATTGCAAAGAACCTTGATTACAGCTAAGGAATCTGGACTCGATACTGAAGACAGTAAGTAACTATCAGCATTTCTTAAAGAGTGGAAAGATGTGCTCATTCATATTTTTAAAAATTAAAATAAAAACTTTAGTGGCAGGATGAAGACTGAGCCAGGAAAGCCAATTAGAAGACTACCGTAATAGTCTAAAGAAGGGATTAAGGTCTGAGTCACCATAGCAGCAGTGGGGTGAAGGGTAGTAACAAGTCCAAGGGGGATTTAGAAGTAGCACTGCGGACACAGTTATCAATTAGAATGAGGTTTGGGAGCAGGAGAGATGGGTCGAGGTTGAAGTGCAATGACACTAAGCTAAAGGCGGGAAGGAGAACAAGTGCAGAGGCGATGCTGAGCACGGTATGAAGCTCACAGTAATTGTGGGATGTCCAGTGCAAATGAATGACATGTCTGCAGATCAGGAAAGAGGTCTGTACTGAATGCACAGGTTCATGAGTCCGGGCCCAGCAGTGGCTCTGTCCTCATAATGAATAGGATATCTTGGGGGCAGACAAACAATGAGAAGGACCAAGCAAAGAACACTGAAAAACAGCCTGAGGCGGTTGTCAGTGGAGAAGGACCCTGGCAATAGACTGGAAAGGAACAAAGATGGGGCATGAGAGTCAGACAGAGGGAGGTCTGCAAGGAAAGAGACATGAGACCTTCCCAGAGAAAATGATCAACAGCTCTCTCTGGGGTCGGACCAGGGATAAGGCTTAGTAATTAGAAGACCTGATGAGCACAGTTTCTAGAGAATTAGAAGTCAGCAGGCCAGGTGCAGTGGCTCATGCCTGTAATTCCAGCACTTTGGGAGGACGAGGCAGGTGGATCAACTGAGGTCAGGAGTTCAAGACCAGCCTGGCCAACACGGTGAAGCCCCATCTCTACTAAAAATACAAAACTTAGCTGGGCTTGGTGGTGGTTGCCTGTAATCCCAGCTTCTCAGGAGGCTAAGGCAGGAGAATCACTTGAACCTGGGAGGCGGAGGTTGCAGTGAGCCGAGATCGCACGATTGCGCTCCAGCCTGGCTGACAAGAGGGAAGCTTTGTCTCAAAAAAAAAAAAAAAAAGAAAAGAAAATAGAAGTCAGCCTGGGCTGGATTCAGTGGCTCCTGCCTATAATCCCAGCAGTTTGGAAGGCTGAGGCAGGAGGATCACTTGAGCCCAGGGTTTGAGACCAGCCTGGTCAACATACTGAGACCTCATCTAGTAAAAAAATTTAAAATAGAGGCTGGGCGCGGTGGCTCACGCCTGTAATCCCAGCACTTTGGGAGGCCGAGGTGGACGGATCACGAGGTCAGGAGATTGAGACCATCCTGGCTAACACGGTGAAACCCCATCTCTACTAAAAATACAAAAAATTATCCAGGCATGGTGGCAGATGCCTGTAATCCCAGCTACTCGGGAGGCTGAGGCAGGAGAATGGTGTGAACCCGGGAGGCGATGCTTGCCGTGAGCTGAGATCGCGCCACTATACTCCAGCCTGGGAGACACAGCGAGACTCCGTCTCAAAAAAAAAAATTAAAATTAAATTTAAAAAAGAAGTCAATCTTGAGTGGCTTGAGTGAAGACTCCTCTGAAGTTGGCCAGGAGGGAAGCAGGTAAGGCTGGAAAGAAGGTGGAATTGGGCAAGGAGTAGGAATTATTTTATGGAATGGGAGTCCTGAGTACAACAAGTGGCCATCTATCTTCTGCTCAAAATCTCTAGTGAGCCTACTACCCCACAAGACAACTGGTTGGGCATCAGGCTTGGTACTTCAGGGCCTAAAAATATATGCAAGGTACAGTCATGCTCTGGTCTTTCTTTCTTTCTTTCTTTTTTTAGACAGAGTCTTACTCTGTCACCCAGGCTGGTGTGCAGTGGCTCAGTCTCGGCTCACTGCAACGTCCGCCTCCCAGGTTCAAGCCATTCTCCTGCCTCAGCCTCACGAGTAGCTGGGACTACAGGCACCCACCACCATGCCTGGCTAATTTTTGTATTTTTAGTAGAGATGGGGTTTTACCATGTTGGCCAGGCTGGTGTTGATCTCCTGACCTTGTGATCCACCCACCTCAGCCTCTCAAAGTGCTGGGATTACAGGCGTGAGCCACCACGCCTGGCCTTTGGTTTTTCATTTATTGGCCCAAATCTGCCTCCTTCCAACTATAGCTCTGTCCTCTGGAGACACACACAGTATAAGAAGACTTTCTTTCCATACGACAGCCCTCCAGCTAACTGAGAATGGTTTCCAGCCACCTCTGGGGCTTTCCCAATCATTTCACCTCTGCGAAATAATCCAGTCGTTATGTATGGATATATGTACGTATGTGTGTGTGTCTTTTGTTACCAGCTGGCTGCTCTCCTCTGCATAACCATACCCTAGTCTGTCAAAGTCCCTTTTAAAATGTGGCACTCAGAATTAATCACAGTTCTCTCCATCTGGTATAAGCAGTTAGAAACCAGTAGGCGCATTCTTTCCCTTTTCCAGGACACAGTCCTTCTGTGAATGCCACCTGAGATTGTATGAGTGTTCTGACAGCCACACTACTGACTCGTGGTGTTTTAGGATCAGCTCAAATCTTGAGATCCTTTGCACTTGAAATGTTGATATACTAGGTCTTCTAAATCTAACATTTACATAATTGACTTTTAAAAGCCAATTGCAAGATTTTATACTTTTTCCCACTATTATGTATTTTTACATTTGCTTTTCATGAGCCAATCGTAAAAAGTGGAAAGGTTTAAGAGTCAGACAGATCTGGATTCGAATTCTGGCTCTGTTACATAGTCCAGTGACCTCGAACATGTCATGTGATCTCTCTGAGTCTCAACCTGCTTATCAGTGAAAATAAGGCTAATCCTACCTGCACTGTGAAGTGGTCCTGAGTCTGAAACCAGGGCAGTATAATACCTGATGTAAGTTCTCAATAAATGTTGGTTTTCTTGTCTTCCTTTTCCTTAATTCTCTCAACTTTGAATCCTTAGCAGAAGTATGCCTTTTAAATCATTGCTCCAGGTTAATGTATCTTTTAATAAAAAAAATTTGAGCATAACAGGAGCCAATAACCAAAACAAGATACTTTAGTATAATAGTTAAGCATGTGGCTTCTGAAACCAGACTTTCTGTGACCCATCTGAGCTCTTCTAATTACTAGCTATCTGGTGATTACAAGCAAGTTCATAAACCATCCTGAGCCTTGGTTTGCTCATCTGTAAAATGGGGATAACAATACCTGTTTCTCCGGCTGCTGGGGAAGATTAACTGAGATGATGAATGAAAGCGTTTTTGCATAGAACCTTGCACATAAGTACTTGGGAAGTGGTGTTTTTATTACAGGTTAGAAACCTCCAGGTAAACAATGTCGTATTAATCTGCACTTTTTAATTTGAGACACAGTCTTGCATTATCGCTCAGGCTGGATGCAGTGGCATGATCATAGCTCACTGCATCCTTGAACTCCTGGGCTCAAGGGGTACTCCCTCCTCAGCCTCCCAAGTAGCTGGCAATACAGGTGCACACCACCAGGCTCAGCTAATTTTTTTTTTTTTTTTAAAGTAGAGGTGAGGTCTCACTATATTTCCCAGGCTGGTCTGAAACTCTTGAGCTCAAGCAATCCTCCCATCTTGGCTTCCCAAAGTCCTGAGATTACAGGTGTGAGCCACCGTACCCAACCTTTTTATTTTTTCTTTTTTTGAGACAGGGTCTCCTTCTGTTGCCCAGGCTGGAGTGCAATGGCATGATTATAGCTCACTGCAGCTTCAACTTCCTGGACTCAAGCAATCCTCCCACCTCAGCTTCCCAAGTAGCTGGGAGTCTACTTGCATGCCACTATATCCAGCTAATTTTTGTAATTTTTGTAGTGACAGGTCTTACTATGTTGTCCAGGCTGGTCTTAGGACTCCTGGACTCAAGCAATCCACCTGCCTCAGCTATCTCAAAGTGCTTGGATTATAGGCATGAGCTACCTCATCCAACCCATATTTGTGTGTGTAATCATTTTATCTACTAATAATACATCAGTAATAAATGTAATAATAAAACATTTCATCTACTAATAATACTGAATAATACTGTTTCATCGACTATTATATTGTTCACCAGTATCCCTTGAAAACCTCTATCCAATGACAGGTATGACAAATATGTCTGTCATCTTCTTACCTGTTAACATTATCTACAGAAAAAACTAAACCAGCTAGAGGATCTTGGGCAAATCACTTGACATTTATGACCTCAGGCTCCACTTCTTTGAAATGGGGGTAATGGTAGTAATATCTGCCTTAGAGGTCTGGCACGAGGATTACGTGACTTAAAGCACATGGAAGATAAGGAAATGACAGTGGCTTGGAAGTACTTAATTTCAGTGAACCCAGATTGGCTCTTGTTGATACCAACTTTCTTTCCCTAACCAAACTAAGCTTATCAGGGTGTAGGTTCTCGAATCCACCATTTTCCCTTTTAAAAATTGGCACAGTTGCCCAACCCGAGGCATATGGTATTTCTTCTGTCCTCAGTGATTCCTCATAGCATGTCTATAATCACACCTGGAAGTTCCTTTTGTATCCCTAGATACCGTTTATATGGATCAGAAGATTTGAAGCCCATTTAAATTTGAATCTCATCTAAATTTAAATTTTGTCTAATTTAAATGTATCCTTTCATCATTCACCTTGGCTCCCATTTCATCTTAAATGTCTTCTTAATCCAGACTATAAGAACACGCATGTCTATCGAAGTGGACTTAGACTATAGAACTCACACCCGTAAAATAAAATCAATTATAAATCCACTACCACAATATTGCCACTGTTAATATTTTTCTCCGTTCAGTCTTTCTTTTTTCTGAGAAAATATATTTAAAAATAAATAACCTAGCTGGGCATGGTGGCTCACACCTGTAATCTCAGCACTTTGGGAGGCCGAGGCAGGATGATCCCTTGAGGCTGGGAGTTCGAGACCAATCTGGAAAACACAGCAAGACCCTGTCTCTAAAAAAAGTTTAAAAAAATTCACAAGGTATGGTGGCACATTCTTATAGTTCCAGCTAATTCAGAGGCTGAGTCAGGAGGATCACTTGAGCCCAGGAGGTCAAGGCTGCAGTGAGCTGTGATCAGGCCACTGTACTCCAGCCTGGGTGACAGAGAGAGACCGTCTTTAATTAATAAATGACCAGCCTTTTCTGATGTCATGATATCTTCCATAACCTGCTTTTTATTGGATACATAGATTTCATCATGGGAATACACAAAATTTATGCAATAACTCTTTTTGGACATTTGCTATTTCTAAGTATTCAATATTATAAAGAATGCTACATTAAATATTCTTCTACATTAAATTTTCTTAGTACCTCTAGTTGTTTTCTTAGGATGAAGTCTTAAAGATGAAATTGCTGTGTTAAATAAGTGATTTGTGTATGTTAAGGTTTTTAACACACAGTACCAAATTGCTCTCAGAAGGCTTATACCAATTTATACTCCCAATATGGTATGAGAGTTCTTACTTCCCTGAATCTTTATCCATGTAAGATATCATTTTAAAGTTCTTACAATTTGCTAGGCGCAAAGGCATCTGGGTTTTACGTTGATTTGCATTTTCATTAATTAATAATAAAACTGGACCATTTTCATTTTCATTGACCAGTTGAATTCCTTTTTTTCCTTTTTGCCTCTTGTTGTTCTTTACCTGTTCTTCTTTTGAGATCTTGTCTTTTTCTTGTAAGTGTATGAGTTGTATGTATGTTAAAGACACTATCGATTGTCATATACATAAAGTCCTAGAATCTCTAGCTTGGGCAATAGAGCAAGATCCTGTCTCTACCAAAAAAAAAAAAAAAAATAGGTGTGGTGGCACATACCTGTGGTCCTAGCTACTTGGGAGACTGAAGGGGGAAGGATCACGTGAGTCCAGGAGTTCGAGACCAGGCTGGGCAACATAGGGAGAACCCATCTCTAAAAAAAATTATTATCCAGACGTGGTGGCACACACCTGTTATCCTAGCTACCTGGAAGGATTGCTTGAGCCCAGGAGTTCAAGGTTACAGTGAGCTATGAATGTGCCACTGCATTCCAGCCTAGGCAACAGAACAAGACCCTATTAAAAAAAAATCTTCTAGAATTTCTTATATATCTTTTCATTTTGTTTGTGCTACTGTCTTATCTACATAAGCTATAAGTTCTAAGTAATGAAATATATCAATGTTTTTCTTTCTTTCTTCTCTTTTAGAGACAAAGTCTTGCTATGTTGCCCAGGCTGGATTCAAACTCCTGGACTCAAGTGATTCTCCTGCTTCAGCCTCTCAAGGACAGTGTTTTTCTTTTATAAACCATAAACCATTGCTTTTTTGCTCATGAAGGCCTTTACCACTCCAAGGTCAAAAAATGCTTACACTACTCTCGTCTTTTAAGCACATATCACCCCTATTATGTGGGTGACTTTTCACATTTAACTGTTTAATCCATCTGAAATGTATTCCATTCTTGGCCACATGTTTTTCCATTTTTTTTAAATCAGAGGTGATACTTCAGTCCCTTCTCTTTATGTTCAAGCTGCATAGGGACCACTTGGCACATCACAGTTTCTAGGGGCCTGCTCATATAGGGTTGGAACAATTTCCTCCACAGCCAACTGATCCATAGGTTCTCTAAACTCCTTCTTCAACATGAGTTCCACAGACCTAGTAGAAACAGACCACAGCTCCAACTCTCCCCTGAATTGATTCTGGTAACATTTCTGGCTTTTGGCTCCCTTGTTCCCTGGTTACTTACTCGGACCATTCCTGTCCTTTATTAAACAAGCAAACAAAAACAAAAATACTCAGCATCTTGCTTATACCATTTCACAATGTCTTTCCTGGTCTGTGATCCCAAACCCACATTGTGATCTAAATACCTTCCCCGAGGAGCCTTCTATGCGGTTAATCGAAGCCACATAGTTGGACCCTGGAGCCCCAGGGCTTTAAGTCAATCATTTAATCGATTCAGAAAAGGCAGGACACAGTGGTAGACACATATTTATGCTCCAGGCACAGTTCAAAATGCCCTGCCCAGGGCAAGTCATTCCCATCTGGCCACATGTTAGACACTGTTCTGAGCATCTTCACAGCAGTTCCTTTATTCCTTCTTGCATCTTGGCCATGCCTGGCCTTTTCAACACCCATCCCCTGTCTCCATTCCATCTTCCTCTGTGACACACATGTTCAGTGACTTGGCTTCTGTGGGCCAGCAATGGATTCTCTCTATCCCTTCTCAGAAGGTTTTGATCAGTTTCTTCTTCTTGTCCTGTCTCTAATATTTGCTGCACTCCTGTTCTTCAGTCACACTTGCACACTCTCCTTTGTGTGCTCCATGAGATAATATGCCTCTGCATGTGGCCTCCAAACTCCTTTCTGACTCTTTCCCACCTTTTAGTGGTCACTGGCTGCAATGCCACTTCCAAGATCCAAGACCCCTCATCTGCTGAGTGCAATTGATACCAGCAAACTAAGTGAAAAACAATTCCATATTTCTTCTATTCTTTTTTTTTTTTTTTGAGATGGAGTTTTGCTTTTGTCGCCCAGGCTAGAGTGCAATGGCACGATCTTGGCTCACCACAACCTCCGCCTCCCAGGCTCAAGCGATTCTCCTGCCTCAGCCTCCCGAGTAGCTGGGATTATAGGCATGCACCACCACGCCTGGCTAATTTTGTATTTTTAGTAGAGCCGGAGTTTTTCCATGTTGGTCAGGCTGGTCTCAAACTACCAACCTTAGGTGAACCGCCCACCTCAGCCTCCCAAAGTGCTGAGATTAGAGGCGTGAGCCACCACACCCGGCCATATTTCTTCTATTCTAAGATCAACATGCGGGATGGGTGCAGTGACTCACGCCTGTAATCCCAGCACTTTGGGAGGCCGAGGCAGGAGAATTTAGTAGAGATGAAACCCCATCTCTACTAAAAATACAAAATTTAGCTAGGCATGGTGGCACGCACCTGTAACCCCAGCTACTCGGAAGGCTGAGGCAGAAGAATTGCTTGAACTTGGGAGGCGGAGGTTGCAGTGAGCCGAGATCGCGCCACTGCACTCCAGCCTAGGCGACAAGAGGGAAACTCCATCTCAAAAAAAAAAAAAAATCAACATACGGTAGGATGTACCACCATTTAATGGCTGCTTGGAGAGCCCTCCCAAAAAACACTGCCATGTTAAATGTACCCACATTCTCATTTTAGAAATATTAAAAACATGGCGGAGATATCCGTATCTTAGAATCTAGGACATGCTATAGTTAAATGACTCTATTTTTCACTTAACTACTCACATATGACCTTCTGCCCCAATCAAAAGTACTATCGTTTCTTCATTATTATTCTTTACTATAAACATAAGCAAAAATAAAAGTTCATAATTCATTGTCTTCAATACTTTTCCCAGACCTCAGCTGTCTCCGGTCATTAGCCCTTCTGGCATTATTCTCACGGGTCTCACGGATCTGAGTCCTCCTTTTTGAAGGAAGCCTCGTTATATACCCCTTCTCCTGCCTTTTGTACATGTCCTTTAAATGTACAAGCTTAACTGAACGCTTCCAGAACAACCACATTGATCTTTATAATCTTTTTTTTCCTCTGGATTTTTTATTTTTTGCAGAGACAGAGTCTCACTTTGTTGCCTGGGCTGGTCTCGAACTCCTGACCTCAAGGAATCTTCCTGCCTGGGCTTCTCAAAGTGTTGGGATTACAGGTGTGAGCCACAGTGCCTAGCCTGATCTTTTTTAGATGCTCGTCTTTTCTTCATTTAAACCACTGATTTTGTAAAAATGTACACTTCCAATCATATTACTCCTCTTGCCCTTTATTTCCTAGTTCCTGGCCAGAGGGGGAGTCTTGTGTCCATATTTTCTCTTAACTTGCTCCTCTTGTTCATATCAGGTTAACAAGTGCAGAATTGCCTTCTTTGGCTATTACAAATTCAAAGCTACCCTGGTCACTTATTTTAAGTTGTTTGTCACTTCCACTTTGCCAACACATTTTTCTTAGCTGGTTAGAATTAAGCATCAAATAGTACCTCTTCAGTAAGCAATTAGTTTAAATTTAAGTCATGCCAACTTTATTTGACGATCACTTTTCAGCAGAATGAGACTGTCAGTAGATGTCAGATAAGCTGAAGTTCTCCATTACCCCTATATCGTGCCCCTGTGCCAATAATTTTGTCATTTGTATTGGGAAAGCATTACTGATGTTGCCATAACAGGATCACAAGGCACGCTAGGACTAGGTGACTGCATACAGCCAGTGGAGAGAGGGTACAAGCCAAGACCTGGGGAGGGGGATGCTCCCTGGGGCAGGGCTCTGAATACAGAAACCAGCCTGTATTTGGGCAGCTGGCCTGTGCAAAACCTTGCATCTCTTAATCACATAAAGTTCAGGAAGCTGTTAATGCCAAGCAGTTTAGCTTTGCCCCAGCAGTGGGTTATCTATAAAGGGGAAGGCGCATGTGTCCCATGGTTTGAGGAGAGCACAGCAGGGGTGTAGGCAGCAGCACACCGCCCTCTGCAAAAGATGACTGGTCAGAGCTAAGCTAAAGAAGACATCAGGATCATGGTAAAGTAGGCTGGGGTTCAAGACAGGGACCCACATCCAAAGGGAGACTGGGATACAAGGCAAGAGGACCAGAGACTGAGGTGTTGAGGCCAAGGTGGAAGCCCATATTGGGCAGAGGGGTGGAGAGGCACAATAGGAGGGAGCTACAGATGTCTGAGGCCCCATGGCTGACCTGGCTGAAAGGAAGCACAATGGTGGGGCCGATACTAATGCTGACTTTCTCCAGTCTGAGCCAGTGTTTAAGTACTGGGGAGGGTGGGGGTTGGACCTATAAGTAAGGCTCCTCGGACAACCCAGCAGCTGGTTGCTAGGGAAGACAAAGGCAAGACAACTGGCCAGGTGCCTTATTCTATGCTCCCGTGACAATGTCACTTCTGCTTTTATTTTCAGCCAAATGTTCTCGGCCAGGTGTTCAGCCCCCAGATTTGCGGGCTTCTATATGTGTCCGTGACTTCTTGACTTGCAAGGTTACTCTGCTTTGCCTTTGGTTGTGTGCTTCTTTTGAATAAGTTACCTACCTTCATATTGCTGTAATGCTACAACAACAGCTACCATTTACTCACTGTCTACCATTTCCCAGGTACTACACCTGCTGATTTACATACATTATCTCATTTAATTCTCACAACCTCCTTGAGAGGTAGGTGTTATTATCCCCATTTCAAAAAGAGGAAACTGAAGCCTATACGGTGCATGTAATCACCCCAAGGTCATGCAGCTGGGATGCAAAAGAGCTCAGATTTAAACTTAGTTTTGTCTGACTGCCTATCGTTGCTTTAAAAGACTGAATTTATACATTGATACTGTGATACACCTGAACAATTCTCATGGAACTTATCAGTCACTAGATCTGTCAGTCTGCTACCTATCAATTATCTATCCTCTTTTATCTTCAACTCCATAATGCCCAGTACTGTACTATATAAAAAGTAGATTTTTTTTTTTTTTTTTTTTTGAGTCAGAGTCTCACTCTGTTGCCCAGCCTGGAGTGCAGTGGCTCAATCTTGGCTTACTGCAACCTCTGCCTTCCAGGTTCAAGCAATTCTCCTGCCTCAGCCTCCCAAGTAGCTGGGATTACAGGTGCCTGCCACCATGCCCGGCTAATTTTTGTATTTTTAGTAGAGACGGGGTTTCATCATGTTGGCCAGGCTGGTCTTGAATTTCTGACCTCGTGATCCACCTGCCTCAGCACAGGCACCACACCCAGCTATTTTTATTTGTATTTTATAGAGACAAGGTCTTGCTGTTTCCCAGGCTGTCACATATTTAAATGATTGGAAAACGTGAAAAGAATAATGATATTTTATGACACATAAAAATTATTTGAAATTCAAATTTGTTTTATTGGAATGTGGCCAGGTTCACTCATTTAAATTTTGTCTATGGTTGCTTTGCACTACAATGGCAGAATTGAGTAGCTGGGACAGAGACTGTAGGGCAAGGAAGGCCTAAATTATTTCCTTTCTGGCCCTTTATAGAAAAAGTTTACTGATCTTTGGTATAATTAAGTGATACAGGATGGCATAACATTTTAAGTATTGTTTAAACTACATCTATTATTGTATTTCCTAAAATTTGTAATTCAAGGACACTCTCTTTTATTATGTAGATCTCCACACTGTTAGAACAGAGTCAAGCATGTCCTCCTTTGATATTCTGTACAGTGGCCCTGAGAGCAGCAGCACTTTAATGCAGAAACAACAACAGACTAAGAAGTTGGTGGTTTCTCTAAGAGGTTAGACGTCTCTTCCTGCCAGTAGTCACCTTTCTCTCTCAAGGGAAACGGGCTGGGCAGCCTTATGAGTGATTACAGTGTATTACAGAACTGTAGTGGCACAGAAATGGATGCCCCAGGTTCCATCAACTCATTCAGGGTGATGTGGTGGGGTCATAGACGAGGAAAAGCAAATTGCTCTTTTCGTCATCACCTAGGACCTAAATAAAGATAAAAATGACTCAGATTGACCAGACACAGGTGAATATCACTTCTCAAAATGTTTTCTGAAGGCACTTACATGGCAACAACATGGTTCTGTGGGAGCCCCATCAATGTGTTAGCTCAAGAGTAAAACACAGGGAGCAGAAAGAACCTCCTTACATTTCCTAAGATCAAGCTGGGTTTGCAGTCAACCTCAAGGGAATCTGTTTTATTTATTTATTTTTTGAGACCCAAGCATAAATTCTACTGTCTTTCTGCATGTCTGTCTTTCTTGCCATGCATCTTTCTCTCTTTCTTCAACCTAACAAAAGTTTACTGATCATTTATTATGTGTGGGTCACAGGGCAAGCCCCAGGGAAACAAAAATAAACAATAAAATAGTACTAACTCTCAAGGAGCTTAACGCTTACGTGAGAAACAAATTAAAATAATCTTCCTTGACCTTTTGGCAGTGTTTAACAAAGAGTTGATCCTCCTTAACAGATTCTTCTCTTGGTTTCTTTGGCCCCGTAGTCTCCTGGTTTCTGATTTTCAGTCTCCATTGCCAGCTCTTTCTTTTCTTTTCAGTCTTAAATGATCAAGGTTTAGACCTGGACCCACTTTTTTTTTTAGTCTTTCTATCTACCCTCCCGAGGCAATCTTCTTTCAGATTTATAAATCCAGTTCCAGCAGCTCTTATGAGCCTCACAGCTGTATCTACAAGTCTTCAGGGGACATCTGCATTTAGAACTTTTGATCTTCCCCTGTGTGATAGTCCATTCTTGCATTGCAGTAAAGACATATCTGAGACTGGGTAATTTTTAAAGAAAAGGAATTTATTTGGTTCTTGGTTCTGTACAAACATAGTGCCGCATCTGCTTCTGGTGAGAGTCTGAGGAAGCTGATATGGTTTGGCTCTGTGTCCCCACCCAAATCTCATGTTGAATTGTAATTCCCAATGTTGGGGGAGGGACCTGGTAGGAGGTGACTGGATCATGGAGGCGGATTTCCCCCTTGCTGTTCTTATGACAGTGAGTGAGTTCTTGTGAGATCTGTTGTTTGAAAGTGTGTAGCACTTCCCCTTCACTCTTTCTTTTCTGTGCCAGCCATGTGAAGATGTGTTTGCTTCCCCTTTGCCTTCCTCCATTATTGTAAGTTTCCTGAGATCCCTCCAGCTATGCTTTCTGTACAGCTACACAGAACCATGAGCCTATTAAAGCTATTTTCTTTATAAATCACCCAGTCCCACATATGTCTTTATAACAGTGCAAGAATAGACTAATATAGAAAATTGATACCAGAATTGGGTATGGCTATAAAGATATACGAAAATGTGGAAACAACTTTGGGACTGGGTAATGGGCAGAGGTTGGAACACTTTGGAGGGCTTAGAAGAAGACAGGAAGATGAGGGAAAGTTTGGAACTTCCTAGAGACTTGTTGAATGGTTGTGACCAAAATGCTGACAGTGATAAGGACAGTGAAGTCAGGGTTGAGGTGGTCTCAGATGGAGATGAGGAACTTATTGGGAACTGGAGTAAAGGTCACTTTTGCTATGCTTTAGGAAAGAGACTGGTGGCATTATGCCCCTGCTCTCAAGATCTGTGAAACCAAACCTCAGAGACATGATGTAGGGTATTTGGCTGAAAAAATTTCTAAGCAGCAAAGCATTCAAGAGGTGGCCTGGCTGCTTCTAAAAGCCTATACTTATTTGCATAAACAAAGAAATGACTTGAAGCTAGAACTTATATTTAAAAAGGAAGCAGAGCATAAAAGTTTGGAAAATTTGCAGCCTGACCATGCAGTAGAAAAGAAAAGCCCATTTTCTGGGGAAGAATTTAAGGCTGCAGAAATTTGCATAAGTAAAGAAGAGCCAAATGTTAATAGCCAAGACAAGGGGAAAGCATCCCAGTCACTCCAGCTCCAGCTGTGGCTAAAAGGGGCCAAGGTGCAGCTCAGGCCATTGCTTCAGAGGGTGCAAGCCCCAAGTTTTGGTGTCCAGGCAGAAGTCTACTGTAGAAATATAGCCCTCATTGAGAACCTCTACTAGGGTAGAGTGGAGGGGAAATATGGAGTTGGAGCTCCCACACAAAGTCCCCACTAGGGCACTGACTAATGGAGCTATAGGAAAAGGGCCACTGTCCTTCAGATCCCAGAATGGTAGATCCACTGACAGCTCGCACTGTGTCCTGGGAAAAGCCACAGCCATTCAACACCAGCCCAAGAAAGCAGCTGCAGGGGCTGTATGCTGTAGAGCCTGGTGGAGCTGCCCTTGGCCTTGGGAGCCCACCCCTTGCATCAGTGTGGACTAGATGTGAGACATGGAGTCAAAGGAGATTATTCTGGAGCTTTAAGATTTAATGACTGCCCTCTGGCAGCCATTTTGGACTTGTATGGGGCCTTTAGCCCCTTTGTTTTGGCCAATTTCTCCCTTTTGGAATGGCTGTATTTACCCAATGCTTATGCCCCCATTGTATCTTGGAAGTAACTAACTTGTTTTTGATTTTACAGGCTCATAGGCAGAAGAAACTTGCATTGTCTCAGAATGAGACATTGGACTTGGACTTTTGAGTTAATGCTGGAATGAGTTAAGACTTTGGGGGACTGTTGGGACAGCATGATTGTGTTTTGAAATGTGAGAAGGACATGAGATTTGAGATGGGTCGGGATGGAATGATATGGTTTGGCTCTGTGTCCCTACCCAAAACTCATGTTGAATTGTAATTCCCAGTGTTGGGGGAGGGACCTGGTGGGAAGTGATTGGATCATGGGGAAAGATGTCCCCCTTGCTCTTCTCATGATAGTGAGTGAATTCTCAAGAGATCTGTTTGTTTAAAAGTACGTAGCACTTCCCACTTCACTCTCTTTCTTCTGTGCCAGCCATGTGAAGATGTGTTTGCTTCCCCTTCGCCTTCCACCATGATTGTAAGTTTCCTGAGACCTCCCCAGTGATGCTTCCTGTACAGCCCACAGAACCATGGGCCAATTAAACCTATTTTCTCATTAGCCAGTCTCAGGTATGTCTTTCTTTTCTTTCTTTCTTTCTTTTTTTTCTTTTTGAGACAGAGTTTTGCTCTTGTTGCCCAGGCTGGAGTGCAAGGACACAATCTTGGCTCACTGCAACCTCCACCTCCCAGGTTGAAGCAATTCTGTCACCTCAGCCTCCTGAGTAGCTGGCATTACAGGTGCCCACCACTGTACCCAGCTAATTTTGTATTTTTAGTAGAGACGGGGTTTCATCATGTTGGCCAGGCTGGTCTTGAACTCCTGACCTCAGGTGATCCACCCGCTTCAGCCTCCCAAAGTGTTGGGATTACAGGCATGAGTCACTGCACTCAGCCCTCAGGTATGTCTGTATAGTAGTATGAGAATGAACTACTACAGGAGCTTTCAATCATGGCAGAAGGGAAGGGGAGCCAGCAAGTCACATGGTGTGAGCAGGAGCAAAAGAGGAAAGGCAGAAGTCCCAGACTCTTTGAAACAACCAGGTCTCTCATGAACTAATTGAGTGAGAACTCATTCATCATCAATAGGCTGGCACTAAGCCCTTCATAAGGGATCTGCCCCCATGATCCAATACCTCCCACCAGGCCCCACCTCCAATATTGGGGATTACACTTCAACATGAGATTTAAATGGGATAAATATCCAAACTGTATCACCCTGCAATTCTGTTTCTGTCCTAGGATTCTCCATCTTAGTCATGCTCTTGCACCTCTGTTCATGTACCTGATCTCGGGAGAAAAGTCAACTATGACAGTGTCTCCCTCTCCATAACCCACTATTTCCAATCAATCATCAGTTTCTTTAAAATAACTCTTGGCTCTCATCATTTCTCTCCCTGTGTGTTTCACTGCCTTAATCTGGGCAACCATGATCTCTCACAGGAACCATTAATGTACCTTCCAACTGTTCTCTCCACATCTGCTCATTCTCTTCTCTATTTTATCTCCCCACAAGTTATGTTTTTTAGACCAAAAAATGTAAACCGTCTTTTAAAAAGAAATGCAATGCTAGCAAAATACACGTTGTTCTTCATCGTTTTTTTTTTAACTTAGTAACGTATCATGAAGATCTTTTCACACAACTATGCCTAGAATTGTCTCACACTTTTAACAGCTGCCTTTCACTTGTTTTTTATTTTTTTCTTTTCTTTTTTTTTTTTTGCCTTCTAAGACAGAATCTTGCTCTGTCACCCAGGCTGGAGTATAGTGGCGCAATCTCGGCTCACTGCAATCTCTGCCTCCTGGGTTCAAGTGAATCTCCTGCCTCAGCCTCCCGAGTAGTTGGGATTACAGGTATGAACCAACATGCCCAGCTAATTTTTTGTATTTTAGTAGAGATGACGTTTCACCATGTTGGCCAGGATGGCCTCGATCTCCTGACCTCGTGATCCGCCCACCTTGGCCTCCCAAAGTGCTGGGATTACAGGCGTGAGCCACTGTGCCCAACCTCTTTCACTTGTTTAATTCTATCATAATTTATTTAACCACTTCTCTATTGATGGCTGTTTTCAGTCTTTAACTACTACTATAAATCGTGCTTCAGTGTAGGTCCTAGAAGAGTCATCCTTCAATATCCGTGTGAGTATATCTATTGGATAAATATATGACAGTAGAACTGCCAGGGTAAAGGCTTTGTACATTTAAAATGTTGCCAGATTTCCCTCCATAGAAGTGATACCACCTTTCACTCCCATTGGCAGTATAAGAAAGTGCGTGCTTCCCAGCCTGGCCAGCCAAGTATATTATTAAAGTTTTTTATTTTTGTCAACTTGACAGTAAAAAAATAGATGTCACTGCAGTTGTGATGTGCATGCCTTTTATTATTACACATTTTCAGATACATTTGTATTTCTTTGACTACAATCTATTTGTCATACCCTTTGCCCAATTTTCTAGAGTTTTAAAGGTTTTTTTTTTTTTTATGGATTTGTAGGAGTACTCTGATTTCTTCTTAAATAGTTTAATTTCCAGGTTCTATCAGATATCCTGGTATCTTTTCAAAGTAATGATTTAGTCAATTTTTAAATTCTAATAATAAGTAATCATCAAGGACTAACTCCATGACAAGGGAGTCCATATGTAGAATGCATGAATTGATTTGCAGAAGTCTTGAATTCCTGAAAATAATTTCACAAGACTGCCTTATGCCTATACCCATTCCATTTCATTTCATTTTCCTAATAGCCTTGTGAGGCATATAGTATTGTTAACCACAAAGTGAGGCTCAGAGAATGTAAACATCCAGGATCACACAGCTAGTAACTCTTCCACTTCCAGAATCTTAAAAACCTAGTAATCATTGCCACTAGCCATTCCAGTTGCACTAAGACTCTGATTCTTGATGCCTCCAATTTCTAATAAATGGTTGTTTTTCTCCTTTTCCTACTATAAACATCCAATGAATATATATGTGTGTGTGTGTGTGTGTGTGTGTGTGTGTATATATATATATATATTTTTGGCTTATTTATTTTTGAGACAGAGTCTCGCTCTGTCGCCCAGGCTGGAGTGCAGTGGCGAGATCTCAGCTCACTGCAAGCTCCGCCTCCCAGGTTCACGCCATTCTCCTGCCTCAGCCTCCTGAGTAGCTGGGACTACAGGCACCCACCACTATGCCCGGCTAATTTTTTTTTATTTTTAGTGGAGATGGGGTTTCACCATGTTAGCCAGGTTGGTCTCGATCTCCTGACCTCGTGATCTGCCCACCTTGGCATCCCAAAGTGCTGGGATTACAGGCATTAGCCACCGCGCCTGGCCCTAATGAATATTTTTTAAGTGCCTGACATGCCAGTAATCTTCATAAGGTTTGCATTTTAGAGGAGTTCTCAACCATACATGATAAAAACAAATAGTAATAAAGTTCCACTACTACAAAAAAAAAAAAAAAAAAAAATACATAGGATAGTTGGAAACGTGGAGAGAGAAGGACATTTCAGGTGGAGTGATCAGGGAGGACTTCTTTGAGGAGGTGACATATAAGCAAAGATCAGAATGACCAAAAAAATATTCCAGGAAAAGGAAGTATATGGGGTAAATCGTATAATACAAGAGCAAATTCAACACGTTTGAGGAAGATAAATAAGGCTGGTGTCACTTTAGTGGTGGAGAGTGGTGGGAGATGAGGTTGAAGAGATAGTCAGGGATGCTGTACAGGGCTCCATAGGCCCTGTATGGAGGAGGAGTCTGGACTTTATCACAAGTGCCATCAGCAGACATGGAGGGATTCTAAGATGAGAAATCACATGATCTGATTTATGTCTTAACACTTACGATTTATGAAACTCTAACTGTGCTGTGGAGAATGAGGACAAGAGCAGCAGCAGGAAAACCATTTAGAAAGCTATTACAAGAGCACAGAAGGATGATGGTGCTTTGTATTAGAGTGGTAGCGGTGGAGATTGAAAGACATTTTGGAAATGTTTTGGAGGTAAAGTTAACTTGAATTCTGAGGATTGTGAAAACGGAGGAAAAGAGAAGAAACAAGAATATCTACATGCTTTTTGTGTTGAGTAATTGGTGGATGGTAATGCCATTTAATTTGAAGGCTCAGAGAATAAAGAATTCTACTAGGGTATTTCCTTCTTTCCTTGCGCCGCCTTAAGCTTGCAGACCATGGATTGCACCACTCTCTTTCCAATACTTTTATTTTACTTTCTTTCCCTACTTGCCCTTTAGTCCTTCTTATATAAAAGAACTTCATCTATCTGCATCCTCTACTGTCATCCTGTCTTCAACTCACTGCAGTTTGGCTACTAACCCCATTTTACTAATAAACTCCTTCTTACCAAACACACCAATGACCTCCTTATTACTAAATCCAAAAACTTTTCAGTACTCTTCTTCTTTTCTTTTCTTTTCTTTTCTTTTCTTTTCTTTTCTTGAGACAGAGTCTTGCTCTGTTGCCCAGGCTGGAGTGCAGTTGTGTAATTTCAGCTCACCACAACCTTTGCCTCCTGGGTTCAAGAGATTCTTGTGTCTCAGCCTCCTGAATGGCTGGGACTACAGGTGTGTGCCACTACACCCGGCTAATTTTAGTAGCGACAGGATTTTGCCATATTGGCCAGGCTGGTCTGGAACTCCTAACCTCAGGTGATTCGCTCACCTCGGCCTCCCAAAGAGCTGGGATTACAGGCGTGAGCCTCCGCAGCTGGCCACAATCCTCTTTTTCTTGATCTCTCACTGGCATTTAATACTGCTGATATTTCCTCCCCTGGCTTCTCTGAAACTACTTGTTCCTGGTCCTCCTACCTCTTGGGATATTTTTCCCCTGTGTTTTTTCTTTCCTCACTTTTTAAATTCAGTGTTTTCACTGGGTTCCAAAGTAGATCCTCTTCTTTCCTTTCTCTACACCTTCTCTTGGAGATTTCATCTACT
The DNA here is from genome assembly GCF_047675955.1 of Chlorocebus sabaeus. NCBI lineage: Eukaryota > Metazoa > Chordata > Mammalia > Primates > Cercopithecidae > Chlorocebus > Chlorocebus sabaeus. The sequence goes on along the minus strand of NC_132924.1, from coordinate 104,100,561 downwards.
TCCATGAACTATTCCTTATTCTGATGACTCCAGCATAGATCTCTCTCCTAAGTTCTAGACTTCCCCGTTCAATTATGTAGTAGACAGCTTCACTTTGATATTCTATGGACACTTCAACTCAACATGTTGAAAACTAAACTAATTACCTTTACTCCACAACCTGCTTTTCCTCCTGAGGTCCCTATCTTGGACCTCAGGATATATCTGCAGGATATAATGGGAGCAGATTTATGGCTTATGAAAATGGAAGGATACCACTGATGGAGGATACCATCAATAATCAAATTCTGTTGGTACTATGTCCTTAATATATCTTGAACCCTTTCAATCCTTCCTTTCTCCATTTCCATTCTTGCTACCTTAGTTTGGACATCCATCATCATTTCGTTCTTATAATGTGATATGGTGTGGCTCTGTGTCCCATCTCAAACTGTAATCCCCACGTGCTGAGGGAGGGACCTGGTGGGAGGTGACTGGATCGTGGGGGAAGTTCCCCCCATGCTGTTCTCATGATAGTGAGGGAGTGCGCATGAGATCTGATGGTTTTAAAAGTGGCAGTTTCCCCTGCAAGCTCGCTCTCTCCTGCCGCCTTGTGAAGAAGGTGCCTGCTTCCCTTTCGCCTTCCACCATGACTGTAAGTTTCCCCCAGCCGGAGCACAGACGCATGATCTCCGCTCATTGCAACCTCCGCTTCTCCAGTTCAAGTGATCCTCCTGAGGAGCTGGGACTACAGGTGTGTGCCACCAGGCCTGGCTATTTTTTTGTGTGTGTTTGTGTTTTTGTAGAGACAGGGTTTCACCATGTTGCCCAGGCTGGTCTCCAACTATTGAGCTCAAGCAATCTGCCCACCTCAACCTCCCAAACTGCTGGAATTACAGTAGTGTGCCACTGCACCCAGCTGAGAGATCTTTCTAAAATGAACATTTGATCAGTTCACTATGCCCCTTAAAATTTATCAGTGGTTCTCCAACAGCCTTAGAATAAGTTCAGACTTTTTAGGATGACATACTCGACCATGCTAATCTTCCTAGATTTCTCCTTCAGGACTTCTGCCACAGATTTATACAATGTATTTATTTAGAACCTACTTGCCAGGCTCTGTTCTTCACCCTCAACTCTCTGGGCACAGCTTTTTCCCTAAGGTCTTTACACATACTACTTTCTTTGCTTGGAATATCTTTCTCTGTAACCTGCCCACTTGTCTGGCTTACTTCTACTTATCCTTCAGAACTCATCTCAATATTCACCTTGTGTGGTTAAAGACCCTATGCGTGGTCAGGGTTAGGCACCCTTATAAGCTCCCCTGTTGATATCACCTCACTGTTGCCTCATCAACTGCATATTCATCTTTGTTCTCGTGATACTATAATGCCCTTCGAAGCGGAAACTGTGTCTTATTCATCTTTGTATTCCCAGCACCCAGCACAATACCTGACACAGCGCAAGCACTCAATAATGAATAAAGTGGCAGAGTTAGGTTTCAAAGTCAGGTCTTTTCTCTCTGGCACAAATCTCACATTTCTTCATGCTACTTCTCAATACTGTGAATCTGAAAAATTCTAAGAGCTGAACAAGGTCTATTTTTGCCTAGCACTAATTAAAACACAGGCAAATAGATTATTATTAGTTCTGTGAGGATTCAGTTTATATTTCTGTATACGCCTTCCTCCATCATTCCACCACTTGGATCATCAGAGTACTTAGGATTACGTATATCTAAAATGACTGAAAGGCTAGGCATGGTTGAGTGCACCTGTAGCCGCAGTTACTCAGGAGGCTGAGGTGGGAGGCTTGCTTGAGCCCAGGAGTTGGAGGTCAGCCTGGGTAACACAGTGAGATATTGTTGTAATAAATAAATAAGTAGACTGAAAGAACTTTCTCTATACTTTTATATCCTTTTGTAACTCTTATCCTGCTGCTTCCATAATACCACTGAGGCAGGGAGAGAGTAAGTACATGGGGAGTAAGGTAAATTTTATTTTTCTGTCAACAGACACTAAAAATGGATACATCAATAGAAAATCATTTCCCATCATTTCCCTCAAGGTTCCTATGGATAGATACTAAAGGTTCAGTGCTAAAATTTAACATTGCAAAATCCAGCTAAAATTGAAATTTTTATGTAGTGAGTTCAATCTCATCACAGAAGTTTGTAAATGGGAGGAGCCTTAGAAATCCTTTAGTCCAGCACTTTCATTTAAGCTTCCACAAAGAAACTGACATAAGACCTATAATGGCTCACTCAAGGTCATCCAGGCTATTGATGCCATTATACATCTTTTTCAAAGGGCTTTATTTTCCATCTAAACAAATTGTCTACATCAGAATCCACCTATTTACATAGGGCTTATCTTTCTGATATTGCCTTTGCAATATCCTTGTTATAAAGAGGAAGGAACTGAAAACAAAACAAAACAAGGTTGTCTTGTCCAGGGACGTAGGGGAATTGGTAAAAGAGACAATTAGTACACAAAGTGATGGGGTTTCCTATTTGTAGTGCAGCCTTGTAATCACACTGTGTTCTCTGAATGCCACAATGCTAACCCAAGCTTACTTGTCCTTCCTGGGCCTGGATTCCATTCAATTCTATGACTTATTTAGTCTAAATGATTTCCCCAGCTTCAACGTGTATTTATTTATTTATTAATTTATGCGTTTCATTTTAGAAGTACACTTAAATCTACTCTTTACTCGAGTGTGTCTTAGTTCTAGTGCTGAGGAATGAAGATTTTGGGTAAAAGAAATCGAGATGATTTTTTTTTCTAGGCTTTACATTTCAAGGATGGTTTCTCAAATGGCAAATGGCAGTCTGCTCCTCAAATGATGACGTTTTCCATGGGAATTAGAATTTAATTGGAATAATTTGTTTTCAACGGGAAGCAAAGATTTCTTTCCAAGAGGATCAGTTTGATAATGTTTTACCAGCTAGTGCTACGAGACCAAATATAAACCAGTTCTGAGAAACAGGAAGTGAACTGACTGGTCTAGTCTGAGTGTCCCTGGCAGTGACGCAAATACAGAAATCAAATTAGGAAAACAAGATATGTGGGTGTGAGGCAATCGATAATCCAGGATGCTACAACATAAGCAAGAACGTCTTTAACCCGATGCCGTTCATTTTAATAACACCCTGAGCAGTTTGATTTCCATGGAACACGCTGGTGATTAGAGAGCAGCAGGAGCTTGGGTTCCCTAGCAACAGCATGTGCTTTTGAGACAGTCATTAGCCTTTCAGTTAATCCCATCAACCCCTTACCTCTAAATGTATGACTGACATTAAAAAAATGATGTTTTAGAAAGTGCTTTGAAATTTCCAAGAGTGCAATGGAAGGGAATAATCATAATTAAAAAGTTGTCTGGAGCACTACAGTCCAGTGAAGGAAGTAATGTTCCTACATGCCCAGCCTGTCCGTAAACTTCCCTGCTCTCAGTTGTAGGTTCTGAATTCCCGTGGCAAAGGGCAAGGGAGGTGAAATTGTTCAGAGTTTCAGGCAGTCTTCTCACCCAACGTGAGTAGTATTGCAATGGCTGTTGGAATCATGGCTCTGAAGATGAGGAGAGGAGCGGGGTGGGCAGTTTGTGTGGTGAGGAGTCTGGCCGCAGGTAGGCTGGGAGGGAATGTCACACATAGTTTTCTTTCTCCTTTAAGCCGAATGAGGTACTCTGGTCAAAGGAACTTGGGGAAGGAGGATGGTGAGGGGAATGAAGTTCTTCTTCCTATTGATTATTTTATTGCACCAGAGGCTGTTTGTCCAAGGCCACTGGCCAAGAGCATTATTTTCGTGGCTAAAGTGAGGTTGGGCAGGTTTCCCATCCCTTTCGCTAGTTTTAAACAAGACAACCCAGAAAGCGCAGCAAGGCTCTGGGAATACGATGTGGGTTGGCTTTTCCTACTCAGCTGCACCTTAAAGCGCCAGGCCATTGGGCTTGATACTTCTCAAACCCTGAATCATTGCCTCCAGCTCTGCCCTGGGTTCAGGATGCACCACTCCACCCTCTGTGTAGCTTGGGTCAACTTCGGGGCGTCACTCGAATAGTAATTATTGCTGCGTTTGGCTGGACATCCTTATTACGGCCTGGGTGCCTCTCAGCTGGACACCGGGCTCCTTAGTTTGGCTGGGATGACTCCAGTACTTCCCGCCGCCCCACCTTACCCCCCTACGCGCTCCCTTCCCAAGGCGACCACCTGCACCGCCCCACTTACCATCTGCCCCGCGGGGAGGGCCCCCCCGGGCTAGCGGAGCCCTCCCTGCTCCCGGGCGGCTTTGGAGGAGCTCGGTGTTTGCCTCCAGCCCTTCGCTACCGGAGGATCAGGTTCCTCCCCTCCTCCCCCTCCAGCTCCGGCCGCCGCCGCCTCCTTCTTGCATGACACAGCAGAACCGCAGCTGCTGCAGCAATTCCAAGCCATCCGCCCAGGAAGCGCCGCAACCGGGACTCGGGAGGGGTGGAGGGGGCGAGGCAGGGGCCACGGCCCCGGGGGATCCTCGGCCCCACTGTGCACCACACACTCCTTTCCCAGTCCAGGGGCACGCGAACAAAATGAGGCTCAAGCTGACCAGGCCGAGCTGGAGGAACGCTGGGGCTTGGCAGCAGAAGGGATGGGACCACAGAGAAGGGTGTGGAGGAGACCCCAGTGAGGGCCGGGACATTTCAGGTAAAGAGAGGTAAGAAGAGGCCCAGACGTCAAGGGCCAGACTGTGAAGGTGATTAGAGGTCAAAGAGAGGTAAGGAGGTAGAGTTGCAGAGAAGAGAGGCCGAGCTGGGAAGGGCGTGGGGTTGGGGGCAGCTGCAGGGGAGGATGGGGGGTACAGTCTTTGGGGAGGCCTGAGCTGAGCGCCCAGACAGAAAAGGGGCTGAGTTGGGAGGCAAGGACTGTAGGAGGAAAGGGATGAAAGAATTAGGCATGAGATAGGAAGGTAAAACTTGGGAGAGATATTATAGAATTAGAAGGGTTGGAATGGAGCTCATTCATCATGGCTGATGAGGTAAACTGATGAGGTGGAGAGAGAGTGTCAAGGTAAGGCCAAAAGAAAAGATCTTCCATCCCACTCTTCAGTTTCTTGAGAAGTTTTTTCTTGATTCCGCCAATCCAAACAGTTTCCCTTATAAAATGGAAACGCATGAACTAAAAAACCCAGAAATAGCTATCTGGCTTAGATTTACAGGATAAAATCTCCGTGTCTGTAAAAACTTTAAGGCAGAAATTTGGGATTTATGGTACAAACCCTTAAAGGGACTGTGAGTCAGTAATACCCACAGCACTCAACATTGTGAGTTTCCACACATCCCTGGACTTGAGTAAGTCTTTCCAAGTGTTTGTTAATGCTAGAAATGATGAAAAAATTAGTGGCTCAAAAATATTAAAGTGCACATGCTTTTTGCTTTCTCTCTGTATACACAGATACATATATGTATACTTTCTAGCGACTAGCAAGTATGGTATGACTAGGGATAATTATGTTTTTCTGATTATTTTGTTTCCCATCAAACACCCCACGAATTTTACAGCAGACCGCCTTCTTGTCACCATTTGAAAGAATGTGGTCAGAAAAGTAATGCAAAAACTGCCACTTTGGTTTTGTCTGTACCTTCCAGGTCATATCTCCGTACCTCACTTCCTGACACAAACAAGTTTTCACTGTTGTCAGCAACAAAGCCCTAATATAGCTGCGGAAGAGAAAAACTGCATTGCATTTTGCCTCCTGCAAGCATCATCAACAGTTACTGGAGGAATGTAATTCCAGAAAGCTTGAAAGCCGTGGTGATGGTAATTATGTATCAAATGCCTGGTTCTATTTCTGTTATTATTGTTTTGTCATTTCTGTTCTCCCAGCGATCTGACTGAACTTGCAGAGGGACAAATCCGGTTTTTCTTTTTGTCAAACTGAATCAGGCCTGATAGAAAACTCATTGCTCTCCGAGGAAACAAAGTAGGAGCCACGAAATGTCATTTTAACAGAGCGTGGGTTTGGTGACTGTAGGAAAGGATTTGAGGACGCTCCTTCTGTTCGGCTTCCTATGTCATGAGCACAGACTCCACGCACGCACAGACACCACGGCTCCCGGATGCTGTGGCTCCCCGATCTGGGCTCCTGCAGCGCCAGAAGCCCCTCCGGGATGCTGCGAGGGGCTCCCGGTGGGTGGAGGTACGGACGCCGCTGCGGCCGCCGCCGCCAGTCCTGCTGCTGTTGTTGCTGCTGCAGTCACGTGGGAGCCCCTTTAAGTTTCCATAGAGAGGCCTCTCTGGTGTCACATGATGGACATGATATAATGAAACAACATTGTGGAGAGGAAAGCATTAGGGGAGCCCACGGCTACAAAAACAAGTGAGTGAGAAGAGGTGGGAGGAAGAGAAACTACGCCACCTCCCCTGCAGCCGAGCGCACGCAGCAGCCTGGCGTGACAAGTGGGCGACGCCGGGGGGCAGGGAGCCGGGGTCCTCGGCCCTGGCCGGGGATCCCACCGCCCACCGCGCGGAGAACAACTTTTAGCCGGCAGCCCAGGCCAGCGCGGCACCTGTCTCCTGAGTCTCCACCGCTCCTCCCCATCCATCCCAGGGAAATTCTCAAGAATACGCTCTACAAATCTACGTGCGCATCGTTTTCCCCTCTCGTCGCGCCCGGGAGGAAGGAACGAGGCAAGGAGCTAAGCAGCGTGCGTTCAGCCCTGGGGTAAGTTCTTCGGGTAGGGAAGCCGGTCCCGCAGGACTTTGGGATGGGAATTTTGCTCTCCTTTGCGATCTCAGGGCGTGAAGAAGGCGTCCCCTCCGCTCCTGGCGGGGCTGATCGGCTGGCTAGTCAATTTCCCCTTCGCACGCCCCGTGCGCCCACCCTCGCTCGGTCCGGGGCCCCCTCGCCGCCCCCCGGAAGGGGTCTGCGGTTCCTGACCAGGACCTTCGGAAGGCGAGCGGGGGAAGGTAGGGCTGTCGCGGGAACCCGGCTTGTGGGAGCGATTTCGCCATGTTTGTGTTGCTAAGAGCACTTTTTCCCCTTTGCTGTGGCTTGATGCCACATGGCTCCTCTGGAGCTGCCGCCGGGCTGAGAGTGTGTTTTTTTTTTTTTTTTTTTTTCAATGTCCGCATTCCAGCTAATGTTGCGCAGATAAAATTCAAACTTGAGGTAAACAGAAGAAGAGGAGGAGGAGGAGGAGGAGGAGGAGGAGGGGAGGGGGGAGGGAGGGGGAACTGTTTCCATTTCGAGATCCCACCTCTTCCCTCCGCGCAGCCCAACATCCCGAACCTAGAGACAACTCTCGCCTTTCTCCCACGTCCCCCACCTTTGCTGTCAACAAGAAATAAGGCCAGGGGGGTGGGGGTTGGAGTTGGGGGGTGGCATGCTTATTAATTAGAAAGGACACGGTGTCTCGGTTTTCTACTGGAATCAGCAACTCCCTGGAACTCGGGCCTCCGGCCCCGTCCCTCTTTTCTCCGGCAGGGACGCAGGATGCCTTGGTGCACTCTGGAGACGGGGACGGGAGGCTGCAGCGCGCCTGGGTGGGGCGAGGGGTGCCGGTCCCCTCACGCCCTCTGACTTTAGGATTTCAGACAGTGTCTCTTCAACCCCACCCCAGGCGCAGGTTTCCAGAAGGTGGGGTGGGTGGGGCCCCCTATTTCCAGAAGGCGAGTTACCTAGCAGGTGTGTGGGGTGGGCATTGCTATTCGGTAAGTCTGTTGCATGGGGTAGAATGACGTGGGAAGCTTAAAAGCTTTAAAGCCAGCCCAAGGGAAGAGCTGCGTCTGCTGTTTTTTGTTTGTTTGTTTGTTTTTTCCTGTGTGTGTGGCAAATTAGGGAGAAAAATCAAGACGTTCCCCCCAGTCCTCCCTCGGTGTAAACGTCTGCTCCAGCTCGCAGCCCGCTGCTGGGTGAGTGGCGACGATCAAGGCGAGGGTGAGCTTCGTCACGGGGAAAGCTGGAGGCTCCTGACAGCTAGTAGCCGTCCTCCCCGCGCCCCGCCCTAGGCGGAAGGTGTGGGTTGGGTGGTCCGAAGAGGGTGACGTCCGAGGTGGGGTGGGCACAGGCTCGGGATCCCTCGCAGAGCTAGGGGCCGCAGCCCCGGTCGCCGGGGAGTGCCGTGGCAGGGAGGCGGCGGCCACGTGAGGGGTCTGCGGAAGCGCCGGAGCTGAAAGCCGGGGGCGAAGTGCGTAGCAGAGTCGTGACGGGGGTGACACGCAGCAGCCGGGGGCGGCAGGCCGCCGGAGCCGGGCGCCTCCCACGCAGGGCCGGCGTTCCCCGCCGCGGGTGGGTGCGCACTAGCCGGCCCTCTCCCGGGAGACCGTTTCCGGGAGCGGGAGCGGGCGCGGGCGGGGCGGGGCCGGCGCGGTAAACAGGGTGGCGCTCTCTGCCCTCCCGCCCCCGGCCTGCCGGGGCGCGCGGCCGGCGGCGGCCAGGGTGGCGGAGGCGCGGTCGCGGCGCCGGGCAGCGGGGGCGCGCCCGCTCTCCGCCGGCCCCGCGCGCGCCCGCCGCCGCCCGGCCGGCCTCTTCTGTTTTTGTTTTGATGGAACCCGCGTGCAGCTGGCGCGTGTCGAGTCACGTGCCAGGGGCGGGAGGGGGCCGGGGCGCGGGAGGCGAGGGCTCGGTGACGGGGGCCGGAGGGGCCGGCGCCCGAGGGGGCTGCAGAGGGCGCGCGAGGGGGCGTGTGACCCCCGATGGAGCCGTGTCTTGCGGGTAGCCCGGCGCTGGGTAAGGGGTTTGGCGCTTCTCGGCGAGCAGTGCTAGGTTCATCGTCGCAGCGCTTCAGGAAGCCTCGTCCAGGCGGGAGGGCCTACCTGCGCTGCTGGACTCAAAACTCGGATCTTACAGGTGGTGTGTACATCCCTGTGGACGTGTAGACACTTCTGTGTGCTCCTGAAGGCCGGCCTCACGTTATAACCAACTGGAGTGCTTTAAAAAGAGTTCTAACGCCCAACCCAATCCCAGACCAATTGGACCCACATCCAAATAGGGCCTGGACGGTGTTTTCCCCCACTTCCCCCTAAGTGATTTTGGTGCAGAGTGCGAATTTATAGAAGTAACCAGCTTGATGGAATAGCTACTTGTGAAACATACCTATTTAGGGACAAAATAGTAAGAACAGCTAAAATAGCTAACACATATTGATCTGTCACTCAGTGGGGTCTCTGTGTGTCAGATACTGCGGCTCCCCATACATGGATCTACTCGTAAAAGTACTGTTACCCCTATTTTACAGTTGGAGGAGTGGAAGCTCGGAGTTAAATCAGGGAGGACGACTGTACCTAGGACCTAGAGAGGTCGAGTTCAGAACCCTTACTTTCAACAACCACGTATGCCTCGTGGAAAATGTCCCTTTGCCTAAGGGCCCTATGTTTGTGTGAATAGTAGTAGTTATGTTCGCCTAAGGGCCAGCTTGTTTATGTGGGTACATTTCTACTGTTAAGATTTTTGTTTGAAAAGCTTTGCTTGTATAAGGGAGGAAAATCATTTGGTGATTCTTTAAGGCCTGTAGGCGACTTTTTCCAGAAGTTTATTGTGGATCAAGGAGAGAGGGGATCTCCGTAATTTGAAGTGAGTAGGTTCTCTGGAAGTTTCTTGTTCTGTTTTTGAGACTTGAGCATTTGTATAATATGAAGAGGAGAGTCCGGAAGAGGCAAATATTTTCCAAGTATTTGCATGAGCAACCACAAGAGTGCTTTAGGTTGCTGGATGCGATACAGTTGTGGTGTGGTCACAGCTGGATGTACCCAGAGGTGCAGTGTGGTACAGAGTAGCAGAAGTTCTGCCATTAGCATTTTGGATTAAAAAAAAAAAAAAAAAAAAACTGGTCTGGAGTACAGAAACTTTGCTGTTACATCTCCTTTCTTCTCTTAATTTGTTTCATTTGTCTCCTGGTCGGATAAACTGTTGGTGGGACGTTTAGATGTGGGAGTAGTCTATTTCATTAGTGTTTTCTGTACAGAGATTCCAAAGAAAACTCATAGTAAACAGAGGTTTCTCCCTGAAAACAAATGATACTAGCTACAGTGTATTTGTGACCAATATGTTTTAAGAGTACCGTGTCACAAAGAACTTTATATTCCTGTTGATTGCTGTCAAATATTGTTAACCTCTATGGCAGGCATGGGTATATTATTTAGCAAATTTTAGGGATTGGTTTTCGTATTACTTGCAGTTTTGGTGAGGAAGGCTTATAGACCTACTCAGGCAGACATGACTGGAACGTGAGTATCTGTGGTCTGGTGTGGAAATAGCTCTGTAGCCCGATCTCCCTCCTCCCATTGTCCACCCCCATCCTCCTTACCATGAAACACATTTTTCACCAGCATTGCCAAACCACTTGGGGTTCCTGTGCACGGCTCTGCTTTGTTTGCTCTTCTGCTTCTTGGATTCCTCCTTCAGGAGATGTTCCCTGATTTCTCCTCAGAAACCATTGAAAAAATACCCTCCCTGTGTCATCTCTGCATTGTATATATGCTTGTTTTATTGCGTTATATCACAGCATATCTCATTGTATTTGTTACATATTGAACACCACTACTAAATTCGGCCCTTCAAAGGTGGGAATGGTGACTTGTTTATCTGCACATCACTGGCACACAGTGAGCACTTAAGTTTATTGCATTGGTCGCAATTAAATTTACTTCCATTTAAGTTGCATTATCTGTGTCGGTGTTTTCCTGAACCACTCATCTTCATTCTGAACTGTCCTCACCTCCTTCTCTGCTACTAGCTACCAGGCTAAAAACACAGCTGAAAGCACCCCAAGACAAAACTTACACAGAAAGTACACAATACTAGTAACACATTATCAAAGATATAGGAAGGGGCAAAATATCAGTTTTTCACTTGTTTGTGAATTTCGTCCTTCACAAACAAAGGAATTTGTGAATTCCTTTGGCCGATTGGACGGTGTGAATTTTCTTGATTACTAATATATGCTGGAAGAGATGCCCAAGGTTGTTTTTACTTTTCGACTTATTTGGGAAGGAAGTACTACGTTACCAGTGGACATGCTTTGATGTGCCATAACAGAGCACAGGTGTCTCATCACATTTCATTGCTGTAATTTTCAGATTGAGTATTACAGAGGTATTTGTAGAGCAGCACTGTCCCATAGAGCTTTTGGAGAGGATGGAAATGATTTATAAATCTGTGTTATCCAGTGTGGTAGCCACTAGCCACTTGTGGCTGTTGAGCACATTAAGTGTGACTGACGAACTGAATTTCTTTTCTTTCTTTCTTTCTTTTTCTTTCTTTTTTTTTTTTGAGACAGGGCGTTGTTCTGTCGCCAAGGCTGGAATGCAGTGGTGCGATCTTGGCCCACTGCAACCTCTGCTTCCCAGCCTGAAGCGATCCTCCCACTGCAGCCCTCCCAAGTAGCTGGGATTACAGGGACCTGCCACCATGCCTGGCTAATTTCTGTGTTTTTAGTGGAGACGGGGTTTTGCCATGTTGCCCAGGCTGGTTCTGAACTCAAGCAATCTGCCTGCCTCCCAAAGTGCTGGGATTACAGGTGTGAGCCACTGTGCCTGGCCAGAATTGAATTTCTAATTGATAAATGTAAATAGCTGCTAGTGGCTACTGTATTGGGTGGCACAGTTACAGAAGATATGTCTGTGTTTAAATCCTGTAATTGACAGGTCATCATTTAGGCTAAGGTATTCTGCCTTTAAAAGTCTGCAGTCATCTTCTAGGTCTTAACACTATGCTTCCCGTTCATAGATTAGAAGGTGCTTAGTGGGTGATATTTTTGGCCTATGTGGGGCCTTCATATTATGGAGCATTCGTGTGTTCTGTGGCTTCCCATGTAGTGCATGTGATCCCCCTTTTTCAGGAGCAGAGTGGAGTGATTATTAGTAATTATGATTATGAGTAGTTATTTACAAATGGATGTGAGCCCTTGGCGTATACACTAAATGAGAGTCCTATGAGTTGAATCAGTACTTTTCTGAGATGCATTGTGAGGGGAAGGAACTGTGCTTGTCTTGCTGACCATTGTTATCTCCAAGGCCTAATATGCTGTTCAACACCTATCAGTGCTCATAAATATGTGTTGAATGAATGAATGTTCAATTAACTTGAGCCTTCCAGTTTAGCTTCAGAGGCTGTATCATGGAGCTGAGAAGAGAAGTAACCAGTAACTACACCACTGGCTTTATAGTTCTTCTAAGGAATGCAGTCTCTCCAGGGGTACTATTGTTAGCTCTGTGACTCTGATTTCTTTCTGCTAAGATATGTAGCAGGAATTGTTACACTTATTTGATGACAGATTGAAAAATAAAGTCACAATTAGATTTGGTGCTCAGGTCATACAGAGAGAGTTGGAAGTATAAATCAAATTGAAGTAGTTGTTTCTATTGCATTGTGCACTCATCCATGGTAACTTTTTTTTTTTTTGAGATGGAGTCTCTCTGTCGCCTAGGGTAGAGTGCAGTGGCATGATCTCAGCTCATTGCAGTCTCTGCCTCCCAGGTTCAAGAGATTATCCTGCTTCAGCATCCCCAGTAGCTGAGATTACAGGTGTGTGCCACCACGCCCGGCTACTTTTTGTATTTTTAGTAGATACGGGGTTTCATGACATTGATCAGGCTGGTCTCGAACACCTGGCCTCACCTCGGCCTTCCAAAGTGCTGGGATTACAGGTGTGAGCTACGGCACCTGGCCCATGATAACTTCTTCAGAGGAAATAAAATAAAATAAAATAAAATCATGCACTGAACTATGTTAGAAAGTTTGGGTTATAAAATCAAAGTTTGTTTGGTAATTGTATATGTTAATGGAGTCTGAAAAAAGGACTGGAAATATTACCTCTAGTGTGGCATGACATTGACAAAACACCTTAACCATGACAAACAGGAATGGAAACATTTCTTTCTTCAGCTTCCAAATCTCATGTATTCTATGACTTCTTTTCTATGGTAATCCTAGCACCCAAGTTACAAGCTTGTCAAACAGGATGTTTAAAATGTAAACAGAAACATGTTTGTGTAGATAACCCCTACTAGGCTTTGAAATATATATATAGAATAAGAGCCCTAAGACCAAAAATTGTTGATTTTGTTTCATGTAGTAGATCCTATATTGGGGGTTGTATTGTAGCTAAATATTTGGTTTAGTACCTTTAAGAGGTGATACACGTAGTCTGCTGTCTATACTATGCATCAGACTTAACCTACTTTGTGCTGCTGTGTGTGTTTGGATTTTAGGCCCGTCTTCATCCACAACAGCTTGTTCCTAGGATAAATGTTGTCTTCCTATCATTCTGCCACTACATGTTCCACAAATGAAAAGTAATGTTATCATAGAGTAAGTCAAACACAATTGGAAATACAAATCTGTTGTCTTAAAAAAAAAAAGTCATAGAATACATTCCAAGATAAAATGGGAAGACTTATCTTTTAAGCAGTTCCTAGTCCTTTAGTCCTTACTTCTCAAATACCTTTGTTGTGAACCTTTTGGGTGGAGCAAAAAAAATAAAAGCCCCCGAACCGAAAACAAAATTATCAACCACGTGTTCCGTCAATTCCTGCTGTTGCCCTTGAAACCAAACCAAAACACGAGCATAACAAGACAAAACCCACGACTGCTAATAGCAACAAAAGCTAACCCAACCAACCACACAGAAAGAGCCTGTGAGATTTGAGTTGTCATTTTTGTAGCGAGGTGAATCATGTGAAGTCTTTTTTATTTAAAAAAAATTTTATTTATCTTTTTCAAGACGGGATCTGGAGTGCAGTGGCATAATCGCAGCTTACTGCAACCTCAACCTCCTGGCCTCAAGCGGTCTTCTCACTTCAGCCTCCTGAGGTGCTGGGACTACAGGCACATGCTACCGTGCCCGGCAAATTTGTGGGGTTTTTTTGTTGTTGTTGTTTGTAGAGACAGTGTTTTGCTATGTTGCCCCGGCGTGTCTTGAACTCCTAGGCTCAAGGAACCCACCCCTTCGGCCTCCCAAAGTGTTGGTTTACAGGTATGAGCCACTGCGCTCGGCCAAGTCTTCTTTTTTAGGTATTAAATGTAAATTACTCATGACAAAAATACTTGCCTGTATCTGAGTAGATGGTAACGATATTAGAATTAATGCTACAAAAGATCAGGATGTATTTTTGCCTAGAAGATCCTATGGGACTACTTGGATTCAGGTATATAGTTTAAGAATCATTTTGAAGGTCACTGACTTGTTCGAGTTTGAGAATGTTACTGACTTCACTTCCTTCTCATCGGTGGAGTGGTTGGATTGAACCTGTGGTTCTCAAACTTTGGTGTGTATCGGAATCACTGAAGAACACACTTGACTGGGCCGCACCCTAGAGTTTCTGAGTCAGTAGGTCTAGGGTGGGCCCACTAATGTATGTTTCTTACAAGTTTCCAGGTAATGCTGATGTTGCTGGTCAGAGGGCCAAACTTTGAGAACCATTGGGATAGACAGTATCTTCTAAAGTTCTGTGATTTTTTTTTTTTTTTTGGCCTGTTCTTCCCACCCCATCACTTTTAGCAGTGATCACTGCTTGATTTCTAAAGGATTATGTCATTTAAAAATTGCTCTATGGCAGACTGAGTTGTAAAAGTTTAAAATGGATTAAATTAGTTTTATTTAGAATTTCTTGAGAACTCCATATATTTTCCAAAAATATTGGGTCTGTTAAAACTCAGATTGGGTGTTCCTACTTAGCTAAAGTAGAAATCCCCAGTTAAAATATATTAAAGTATTTCTGATGTTATTAAATGACAAAACTATTTGCTACTCCTTAAACCTAAATGTTGTATTAAATCTAACCAAATGCCTTTTATTTATTTAGAAATGGTCTCACTCTGTCACCCAGGCTGGAGTGCAGTGGTACAATCATAGCTCATTGCAGTCTCAACCTCCTGAGCTCAAGTGATCCTCCCACCTCAACCTCTTGAGTAGCTGGGACCGCAGATTTGTGCCACCACACCCACCTAAATGAAAAATATTTTTTTTGCTAGAGATGGGATCTTGCCTTGTTGCACAGGCTGGTCTCGAACTCCTGGGTTCAAACCATCCTCCCACCCCCACCCTCCCAAAGTGCTGGGATTACAGGAATGAGCTACTGTGCCTGACCTATTTATTTTTAGAAATGGAGTCTTGCTAGATTGCCTAGATTGCCCTTGAATTCCTAGGCTTAAGTAATCCCGCCACCTCAGCCTTCTGAATAGCTGGGACTACAGTGCATGACACTGCATGTGGTCTTCTCTTAATATGCAGCTACAGAGTATAATGCAGCACATTATATAGTTGTGGACTCTCTAGATAAAATGATTTTCGTGAGACATAGTTTTTTCTAGACAAAACTCCATGGATTTGGGTCCATAATAGAGTGTGACAGCATTAACTTGGACATCCCCTGAAGATAACAGCCTCATGGAAGAATCAGGGTTGCAGGAAGGAAATGTCCATCAGGGGCATGGATGAGTACGTTAGGGCACAGTCATTCCTGATTTTGATGACCTTGGAGAATAGTGGTGGCTCTGTAGTTTCTAAATGAGGGGACTGTGGGGCTGGAATCTGGTAGGAAAGGGGGTGGGGTTACTAGGAGACTTGTCTTCAAGCAGCGCTTGCATAGCAAGCACACCGTTCTTACTTAGAGTGTATGTTTATGGGGAGGGCAGGTCTTTGGGAGGCATTTGGTAGAGATTCCAGGGCATTCAAAGAGGACAGATGGTGCTCTGGAAGCATTCCATGTTAAACCAGACTCCAGGTGCCGAGACTCAGGTGGACTCAAGGTCTTAGTTGAATCGAAGTGAGGTTTGACAGTATATTCTAATACGATTGAATTTATTGGAGAGGAAAGAAAAGTTAAAACTTTGAGGAAAATGTATATAACTTTACCTGAAAGCAGAGAAATAGAAGAAATTGGTGAGCAGGGAATGGGAAGACAAAAATGGAATGTTGTAAGTTTTTAAATGTCCTAAAACTTTTAAAAGACATATCAACTATGTCAAGACTAGTCAATAGCACAGGGTTCTTTGTTAGAAAATAACAAATGAGTAAGTTTTCCTTTTTGTTTCTGGTGAATACTTTGCAATATTGCTAGGTGCTATTATTTGACTCATATCAAATGCCTTTCCAAAATTATGTCCAGAATTCATGCAGTGCTTACATTTTTAGATTGCTTTATGATCGTTACCTTGTTTAAATCAAGTTTCTGGAAGGCACACATGACGCTTATTACTAGGCGTGCTTTATGGATTAGGAAACAAATCATTTGTATAGTGCAGACCACGAAGCTAGGCTGAGACCGTGAGACTTCTCTGCTTTTCACACTACCAGTTTTAGTTTTATCTTGAAATTGTATATTGTCCCACTGCTTTTATAAAAGGATTGAACCTTAAAATCTTAAGAGTTGATTTGGCATATGAGTAATTGATTTGAGACTGTGTTTCACGGACACAGCTTTAGATTTTGATCACCTCTTTCTCTTTAAAAAGAGCTACGTGTAATTTGCTACCCAGATCTGTACTCATTTCTTGACTCAAATACGTATCTGTGACATAATCTTCGTAATTAAATCTGTGAAACTGTTTTGAATCCTTCAGACTTGACAGTGTGAGGCTGGGGTTGGCAGTCTGCTTAACAAGATGCTGGGACCACCTCTGAATTGGTGAATCAGGGAGCTGCTGTGTGATCACCTCCCCAGGCTTTCCTGGAGTTTGTCTCTACCGCTTCCTCAAGCCCTTCAAAAAGGCTCCTGTACTTTAGAGAGTCAGGATGTTAATGACAGTTCTTTTTTCTTGTACTTAATAAGACTAGTGCTTAAGTGGCAGTGTCTGCCTTCGCCTTCTGCCATCTCTTTATGCTCCTTTCTTCCAACTTCTCATATTTCTGTTTCTCGCACAGCCAGGTGTCCAGCATCCCATGCTGACTTGTGGTTGGCCAGAACCCCCTTCGTGGATTTCCTCCACATTTTCCTCTTTCTCCTTAAGTGGGAAGTTCTGTTTCTGGTGGCTGTGACTGGTCTTATGTAGTTTGTTGGAAAAAGTATTGCGGTAGAGTAGTATTTGATACTGTGCTGCACCTCCAGGAGTGTCCAATCTTTTGACTTGCCTGGGCCACACGGGAAGAAGAACTGTCTTGGGACACACATAAAATACACGAAAACTATCAATAGCTGATGAGCTAAAAAAAAAAAAAAAAAAAAAAATGCGAAAAAAAAATTGCAAAACAATCTCATAGTGTTTTAAGAAAGTTTGTGAATTTGTGTTGAGTGCATTCAAAGCTGTCCTGGGCCACATCTTGGACAAGCTTGCTTACAATATTTCTGCTGGATTTCTAGTGCCAACTAGCTATGGAACCCTGCGAGAGATTTGAGTCTCTGCTCATCTGAAATGAGAGGTTGGATGGAGAAAGGTCTTTCCAGCCCTAAAATGCTGTGATTGAGATTATTCATACGGTGGTATGGTTGTAGATCCTCCCAGGAAACTTCAGCATTTGAAAGGTACCCAGTAATCAAGACTGGTCTCTGTAGGGGTGATACCTTTGAGTCCCCAGGTAAAACGATCTTGGACTCCTTAAATTAGACTGCCTGCCGTGTGGCTGGCCCTCTTCTTCAGGAGTTAGGGATGAGTCAGGAGGGCACCCTTCTCTCTTTTTTTGTGCTGTCTACGTTAGAAGACCCAAATATTGAACCTGGATTACACTTTGGAAAAGTTGCTGACACAGGTGTGAAATATTCTGCTGCTTTTCATCTCCACGAAGGAGGCAGTCACCTTCTAAAGTCATTCTTTCGGTGATGGTATTTAAACCACTAGGGGAGTTTCTGGGAACCTGCTTCATACCTCTGTCAATTCTTGTACAACTCATAAAAAATGCCACTGCAGATTTTTCTCTTGCAAAATTGTGCGTAGCTTGTGACCATAAGTGCTAGTGTCCTATTTCCAGGGACATTTTTGTTAGTACTGAATCTTTTTGTTATGTTCACCAAGCTACTTATCTGTCCATTGTCAAGGCCGCTGACAGTTGTTTTGCTGTCTGCTTTTGTATTGATGTATCATGCATTCATTGCACATATTGTTTATTTTTAAAACTCTGTGTTTATCTTTTTTGTTTATGTTTCCAGACAGATTAGTTACTGCTATGCTAAGAACATTTATTTAATCCTTTGTCCTTAGTGTCATTCATATTCCTTTAGCTATTCCTAGTTTTGAGCTGTTTAGAATTTTGTAAGACCTACTTTTTATAGGCTCAGTTCCAAAATAATTTGTGTTGACTCTTCTATTTTTAGCATGTATTGCCTGAAAATTCAGGTATTTAATAGCAAATGAAAGTTTTTTTTTTTTAATGCCGTTTATTTTGGATTTTATCTTTGAAATCTGTAGTTTGTTTTATGCCTCTTAGCTTACAAAAAGTTACTCTGCTTACACGTCTCTTATTTTTATGGAAAAAGATATAAAATCCCCCTTTACTACTCTTTTTAAAGGATTTTAAATTGAGATTCTTTCTGCTATTAATTTAGTTCTCCTGAAAAAGAAACATAGGGGTTTATTCTTTGCCATATATCTTTGTTACTACCTGACGAGCAGTTTGGAGCAAGGATTTTATAGGCTTAATCAGTACTCTGTTTAGTCGTTTCATATCATCTGCAGAATGTTTTTGAGATACATGTTTTTTAAAAATAAAATATTATTTGGGATTCTAAACAACAGAAATACCCAAACAACAGAATTGCTCTAAAGTTTTAAAAGTGATCATCTGTGTGAGAAATCATGCCTTGCAATAACCGAAGAACATTTGCTCTTCTGTGGGAAACAGTGGCAGCACATCCTGGCTCATTCTGTGTCTAAGTGGTCCAGCCTCTTACCCCAGAAAGCCGTCAGCATTGTGGAGGGAGACCACAGTGGCTCCCGAGAGTCCGTGGGCAATGCATGCATTCTGACTGCATTTATTGTTGTTTTTGGAGAGTAACAGTTGTTTTAAAGCACTGAACTGTGATTGCGTAAATACTCATCTTACTTCCTAAAACGTGTTTTTTGATCATCATGCTCTTTTGGAGTAAGAGCTGTAAGCTCTGGTAAGATTACTCCTCAGGAACATGTTGGGTCTTGGACATTGCAGGTCAGTCATCTAGGGCAGCGGTCCCCAAACTTTTTGGCACCAGGGACTGGTTTGTGAAAGATAATTTTTCCACGGATGGCTGGGGTGGGGGATGGTTTCAGGATGATTCAAGCACATTCCATTTATTGTGCACTTTATTTCTATTATTATTACATTGTCATATATAATGAAGTAATTATACAACTCACCATAATGTAGTATCAGTGGGAGCCCTGAGCTTGTTTTCCTGCAACTAGATGGTCCCATCTGGGAATGATGGGAGACAGTGACACGTCATCAGGCATTAGACTCTCATAAGGAGCCCGCAGCCTAGATCCCTCACATGCGCAGTTCACAGTAGGGTTGGTGCTCCTATGAGAATCCAGTGCCGCTGCTGATCTGACAGGAGGTGGAGCTCAGGAGATAATGCAGGTGATGGGGTGTGGCTGTAAATACAGATGTAGCTTTACTGGCTAGTTCACCGCACACCTCCTGCTGCGTGGCCCAGTTCCTAACAGGTCACGGACCAATAACTATCTGTAGCCCGGGACTTGGGGACCCCTGACCTAGAGTATTCTGGACTGTGGACTCTTGTGTTCCTTTTCATGCATTGGAATCTTCCTAGTCTTCAACAGGGAGTCTAGGAGCAGGCACAAGGAAACATGTCCCCTCTGGTAAACTTTCTGTCCAAAATTAAAACAAACAAAAAACCAGAATACGTCTGGAATCTATCTGAGCGTTTTGTGGATGCCGGCCCACCCTGGCCCTGGCATATCAGCAAGCCAGTTGTGTACCATTCTTTTCCTCCCTATTTATTGTCTTTTTTTCCTGAGTTCTTTACTCACTCAGTTGCCTCCCTTTTTTGTCTTTTTTGGTTCCTTTCCATTTCTTCTCTTCTTTTTCCTTTTACTTTCTTCCGTTCCTCATATGGATAGCCTAGTAAACATCCTACACTTACCGTAGGCATTTTTTTTCTTTTTTTAGCCTGATTAATAGCAGTCCAAAACTAAAGACAAATTTTACTCTGATATTATAGTCTGTAAAATCGCATGCTGGTGTGAATTATTTATTTGTTTGTGTATTTATTTTTTTGAGATGGAGTTTCACTCTTGTTGCCCAGGCTGGAATGCAGTGGGATGATCTCGGCTCACTGCAACCTTTGCCTCCTGGGTTCAAGCAGTTCTTCTGCCTCACCCTCCCAAGTAGCTGGTATTACAGGTATGCACCACCACACCCAGCTAGTTTTATATTTTTAGTAGAGGTGGGGTTTCACCATGTTGGCCAGGCTGGTCTCGAACTCCTGACCTCAGGTGATCCACCTGCCTTGGCCTCCCAAAGTGCTGGGATTACAGGCATGAGCCACCGTGCTCGGCCTGGAGTTTCACTCTTGTTGCCCAGGCTGGAATGCAGTGGGGTAATCTTGGTTCACTGCAACCTCCACCTCCTGGGTTCAAGCAGTTCTCCTGCCTCAGTCTCCCAAGCAGCTGGTATTACAGGCATGCACTACCATACCTGGCTAATTTTATATTTTTAGTAGAGATGGGGTTTCACCATGTTGGCCAGGCTGGTGTCTTGAACTTCTAACCTCAGGTGATCCATCCACCTCAGCCTCTCATAGTGCTGGGATTACAGGTGTGAGCCACTGTGCCTGGCTCAGAGTTTCACTCTTGTTGCCCAGGCTGGAATGCAGTGGATGATCTCAGTTCACTGCAACTTCCACCTCCTAGGTTCAAGCAGTTCTCCTGCCTCAGTCTCCCAAGCAGCTGGTATTACAGGCATGCACCACCACACCGGGCTAATTTTATATTTTTAGCAGAGACGGGGTTTCACCAAGTTGGCCAGGCTGGTCTCTTGAACTTCTAATCTCAAGTCGTCCACTCACGTCGACCTCCCAAATTGCTGGCATGACAGGCGTGAGCCACTGCACCCAGCCAGTGCTAATTATTTCTGAAGAGTTTAACATGTTTATGTAGCATATTTCAGGTTGAATGGAAAAGATACGTGAAATGTATCACTTCCCCAGCTTTTTTTGATATTTAAATAGGCATTCAAATAGGTTTCAGATTGGTGTTTAGACTTTCAAATTTAAATAGGCATTCAAATAGGTTTCAGATTGAAGTTTAAAGAGTACTTTGCCTAAATTTTGGTAACAAATAACTATATAGAATTTCAGGATCCTTTCTACATATGGAAATTTTTGGTAAACAAAGATATTGTTTGGGTTAAAGTAGTATTTTTAAATTTCTTAAACTATAGCAGAGTTTGGTATGTAAAAAAAAGTGGTAGAGTGAAATTTGTGTTAAATAGCTGCTGACCTGTGCCACTCTCAAGGAGCACCGTGTATTCTAGCTGTAAGGGCCTTCAGAGCTCATTGAGTTCAATCTTCTCATTTTATAAATGAGACAATTTACTTAAACTTACACACCTGGTTCACAGCATGGATGACCACAGTTAGGTCTTCCACCTCCCTGTCCACTGTACTTTTTGGGCAGAAAGATAAGGTTAGGAAATTTAGAAGTGAAGTGGACAGAATGAGCATGAGAAGACCACTGTATTTGAGTTCTCAAGCAAGCTTTGACTTTAACTTCTGAGTTACGAGATGTTGGACTTAGGTGTGTTTAACCTCTTTGGATCTTAATTTTCGGAGGGTTGTATTTTTAGGTCCTTCTGAAGTCCATGACATAATCAGGTGAAAAAAAAATGAAATAGGTTTCAATTCTTCTTATTGTAGGTTTGTGCAATTTCAGTTTAAGTAGATATCCCTATTTTTTAGTAACATTCCTTTTTTTTTCTTGTTAGTGAATCAGCTTTTCATCGTGTGTTGTTTTTAGACACAGGTTGTCTGAGTCAACGTGCTAGTTGCCTCTGTATTCAGATGTCTCTAGCATTGTGTTGATTAACCGAAGTTAACACACTTTAAAAGGCAGGTCTTCCCTGGTTTCAAACTGCAGGAATATCCCGTGGACACGTTATTCAGAAGTACTCTTTTTTCAAGTGGTTTTCACTTTCTTACAGTCTTCAAGAGTAATTTCATCATGTAAGTAAAATTTAAGATAATTTTGCTCCTCTAACTTCTAGAGCTGCTTTATTTATGGTCGTGGAACAGGTTTTTACATTCTTAGTAAGATAATCTGGCATTGTTTGTGGCAGAGAGAAGATAGTTGTCACAATGTGGAAGGATGGGAAAGATGAGATGAGTTTAAAGTACTGAAGAAAAACTGAAAGACTGGAGGTTTTTTTAAGAAGACTGCTAGTGAGCTTTGAGACCTTTTCCCCATTGCCTAGCAGTAGTTCCCAAATTGTTTTAAAAACCCATTCTAGGCTGGGTGTGGTGGCTCATGCCTGTAATCCCAGCACTTGGGGAGGCTGAGGCAGGAAGATTGCTTGAGTCCAGGAGTTTGAGACTAGTCTGGGCGACTTAGTGAGACTTTGTCTTTACCCAGGTGTGGTGATGTGTGCCTGTGATCCCAGATACTCAGGAAGTTGAGGCAGGAGGATCACTTGGGCTTGGGAGGCCGGGGCTGCAGTGAGCTGTGATCATGCCACTGCACTCTAGTCTGGGTGACAGAGTAAGACCCTGTCTCAAAACAAAACAAACCATTCTTTCAGTGAACACTTTTTAAATACCTATTATGTGCATAGCATGAGTTAGGTGCTGTGGGAATTACAAAAGAATTATTCATCTAGGGCTTTTTGCTGTAGGTGCTTACTCTCTAGCTGAGTTCCCAATACTTAGGCCATGAAATGGTAAAGTGCAGTGAAGGAGTACGCGCAGAGAGTGCTCTAGGTGAGAAGGGAGAAGGGACAAAGCGGTAGGGGAAGACTCCAGGGAGCCATGGAATCTGAGCAGTTTGAAGTACCAGTAGTAAAGAATAGCTAAAAAGAACTCATTTTAATTTTCTTTTGGGAGAATGCAAGGGAAGTGGTTGGACCAGGTTAGGACATAGCCTTGTGGGTTGGGAAAGAACCACTGTATGTTTTAAAGTATAAACCAAACAGTGACAGAGGCAGATCTCAATCAGTTTAGAGCTTTATTTTGCCAAGGTTGAGGACGCGCCCCCGAAAAAGAAACACAAGTCACAGTAGGATCTGTGTCTTGTGCTTTTTCCAAAGAGGAATTTGGGAACTTCAATATTTAAAGTGGAAAGAGAAAGCAGGAGGGGAAGAAAAAAAAAGGAGAGTGGGTAGGCAATGAGGCAAGTGGTTACATTCTTGGGAGGCTCTGATTAGTACTGCTCAGTGAATCTACATTTTTACATGTGAAAAGAAAGGAGTGGGGGGAAAAAGTCGATTATGCATTCGTCTTGTGCTCAGTAAATCTCCATTTTACGTAAGATAAAGTAAGCATGTGAAATTACAGCTGTTTGGGAACAAAAGTAAGGCAGTTTTTTCATGATTCAGTTTCCAGGCTTAACTTTTCCTCTGGCATAGTGAGTCTGGGGTCCTGAGATTTTATTTTTCTTTCACAGTGGCAAATGAGGGAGACCCCATGGAAATAATACAGGCTTTTTGCCCTAGCTTTTTATAATATTTTGAAAATTTCACACTTAAAGAAATAGTACTGTGAGCACCTGTATACCCTCTGTCTGTATTCACTAGTTAACATTTTGCTGTGCTTGCTGGCTTGTTCCAGGTGTGTGTATTTTGAACCATAGGTGGTAACCATGCATATTTGAATTATTTTGCCTCATCGTTTGAATGTAAGTTGCAGACATCATGACATTTCACCTCTAAATACATGCTAAGGAGGATTGTTTTCTATATATACCTGCCAAACTGTTGTCACACCCACAAAGTCTCGTATTGATGCAATAACCTGGCTTAACATATAAAAAATATTTAAACATGAAAGAGTGTTTATTTTTCTTAAAAAAATGTCAGACTTGTCTGGGACCACGCATATTGAATAAATTGGTGTGGTGAGGCTAGAACCACAGAAACTGGTTTACACATATTTGAAGAGTCATATGTAGCCATAAAATAGAAAGAGGAAGCTCATTGTATTCTGATCTGCTGTACAATGAAATCCTGAGTAAGAACAAGGCATAGAAGAATGTGATAAAAGAGAATTTATAAACATTTGCATGTATATAGATATAATATCTCTGAAAGGATAGAAAAAGAACCATAATATTCCGTGCTTTTGAGATAAGACATTAGGTAGCTGGGGGACAGGTGGACTTTTCTCTAAATACTCCTTTTTTACCTTTTATGTTCTATTTTGCATTTTGAACTATGTGAATATTACTTATTCAGAAATAAATGGTAAAGAAGCACGCATAGGCTTTTGTTGTTACCATTATTAGCTCTGTAACATGTAGGAGCTTACTTCTCTTTACAGCCTAAAAAGATTTGGAGAATGAGACGTGAGGCACAGACAATGGAGAAAAATTTTATTATTTTAGTTTTGAAGGGTGTTTTAGTCCATTAGAGCTATTGTAACAAACTGTTGTCGACTGGTTGGTTTATAAACAACAGACATTTATTTCTCACAGCTCTGGACGCTGGGAAATCCAAGATCAAGGTGCTGGCAGATTCAGTATCTGGTGAGAGTCAGCTTGCTGGTTCATAGATGGCATCTTCTACCTGTGTCTTCACATGGTGGAGAGAAGAAGCAAGCTCTCTGGACTCTTATGAGGACACCAGTCTTATTCCTAAGGTCTCTATCCTCATGACCTCATCTAACCCTAATTATGTCCTAAAGACCCTACCTCCTAATCCTATCATCAGGGAGTAGGGTTTCAACATATGAATTCTGGGGAGACACAAGCCTTCAGTCCATGACAAAGGGAAATTTGCTATTTGTGCCACTTTTTAATGGACTGAGATACTCATGGTGTAAGAAGTTATTTTTTCAGGAGCTGCTAGTAGGGAGAGTAGGGGCTTGATGGGAATCTGATATCCAGGAAGTAATGGAATTTCACAAGGGAAAGCACAAAGGAAGGTGTAGTAGAAGTACAGAAGATGATGACTGGGATTTAGAGTTTGCCTTGTTGATGTATTCATACTATTTTTTGAGATGGGGTCTTGCTCTGTGTCCCAGGCTGGAGTGCAGTGGTACAGTCTCGGCTCACTGCAGCCTCCATCTTCCAGATTCAAGTGATTCTCGTGCCTCAGCCTCCAGGGTAGCTGGGATTACAGGCGTGCACCACCTTGCCCAACTAATTTTTTTATTTTTGTAATAGTAGAGACAGAGTTTCACCATGTTGGCCAGGCTGGTCTCAAACTCTTGACCTCAAATGTTACCTGCCTGTCTTGATCTCCCAAAGTGCTGGGATTATAGGAGTGAGCTACCATGCTTGGCCTATTCATACCATTTTTTGAGGACAAAAGATGGTGTGTTAAAAAAAAGTTGCTAAGAGAAAACATCTAGAAATAATGTCTGCCTATTTTTTCAATTAAAAAAATCATGTTTCTAATGCCTAATATTTTTTAAAAGACAGCTTCTTAGATTTTACTGAAGATTATGTGAAGGTTAAAAGAAAGCCTTATTGGGTAAATGCTATAAATCTGTTATTAGTAAGTTATGTCTATTTGATAGCAGTTTGATTATTTTGTGTGATAATTTTTATATAATTATATGATGAACTTCTGTGATATTTACTCTTTAAAATTGCTTTTTCTGTGTTTTGAGATGTTGCATGAAATGTTAAAATTAATTTCGGAGTTAACTCAGCCATAGTTTATTTTCTGTTTTGTTAATGATTAACACGAAGTTATCGATTGGTACTTAGAGCCTCTTCTCTTGAAGGCCAGTGTTTGTTAATTAGTGAGTGTTGAATTGCTCCCAGTGTCCATTAGGCATCTTGTGGTTAATGGAGACAGATGGTCTGCCCTTGATGGGTGCTTCTGGAAAGTTAACATTTCAGCAGTGGCAGTTACATTCCTGTCAGGCAGGACTTCAGGAAGAGAGGAACTCGGTACCATTTGATCCGGATTCCCAGGTGTGACTTTGCAGGTGAAGAAATTTGATTTTATCAATTCATTTAGGGTGGATGGAGATTGTGAGACTGAGTAAAGCTATCCAAGCCAAGCAAGCTTACATGAGATTGAATTCTCCAGTGTATTAGTTGGCAGTGGGAGATGTGCTGTAGCCAGCTGTAGACTTTTTGAAAGGATGAAACTTGGATCAGAACTTTTGTTGGTGAGCATAGAAATAAGATGGGAAAGAACTGGATATTTTCAAGTTGTCTATGAAGCCATGAGGATTTGACAGAGAACTCTTTCCCTTCCGGGGCTATCCTGCCTAAAAAAATGGAGCCCAGGCTGGGTGCGGTGGCTCATGCCTGTAATCCCAGCACTTTGGGAGGCTGAGGCAGGAGGATTGTTTGAGACTAGCCTGGGCAACCTGGCGAGACCCTATCTTTACAAAATTAAAAAATTAGACATAGTGGTGCATGTCTGCAGTCTTAGCTACTTGGGAGGCTGAAGTGGGAGGATTGCTTGAACCCTGGATGTTGAGGCTGCAGTGAGCTGTCATTGTGCCACTGCACTCCAATCTGGGTGATGGAATGACCCCCTCTCTCTCAAAAAAAAAAAAAAATATATATATATATATAGTGTGTGTGTGTGTATATATAGTTACATACCCACACATTTATGAACAATGTTTGGTTTCGCTTGTTTATCTTTATGTAGCAGAATCATACTGGATATATTCTTCTGTACTTCTCTTATTTTACTAAACATTAGGATTTTGATGTTTTAACAGTGCTGATGCATGTAGCTCTAGGTGATTAATTTTCATTGCTGTTTAGCTTTCCATTGTATGAAACTATGCCATAGTTTCATAGTATGAAAATGCCGATTTCTCCATTCTCCTGTTGACTGATGTTTGGGTTTCATGATTTTTGCATTGTGAACAGTGCTGCGAACACTTGTAAACTTGTTTCTTGGAGAATGTGCGCAGTCTCTACAGATTGTATTCTCTCTTTATTGTATTACATAAAGAGATAGAAATAATTTCTATGTTCCTGTATTTACTCAAACAGCTGATGTTAACATGAGAATATTAGTATGGAATTAAGGTCATTTATGAATGTTGTTAAGTTAATTCAGTTGATTTCAAGTTCTGTCCTGAATAAAAGCAATATTTTTCATAAATGACTATTTCACACTTAAAAAATATTGAAAAACACTAGAAGATAGTAACATTCCATAATATCACCACCCTCATTTGGTAATTATAAAATTAGGCTGTAAAAATTTTGTTTTACTATCAGTCCTATCTGCCTCTGCCAAAACACACCCCAACCCCTTTACTTAGAAATAGTTTATCACCATTACTAATTATGCTTTTCACCTTTACTTTGTGTTTAGAAAAGTCATCTCTATACATTTGCACATATTATTAAAGATATATATGTATGTATGTATCATTTTTAGACAATAGCATGTAAATGCAATTTAATTTTTTTCCCCTTCTTGTTGAATGTTTTTTCAAAAATCAGGATATTGGCCAGGTGCGGTGGCTTATGCCTGAAATCCTAGCACTTTGGGAGGCTGAGGTGGGCAGATCACCTGAGGTTAGGAGTTCAAGACCAGCCTTGGCAACATGGCGAAACCCCATCTCTACTAAAATACAAAAATTAGCTGGATGCGTTGGCGTGCACCTGTGATCCCAGCTACTCATTCGAGAGGCTGAGACAGGAGAATTGCTGAGACAGGAGAATTGCAAGACTCTGTCTCAAAAAATAGGCCGGGCACGGTGGCTCATGCCTGTAATCACAGCACTTTGGGAAGCCGAGGCGGGTGGATCACCTGAGGTCAGGAGTTCGTGACTAGCCTGGCCAACATGGTGAAACCCCATCTCTACTTAAAAATACAAAAATTAGCTGGACGTGGTGGCACGCACCTGTAATCCCAGCTACTGGGGAGGCTGAGGCAGGAGAACTGCTTTAGTCTGGGAGGCGGAGGTTGCAATGGGCTGAGATCGTGCCATTGCACTCCAGCCTGGGCAACAAGAGCAAAGCTCGGTCTCTAAATAAATAAATAAATAAATAAAATTGGGATATTAACACTGATACTATAATATTATCTGACTGTAGACCTTATTCAGATTCTGTTATCCCCAAAATATCTTTATAGTAAGAAATTACCAGATCATATGTTACATTTGGTTAACCTGGAACAGCTTCTCAGTCTGTGTTTTGTGACTTTGACATTTTCGGAGAGTACTTGGCAATATTACATAGTGTCTTTCAACAGTGGTTTGTTTGTTGCTTCCTCATGCCTGTATTCAGGTTTTGTGTTTTCCCTAGAAATGCTACATGAGGGACACTGTGTTCTTCTCAGTACATCTTATTCAGAGGCACGTGATGTCTGTTTGTCTCACCACTGGTGATATTAACTTAGATCCCCTGGTTAAGGTCAGGTTTCTGTTAGATTTTCTGGTTTCTCATTTTTCTCGGAAAGTTACTGTTTCCTTTATTTCCAATAATAATTGTGTTATGGAATGATATTTTTAGGTTTCGTTAATGTCCTGTTACTCCTCACACGTTTAACCCTAGGCTTTTAAAATCTATTGATGCTTGTGTGCGTCATTTATTCTTATGATGGCTGCCTAATGGCGATTTTTAAAAGTCCATCATTTCTTCATTTATTTATAGTTGACTTTCTTCCCCCAAAAAGAGCTCCCTCTTCAATCTCATTTATTTATTTCAGTGCATATTCATGGATTCTGATATTAGTCTTAATTTTTTATTATTATGTATTTTGATGCTGAAATTATCCCAGATTTGGCCAGTAGGAGTTTCTTCAAGCCGCCTCCTGTGTCTTTTGACACATCTCCTTCGTTCTTTGAACATATTCTTTCTTGTGCACGTAGAATGTTTCTCATTGCATACCTTCTCTGCCTCAGCCCTGAATCAGCCAGTTCTCTGAGAAACTCTGTATGAGAGTGTCTGCCTCTCCATAGCCTGGCCAAGAGTGACTTTTTTTTTTTTTTTAATTTTTGCCAATTTGATAGTTGAGAAATAGCATCTCGATGTAATTTAAATTTGTATTTTTTCCACTATAAGTGGAATTGAACATCTTTTAATATGTCTAAGGGATATATGTGTGTCTGTGTGTGTGTGTATAAGTATATGTGAGTGTATGTATTTTCCCATGTCCTTTGCCCATGTTCCTGTTGTTTTTGTCTTTCAGAGTTCTTTATATGTTATGATTATTACTTCTTTATCTGTGATATGATGCAAATATTTTCTCTCATTTTATCTGTTGCCTTTTGTTTACAACAGTGTTTTTGGCCATATAGAAATTTTAAAAAAGTATGTAGTCAAATCGATCAGTCTTTCAGTCTTCCCAATTTTGAGTTGTAGGTAGCAAACCTTTTCCTGCATCGAGATGAGAGAATTCACCTTTTTTCCCCCTTCTCGTGGTAGTATAGCTTCATTGCTTTACATTTAGATCCCTGATTCATTTGGAGTTTATTTTAGTATATGGTATGAGGTTTTCCAGTGGCTAGCCAATTATTTTAACATTGTGTTAATCCATTTTCACACTGCTATGAAGACATACCCTTGACTGGGTAATTTATAAAGAAAAGATGTTTAATTGACTCACAGTTCAGCATGGCTGGGGAGGCCTCAGGAAACTTACAATCATGGCAGAAGAGGAAGCAAACATGCCCTTCTTCACATGACAGCATCATGGAGATGTGCCAGACAAAATGGAGAACAGCCCCTTATAAAACCATCAGATCTCATGAGAACTCACTATCGCACGAACTGTATGAGGGTAACCACCCCCATGATTAAATTACCTCCTTACTGGGTCCTTTTCATGACACGTGGGGATTATGGGAACTATAATTCAAGATGCGATTTAGGTGGGGACACAGCCAAACCATATCAAACATCATTTATTAAATAGTTTTTGCCTTGGTGATTTTAGATGCCACCTTTATCATATACAGTACTAAAACTTCATCTGCACTTGGGTCTGTTTTTGAACTTTCTATATTACTCTGTTGGTTTTTCTGTCTATTCATGTGTCAGACACTTTTCGTCATGGAGGCTTTAGACTATAATTTAACGTCCGGAAGAACTCATCCTTCCCTCTAGTGTGTTAGTGTTTTCCTGGCTGTTACTGCATATTTATTTTTCAATATGAGGCTTAGTATCAATTGTATATCTTCATTAAAAAAACTTGGTTTATTTTTGAGGATTACATTAAATTTCTAAATTTACGATGAACTGACATTTTTATGTTAACTTGTTCTATCTGAATATAAGAGATGTCTATTTGTTAAACTCTTCGTTTGTGTCTTTTTAAGAATGCTTTAAAGTTTTCCTCAGATGTGTTTAATACATTTATTTTAAAATTTATTCTTAAGTACTCAGTTTTCTTTGTGCAACTTGCTTTGTTTCCACTTAATATATCACATACAGCTGAACAGGTCAGTACGTGTTGATCTATTTCATTTTAAAAAGTGGAACCATGGTAAGTTATGTCTGTGTATCTGTTAGTATGGGGGAATGTGAGGGTAGCAGAAGTCATAATTTCTATCTTAAATAACTAAAACATAGTTTTGGAAATCAGACATGTTTATGTACATTAAAAAATATAAAAAAAATTCCTGTGTGGGTATTCAATTCAATTCCTTGAATTGAGCCTAGAAGAAAGTGTTGAATTTAGTTTAGTGGAGAGGACCAAAAAGGACATTTCGTGTGACAATGACATAGACTAAAGTAGAGGCAGAGTTTCACCACATCGTGTGAGGTCAGTGATATAACTGGCCCAGATGATGTTTCTGTACTCAAGGTAGAGTAAGGGCAGTTATTGGACAACTTGAGTGTCCAAAGAAAGCATTTGGATTTGTCACACTGGCAGCAGAGGCCTTCTGAACTACTAATCTATTGCAGTGTAACAAATTATCCCCAAATTTAGTGGCTTAAAACATCAATCAACATTTATTATCTCTAACAATTTTTGTATGTCCGAGATTTGGGATCAGATTAACAGTATTCAGGCTTGGGGTCTCTTGTGGTGAAGTCAAGATGATAATCAGGGCTGGACATGGAGGCTCATGCCTCTAGTCCCAGCACTTTGGGAGGCTGAGGCAGGAGGATTGCTTGAGCCTACGAGTTTGAGACAGCTTGGACAACATAATGAGACCCTATTTCTATTAAAAAATAGTAATAATTTTTAAATAGATGTTAGCCAGTCTTCAGTCATCTTAAGGCTTTATTGGGGCTGGAGGATCCTCTTCCAAGATGGTGCACTCACTTGGCTGGCAAGTTGGTGCTGGTTGTTCGTGGGAGGGCTCAGTTCCTCCCCTTTGTGGAACTCTTCACAGGGTTGAATGTCCTTATGACATGGCAGCTGCACTCCCTAGATAGAGCGATTCAAGAAAACAAGACAGAAGCTTCAATGCCCTTTTTGACCACGCGTTGGAAATCATCCCCCATCACTCTCGCCGTGTTCTCT
Source organism: Chlorocebus sabaeus (assembly GCF_047675955.1). NCBI lineage: Eukaryota > Metazoa > Chordata > Mammalia > Primates > Cercopithecidae > Chlorocebus > Chlorocebus sabaeus. The sequence continues at coordinate 104,069,127 of NC_132924.1, read as the reverse complement.
TCCTTAGACACAAGCCAGTAAATTCTGCCCACATTCAAGGGAAGGGGAGCTAGGTTTCACCTTTTAAAAAGAGGTGTGTCAGAGAATCTGGGAACAGATTTTACAACCACCACACTGTCCTAAAGAGGAGTGATGGTATAATTTTGAAAAGGAAAAAAGTCTGGGATCCAGAGAAAGATTAATCTGGTAGTAATGTCAAAGATGAATGGAAGAAAGGGAGAAACAGGAGGTGGATCGTAGTGATGCGATCCAGCAGTCAAGTGATGAATTTAGTTGGGAGCAGTGAGAGGGCAGAGGTAGGACACATGGAAGGGAGACAGCAGAATCCCTTCCCCTGTGATGGTTGAGTTTTCAATGACTGACTATGTAGAGAAAATCAGGGCAGTGACTTTGGGGAAAGCCATGGTTTGGGATATGATTAGGAAGGGGAGCTGGGTCTGTTGGATTAGAGAGAAAGAAGAGCCAATTGGGTTCCCGCAGGATGGAAAAAAGCAGAGTGATCAAGAGCTTCAGATGTTGCAGAATTCGCAGAGAATGATGTTTGAAATGAATGCATTTGCCTGCAAGGTTATTATAGGTGACAGCAGTTTAAGTGGAGTAGAGCAATTTTGGAAATTGGATTATAACATTTAATTCGATGATTAACTTTTTACAAAGTGCTTGAGGTGGGAGGATGAGGGGCTGGTATACCATTCACGACTCAGATTTTGAGATCTTATGTCTTTCTGCCTCCCGATAGTACCCCCAAGACTCCCTGGAATGGCACTTCCACTCAGCTCTTGGATTGAGGGCAATGGAGGAGGATTTTACCTCACTCATTTTCAGGGACTCTTTTAATTGCATGTGAAATCAACTGACTTTATTATTTTTTTACTTTACATATCGCTTTTAACTATCCTCATGTGTGCTCTCCCCAGCCCCATTCATTTCCCTTCCTTTCCCTTCTCCCTGGTCGGTAAGCATTTCAGATCATGATCCAAGACAAAGATCTATTTTTCTTCTCCCTTACCTCCCAACTTCAAGCATGATTCTATGATTCATATACTTTGTTAACTGAACTTGCAGGGATGCAATTAATATATAAAAAAATATAATTAAAATTGCAACCGGCAAACGTAAATACTAAATTGAAAGAGTCTTGGTTTAATTTTAATTTTAATTTTTTGTAGAGATGGGGTCTTGCTGTGTTGCCCAGGCTGGTCTTGAATCCCTGGCCTCAAGTGATCCTCTCACCTCAGCCTCCCAAAGTGCTGGGATTACAGGCATGAGCCACCACACCCGGCCTTATTTAGTATTATTTTATGTTCTGTATCTGTATATAGATTTAATCTGTTTTCAAATTAGTGAAATAATTATCAATAAGATGGAGCAAAAACATGAAAATAATTTAAAAATGTCTTTATGTGACATAACACAGATTTGTGTAAGGATGTGAGATTAAATCGACCAAAGATGGTGTAGTAAAACACTGACAAACCCAGAAATTAAATGTGAGTTTTCTCTGTAACATAGTGTGATGATGATTATATTATTGTTATTTTTTTCTGATAGGGCTATTTTCCTTTTAAGAAGAAATGTTGGGTCCATTTAAGACTTAAACTAAATTACAATAGCATTAATAACTATGGTTCCAAATTAGGAGTAGTCTTTATGCTGTGAAAAAAAAAAAAACTATTGTTGATAAGTTCATTTTAGCACAAAAAGATAGGATTGTTCTCAGTAACATCATCTTTGAATAAATAGGGCGGCCTCTGATGATGTAACCTCATTTTGCAGTGTGCATGGGAGGTGAGCATAGAAGAGACAAAAGGGCCAGGGGATGTTGAGAAGGAATAGCAGAAGGGAGGGACACCTGGGTGCCTTCACTGTGGATGGCACAGATCGTAAGTGACTGGAGGGGGCAGAGGGCTCTGACTGTGTCAGTACTGCCATTAGGTATTCATTACATAGACATCAAGCTTTTTCTGTGTGTCTGTGGGTGTGAGAGAGGGAGACAGAAAAAAAAAGGGAGTGAGAATGTCTCCGGAGATCACTGACTGTGTTGTTTACTTTTACAGTTAAAGATCTAGGGCCAGGTGCGGTGGCTTACCCCTGTAATCCCAGCACTTTGGGAGGCTGAGAGCAGGCGAATTGCTTGAGCCCGGGAGTTCGAGACCAGCCTGGGTAACATGGTGAAACCACATCTCTACAAAAAATACAAAAATTAGCTGGGTATAGTGACACACACCTGTGGTCCCAGCTACTCAGGAGGATTGCTTGGGCCCAGGAGGTCGAGGCTGAGCTATGATTATGCCACTAGCTACAGTCTAGGTGACAGACACCCTGTCTCAATTAAAAAAATAAAAAGATCTCGATGTATTTGGAGATTCTATCATGGCTTTTACTCCTTGTACTTGAGCAATTGACAGAAAGTTAATCTGGTTAATTGATGTATTTTCCATTTCCTGTTTTCCACTCATCCTATCCCCTCCTCTTTCCCTCTGAGTTCTCTGAGTCTCACTTCAGACCTTGTGGGTCCTAGAAGCTTCCACCGAGTGTCTCTTCCATTTCCAGGGCCCCATACTTGCTGGGCACATTGTCCTCCTGTGTGCTCCTCTATCTCCAGAATGTCCTGGGAATCACTGTGTGTAGGTTTCTACAACCTGTGTTATTTGTGTCTGTGTGTTTGTTTTCGCTTCTCTGAGGGAGGAGCCAAGTTTCATCTGTGTAGCTCCACATGGAATAAATGTGAGTTGACTGAACGAATGAAAGATTTCCCCAAGCCTTGTAGTAGACGTGCTTGGACCATGGTGGTCCATCAGTGTGGCAGTGGAGTCCCTGAGCATTAAGGATTGGGAGACGTGTGACTAGAGAGGTAGACCACACAAGCCATGAAGCATCTAGGGGTGACTGCAGACTGAGTGAGGCAGGTCTCCTGGTCCTGTGGTGCTCCACAGAGAAGGTTTCAGGGATGGCTTGGAAGCAAGAAACAGGTAAATGCAGTGCTGTGTGCTAAGCGTTGCAACCTCCTGCACAAACTGCTCTGGGCACTTCAATTAATTTGCACTCTGGGGGTTGGTCTGGGAAGACTGGCGTTTGAGTTGAGTCCTCAAGAGCGTGCAGTTGCTCACCAAATGGAGAAGAACAAGGAGCATGTTTCAGAAGCAGCATGTACCACACTGTAGAGGTGGGAATTGTCATTTTCTTGAGAAGTTGTAATGGAGCTTAAGGTTCAGGGGCATTGGGAGTGGGAAAGGAGCAGGAAATGAGATTGGAGAGGGCCATGTGTGTAATGCTGAATGACTGGCCTTCACCCCGTTGACTGTGGGGAACCATTGGAAGTTTTAAAATTAGAGGAATGGCGGAGATTCACGTTTTAGAAAAATGCCTGGCAGCAGTGTGGAAGATGGACTGGAAGGGGAAGACCAAAGAGAATAGACGAGTTGGGAGACGCCTGCAAAGTCCACCTGAGTGCGGTGAAGGGCCTGGATTAGGCCTTGATAGCAGCGATGTGGTGGAGAAGACGAAGTTGCATATGATTTTGGAAGGTGGAATTTGCGTGACATACTGGAGCTACAGATAACAGTTGTGGGAGAGATGGAAGAATAGAGAAGGAAGAGTTTTTTAAGCTATAGCCATTGAATGGGAGAGTAGAAAGGAAGCACCGAGTTTGGTTCCGGACATTTTAGAGTAGGGCACCCAGATGGAGAGAACTAGCAGACGGAAACATATTCACACGTGTGTAAATAGGTGAGATTATATAAGGAGAGCTTGCTGAGCAAAACGAGAGAGGGTCACGCAGAGGACTCTGGGACACTCCAACATTTAAAGAGCATACTCAGGAAAAGAGCCATTTAAGAACTGTTCCAAAAGGAGACATAGCTACCAAGAGGTCAAGTTGAGATAAGCAGGAATATGAAGCCATTGAATTTGACCAGCCAGGGCAACAGAGTGAAACCCTGTCTCAAACAAACAAAAACAACAACCAAACTTTTCCAAAAGAATTTGTTATAAGGTTTTTTAAAATACCAAGCACTTTTCAGTGTGTGTGTGTGTGCGTGACGGGTGTTAAATATACATAACATAAACCTTACCATTTAATCATTCTTGAGTAGTTTTTTTGGCATTAAGTACATTCACATTGTTGTACGACCATTACCACCGTGCATCTCCAGAACTTTTTCACTTCCCGTGATTGAAACTGTACCCATTAAACAACTCCCCATTTCCCTCTCTTCCATCCACTGACAACCACCATCCTACTTTCTGTCTTTATGAATTTGACTACTCTGGGAACCTCATACAAGAGGAATCATGCAATATTTGTCCTTTCGTGACCGGCCTGTTGCAGCGCAACATATTCAAAGTTCATCCGTGTTGTAACATGTCAGGATTTCCTTCAGCATTTTAAAAATATAATTTGAATATAGCTTTTTTTTTTTTTTTTTCCCCAAGAAACCAACTATTTACAACCATTACAAAGTCCTACAATCTGCCACATCAGTTTTACACAGGGAAGGGAATTAGAAGAAGGGAATTCACGTCGATCACAGACATCCTGTTGAGCATGTGTCAGGCGCCACGCCAGTTCCAAGTACTTCATCTAACTCATCGAATCTCCATAACAATTCTGTGCGGTGACATTATTTTTCTCATTTTACAGCTGAATAAACTGATTTTCAGAGACTTACGTAGCTTGTGCAAGGCCACACAGCTGGCAAATAACTGAGCCAGGATTCAAGTCCTGATCCTCCCAATACCCAAGGCCATGCTCTTTTTAGGACCCTTCGGTTCTCCCTGTGGTCCTTTCTCTAATTATATGACTCTAAAGGAGTCAAATCTCTTTGCTTTGAATTTAATGAAGTTGTGCTTTTTAAGGTTTTCCTGGTGTTCAGCAAATACACAAGGCTCCTCATGACATTAAACCGCTCTTATTTTGTATTTAACCTTTTAAGAACAGAATCAAGCATTTGCCAAAAGTAGAGAATTAATTGTGTAACTAATTAATTCAGTTCACATAGTTATTTGTTTAATGTTGTTTGATGTGTTTGTCCAACTTAATATTTGTCTGGGGTCATTTACAGAACTAAGTTGATTTGTAGGTTAGATTTCTGAAGGAAAATACTTTTTTAAAACTAAACTTGCAGTTTCTATTCTAATCACAAATAGAAAAGGAAGAAGCTTTTTAAAATGAAAAATATTTAACCACTTATTTTTGAGGATCTCACAAAAACAAAGTATTATGCAAGTAATCTGACCATAGTATTTGAAGCCAAAAGCCACAGGTTGAGATTTGCCATGCTGAAGGTTTTTTTTTTTTTTTTTTAATCTACAAATGTTTCTTTGAATTCTTGAATGCTCTATCCTGTGCCAGTGAAAGATGTTTTTCTTTAAAGATCTTAACAGTGACTGACATATCACTGTTTGAGCAGATGATCCTGAGAAAGTAATCAAAGCCATTTACAGAACAGGCGTTTCTGTAACTTGGGCCCTTCACGGAAGTAAGCCAATGGGCTTGTGTGTTGTTTGAAGACTGGGCTTATCTCTGCATCTTTGTTCAGTGTTTTGCTTTGAGAGCACCACTGACTCTGAGTTTCATCTGCACTCTGTGACCAATTGTGAGAGAGACCCAAAGTTTGTGTTGACGTTAGAAAGTCATTCTCTGAAGCCTGTTTTTGGAATGAGTTTAAAGAGGGAAGAGTACTAAAAGCCAGGTCCAGTCTTGTAGTGGATGTTTTGGAAAGAAAGGATCATGGTTCTGTGGGACCATAAGAGTGGATCAGATTACATTCTAATGTAATGATGAAAACAAAGACTAATAAATCAGAGGGACTCTAAAACATCCTAAAATCTTCCCTCAGGCAAATAATACCAGATCTTCGAGGGTGGATAATTGTTTTCTCTCCATTTTCTTTTTTCTTTTTCCTTGTAGATTGACAGGATTAAAAATGTGACAGCCCCCATCAGTGGTTCATTTAAGTGTTTTGGTATATAGGTGATTAGAAACCATAAAATATCTTCTGCTTTATTTTAAAGCTATTGTCTTGCGCAGACTGCATAATTTAAAGGCAACTGTGTAATTCATGTCTGTGGTGAAACATTTCTGATCCTAAAAGTCATGGACGAAAGGGGGCATTTGCCTACCTAGCGTCAAGGAGCTTAAACTGTAATCAGAAGTCCATGCATTATTGCTTTATTCAAATGTAAAGGGAAGATGAATGCTCAAGATACAGCAAAGGATCTTTTTAAAATATGCAATTTGTGTGACTCTTGCTGAGTCAGATGAGTGGGTGATGCTGGGCAGAGCTGTAGAAGAAAACTGACTTTCAGCAAGGGATAAGAATCCATGCTAAACAGGACAGGAGTGAGGCTGAGAATATGCTCAGGGAGAGTGCGGCGATTGGAATGTTCGTCCCTTCCAAAACTCACGTTCACATTTAATCCCCAGTGTGGCAGAATTGAGAGGTAGAGTCTTTAAGAGGTAATTGGATCATGAGGGCTTTGCCCTCATGAATTGATTTACCCACTCATGGATTAATGGATTAATGGGTTAGTGGATTAATGGGTTGTCATGGGAGTGGGGCTTGTGGTTTTGTAAGAAGAGGAAGAGAGAGTGACACTCAGCCCCCTCACCATGTGATACCCTGCACTGCCTTGGAGTCTGCAGAGTCACCACCAGCAAGAAGGCTCTCACCAGATACTGTCTCTCAACCTTGGACTTCCCAGTATCCAGAACTGTAAGAAATAAATTTCATATCTTTATAAGTTATCCAGTTTCAGGTGTTCTGCTCTAAGCAACAGAAAATGGACTAAGACAGAGAGGGAAGCCTCTGGAAGGGGGAAGCCTGAGTGGTGAAGTGGTGAGTCCAGCAGCTGAGGAGAAAACTTTTGACCTGAAAGGGCTAGATCTCAGACCCAGATGGAAAAGCACTTTCTCTTTTTACTTTGGGGCTTGAGAGAGTGCTCAGCCTGAGTCTAAGAGTGGAGGTAGACCAGCCTAACAAAAAGGACTGACTCCAAGGAATTGCTAGCCAGAGGGAAAATAAAATAAATCATGGAAGGCTTAGGAGATGCCTTTTGATACTTTAAACCAGGCTTGTCCAACCTGCGGCCTGCAGGCCACATGTGGCCCTGGACAGCTTTGAATGCGGCCCAACACATATTAGTAAACTGTTTTAAAACATGAGTTTTTTTTTTTTTTTGTATGATTATTTGTTGTTGTTGTTAGCTAATCACTATCATTAGTGTTAGTATATTTTATGTATGGCCCAAGACAATTTTTCTTCCCGTATGGTCCCAGGAAGCCAGAAGATTGGATATCCTTGCTTTAAACCTACCATGATAATTGAATACTGTGAGATTTTTATGTGTAAAATTTAGTCCAGATGGATAGCATTTGAATTCCCAGGATACACAGCAGTAATTTTTTTCTTTTTCATAGCAGTAAATTTTTTGGTGTTTTTGAACAAACTCAAGTCTGTTATTCACTGCAGAGTACCAAGTAGGAGATTCTCATTAGCAGATAAGAGAAAGCAAAATATGATGTCTTTACAGGAGAAAACTATGTGTTCAATTAAGATGGGGTGACAAAACCCAAGTGTGAAACCTACTAGTGGGGACTGGCAGAAAGATACCCTATTTTACACAGTATTTTGTCCTTACATAAAGTTATTCTCTAATTGGCATCTCTTGGAAAATGGCTGGATTTGGCCCACTTAAGTAGGTCCAGGAGGGGCAGAGACTTGGAGTTTATTCATTCATTTTGGGAGGAAGCCCAGAATAGTCAATAGAACTAAAGATATGACAGTAGTAGTAAGTGCATGTCCTGTAATGTAGTTGGAATCCTAAAAACTGGGATAAGTCTGAGGTATAGGGGTTACATGACTCCAATTTATCCCTGGTTTTTGTCTTCATTGTCTCCACTGCTGTTAGGTTTTCTGAAGCCTTGTCTTCTCTAGTTTAAATTGGAGCAGGAATTATTCTTTGATAAAAGGCAGCACCTCAGTTAACTTTCTCACTCAGAATATATTTAGTCAACAGATAACTGTTGACACATACTAAATACAAGTGCATTACATGCTTTTAGAGGATACAAAGATAAATCAGGCAGAGTTTATTCTTAAGTTTTCTCATGTAATGGGGGTGGAGGCGAGGTACCATCATTTAATGGTTGAGAACTGGGGTTCTTCAGTCAGACCCAAGCTGGTTCGGATCCTGGTGTTGCAATGTATGAGATGTATAGCCTTAGAAAAAGCTACTCAATCTCTCCTAAACCTTCTGAGGCTGTATGTCTAGTGCATGTCAACACCAGGATATGTATAATAGTACTTATGTCATAAGGATGGCTGGAGGCCTACGAGATAATGGTTGTAAAGGGTTTAGAAGACTCCCCAGAGCATAGTGAGTCCTCTCTGAACACTGACAACACACACAGATGAGCAGAGGTGCTTTATGGACCCAGGGGGTTCTGGCTTTGCTGATGTCCAGTGTTAGAGGTAGGGCTTTGGGAGTACCTATGGCTTTGCTGATGTCCAGTGTTAGAGGTAGGGCTTTGGGAGTACCTATATTGGAAGCAATCACTCAGATTGCATGTCACTGGATGACATTGCCAGAGGCAAACAAGAAACAATATGGCAGACACAGAACCTTATTTTTTTTTATCCACAAAAGTGGACTGTATTTTTTTGTTTGCTTTGATGTTTAGTTTGTATTTCTTTTTTTTTTTTTGACACTGAGTCTCGCTCTGTCGCACAGGCTGGAGTGCAGTGGTGCGATCTCGGCTCGTTGCAACCTCTGCTTCCTGGGTTCAAGCGATTCTCCTGCCTCAGCTCCCCTAGTAGCTGGGATTACAGGCACCTGCCACCACACCTGGCTAATTTTTGGAGATGGGGTTTCACCATGTTGACCAGGATGGTCTCGAACTCCTGGCCTCAAGTGATTCGCCCGCCTTGGCCTCCCAAAGAGCTGGGACGCCTGGCCTGTCTGTATTACTTTGTGGTAACTCTGCCATTAGGGGAGTTGAATCAGATTCATCTGATAGGAAGATGACTTAATCATCAATTATTTTAGTACACAGTTATTGAGTCGGTCTTTGCACCCATTATGGGTTCCAGCACTAGATCTAGTTTATTAGCACTGAAAATAAAGCAAATACTAAGCCATATTGGTGATTGGCTCACAAACTTAGGAGTTTGGCTGACTGTTAAGGATAGGTGTCTGTAATATTAGAAAGTTTTCAGGCAAAATGAATGAAACAACCAGATAATAATTTGGGAAATAATAAAGGAGTGGTGGAGTTGGGTTTCCTTAGCTGACTGTTTTGCTCAGACATTGTGGTCTCAATTTACTTATCTCTAAATATTTAAATAGATTACTGACTGGCCTGGGATGTTGTCTCTTCTTTTTTTAAAAAAAATGTTATATAATATTTGACCCATACAAAAGGTTATATAATTCTGTATAATTAATGGGACGTTATTAACACACTGAAGCTACCGTGTGAGGAGGCACCTCACTCATTTACTGCATTATTATAGCTTGCTAAACATACTTTGGTTAATAAGGAACTATTTCTTGAATGTCACTTCTGTGTCTCCTGCCAAGCATCTGATGGTGGACCCGAAGCCCTTGTTGACCAGTAGGCTCAATATTTAGGAGGGAGACCTGGACAGCAGAGTAGAGGTGTATGAGGACAAGCTGGGCCCTGCCAGCATTTGTGTCTGTCACCTCTAACCACAAAGGGAATAATGCCTTGAGGGAGCCCTGCCTGCTTGCTGCAGCTCCTCCTTCCCAATCTCAGGTGAATTCCTCTTGATTTCCTCTAGCTGTAGCCTAGAATCATGTATAGAAAAGGATTCTGGGAAATGTAGTTCCCCTTAACCAAATGCTAACAGTACAAACCACAGTTGTGCAGCTAAGTATATGTTTGTACTTGTTATACTGGAAACAGGAGAGATATTTGTAATTATTTCTGCTTCAAAGATATCAGAATAGTTATTTACTGTTCAGGTATCAGATTCGTTTAAAAATGACATTTAACTTGATTGTATCATTATTTTCTTTTCCATTAAACCGTAACTATTTTTAAAGCCATGAAATAACTTAAAAAACAGAACTAATTTAATCTTACCCTCTCCTTTGGAAAGAAAATATTCCTTTTTTAAAGTGAAAGCAAGTTTCAGAAAAAGAAAAAAAGGAATAAGGAATGGCTACTCCATAGGCAGAGCAGCGGCCTGCTGCTTGCCTGAGTATACTTGCAGTTATTTCTAGATTATATGCTAAACAAGGGGTGGATTATTCATGAGTTTTCCAGGAAAGGGGTGGAGATTTCCTGGAACTGAGGGTTCCTCCCCTTTTTAGACCATATAGGGTGACTTCCGGACATCGCAGTGGGATTTGTAAACTGTCATGGCATTGGCAGGAGCGCCTTTTAGAATGCTAATGTATTATAATTAGTGTATAATGAGCAGTGAGGACGACCAGAGGTCTCTTACGTTGCCATCTTGGTTTTGGTGAGTTTTGGCCGGCTTCTTTACGGCATCCTGTGTTATCAGCAGGGTCTTCGTGACCTGTATCCTGTGCCAACCTCCTATCTCATCCTGTGACTAAGAAAATATTCTTCGAATTTGACAAATCAATTTGGATCTCATTGTGCTAAAAAAAGTTTAAAAAAAAAATATTATCCAATATAGTGCCATCTAGTGACAAATCATTTACTTGCTGGTTATTGAAAATAGTTCACTACACGTTTTACGTCTTGGTAAGTCAGGAACTTCACTTCTAATTGTGCAAATTCTTAAGACATATTTTAAGCGACTATTTCTAAATAAATCAAATATTTGTAAATAGAGAGCTGGAAAATATTTTTTAACCCTCAGGCTTTATTATACGTATGTATCACAATGTGTCTGTTTACTTAATGCCACGTGGACCCAGGAATAAAATCAAAATCAGTGTTTTGTCTAATAAGGTGGTAATAGGATTATTTTAGAAATGTGATGTGAAGGAATGAGCATGGCTTTAAAATCAGACAGACATGAGTTTGTCTATTTGGACTTATTTTTCTTATGACTTAGCAGGTAATTACTACCTGCCTGGAAGTGCACCAAGCACTATATGTGTACTGCCTCGGTACGTATTCACAAAACTCCATAGGTATTTTACAAATGAGGAAACCGGCTGGGTGCAGTGGCTCACGCCTGTAATCTCAGCACTTAGGGAGGCCGAGGCTGGGAGAATCGTGAGGTCAGGAGATCGAGACTACCCTGGCTAACACGGTGAAACCTCGTCTCTACTAAAAATACCAAAAAAAAAAAAAAAAAGAAAAAAAAGCCGGGCATGTTGGCGGGTGCCAGGAGTCCAAGGTACTCAGGAGGCTGAGGCAGGAGAATGGCGTGAACCCGAGAGGTGGAGCTTGTAGTGAGCCGACGTGGCGCCACTGCACACCAGCCAGGGTGACAGAGCAAGACTGTCTCAAAAAAAAAAAACAAAAAAAAACAACCAAGCAAATGAGGAAACCAAGGCAGGGCAAGGAAGTGTTGTGGTGCTTACTTCATTGTAAATTTTTTTTAAAAATTGTACTGAGATGTAGTCTTGCTCTGTCACCCAAGCTAGAGTGCAGTGGTGTGATCTCAGCTCACTGCAGCCTTCGCCTCCCAGGTTCAAGCTGTTCTCATACCTCAGCCTCCTAAGTAGCTGGGACCACAGGTGCCCGCTACTGCGCCCGGCTGATTTTTGTATTTTTAGTATAGACAGGATTTCATTCACCATGTTGGCCAGGCTAGTCTCAAACTCCTGACCTCAAGTGATTCACCCATCTTGTCCTCCCAAAGTGCTGAGATACCTCATTGTATTTTATTGTGTGTGTTTATCTGTTTCTGTAATAAAAGAGTGCCCCTTAACAGAGAGGGTCTTACTCAAGAATATTGCGTTTTTTCCTGCCCCTATTGTAGACTGGTATGTCTGAAGTTCAGCTGCTGAATAGTTGATTTTTTTTTTTTTTTGTCCATGAAATGAAAACACAATACCCTTGACAAGAACAATAGTACGTTACATTGTTTTGATAAAATATCATTGTTCAAGAGTGAAAAATACATGTAATTTTTTATGAAGGATATTATACAGTGGCACAAGCACTAAACTAAGCAACTCTGGGTTCTAGTCTCTACCTGACCACTTGTAAACTAGTGTTAATTTAACTCTAAAGTTTTACATGCACACAACCTGCATATTCCGAGAGCTTGTTACATACAAGGCTTGTTACAAAGACCAGCAATCTCCCTGCACTCACTCCTGCCCCATCCCCTGCTCTCTGAGCTCAACTCTTAGAGCGGATTGTTCTGCTTGTTTACCTCCAGCTCTCTAAACAGGCATTGCTCTGTCCTCTTCTTAATTTTTCAGTCTTAGGCATTACCTTTGACCTCTCATGATAAAGGAGAGTTTATCTTACGCACCCCCACCCCATGTGCACAGCCCTTCTCTCATTATAATTACATTTTGAATAATTCAGCATTTACATTGTTAGGACTTTGAAAACATTATTCCCAGACGAGTTATATAATCTATGGTTACCTTTTCTTTCCAGCACAACTTTTTGTTTTCCCTGGTGTTAATAATTCTTTTCTTTTCTTTTCTTTTTTTTGTTTGGAGGAGGGCATTGTTTGCTTAGATTTTATGTGCTTTTCCCATGTTCATCCCTAAACTGTTCCCCCCATATAAACTACTTGTGTCAGAAGTGTTAGGATGCCACGAAACAGCATTGTCAGCCTACAGGCAGCCTTCCTCTTTGGCCACGTTGTCTTTTCTCGGGTTAGCTAGAACTCTCTGCTGCCTCCCAGAGGGACGGTGAGACTTAGGGTCTGGATGAACGTGAAGCCCTATTTGTGTGCGACTAAGACTGCTTGTCAGCAAGAACAGTCAAGAATGAGTCTTCTGACAGGCAGAAGCACTAGTTAGTTTTTACCGTGACCAGTCATGAAGAAGCAGGGTAGGTAAGTAAAGGTGCCAGGGGTGACATGAAGACCAAATGGTATATAAGATATGTGCAAACAATAGTTATAACAGAAAGAATCCTTTTTCTTTCTTTTTTTAAAAAATACCTTTTTTAAAATAATGGAAATGGGTGGGTGGCGCGGGTTGGCGGGGGTGGTGGGGTCTTGCTATGTTCCCCAGGCTGGTTTTGAACACCTAGCCGCAAGCGATCCTCTCACCTCAGCCTCCCAAAGTGCTGGGATTATAGGCATGAGCCACTGCACCTAGCTGAGAAGGAATCTGTGAATTGCTTCTCATTGATTGTTACAGGAAATGATGTTGGAGACATAAATGATCTAATGATTCTTAGCTTTGTAGATGTTTTGTTTACCTCAATCATAGATTTGGTCTGGTTGTGAATCATGTCTAAGATGTTACTTTTGGCGGCATCATTATTACATGCATGGGCGAAAATCTAGAGGGCAGAAGGAGTCTATACTGTTTTCATTAATAGAAGAATTTGCTACGGAACTGTTTTAAGTATTAAATACACAAAAGCTGCCATTCTAGATAGCTAGCACTAGGAGGCCACAGAGACCATGATTCTGGTGGATTCAGATTGAGTCCTGCATCTTTCCTATTGGAATTGGAAAAGAAACCAAGGGTACGTAGTCTAGTTGAAATGCTGTAAACACTTCTTAAAGTTCAGGATCAGATAAACTAGATTAAAAATGCCAGCCTGTTTTTCATAATGCAGTAACAAATGAATCTAAAATATGCAACACTGCTTTCTTTTATGCTTGTGACATTCTTAGTAAATAACACAAGCAGAGTATGTATACTGATGTATAACCACCACTTTTTTTCCATTGCACTTCTGATTTTTAGTTCTTGAGTCCCCAATCCCGGCCCTGATTACTTTATGCCCAGATGACTTTCATAGCCTTCCAATTGATGACGCTTTATAGCTTGTAGTTCTCCACTTCATTCTATGTATTGAAAGCAAGAGTTTTCATCAGAAATGGTTTGGTCACACATGCCCTATGATAAGCAACCTTTGGTAGTCTCCTGTCAAATAGTATTTCAAGTCCAAGCCTCTCCATTCATTCATTCACTCATTCATTCTAGACATATATATCGGGTGCCTTTACCTGGGCTAAACCTTGGCTCTCAAGACAAACACTCGGGTTCTGCCCCCAAGAGCTTCGTATTTGCATGTGCATTTTCTCAGTATTCTCCAGTCTCTCTTATGGCTAAGTAAACATACCTTGTCTCCCCTAAATTTTTACCTTTCTGCCTTTAAACATAAAGCAACATCTGTCATTTTATAATTCTCTTCCTTCAGAACTGCCTCTGGTTATTAAAAATCTGATCTACCCCTGTTGTTCTAGGATCTTTCAGCTTTGTGTTATTTAATTTACACCATATTAATTTCATTTATTTTTACTTTTTTTCTTAAAATTGTAACTATGCGTGTGCTGCTGCTTAAGTACAAGGTGGCCTTTTATTTCTTTATGTTTCCCGTTAGTGCCAAATAGTGCACGTTCCTTCTAAACAAATGAAATATTACTTTAATGACTGCAGCACATCCCATGGGTCGCTTTCCTTGTAACCTTCCAGTGCCCTCTTCTTTTCCAGCAGAACCTCCACTTTGCTCAAGAATCCACTCTTCTGTGTATACCCATATGCTCTGGGAAAGCGAGTCTCAGGCCCCAGTCACAGCCCACGGCTGTCAGGAAGGTTCTCTTCTTGCCAGTTGATAGGGCTGAGCGTGAACATGTGACCCAGTTCTGTCCCTGGAGACATAAAGAGAAGCCCGGTGGAGGCTTCCAGAAAGGTTTGCCATCCTGGTGAAAAAGAGTTGGATGAGAAGTTCTGCCCACTGTGGGCCGAGCTCCAGCTGTCTTGCAGCCATGAAGGGAGCTAGCCCAAGCATCATCGCCACATGGAGGGGGGCAGAAAGACAGCTGGGGCGGGGGCCTTGCTGCATTGCTGAGCCATCCTTTGTTGAGATTTCTTGTTATGTGAAGATAGTGAGGCTTTGTCGGCTTGGGATTTTCTCTTATTTTCAGACAAAGGCATCTGGCTAACTCTTCACCATCAGCTCTCAGTTTAGATTTCCCTGATCTCTGACAGCATCTCCTGCCATGCCTTTACCACACCATGTAGTAATAGATTATTTGCTTCTCAGCACCACAATTGACTGTAAACTGTGTATGAGAGCAGTAACTTCACCTTGATCACTGTTACCAGATGTGCCTAGGAACTAGCATAGCACCTGGGGACTGATAAGTTTTGAACACCTATATTTATTCCTGGTATCCTGAAAGCAGATGCAAAGTTTCTGGGGCAGGGACAAATTATGATTATTATAGCAATAACCTAGTACAAGAGACTTGAGTTTATAACCCCTGGAAGATTTCCACAGTCCTGGTTTCATCGTCCTTCTGAAATGTAAACACATAGTTCCGGGGAGGTAAGTCCCTCACTATCTGTTCAGTCAGCTTTTATGTTTTAAGGTTGTCCTTTAACACAAGTCCTGGTAAAATTTTCCTAGCTCTAAATGTGCAGAAGTATAAAGACACTCACTTCCTCACACTGACGTAGTAGGTGCTCAATAAACTATTTGTTAAATTTTTAACAAATTTAAAGAATAAATCTAATTTCAATCTAGTGATGTCAACTGGGTCAGGGATTGTGGGATTTTGTGGGGGGATGGGGGAAAGCATATGAGAATCATCTGGGGGACGTTTTAAATCAACAGTATACTTCTCACCTGCCAGTTCCGACGTCTCCTATTACTGTCATATTCCTCAGGGTTTTTAGGTTTGTTTTTGTGGCCAAAAGGATGAGAACCTGGATATAGCCCACACTATGTTTGAGCCTTTCTTATGAAAGTTAGGAATGGAACCATTTGTCTTGACACCCAAGTCTGCTATCTCAATGCTTACGTTCATTGCACCAGAGTCTTCTGTTTTGTGTTTCCTTGTATGGATTTGGTAGAATTTATTAAAGGATGTTTCATTTTTTTAATTAATAGCTTGCCTTTTTTTTACAGGGGGTTTGAGGCAACTTTACAGCACAAATGCATAAAATGAAATAGCATATAAACAGAAAATCAGAACTGAGAAAAAAGGTTGCAAATGTGTTGATTTTAATTCAGATTTGCTTCATGTTTTTATTTATGTCATGCAAAATGACAAATAGCATCAATTATGTTAATAGTTTTTAACATTTTTATTTAAGCCACATCCCTGTGTTGTCTGTGAGACCTCTTCTGAAAAGAGTGACCACAGATACACATACACACACTCAATTTTGCTGTAATTGTTGTCCCTGGCTCATCCCTCCTTCAGTGGGGGTACCTGGAAACTTCTTGTTAGAGAAGGTGAAACATACTCATTTCTTAGGAGGGAAAAAATATTCTTCGTATTAAGTTCTAAAAAATTTATTTCTTTAATAAAATATGCATACAGAAAAATAGACTAAGCTATCAAATACCATCAGTTTTGTAATATTTGCTTTAGATTTTAAAAAATAATATAGACGAAAGAGACCTCTTATTTAGCTCTTTTTGATTCTATTCTGCTCTTTTCCTCTACAGTAGAAACCACTAGCCTGAGTTCAGTGTTTCACATTTCCAAACATATTTTATGCTTTTACTACCTTTGTTTACATCTGCATCTATCTATCTATCTATATCTATATATCTATATATAGATATAGATATAGATATAGATATATATACTTTTTTTTTTTTTTTTTGAGGTAGGGTGTTACTCTGTCACCCAGGCTGAAGTGCAGTGGCATGATCTCGGCTCACTGCAGTCACCACCTCCCAGGTGCAAGCGATTCTCCTGCCTCGGCCTCCCGAGTAGTTGGAATTACAGGCATGTGCCACCACACCCAGCTAATTTTTGTATTTTTAGTGGAGACGGGGTTTCTCCACGTTGGCCAGACTGGTCTCAAACTCCTGATCTCAAGTGATCCTCCCGCATCAGCCTCCTAAGTGCTGGGATTACAGGCGTGAGCCACAGCACGTGGCCTGCATCATTATGTATGTGAGGCATTATTTTATATGATTTGAAACTGTATAAACCATGTTTCATTATAGGCCTCTGCAGCTAGTCTTTTCACCTAACATTTGTTTTTTAAAAAAATTGTGGTGAAAAAAAAAAACCCCCCACATAACATGAGAGTTACCCTCAACAAATTACTGTGTACGGTACAGTATTAACTAAGCATAATGTGGTACAGAAGATCTCTGGAACTTTTCATTTTGCATGCCAGAGACTGTTCCCATTGAATAGCAACTGCCCATTTTTCCCTCCTTCCAGTCTGACGACAGATTCTACTTTCTGTTTCTGTAAGTTTGATTACTTTAGACACTTCGTCTATGTGGTTTCATGCAGTATTTGTCCTTCTTCACTTAGCATAATGTCCATCACTCAGCAACAAGATTCATCCATGTTGTAACTTATGACGAGATTTCTGTTTTAAGGCTAATATTCCACTGTGTATATACACCATATTTGCTTTGTTTTTTCATTTAACATGGATGGTTAGGTTGTTACTACCTTTTGGTTATTGTGATTAATGCTGCAGTGAACAGGGGAGTGGTGCAAGCATTTCTACACAATTCCGATTTCAGTTTTTTTGGATAAATATCCAGAAGTGGGATTTCTGGTTTATATTACAGTTCTATTTGTAATTTTTTGGGGAATCTCCATACTGTTTTCCGTAGAAGCTGCACCATTTTACAGTCCCACCAACAATGCGCAAGGGTTCCAGTTGCTTCAGATCCTCACCAACACTTGTTATTTTCTGGGGTTTTTGTTTTTGTTTTATATAATGCCCATCCTAACATGTATGAGGTAACATCTTACTGTGGTTTTCATTGGCATTTGGTGATTGGTGATGTTGAACATCTTTTCACGTAACTGTTGGTCATTTGTATGTCTTTTTTGGAGAAATACCTATTCGAGTCTTTGGTCTGTTTTTTCAGTGGGTTATTTGTTTTTTTTTTTTTTTTCCACTGTGTTGTAGCAATTCCTTATATATTTTGGATATTAGCCCCTTATCAGATACATGGTTTGCAGATATTTTCTCCCCCTTCCATAGGATGCCTTTTTACTCTGTTGATTCTTTACTTATCTTTAATACTTGTAGCTGTCCTTATTTCCTTCATAAATATATATGTAATACTCATATATACAATATTTCATTATGAGACTGTATTGTATGCATATTCTCCTGATTCACATTTGAATTGTTTCCAGTTTTTTGCAATTACCTGTATTCTGATATGTACTTCCTTTTGTTCCTGTGCCAGTTTCTCTAGTGTACCTTTTCAGGAGTGGAATTACTTGGCTGTAGGTATGCACATCTTCATCTTTATTAGATATTACCAAATTGCTCTCCAGAGTGGTTGACTGAGTTTAACTTTGTTTCATTAGTGTATGGTACTTTGCCAGTCTGATGTGAAATGCTGTTTCATCATAGTGTTAAACTGTGTCATACTGAACTTGAACATCTTACGTTTATTTTCACCCAGATTTCCTTTTTTGTTAACTATTCACAATTTTTTGCCTCATTTTTTTCAATACAGTTGTTTGTGTTTATTTGCTGACTTTTAGGACTTAATGTATCCTGAAGATTAATAATTTTTTGTTACGTATTTTATTAATATCTTGTAGTCTGTGGGTTGGTTTTTCATTTTGTTTGAAGAATCTTTAGAATTAAAAAAAATTTCAACATAGTAACACATTTATCAGTCTTTTACTTTATAATTTCTACTTTTGTGTGTGATTTTAAAAATCATTACCTGAAGAGCATTTTTTTCTAAAAATTGTCAAAATTTTATTTTTACATTTAAGTCTATAGCTTGAAAATGTGTCTCTATGATGTGAGATAATGATTTTATTTTCTTACAGTTAACCTATGTCTCAGGATAACTGTTGTTCAATAGTCTGTCCTTTCCCTAGTGATTTGCAGTGCCACTGCCATCATATATCAAATTTCTGAACATACATGTGTCTTTTTCTGGGTGCTCTATTGTTTTTCGTTTACTGTTTTACTTAAGGTTTCATATAACTTAAAGTTTTAGAGAGCAGGCTGCCTGTTTTCTTCAAATTTGTCAAGACTGTTCTTGGCCCTTTTTTCTTGTGAACTTTAGGATCAGCTTACCATGGTCCATGAAAGACCCTGTAGGGATTTTCATTGTAATCATATTGTATTTCAGTTCAGTTTAGGGATATTTATTAAGTCTTCCATCCACAAATACAGTGTATTTCTCAACTTACTTGGTTTTATAATGTTCTCTATAAAGCTCTTGGAGATTTTTTTGTTAGACTAATTATTAGAAAGTATATAGCTTTAGTTGCTACTTTAAAGGGTAGGTACCTTTTCTTATTAAAATTACAATATGAGGTTTTGGCTTATAGAAATTATATTAATTTTGTATATTGATCTTATATTTAACAACATTGATGAACTTATTTTTTATTAGTTTTAATGGTTTTCCTTCATAATTCTCTATATAGATAATGATTACTTGGAGATGAAGACAGTTTTGTTACTTCACTTAAATGTTTATATTTCCTTTCTGTCTTTTTTATTAACATTGACTAAGTCCTCTGTTATGTTATTAAGTAAAAGTGATGATTGTAGTCATCCTTCTGCATTTCCTAGCTTTTGAAGGAAATACTCCCATTATTTAACTATTAAGTGTGATTTTGTTGTAGGGTTTTGTTTTTGCTTTTAAGTTAAGTTCTTTTCCTGATATGTGGGATTCTTTTTTTTTTTTTTTTTTTAAATCATGAAGGCTGCTGAAGAATTAACACAACCATTTTTTCATTTTTTAAGGACAAATCTGACCTTAGATTAACTCTCTACTCAGTTCTCCTGAACCCCTGGTGAAAGGAGAATGTTCACCATGTTACCAGGCAACATTGTTGTGGTGAAAGTGACCTCTGTTTGGTAAATGTATCTGGACTGGGAGGAACTGTTAAGTGAACTCTAAATTCCTGATTAGAAGCTGTAGCTTCCTCAGAAGTACTGACTTTTCAGAAGTGGGTATGTCCTTTGTGGGAACCCTGGACGCTGTGACTAGCACCGTTGTATGATATTTGGTTTCTGCTTGGGGCACAAGGTTTCTAAGCCAGCATGTCTGTGCACCACCTTTGTGATTTTATTTTATTTTATTTGAGACAGAGTCTCTCTCTTGTCACCCAGGCTGGAGTACAATGGTGCAGTCCTGGCTCACTGCAACCCCCACCTCTGGGTTCAAGCGACTCTTTTCCCTCAGCCTCCCGAGTAGCTGGGACTACAGATGTCCGCCACCACACCCAGCTATTTTTGTATTTTTAGTAGAGACGGGGTTGCACCATGTTGGCCAGGCTGATCTCAAACTCCTGACCTCAAGTGATCCACTCACCTTGGCCTCCCAAAGTGCTGAGATTCAGGCGTGAGCCACTGTGCCTGGGCCACCCTTGTGATTTTCATTTCCTTGCCCCTGAGCTGTCACCTGGATGCCAGAGAGAATAGCTCCTGGATGCCATGTGGGCTCCTGTGGGGACTCGTTCCACGAAGAGAAGCACCTGAAACTGCCCTGTTGGCATGCTGTGTTTTCTTCTGTGCTTCCCGAGTAGTTCGCTGCGGAATGTGGCCTTGGTCATTGGGTAGCTCAGAATGTGTAATTGAAAGTTCCACGTGGGCACTGCAGTGCATCCAAACAAAATACAGAAATAAAAGTGTTTCCTGGGGCTGATCTAACTTTATAACTCTCACTTAACATCCTCAATTTCTAATATTTATCTATTGGAATGCTCATGTTTTCATTGACTATAAAGATTTCAGATTGAACTTACAAGTATATACACTATACTATCGTTTTTAATGTGTTAGATTCTGTATATGTTTGCCAACTCCAAAATGGTTCTGCTGCTTAAAAAAAGTATCTGATAACTAATATTTTAGACCTGTACTCTCCAGTGGGTAGATATGTGTTGCTGTAATATGGCTATTAAGATGAAATATAATTACAATTCAGTTTTTTAGTCATACCAGCCATAATTCAACTGCTCACTCACCGTATGTGGCTAATGGCTACTATATTTGACGTTGTAGATACGGAGCATCTTCATCATTACAGAAAGTTCTGTTGAACAGACTTTCTAGGCTTTATTTTTAAAATGTATCCACATTATCAGAGAGCGTTATGTTTTTACTATATATGCTCTGTGCAATAAGAATCAGCATATCTTTCAAGAACAGTATTGAAGACCCCAGTGTATTATGTACAGAATGATCCACTAGAGAAACATTTCTTAGATTTGAGTACCAGGATAAGTTAAGTTTCTCCTGAAATTTACCCTCTGATCATGTCTGGTTTGTAACTGATCATTTTTCCCTTTCTGCTTTGTCCCCTAGAGAGTGTAGGGCCAACTTTATGGCTCACTTTAAGTAACCATTTGGCCCGCATATTTGTATGCTTTGTATAATTTTTGAAGGCTCTAGTTTTATCTTGCTAGTCTGCTTATTTTCTTGTCTGGATTTTTGTATTAATAAATATAACTTTATAATTTTTGCATTTTAAGGGGGGGGGTGTAAATACAGTATAATGAGTGAATACCTTTAAGATTTTGATTGATAGTTATTATTAGGAGCCATTTATTACTGAACCTCAGAGGTGAGAAGGGGTGAGGGAGCTAAAAGCAGTCAGTCCTTAGCTGATCATTATAATGTACACATATGTAATCTGGACTGCTCACCAAATGAAATGACTTAGAATGTACACCTGTCATACAACCAGTTTAGCCTGCTTTTCTAAAATATTTTTCATTTTCAAAGTAATGTTTAAAGAAGACTTACTGAAGTTGATTGTAAAAAATTTCAAACTTTTAAGTGTTGCTAGGGAAATGTAACCAAAAACATATCTGATTATTTTACTCAAACTAGTAAACAGGGTTTAAACAAAGAGGGCGGAGGCTGGGTGCCGTGGCTCATGTCTGTAATCCCAGCACTTTGGGAGGCCGAGGCGGGCGGATCACCTGAGGTCAGGGGTTCGAGACCAGCCTGACCAACATGGAGAAACCCTGTCTCCACTAAAAATACAAAAAATTAACCGAGCATGGTATCACATGCCTTTAATCCCAGCTACTCGGTTGTGGTGAGCCGAGATCACGCCATTGCACTCCAGCCTGGGCAACAAGAGTGAAATTCCGTCTCAAAAAAAAAAAAAAGAGGGTGGAGGACTCTTTTTAACTTTGCTTATGAAGAGAGTTTTTTTTTTTTTTTTTTTTAAATGACAATCTGATTCTGGGTGTTCATGCCTTCTCATTGGAAAACCACCACTGTGCTTTTTTCTCTTTTTCCATTTTTTTTCTTTCATTGTTAGAGATGGATCTCTCTCTAACTGTAACTGTGGGAGGGTAGTGATATTATCACAGCTCACAGTAACCTCTGGCTTCAGCCTCCCAGTTAGCTAGGACTATAGGCACACATTACCACACCTGGCAATTTTTTTTTTTTTTTTTTTTTGTAGAAACAGGGTCTCACTCTGTTGCCTAGGCTGATCTTGAACTCCTGGGCTCGAGCAGTCCTCCTGCCTCAGCCTCTCAAAGTGCTGGGATTACAGGCACTGAGCTACTGTACCCAGCCTTTTTTCTATTTTATTCTTGTCTTGTATATTTTACATTTTATAGCTTTTCATGTTTCTGAAACCACTTACCACATTTAGGCCAAAAGGCAAAATAATAAAAAATAAGACTAACCTCACCTAAAAAAAAGTTTAAGGATTAAGTATTTCCATATACCAGTGATGAACAGATTTGAACAATATATTTGATTTTGTGCTCTCTAGTTGCTAAAGTGAGGAAAAGAAACAGAATTATATTGTTTTCATGTGCTGACAGCCGGAAGCATGTAAACATCTGCAGAAACCAAATGTTTCCTGGAACTAAGCTTGAGCAGAAATCTATCACGTGGACCTTTGTTTAAAGAACCTTGTGAAAAACCACAGTTATGTAAAAGACCCAGGAGCGCAGTTCATGTGGATTAGATTCTCTAGGAGGCAGAGAGTCTAAGGAGATCAAAGAAAACGACGACTTGGGAAGTATATGTGCTGAGCCCTGGAGCCAAACTAGCAGAAGGGAGTTTTGGAGGCACTGAATCCAGGGCCTGTGCTTTTTGGGGGCTGTAGTAAAAGAAAGGAGTATAGGCCTGGTACAGTGGCTCATACCTGTAGTCCCATTACTTTGGGAGGCTGAGGCTGGAGGATGGTTTGAGGCCAGAATTCAAGACCAGCCTGGGCAACAAAGTGAGACCCCTTCTCTACAAAAAAAACAAAAAAACCTGGGTATGTTGGTGTGTGCCTGTAGTCCTAGCTACTCAGGAGGCTGAGGCAGTAGGGTCATTTAAGTCCAGGAGTTGAAGGCTGCAGTGAGCTATGCGGGTACCACTGCACCACAGTTGGGTGACAGAGCAAGACCCTGACTAAACAAAACAAAGGAGGCAGGGAGTTTAGAAAATACCACGATTGTTAAGAGGACCATCCGATTTCATTTTCTCTAAAATATTAGATATTGTCAGTGTGGTTTTTGTATAGGTGCTGATTCTGTTCTGTTCATCTTCAAGTAACAAATAAATGCCTGCAGTGGAGATATCTTATTTTGATGATTAATGGGATGCTTTTAAGCTTTGAAGAAAGCAAACAACATTTTCCGTGGATCTTTAAGAGCTGGGCTAATATTTTTGCCCACACAGAACTCTAATTCATTTCAGAGTCAAGGGCAACAATAGAATATTATTTCAGTGACCTTGCATTTGTTAATACAGGTTTTCATAATAGAAAGCAATTTAAATCTTCAGAACTAATGTAACGTGGAAGAAACAACTCTTTCCTGAAATATATGAGGGACAAGTGTAACAAACAATTCATCTTTACTCTGACAGTCTCAACTGAAAGACTTCAGTGTGGTCATAGTAGTGCATTTTCGACTCCCAGCAGGCAAGTAAGGCAAGGGACCATCAGCTCCCAGGCTACTGTAGTCATCCATGGAGATGAGGGAGGCTCGCATGGCAGTGGTCGGAGCAGGAAGAAGTACTTAGAATTCAGATGTAGTTTTAAGATGGAGCCAGCAGGGTTTGCTCATGAACTGGGTAGAGGGTGTGAGGGAAAGAGAAAAGGCCAAGATGACTTGGAGGATGGAGTTATCCTTGCCTGAGATGAGCAAGCCTGTAGGAGCTTCAGGCATGGGGCCCTAGGGGAGCATCAGGAATTTGGTGTGGCATGATATTAAGAGGGGAATGTCTATTAGACATCCAGGTGGAGATGTCAAGGAGAAGCCTGAAAAATGAGCCTTGAGTTCAGGGAAGAGGTTCACGCTCTTATTTAAGGTGATGAGACCCACTGAGATGACCAGGAGGGAGGGAGTGTAGATAGGAAAGTTCGAGAACTGAGAGTCCTGGGTCCCTCCAGCGTTGAGAGACTGGATGATGAGAAGTGGTTTAAAGAATGGCCAGTGAAGGAGGAGGAGAGTCAGTAGGTTGTGGTGTCCTGGCAACCAAGCAAAGAAACTGTTTAAAGAAAGAGGAGAATGATCAGCTCTGTCTGTGCCACTGGCAGGTCCAGTAAGAGGAAGACTGAACAGTGAACGTTAGATTGAGTGAAAATGGTTTCTGCTGCTTTTTTGTCCAAGTAGTCTTGAATGAATTCAGTTAACCTCTCTCTGGGGATAACAATGGTACCTACCTCATCAGGTGGTGGTGATGAACTGTTTGTTTATTTAAAAAAATTTTTGCTGAGACAGGGTCTAGCTCTGTTGCCAAGCTGGAGGGCATTGGCATGATCACAGCTCACTGCAACCTTGACCTCTTGGACTCAAGCAGTTCTCCCGTCTCAGCCTCCCAAGTAGCTAGGACCATAGGCATTGCCACCACCACACCCAGCTACCTTTTAAATTTTTTTGTAGAGAAGGAGTCTTGCTGTGTTGCCCAGGTTGGTATCAAACTCTTGGACTCAAGCAATCCTCCTGCCTCGACCTCTCAAAGAGCTTGCATTACAGGCGTGAGCCACCATGTCCAGCCTATGAACTGTTTAAGTGGATGACCAGCCTAAGCAAGAAAGACCCCATTCCAAAAAAAAAAAAAATAAGCTGGATGTGGTGCCATGTGCCCGTGGCCTCGGCAACTCAGGAGGCTGAGGTGGGAGGATCACTTGTTCCAGGAGTTTGAGACTGCAGTGAGTTATGATTGCCCCACCGCACTCCAGCCTGGGTGACAGAGTGAGACCCTGTCTAAAAAGAAAGAAATAATGCTCGCTTTGGCAGCACATGTGCTAAAATTGAAGTGATACAGGGAGGAGTGGTGTGGCCCCTGGACGAGGATGGCATGCATATTTGCGAAGCATTCCATCTTTTAAAAATTCAATTTTAAAAATTTTTGAAAAGAAAAAGTAAATGGATGAGATAATTCCTTTAAAGCACCTCTCCCTGTACCTGGCTTTTGGGTATTTCACAGTCGAAGACATTGCTGGCTTTAACAATAGCAGTTTTAGGGGAGCAGTGGGGACAAAGCCTGATGGGAATAGGAAGAAAGAGTTGGAGACAGCAGATTGAGTCAGCTCTTTTGAGTATTCTTATAAAATTGGATTAGAGAAATGGGGAGTTAATTCGTGAGACTGTGGGGTCAAGAGGAAAGGCCAGTAGGCAAGAAGGCCTCCCTCCCTCCCTCCTTTCCTCCTTTCCTAAAACCACAGACCTTCTACAGTGATGGGAATCATCCTGTGTAGAGGGAAAAGCTGATGATGTAGTTGGATTTAGGATCATAGATAACAATGGACCGAAATAACTAGGTTGTCCTTGCCACCTGCCCCCGCCTCTCAGTCTTTTATTCATTCACTTAACAAATACTTATTGTAAGTTCACAAGGTGCCAAGGACCGAGCTTAGGTGCTGGGAACAGTGGTGGTTAAGGGACTAATCAAACGGGCATGAGCTCTACACCCTCATGAAGTTGTCACAGTCTGGTGGAGATAGGCTTTCTAAAAACACACAAATACAGGTTTGGACGAGTGCTTTGCAGGAAGAGTACAGAGTGCTTTTGAGAGGAAGAGAGGGAGAGGAGCATGGTGTGACCTAGATGGGGAGGCATACAAAGGTCTCTCAGATGTGAAAGATGACCATGGCTGAAAAGAGCATCCCAGCAAAGGGAACAGACCTTGCAAAGGCCCTGGGCCAGGCGAGAGAGAAGCTGGTGCTTTTGGGGATTTGAGAGAAGACCAGGGTGGCCTGAGAGGTGGGAAGGGAAGCAGGTCATGCAGGGCTTTGGAAGCCTCCATATTATAGCTTACGGGATATCATGTCTAAGAGCATTGAAAACTGTTTTAGTTGGGGAGTGACATGGTGAGATTTGCATTGGAGAAAAACATACGACCCATAATGAAGTATGTCATGGTGAATGGATCGGAGGGGCAAAAGTGGGGGAAAACCCCACCAATTTAGGCAAAAAGATAATACCTGGGAAAATACTTAGTCTAAGATATGTATAATTTTGGTATAGAAATAGAAGTGAGGATATCCTCTCTTCAGCAGAATTTGCTTTGCACTTAACCAGGTTTCTTACTTCCATAAGCAGAAATTAATCCCCAATGATAGAAAAGAGTTAATGAACACATTCTCCATTTTCTTGTTAAAAATAATGTCAGTCGAGAAGAATCAGCCGAAACTTTGAAAAAGGTTGTGGCAACCTTGTGAAAAGTAAAAATAATGAGACCTTATTAAATTTTTTTTCTAGAAAAAAATACCAATGAATCAATATTAGGAGACAGAATCTGTTAAGAAAACTCATTATGGCCAGGTGCGGTGGCTTACGTCTGTAATCCCAGCACTTTGGGAGGCTGAGGCTGGCAGATCGCTTGAGCTCAGGAATTTGAGACCAGCCTGGGCAACATGGTTGAAACCCCTGTCTCTACCAAAAATACAAAAAATTTGCCAGGTGTGGTGGTGTGCACCTGTGGTCCCAGCTACCCAAGGGGCTAAGGTGGGAGGATCACTTGAGCCTGGGAGGCAGAGGCTGCAATGAACTGAGATCTCATCACTGCACTCCAGCCTGTGTGACAGAGCCAGACCCTCTCTCAAAAATAATAAAGGCCAGGTGCGGGAGCTCACGCCTGTAATCCCAGCACTTTGGGAGGCCGAGGCGGGTGGATCACTTGAGGTCAGGAGTTTAAGACCAGCCTGGCCAACATGGCAAAACCCCGTCTCTACTAAAAATATAAAAATTAGCCTGGTGCGGTAGTGGGAGCCTGTAATCCCAGCTACTTGGGAGACTGAGGCAGGAGAATCACTTGAACCTGGAAGGCGGAGATTGCAGTGAGCAGAGACTATGCTGTTGCACTCCCGCCTGGGAGACAGTGCGAGACTCCGTCTCAAAAAGAAAGAAAAAGGGAGCAAGTTCTAGTACTGGGTGGATATTTTATTGCACCAATTTAGGCTTCTCCCCAGAGATTTCTTAAAACAGAAAGGCAGTTGTAATACCAAGTATTGCTGTATCAGGCCACCTGCTGCTCCAAGGCCATGAATTAACTTGTTCTAAGCCCTCAAGGAAAGAAAAGAGGAAACAGAGGTTTATTCCCTATCAAGACAGTCCACTCGAGAAAGTTCTGTCTTGGTTGTAACTTCAGGTTTCTTTCTTACACAGGCATTTTATTAATGCTTTTACGAGTTAGAAGAGTTGGGATAATTTACCATCTGGAGTTTCTCTGCCTTGCTGATCTGAGCTCAGACCTGCTAATTTACCAGAGATGACTGATAACACCCTGTAACAGCTGAGTAAGTAGATTCTTCTGTTTGTTTTACTGCTTTTTAAAAAAGTTTAAAGTTTTAAAATACTATAAACTTTAATTGGGTTCTTTAAATTTTGTTGTTGAATAATGCAATTATGATGATGATTTTAATAAGTGAATATTTTGTAAATAATGGGATTCTGGAAGAAATTAATCCCCGATGATAGAAAAGAGTTAATGAACACATTCTCCATACATAACACTTTAGCATTCAAGAAACATAGGATTTAAATACATATATTAAAAATTTAGGCCAGGCACAGTGGCTCATGCCTGTAATCCCATCACTTTGGGAGGCTGAGGCGGGTGGATCACCTGAGGCCAGGAGTTTGAGACCAGCCTGGCCAACATGGTGAAATCCCATCTCGACTAAAAATGCAAAAATTAGCCAGTCGTGGTGGCGGGTGCCCATAATCCCAGCTACTCTAGAGGCTGAGGCAGGAGAATCGCTTGAACCCGGGAGGCAGAGGTTGCAGTGAGCTGAGACTGTGCCACTGCACTCCAGCCTGGGTAACAGAGAGGCTCTGTCTCAAAAAAAAAAAAAAAAAAAAAAAAAAATTTAAAAGCATTCTCCTTAGTGCTTTATTTCCCTTTTACATTATAAAATATAAAAAAAATTGGTAAAACAACTGTTAATACATTTTAAAAATGCAACTGTATATAAAAATTATCTTTGAATGCAGGATGCATTTTGGTTAATTTGAAATAAATACTGGTTTAGTGGAAATATAATTTTAATAGTTGTTTCTATTTGAAAATAATGATTTTTCTGATACTAATGTAGATAAGATCACAGAATCTCTCTGGATTTAGCTTTGTTTCTCAAACAGACTAGGGAAGAACGGCTTTCATTCTTTCTAATCAAAACACCTGAATGAAGTTTAAAGTATTTTAAGTGTTGAGTCAGTTACCTTGAAAACAAACGGTTTCTCAGAACAAGAGCTATTATTCCTCGTACTATATCCTTTGAAACTGTTTTGACAAAACTAGTAAACCGTGAAGTTGTGCCAGGGCCTTGTTTGGTAATCTTAAAATAAAAACAATGAATAAATCTGCAAGATATTCCCCACTGCAGTGGGATTATTTAATTTTGGTCCAAATCTGTGTTGTCCAATATGGTAGCAACTGGCCGCATGCCACATATAGCTATCAGACGCTTGAAATATGAGTAGTACTAACGGAAATGTGCTCTGCAGAAATTACTGTATTTCAAAAAAATATATAAAAAAGGGTTAAAATATTAGGTTTTATATTGAAATGATAATATTTTGGATATATGGAATTAAAACATATTATTAAAATTAATATCACTTGTTTTTGTTTACTTTTTTATGTGACTGCTAGAAAATTTAAAATTACTTGTAGCTTGCATTATATTTCTTTTGGATAGAATTGATCTATATCATCACATACAATCAACATTCTTAGTCATCCAGTACCTAGCATTCTGTAGCTCTTGAACTTTCTGGTTCCCATATGGATCAATTCATATACATTTGTTTTAAGAATGTGGTTCTTTGATTCATCAAATATTTATTGACTACCTACCATGTGTCAGACAGTATTGTAGGTATTGGTGATACAGTAGTGAACAAAATGAACTAAACTCTCTGCCTTCATGGAGGTAACATTCTAGCAGGAAGACACAGACTAAGAACAAATAAAAAAGTACAATATGTAGTATATAAGAAGGCAATGAGTGCTTTGGAGAAATGTAAGGCAGGCAAGGGTAAGGGCTGAAGAGTTCACTGGTAAAGAAGGTGTTCAGGGAAGGCCTCAGTGAGAAGATGTGAAGAAGTTGATGGAAAGAGCCTGTGGGTGTTTGGGGGAAGAGTATTGTAGGCAGAGAGGATAGCAAATGCAAAGACCTTGAGGCAGAAGCATGCCTGGCTTGTTTGAAAGTAGAAGGAGGCTAGTGAATGGAGTGGAGTGAGTGAAGGGGCTGTAATCCCAGCACTTTGGGAGGCTGAGTCTGGGTGGATCACAAGGTCAGGAGATCGAGACCATTCTGGCCAACGTGGTGAAACCCTGTATCTACTAAAATACAAAAAATTAGCCGGGCGTGGTGGCGGGCGCCTGTAGTCCCAGCTACTCAGGAGGCTGAGGCAGGGGAATCGCTTGAATCCGGGAGGCAGAGGTTGCTGTGAGCCGAGATAGTGCCACTGCACTCCAGCCTGGTGACAGGGTAAGACTCTGTCTCAAAAAAAAAGATGAGAGGATATGGATGGTCACAACATGTTGTCAGAGGCATTTAAACCAGAGCAACTCCATCTTGAGTAGGGGCTGGGTAAAATAAGGCTGAGACCTCCTGGGCTGCATTCCCAAACACTTAGGCATTCTAAGTCACAGGATGAGATAGGACATCAGCACAAAATACAAGTCATAAAGACCTTGGTAATAAAAAAGGTTGCAGTAAAGAAGCCGGCCAAAACCCACCAAAACTAAGATGGCGAAGACAGTGGGTGACGAGAGTGACCTCCGGTCATCCTCATTCATTGCTACACTCCCACCAGCACCATGACAGTTTACAAATGCCAGGACAGCGACAGGTTGGTACCCCATAAAAAGGGGAGACATAAATAATCCACCCCTTGTTTAGCATATAATCAAGAAATAACCATAAAAATGGGCAACCAGCCACCCTCAGGGCTGCTCTGTCTATAGGGTAGCCATTCTTTTATTTTACTTTCCGGATGAACTTACTTTCACTTTATGGACTTGCCTCAAATTCTTTCTTGCATGAGATACAAGAATCCTCCCTTGAGGTCTGGATTGGGATCCCTTTCCCCTAGCAGTGTGAGCAGTGGTTATTGAATGGGTTTTGGCTTCCAGTGAGATGAAAAAGAATTGGTGGATTTTAAGGAGAGAAGCTACATGATCTTTCTATTGAAGCTAATGTGATTTGAATACTCTGGGCTGGGGTTGGGGGTGTTTGCAAGGGTAAAAGCAGAGAGACCCACTGAGGCTACTGCAGTGACCCAGCTGAGAGATGATGGTGCCTGAGACCATAAGTAAGGGATGTGATGAGAAATGATGGAATTCTAGTTATATGTTGTTGTGAAATTAAATATGGGATAAGAGACAAAAAGGGGTGTCAGGGAAGACTCCACAATTTTCAACTTGAGCAACTGAGTGGAGGTGCCTTTGCTGAGATGAGGCGGGTGTGGATTGTGGAGGGACCGATTGGAGGCAGCACTAGGAGCTCAGTTTTAAACACATTAAATTTGAGATTCCTCTTTAGACATCTAAGCAGAAAGGTCATGTAGGCAGAGTCTGGACTTCAGGGGGAGGTCAGGATTCAAAAGGCAAATTTGGAGTCATTAGCATTGAACTGTTGTTCAAAGTCATAAGAAGGATTGAGGCCACCAAGGGAGTGAGAAGAGTGGTCTGGGGCCTCTCCTGGTCCCATGGAGTTAGCAGGGCAGACTGAGGAACAGACAGGAAGGTATAAGTCATGATATTCTAGACACCGAGGGAAGCAGTAGTAACCCACCTTGTCAGATGCTGCAGATGGGTTAGGTAAGATGCCAGCTGAAAATTGATCAGAAGATTTAGCGGTGAGGAGGATGTTAGTGATCTTGGCGAGTGGTTTCGGTGAAATGGTAGAGACAAAAGCCAGGGTGGAGCCGATTCCAGGGAGAATTGGAGGAACTGCATTGAAGAGTAAGTTACAGACAGACTCTCTTTTGGGTAACTTGTGAAGTCCAGAAGAGTCGAGGAAAGTTTTGGTTTTGGTTTTTTAAGATGAGAGAAATTACATGTTTCTCCCAATGCATGTGTTAGAGAGATTTCATGGCCTACCAGATTTATGGTATTTAAGACCACCGCCTGCTGTATTAGTTGTGGAGGTGTAGTGCTTCCCTCCTAAGATGATTTCATAGAATTGTGTTGTGGAAGAGGCGGAGGGGTGGGAGGGGTCGGGGGAGAGAGAGAAAGAGAATGTAGAGGTTGGCACTGAGTATGTTAAAGGTGGCTTTTGCAATTGTTATGAAATTTGGCTGCTGCTTGCTCAGTGTCTACATTCACATTTCGGGAATTAAAAATTTTAAGGTAACAAATGTTAAGACTAGTTCTCCTCAACTGAAAATGTTGAAGAAGCCGATGTTTGGTGTGTAATTCCTTTTCCTTACTTTTGAGGAAGTTATTGAAACATTTGAAGACGTTGAGGCAGAGACAATACCCAAGGTCACAGAAAATGAAATATTGCCAGAATACCTGGATTTTAGATCTGATTTCCTAGCTCTGTGGAACACTTAATCCCTCTGTGTTCAGTTCCAGCAGGTATAAAATGAGGATAATATTTGCTCTACCTGCCATAGGAGGTTTTTATGAGGATCAGATGAACTGGTAGGTGAAGGGGCTTAGTCAACTATAAAGCATTGTATTATATAAATAGGAAGTAAATTATACTTGAGGATTTTGCAATAGCATGTGAAATAACTGGAGAAAGTATAACGTAACAAAATCTGGGCTGAGAATATTGGTAATACATAATCTTACTAATAGAACTGCAAGAATTTGCTTTTTGCCTATGTCAGACTTTGTTAATACACCACAGAATCGATCGTGTTTGGGTGATCTCAGAGTTCTGCGGTCAAGCCACAGCTGAGGTCCAAGCAATCAATCAGTTCATCTTCTAGGAGTCTCAAAGTTACTCAACTGGCTATTTTGATACTTTAATGTAATGTTACCTTGCTGTTACTATGTGGAAGAGCCACTCTCTTAATAGAAAATATCCACGTTCTGATGATAAATTTTCTATCAGACTTTGAAAGCATTTCTATATTTGATACTTGGAGTTGAATTATAGTCATGCTTCATTTTTGTATTATCATCATACTTTATGCTGTGAAAAATTGAGAAATTAAAAAGGAGTAGCCAAGATCACTTCCCTTAATGGTGATGTGAAGAGGTGATTCTCTTTCTGAATAAAACAAGTGTAAAACTAGGCGAGATTGTCCAAAATGGTCGTTTTTGGGCCCTGGAAACCTACCAAAAAGGCAGATAATAAATTGAGAAGCGTTATTGATACACTGAATCTTTGGATATGAAGAATAGGGGTTGTGGCCTTCTCGCATGGGGGGCTTCTTCTGTCTCCTTGCCCACTATCTCAGTATGGTCGAGCTGCTGTTTTATCAGACATGAGAGACTCAATTTGAAGTGTGGGTAAAGGCTGCGGTTAAGAAATCACAGCATTCAGCCGGGCGCGGTGGTTCACGCCTGTAATCCCAGCACTTTGGGAGGCTAGGCGGGCGGATCACAAGGTCAGGAGATCAAGACCATCCTGGCTAACACGGTGAAACCCCGTCTCTACTAAAAATATAAAAAATTAGCCAGGCCTGGTGGCGGGCACCTGTAGTCCCAGCTACTCAGGAGGCTGAGGCAGGAGAATGGTGTGAACCCGGGAGGCAGAGCTTGCAGTGAGCTGAGATCGTTCCGCTACACTCCAGCCTGGGCGACAGAGCGAGACTCCATCTCAAAAAAAAAAAAAGAAATCACAGTGTTGCTGGCTGAAAGTGGCATAATCAGTTAATAATGAAAAACCCACAGCTTTGCTACTTTGAGTTTGAAGTTTGCTAGTTTGAGGCCACCCATCCAGAAATTTAACAAGAAGATCCTAGAAACGAGAGACCTATACAGGGCTAACGTGGCTCTCCAGCCATCTGTAGCAGACAGCTAAACTCTGCATGCCCAGGGGATACTGAGTAGAGCCCAGCAAAAAGTGAAAGCCAGAAGAGACTTGAGATCTGGGTACAGCCTTGAATGCTGCCTTCCATACACAGACTGTTGGATCCACAGACGGTGGAAGCCTTACAGGTACAAGGTGGCTGGGCTCAATCTCTGCCTAAATCCACAGGCTGACCACTAAACTAAGCAGCCACTCTCTCATTAGGGAAATGCAAATTAAAGCCATAAAAACAACCACCAGAATGGGTAAAATTAAGAAGATTGACAATCCAAGTGTTGACAAGGATATGCGGAAACCAGAATCCTCTCATATTGCTGGTGGGAATATAAAACAGTACGGCCATGATAGAAAACAGTTTGGCAGTTTCTTAAAAAGTTCAGCATACACTTAATGTGTAACTCAGCAATTCTGTTTCCAAGTATGCTGTCAGGAAAAATGACAGCATGTGTCCAGGCCAAGTTGGTATACAATGTTCACAGTGGCACCCAGCAAGCAAGCAATGGGCCTGCTGCCCAAGGCACATAGAGGCCAATATCATGGCACTGGCTTTTGAGGAAAAAGAAGCTTTATCATGACTGAGCTGGCAAGGAGCCAGGAAGAAGCACCCAAATCTGCCTCTTGGAGCTGGTAGTTGGGTAGAGTTTTATAGGCATAGGGTGATAGGATGTGATACAATTGGATCTTCTAATGAAGTGGTGCTGGGGGGTGTTTTCTGACTGACTTCTGCTATGGGGCTGTGCCAGAGCTTGATCTGATTGGATTCTGGATCCTGTCATGCCATAACCACTTTTTTTTTTTTTTTTTTTTGAGATGGAGTCTCACTGTTGTCGCCCAGACTGGAGTGCAGTGGCGTGATCTCAGCTCACTGCAACCTCTGCCTCCTCCCAAGTAGCTGGGATTACAGGCACCTGCCACCATGCCCAGTATTTGTGTTTTTAGGAAAGATGGGGTTGTGCCATGTTGGCCAGGCTGGTCTCGAACTCCTGACCTCAGGTGATCTGCCCACCTCAGCCTCCCAAAGTTCTGGGATTACAGGCATGAGCCACCACACCTGGCCTCCACTTCTTAATTCAATCTCCTCTCCTTGGTTGGAACATTTAGGTTGTCCCTAGTTGCATGCTTGGTTCATCTGGACATGCTTAGGTTACATGATGTTCAACCTGGGGGCCCATGGCAACTGAAAAACAACTCACAACTTTGTTACGGAAGAGAGGAACCAAACTGGTCTGATGTGGTTAAAATAGCAGCTTTAGCTGTGATTGAAAACTGGAACTAATTTATGTGTCTGTCAGCAGATGAATGGATAAGCAAATTGTGGTATATCTGTAGAGTGGAATAATACTCAGTAATGAAAAGGAATGGACTGTTGATAGATACAGTGACATGTATGCATTGCAAAATGATAGTATGCTGTGTGAAAGAAGCCAGACACCTTTCCCTACAAAATAGCATACTGATTCCATTTAGGTGAAATTCTAGAAAATGCAAGCTAATCTGTAGTGACAGTAGATCAGTGCCTGCAGATCAGAGGATGGCTTGGGAGAGGAGGGAGAAAGGGATTCCAAAGGAAAGAGCACAATGAAACATTTGGGGGTGATGTATATATTCATTATTTGATTATGCATGATGATTTCATGGGTGTATATGTGTGTCAAAACTCATCAAATTGTATATTTAAATATGTGCAATTTATTGTATATCAACAGTAACTCAGTAAAGTTGTAAAAACTATGCCCATTCAAAAAGCAAACAGATGTTCATACTACCATTATTCACAGTAGACAAAACTGGAAACAATCCAAATCCATCAACTGGTGAATAGATAAACAAAATTTGGTATGTCCATATCAGCCATGAAAAGGAATAAAATTCTGATTCATGCCACAGGTACATACTACAATATGGTTGAACCTCAGAAACATTATGCCAAGTGAAAGGGCTCTGTATTGTATGATACCATGATATGAAACTTTTAGAACAGGCAAACCTTAGATCAGATCAGTGCTTTGCCTGGGTGTGGGGTGGCAGCATGGAGATTGGTTTTAAACAGGCACAGCAGAACAGTTTGGGTGATGGAAATGTTCCTGGTGATAGTTGTGTATAAATTGTATGAAAATGTGTGGAATTGTATGCTTAAAATGGATAATTTTCATGACATGCAAATTATACCTCAAGAAAGCCACTAAATGTGGGTGGCCATTCAAAATTTCAAATTCTCTTTAAGATGACCATTCAGGCCGGGCGCGGTGGCTCATTCCTGTAATCCCAGCACTTTGGGAGGCCATGGCGGGCAGATCACAAGGTCAGGAGATCGAGACCATCTTGGCTAACACAGTGAAACCCTGTCCCTACTAAAAGTACAAAAAATTAGATGAGCGTGGTGGCGGGTGTAGTGGCAGGCGCCTGTAGAGGCAGGAGAATGGCGTGAGCCCAGAAGGCCGAGCTTGCAGTGAGCTGAGATCACGCCACTGCACTCCAGCCTGGGTAACAGAGTGAGACTCCATCTCAAAAAAAAAACAAGAAACAAAAAACGATGACCATTCAAGGAATTGAACTATAGTACTGATTTCATTGTAACATATTGCTTTGGAATACTTTGGTGAGGTTCACTGGATTCATGTTCTATGTCAAATGCTTTTTGGATTCTGATTGTAAATTAGTTATTTGTTAATTAGTTAAATTGTAAAATAATTTAAATTACATTGTAAAAGACTTGGTTTTCCCAGAATTTAGTGACCAGGAATAGCTGTATTTCCCTTGCATATGATTTGTCAAATGATTGGTTTGATGTTAAATAGTTATTAACACCCCCCTCCCCACTGGAAAACATGTTTTTTGGATTAATATTCTATTTGTGTAAAGTAGTTAAAATTTATGGTGGTGGGTTATCCTTCACTTTTTAATTTAATTAATTAATTAATTAATTTTTTTTTTTTTTTTTTTTGAGACAAGTTTCACTCTCGTTGCCCAGGTAAAGTGCAGTGGCGCAAGCTCAGCTCACCGCAACCTCTGCCTCCCAGGTTCAAGCGATTCTCCTGCCTCAGCGTTGCGAGTAGCTGGGATTACAGGCATGCGCCACCACGCCCGGCTAATTTTGTGTTTTTAGTAGAGACAGGGTTTCTCCGTGTTGGTCAGGCTGGTCTCGAACTCCTAACCTCAGGTGATTTCCCCACCTCGGCCTCCCAAAGTGCTGGGATTACAGGTGTGAGCCACTGTGCCCGCCTATTCTATTTTTTGAGACAGAGTCTCGCTCTGTTGCCCAGGCTGGATGGAGTACAGTGGCGTGATCTCAGCCCACTGCAACCTCCGCCTCCCAGGTTCAAGTGATTCCCCTGCCTCAGCCTCCCAAGTAGCTGGGACTATAGGCATGCACCACCGTGCCCGGCAATTTTTTTTTTTTCTTGATTTTTAGTAGAGATGGGGTTTCACCTTTTCAGCCAGGCTTGTCTTGAACTCCTGACCTCAAATGAGCTGCCCTCCTCGGCCTCCCAAAGTGCTGGAATTGTAGGTGTGAGCCACCATGCCTGGCCCTATCCTTCACCTTTTAGTTCTTCAGGAAGGAAATTGATGGTGGCTTAATACCTTTGCTTCTAGGCCTGGGTGTCTACCCACCTGACCCCAACTGCTATATATGTAAAGATATGGGGTAATCGGAGCATAAGATCCTTGCAGTGGTTGGGGAAGTGAAGCAGAGAGACACCCTCTTGGAGCACTTCCCAGCTGGGTCTAGCCATTTTCTGCACCAGACCAGGCATCAGTTATCCCTGGGGTTAGTGACCTCACACCTTTGCCCCTGAATCCCCCCATATATAGGACATTGAATTTTACTTACTTGGGTCAAAGTGGGCATTTTTTAGTTAGACATTTACCTAATTTTAATGAAAATGCAATGACCCTAGGACATCCTGCCCATGATTCTGCCCAAGTTTATGCAAACAGGAAAAATTTATTTTGGAAAAAATAATTCTTAAAGTGAAATTCATTAAGCCATTTTTCCAAATAAAGTACCAACTGGTTAACCAAATTGTACTTTTTCTCTTTTTCCTTCCTTCAAAAGCAAATCCCTTATTCAACAAAAATTTGTGGAACACTCATATGTTTCAGGCACCCTGAAGATAAAGACACACCCACCTGCAAGGATAAAAGAAGCATAGTGGGGAGGCGGGGTGCGGCTGGTGTCCAACCTGCTTCAAAAGGGAGGAGGAACATCCACAGAGAGGGGCTGGGGAAGGCCTTGCAGGAGGGCATGGAAGAGCCAGGTTCAGAGGGATGAATAGGACTTGGCTGTTATCCAGGTTGCAAGATGTTGGTAAGGACTTGATCTATAAGCTGTGGCACTGGGATCAAAGAGGAGAGGGATCGAGTCAAGAGATTCAATGACTGGGAGTTATATGCCCTTTTGACTGGCAGGATAGGGAGAATATAGGAGAAAAAGGAGTCAAGGATTAGTTCAGCTTCTGCCTTGACCTTCTTAGCAATTGGTGGGGAATTCACTGAGCTGAGGAATACGAAATACTCAGAGGTTGTATCTGTTTGTTTTGCTTATTGATTTAGGAGACCAGGAATTCACTTTGGAGGTTTGATCAGGGGCATGCAGCCTACGTTTGATTGGACTTTAAAGCTGATCCTCTTTGCTCCATGGCCCAGCTCTGGGTGGGGGGGGACACACGTGGTGCATCAGGCAGAAAGGGGCAGCTAGCGAGGTCTTGGCCAACTGTGGGTGGGCAGCATCATGGGCTGTAGTCTGTCTCACTTGTACAGGTGGAATCACTATGGGACACCAGGGCATTTCCAGAGTGGAAGAATTCTTGCAGGTGAAAATGTGTCACATTGAAGAATTTAGTAGTTCCTTTTGATAATTATTTTTCCTACTTGCTCTCTTCCCTTCTTTCCTCTGTATTTTTACCATTTATGGGAGTACATCTTTATATTTCTGTGGTACAAGGAAGATAAAAAGGGTCAACCTTATAAAAGACTAACCAGTCCTTGACTTGTATTAGCTCATTTAACTGTTAAAACCTGTAAAAGAGGTACTTTTCATCATATAAATTCATGATGAAGATAAATAAAATAGGTGTTTGGGAATCAGCAGGTTTTGAAATTTTATGACATGCCATTAACACAAAGCATAAATTCTTGTTTTTTTTTCTGAGATGGAGTCTTGCCCTGTCGCCCAGGCTGGAGTGCAGTGGCAAACTCGGCTCACTGCAATCTCCACCTCCTGGGTTCAAGCGATTCTCCTGCCTCAGCCTTCTGAGTAGCTGGGATTACAGTCATGTGCCAGCACACTCGGTTAATTTTGGTATTTTTAGTAGAGATGGGGTTTCACATGTTGACCAGGCTGGTCTCAAACTCCTGACCTCAGGTGATCCACCCGCCTTGGCCTTGCAAAGTGCTGGGATTACAGCATGAGCCACCGCGCCCAGCCACATAAATTCTTTTATTCAGATCCATTGACATTAACATGTAAATAAGGATGACAGTTTATTATTTTGGAAATTCTAATTATTTGTCTTGTCCTTCAGAGAAGCGCTTTTGGTTACAAGTGGGTCCGTAACACACAAAATTCTGTTTACGGCCGAGCGCAGTGGCTCACGCCTGTAATCCCAGGACTTTGAGAGGTCAAGGTGGGCAGATCACCTGAGGTCAGGAGTTCCAGACTAGCCTGGCCAATGTGGTGAAACTGTCTCTACTAAAAACACAAAAATTAGGTGGGTTTGGTGTGCGCCCATAATCCCAGCTACTCGGGAGGCTGAGGCAGGAGAATAATAGCCTGAACCTGGGAGGCAGAAGTTGTAGTGAGCCGAGATCGCGCCACTGCACTCCAGCCTGGGCGACAGAGAAAGATTCTGTCTCGAAAAAAAAAAAAAAAAAAAAAAAAAAATTACATACATTTTGATAATATTGAAAAATAAATGTGGAAAATGATTCTCCTTAGGACAATTTATGCCCATTATTCACTTTGCTGTTTTGTTAATGATCACGAATATATTAAACCGAAAATACTAGCTAAGCAGCTGCTTTGAAACTACATCAAAACAGGAGAAGTTTAAAATTAGATTCTTCTTATTGCATTAAATGCATCTTTCAGTAATATGTGGTTGCTACTTGCTTTACATGTATTCTTCGAAATTTGGTAACAAAAAGAACACGGTGTATAGATGCTGTGGGTCACGAGGTGTGGTGCAAAGTGCATGGCCTTGGGATAGGGATATCAGACATCTGAGCTGAATCTCAGTCCTCTGGTTGTGATGCCTCAAGGAAGTAAGTTGCTGGACCTCAGTTGTGCTGTTTTCTGGTCTATAAAATGAAGACAGTAAAGAGCCTGCTTCAGTGCTTTCAATTCAAAGGATTTCTTGGGCTTGAGTGCTGGAGTAAACAGGCAGTTTCCCTTTATACCACAAGAGGGAGTGCCTGTATAGATGTTAACCTGAGCTGAGGTTTGGATTTCTTTCTAAAATGTCGCTGAAAATTTAGGAATAAACGGATTGCTGGGAAAACGTTAAAGAAAAAGGTTTTTTGACAGTGTCATGAGAAAGAGGAACTCGAAACACATAATGGGTTAACAGGGAAGGATTACGTATAAAATTCCTTTAAGGTATGAAAAGCTTTGTTGACAGAGAGTGTTACATATTTCATTCCCAGTCAACAATCCTTTATTGTCAGTGTCTAACCATGTTGATATATTTGTTATGTTTTCCTCCTCTTTTGTAACCGTATTATACATTTTTTATGTTAAACAAATATAGAACTTAAAATTTAGTTTCTTAGTAGTAGTCCTGAATAATTAACGTTGGTCGAAGTTGAATTGTTTGTGCTCAGTGCCTTGGATATGTACAAAACCTGTTTGCTTCAAATTAGTGAGTTAGAAAATATTTTAATCTTTTCATCCTGCTCCCCTCCCACATACTTTTTTTCCCTCTTATTTTGAACTTCTAGATCCTTTTATGTGATGTGTTGCTGTCATACATAGCTCACACTGGGTGGGAACAGAGAAAAACATTGTTTCCGTGGCCCAACCCTAGGGACATGGAACTCATTTTATTATACAGTGAAATTTTAAAATTTGAAACCAAGACCAGATCTCAACAAACAGAGTGAAATTGACAATCGTGGAATTATCTAACAAATTTAGGGAAAAATTCAGTTGTATCTCAGTTTTGTGAATGTGTCCTTCAATTTACAACTTTCAGGTAATCTCTATTTTGCTAGTATTTGTATTATACATAAAGCACATTGTTTTATAGAACTGTAATTATACCATAATACTTTTTGTATTGGGAAATGTTGAGAATTTAGAAAGAACAATCTTAGGCATTTCCTTTTGCTCTGTATCCTTCTGTTTAGAAGTTTTCCCTGTGGTTTGTTCCTGGCAATTAAACACTGTTCAAATTCAGAGTCAGACTGCCCTGGCTCAAATCATGGCACCACGATGTGTGAAACTTGACAAAGTCAGAGTTATCACTATAATTTCACACTCGGTCACTTGAAATCCACTAATTTCTTGAGCAGAAGAAAGGGAAGTGGAATTACTGTAGAAATTATGCATAATTTTATATTATCTGTGTAGCAGCCTGTTTAAAGTGATCATTGCTAGTACACGGTATAGAATTACAAACTTGTAAATACTTCTCAAGATTGCCACATTAAAAAAAAAAAAAGCAAGCAAAAAGAACTCTGTAGCCCGTTTTTTTTGTTTTTTTGTTTTGTTTTTTTTTTTTTAATTTCCAACAGGAAATTTGTTCTTGTTTCAAAATGTGGGAACACCCATTATTCTCTGTTGGCCACATGAATGTCATCCATTTGTTTATTGCAGCAGAAAAAAAGTGAAGAATGGTTGATACAAGGGCAAGCTGTTCCTTTTAGGTTACTTGAAAAAGTCATGGAATTATTTCGGATATACATAGGGAGCATAAGGAATACTCTAACCGATATGTATGTATACAGTGTCCAGTATAAGAATGAAAATGTAATGTAGTTATTAAAACATTGTGTATGTGCTTCCACAAGCCTGTCCTCCTTTCTACCTTCCAGAAGTAACTTCTCTCTTGAATTTGGTGTTCATCATTCTGGTGCATGCTTTTACAATTTTACAAAATACACATGCATTCCCAAACATAAATAATACTGTTTCACAACATAAATTGTATTATGGTACATGTTTTAAAACAGGATATACATTGTGTCTGTTGCAAGTCAGGTTCCAAGGGAAATGGAACTATGAGAAGATTAAGGCCATGCGCCATAAGTGCCTCATGCCTGTAATTCCACCACTTTGGGAGGCCCAGGCGGGCGGATCTCTTGAGGTCAGGAGTTTCAGACCAGCCTGGCCAACATGGCAAAACCCCATCTCTACTGAAATACAAAGAATTAGCCAGGCATGGTGGTGTGTGCCTGTAATCCCAGCTACTCAGGAGGCTGAGGCAGGAGAATCGCTTGAACCTGAGAGGTGGAGGATGCAGTGAGCCAAGATCGAGCCACAGCACTCCAGTGTGGGTGACAAA
Organism: Chlorocebus sabaeus; assembly: GCF_047675955.1. Lineage (NCBI taxonomy): Eukaryota > Metazoa > Chordata > Mammalia > Primates > Cercopithecidae > Chlorocebus > Chlorocebus sabaeus. The sequence goes on along the minus strand of NC_132924.1, from coordinate 104,027,142 downwards.
GCAAAACTCTGTATCAAAAAAAAAAAAAAAAAGAAAAGAAAAGAAAAGAAAAGAAGATTAACATGTAGGAAGTTGTTAAGGAGATTTTAGGATTAACACTTGTGAAATAGGAGGAAGCGCACAACTGGGCCGAGGGGAGGAATTGGGCTGCGGTGCTATCACAACATAGGCCTCAGCTGATCCCAAAGGGAATGCTGAAGGTGGGGTAGCCCTTGAGGATGGTACCAAGCTGGGGTGAGGGGCCAAGCCTTGGTAGCTTCACATTCACCAGTTATGGGAAGAAAACTATCCCTGAAGAAGGGGTGAGACCTTGGTGAGGTGCCTCTTTCAACTGAGGGCTTGTTAACTTGCAACACTCCTAGAAACTGGGGGATAAGCTCTTTAGTCCTAAAGACAGACCAGCAGCTGTCTCAGTATTCCCTATAGTCTATATTGTATGCATTGTCTGAGCCCGCCCTTTTTGCTGTGTGTTTTTGGAATTCACTTATATTAATATTTGTAGCTCTAGTTCAGTTATTTTAATTGTTTTATGGTATTCAGTTTTTAAAATATGTCACAATTTTAAAATGTATTTTCCTATTGAGAGACTTAAGTTTTTGCAATTTTTCACTATTAAAAAATGTGGCTATATGAATTCATTTATATTTCTCCTGAGTGCACATACCAGAGTTCATCTGGGGTATACAACCAGAAAATTACCAGGTCTTAGGGTATGCACAATTTCAAATTTAATAACTAGAATGAAATTACTCTCTGGAGTGGTTGTATCTCACCCCATGTCTTCATAATCACTTGGCATTCTCAGGTCCTAATTCTACCAATTTGATGGGTGTGAAATAGTATGTCATTATAGTTGTATTAGAATTTGGTTGATAACTAGTGAGTAGTATCTCATTGTCGTTTTATTAGAATTTGGTTGATAACTAGGGAGATTGAGAATTTATGTGTTTGTTTAGCTATTTGGGTTTCTTCTGTGAAGTACATTTTCTAATCATGTGATTTTTCTGTTGATTTCTTTTTCTTACTGATGTGTAGGTAATCTTTATATATTCTTCATATCAATTCTTTGTGGTCTATATGAGTAAAAATATTTTCTCCTGGTTTAGGGCTTGATTGTTAACTTTTAAAATAATGCCATTTGTTGAATAGGAGTTTCCTTGTAGTGTAATCCTTCCTTTGGGCATTGTTTCTGGGTGTGTTATTTTAGAAATTCTCCCTTAGGCTGAGGTCATATAAAATACCCTCTGTTAAAAGTTTTAAAGGTTTGGTTTTCACAATTTCACCTGCTGTCCATCTAAAATAGTTTTGTGTACAGCATGAGGTATAGTTACTAATTTTGTTTTTCTCATGGATGACCTGTTGTCTTAGCACCATGTAATAGCCTGTGCCTCCCTTCTCCAACAATGTGCAGTGCCATTCTGTCCTACCAACTTTCTGTCTATGTAGATCTATGTCTTTTTGTGTGTAGGGGGGGTGGGGGTGGGGTGGTGGTGGTTATTTAGTTCCACTGGTATATTTCTTTTTTCTTGCCCCACTTTCATGCCCTTTTTTTTTTTTCCTGAGACGGAGTCTCACCTTGTCGCCCAGGCTGGAATGCAGTGGCACAATCTCAGCTCACTGCAACTTCCGCCTCCCAGGTTCAAGCGATTCTCATGCCTCAGCCTCCTGAGTAGCTGGGATTACAGGAGTGCGCACCACATCCACCTGAGTTTTTGTATTTTCAGTAGAGATGGGGTTTCACCATGTTGACCAGGCTGGTCTCGAGCTCCTGACCTCAAGTTATTCACCCGCCTTGGCTTCCCAAAATGCTGGGATTACAGGTATGAGCTACCATCATACTTTTAAAATATGTCTTTATTTCTTTATTGTGTCTCAGTGTCTGGTAGTTTAAGTCTCCTTTTCTTGTTCTTCTTTAAAATCATCCCTACTCTTTGCATTTTGCTTTTCCATAGACATTTTAGAGTTCTGCTCCATGAAAAACCCTCCTTTGATTGAGGTCATGTATTAACTATATAGATTAGTTTGAAGAGTAATGATGTTCTTATGGGATAGATGTTCTGTGTATGTCTTCTTTGATATCTATATTTAGGTATACATCATTTTTATAACTTTTTAAATGCCAGTAAAGACACTTCTTCATCAACAATTTAATGACTGCATGACCATCCATTACTTAGCTAGTCAGTAGTTTATGCCCTGTTAACATTTAAATTAACATATTTCACAATGCTTGTTTCGAACTTGCATATTTCCCATCATAAAATTGTATGCAAATATTCACCTGTTTTATTCTAGTAGTGCTAGGAGTTGTATATAATTAAGTATTTGAGATGTATTTGAGTGTAAAATGTGAGAAAAATATCTTTTTCCCCACACAGGCAGTTATTGAATACTTAACCCTTTGGTCTGACATTCACTTTTTGATTTTGCCATCAAGTAACCATCCATAGCGCCCATACATAGCAGGCACTCAATAAATGTTGGAATAAATGAATTTGTTTTGAGTATTTGTTTTGTTTTCAGATGTTTTATTATTTTCCATGGACACGTCTGTGGACATGCCTGTCGATTCTAGTTCTACTGCCATGCTGTTTTAATTATCAGAGTTATATAATAAATTGTTGTGTGTGGTTGAGCATCGTTATCATTTTTTTCAGAATTTTTCTGGGCTACTTCTGCATCATTTTTCTCTCGGATAAGCGAAAATAATTTGGTAACTTTCCTGTAAAACTACTATAATTTTGACTGACACTGTGTTAATTTTCTTTCTTTCTTTTTTTTTTTTCCTTCGAGACAGAGTCTTGCTCTGTCACCCAGGCTGGAGTGCAGTAACCTATCTTGGCTCACCACAATCTCTGTCTCCCGGGTCCAAGCCATTCTCCTTCCTACCAACTAGCTGGGATTATAGGCGCCCTGCACCACGCCTGGCTAATTTTTGTTTTAGTAGAGATGGGGTTTTACCACATTGGCCAGGCTGGTCTCGAACTTCTGACCTCAAGTGATACGCCTGCCTCGGCCTCCCAAAGTGTTTGGGATTACAGGCTTGAGCCACCATGCCTGGCCTACACTGTGTTAATTTTCTTAAAAAAAAAATAAAATCCTTAAAGGCATTTGTATTTTAATTTTCTGGCCTAATGAGTGCTACATATTCATCTAGTTCATAAATTCTGGAACTTTTTGGTTACAGGAGGTAAACCTCCAGATTTCTTTTTGGGTTAAAATTCAGTGTAATTAAAGAAATCCACTGCAGCAAATGCATTCCTGCCACATGTTTATTCTGTAAGGACAAAATGTTTTTCTATAATGAACAGCACTGCACAGGCTTTGCTGCCTCCCCCTTACAAAACAGGTCTCTCATGGTGCCACGTGTTCCCTGGCTGGACAGATTCCTGAAAATAGACACTAACTGCTGCTTGGTTGAAGAAGTCTTTTTTGTGTGTGAGCTACTTTCTCCCGCAGATATTTAAAGGAATTCTATATCCCCACTTCTCTGATTTACCTTTTTTTTGTGGTGAGGAAACAGGACACAGAGCCTGCTGGGTATGCAAGGGAAGTCTGTGTAACTGTTTCACACCTGCCTGGATGCTGGCAGTGGTATTTGCCAAATGAAGTCTGAAGGCTGGTTTGTCAATGTGTTTTCACAGAGCACTGATGGCTCCCAGCCAACCTGTTTAGGCCTTGTCTTTTTTTCTTGCATAAAATTGCCTATTTTTCACTTCAGATGGGGGTGTTAGGCACTTCAGAGATGTTTGTTCTTGTCGCATGCACGCCATCTGTGGTCTATTGGCATCTGAGACAGGTTCCCAAATTGGCCAGTGTGTCTGTTGGTCAGCAGGCAGGGTGACCAGGACCCAAGCCTGTGCTTGTCCCTGTCGCTGCAGCCAAGGCTGCAGTGCACACCTGAAGGACCATACATACCTCGGTGCTGTTGGCCTAGTTTTTAAAAATTTAAATAAACTCTTTATTTTGGAATAATTATACATTTGAAGACAAGTTCAAAGATAGTACCGAGTTTCCATATGCCCCTTACTCAGTGACTCCTGTTGCTGACTCTTACATTATTATTTTACATTTGTCACAATTAAGGAAGAAACATTGGTACTTTACTGTTAACTAAAATCCACATTTTATTCAGAGCTCACCCATTTTTCCGAATGTCCTTTTTCTGTTCTGCACTCAGGATATCACAGCACATTTAGCCACCATGTCTCCTAATGTCCTCCAGTCTGTGATCATTTCTGAGATGTTTGTTTTTGATGACCTCGTCAATTTTGAGGAATACTGGGCAGGTATTTTGCAGAATGTACCTTAGTTTGGATTTTTTCATGTTTTTCTCATTATTAGACTGGGATGTAGGTTTTTGGGAGGACAAGCACAGAGGTGAAGGGATATCCTTATCACATCCGTGTGAAAAGCGAATGCTATCAACATGACTTACCACTGCTCATGCTCACCTTGACCATGGAAATTTGTTTCCCCTTCTTTCCAATACTCCGTTCTGTGGAAGCAGCTCACCAAGCACTGCATAGTCTCAAGTTAAAAGTTTTATTACTTGTCTTACCTGTTGGTACCCAATTATATTTGAAACCATACCTAATATTTTTTTGACTCTGAATATAGAGAGTTTGTGTTTAGAGCTTTAAGAATGAATACAAATTTATTCTAAACCTAAGAAGTATTGGAAATAGTTAGTAGCTATGTTGAATCTTTCTTCCACTCCTTGTACATTTGGTTTATTGTTTGTTTTGTTTTTTTGTTTTTTGTTTTTTTTTTTTTGAGATGGAGTCTGTCTCTGTCACCCAGGCTGGAGTGCAGTGGCATGATCTCAGCCCGCTACAGTCTCCGCCTCTCAGGTTCAAGCCATTCTCCTGCTTCAGCCTCCCAAGTAGCTGGGATTACAAGTGTGTGCCACCACGCCTGGCTAATTTTTCTAATTTTAGTAGAGATGGGGTTTCACCATGTTGGCCAGGCTGGTCTCAAACTGCGGACCTCAAGTGATCCGCCCGCCTTGGCTTCCCAAAGTGCTGGGAATGCGGGCATTAGCTACCGCGCCCTTCCTGGTTTTACTTTTAAAATCTTCATGCTCTGTAAAATACATCATCCTTCTACTGCACCAGCTACTGCGTTCTGCTCATTCGCCTCCACAGATTGTGCTTCCTTCTTCTGGCATAAGAATACCTCCTTTTTCTCCTGCTGCCAGGGAATAAAGTTTAGTATATGAATGTTTTATCCATACTGCAGCTTACTTAATAAATACCAGAATATGTTTATTCTCATTAATCTGATGTTATCTTTTTATGTGTAAATTAAAGATTTGTGAATTTGAATGCTCTCTGACATCATGAATAGTTGTTTGTTTTTCTGAGATAGAGTCTCGCTTGTGGTACGATCTCAGCTCACTGCAACCTCTGCCTCCCGGGTTCAAGCAATTCTCCTGCCTCAGTCTCCCAAGTAGCTAGGACTATAGCTGCCTGCCACCACACCCAGCTACGTTTTGTATTTTTAGTAGAGCTGGGGTTTCAGCATATTAGCCAGACTGGTCTCGAATTCCTGACCTCGTGATCCACCCTCCTCGGCCTCCCAAAGTGCTGGGATTTCAGGCGGCACCTGGCCCCTAACATCGTGAGTAGTTTGACCTTCCACACACTTCTTCTTGTAGAGTAGTTGAACCTCAGGGGTTCAGATTTCGATAGCTTGTTGTTTTCATGTTTGTGGGGGGTGAAATTCTTAATGAATTTGATCATTTTTGTCTGATTTTCTTTTCCACTCCGATAACTTTCTTTACATTTTCACTTCAAACCCATTTGCTAAAATATGGATGAAAGAAGAATATGTTACTATTTTAGATACAATAGGAATGTTCTTGAAGAGATGTATATAAATGATGTATTTGTTCATTGAATCATCATGTCACATGTTTTAGGAAACTGACTGTTTCAAAAAACCTTGTGATACATTTTATGATGATTTATATGACCAATTTTCAGACCCACATTTGCAGACATTTTACTTCATCCTCAGTTGCAGGCATTCCATTAAGGTGGACTGGTTAAAGTGTCTTTTCAGAACTTTAGAACTTTGTGTTTCCTCTTCATGGTGTTACCATCAACTTAAGAAGAACAGTAGAACTTCCTGTTCCCTCTTCTTGGTGTTACTGTAATTTATTTAAGGAAGTTTGAGTATGTTACAGTATTTTGTTTCTAAGCCAGTCTTGGGATCTAGCACCAAGGGAAAAAGTTCAAAAAATGCATTTTAACAAGTCTTCTCACTTCACGGTCACTTGGTATGACGACTCAAAACAAGAATAATGTTCTTAATCAACCACAGGGGAAATCCTTTCTTCAACCCTTCAATTCTACTTTTAGTCAGTCAAACAATTCTTAATTTCATGCGGGGGATTCCCACACGTTCTGTAAGTTTCTTTTAAAGTTTCAGATATGTGTAGAATGTAGGATATGATTGCATTCGTCTTACATATCAGTGGTGTGAGGTCCGTTCAGTGTGCCGCTACTTTGTTTTAATATTACTCATTCTTTTTTCTAAGTATGGATGTGTAAGAAGGAGCATGATAAAATGAAATCTAAAAATTAATTGATTTGTTCTCAGGTTAAAGGCCTATTAAATGTAAGATCTTTGGATATATTCTGGGTCTTTTTTTTTATGCAGCAAGTAAAGAAAATTCTACAGAGCTTTGGACGCAAGGCTCCTCCTTACCTGCCTTTTACTAAACTCACCGTGTCCTCCCTGGTTAGCTGTAGGCTCTCGTATGCTTCAAGCTCAGTAGTCAGGGTGTATTTTTACTGCTCAGATCTGGTAAGTATGCCTCCTGCAGTTACTGTTGAGGCCAGTTTCTAAGGCTTTGAAATGACCTTCAAAAAGATGATAAATGTTGAGCCCCTTTTGGAAAAATATACTGAGATAAAGAACTGTGAAAAATCAAATTATAAGGTAGATCATCTTGTAGTTAGTACACTATAGGAAAGTTAGTTAGGCCAGGCGTAGTGGCTCACACCTGTAATCTCAGCACTTTGGGAGGCTGAGGCGGGCGGATCACCTGAGAGGTCAGGAGTTCGAGACCAGCCTGACCAACATGGAGAAACCCCGTCTCTACTAAAAATACAAAAAAATTAGCCAGGTGTGGTGGCGCATGCCTGTAATCCCAGCTACTTGGGAGGCTGAGGCAGGAGAATGTCTTGAACCCGGGAGGCAGAGGTTGTGGTGAGCCGAGATTGCGCCACTGCACTCTAGCCTGGGCAACAAGAGCAAAAGTCAGTCTCAAAAAAAAAAAAAAAAAGTGTTAAAGAACATCTGTGGGGACCACCTATGTTGTTCTGGGACTTTCTAGTGTTTGTGTAGGAGAATACCACAGTTTCTGTGGGGACAGGGGGTTCCCATTTCAGTGTGTTCCGTCACCCTCCTCTCTCCCTCTAAGAACATGGGAAAAGCCTCGGTGGTAGACAGGAACCTGCCATCAGTCCTTCCACTCTGAAGCACCCTTGCAGATGCACCAGATGGAAGTTGTGTTAAATGAGAAGAAAACTAGTAACCTGTATACAGACAGCAAAGTCCCTGGGCATTCCCTTTGTCCTCCAGCACCAGGTCCAGTCCTCAGGGGAAGTTTTTTCTTGTTGAGAGTATTCCCAGAGATCTGAAAGGCCCCGGGGAAATTGGAGGGGAACAGAGACTGTCTTTCTCTTAAGGCATTTAAAAGTCATCCAGGGCTGGTTGAGGTAGCTTCCATCTGTAATCCCAGCACTTTGAGAGGCTGAGGCAGGAGGATCATTTGAGACCAGACTAGGCAACAGATTGAAACACTGTCTCTATGACAAAAGAATTGGCTGAGTGTGGTGGTGCATGTCTGTAGTCCCAGCTACTTAGGAGGCCAAGGCGAGAGCATTGCTTGAGCCTCAGAGGTCAACAGAGCCAGACTCTTGTCTCAAAAAAATAAAATAAATAAATAAAAGTCCTCCCATCCAAAAGCCAACAAACAACAATAGTAAAAAAGAATTTTTCCTGAATATTCCTGGTTCACCCTCAGGCCCTGACATCCCTGGAACTTACCTAACGTGATATTTTCATAAAACAACTAAATTTTTATGTTCTTGTGCCAAGAAGATTTAGATCTATAAGGCTGCTTTAAAGGTATTATTTGTCTTTTCATTTTGCTTCTCCTCTGAAAGATTCTGTGTTTTTCCTCTGGTTTAAATATTTTAGGAAATTTTAGATTTAAACATTTCTTCCTCTCTTAGACAGGCGGGCTTGTCCGTGCTTTTCAGCAGGTTGAGTCAGTCCAGGACTACCCGCTCTGTGCCGGGTCCTCAGGAGAGTGCTGCCGGGGCCGCCTGGCAGATTCCAGTTCCACCTCGGTCCAAGGAGAGGCTGCATTTTAGGGTTGGTTACTAGGCTACACAGTGATGACCCCTTTCAGTACATTTTTCCCAGCTTTGTCTCCCTCCTTAACACTGAGATGTAGAAACAACGGTCTGAACATCAGGTTATCCCATCTGATTTTGGCTTGGTGCAAACACAGAGCACCCAAAGGTGAATTACAGAAGGAAATGTACCACCTTTGCCTGGAAGGTTGACTCCTGCACTTGGCTGTTGGCATTCATGCATTCAGCAAACATTTAAGATGTGCTCGTTTTGAGCCAGGCTCTGTGATAGGGTGGGGAATACAGAAATAAAAAGGCCCTGTGCTGTCCTCAGTGAGCTCCCACTCTGGTGAGATAAATGCAGCGCAGTACAGTAACAGCTCTGATCCTGAAGCACCTGGAAGAACTTGGGTTCAGCCTCCTTGGCAAGTTCTCCCGGAGGAACTAACATTTGACCTATGATTGACATGGACTTTGGAGATGGATAGAAGTTAACCAGAGAAGATGGGGGTTGCCACTGAGGGGTTGGGGCAGAGTGAGGGGAAGTGTCAGCCTTGGTGGGTGCTCCCTATAGGAGGTTGCTGAGTATTCGAAGGCCCAGGGAGGCCAGAGACCAAAAAGTGTCCTGAGACTGCAAGGCAAAAGGACCTGCTTTAGGTTAGGTAGCATTTGTTAAAACTTTTCAGACAGTTTAATTTTGAGCATGTGCCAACAGTTTATTTTAGCTTTGCAATGCAAGGAGAAAGTCCTGCAAGTAGGCACATTCAACGATTCACTCTTGGTAGGGACATTAAGGGAAGAAAGTGATTAAATATCATCATTGAAACGAATGTCTGGTTAAAAACCTCTACACTGTGATAGTTGACAGTCAGCCGGGTAGATGGTAATGAGTTGCCCAGAGCAAGTCTTAATTTCCTTAAAGTTCATTCAGGAAATTGCATTAGAAAAAAAGCAAGCTTCCCCCTCCCCCGCCCCCCGAATGCTGTTCATTTCTTCCTAGTAGGATATTGTGAATTTTATAGCAGACCACTTGATTCTATTCCAGACTGGGTACGGAACAGTTTTTCTTTGACAATTTTGAGATTACAGTGGAATGCAATCAAGTTTTCAAGGGCGTACCTGGTGAAGAGCTTTCTAAACTAAGCTGAGAGGAACTTGGGTTTTCATCCTGAAGGCAGTATGGAAGCCAGGGAGGGAATTTATTTGGAAGGAAAATCTCGACCATCCTTGTGGGGAGTGGATTAGTTACAGTGTGAGGTTGGAGCAGTGGGGATAGTAGTTAGCAGAAAATTTTAGGTATCCTGGGGAGAAATGATGAGGGCCTTGAGGTTTTTTTTGTTGTTGTTTGCTTGTTTTTTTGAGGTAGAGGCTTGCTTTGTCGCCTAAGCTTGATTGAGTGCAGTGGCTCAATCTCGGCTCAATACAACCTCTGCCTCCTGGGTTCAAGCAATTCTGCTGCCCCAGCCTCCCAAATAGCAGGAAGTACAGGCACATCCCACCATGCCTGGCTAATTTTTGTATTTTTAGTAGAGATGGTATTTCACCTTATTGGCCAGGCTGGTCTCAAAGTCCTGACCTCAAATGATCTGACCACTTTGGCCTCCCAAAGTGTTGGGATTACAGGCAAGAGCCACACCGTGCCCGGCCTGAGAGCCTTGAGTTCTGATCTCTCTTTTCCTCTCCTACCCAAACTCCTCTACCCTGAGGCAGAAGCATAGCTGGGGGATGGAGGTGGAAATTCGTTGTTGCTTTTCCTCCAGAAGAGTTGGTTCAAGATTTATAAATTTAAAGTAAATGATGATAAGATCATGATGCAAGGATGTTAGAGGAAGCAGCCAGACTTTGAGATCAGGGCTGAGAGAAAGTAATCAAAGGCCTTCTGCTGAGTGTACTCTGCCTCCAGCCACTGGGCCCACTTGCCCCACCTCTGTCTTCCCCAGGCGTGCTCACGTCTCTAGCCTCAGGCACTGCTTCAGAACCACAGTACCATCTGGCCTGGGTGTTCTGGCTGTTCTCAGTATTTCTGCTGTCATTTGCTGGAATTATGCAACACTCGGTCCTTCCTCTGAGGGCTGCCAGATGAGCCTACTTCAGTGCATCTGCTGTGGTTAAAACAGAACCTTCTGAGATGCGTTTATGCTAAGTTGCGTACATATTTGTGTATGGTGATCAGCCCTGTTTACTTGGCATACGGCAAAATAGATCTATGTTTTCTTGCCCCTGTTCGATGATGATGTCATGTCATTCTGGGCAGAGGTGGAGCTAGGTTGTAAGAAAGGACAGGGAACCAGAGCTGCTGGCAGAGCTAGGGGTGGTTTCTGCAGTGGTTGGGGGGTTGCATCCCCTCTGACATTATTTTACTTTGGTGTCTCCATGGTCTGCTTTCCCAGGTTCTTTATTGTCTTTCATTATAATGTTTAATGACTACCATGTTAACATATTACCATAAAAATAACACTCCACAATTACCTGGTAACAGATTGTATGGGTGCATTTGAAGACATGCATTTCTCTTCTGAATTTGCTGTGAGTAGGGACTTGGCCTTTTAAACTTTTATTTCTCCAAGAAACCTGTATTCAGAAAAAATAGTCACTCACCTTTTGTGTGTGTTTTTTTTAACATGTCATCCAGGTTGCAAAAATATCTGGCTCTAATAATTCTGGAGGACTTAGTTTTTGGGGAGCAAAGGTAGTGAGTCAAACGTGCAAGCTTAGAAATGAGAATGCGTTTGAGCTTCATCATTCAGTCTGGAGGTTTCCTAGGCAACCACTTATGTAGTAATTAAAAGATGAGGAACTAAAAAGGTATGTGCTTGGCAATTTTAATCCTCAGATGCAATTCTTGTCAGATTGAGATCACAGAAACAACAACTTAAAATAAGTAAATTAAAAAGCCCAACATTTAATGAAAGGACACACACTGTTATTAAGGGGGGGTGGTGTGTGTGTGTGTGTGTGTGTGTGTGTGTGTGTGTGTGGTGCTTTATCTTTTTAATGCTCTGTCTTGGAAGAGAATGTTCATATATATGTATATATTTTGTGCTCCCTTATTTGGGAAAGCAGAAGGGAGGTTATCACTTCAAGTGATTGCTTTAGCAGTGAAGTTGATTATTACTGGTTAACATGTTTGTGTCTGAGTGTGTTACCATCAGTAGAATCTCCAGCATGTGGAGAAGAGAGCTTATTCGTCATGTTTCTTTTTTCAGTGTTCATGCTGGAGTTTATCCAGACGCTTTACTTGTTTCAGTCTACCTTAGACGTTGTGCTGAAATGTCCTCTTCTGTGGCTCAGGAGAAAGCGTAGAAAGGCCATTCATTAATAGAAATGAGAGACCCTTTCAGCAAGTAGAAACAACCTCAGTTTGCTAAAGGTTTTCCTCTTAACTCTTCACACTCACCCTTTTTATATAGATTTCTACTTGGGTGACCTGAAGGATATGAGAAACATTTTTCTTCCTCTGTGAAACACTAACACTGCCAGACTTTAACATAGACTTTCATTAAATTCCATTTTAATGAAAAAGGTGGCTTTTTTTTTTTCATGTGTCAGTGAAAGAGGAATGTTCTACTAGTTATGTGAGACTCACTTTCTTTTTTTTTTTTTTTGAGATGGAGATTCGCTCTTGTTGCCCAAGCTGGAGTGCAATGGCGCGATCTCGGCTCACTGCAACCTCTGCCTCCTGGGTTCAAGCGATTCTCCTGTCTCAACCTCCCGAGTAGCTGGGATTACAGGCCTGTGTCACCACGCCTGGCTAATTTTGTATTTTTAGTAGAGACAGGGTTTCTGCATGTTGGTCAGGCTAGTCTCGAACTCCTGATCTCAGGTGATCCTCCCACCTCGGCCTCCCAAAGTGCTGGGATTACAGGTGTGAGCCACTGCGCCCAGCCTTCATTTTCAACAGTTTTAGAAATAATTACTATCTGAAAAGAACCAGAATGACAGAATCTTAGCACTGCTAGTTTTACATAGGGTGGTGTTATGGTCCTAGATAGGTGTCCCGTAGAAATGTTAAACACGGGTGAGACGTGGGAAGTGGCTGTTTTCTCCTGGAGATGGAGAGGAGCCACCTCCCCATACTGAGCATCTGTGGGCGTCATGAACGTTTGGAACTTACAGCCACAATCATCTGAATGTTTGTGGATGTCCCAGTTGTTTCCCTTCTGTTGCCATCAACTTTGGGACTTCCCTACTGCAGAATTGTAGCATATTAAGTAGGGGACCTCAGTTGTTATGGAGTTTTTCTCTTCCCTGGATACCTAGATCTGTGAAAGAAATCCACATAGCAAACTCTTGTCTAGATCTATGTCTTGGACATTTTTTTCCTTTTTCTATAGCAATAGTGAAAAATTTCTTATTCTTACAGTCCAAATATATGTAAGTGTACTTAATTCTTAAGAAGTTTATTTTGACACTGACATTTTAGTGGTGTTGATGATACAGTTCTACCTTTAATTAGATTTTTTTTTTTTAATCATTAGAGATGGGGTCTCACCATGTTGCCATGGCTGGTCTTTGAACTCTTGGGCTCATGCAGTCCTCCTGCCTAAACCCCCAAGGTGCTGCACCCTTAATTTTAACTTGTTTCATTTAAGTTACGTATTTGAAATGTCAGGCTGTACTTTATGAACTGCCTTAAATTACTTTTCAAACAAGATGGGTTATAAGTAAGGTGATGCTTTGGCCTATTATTTTTAATATCTACATTTTTACTTTTTTGTGAGATAAAAACTAATGGGGCTGGGCATAGTGGCTCACATCTATAATCCTAGCACTTTGGGAGGCCCAGAGAGGCAGATTGCTTGAGCCTAGGAATTCAAGACCAGCCTGGGCAACATGGTAAAACCTTGTATCTACAAAAAAAAAAAAAAAATCAGCTGGGCTTGGTGGTACCCACCTGTAGTCCCAGCTACAAGGGCAGCAGAGATGGGAGGATTGATTGAGTCAAGGATGTTGAGGCTTCAGTGGGCACCACTGCACTTCAGCCTGAATGACAGAGAGAGACCCTGTCTCAGAAAAAAAAAAACAAACCAAAAACAAACTGATCAATTGATGCATGCATTTATTCATTATACCAGGCACTGCAGATACAGAGATTAAGACCTAGTCCCCATTTTAAAGGTGCAAACAAATCCAAAAGGAGAGACGTGCAAATGCATATCATGGTACTACTAGCAAAAGCTTCACTAGCACTTACTGTATGGAAGGCGCTGTTCTAACTACTCTCTGGGCATTAGCTCATGAGTGGATAAATAGCCTGATGAAGTTCTTACTGTTATTTTCTCCATTTTATACATAAGTAAGGTAAGACCCAGAGAGATTAAGTGCTTGCCCAAGGTTACAAAGTTTGCTGTGGTTGACATTTGAATGTGTTAAGTGCAGTGACAGAGCTATCCATAGAGTGCCATGGCAGAACAGGGGAGCATTCAATTGGGAAAATGGAAAATAGAAGGGTGGATATCAATTAAATTTTCCCAAAGGAGACAACAAGATCATTCAGAGGAGTAGAAGAGCTAAATTTCCCCATGAAATACCTCTAGTAACATAAAAAGATGCATCATATATGAGACTGTAAGTTGAATCAGTGACAAAATATTGGAAGATCAGGAGATAGTACAAATATACCAGATCCCTGCATCTTTGGTACAAATGACAAGGAAATAGATTTCTAATTTTGAGGCAAAACTTCGTTTCCAGTTGGTATGAGATAAGATATAATAAACACTTGGCATTAAAAAAAATAAAAATGGCAATTTACTTACACCCTGTAAGCTTGTGGGTAAATGTGTGATCCTTTCTGAAAGTTTTAAGATAGATTTTCCATTCATTGAAGATTTTACTTGGAAAACCTGTAGAAATAGTATTTATTTTGTATAAATGCAGGGGAAAGGTTGATATGCATCTTCCAGATTAAAAATTGTCAGGAATGACCTGATTAGGTAGATTAGTTTTAACATTACAGAGACGTAACTGTTCAGAAGGTGGGATTGGTAGCACCCATTCTTGGCATGGCTGCCCTGGATCATTGCTTTCCCCCCCCCCCTTTTGTGATAGCCCTCCTCTTTGGAGCATCAGCCATGGGTAAGACCCATCGTTTTGTCCACCTTGGAACTGTGACCTACTGACTTGCGTATCACTCCCACTCATCATTAATGACTAGCTCATTGCTTTCTAACCTGCTTCAGCTTCATTAGACAACCCATCTGTTTCTGTGGCTGCTTGGGTTTTGGGTTTGTATCAGTCCACTGCTAATAAAGACATACCCAAGACTGGGTAATTTATAAAGAAAAGAGATTTAATTGACTCACAGTTCTGCATGGCTGGGGAGGCCTCAGGAACCTTACAATTATGGTGGAAGGCTCCTCTTCACAGGGCGGCAGGAGAGAGAATGAGTGATGAGCGAAGGGGAAAATCCCTTATAAAACCATCAGATCTCGTGAGAACTCACTATCATGAGAACAGCATGGGGGAAACTGTCCCCATGATTCAATTACCTCCACCTGGTCCCACCCTTGACATGTGGGGATTAGTAAAATTCAAGGTGAGATTTGAGTGGAGACATAGAACAAAACCATATCAGGGCTCCTCATCATCAGTGATCTTCTCCTCAGCTGCCCCCAGACCCCCCAGTCTTTAGACCTTGTCTGCTTACAGTTCAGATCAGCAAGTCAGAAATTCCCTATTTGAGGCCAGGTACAGTGGTTCACACCAGTGATCTCAGCACTTTGGGAGACTGAGACAGGAAGATCGCTTGAGGCCAGGAGTTAGAGACCAGCCTGGGCAACAGAGTGAGACTCTGCTGCTACAAAAAATTTTTAAAAATTAGCCAGTCTGGCTGGGCACGGTGGCTCACACCTGTAATCCCAGCACTTTGGGAGGCCGAGGCGGGTAGATAATGAGGTCAGGAGTTCGAGACCAGCCTGGCCAGCATGGTGAAACACTGTCTATACTAAAAATACAGAAAATTAGCCGGGCATGGTGGCACGTGCCTGTAATCCCAGCTACTCGGGAGGCTGAGGCAGGAGAATTGCTTGAACCCAGGAGGCAGAGGTTGCAGTGAGCCGAGATCATGCCACTGCACTCCATCCTGGGCGATAGAGTGAACTCTGTCTCAAAAATAAATAAATAATAAAATATTAATAATTAGCCAGGCCTCGTGGCAAATGCCTGTAGTTCTAATTACTCGAGAGGCTGAGGCAGGAGGATTACTTGAGCCCAAGGAGTTAGAGGCTACAGTGAGCTATGATGGTGCCACCACACTCCAGCCTGGGTGACAGGATGAGGCTGTCTCTAAAAATAAATTAATAAATAAAAGAAATTTCCTATTCGCCCACTTCTTCGAGCCCATCCACCTTGCCACAAAAATTTATTCCCTACCTCTGCCTATGTTAAGACCTGTAGTCTGCTGTTTCCTTGGTGCTGTATTCATCAGTTTCTTCTAACCTTTATTTCCCTTCTTTTTTTTGAGACAGGGTCTCACTCTGTCTCACAGGCAGGAGTCTATAGCCTTGACCTTTCAAGCTAAGCTGTCCTCCCACCTCAGCCTCCTGGGTAGCTGGGATCACAGACATGTGCCACCATGCCCGGCTAATTTTTTTTTTTTTTTTTTTTTTTTTTTTTTGGTATTTTCTGTGGAGACAGGGTTTTGCTGTGTTGCCCGGACTGCTCCTGAACCCCTGGGCTCAAGTGATCTGTCTGCCTCGGCCTCCCAAAGTGCTGGGATTACAGCCGTGAACCACCGCACCGGGCATATTTTCCTTCTTATACAACTTAGAATCCAGGGTCCAGACTGTAAATCACTCTCTAGCCAAAGCCCCCCATTTCCTGATCGTTTGTTCCTTTTTCTTGTACCTGGGCTGCCAAGCACTCTGGGAGAAAATCATACACCTGGGCAGATTGGTACTGGTGCACGCAAATTTCAGGCACTCACTTTGGCACTATGCAGTAATTGTACATGTTATTCTGGTTAACTGTCACTCTTAGGTTTCACGGTGACTGTTACAAGCCTAGCCCACTCTCTTCAGACTTGTGCCTGCTTCTCTTCCCCGCTTCCTCTTCACAGATGATCCAATTTTCCACTTCATAGAGCCTAGCGAGGCTGTCACACAGGAGCTACTGCACCTCCTTGCCACCACGCTTCAAAACTTAAAATATCCCCCTCTGCCCTCATCCTCACTCAGCAGCCCGTTTCTTCTGTCCTTCACGTGCAGACTTGGTGAAGGGTTTCTGCAGGTCATCTTCCTTGCCTTCCCATCCACTGCACTCCTGCAGTAGGTCCCTCCATCCCACCTGCCACTGGGTCCCCACCTGGTCCTTGGCCTCCAAACCTGACAACCGCCTAGTTTTTATGTGTCTCTTACTGCCCTTTCTTTTAGTTGTCTTTGTTGATTTCATCTCTGTCAAACTCACTTCTGTCAACAGGCACGCACAGATGTCTGTTTTCTCTTTTAACTATAGCAAAACAATTTTGGGCTTCTGTTCACTTCCTTCTGCTGGAGGGTTGGAGTCTGTTGCAGAGCGAGTGGCACCTGGCTCTTTTGTGCTGCATGAATGTGGGCACTTGCACGGGCCCTAGGACTTCTCACTATCATCTTAGTCGAATGCTGTGCCAGGCCATATAGAGTAACCACGTCTCTTAGCGCTGAGCAGTTCTACAATCTGCAGAAATAGTACCCTAGCGTGTATTCTGCACACATGGATGGGGGGATGTTTGATTAGCATCTTTCAGATTAGAAATGGGCAGGAATTTCCCTGATAGACTGGTTTCACCATTACAGTATTCTGAAAGTGTGGTCCTCTGCAAGGCTCAGTAGTGCCTATGAGAATTATCAAGGTGCACTGAAGTGGCAGTTTTGTCCCCCTCTTTTTTTTTTTTTTTTTTGAGACAAGGTCTTGCTCTGTCACCCAGGCTAAAGTGCAGTGGCGCAGATCATAGTCCCCTGAAGCCTTGACCTCCTGGGCTCAAATGATCTTCCTGCCTCAGCCTCCTGAGTAGCTGGGACTACAGGTGCATGACACCACACCTGCCTATTTTTGAAATTTTTTTGTAGAGGCGGAGTCTCACTAAGTTGCCCAGGCTTGTCTGGAGCTCGTGTTGGCCTCCCCCTCTGCCAAGCCTCAGATCTGTTCTGTTTAATGCCTCTGCATCACTGATTCTCCTCTTCGCCGTGGAGGGGTTGCTGCCTGCTCCTCTACTGCTCCTTCAAAGACTGCCTCTACTCACCTTGTTACTCCTCTCATTTTCTTTCCTCTTCTCTTATCTCTTCAGTTGACTTTCACGTCAAAATCTGAACATTTAGTAGGCATAATTCATTGATTTATATTCCCGAGCTGGGCATTTGGGGATGCAAAGATTATAAGAATGACATAGCACTGCCCTTCAGGTGATCCTAAGAGAGAAACATCTCAGTGTAGAATTCTAGGAGAATATAATAAAGACTGCTACAGTCTGTGCTGAGCATTTTATGTACATAATTTTATATAATCTCTTTTTTATTTTTTTGATACGGAGTCTTGCTTAGGCTGGAGTGCAGTAGCATGATCTCAGCTCACTGTAGCCTGCTTCTCGGGTTCATGCAATTCTCCCGCCTCAGCCTCCTGGGTAGCTGGGACTACCGGCACCCACCACCATGCCTGGCTAATTTTTGTATTTTTAGTAGGGATGGGGTTTCCCCATATTGGCCAGGCTGGTCTTGAACTTCTGACCTCAGGTGATCTGCCTGCCTCAGCTTCCCAAAGTATTGGGATTACAGGCGTGAGCCACCGTACCCGACCAGATAATCTTTAAAAATCTCCTCAAGACTGCCGGGACTATCCTCATTTTACAGAGGGGGAAACTGAGGCTCTGAGAAGTGAAGTCATTTGCTCAAGGTCACTTAAACAGTAAGTCACAGAGTGGGAAATGCAGTCTAGGTTTGGTGAGGCTGCAAAGCTCATGCTCCTAACTCCTGTTAGTACAAGTACAGTTTTCTGCTCTCCCACATCACCTTTTTCAAAGGGCTGATGATAAACAGTAGAATTCACGTCCTAAGAATAGACTATTTACATATTGAATATTAGCTTTACGTTTATAGTGAGGCATTGGAGAAGTAACTAGCTAAAAGTCATTTGTGTATTGCTGGGTTTTTTCTCCATTGGTTATGGTATGATTACTAGTAACACAGCATCCTTAGTCTGCCTGAAAATTATACTAGCCTCATTTATTTTGTAATGCATTTGTTATAACTATGTTTCTCATTGGTAATATATTTCTAGCAAAATATTGTATTCGCCTACTGCTACCTTAAAAGCTAACTTCAAACTTAAGTCTTAAAATATTTCACAGCTTTGAAATTTTAAGTGACTTACAGCCAAAGGAGGAAAAAAGGAAGGGTTATCTATCGTGGAAGGCATGTAGGAACCACTTTATAGATCACTAAAGATAATTTAGTCTGATTTAATCTGTTACACTTCTCTGGAAACTAGCACATCTGCATCCTTCTGGGGAATCTAAAATGCTTATATGCAGGGACTGGCAATAGTGTTGTGAACCTGGATTCAGTTATTTTTGGAGCGTTTCCATTTTACATGTTCTGACCATCATAGTACTCTCTCCCACGTTGACTCCTTTTGCTTCTGTAGTTTTACTCCAGACAAGGCATTTACAGTAGATGGTTCTGAGAGATGGTTCTATGAGAATTATTTATTAATTGATCCAGTAAGTATTTATTGAGCACTCCTACCAACCCGACCCAGCTCTGAGTGCCAGGGATGTAGTGGGGCACAGAACAGCATTTCTGCCTGTTTGAGCTTTTGCCCTAGTGGGTAGGGGGCACCCAGTAAACATGGGATGCCATGTCAGGTTATGATAAATGCTGTGAAGAGATGCAAAGCCAAGTAGAGGGATAGAGAGTCAGGTTTCACTAAGTCTCCAGACCTCTCCGAGCAGGTGACAGTTAGAGGAAGAGCGTTCCAGGCAGGGGGAGTCACACCCCGAGGTGAGACAGTGCTAGGCAGGTCAAAGGGGCACCTCCGTCAGCCCTCATGTCGCTGGAGCAGAGTGGGCAACAAAGAAAAGAGCATTTGGAAACGGAATTGGAAAGGTACCTGGGGTCAGTCCATGCAAGCCTGATGGGTCGTGGTGGGCAGTTTAGATTTGACTCTCAGTGGCAGGAGATGCCCTTCCTGGACAGAGGAAAGGTGTGTTAGGACTTTTAATAGTAAAGGGTCACTGGATGCTATGGGGGCAGCGGGGGTGTGCTGGGGACAAGAGTGGAAGTGTGGTGTGGTCCAAGTGAGCGGGGTGATCCAGGTGGGCAGGTGGTGGCTGAGACAGGGTTAGTAGCATTGGGGGTTGGAAGAAAGGGTTAGATTGGGGATGCTGAAGATAGAGCTGGTAGAATTTGTTGATAGCTTAGTTGTAGGGTATGAAAGAAGAACTAAGGATAATTCCAAGACTTCTAGACTGAGCAGTTAGGTAAAGGGAAGTGCTGTTTACTGAGATGGGGAAAGTGAGGGATGAACAAGGTGAATAGGAGGAGATGTTGGCAGGTGTTCCATGAA
The DNA here is from genome assembly GCF_047675955.1 of Chlorocebus sabaeus. Classification (NCBI taxonomy): domain Eukaryota; kingdom Metazoa; phylum Chordata; class Mammalia; order Primates; family Cercopithecidae; genus Chlorocebus; species Chlorocebus sabaeus. The sequence goes on along the minus strand of NC_132924.1, from coordinate 104,007,232 downwards.
AAAAGGATTTCGTAGTTAAATTTGTTTTGGAAACATGGTTTTAGAGCATGACCAGGGGCTGGAGTAGAGGTGGCAGAGGTGGCAGGGGGAGGGCTGAAGAAATCCATTTGTCTTTATCCCCTTATTTTCACCTCCTTACTACTAATATTTCCACCAGGGGTTGCTGTATGAGGGTGTCAATCAGCTAATTCCACTAGTCCAGCCATTTGTCAGTTTAGTCAGACAATGAGTTGGTGATATTAATTGACCATAATCATAATGATTGTACCCATTGTCCAGATAGGGCCAGTCCCTGTGTTTGATTGAAGCAGAGCAATCAAGGTTCTAGTCAAAGTCTCTTGAGGAGTTTTCTCACGACTGCAGACAAAGAACATAGCATTTACCCACAATGTTGAATTCCAGTAGGATGCTGAGTGAAAGTTCCTTGTGGGGAATGTGGTAGGAAGTAGCAGAACAAGATGAAAAAATATTCACAGAGAAAAACTCTGGGGCAACAGCTGGGTCCATGGCTCAACTGGAAAGATAAAGTGTTGAAGAGGTTAGACAGGTTCCCTTATGGTCCCTAGGGTTCAGGACAAATTCTACAAGGCTTGTTAGGGAAAAGGAAATCTTAACAAAGCTTGGTTGAGAACAGGGAGGAAGGGGGTCCACCAAGGCAGTTCTGTGTTTGAGTGATGAAATGTTGACCCCGCCATCCTTTCATTCATGCATTATTTGAGACGGAATTTTGCTCTTGTTGCCCAGGCTGGACTGCAATGGCACGATCTTGGCTCACTGCAACCTCTGCCTCCTGGGTTCAAGTGATTCTCCTGCCTCAGCCTCCTGAGTAGCTGGGATTACAGGCACACACCACCACACCCAGCTAATTTTTGTATTTTTAGTAGAGACGGGGTTTCACCATGTTGGCCTGGCTGGTCTTGAACTCCTGACCTCAGATGATCCACCTGCCTCAGCCTCCCAAAGTGCTGGGATTACAGGCATGAATCACCACACCTGGCCTTATTTTTAATGGGTTTTTGAAGGCAAAATCCACATAACATAAAATCAGCCATTTTGAATTGAATAATTCAATGGCATTTTAGTACATTCACAATGTTGTACAGCTAACCTTCTGTCTAGTTCCAAAGCCTCTTTATCCCCCTACAAAAGAAACCCTGTTTCCATTAAGCAGTCACTCCCTATTTTTCCCTCTCCTTCGCCCCTGGCAACCACCCTAACCTTTTTTTATGGGGAACAAGAAAGCAGCTTTGACCATGGGTGAACATACAGGCTGCTTAGGACCGGGATATATGGATTTGGGATGGCTGTTTGCAGGCCTTGCTTGGGAATGCCAGCATCCCTGTACCTGGAGATCTCAGGATCTGTGGGAAGCCCTGGTACCTCCACACTCAGAGTGGAGGAAGCCACTGGGCTGGTGGGAAGCTGAACTTGAATATGACCTCTCCTACTGGAATGAAGTGCCTTTGGCTTCCAAAGGAAAGAGCTGGGAGAGGCTAGTTGGTTGAAGCAACCCAGACAGAGCTTCTGGGACCATTTTAAGGCAGTTCAGGTCCTTGCAGCACAGCAATGAACAATGAACAGGTATGGTTAAAGGTAGCAAGGGAAGTGTCATTTCCAGCTTGCCTAGCATGGGTTTGGCACCTCCATTCATTTATTGGGGGTATCAAGAGATTGTGTAAACATATGAGGACTTTGAATCACTAGTACATTGTTTCACACTGGAATTTATAATAGCCTAAGGTCCAGATACTTGGTTGCTTATCTGCTTGGTTGGAAATGCCGTTGTTCCAGCTATTCAAGAACGAGGCCAGGCACAGTGCCTCACACCTGTAATCCCAGCACTTTGGGAAGCTGAGGCAGAAGGATCACTTGAGGCCAGCGGTTTGAGACCAGCTTGGGCAACACAGTGAGACCCTGTCTCTACCAAAACAAAACAACCAGATTTCAGATCCTAATGTTTCTGTAGTACTTACTAAGCTAAGTGAACGGAGTGGAGAAAAATACAGAAAGGAGAAGGAATCTTTGGTTTTTCCCCTTTCTCCTTCTGTAATGGACTGAATGTTTTTGTCTTTCCCCAAAATCCCTATATTGAAGGCCTGACTCCCAATGTGATGGTATTTGGATGTGGAGCTTTTGGGAGGCAGGCAGTTTTCCATGAGGTCATGTGGGTAGGGCCCCCATGAGGTCATGTGGGTAGGGCCCCCATGATGGGATTTGTGTCCTTAGAAGAAGAAGAGAGACCCAAGTGCTCCGTCTCTCCCTGCCTTATAAGGGCACAGCAGGCCAGGAGGAAAGCCCTCACCAGGAACCACATCTGCGGGCCCCTTGATCTTGAACTTCCAGCCTCCAGAACTGTGAGAAATAAATTCCTGTTGTCTGTGTCACACAGTTGATGGTGTTTTGTTAGAACAGCCCACACTGGCTAAGATACCTCCCATTTTTATCTGTTTGTTTAATGCATTCTGCATGCCAGTCCTACAAAACTAAATAAGTAGATCCAAGCAATATAGTGGTATTTAAAGTAAGTAAAACTTTATTTTCCTCCCTCCAATCATAATCCCTGGGAGGTAGCCATTTTAAGTTTGGGGTTTGTTTAGTCTTCTGTCCTCACACCATCTTATGAAGGTAGTCATTAGCCACTTGTGGCTGTTTGAATTTAAATTAATTAAAATTAAATATAGTTAACTGTTGAGTTCCTCAGTCACACTAGCCACATTTCAAGTGTGCCATGGCCACGTGTGGCTGGTGGTTGCTGTGATGAACAGTGCAGACGTAGAACGTTTCCATTCTGACAAAGTGTCCTGTTAGATAGCAGTGCTCTAGAGGCATTCTATTCCTATACAAACATATACACTGACATGGTTGGCATAACATTGTACATACTGTTCTGCAGTTTGTTTTTTTTTTTTTTTGCCTAACAGGGAAACTGTTAATTTAGTGTGATCCACATGCAACGTCATGCCAGGAAAAATGTAAAACAGAATGCATAATCAAGCATAGAGTTTGGGTAAATTAAAATTATTTTAATTTCAAATTTTAGAGGTAATTGCAACATAACTTAATGCTTGTTCCAACTTTAACTAAACAAATTATTTTTGGAACTGGTCCACTCTGCCTTGCATATGTTAAGAAAGACGATTCTTAGGAGATGTATTTGGGCTTAATCTGCTAGGCTTACCCTATATAGTCATACACAGTTCCTGTTGTTCTTCTGTTTTATAAGAGGAGTTGATATCTTTTTCTGCCTTCCCACAATTCAGTGACCACTAGGCACATGTGGCTATTTACATTTGAATCCGTATTTTAAATTAAATTAAAACATTCCTCAGTTGTACTAGATGTGAAGTACTCCTTAGACCCATGTGGCTGGTAGCTCTGGTGTTGGATGGCATGGATGGAGACATCTCCATTGTTGCAGAAGGCTCTGTTATATAGTGCTGCACTCTGCACTTGGTTCAGTTACATCTGTCATTAAATGCAGTGACTTTCCACAGGAGAGGATGGGAGAAGTGGTAACTCCCAGGGAGGACATCGCGGAATTTCTGTGATTGGATGGAGAGCTTGGATTTTCATGCCCTTCCCACTTGAGGTTCTGATGCTTTTCTCAAAAGACATAAGTCTTCCAGCTGTCTGTTGAGAATTAGTGTTCCATAGTAAGTTAGTTGTGGGAAAGAAAATTGGTGCCAATAGCTTTTAAGGGTTGGACTGTTACTGATAATTGGTGAGGTCCATACATAGTTAAACAGCACCTATATATAACAGTAAATGCTGCTGTTCAATTTCAACTCCAGAGCGTTTAGTAACATTAATTACAGCAAGTGCTGACAATTACATTGAAGCTTTGTAAAATGACAAAAAATTAGAATATTGGAAATGCATTCTGTATTGTGTACAAAACAGGATGTATTTATGCCACTTTTTATGGTTAGGAGATACATAATCGAGAGGGATTTACAAGAAACAGAATACTTTGCTCTGGGAACAGAAACAGTACAAGAAGACGACTGGTGAAAGAGATTGACTTTTTCACCGTATACGTGTTCATATACTTCATATACTTTGTAAATATATGCTTGTTTTATTAGTAGAAAAAAATCAAATAATGAAGGAAAAGATAAAACACATTCTTAAAATGTGCAGGATGCAGAATAGGTCACTTAGGAAGCCAGGGTCACATAGGACAGAAAGAATTGCACAGTTGAGTGAGAGCATAGGGCTGGCTTCATGTGGCCAGAGCGTAAACCCTCACGAGGCTGCCGGGCACACCTTCTCCTGATGCTGGCACAGCATTTCTTAGATTCTGGCTATTCTGCAATAATTAAAGCTTTAAACTGTTTTTCTTACATAAATTTTATATATTTTAGGAAAAAAGTATTTCTAGTACTGATTTTTTTTTTTGTTTGTTTGTTTGTTTGAGGCGGAGTTTCGCTCTCTCGCCCAGGCTGGAGTGCAGTGGCCGGATCTCAGCTCACTGCAAGCTCCGCCTCCCGGGTTCACGCCATTCTCCTGCCTCGAGACTCCCGAGTAGCTGGGACTACAGGCGCCCGCCACCTCGCCCGGCTAGATTTTTGTATTTTTTAGTAGAGACGGGGTTTCACCGGGTTAGCCAGGATGGTCTTGATCTCCTGACCTTGTGATCCGCCCGTCTCGGCAACCCTTTTTAACACTTGTGGAACACAACTTAGGAAATGCTGATTGAAACTCTTGCAAATAATTAGAACAGAAAGATGAGATTGAAAAGAAATTATTTTAAGTCTGGGTCTCCCTGCTTTAGCACCAGTCTGAGTCAGGAAAATGGCGTGAACCCGGGAGGCAGAGCTTGCAGTGAGCCGAGATTGCGACACTGCACTCCAGCCTGGGCAACAGAGCAAGACTCCATCTCAAAAAAAAAAAAAAAGAAGAGAAAATGAATCTTAGCGCTAACTGAATTTAAATCGAGTTGTGACGCATTGTGGCTTATTTGGCATAGCCTGCCCACAGATAAGCCACATGGGCCCTGAGGGTTCTCTTAAAAGTCCACCCTGCTGTTTCTCCTTCCCCATCCTTGGCTGACAGGTACTGTCAGTGAGGAATAGGTGGGAAGGACAGCAGGGTGGGGACGTGGACAGTGGAGACAGAGTGGCTTTCCTCCACCACCGCACCTCCGTACTTCTGTGTCCAGGAGATAGCAGCATCAAGGTGGAGCGTCTGTAGAGTTAACGGTGAAGTATTCATTTTTGAAAACTGAATCCTGTAATTCAGCACAATTAATTTTTCTATTAAAGCAAGTTGCTAGGCTCTATACCTTTTCAGGAAAGAAAACTAACTAGCTTGGGAAAAATTTATGTCCCAAACAGCATGTGCTGTTAAGGAAATCTTGTTTGTTGTGGAAATTTAAGGCAGAGCTTCCCAAAGGCAAGGGTAATTTGCAAAATATTTAACTACTAGGACAGCATGGGAATCCATCATTCCGGGCGGATGCCAGCTCAAATAACTGGCGTGCTGTACCATGCCTACAGGCTGAATGTTACTCCTCCTGGAAGCTAGAGCCACTGGAGATAGGAGATGAGCCATTACTGAGTTCTGTGGCAGAGCCTGCTGATTGGCCCTCAGTGTCCATACTCCCCTTTATATAGCAACCTGAGACCTCCTTCATAACCATAGCTATATGGCCATGTTACTAAATTCTGGTCAGTGGGAGGTGAGTTACCACGTGGGCCCTTCCAGGAACCTTCCTTAAGGGACAGTGTGTCTTCCTGCTTTGCCCTTTCTTCTCCGTCCCTTTCCCGTTCTGCTGTCTGGAATGTGGAGCCACCATCTTGGACCATGAGGTTGAGGTCACATATGGGTGGAGTGCGGTGCTTGCCTTCCTGGGCATTTCCCTGAGAAGGAAACTTCTCTTGTTTAAGCCACTGATATTTTGGGTTTCCTGCCACCCTGAGCCAAACCTAATTCTAATTAATGTAGCTTCCAATCTACGAGGCAAGTTCAGCTTGATGTTATTACTTAAAACTTAACCATTCTGTGAGCTGGGTATTGCTGTTTTCCTTTAATGACTTACGGGACTGGGATTAAAGAAAAATTAAGTAACTTGCCTCAGTACTTCCCAGCTAGGCCAGCATCTGAATCCCTGTCTGACCTTTCTGAATTCCAGTCTCCAAAAGTTTAATCCTTGCTGTAGTGATTAACGTGAAACTGAAGGAGGGCATGTGACACATGGTTTTGCAACATTCATGTTTTGGCAGAGCCCCAATTTTGTGGATTTTTAAAAAAAAAAATATATATATATATATAAAGACGTTGGGTTTTTCAGAGAAATTCATTTGTGGCTTTTTGAAAGTGACAAAACACGTTAACTATATTTCAGTCAGTAATACTTATCAGAAAAGCTTTGTTTTTTATTTCAAAGAATCCCACGTGGTTCCTCTAATTTCTAGTATTAATTGTAGTTTGCTAATTAGGAGAGTTCTGTGAAAAGAAAATAGTTGGAAGAGAGACTGTGGTTCATTTTCTTTAGTTATATCTACATTGGAGAACAGGTCAAGACAATTAGGGATTTTTTTTTTTTTTTTTTTTTTTTAGAATTCTCTATGCAATAATTCCAAAATGTTCCCAATATTTATTACGTGATTATGTAGAAATTAGGATGACAGTGAAATGAAAGCCATAAATTATTTGGATTGTGATATGGGAGCAGCCCCTGCAGCCAGTGTTTCTGCAAAGTTTAGTCAGAGGAGAACAGAGACCTGGATGGCCCCGGGCTGTGCTTTTGGGGGGCCTAGGAGGCTGGGTGTTGGGGAAGGAAGCTGGCAGCGGATGCCTGGAAGGCCAGTGGGGCCCAGCAGTTCTGGGGAGGTGGCTAATGGGGCCCAGTGCAAACAAGTAGCTGGCAGCAGAACCTGCAGTGGAGATGAGGGTCTTGATCTGCAGCCAAGGCTCCTTCTGGTGGGACCCTGAGTAATCCTTCAAGTCCATTCATTTTTGTCCTCAGAGTGGAACACTTAATTGGCCGCAAGCACAGCAAACTCCCAGTGTGTTCCCAGGAACACAAGATCTGCAGGATTTGTCCTGTGAAAAAAGGATGCTGTGGCAACTAAGTTAGGGAGAATGCTGTGTTGCAATACCTCTCCTAGAAACTCACATGCCCTCTTAGCACTGTAAAAGTCTAGGATGTTGAGAAATTTGTTTAACTTTATTTAACCCAGTTGCTGAAACTGACTTGAACATGGAAATCAGATTTTTTTTTTTTTTTTTTTTTTAAAGTAATGACCTATGGAACTACTACATGAATTTTGCTGACAAGCAGTTAACAGTGGTCTCGGAAATAGTTGTGTGAGTAGGTTGAGTTCCTGAGAAGATGCTAGATTTGAATCTGACAGCCTGGGACTTTTCTGGGTGTCCTACTTGCTCTTGTTTGCCAGTCCGTATTGTCTGCACTTGAGTGTGCTTGCTCATACGTATTTCATAGAAGCAGAACTTTGATGCTTGAGAGGCTCTTTGAGGTCATCTAGTTCTGCCTTCTCATTTGCAGATTGAAGAAACTAAGGAAGGTTAAGTCACTTGCCAAAGGCCAGTCAGTGAGTATGCTGGAGCCATTCAGTGTGCCATTAGTCAATTTGAAGTGGAAATTTCTTGAGTTAGTTCCTTTCAAGACTTTCATAGTGATATCTGGAGATTAGGATGAGATAAGAGTGAAAGCATTGCTGTTGGATTTCCTGCCAAGGTTTGGGATGGGTAAAATGAGCAAAAGAAAGAGTGCCCTGGGTATAGATGGTGCTTAGTAACAGGACTGCTGCAGACGAAAGCAAGAATCCAGATCAAGACTGCCCCCCAAAATTAACTTATTTATTTGTGTGTCTAAGAATGACTTAAAATAAGCTCCTATTGCAAAAGAATGTAGAAAGTGCAGTGGTGCAATCATGGCTCACTGTAACCTGGACCTCCCAGGTTCCAGCAATCCTCCCATCTTAGACTCCCAGGTTCATTCATTTTTGTCCTCAGAGTGGAACATTTAATTGGCCACAAGCGCAGCAAACTCCCACAGGAGTGCACCACCACAACCGGCTAATTTTTTTATTTGTAGAGACAGGATCTCTCTGTGTTGTCCAGGCTGATCTCGAACTCCTGGACTCAAGCTGTCCTCCTGCCTTGGCCTCCCAAAGTGTTGGGATTACAAGCATGAGCCACTGCGCCCAGCTGCTTCTGAGTGGCTCCTAAGCAATGAACCGATGAACAACTAAACAGATGACATTGTAGCTATTGCCATATTTCATAGCATGGCGACTACCTTGAGTGCGTCGTGCTCATTAGCTGCAGGAGGGAATGCTTGTTTTTCATGGAGTTAAGGGTTTGAAAGCGTGTTTTTTGGAACTTTGTATAAGGCCCACATTATTGACATCCTTAAGATCCAAATTATTTTGCTTTAACTTAGATTTGTTTTCCTTTCTTGGTGAAGTTAGTAGACCCTTGCTTATTGATTGGTATATGAAATTGGATCATGTTACTGTTGTGAGAGGTTCTCTTGTATTGAGTATCAGAATGTCACCTTTCATACATTTTTCGGAGCTAGTTTTGAGTGTTTTTCTTGTGTTTTATGAAATACTATCTGTAGTCATCTAATGAAGCAATGCTGTTTTTCTATTACAAAGCTTTCTGTTCACGTGTCTACGCTTGAAGTTACTGCATTCAGAATGAAAGCCATACATCTGACCTCAGGATGTAAGGATATTCAGTTTTCTTCCTGATAGCGTAGAAGGAGGAAAAGAATGACAAGGTTGTAGCATTGCCCTGTTTCTGTTAGACAAGAGAAGTCCTCTAATGGCAAACCCTTGATGGTGTGCAGTTTCCAAAGTCTGGTCCCCGTTGGAGCCTCTCATCTCCCATAGAGTTAAAGAGAGATTTGCCTCAGCAACTGGGCCATAGCCATCAATGTCTATTGAAACTACAAGAAGAAGTTTAAATTAAACCAAACATGCAGAAGATGAGAAAATAAGTCTTATTTCTAAGAATAGGATTTTTTTTTCCCATGGCTGTAGACCTGTGGGCTTTTAATAAGTAATAATGAACTTTTACAGTAACTACAATTTGAGTCAGATAATTTTTCTCTGATTTATGCCACCAGGGTGACTCATGAGGGCACAGCATTTTAGAGGCTCTTTCTGAGACAGAAAATGTCTCTGACTTTTGTCAAGTAAGTAATTATTGATGTAGCATGAGGATCTTATAATCTAGAGGAAAAAATTATTTATTTTCATGTGCCTATTAATTTTCCATCTGTTGAACTGAAGCCAGGGAGAGATGAATGCACAAAGCTGCTTCACCGTTCTGCTTCCTCCCAGGCTGAGTCTCTACCCCATGTGTCCCCTCTTGCTCCTGGAGTCCCCAGTCAGCTCTTAGAGGCATCCTTGGGAACCTTGTTCACATGATACTTTAATGGCAAAACCTTTTTAGACCTTTCCGCCTACAGACAGACCTTCCTCTAGTGTCTTTGTCCAGGGTTGAATGATTACACTTATGATACTCGAGTGGAATTATTTACTTACGTGTTTCTGTCCCTTTCTAGAGAGTGACTTCCTTAGAGCAGGGCCTAGGTGGTCTTCATTTTGTATTTTAGGTAGGACCAAGCACAGCATCTGAAACACACAGTAAGCCTTTAGTAATTATTTGTGAAAGTGAACTTCTCCACATAATAAAACAGTGCTTTAGAATTTCTTTTCATTATACTGAAGTAATTTTTCTCTTTTTGACTTCAAAGTCACTCACCCTCAGAAATGAAAAAATTGAAAGCAATGATAGTATTCTTCATCATTCCTTTTATGAGTCTAGTGGACTCTCCAGTCTTCACAAACATAGGACTGACAACTGTTGTTTTATATTAATATTTTGTTGTATAAACACCTGTATATTTTGTGTTGCTAATTGTGTGACAAAACTGAGTCTAAAATATGTGGCTAGAAAATCTAAGAAACCAAGATGAGAATCTTCTATGCTTTGTAGATTATGTCATCTTTATATCATCATGGTGTGAGGTGTTTTCTTGGATTGAGTTCCCCTGAGACAGAGATGCATGTTGTCTGTTTGGAAGGTAAAAGAAACATTTTAAGGGAAGCAAGATAGGGAAACAATTGGAGCCTAACTTTGCTGGACACTCTGGGAGCCAGTGTAAGGACCAGGCCTTAGTGTTAGCCCACATGGGTCACTTACACATCAGCTCTGGCCAGTCTCTGATGGAGAGTCAGGCAGCAGCGGGGTGCTGGCATTAATCTCCAGTGCTCTGCCTGCCATGTGGGCCCCATCCATGCTCATGGCACAACCCTCCAGCAGAGCGATGGCAGCTGGCTGCCGGTGGAGAGCCCAGTAGCAAGCCCGGAAATAAGGCCCAGGGACTAGGGGTGGCGGCAGGTGGGGGCAGGTGGTGTCAGGCATATTTGTGTGCTTGTTTATTTGACGTTTCAGTCTCAGTCCTTTGAATCATGAATTATCAAGATCGAGATTATTTGAAACATTTAAGAATTAGAGAAAAATAATAAGCACAGTATTTTCTTCTACTTGAACTGGGGCAGTTCTTCCTTCAAGAGGGAGAAGTTTACAAAAGATTATTCTGTCTGAGTAGACCTCTCCACCGCCTGCTTGAACTTTGGTCCCTGATCAATTCTGCCTTTGAATTACTCCAATTATTATAAAGTTCTTCCTTATATTGAGTAGAAGTCTGCCTTATGGTGATATGTTGTATTTCTCAGACACGGATACGGAAGTGGCGCCCTCCAGTTCCTCCTCCTCTTGTTTTCTCTTTCGTCAGCAGATGGCGTCTTCCTTCTCTTTTTCTTTCTTTCCTCCCTCCTCTCTCCCCACCCTTGGCAAACATTTGTCACCAGGATGGAGGCTGTTAGAAAAACGTCTCCCTGTGACATGTTGTCTTTTCAAAAGGACAAGAAGGAAAGAAGGAAACAGTTTTTCATTGCTTAAGGCACATTACAGCTGGCTGGTTCTCTGTAGCACGTTTCTTAGACGAACACCCGTTTTCCTTTAGATTCAGAGTTGACATGTTATTGTAACAGTTAAATTTGCCTTTATATTTTTATTCATGCTGCCTTGCATGTAGATGGTTCCTTTTTGGTTCCTTTTGACTTTTCTCTTTTCTCTTTTAGGTAGATGTGCACCTTTTGTTAATTTTACCTTTTAAAAATACAAATGTAGGCTGGATGCGGTGGCTCACACCTATAATTCCAGCACTTTGGGAGGCCAAGGTGGGTGGATCACTTGAGACCAGGAGTTCGAGACCAGCCTGACCAACATGGTGAAACCCCATCTCTACTAAAGATACAAAAATTAGCTGGGTGTGGTGGTGCACGCCTGTAATCCCAGTTACTTGGAAGGCTGAGGCAGGAGAATTGCATGAACCCAGGAGGGAGAGGTTACAGTGAGCCGAGATCATGCCACTGCACTCCAGCCTGGGTGACAGAGCGAGACTTGTCTCAAAAAAAAAAAAAAAAAAGTATTTTCTAGAAAAAAATCTTTTGACGTACAGATAGATTAAAATGGATTTGTACTTAGTTTTGGAATAAAACTGATAAGACAGTGATTTGGCCTAATCACTTTGAACGCAGACATCGCTGGACACATAAAGATTTAAAATTGGGCAGAGAAAAAAAACTGGGCAATTTTTTGTTTCACCTAGATTCTTCCAGTATTATGGGCAGAGAATACATACAACTTAGTGAAAGATTGTTAGTGACTAGAAGAGGATTTAATTCACACGTATTGTAAAATCAGACTGCATATGGAACAAACTGTGTGTTTGCACTAATTAAGTATTCAAAGAAATATTTAATATTTCTTATTCGCCCACTTTGCCCCCTTTTCTCCTCCTTTCTCAATCAGTAAATATTTACTGGATGTTTCCAGAATGAATGCTGCATAAAAAACAAGTATATGAAATTGTCTTTTTTTCAAGGATAATATAACTGAATGTAATTTACTAGCCTACTTTGCTGCTTTAGGAAGAATACTAAGGTGAGCCCAGTTTAACATACTATTACCTCTAATTCCTGCTTGTTTAAATCCAAGCTGCAACTCAGTGCCATCTTCTTCATGATTATCTTTACTCCTACCCGTCTCTACCTCCATTCCCCCCAAAAGTGATCTCATACTCCTCTGAGCATCCTTAGCATTTCTGCAGACTCTTTTCTTGGACTTTGCTCTTTCTCCTTTATAGGATAGTTATATTATAGTTGTTGAGCGTGGGCTATCTTCATTCCTAACAGTTCTCATTCTAGTACCTTGTATAGAAATGCCATTCACTAAATGACATATTGAATGGGTATTAAATTTATTATTAAGTGCCTTGGCTGTTAGTCAGTCAGGCCTGGATTTCAATCTCAGCTCTGCTATTTACTATCTGTGATTTTGGCCAAGTACTAACCTCTCTCAATTTCAGTTTGCTATTCTGCAAAATGGGAATGATGATAATGATTATTTGATGGAGACTTTGTGAAGACGGATGATTTTTGCAACAGTGTAGGTAAAACATAGTGCCTGGGCATAGTAGTGCTTGGTAAATTTGGATGTGTGTCCATATGCTTTTCCAGGATACATGCAACAGACACCACATACACACATGGTGTATGTGCAAGATGCTAGGCACTAGAAGAAAGATGAAACCACACAAATCCTATGCTCATGTTGCGTAAAGAAGAAATAAAACCATGTAAGGTAGAGGCGAGGTGCAGTGACTCACACCTGTAATCCCAGCACTTTGGAAGGCTGAGGTAGGAGGATTGCTTGAGCCCAGGAGTTCAAGACCAGCCTGGGCAATATAGGGAGACCCCCATCTCTACAAAAATTAAAAAAAAAAAATACCCGGTCATGGTGGTGCATGCTGGTGGTCCCAGCTACTTGGGGAGTTGAGGTAGGAGGATTGCTTGGGCTTGAGAGTTAAAGGCTGCAGTGAGCTGAGATCATGCAACTGCACTATGGCCTGGGCAACAGAGCGAGACCCTGTCTTCAAAACAAAGCCAAAAAACCGTCTAAGGTGGAAGGTGATGGCACCATTGGAGCAGCAAAGATGGAGTGCTGTAGGAGTTCACTTCTTTCTCCCAGAGATTGATCTTAGGCAAGGTATGGTTTATGGAAAGTTTTAATGCAAGAGGTGGCAGTTGTGCAGAGAGCAGAAAAGTGGGTAAAGCTTGGATGAGTGGAGTTGGAGGCAAGAGAGGCAGAGAAATATTAAAAATGTATATGTTTTTTCTTTTCAAAAATGGATTGTACATTGGAGTTTTCTAGTCAAAGGCTGAGATTGGAGATGGATATCCCCATTGGTCTGCAAGTCATTTTGTAGACTTGCCAAGTGCCTGTGTGGGTTCTCAGATGGCCTGCTGTCTTTGATCTAAGTGTGGCAGCTGTCGGGTCAGAAATGAGGAAATAGATTGCTAGCAGTGCACCAGGACTGCAGCTTTGGTAGTCTGTAGCACTGTGTTGGGTATATTTCCCATGGATATGGAAAAGGGGAAGATGTAACTTGGTAATCATCTCTAAAGATATGTCATCAAGAAGCTTTTCAGCTTAATTGTTAAATATTCAAATATAGGCCAGGTGCGGTAGTTCATGTGTGTAATTCCAGTACTTTGGGAGGCTGAGGTGGGTGGATCATTTGAGGAGGAGTTCAAGACCATCCTGACCAACGTGGTGAAACACCGTCTATACTAAAAACACAAAAATTAGCTGGGCATGGTGGTATGCGCCTGTAATCCCAACTACTCAGGAGGCTTAGGCGGAAGAATTGCTTGAACCTGAGAGATAGAGGTTGCAGTAAACCAAGATCGTGCCGCTGCACTGCAGCCTGGGCAACAGAGCGAGACTCTGTCTCAGCAACAACAACAAAAAATTACATATAATAGAAGCTCTCTCATCAAGTATGAGTTAACCATTGAAAAAAATATGTGGAATGTTTTGTACTCCAGCCTGGGCAACAGAATAGGACTCTGTCTCAGCAACAGCAACAAAAAATTAAATATAATATAAAGAAGCTCTCTCATCTTGTGTATATACAGATTTTTTTAAGTAATTGAAAGTAGATAGGGAATAAGAGAATCAAGTATGAGTAAACCATTGAAAAAATATATGTAATGTTTTTGCTTGTCGCACATCGCATTGTCCAAATTCAAGTGTGGACTTTAATTTCCAGTCTCTAGTCCATCCATAAGGTTAATCTCAGTGATTCCAGTTGGCATAAAAATCTACTGCTCACACTAGTAGACTAACAAGTTTGCCCTTCTTCTCCCACCTTCAAATGCCTCCCCCAATTCTTACACTGTTTAAATAGGAAATTGGGAAGCATTTATTTTTTTCCCAGGTTCAGCAATCCCATTTTTACTGTAAACTAAAGTTAGAAGAGTTTAGTGGTATATCCTCTGACAGACTAGATTGCTGGTCCTATCAGTTACTAGCTGTATAAGCTTAGGTAGCTCATTTTCCACAGAATTCTGTTTACTTATCAGTGTAACTAGGCTAGTAAGATCTGTTTCCCTAGAAAACATAGATTCTTAACCTGGCATTCATAGATGGTCTTTCTTAAAACTGCATATGTAAAGTTAAGACTGTGGTGCACATCTAGTCCTTGGGAGGCTGAAGTGGGAGGATTGCTTGAGCCCAGGAGTTCACAATGAGCCTGGACAACATAGCCAGACCCTATCTCCTAAAAAAAAAAAGGTAAAAATAAATTTGAAAAACTATGTATGTAGTTATGTGTTTCTGGAACACTTATCTTTTTTTTTTTGGATTCTCAGAGGGAATTCTTCCCTGCTCCCCCAAAATTAAGAATCTCTGCCTTAGAAGTTAGTGTGTATTTGATAAGCAATAATAGATAGAAAATGCTGTACTAATGTAAAAAGCAGCATTATTTCAAGTAGATTATAATGACTCCCTACTTAGACCATTTAATGTTCTCTTAAGTATGAGCTTATCTTTTGTAGGTCATAAACAGAAAGTAGAAAAAAATCTACTGAAGAATTTAAAAATCTAAATAAACCTAGATTTATTTGAAGTCTCTTGCATTCTAAGCCAGATACCGTTTCCTAGTTGTTTGGATTGTCTATTACTGTATAACACACCACCCTAAAACTTACTGCATTCATACAACTGTCATTTTATTTGCTCATTAGTCTGTGAGTTGGCTAGGGCTCAGGTGGATGGTTCTTCTGTTGGTCTCTCGATTATCTAGAGTGGTTACAGTAAGATAGTGACTGGGGCTGAAATATCCAAGACAGCTTACATGTCCAGCACCTTAATGGGGACAGTGGAGAGGTTTTGACCTTTCTAACTACATGGCTTGCTTAGTCTTTTTAATATGGCAGCTGAATATCACTAGATATTCTGAGAGATACTTTTATTGGACACGCCCCAATATGCAAGCACTCATGAAGCTTCTGCTTGCATCATGCTTTCTAATGTCGCATTCTTCCAGCCCAGAGTTGGTGTGGGAGGGCATGAGCATGGGTGTGATCACCAGTAGGCATGATTCCTTAGGGGCCACCAAGATAATATGCCACACTACCATATAGAAGTGACTCATTAAATATTTTTATTGAATGGGAGACTTAAGTTTTCAATGTAGTAGAGTTCATGTCTTCACTTTGATAAAGTTATTTTTTATTTTTTGTTTTTTTTGAGATAGAGTCTCACCCTGTCACCCAGGCTAGAGTGCAGTGGCATGATCTTGGCTCACTGCAACCTCTGCCTCCTGGGTTCAAGTGATTCTTCTGCCTCAGCCTCCCAAGTAGCTGGGACTGCCAGGTGCGTGCCACCACACCTGGCTAATTTTTGTGTTTTTAGTAGAGACGGGGTTGCATTATGTTGGCCAGGCTGGTCTCAAACTCCTGACCTCAGGTGATCTGCCCACCGCAGCCTCCCAAAGTGCTTGGGATTACTGGTGTCAGCCACCGCACACAGCCAATAAAGCTACTGTTTAAAGTAAATGTGCACTCAAGTGTTCCCTTTATTGTTTGTGGTAATATTTATTTGTTTAGATAATCCAGTTGTCCTCTTTTGGTGTCCCAGTTCATACACACCTAAACATAACTTAAAATTTGTTTGGAATTTGAAAGTACAGAATTTTCCTGTAATTGAGACTTTTTAAACTTCTGTGGTTGGAGAAGGTATTCTATTTTTTGAAAATATCTTTAAGTTTTATGTAAATGGTAAACACTAAGTATTCTTCCCCTTTACTTACAGCCACTCTGGGAACCTGAGACTAGAGAAAATAAAGTTAGTCTCTTATTCTAAGGAGGGTCTGGTTTAGAAATCTGATTTAGATACAGATAAGTTGCAAGAAGCTTGAGGTGATTGAGTGGAAGATAGGATTTTGTTATCAAAGTATGTTTCTGTTTTACAAAGTATGTATGTATGTAGATTGTATTCATCTACAACTCCTTATTAATATATTTAAGAAGTCATTAACCTACCATTGATTACTTGATATAGAAGGGGAAAGGGTGGTAAAAGGTGAAATAGAATTTTTAACTTTTTTTTTTTGGTTTAGGATTTTTTTTAAATTCTAAGAGTTTCAGTCATTTGGGGACAATCAGAAACAAAAAAATAAAAATAAAGCATTGATGGTACTAATACATATCAGGGAAATCATTGCCTGTGACACAGCTTATCTGGAGTCAGTGTTTTACAGATTGGTGAACATCAGCTCATTTTTCCATGGAGAGTAATAGCCTGTCTCTTCCTTTGAAATATTTAAGAAACATTTAGTTTATGAGAAAGCTCTGATAGATGATTGAAATAACAGAACAGAAAACTGATCACACTTAAGCACAGTGCATCTGCATTTACTTAAGTAAGGTACTAAAGTGCAGTGCTTCTCAAACTTCACTGTGCATGGAGAACCCTGGGGCATCTTGTTAAAAGATTCTGATTTAGTGGCTCTGGGATGGAGCCCTGAGGCTCTGCATTTCCAAGAAGCTCCTACACAGTGGGAATGCTGTTGGTCTACCAGCAAGTCTTTAGTATAGGTAACCCTGCTGAAGTCTTTGTCCTAGGCAAGAAGCCTACACTAATCCCCTCACCCATTGGGCTGTGGTGGCCTTTCACTTTTGTCGTTCACCTCCAGCAGTACAAGTAGAAATCCTTTTAGGATCTTTTCACACGTGCTCAAGTCATTCATCTCACAACTAGAAAATGTATCTTAATTTAAAACCGTTTCTGGGGGGATGTGGCATTAAGTTCGTTTGTATAAATCTGACATTTGTTAATAGCTGTGATTTGAAAATGAAAAAGCTCTTTGGCTTACATCAAATAGATTAGTCCCTCAGAGATTCCTTATCAAGACCCCCCCATCTGGATATAACAGGACTTCTGTTTCTATCAGATTGTCCACTAAAAACTAAGGTATGTGGAGGGACCAGCATTAGCTGAGTGCTAGCTAGTGGAAATAGGCTCAGGTCTGTTGACCAGCGTAACTGGCTGGTTGCCTGAGTTACCGCCAGGACTTCATCTGAACCAGGACACCTAGAGGCATGACCATCCTTCTTTTACTCGGGTGGATTCATTTCTTTAGGAATTTGTTTCTTGTGTCTGGTTTAAACATCTCTCTGGAGGTACTGAAGACTGACCCACTGTCAAAAAACAAAATTCAACAAAATTAGCTTAAAGATCGAATTGGCTTTCATTTGCTGTTTTAAAGTACAGCAACACCTCATTCTATAAAATACAGTGGGCGTTGCAATGAGCTGAACAGAGGAGGTTGGTTTTATAGGCAGAAAAGGGCTGAAGAAAACAGTGAACAAAAAGTGATTCGTCATTTCAGAGTTATTTTCCTTACAAAGGTTAAAGCAGAGGGGACTTCCTTATCATGCCAGCTAAAACTGGCCTTTTTGGGGATTTGGCTCTTCTCTCTCTCTCTCTCTTGATTTCTTGGAACAACTTAGTTTCCACTTGGTGGCTCGGGACTTCAGCCTGAGTGACTCCATTTTGGTTTGGTCTCTGGGGCCTAGTGCAGGAGCTCAGTCCAAACCAATGACCTACTATAAATTTTATTTACCACTGCATTTTTTAAAATACAGAATCTTTACCATAGAATCTTTTCTCCTAGCTTTAATAGAGGCAAGCCATTATAAGTACAACCCCTTGGTCTAGAGCCCATCCAAATAGTCCTGCCAAAAACCAAAAATTTTTTGATTAGAAAATATTTTTAATTGAAAAACTACATACTGAACTCCACCTGAGAAGACACTGCTGGTGATCTATAGTTGGTGGAACTCATGCTTGAACAAGTTCGCTCACACAGAGGCAACCTGGGCAACAGGAGTGAGGGCTTTGGAGTCAGACAGACCTGGCTTTGAATTCTTGCTCTGCTGTTAGAGCTGTGTGACCTTAGGCTAAACCTGATTTAAATCATTTTTCTGAATCAAATCAAATCTGATGAGGGTTCCCGCTTTTCAGAGTGTGTGGGAAACCCACTCTCGTTACTGGGATCCCTCCCTCCGCCAGAGAGGAAGAGGGACTCCTGACCCCCCTCCGTATGTGGTTGCTCAGTTCATGTCCCTGGCCCAGCCCCCTGGCGTCCTCTCAGAAGGGAACCTCTGTTAGTGCTTTGCAGGGGTTTTCTGCAGAGTACCCCCAACCCCTTGTTCACTGAGGTCTCCACTCTGACAACACTTTGATCTGGAATCCTGCCTCCTGCAGGTGTGTGAGTGGGTCAGGGCTTTTCTCTTCATGGGACCCTAATCCTTTCCCCTCCCAGTTTTGGGTAAACTAACCCCAAGGACTGAGTCACTTCCAGCTCTGTTCCCACAGGCCCACAACCTTCACACTCGCAACTCTGGGCTCCAGCACCTCATTCCTTCAGTCTCTGCCTTCAAAACACAAAGGTCTCTGGTTAGTCTACCTCATACCTGGGGAATGCTCCTCTCTTTTTCTAAAACCACAAGAAAAATCTGTTTATAACTACAACCAACATTTATTGTGTGCTTATTACTTGGAGGCAGGCACTATTGTAGAAGACAGTTAAGTGTCTTCAATTCAATTTACATAACAATCCTTATAGGTATAAACAGGAATAATATATTCTACACATATTACTGTTTATACCTATAAGGAAATTGGGGCTCATAGGATTGGATCAGGAGCCTACAGCTCGTGAGTGGAAGAATCTGAATTTCAACTTAGATCCCTTTATTTAGTAAACCATGGAAACCTGGCTACTGAGTTCTCACTTTGCCAACAACCTGTTTCATCTTGTGTATGTTTCTTAAATATATTTCCCATACCTGAAAAAATCAACACACAGGAGCTGCATTTCAGAGTATCTTTCCATCTGAAAAATTCATGGTTCTACTCAACTGCTGTTTTACTTCCATATTTTTAAGCAAGGAAACTGTTTTTAAACTGTAAAGAGTTCAGAACTGCAGAGGCCCCTGGGAAGTGTAGCTCAGTGTGGGAGGAGATATTCAATAACTACTGTTAAAAATTAGTGGTTCTGCAATGAGAGCACAAGGACACGGGGAGGGGAATAACACACCCTGGGAGTGGGGGAGAGCATCAGGAAAAAGAGCTAATGCATGTGGGGCTCAATATCTAGGTGATGGGTTGATAGGTATAGCAAAACACCATGGCACACGTTTACCTGTGTAACAAACCTGCATGTCCTGCACGTGTATCCCAGAACTTCAAATTAAATTTAAAAAATATTAATGGTTCTTGGCCAGGTGCAGTGGCTCACGCCTGTAATCTCAGCACTTTGGGAGGCCAAGGTGGGCAGATCATGAGGTCAAGAAATCGAGACCATCCTGGTCAACACGGTGAAACCCCGTCTCTACTAAAAATACAAAAATTAGCCAGGTATGGTGGGGAGCACCTGTAGTCCCAGCTACTCGGGAGGCTGAGGCAGGAGAATCACTCGAATCCAGGAGGCGGAGGTTGCAGTGAGCTGAGATCACGCCACTGCATCCCTGCCTGGGGACAGAGTGAGACTCTATCTCAAAAAATAAATAAATAAATAAATAAATAAATAAATAAATAAATAAATAAATAAATGTGTGTGTGTGTGTGTGTGTGTATATGTATATATGTATTTCTCAAACTGAAGGAGCCTTCAAATACTTGAAAAACCGTGATATTGACTTTGAGAAATCATGCAGAATAGGGGCCGAATGCAAGAGAAATCGTCTTTGTCCAAATTTTAAATGAAGTAAGATTCTGGAAGCCACACTGATGCTCTGGCTATTGATTGTCCGTGAAATTTTAAGACAGAGTTAAATAAATTCTATGAATATGGTATTAGATTAGTGGTTTCTTTTCTTTTTTTCTTTTTTTTTGCCTAAGTTTAGATTCTTACCTTTGTACCTAGTACAAGGAAATTACTGAGGAAAATGGTCCAGGAACACATGTATGAAAACATCTTCTCCAGGTCTCTTGCAGCCATAGACTGATGTTTAAGGAACATTAAGAGAAGTTTTCAAACTTCTGGGAAGCAGTGAATCTTTTCATTAACTGAAATCTTACATGAAACTCTACCATATAAAACAGATAAAGTGCTATCTTACTAAGCATAAATTTTTGAAGTTTACACTTATGAGGTTTATTTACTGCCGTGTCAGTAAGAACAATGAGGCTATTACGAAGACAGAAAACTTTTTAAGTCAGGTGTTGTTAACTTCTAATAGCTATAGTCACATCATCTTCTGTCTTTAAAAAAAATTGTATGCTTTGCTTTAAATACAGGATATTTTAAAAGTCTGTTTTTATAGATAATTGTTTGTAAACCGTAACAGAGTTTTTGGTTTGGTTTAAATACCTTGCCTTGGGATTCCAGGATACATTTTAGTTCAGCCCATGGAAGATAGGGAGTATTTGTTTCAAAGCTGTAAGAAACCCTGTAACTGAACTTAGGAAACAGTTGCTCACATTCCTTATCATAAATCTAGTCATACAGGAAACATCTAATTCTTAGAATAAATATTTACTCTCTCTCAAGTGGGATATTATCACAAAGGACTTTACGGTGCCATGAAAGCAAGGCCGTACAGATGGCCCTGAGCCTTGCCTGGCATTTCATCGAAGCCCACGCTAGGGTGTGGTTTTGTATTCATGTGCTTGCTTGAACAGCTTTAGGAGAGGAGACTGTGCAGACAGGTACTTCTCACAGGGCCGAGCTGGGCCTACAGCTTCCCTCACCAATGTCACACTTAGGAGAAGTTCACATGTGAGTGGGCACAGAGCAGGCAGAGCAGCCTCCTGTGAGGGCTGCAAGGTTGCCCGGCCTGGCCGGGTTTATTGGCACACATCACATTCATGGGCAGAGATCTGCAGTGCGTGAAAAGTTTGCATATAAACCATTTCAGGTTGTTTTCTTAAATTAAAGCTTAAAAAATATCCAAAATGTATTTGAACATCAGAAACAGATGTTTGTGGTATCCTTGGAGCACTTCCATAGGAGTCTTTTAAAAAGCAGCCTGATTTTTACTAGATGCTTGGTTTACGTTAGGAAGAATGTGTGGTTCCCTGTGGAATACAGGGAAGAAGTTAGGGACAAGTTGGTAGTGCAGATGAGAAAAATCACTACAATTCAGAAAATGAATTTGTGTACAAGAAGAAAGAACAAAGTACCTTTGAGTACAAACTGGGGAGTGACCTCTTCTGGCCAGAAAGCAGGGAATATTTCCTGGAAAAGAAGGCATTTGGGGAGGACTTTGAGTACGCAGAGGACTTGGATAGGAGACTGATGGGAGAAAAGGTGATGTTCTAGGGCATGTTACCTATTGGGAGAGTATAATTTTAGGGGGAAATTACATAGACATCACTTACTTCTTAAACCATTTATTACCTTCTTCATCAGGTATATTAGCTCTACTGCATATGCATTTTGAAATATAATCTTCAAAAAGACCATTCTCTATATATACAACTTAAGCATGCCTGAGGTCTCTTTCAGTTGTTACTCTCTGGCAGAGATTTACTTGTTCACATTTAGACTTTTAATGTGATAATTTTGCCTAACTTGGCTGCCCCTTTGATACCTACATGCGTCATGCCCTAAACCTAGCATCTGCAGGAGTGACAGCCATTCGTTGATTCATTCGTTCGCCCACGCTGGCAATATTGAGCACTTATTTATGTGCCAGGTCCTGGAGAGTTCCAGGTACCCAGCAGGGAACAAGTCAGAACTGGACAGGTGAATCAGATGCCTGGAAACCACCTGAAGTTCTTATCATTAAACTGTACTGAAAAAGATAACAATGCAACTTTTCCTACAAAGCGATAACAGCATAAAGTGAACGCCTCCCAGAAGCTTGTACATTTTAACAGGATCAAAGCTTTGCCTAGAACTGCTTCTAATCAGGCTCTGTGTGAGAGTGAATTGTGGTTTGAGCCTTGGGACTTTTCCAGCCCTCTTAAAATTATATGGCTTTTTAAGCAGCAAGGTTGGTAGTGTCTCATCTGTACTTTGAGGTTGAGACTGGCTCTGATAGTATTCCTTTCAAGCAAGTAGCTTAAATAAAACTGTACCGCACTGGGAAAATTAATTAGATATACCATGACTGAAATAAGCTCTTTTGAGGGACAGGACGGCAGAGCACAGAGAGGGAGTATAGCAGAGTGGGAATGCACAAACTACCTGGGTGCACCACCCGGCCCTTGGTCCTTGGGTGAGTCACTTAACCTCTTTGTGCATCTGTAAAATGATACTAGGACAATAATATTAGTATCCACCTCAAAGGATTGTTGCGAGAGTCAAATAAGTCCATATAAACAGAGCATTTAGAATGGTGCCTGCTTTAAAGTAGGCATTATAATTAGCCATTATTTCTTTTAGCTATGCATTTGTCCAGTGTGTCAATTTTCTGAGACTATATAGTGGATACAAGGTAAGAATGGTTGGGAAGCTAGATCAAATGAGAGTGGTTAATTTTTTTCTTCCTCTTCTTGTCACTCCCTACCCGCCTGCCCCATAGACCCCAGAGTTATTTGTTTCATAAGGCTATAACATCATATTTGAATGTACGACCTTGAAAAATCCTGATTAAGTAGTTCTGGGCAAAGCTCTAATGGTTGGAAAATAAATCAGGCCTCCCACACATACCTGCTCAGCCAAGAATTTGTTTGCCCCAGAAACTGTGGGTGGGCGGGAATGGAAGCAGGCACACGCCCAGGCTATGCGAACTCTCTGTTCTCGCTGCAGACTGTGTTGTCACCCTTCTCCTGCAACTCGCCGGTGCTTTCTGGGCATTTCTTTGCATTCTCAATTCTAGAAAAATATTTTCCTTTTAAAAAACACGTTTTCTCTTTTTTCCCCGACTCCAAGAACTGCCACTGCTCCCCTGTTTTCCACAGTTTGGCTCTTTATTTGCCCCTTGGTATTGCACGTACATAAATATCTGCAAGCCCAGAGGGCAACATACAACGTACAGTGTTGAACAGTAGGGCTCCCTACATGGTTCCTGAGTTTCGAGGTCTGTGGCAAGACTCTCTGGAAGTCCATGAGTTTCTATTGATTCCTGTAGCCAGGAATAGAGGCCTCTTGCCTTCGCACTGGGCCAGAGCTTGAGCCCCTCCCAGTTCTGGAGGCCAGGAGTGGCTGCAGGGCATCTCCCATCTGCATCCTGGGGGGATTTGTGGGAGTGTTTCAACCCAGGGCTTCAGAGAGGTGCCTGTGTTCCTCTTCCTGTGAAGCAGGCCACATTGGGCCTTGCAGGTCTGTTTGACACTTAGTTATGGGTTCCTGGCTTGTTTAGCGTTTTTCTTGTTAGCCCGGTAAACATTGAATCCCATTGTCCTAGTTAAGTCCTCTCCTTGGGGCAGATGTGCGTTTCTTTTCTCTGTAGAACAGGTGAGTGTGGGGCCTCTCCTGTGGTAGGTGGTGTGGGATAGGGTGGCAAGAAGGCTCTGCAGGTTGGAAAGCTCCCCTGGGCAGAGCTGAGCTTAGAAAGTTTAACGTACGCACTCTGAGCCCTGACTCATTACCATCAGTTACTGTTTCCCCAGAGGCCACTCTAAAGGTGACCATGAAACTGCGGGCACTGAGCGAACTCTCAAGAGTTGCTCTTTTTCCTCTATCTTCTTCCCAGGTTGTGAACTCCAGGTTTATTGTAGGGATAGTGGGTGTTGGATAAATCTTTCTTTCTCTTTTTTTTTTTTTTTTTTTTCTTTTTTTGAGACAAGGTCTCACTCTGTCGCCCAGGCTGGAGTACAGGGGTACAATCTTGGCTCACTGCAGCTTTCACCTCCTGGGCTGAAGCCATCCTCCTCCCTCACCCTCCCAGGTACTTAGGACTAAAGGCATGTGTCACCACACCTGGCTAATTTTTTGTTTTTTGTAGAGGCAAGGGTCTTGCTATGTTGTAGGCTGGTCTGAAACTTCTAGGCTCAAATGATCCTCCTGCCTTGGCCTCCCAAAGTGCTGGGATTACAGGTGTGAATTCTTTCTAATAAGTTAACCAGACTTCAAAATGAGGAACTAGGAGTTGGCGGTCTTTGCCCTATAGTCAGAATCTGGATGAATCTTCCTAAGAGACAGCATCCTTCTCCCTCGTGGCTGAGGAATCTTGGAGGCAGCAAGAATTTAGTTTGAATTTTGCCATTTTATTTCCCCTCTAATTTGCTCAAATATAAGAAAGAACTGGCAAAACAAGCAAAGATTTTGTTTTGAAAATTAGACCCTATGTGCAAACAGCCTCAAATCAAGAGTAACCACCAGGCATCTTATTTCTCAGCATGTTTGCTTTTGTTCTTGCTGCAGCCATCCTGGTTAGGTGATACATGAATATTTTTCATTTGGAAGTAGATTCATATTCTGTGACATGGAACACAGACCACTTTGTACTGCCACTTTAAAACCTGTCAGATGAGGCTGGGTGTGGTGGCTCAGCACTTTGGGAGGCTGCAGTGGGTAGATCACTTGAGGTCAGGAGTTCGAGACCAGCCTGGCCGATATGACGAAACCCTGCCTCTCCTAAAAATACACATACACAAAAAATTAGCAGAGCATGGTGGCGCACACCTGTAATCCCAGCTACTCGGGAGACGGAGGTGGGCGAATTGCTTAAACCCGGGAGGCAGAGGTTGCAGTGAGCCAAGATTGCACCCTGGCACTCCAGCCTGAGCAACAGAATGAGATTCTGCCTCAAGAAAAAAGAAAAGAAAAGAAAATGGGCTAGGGCCACACATGGTGGCTCATGCCTGTAATCCCAGCACTTTGGGTGGCCAAGGCAGGAGGATTGCCTGAGCCCAGGAGTTTGAGACCAGCCTGGCCAACATGGTGAAACCTTTTCTCTGCTAAAAATACAAAAGAAAAAAAGAAAATTAGCTAAGCATGGTGGTGTGTGCCTGTAGTCCTAGCTACTTGGGAGGCTAAGGCAGGAGAATCGTTTGAACCTGGGAGGCAGAGGTTACAGTGAGCCGAGATCGCGCCACTGCCACTCCAGCCAGGCTGACGGAGTGAGACTACATCTCAAAAAAAAAAAAAAAAGTGTCAGATGAGGTCAATATGATACAGTCTGCGGTTGGCCGATTTGCTGCACCATCCTGCCTTTTTTCCATTTTATAAATACAGCATTTTATTGAAAAGATCTGCTAAAATCAGTTTTAAGATCTGATTTATGAATTGATGTTAGACCACAAGATGTCTGCTAATGTTTCTAAAACTGCATCTTGAAGCTTTTTTTTTTTAAGTCTCATGAAATAAAGACCTTCGTCCACTCCTCCTAGACTATGGCGTTCTCATAATAGAGAAGGTCCACCGTGTTTCTCTCTGCAGTAACACAACGAAATGGAGCTGGCAGTTCACACGCACATGACTCTGACACCCAGGGTGTGGAGGCTGCAGCCTCCTTCTTTAGGCCTCATCCCTACAGCAGCCCAGGTTGGCCTTGGTGTCCAAAGAGTCCAGAAACCATTCTGTTGTCCCTCAGGGCAGTAGTCCAGGATAGAAAGTGGGACTAAAGGAACCAGGCTGCTGGGAAGGTGAGTTTGGGAGTGTGCTGATAGGCCCCACGTTGGGGAAGAATGGGGAGACAGCAAGGACAGCTGGGAGGTGCCGGTGCTGACTCAGTACCCTATGCAGCAGCAGAACCCAGCTCTGTGGCTCGGGTGTTGGTTCTGGTGGTGGAGGGAAAGGTGCCGATGTGCCTGATGCCGATCATTTCGAATAGTAATGAGCATTGTTAGCAATGGCTCTGTAGTTCTCAGATGTATTCACCTACATGCCACGCCCCTGAGAAGCCCCAGTCAAATGGCCCTTGATGGAAGTGACCACAGAGCCCAAACATGTCATGTCTTGAAGTAGGTTGTTGCCTTGGGTGTTAGAGTGTAAGAAAATGAACAATTGGTAAAATAAAACTTCCCAACCAGGCACGGTGGCTCACGCCTGTAATCCCAGCACTTTGGGAGCCCAAGGTGGGTGGATCACCTGAGGTTGGGAGTTCGAGACCAGCCTGACCAACATGGAGAAACCCCGTCCCTACATAAAATTAGCCGGCCGTGGTGGAGAATCGCTTGAACCCAGGAGGCGGAGGTTGCAGTGAGCCAAGATTGCGCCACTGCACTCCAGTCTGGGCAACAAGAGCGAAACTCTGTCTAAAATCAATCAATCAATCAATCAATCAATCAATCAATCAATCTTCCCTAAGTCTTGCCTGAATTAGGGAAAGTTTGAAGACTCACTTTACTTTCTGGTATTCAGTGTTCTAACATAAAGGCTTACAAAGTGTTGCTAGGCAGTATTGCCAGTAGAGGCCCCTGTGCTTGTTTTAATGATACAGAGTTATTCCAAACTGCAGTGAAATGCTGTGGACCCATTTTCTGCAGGCATCTCAGTAACTTTGAAAGATGGTTTTTTATGTAAAAACTTAATTTACACTACTAAAAACTATGACATATGTATGAGTAAAAGCAAAATATTGGGACTATTTCTAAACAGCTAAATAACAATAAATGGATTGTAAACATACATAAAATAACCTTAATGAAGGCCACAGTAATCCATGTCTTTCTGTGTAGAGTAAGTTCATTCAAATCAACATTCCTGTCAGTATCAGAGTTCCTTCTACAGTATGCATAGCAGATGATAATTTAGGCATCGTCATCTCTTTCTTTACCTGCCTCCCCTCTTCTTCCTTCCTCCCATCATCCAGTGTGTGCTGTGTCCAGGTCACTATGGTCAGCACTGAGGATACACAGGGAAATAGCACGTGATCCTGCCCTCAGAGACCTGACAGTTTAGATACTGACAGCAGAGGGAGATGGTGCAGGGGACAAGGACGCTGAGCGGATGAGAAGCAGGCTAGCCACTCTGCTTGGAGGAGAGAGAGCACAAGATTCACAGAGGAGGTTGGGTTTTCAAGTTTGCAGGGATGGCCCAGAAATGAAAAGCGTTGTAGGCACAGCCCATGTGATGTTTGCAGTCGTGAAGCTGTCTGGGGAGTGGCATCCGGCTTGGCATGTTTGCAGTGTACGGTACTGGAGAGGAACAGGGTGGCAGGTGGAGACTATCTCAGGATCTGTGGGAGCTCCTTACTTCGCAAAAAGAAAAGTTCTGTGTCCGAGAAGTGTATTTTGTTAGAAAGTATGTCTGTATCACAGACCACTTCTTACTGCCACTTTAAAACCTGTCAGATGAGGCGGGGCACAGTGGCTCACGCCTCTGTAATCCCAGCACCTGGGGAGGCTGAGGCGGGCGGATCACCTCAGGTCAGGAGTTCAAAACCACCCTGGTCAATGTGGTGAAACCCATCTCCACTAAAAATACAAAAATTAGCCAGGCTTGATGGCATGCCACTGTAATGCCAGCTACTTGGGAGGCTGAGGCAGAAAAATCACTTGAACCCAGGAGGTGGAGGTTGCAGTGAGCTGAGATCTCGACACTGCACTCCAGCCTGGGCGACAGGACAAGACTCCATCTCGAAAAGAAAAACAACAACAACAACAAAGGAAGGTATTTTCCTATATTGTGCCCAAGTCCATCTCCATTTCCTTTTATAATTATTCTTCTTGAGATGGAGTCTCACCCTATCACCCAGGCTGGAGTGCGGTGGCGTGATCTCGGCTCACTGCAGCCTCTGCCTCCCAAGTTCAAGTGATTCTCCTGCCTCAGCCTCCTGAGTAGCTGGGACTACAGGCGCGTACCACCACGCCCAGCTAATTTTTGTATTTTTAATTGAGGCGGGGTTTCGCTGTGTTGGCCAGGCTGGTCTCAAACTCCTGACCTCAGGTCATCCGCCCACTTCTGCTTCCCAAAGTGCTGGAATTACAGGTGGTCAGCCACTGTGCCCAGCCTCTCCTTTTCTGTTTTACCTTTGGGTTCAAGCCACAGGAGCCACACAGAATGAGTCGGCCTGCTCTCTGCCACGTGCCTTTGTATGTAGGTGGGGTTGTGCTTCTTCAAATCTTGCC
Organism: Chlorocebus sabaeus; assembly: GCF_047675955.1. Taxonomy (NCBI): domain Eukaryota; kingdom Metazoa; phylum Chordata; class Mammalia; order Primates; family Cercopithecidae; genus Chlorocebus; species Chlorocebus sabaeus. The sequence goes on along the minus strand of NC_132924.1, from coordinate 103,978,867 downwards.
CCAAGCTGTGTGTACCTTTGTTTATCCTCCTTAATAGATGTTGGCTAGTAGTTTTTTTCTTTATGTAACTCAACAGTAATTCTTGTTGGTCCTTTCAGAGTCTATAAACAATTGATTGTGATCTCCCTGATTTATCTTATAGATCTCCAAAGCAGTTGTTGCCACTGTAGCCTCTTGTCTGTTGGCTTCCTTTCTGCCAGGTCCCTCCCTCTGTGGTTTTACAGGATTCCCAAGGGATAAGAACAATCATGGGTGTTAGACCAGACTCTCCTTTGCTTACTGACTTACATTCAGCCTTTTTTCACTACACTTCTTCCTTTGGTCATCTTAGGATTTCAGAGAAACAAAAAGTAGGTCATGCTCACAAATATGCTGGGGATCCTTTTGTTTTGTTTTGTTTTTGAGACAGAGTCTCACTCTGTTGCCCAGGCTGGAGTGCAGTGGCACAATCAGGACTCACTGCAGCCTCCATCTCCCAGGCTCAGGTGATCCTTTGCTGGGTATCTTGTCATAGAGAAGCAGTATTTTTTTTTTTTTTAAACCTCACCACTGTTATCTTTTGTACTTCAGAAGCAAACTAAGAAAGAAATACGTGTCTGAAAAATGTTAATAAAAATGAATTAGGATGAACTAAAATAGCTCAGAAGAGTTGAGAGATGTATGTTATAGCACAGGCAATATTGTCATAAGAGTTATCTATATAAGAATCTGCTTTTTAACAGGACTTGCAGGCAGCTCCTGTGCACCTGGGAGTTTGAAAAGCTCTGCTCTAGTGGACAATTGATACTCCCTGAGTCACCATGAGTGACTGATCTGTTGGTAGCTCCGTTCAAGAGAAGCTAAACAAATATGGCATATCAGCCATAAGAGTCAAATGTTGAGAATCACAGTTTAATTTTGTTTGCAGCTACACACCAGGCCAAGTCATCATGTTTGACTAAACAGCAATGTTCTGATTAGGGGAGGACGTGGCTTTGTCTCCCAAACAGATGAGAGTCTTGGTGGCTTGATGACAGCATGAAGAGCTGCTCCCCTGCCCTGGAGTAGGATGGTTTCCATGACGACAGTTCTGCACACTGAGCTTCCCCCCCCCCCTTTTTTTTAAGTCCCGTGTTAATCAACAATGCAGAGACTAAAAAGGGTACTTTATTTCGTTTTTAAAGAATTTCACCATATCTAAATTTTACTTGACATTATATTATCATCATGTGTGTCTCCGAGAGAAGGTCTTTGTGCAGCAAAGTGTGGTTTTGTGAGTGATGGGCCAGACATTTCTTCACTGATCTCAAATTGGCGCAGCTGAAAGATTTCAGGCTTAGCCCATACTGACCTAAGCTTGGTTTTAAGAATACAGTACTTCTGTTTGGTGTTTGTCCTGCTGTATATCAGTAGATCTTCAAGTGGAAAACCTTTTGTTACATAGAGTTGTTAACTACCATGGTCATGGGTATAGAATGATCTTTCTGCTCACCTAGGGGTGAAGTCTCTTCTTTTCACAGTAGATTTAAAATGCTAATATATGGTGGTGACCAGTATAAGAAGCACTTGTATGTTAAGTTCCTTTATAATGTGATGCAAAGGTTTGATTTGCTTGACCTTTTGCACTCTCTATAAAGATCATCTATTACTTTTTTTTTTTTTTTTTTTTTTGAGACAGGGTCTCGCTCTGTTGCCCAGGCTGGAGTGCAGTGGCGCAATCTCAGCTCATTGCAGCCTCTGCCTCCTGCGTTCAAGCAATTCTCCCACCTCAGCCTCCTGAGCAGCTGGGATTACAAGGGTACACCACCACGTCTGGCTAATTTTTGCATTTTTAGTAGAAACAGAGTTTCAGCATGTTGGCCAGGCTGGTCTTGAGTTCCTGACCTCAGGTGATCCACCTGCCTCAGCCTCCCAAAGTCCTGGGATTACAGGCGTGAGCCAACATGCCCAGCCTGATCATCTATTACTTCTGTAGCAGATTAAAACCCACTAAATTTTCTTTTCTAAGAGTACTAATTAAAACAAAAAGCATGGTTAGTGAGAAGAGCATTAAGATCACTAAGATCAGCCCTTAGGGAAGTGAGAGTTAGCTCCAGGGCCTTTGCTTCAAGCTCTGCGAAGACCCCAACAACTCTGTTTCAGCACCTGTGCTGGTGCACCTAGTCCAAGCCCTTGTCCTCTCCTAGCTGCATTGTCCCAGTAGCCTGGTCACTGGCCTAGCTGCCTCCTTGCCTTCTTTTCAGTTTATTCTCAACACAGCCAGATCATGTCCCTGCCCCTCTCCAGCATTCCATGGGGCAGGGTGCTACATGCATCACCTCAGTTGAATTCCGTGGCTCTCAGAATCAAAGCCAACAGTCTTTAGTGCTGGACTATGAAACTCCTTGCTCACATCTATGATCTCACCTCCTATTACTGTTCCCTCATATGCCCCAAGACAGGTCGTGCTTCAGCCTCAGGCCCTTTGCACTTGCTGGTCCCTCTGTCTGGAACTGCCCTTCCCAAGATGTCTGCATGGTTCTCTTCTCCACATTCTTCAGATCTTTGCTCATATGGCAGTTTCTCAGGAAGACTTTCCTTGAACGCCCTATTTAAATGTTGACTCCCACCCCCTACCCCCAACACACACACATTCTCTGTCACCCTCTCTTGCTTTGCTTTTCTTCATACCACGTATTGTCATCTGATGGGTTTTATCTTTTACTTTAGTATTTATTGTCAGTCTCCTTCCAGAATGTTAACTTCTTGAAAAGGCCTTTTGTTTTGTTCAGTGCCTATCCACACCACCTGGAATGAGGCGCACACTATTTGCAGTGCACACTATTTTGAAAGGATGAATGAAATTGACCCTCTTTAACCCCATAATTAGATATGAATTTAGAGCCAAATGTATTATGAGGTTTCTTCCCACCAGTTTTGTTCTGTCACATAAGAAGATTGAAATGTTAGAACATCGTATAAAAATTAACCACAGCTGTGAGCCACTTAAAACACTCTGCAGCGAGTTAGGAAATGCCCATTAATTGTTGGTTTGTTAGGCAAATGGGAGAGCACCACACTCAGTGCACGCTGGGTCTCCTGTGTGCCAAGCATGCGGGGCAGGCCCTGGCGATGGGAGGGGCAGGGAGTGGGGCCTCCTCCTAGGATGTCACACTGCCTTGCTGTTGGCTCCCTGGTTGTGGTGGCATCCCGCAGCAAACCCAGGATCTCACGCACCTTCCTCTGAGAGCCACTGCTTTGGTCTGTGTGTGTATGTGTATCCACTCGCCAGGGTTGTTTCACCAAGGACTTCCTTTGGCTGAAATTTGTTTTCCTTTTTGTTTATAGTGTTTCTTAGTAACCCACTGCTGTGAGTCCTCTCTGCTGGGTTGCTACCCAAATGTGTCTTGAACTTTGTGCTATTTCTTTTTTAAGATCTGAAGATTTATTTTGGCCATGGAAGTGTAGGACACGAAAATTTACAGAAGTGAATGTAGACAATGCCCATCTAATTATTGGTGACCCAGTGGTGGGGGCGCACAATGTGGGGGATGGAGCCCCTTCAGCAGAGCCCTGTGTCCCTGTTTTTGGAATCTATTTGGCAATAGATTCTGAAAGCCCGAAGCCACCATTCATTCAAGAACATATCTGTTGAGTAGTCACTGCCAGGGAACACACTAATAAAATGAGCTCAGTGTCCACCCTCATGGAGCTTCTTATAGTCTAGTGAGAGAGAGGGATCTAAATTAAATAAATGCGTAATGCGTAGTTACGTGTAGTTACAAACTGTCCAAGTGCTCTGGTGGAGAAGGTCAAGGTGTCCTGGGAGCTTAGCATAGGGGAATTTGTCCTAGTCGTGGGATCATGTAACTGGAGTGAGAGCGCACAGGTTCCTGGGTAGGCATGTATGTCGGGGGAGGGAGGGCAGAATGTGTGCATTAATTTTCAAGGAGAGAAAATAAGGTGTGCAAAATCTGTGAGGTGTTGAGGGATCTCGTTTATTCATAGGAGTGAAAGGAGACCAGCGTGGCTGAAGTGAGAGGATGACAAGGGAGAGTGGTGCATGGAGCGGGCAGGGCTGCAGCAGGGCCAGGAGTCATCCCCTATGTTTATCATAGACCAATGCAGAGCACTAAAGCGGGGGTTTAGGTAGGGCTCAGCCACGATCTGTTTTCTATTTTAAAAGGTTTCTTTTGTGCCAGGCATGGTAGCTCATACCTATAGCCCAGCATCTCGGGAAGCTGAGGCAGGAGGATCACTTGAGGCCGGGAGTTCCAGGCTAGCCTGGGCAACATAGCAAGACCTACAAAAAATAAAAAATGAGTGGGCATCGTAGTGCACACTTGTACCTTATCTCAGCAACTTGGGAGGCTGAGGTGGGAGGATCGCTTGAGCCCTCGAGTTTGAGGCTACAGTGAGCTATGATTGTAGTACTCTACTGCAGCCTGACTGACAGTGAGACCCTGTCTCCAAAACAAACAAAGGGTTTACTCTGGACACGTGCATAATGAATTGGAAGGGAGGAAGTGTGGAAGCTGGGAAAACAGCAAGAAGTGTTTTGTGTTTGTCCAGGACAAAGAACAATGGCAGCCTGGACTAGGATGGTGGTGGTGGAGAAGGTAGGATAATGCTTGGGTAGAGATTGTTTTGGAGGCCATTGGCATCTAGGTGGTGACTGCTCCGATATGCTCACTGAGCAATCTGCCGTTAATTTGCCCTAATCTTTGCCTGCCTGTGAGGTGCCTATGCCTAGGATTTATTGGCTTCCAAACTGGATGGAGCAAGTGTCCAGGATATCTGACAGTTGCATTTTTCATTATAAGTGAATACTTCACCATTTGGGCTTTATCAGTCTCTTAAGAGCTTTGTTAGCATGAATCGGTATTGATCAACGTGATCATCTCTGGTACCTTAGAGACAGAGACATTTGGAGCCAGAGATTTCAGGGACAGAACCTGGACACTCATGAGTTCCCAAAGGTAAATGTCACCTGCCAGAGATTATGAACAATTACCTTTTCTGGGGAATAACCTCTTTTTTTGACACATGCTTTCCATTATTTTTTAAAAATTTTAAGTAAATCTTTAAAACCAAATCCACCAATTGTTTCTATCTTTAGAACAGCAATTATTTCATGTAGTGAGGAAATATAGTGACCACCTGAAAAAGAACTTGAAGGAGTGTGGTTTGAAAAGGCGTATCAAATGTAGAAGGATTCAGAGTCTTATTCTAAGTTGTTTCCCTGTGCATCTAACTTTTTATTGTGTCACCTTAATTTCTTTTGAAGCCACAAGTGATTTGTTTTTCAAATCTCTTATTATCTGTGTATGTAGTAATTATGTTTTCTTAAGATTCTATTAAGGAACTCAGTAAAATTAGGCAGCTGAAATAATTGGCTAAAGTTCAATGAAGCCTTTTTGGCACTCTGAGTCTGGAAAATAGCAAATAATAATGTAAAACATTTTGTGTGCATTTGTACCTATTCTCTAACGATATTCTCCTCCTATTTTGCAGGAGGAAAATGGAAGAAGCAGTGATACTTTTAGTGAAACAGAATAAACCACTGAACAGGTAACTGAGATGAGTAGTTGTATATACATTTATTAAATAAGTTAATATTTGGAAATGCCTAGAATAGTACATGGCACATAGTAAACAGTATGTAGGTGTTTGCTGTTACTAAGTTCTTTTAAATGTACGTAAGCCCTAAATAAACCAGTTATACAAACCAAAAATACCTAACAAAAGCAAACTCTCCTCCTAAAGCAAGTGTGAACATCATTGGTAAGTTCTGACATGGCCTCTGTAAAGCCTGTTGTCGTGGCTCTGAGAAATGTACCTTAAAACCAACCTCTTTGAAACGTCTTCATCTTTGAGCACCCTGTGTCCTTGAGCACCCATTCATTTTTGTCTTTGACCTTCCAAGTGTCAGATTGGTTTCCAGTTTGAAACCGAACAAACTTCTTTAAAATTCTTGAGGACGTAGTTCCCGGGGAGCATAGCGTAGCTTCCAGGTGGCTACTGAAATGGCTGACAGTTACTAAAGATGGTGAGGATGGAGTTAAAAGCGGCAGCACTCCCATTTTCTGATGATGGCAGGTGATATCGTTGGAATAAGCAGCTCCAAACTATCATGCCTGCTTAGGCACTAACTTCCTGTAATTGTAATCAAACAGTTGGCATTGCTGAGACCTACTGACACCTTCAGCAAACGTTAATAAGGGGCATATTACGTGTCCAGTCCTCTACTTGGGGATGGGATTTGACGTTCAATGGATTATCTTTCTGCTCACTCCACTCCCATCTCTCTGGATCTTCACCAGTTCCTGCCCAGATAGATGCTGTAGGTCCTGCCATCTGCCTCGTCCCCAGCCTTGCTGTCTCTCCTGCCAGCTCCCCTTCAGCCCCTTTATTCAGGGTGTCATACCTTTATTCAGGGTGGGAAAAGATGCCAGAGATGGGGCTGAGAGTCGCATCTGGTAGTTAGACTTTTCTCTCATGGCATTCATGTTGCATCTTCCTCAGCCCTGACTTCTGCTCCATAATTTACATAATTAATTTTAACGATGATGTATGTTTTACCATGTCTCCCTTCGGGAATTTTGGGATATTACCTTTGACAGTTACGTTTCTGTTTTGGAGGTCTTGCAGCTGGCATTATTAGCATGAGGGAGAGGTGGGGCACTAGGGGTGCACTGAATATCTCCATGGCTTTCAGACCTTTTTAATTGAACCCCCAGGAGGAAATACCTGATACCTTAGGGCCCAGCACACATATTTGTACATGTGGGTATATGGTTTCCTGAAGTAAGACCTTTACTATGTGCAAGCTGGGATAGAATTTTTTATATTCTATCACTTTTCTTTTTGCTTTTTCTCTCTTTTAAATGTTCATCATGATCAGCAAAGTGGATTTCTTAACCTGCTAGTCAGTTGTCCTTTGACAAACTTGCAGTATTTCTGCACTATGGTAGGGATGCATGGTTTCTTGCTCTTCTCCCGATATTCTTCTCCAACTTGTCCAGCTTTTTTTTTTTACCCCTGAAAATGCCTCGAACCTGCTTTAACTTTATTCTTCATGTGCCAAGCTCTCTCCTTCCTTTTGGAATAAGCTTCTGTTTCTATTTTCTCACCTACTGTTCCCTCAACTTCCTGTCTGAACTTGAACATTCTTCTCCTGATCAAAACCTAAGAATCCTTTTATTTACCATTTTGAATAAGATCAGTCCTTCTGTGCTGTTAGATACCTGGTTCTCTCTCGGTTGGTGCTATGGGTTGTAGAGAGACATCTGCTGGCCTAAGTGTAGTATTGCATTGTTTTTCTATGCTGGAGTTCATCACCCTGCCATTTTTTAGTACCTTAAACTTTAGCGTTGCAGTACACAGTGCAGTGTACACAGTGCAGTGCAGGTGAGCTTGTGTGCTGGAATGTGTCGAAGTCATCTACCTAATCTCTTCAAACATTTTTAGCATTTAGCTCAACATCTAATTAACTGAAATGTAGTCACACATTATAACCCAGTTTAAGGAGCTGCAATCTAGTAGGAGAAAAGGATTTCATGGTAAAACCTGAGTCCTCACCTTCACGTATTTTCTAATGAGACTGCAAAATGACAGTTAAGTAGAGGTTTGGATCCATTTAAAACTTTTGGAAATAATTCACTCTTCCAAGATAAATGAGAACCTATTTTTTTTATTTGTATAAATTTAAAAGGTACAAGTGCAGTTTTGCTACATGGATATACTGTGTAGTAGTGAAGTCTGAGCTTTTAATGTAACCATCACCTGAATAGTGTACATTGTACCCATTAAGTAATTTCTCATGCCAACCCCCTCCCACTCTCTCACCCTTCCAAGTCTCCAGTGACTGTTATTCCACACTGTTATGTCCACATGCACACATATTTAGCTCCACTTATCACTGAGAACATGTAGTATTTGACTTCTTACTTCTGAATTTTTTTTTTTTTTTTTTTGCTTAAAATAATGACCTCTAGTTCCATCCATGTTGCTGTAGAAGACATTATTTCATTTTTTATGGCTGGGTAGTATTCCATTATATATATGACCACATTTTTTTCATTTAGTCATCAGTGGATGGACACTTACATTGGTTCCATAACTTTGCTATAGTGAATAGTGCTGTGATAAACATATGACTACAGGTATCTTTTTATATAATGATTTAATTTTGGGGTGGTGTATACCCAGTAGTGGGATGGCTATATCAAATGGTAGAAGAACTTAATTTTTAACTGGTATAGGTTTGCAGCTTAGTTTCTTCTATGAGAGGTATGATTGGTGCTAGCTATAAAGCTAGTGCTGGAAAAATACAAAATTTAAAATCTATTGCTTCTTTACCTTGAAACTCTAGTTAGATTATCACAGTGATTCTGTACTATCCTTGTCTTAGCAAACTTCTCACTGATTTCAGATGCAAGTTTATAAAGGAACTGCAATTATGTACATACACCTAAGATTTCTCCATAAATATGACACATTTTACAGATTATAATGTGCAAAAATGTTCTTTTAAACAAAACTGAACCAATATGCACCTATCTTTGAGGGCTATTTCTAAAGCTAATATGCAGTACACAAGATACTGTATCCCAGTTTCCTGCTTTGAAAAGATCTCACTGGAGTAGTTGGTAGTTGTAGATGTTTCTAAATGTTTTGTTATTGAAGCCAAGCTGAAGCTGCTCCTTTGATTCTTTGACTATGTCCTGATTTCAGTTATGATTAATGAAGCCTTTCTATATCCTTGAAAATAGCAGATTCACCAAAAATTTAGCCAAATATTAGTATTATAGATTAACATATTCCTTTATTTTACAATTACTTTTAATTATTTACACTTTTATTTTATTTTATTTTTTATTTTTTTGAGATGGAGTCTCGCTCTGTCACCCAGGCTGGAGTGCAGTGGCATGGTCTCAGCTCACTGCCAGCTCCGCCTCCTAGGTTCATGCCATTCTCCTGCCTCAGCCTCGCGAGTAGCTGGGACTACAGGCGCCCGCCACCTTGCCCGGCTAACTTTTTTGTATTTTTGATACAGATGGGGTTTCACCGTGTTAGCCAGGATGGTCTCTATCTCCTGACCTCGTGATCCACCCGCCTCGGCCTCCCAAAGTGCTGGGATTACAGGCATGAGCCGTTTACAATTATTTGTAAAGCACATAGCACAATTTGGATTACTTTGTTCTGTAGTATCTAGAGTTTGAAAGGATTGTGAGAAGATAATAAAGCAGACTTGAAGGCTGGTGGATGCCGCAGTGGATCTGTCAGAATTATTTGAGAAAGTCAGTCTCTAGGATTTCATTTTGATTTCTCTTTTTTAGTTTTCTAAGATTATTTTTAATGATTCATAATGTGTTTTTTTCATTAAATAGAACCCATACAATAATAAAAATTTTCTGTTTTATTCTTAGCCTTACATTAGAGGACACGAATCCTGCTTTGGACATCTGTTCCTCAAATACGTTCATTCTTCTTTGACTTACCATTTACCTTGAAGAATAATTAAACTAGTCCAGTATTCTTTTTTTTTTTTTTTTTTTTTTTTTTTGAGATGGAGTCTCGTATTGTTGCCTGGGCTGGAGTGCAATGGTGCAATCTTGGCTCACTGCAACCTTCACTTCCCGGGTTCAAGCAATTCTCCTGCCTCAGCCTCCCGAGTAGCTGGCATTACAGGCACCTGCCACCACGCCTGGCTAATTTTTTGTATTTTTAGTAGAGACAGGGTTTCACCATCTTGACCAGGCTGGTCTCGAACTCCCGACCTCGTGATCCGCCCACCTCAGCTTCCAAAGTGCTGGGATTACACATGTGAGCCACCGCACCTGGCCAACCAGTCCAGTATTCTACAGTCTTGTGCATTTATAGCATTTGGGTTAGGAAACAATTGGTGCATCATCTCTTCCTAGAAAAGGGTCTAGAAAGGCCCGAGGTGATGCAGTAGTACTTTCCTGGCAGTCACATCATTTAGAAGCAGCTGAAAGCCAATCCTAGGAAAATGCCTGAGGGGTTAGACCAGTAGGTCATCTAGAGCCCTCTATAAATTGAGGAAAAACAAAAAAGAGAATAATCATAGAGAGCTAATGAAAAATCCTGTCTTGGAAAAACTAAATAAGCAGCTCCTGTATAAGGGCCACAAAGACATACTCTTTCTGCCTTTCCCAAGGTAACAACGTGCTATAGCCTGACGTCACCAGTGTCCTGAAACTGCTCCAACGTTGATCTCGCATTTGCTATTGAACTGAATTCTTTTCATTCTCTTTCCTTTTGCCTTTTGAAACACCCTACGACTTGTTCTCATGCCTCTCTGATTATTTCTTCCACCTAATTTTATAAGCTACACTAAAACTTGGGTTAGCAATGGGTATTTTTTTCCCCCATTGCATTCTTGGTTCATGAGCTCAAAGTATTATCTCAGCAGAGGCAGAGTCAGGTGCTTGGGAAGTGGTATTAAAGAGATTTCAATTAAATACTTCAAAGCCACTTCATTGGAATCCCCAATTTAAAAAAAGTTAAGATATCATAAAACGAGTCTTTAACTAGATTTTGGTGGTTGTCATTTGGAAGAAATTCTAAGAGTGAATTCCAGCCTGTTTCCTGATTTACTGTTTTCCTTATTTACTCCTCGTACATGGTACATGACTGGAATCCAGTAGAAAAGCCCCAGAATGTGTATTTTAGTCCCTGTAGCCAACCACTTTGACAATGTACAGAAAAGGAGCTAAATTCTTGCCCCTGCTGTGGCTTCCGTTCATAAGCTTTTGTCTCGTCTCTACTCCATTTCAAAAGCTAAAGCTAAGTGTCATAGGACGAGATTGTAGTGGCTTCAGAGAATGGTAGGCTTGAGAAAAAGACTATTGATGATCCACAGGAATAAATTATGATAGAAATTTAAACAGTATTTGGGGACATAAAATACTGTTTTTGAGTTTAGTAACCCCAAACAAGAAGAAAAACATGTATTTTAAAAAATGTTTTATATTTTTCCCATTTTTTTGGGAAGTGAAAATAGAAACTATTATTTCTTTTTTCAAGACACCCAGGTTGATCATGAAAAGTGTAAGAGGTCACCATCAGGTAGCTAAACACTTCTTTTAAATGTGTGAATAAAGGAAAAAACATAAGATATTGAACAGTGAGTGTGTTATGGGTTGCTAGTTTTGAACTTCAGTGCTTGACAATGCCAAAGTCAAAGTGTTGTTGTGTTGCTATGAAATAATGTACCAATACATACAGAGTAGCTACTATTGTTGCCACATGCAAAGAAAAGACAGCACACTCAGTAAATTCTTTTAGTTGTGTTTCTTATAGTTAAGGAATGTTGATCTATTTTACGTTTTTCTGGTGTAACTTACATAGCAAAGAAAACAATCATGTTAGTAACATTTTGCGAGTATTTCCCATATACCAAGCACTGACTGAAAAACATAAGGGTAAGTACTACAGGTACTATCATTCTAGTTTTATAGAATGTGCATGCTATAAGAAAGACAAAGTTAGATTAGTGTATGAATGAACACCATTACCTACCCCTGTCGGGAATCAATGATGATAATCCCATTAGAATATTGTGCTAATTGGCTGAAAATAGTATGTCAGCAATATTTACAGCTTTAAAAAGCTTTTGGTTTTATGTGGTTGATTAGCAGTGATGGCATTACAAGGAAAATACAACTAGGTTATAATAGTATTAAAAATAACTCAAGTTTTTCTAAGTTTGAAACAATATTTTTGATGTTAAAAGTTTTTAAGAAAACACTTGCAATTTACAGTGCATTGTTTAGTCCTCAGAGACAGAATAGTGTAATTAAAAAAAAGAATCAAAGTAGAGCCAGGTGTGGTGGCTCAAACCTGTAATCCCACCACTTTGGGAGGCTGAGGCAAGTGGATCACCTGAGGTCAGGAGTTCAAGACCAGTCTGGCCAACATGGTGAAACCCTGTCTCTACTAAAAATACAAAAATTAGCCAGGCATAATGGCCTGTGCCTGTAATCCCAGCTTAGGAGGCTGAGGCAGGAGAATCACATGAACCTGGGAGGCAGAGGTTGCAGTGAGCTGAGACCGCGCCACTACATTCCAGCTGGGGTGGCAGAGTGTCTCAAAACAAAATAATAATATAAAATATAGCATTCCCACTTGAAATATGTATAATCAACCTTATACACCCACATTAGTATTTCAGTTATGCCTACACCAATGATTGGGAAAAAAGACATACAGAAATGGAATTGCTGGATCATATGGTAGCAATTTTTTATTTCTGCAAGAACCTCCATGCTGTTTTCCGTAACAGCTGCATTTTACATTCTCACCAATAATGTAAAAGGGTTCCAGTTTCTCCATATCCCACCACTATTTATCTTTTGTTTTTGTTTTTCTAATAGGCATCCTAAAAGGTGTGAGGTGATATGTTAAGATTTTGATCTGCATTTCTCTTAAGATTGGTGATGTTGAGCACCTTTTCATATACTGGAAGGCTATTTGTATGCTTTTTAAAAAATGTCTATTCTGCCGGGCGCAGTGGCTCACACCTGTAATTCCAGCACTTTGGGAGGCCAAGGCAGGTGGATCACTTGAGGTCAGGAATTCAAGACCAGCCTGGCCAACGTGGTGAAACAAGGTCTCTACTAAAAATACAAAAATTAGCCAGGTGTGGTGGGTCACGCTTGTAATCCCAGCTACTTGGGAGACTGAGGCAGGAGAATCACTTGAACCTGGGAAGCGGAGGCTGCAGTGAGCAGAGGTCACACCATTGCACTCCTGCCTGGGTGACAAGAGCGAAACTTCGCCTCAAAAACAACAACAACAACAACAACAAAAGTCTATTCAAGGCTGGGTGCGGTGGCTCATGCCTGTAATCCCAACACTTTGGAGGCCGAGGTGGGTATATCACTTGAGGCCAGGAGTTCGAGACCAGCCTGGGCAACATACCAAAACCCCATCTCTACTAAAAATACAAAAATTAGCTGGGCGTCGAGGCGCACGCCTGTAATCCCAGCTACTCGGGAGGCTGAGGCATGAGAATTGCTTGAACCTGGGAGGCAGAAGTTGCAGTGAGCCGAGATTGTACCACTACACTCCAGCCTGGGTGATGAAGTGAGACCTTGTCTCAATAAAAAAAAAAAAAAAAAAGACAAAAAAAAAGTCTATTTGTTTTAAAATGTCTTTGCCCATTTTTAAATCAAGTTATTTTGCTGTTGTTGTTTGGTTTGTTTGCTGTTGAGTTGTTAGTTCATTATATATTTTAGATATTAACTGTTTACCAGATATGTGGTTTGCTAATATTTTCTCCCATTCCATAGGTTCCCTTTCACTTGATTGATTTTTTTTCCTTTGCTGTACAGAGCTTTTCAGCTTGATGTCATCCCACCTGTGTATTTTTGTGTATTTTTGCTTTCATTGTCTGTGCTTTGGTGTCATATTCATGCAATCATTGCCTAGACCAGTGTCATGAAGCTTTCCCCTGTGTTTTCTCCTAGGAGTTTTATAGATTCAGGTCTTACATTTAAATCATTAAACCAGCCAGGCGCAGTGGCTCACGCCTGTAATCCCAGCACTTTAGCAGGCCAAGGTGGGTGGATCCCTTGAGTTTAGGAGTTTGAGACTAGCCTGGCCAACATGGTGAAACCCTGTCTCTACTAAAAATACAAAAAAAAATTAAAAAAATTAAAAATTAGCCAGACACAGTGGTGGCTGCCTGTGATCCTAGCTACTCAGGTGGCTGAGGCATGAGAATTACTTGAACCCAGGAGATGGAGGTTGCAGTGAGCCGAGATCATGCCACTGTGCTCTAGACTGGGTGACAGTGAGACTATGTCTCAAAAAAAAATCATTAATCCATTTTGAGTTGGTTTTCTGTATGGTGTAAGATAAGGTCTGTATTTGTCTGTTCTTGTACAGCTTTAAAGAAATACCTGAGATGGGGTAATTTATAAATAAGAAGCTTGTTATAAATTACCCCATCTCAGGTGTTTCTTTACAGCAATGCAAGAACAGACTAATACAGACCTCATCTAATGTAGTTGTGGCTCACGGTTCTGGAGGCTGTACAGGAAACACAGTGGCTTCTGCTTCTGGGAAGGCCTCAGGAAACTTACAATTATGGCAGAAGTCAAAGGGAAAGCAGGCATGTCTTACATAGTTGGAGCAGAAGAAAGAGCAGTGGGGACAGAGGAGTGCCACAGGCTGTTAAATGACCAGACCTCACGAGAACTCAGTTACTATTATGAGAACAGCACCAAGGGGGAAATCCACCCCCATGATCCAGTCACCTCCCACCAGATCCTACCTCCAACACTGTGGATTATATTTCAACATGAGATTTGGGGTGGGGACACAGATCCAAACCATATGATTCCATCCCTGACCCCTCCCAAATCTCATGTCCTTCTCACTTTGCAAAACCCAATCATGCTTTCCCAACAGTTCCTCAAAGTCTTGACTTTTTTCCAGCATGACCTCAAAAATCCAGAGTCTCATCTGAGACAAGCCAAGTCTCTTCTGATCATGAGCCTGGAAAACAAAAAAACAAGTTAAGTTATTTTCAAGATACAATGGAGATACAAGCATTGAGTAAATACTTCCATTCCAAAAGGGAGAAATTGGCCCAAAGACAGGGGCTACAGGCCCCATGCAAGTCTGAAACCCAGCAGGGCAGTCATTAAATCTTAAAGCTCCAGAATAATCTCCTTTGACTCTTAAGTCCCACATTCAGGACACAGTGATGCAAGGGGTGGGCTCACAAAGCCTTGGGCAGCTCTGCCCCTGTGGCTTTGCAGGATTCAGCCCCAGTGGCTGCTCTCAAGGGCTGGTGTTGAATGTATATGGCTTTTCCAGGTGTTGGGTACAAGCTGCCAGTGGATCTACCATTCTGGGGTCTGGAGGACAGTGGCCCTCTTCTCATAGCTCCACTAGGCAGTACCCCAGTGGGGATACTGTGTAGGGGCTCCAGTCTTACATTTCCCCTCCACACTGCCCTAATGGAGGCTCTCTATAAGGGCTGTATCCCTGCAGCAGACTTCTGCCTGGACATCCAGGCTTTTCTATATATCCTCTGTAATCTAGGCAGAGGCTCCTGAGCCTCATTCACTCTTGCACTCTGTGCACCCACAGGCTTAACACCACACGGAAGCTGCCAAGGCTTGTGGCTTACATCCTCTGGAGCAGTGGCTGAGCTATACCTGGGCCCCTTTGAGCCATGGGTGGAGCTGGAGCTGCTGGGATGCAGGGCGCAGTTCTCATGGCTGTGCAGGGCAGCTGGGCCCTGGGCCTGACCCACAAAACCTTTCAGTCTTCCTAGGCCTCTGGGCCTGTGATGAGAGGGGCTGCCATGAAGTTCTCTGAAATACTGTCGAGGCCTTTTCCCCATTGTCTTGGCTATCAGCACTTGTCTGTCTTTTAGCTTGAATTGCTCTCCTGAAAATGGGCTTTTCTTTTCTGCCACATGGCCAGGATGCAAATTTTCCAAACTTTGGAAACTCTGCTTTTCTTTTATAAAAAAGTTCAAATTACAGGTCATTTCTTTGCTTAATATGTGAGCAGCCAGGCCATGTCTTGAATACTTTGCTTTCTAGAAATTTCTTCCATCAGATACCCTAAATCATCACTTTCAAGTTCAAAGTTCCTCAGATCCATAGAACAAAAGGGCACATTGCAGCCAGGCTGTTTGCTAAAGCATAGCTTTACTCCAGTTCTCAGTAAGTTTCCCATTTTCACCTGAGACCTCTTCAGCCTGGACTTCATTGTCCATATCACTATCAGCATTTTGGTCACAACAATTCAACAAGTCTCTAGGAAGTTCCAAACTTTCCCCTCATCTTCCTGTTTTCTTCTGAGCCCTCCAAACTGTTCCAACCTCTGCCTGTTACTCAGTTTCAAAGTTGTTTCCACATTTTCAGGTATCATTATAGCAATGTCCCTTTTCTTGGTACTAATTTTCTGTATTAGTTCATTCTTGAACTGCTATAAAGAAATACCTGAGACTGGGAAATTTATAAAGAAAGGAGGTTTAATTGGCTCACAGTTCTGCAGGCTGTACAGGAAGCATAGCAGCTTCTGTTTCTGGGAAGGCCTTAGGAAACTTACCATCATGGCAGAAGCCAGAATGAAAACAGGCACATCTCACATGGCCAAGATACAGAGCGAGAGTTGGGGAGGGAGGTGCCACACACTTTTAAATAAGCAGATCTCACCAGAACTCACTCTCTCACTATCATGAGAACAGCACCAAGAGGGAAATCTGCCCCCATGATTCAATCGCCTCCCACCAGGCCCCACCTCTAACGTTTAGGATTACCGTTCGACATGAGATTTGGGTGGGGATACAGATCCCAACCATAACAAGAACCAATTTGATTATGTTGCATGTGGATATTCAGTTTTCTGAGCACCATTTGTGGAAGAGATTATCCTTCCCTGATGTGTATTCTTGGTAACCTTGCCAAAGATCAGTTGACTGTGTATGTGTATGCGTTTATTTCTGGGCTCTATATTCTGTTCCATTGGTCTATAAATCTGTTTTAATGCCATTTCTGTACTGTTAAAATTACTGTAAATTTGTAATACATTTAGAAATCAGGAACTATGATGCCTCCAAATTTGTTCTTCTTTCTCAAGTTTGTTTTTGACTGTTTGGAGTCCTTTGTTGTTCCATATGAATTTTAGGATTTTTAAAAATTTTTATGGAAAATACCATTAGGATTTTGGTAGGGATTACATTGTCTGCAGATTGCTTTGGATAATATGGATATTTTACCAGTAGTAACTCTTTCAATCCATGAACATGGGCTTTCTTCCCCTTTATTTGTGTTTTCTTCAGTTTCTTTTATTAATTTTATGTAGTTCTCAGTGTAGAGATATTTTATCTCTTTGGTTAAGTTTATTCCTAAGCATTTTATTCTTTTTGACACTATTGCACATGGGACCCAGCAATCTCACTTTTGAGTATATATCCAAAATAATTGAAATCAGGATCTTGAAGAGATATTAACATTCTCCCATTCATTGAGCATTATTCACAATAACCAAGATATGGAAACAACTTAAACATTCATTGATGGATGAATGAATAAAGAAAATGTGGTATATACATACAATGGAATACTATCCAACATTAAAAAAAGGACGTCTGCCACATGCGACAACATGAATGAGTCTGGAGGCTTTCTGCTAAGTGAAATAAACCAGTCTCAGAAGGACAAATACTGCATGATTCCACTTCTGTGAGACATCGAAAATAATCAAGCTCATAGAAACAGAACAGAATGATGGTTGCCAGGGGCTTGGAAGAGAGAGAAATGAGAAGTTGCTGTTCAGTGAGTGTACATGTTCAGTTATACAAGATGAATAAGTTCCAGAAGTTCACTATACAGCACTGTGCCTGTAGTTAACAATACCATATTGTGCACTTAAAATTTTGTTGAGAGGGTAGATCTCAAATTAAGTGTTCTTACCACAATAAAATAAAATGTTCTGTAAAAATAATAAATATTGGAAAAAATAAATCCAGCATCTCTGGTGGAGGGAGCAAATAAATACATACCTGTAATCAATTTTCAGTTTACTACCTTAATGAATGGGAATATTAGCATGGGTAATCAAAAGCTTTCTTTTCACTGTAAATTATTTTCTTGTTTAGGTTTTTTGTTTTAGATTCTTTGTTTTTGAGAGTGAATAGCTACTGGCATTGGATCTGGAATAGCTTAGTATGCATTTGTGAAAAAGAGGACTCTCCTTATAATTTAAGATATGTTCCAAATACTGCCCCCAAATTAAAATTACTACATAGTTAATTTTATTTCCATTGTAAATTGAAATTCATAAGCCTATTCTTAAAACTGTATACTCCAGGACAGAGCAAGCAGTTAACACTTGAATCGGTCTTGGCAAGTTCTCCCGTCTTCCCTCCTTCACTATTTCCAGCCCCTGCCCCCTCCATGTTTTTTTTTTTTTTTTTTGAGACAGTCTCACTCTGTCACCCAGGCTGGAGGGCAGTGGCACCATCACAACTCAGCTCACTGCAGCCTCAACCACCCAGGCTCAGGTGATCCTCCCAGCTCAGCCTCCGAAGTAGCTGTGGTTACAGATATGCATCACCATGCCCGACTAATGTCTTTGTATTTTTTGCAGAGACAGAGTTTTGCCATGTTGTGCGGGCTGGTCTCAAAACCCTGGACTCAAACCGTCCGCCTGCCTTGGCCTCTCTAAGTGCTGGGCTTACAGGTGTGAGCCAGCGCACACCCTTCACCCTCCTTTTAAAGTGAAATTTGTGGAAGACTTAGATCAAGGATATTTGGAGGAGAAAATAAAGTCACAAAATAATTAACCATTTAAATTTGGAGAAGGGAGGAAGATTAGAGGACATCTACCTTAAGATTTTCAATTTACAGACGAGGCAGCTGAGTCTCCAAACTGATGAGAATTGCACAAGGCCACAGAGCTATTAAAGAACAAACCTTTTACTGACAAATAAGTAGTACTTATTCAACAGATGTTTCATAATTTTGAAAAATGAATGTTAAACCTCAGTCTTTTTTGTTTTTAAATACCCAGCTTGGAAAGTATTTGTCTTAGCAAAATGTAGTGGAAAGCAAAACCTACTCATACCCAGTTCACACTATTTTTCCACTCTGCTAGATTGAGGGCAGCCTGCCATGTGTACAGATAGGAAAGGAAGAGAGAGGCCCACTCTTTGCCTCAATGACAATGAAGGTTTTATGGGATAATTTTTAAAACTGCAACTACTTCCTTCTCTAACAGTACTTGCTCCCTGAGAAGTTCCCTGTCCTTCCAAGCTGCGTGTACCTTTATTCAACTCAGAGAACAACTCCCCTAATTCCTATATTCTAGAGAGGCCTCTGCCAGATTGCTTCAACAAACAAAATGCTACTGTTTAGAAGGCTGTTCACATTATTTGTTCCTGGGTCGATACAGTTTTCATATTAACCATGAGCATATGACATTAGTGCATGACACTAGCTCAGGCTGCGTTCCTACCCTTGATTCCCATCCCCTGCCCCATAAGCCATTCAGCTTCCCAATTAAAAAAAAAAAATTCTCAGCCGGGTGCGGTGGCTCAAGCCTGTAATCCCAGCACTTTGAGAGGCCGAGGCAGGCGGATCACGAGGTCAGGAGATCGAGACCACCCTGGCTAACACGGTGAAACCCTGTCTCTACTAAAAATTAGCCGAGCACGGTGGTGGGCGCCTGTAGTCCCAGCTACACAGGAGGCTGAGGCAGGAGAATGGCGTGAACCTGGGAGGCGGAGCTTGCAGTGAGTGGAGATCGCGCCACTGCACTCCAGCCTGGGTGACAGAGCGAGACTCCGTCTCAAAAAAAAAATTCTCATTCCCACAACCAGACACTACTCTCTTCTGATCTTAAAAATGAATCCTCTTGGTCCCAGTTGCAGCTAATGAAACAGGGTAAATGGGGCAGGGAAAATGAACATCATCACCCAAAAAAGTCCCAGCATGTTAATACCGCTTGCAAAATGTGTCATATTAATTAAGTGCAGACATTACTACTCTTTTATCTAAAAGCTGTATATTTCTTAGAAGCTGGTAGACTAGTTTGGTACATACTTGAATCATCCTTTTTTTTTTTTTTTGTAAACTACAGAGAATCTGTCCCAGCCCATGCCAAAAGTATTGGTTTTAAACACAAAGAATACTTGGTAGAAATAAATGGTTTAATCTGTTTATTGAGAGAAATTACCTAAATGTACCTAAAAATAACTTACAGTTTTACAGTGATGAATAGTAAAATTGTATTTCCTGCTTCTTGAATGACATTGATACTGGCATGTCAACAGTATTATTCAATGAGAAATTTTATTTTCACAGCACTCTACTTTAACTGTATTTTCCAAAGGAATATTAAACTTTCATTGTCTTCATTTTAGTAAGTTATTTGGAGAATGTGTATACAAGCAAATTATGGTAAAGCCTTGTCACAGTCTACTTACGACAAAAAAGATTTTGTCTTTTTTTTTTTATTTTTTGACACGGAGTCTTGCTGTCACCCAGACTGGAGTGCAGTGGCACGATCTCGACTCACTGCACCCTCTGCCTCCTGAGTTTGAGCGATTCTCCTGCCTCAGCCTCCCAAGTAGCTGGGATTACAGGCGCCACCACGCCTGGCTAATTTTTGCATTTTTAGTAGAGACGTGGTTTTATCTTGTGACCAGGCTGGTCTCGAACTCCTAATCTCACATGAGCCATCCACCTCAGCCTCCCAAAGTGCTGGGATTACAGGCGTGAGCCACTGCACCTGACCAGATTTTGTCCTGATTATCTGCATATTTCATCGTGTTTTTAAATAATACCAAATTATTCTAATAATTTAATTCTCAATATCACAATGTGCTGTCCATCATGATACATTAATTTTAAAAGATTTTTAAAAAATGTTTCAAAGATGCTATGTTTGTTTGGCCAAAAGGCATTTTCAATAGCAAAATATCAAATTATGTGGCCAAGATATGTTGGCAGATGAAGACCGAAATATTGTTTGTCCTTCAGTTGCAGGATTTATATGCACTGGCCATTTTAACTCACGTATGAGAGACACAGTGCTTATTGTGTTTACCCAGCACTTAAACAGCATTTAAAAAGTAGGGTTCTTACTCGTGGACACAATTCCTAGGAAAGGTAACCATGCTACCAAAAACAGTGTTGATTTTTACTGACTTTACTATCTGTCTAGGCCCTCTCTATAGGACTTACTATATAACCTGAAGACAAGGGTGGGTAGATGAGAGGAATAAAACATCTCTTGGCACGTATCTTTTCATATGTCTTCTGAAACACATTGGTACACTTGTCACAGGGTACATTATACCTGAAATTTCTTTGGGTTCTATTCAAAACCAATGAGGACAGTAGCACAAGTGGGTGAAAGAAAGAGGCACCCCTAGGAGCTCTGTCTAGCCAGACTAGCAGCAATCGCCCCTGTGACAGGATTCACTGGTTTGGAGAGATAAGACCTGGAAGATGTGTTAGAAATGACTGGCTCATACAAAAGTTTTAAGAACCAACACCAGAGAATGAATTCCTTTTAACTCTGAAATAAATAAGAGTTAGATTCAGTACAGAAAAATAAGAACACATTCAATTGCATTCTTACATGTTTTCTAGAGAAGGAAGAAAGAGATGGAGTTTGAATGAATTTGCTAAGAATTGTGTTCAGGATGCATTAGGGTATCAAGGTGGAAAAGAGGCTGTCTGTAGCATAGACTATGGACTATACTTGAGCAGCAGGAGAAATGAGGACAGACAGCAAAGCACAGGCTGTAGTGTTTCCATTATGTGTTTTTTCCCCTCCTTTTCTCTCCAATATGAGTCTTACTCTCCATTATGGATGACTGTGGTATTAACTGTTAAGGATACGATATGGTTGGGATCAGGATTCTAGACCCAGACTTCCTGGGTTCAGATACTAGCTCTGCCTCTTAAGCAACTGACTTAATTTCTTAGATTCTTTTTTTTTTCTTTTTTTTCTGAGACTGAGTCTCGCTTGTCGCCCAGGCTGGAGTGCAGTGGCATGATCTCGGCTCACTGCAAGCTCCATCTCCCGGGTTCACGCCATTCTCCTGCCTCTGCCTCCTGAGCCGCTGGGACTACAGGCGCCCGCCACCATGCCTGGCTAATTTTTTGTATTTTTAGTAGAGACAGGGTTTCACCGTGTTAGCCAGGATGGTCTTGATCTCCTGACCTCATGATCCACCCACCTCAGCCTCTCAAAGTGCTGGGATTACAGGCGTGAGCCACCGCACTTGGCCATTTCTTAGATTCTTTATCTGGAAAACAGGGATAATATTAGTATCTACCTCCATGGGAATATTAAGGGGATAAAATGAGTTAATGATGTATAAAATACTTAAAATACTACCAGCACATAATAAACACTCAATATATGTTAGCCATTAGTATATGACCCTATTTCATGGATTTTTTTTTTTTTCTCAGATTTTATCCTCTCCACATAACCCCTCATGTGGGGAGAGTAGACACCACACTGGGTGAATGAGTGAATAATGACTTGCATGATATCTTTAGAATTGTTTATTATTAATGTAAATGCATCTTGATTTGTGGGTTGGTTTCCAAGTTAAGGACACAGAAGCATAGCACTGATTAAAATTAAACTCACACAAGATCCACTCACGTAATTTCACACATGAGTTTTAATCTTCTTTTCTAATAGACCGTTTTTCCTCGAACTCACAGAAAGGATTGTGTTTTACATCATGGAAAAGTACATGCAACGGATACACATACATGAAACTATTTTATGAAAAAATAGTTGCCCTACTAAGTGTGAACTCTTATTTTCTATTTTATTCTAGTCTGTTTCATCTTCATAAAAATGCTGCTTTCAGTGCACTGGATTTATTTTACGACCCACTAATGGATTACCCTATAGTTGGAAAAACACTGGGTTAGACCAGTTTGATTGTTGTCAAGAACCAAAAAAGGTACCATTGATTATAACCAAAAATCTCTTCCTGATCATTTCCCTTCCCTAACTTCCCCTGCTACTGGAACTGGAATTCACCAGCCTTACACACACACACACACACACTCTCTCTCACACAAACTCTCTGTCTCTCTCTCACACTCACACTTTAACATGTCACCAGCCTATTTAGTAAGGGCATAGTTTGTGTTATCATTTAAAAGACCATATTCATAATATTAAATGCATAAAACTCATTATTATAAGATAGGGTCCAATGATCATTTTCAGTAAACAGTTTTAAGTTAGCTATGTTAATAGTAAAGGATTTTTCAGATTCTGATATCTTAATATCTACTCCCCTCTTCTTCTCCACAGTTAAGTAAGAAATTAAGAGTGTCATGCAGAAAAATGATTTTATTGTAAGAACAGAGCCCTAGAGGCCTTGTTGCTTTATACTGAGCTGTCCATGGGCTCTGGCTTGGTCCTTCTTGGCCAGCACCATGTTTGGGGGCTAATTCCTGCTCATGCTCTGTGACCATGAAGCCGAAAAGACACCACCACTGAACTCTTAACTTTGGGCTCTCATCAGTTGAGTCACCAGCCAGACCAAATAACTATCTCTTTGAAAGACTGACCACTAAATTCCTACCAAGTTTGCCACACAAGGCCTTCCCAGTTCATACACACTGGCTTTGCACACGTCCCAGGCATGCACATGGCTGGTCACACACATCGCCTGCCTTTGGTCAGTCTCTTGTCCTCTGCTCCACACAGCAGTCAGGCTGTCCTGGTTCAGGTCATATGACCAGTCCAGTACCTTTTCCATCTAAGTTGGGAAAACTTTGAATATTATGTTCTTTTCTCTTCCTGCCTTTTTTTGAGGTCATCATCTTGTTAATTTCATACATACTTTTTATCACATTTCTTTCATATTTCAAGTAAATCTGTTTCTGTTTCTAAGCTTTTTTTCTTTCTTCCCACTTTGAGAGCCCCCAGTGTATTAGTAATTTTGGAGAGCCCCCAGTGGTATTAGTCATAGCGGATGAGCTTAAGAGTAGTGATATAGCCTGGTGCTGTCGTACATGCCTGTAGACCCAGCTATTTGGGAGCCCAAGAGTTCAAGTCCAGCCCAGGTAACATAGCAAGACCCCATCTCTTTTTATTTTTTAGATGGCTCTTAGTTTGACTCTTGTTGCCCAGCCTGGAGTGCAATGGCTCAATCTTGGCTCACTGCAACCTCCGCCTCCTGGGTTCAAGCGATTCTCCTGCCTCAGCCTCCCGAGTAGCTGGGATTACAGGCATGCACCACCATACCCAGCTAATTTTGTATTTTTAGTAGAAATGGGGTTTCTTCTTGTTGGTCAGGTTGCTCTCGAACTCCTGACCTCAGGTGATCTGCCCGCCTCGGCCTCCCAAAGTGCTGGGATTACAGGCGTGAGCCACCGTGCCCGGCGACCCCATCTCTTTAAAAAAAAAAAGAGAATAGTGATATAATCGTATCAAGGGAAAAGCACAAAGGTAAAGTAAGGCATAATAACCAGTGTCATCAACTTCCAAAGCTCTTGAGTCTCTCAGTTGGCTTCCTCCTGACTAAACCTTCTTCTACTTGCATACAGATAAAATCATTCTTAGTTATTATTTTATACTTTATGTAATTATTAGTATTGCAACACAATTAAAATATATTTCATTGGGATATATAATATTACATATAGAATACAAGATATGAAATAAGTTTTGTGAAATGACCTGGGTACTATCATTAGCAGCAATATTCCTAAGGGAAAAGTAGCCTCAGTCCTAAACCACAAATATATAGATACATTTTGGGAACATAAGCAAGTACTTGAGAACTACTTTAATGTCATTATTTCTCTGTCTTTTTTTTTTTTTTTTTTTTTTTTTGAGACGGAGTCTTACTCTGTTGCCCAGGCTTTAGTACAGTGGTATGATCTCCACTCACTGCAACTTCTGGCTCCTGGGTTCAAGCAATTCTCCTGGCTTAGCCTCCCAAGTGGCTGGGATTACAGGCACCCACCACCACGTCCAGCTAATTTTTGTATTTTTAGTAGAGACGAGATTTCACCATGTTGGCCAGGCTGGTCTTGAACTCCCGACCTCAGGTGATCCGCCCGCCTCAGCCTCCCAAAGTGCTAGGATGTTCTTGGAAAGAGGTTGACTATTTTAAGATACTGTAAGTTCTACTACAGTGCTTCCGTAATTATTTTATTGTCAATAATAAATTAAAATAGAAATCATAGGAAGTTGAGAGTATTCTGAAAGGAAGGATATGGTTAAACATGGATTTTGAAAAGACAGTTCACTTGTATTCCTTCTATGTACATACTTCTGACACTTGCTTGGATATAAAGTTCCCTTCTTTTAAACACTGTTTATTCTATGGGACAATTGATTACAGAACATTGGGACCTTCCCTGATTCAGGTTAGTAGTCCCAGGTGACCCAGGATAGCTGCTTCACTCTGGACGTTTTCTCTTACATACATATGAAATGTGACGGCTTTGCCAAATGAGATACATTATCATTTTAAAACTGAGAAATAGCTCGACACGGTGGCTCATGCCTGTAATCCCGGAGCATTTTGGGAGGTTGAGGTGGGCGGATCACCTGAGGTCAGGAGTCCGAGACCAGCCTGGCCAACATGGGGAAACCCCTTCTCTACTCAAAATTCAAAAATTAACTGGGCATGGTGATGGGCGCCTGTAATACCAGCTACTTGGGAGGCTGAGAAGGAGAATTGCTTGAACCCGGGAGGCAGAGGTTGCAGTGAGCTGAGATTGTGCCACTGCACTCCAGCCTGAGCAACAGAGCAAGACTCTGTCTCAAACCAGCCCACCAACAAACAAACAAAACCAACTGAGAAATAACACTCAGAAAAGGGAAAAGATTATTCAACTTTTGTTAGAAGTTTAGAAGTACATATTGCCTCTTCATGAAGGAATTTCAGTCTTTGTTTTCTGTGCTGACCTGATATTATTAATATAATTTTCTTGATAATGATTACCTAGCAGCACTTTAAATTCATTTCCCATTTTAGAGTTCAGGTATACATACAGACACATGTACACACACACAGTGTACACATATATATATGTGTGTGTATATATATGTGTATATGTGTATATATGTGTGTGTGTATGTATATATTTGAGTGTTAGTATATAGTCTAAAACTTACTGTCCCCTATGTAGCAAACTAATGGTCACTAGTGGAAGTGAAATTTGGCAAGGGATCTTAATCATCAAAATGATATTCTCATTCATTTAAACTGTACATCTTCACAAAATTTTGTGTTTCTAAAATGACCTTGAACTTGCAAATATATTAAGGGTATTGTTTTCAAAGGGATACAGATGGAAATTATAATCTTCATGTCAGGGTCCACACTGGCCAAATACGTCCCAGGATTCCTAAGCTCAGTGTTGCAAGTAGCATTTCAAATATGACTTGACATGACTTTCAGAATGTTTCAATATATGCCCCACTTTGAGACACAAAGGCATCCGTAAAATAAAATGATAAAGTATTAATTTAAAAAATCATCAACGTCTGAGAGAATAGAAAACAGAGGCTTTGGGGTTTGGCAGTGTTGCCGCTGTAGCCACCCTGGGGATGAGTTGAGAAAGTGGGCCCAAATAAGGAAGGCCTGTGGGCCCTGCCACCCATCCACCACAGCAGCGAGCATGTGAGGATATTTGGTCTTCACCCAAGATTTCATTTAGGGGAATAGAAGGGACTTTAGTGCTAACACAACTTGAGAAACACTGCCCCAACAGATCTGCATTTACCTATTAGTCAAAACACTTGGAATACCAAACGTACCAGATTCGCTCATAGTAGTAAGTCAGAGGTCAGCTTCCTTCCCCTTTGTTGTAGGATGCTACCATGCATAACCATTCTGAAACAAAGGTGCAGGGGAGGATTTGGAAAACTTGTTCCTAAATAAGCTGTCTTCTAAGTTGAGCTCCCCTTCTCTAGAAAGTTTCCTTAGGAACTTTGTGCATATTAGAGACAAAGATAAAACCCCTTTTATTAAAGCAAAAAACAATGTTAATAGTTGTTGGTGATGTCTAAATAATATTTTCAAGTCATATTATAATGACGGGGTTTCCCTCAGTACTTTGGATTGAAATAAACGGGTTAGAATGGAGAACAGATGACAGGAGACTTCTTTGAAATTTCTGAAAGGCCATACAATCTTAGGTTGAATAAAGAAGGAATAAGAATAGGAAATACGGGGCCGAGTGTGGTGGCTCACGCCTGTAATGCAAACACTTTGAGAGGTCGAGGCGGGTGGAACACCTGAAGTCAGGAGTTCAAGACCAGTCCAGCCAACATGGTGAAACCTCATCTCTACTAAAAATACAAAATTAGCCAGGTGTGGTGACAGGTACCTGTAATCGCAGCTATTTGGGAGGCTGAGGCAGGAGAATTGCTTGAATCCAGGAGGTGGAAGTTGCAGTGAGCCGAGATCACGCCACTGCCCTCCAGCCTGGGCAACAGAGTGAGACTCTGTCTCAAAAAAACAACAACAACAACAACAACAAAAAACACAGATGATTTCTTTTAAATACATTTCCAACAGTATTTCTCTGTTTCCTTTTTTAGAAATCCCTTCTGTTCATAGGGCAGTTGGGGTAGAGATGGACACACTTAGCCAGCACGGCTTCTTCCGTGGAAGATGCACTGTGTGTCTCTGCTGTAAGATGTAGACACCTGAGTTTGTGTGTTCAGATACTTTCGAAGAAGATTTTTTGGTGAGACTTCTGTGACAAAGAAAACTGCATATAAAGTTGTTGATGTGGTGTCTGGAACATAGTAATGATTGATGCAGGAGGAAGATAAGGGGGAAGGTCCCTGGAGAGTTTCCCACCAGCCTGTGCGCTGGGAGGAGGGGGTGGAGCCTCAGGAAGTTCTCATCCTTTGCAGCGGGAGCCTGGCCTCTCCTGTTCCTGGGTGGTGACTTGGGATTCAATCTGTGAGATGGGGGCCTGTTCATAAAAACCCTTCTTGCTTTGCTGAGAGTCTTTTTCCTTTTTGCCCAATAGATTCCGGAACCCCTCACCCTTCAAAGGGTCTGTGTGCATAACTCTTCCTGGTCCTGTGACAAGAACCCAGTTTTTTCTACAATAGTAAGGAGTCAGTGAGCATTAGTGTTCTTTCTCTCTCTTTTTCTTCCTCTTCGGCAGTATATTTTTCGTTTTCCAGTTGTAGCATCTGTTAGTGTAATATTCCTATTTGCCCTCAAGTAGGGCATTTTCCAGGTTTCTGCAGCTTGAACTTTTCTCTCTTGGTGGAGTGAAGCAGAGGTGGGTGGGGAAGGGAGACCAAGTGAACTCAACCTGGCTCTCCTTTTATTTCCCTGGGGTTAGAAGCCGCAAGTTGTCCTGAGGAGGCTTTGCTGTTCTTGTCGCTCCTGACTTCAGCAGGAATCAAGGACAAAATAATTGAATGACAAAGGAAGATGGAAGCAGCTATAATCAGCTGTTCAGTTCCAATAACAGGAAAGGTAGCCCTCAAACTTTAGAGGACAGTAGAATGACCTAGGATGCCAGTTAAAATTCATCTTCCTGGGCTCCTCCCCAGAGATTCTGAGTCCAAACTTAGGTAATTCTTAGTTTTTAATGTTTTGGTTGATCACTAGTATAGCACAAAGATTAATATATTTTTTAAGAGTTTTTACCACTCCTTGGTAGAGTCTGCTACCCTCAGGGAGCCCCAAAATTATGGCTCAGAATTCTTGGCTTAAAAAATGAGCCACAGCGTCCCCACACCTATGTATGACTCTCAGACAGTCATGTAACACGAACAAGCTTTGGCAGTGGTGTGAGATTGATTTGTAAATTGCCAGTGTCAACATAATTCTTTTCTCATTGGCATTGCCTAGTTAAGGAGTCAGATCTCACTGTGGTTTGTTCTCTCTGTGGTTTCCGTAGGGTTGGGGAGAATGCTACAGAAAAACGAACCCTCTCTAGTTTTGACTGTCTAGGGAGTAAAAAAAAAAAAAGCCTGTTATTTTTCTGAATTAGGATATAAGACGCCTGCCCTGAAGGTGGCAAATCAGACTTCCACACGCATTGCCTTCATTTAGCCAATAGCCCGCTCTGAATGTGTATATTACGATGTGCAGTTTCATTCATCAAGGGGATTTCGGGCTCCAGCAGCACGCAGCCTCCAGTCTTGAGTGACTCCTGGGCTTTGGCTCAGCAGTAACTCCTCCATAAAAACAAGTGTGTGCATCTGGCTGTTAGAAGAATTCATGCTCATCCGGGTAAGGATAAACTGGAGTACTTATTCCTTTTTTTTCCCTTTGGGTGGTTTTGAGATTTTTAAAAAATTGACCCTCTCTTTTGAGAAGAGCTCAGAACTATTTGTCTGAAGTTTTTCCATCCAGGCTGCTTTATCGTATTATCCACTGTCTTGCCCTTTTCATGTAAAATCTACCCTCTTCAAAACATAGTTTCATTTTCAAATTTTAAAAGATTCCATTTTTCTTTCTGTGCATGAAACTTTAAAAATTTAAATCACCACAATTGCTACTGGCTTAGAAGTGGGGTCTTATATTTTTAGGAAGTATACTTTAAAAGTTAGGCAGAGGGGAAATCTGTGTTAGCATTTGGTTTAAGAAACAATGATTGTTACATTAAAGGGCGGATTTTCAGACGTACTACTTAATCTGCTCTGACAAAGAAGCTATGAGCTCGCTCTCTCTGCCACTTTTCTCCCGATCTGTGTTCTAATGGTGGAATCGGCTCATCTTTTTTCCTTAGGCATGTGGTTTAGTCTGTGTTCTAATGGTGGAATCAGCTCATCTTTTTTCTTAGGCATGTGGTTTAGTCTGTGTACATTCAGTGCAGTGGCATTTTTCTTGAAGAAGTGACTAAGGCTTCTTGGATGAATTCTGTCTTTGAAAGAGGTGGTAGAATTGCATCAGAAAGGCATTTACAGTAAATGGCTACCCCCCCTTCCTGTAATGACCGCATGTGAAAGAATGCATTAATTCTTGTTTTGAGGAAATGAGAGTTGTAGAGTTCTATGAAAAACTCCCTTTTTTATCATTAGTTAGCCAGGTTTGAATGTTCACATTTTAAAAATCAGGCTCATTTTGTGCTATCTAAATAAAAGCCACAAAGATACAGCTTTCCACTCCATGTTCTACGTGGAGTAACCAATCATCCTGAACTCAGAAAGAGGCAATTATGTTGAATATGGCTACAGTTAATGGCATAAGCCTAAATTAATTTCTTCATAGTCTTTTTTTATATTAAGTTACTGTGCCTCCTAGCTATGTTGCTGATTTGTCCAACAGGATTTGATTCTCAGTGCGATGGACGATGAAGACTAAAAGGAAACTCCCATAGATGATCTGGTCAGGAGTTCTCATAGAAGCAGTACTGCCCCCTAGGTGACAGAGTGGAAATTTATGAGGCTGTTTTGGTGGTACAATGAAGGATTTTTTTTTTTTTTTTTGAGATGGAGTCTCCCTCTGTTGCCCAGACTGGAGTGCGGTGGTGCGATCTCGGCTCACTGCAGCCTCTGCATCCTGAGTTCAGGCGACTCTCCTGCTGCAGCCTCATGAGTAACTGGGATTACAGGCCCATGCCACCATGCCCAGCTAACTTTTGTATTTTTGGTAGAGATGGGGCTTCCCCATGTTGGCCAGACTGGTCTCAAACTCCTGACCTCAGATGATCCACCGGCCTCAGCCTCCCAAAGTGCTGGGATTACAGGCATAAGCCACTGTGCCCAGCCCTAATGAAGGATATTTCATGAGTGAGAGCCAGAGACCTTGATGTCCCACAGTAGAAAAGACATAAAGAATTGCCCCGTGGTGCACATGACTTTCACCTGTCCTGTTGGACATTCAGGTAGGGACGGCTCAGTTTATAATTTGCTGAACCTAGACTTCATTCCATTTTTTCATGAAAATGCAAAATAATTTTTGCATGCTTTTAATATACACAGAATAGATTCATTGTCATTCTCTGGTCCATCTATACTACTTCTTTCATTTTCCTGCACTTTTAATATGGAAAGCTTCTAATCTGACTTCTCTTAAATACAAACTTGTTCTTTATAAGTTACAAGCATCTATTTGAGTACATAGTTAACTGCACCTGAAAATTATTTATATAATGAAATGTTAAGTATTTTTTGTTATACATTGCTTTTTTTAGATTATCTTTTATGTTACATTTAGGATATTCATGTTTTAAAGCTGCATGTACAGTAGTTAATATTATCAAAAATTTGATTTTAGAGTACTAAATGGGACATGACAGAATTTTTTTGTCATATAAAGAGGGCTTTGAGACTAATAGGTAGGGTTTTGAACCAATGAACCAATCCCTGCCTCAATGTTTAAGGAAGGAGGGTATGCAAATTACCCAGATAGGAGGGATGCTTATCTTCTTCATGAAGCTACCCAGGGAGGATTTCACATGTATCTCATTAATTTGTTCTAGTATTTTGAAATCTTCATATTAAGCTAGTTCTTCTGTATTAATATTTTCTAGGAGTTTTCATATGTCACTCTAAAAACATGACTGGGCCAGGTGCAGTGTCTCATGCCTGTAATCCCAGAACTTTGGGAGGCCAAGGCAGGTGGATCACTGAGGTCAGCAGTTCGAGACCAGTGTGGCCAACATGGTGAAACCCCATTTCTACTAAAAATACTAAAATTAGCTGGGCATGGTGGCAGGTGCCTAGAATCCCAGCTACTCGGGAGGCTGAGGCAGAAGAATCACCTGAACCCGGGAGGCGGAGGTTATAGTGAGCTGAGATCGCGCCATCACACTATAGCCTGGGTGACAGAGCAAGACTCTGTCTCAAAACAAACAAACAAACAAACAAACAAAAAAACATGGCTGGGCACAGTGGCTTACGCCTGTAATCCCAGCATTTTGGGAGGCCATGGTGGGCGGATCACCTGAAGTCAGGAGTTCAAGACCAGCCTGGCCAACATGGCAAAACCTTGTCTCTACTAAAAATACAAAAATTAGCCGGGTATGATGGCACACCCCTGTAATCCCAGCTACTTGGGAGGCTGAGGCAGGAGAATTGCTTGAACCCGGGAGACAGAAGTTTCAGTGAGCCAAGATCGCACTGCTGCACTCCAGCCTGGGTGACAGAGTGAGACTCTGTCTCAGAATAACAAAACAAAAACAAAAAATCTATGACCTTTGGTTACTCCCCTTCTATAGAAAAGACAGGCAGGTATTGAGAGAATTAAACTTCTGTAAACTTGCAGAGGAGTTAAAAGCAGACTCAGGTTTTCTTGAACAGTGGACATGGTGGCACTGTCCCTTTGTCATGAACATAATCCACATATGCCATTACAAACTGTTGACAGTACTGGAAGATATAACACATTCTAGGTAAGGTATTGTCTATATGGTAGATTAAATCATCAGAAATACAAAAGCTGGGTGCGGTGGCTCACGTCTGTAATCCCAGCACTTCGGGAGTCTGAGGTGGGTGGAGCACTTGAGGTCAGGAGTTTGAGACCAGCCTGGCCAACATGGCAAAAACCCATCCCTCCTAAAAATACAAAAATTAGCCACACGTGGTGGTGCACACCTGTAATCCCAGCTACTCGGGAGACTGAGAAAGGAAAATTGCTTGAACCTGGGAGGCGGAGGTTGCAGTGAGCCGAGATCACGCTTCTGCACTCCAGCCTAGGCAACAGAACAAGACTCTGTCTTAGGGGGGAAAAAAAAAAAGAAAAAAAGAAAAGAGAAAGAAAAAAAGAAATACAAGTGTGAGGTTAAGGTACTCAAGCCTGTGCACACATAGTGTTCCCTATTGTTATTTGAGGCTCGCATTTTTAATTTCATAGAGCTTTTTCTTGTAGTTCTCGTTTTTTTGTTGTTGTAGTTCTTGTTATGTGCATGTAATTATTCTCAAATATTTCCAGGAATACTAATAAATTGGGGTGTTTTTTTTTTGAGTTTTTTTTAAGAAAAAAAAGTCTTCTCTTAATATTGTTTCTTCCAGAGTCTTTTTGTTGTTTATCTTAGTTTTTCTCTTTCATGTTGCAGACTTTTAAAATGTGTATTTATTTTTGATTGTCTCTTCTTTTTAAAAATGAAGTGGCATTATGGCTGCCTAGAAGTCCTGCATGACAGCACCTGCCTCTAGCAGGCTTCAGCCTGGGTGCACACAGCCGCCATGAGCCCTCTTGCTGGAGAACTGCTAGATGTCAGAATGAGGAGGGCTTGACTGTGGGGTTCTCTTCACCACACTAGCTGTTTGGTCCTCACTAGACAATTTGTTTAATTTTTTTAGAGAATCATCTCCCTTTTCTTATTTTCGCTCGGGAGTGGGGAAGCTGTAAGGTTTCTTCTTTCTTTTAAAGACAGGACGTAGTCATGAAAGGAATAATTGTTGATATCCAGACTTTTTGATTCTTCTTCTCCTTTCTACCTTTCTTGCCACTTCTGTCACATACAGTTCATACTTTTTCTGAGTCTGCAGCCTCTTTGGGGTCCAACTGAATACAATCAACTATTCACTGCCTCGGCCGTACCCGCTCAGAACTCTCTGGGCTGTAAGCTGCCTCTGCTCAGTTTCATCGCTTAGTGCTCTCCCCACATCCTTCTGGCTTCCTGACATTTGGTGAAGTGTCTCAGGCCCTTGAAAGTTGTTGTTGTCGTTGTTGTGGGTGGACATACCCCTTTTATAATTGTAGTGGGGTCTTCCAGGTGCCCTGACCGCCATCGTGAAAGGAGAAGTACTTTCATCTGTTGATTTGTCAAAAGTATATCTGAACAAGTCAATTGGGAATACCTTTAGCCAGGCATTTAGCCAGGGAAAAGATTAGATGGAGCACAATGACTGCAGTGGGTACTGGGGTTTGGGAAAACGAATCCTCACAATTACTGGGTTGGGAGGAAACAGTGGGCTGACATTATTATAGAAAGATACGCTTTCCAACCAGTGACGACATAGCCATTAATCATACAGCCCCGTAAGAAGATCTTTTAGCTTTGTTGCTCAAAGAAAGTTGCATCTTGTAAAACATACAACTTAGTCATTTAAAAAAATCTTTAAGTAGTGGTACTTGTTCCTGATCTTAATATAAATTAAATTTGGATATGCCTGCTTAATTTTTTCCCTGCCCTTTAGTATAAGAGCTTCTGAGAGAATCTCCTATTCTTCCCTTCTGTACTATTTATTTCTTGGGGCATAGACCCTCATACTCACTCTTCTTTTTCTTACAAGAAGCAATTCAGATTCTCCTTTCCCATCTCCTTTGTGGAAAAAAACTCCAAACCCTTATTAATTATCCCTTTGTCATGTTTGTCAGGTCAGTCCTGAAAGTGTACAGCAGACACTGTGAAGATGGGAAAAGTAAGATGTTGACTAATTAGTTCTGTAACTTCTGTGACATAAGTGGTATCCATTTGTGTCAGAAGAAAGCCTGAATTGATGTTTCCATCTCACACTTCCCTCATTTTACTTGGGAAGCAGTTTCTTTGTGAAAAATCCCTGGAGATCCACAGTTAGGGCCAATTACTGCAACATGATGGAACCTTTAGGTTCTTCTCAGGCCTAGCCTCATTTCTAGTACAATACTAGGAGGCTAAAATCTACCTCTAAAATTTGCAAAGCAATACTGACGGATGTTAGCTATTTTTTATGTAGCTGCTTAGAGACAACTGAAGATAGTAAGGGTCATAAGGGCCTTCTCCTATCTGACCTCTGTACCCCTGTAAGTTGTTTACTAGCTTGGAGCTTCCTGTACAGTTCTAGATCAAAGAGCAGGTCCTCTGAGGCCGTGCCCTTGGAAGCAGAGATGGTGAGTAGTGAAATGTACTTAGCTCTGAGGGAGTGAACTCCCAGGCAAGCAGAACACACTTGGGATTTTATTTCTGATATTGACCAGAACATCTATCATCAGCCTATGCCAAACACCCCCTTTCCAAACCTTCTTTCTCTCTCCTATTTCGTATAACTTCCTAGAGATGAAGAATGTTTCTGAGTGTGGATTGTCAGATGTCTGCTGAAAAATGGTGGGCCTAAAAAAGATATTCTGTGACTGCAAGAATGTAGAACACTCCCACACTGGTTCTGGGACCTGGCATATTGGTTGGCTATTACTGTTGAATGAGAAGAGAACCAGCAAATTCTTTCTTTTCCTCTGAAGGAAATACCTTGTATGGATGGTCCCCCAGAGAAGAGACAGCCATGGCTAGTTGTGAATTGAAGTAATTCAGATATAGGCCCCATTTGATGGGATCTAAGTGTGCAAATCAAATCGCATTCTTCAGGACATGGGGATGTTAAGACAATTAAGGAAGTCCTACCATCCCTCCATTTTAATGGATGTAAAATTTACATGCAGTGAAATGCACAGACAT
Organism: Chlorocebus sabaeus; assembly: GCF_047675955.1. Classification (NCBI taxonomy): domain Eukaryota; kingdom Metazoa; phylum Chordata; class Mammalia; order Primates; family Cercopithecidae; genus Chlorocebus; species Chlorocebus sabaeus. The sequence goes on along the minus strand of NC_132924.1, from coordinate 103,944,050 downwards.
TCAGTGTACTCCTGTTCCCAAACCCCAGTTAAGAGAGAGAACATTTCCATCACCAGGTTTCCTCTTGCCTCAGTCATTCCCTACCCTCCCTGACAAAAACTTTCTGCTTTCTATCATTGCAGTCTTGTTCTTGAGCTTCCTCTCAGTGGAATCATACAGTATATACTCTTTTGCGTTTGACTTTTTTTTTCACCCAACAGTTTTATATTGTTGTCTGCATCATTCTTCCTCTATTGCTGGGTAGTATTCCATTGTATGAATATACCCAATTTTAACCTCTGTTCTCTTGTTGACTGACATTTTGATTGTTTCCCCCTTTTGGCTATGATGAATATTAAGCTGCTGTGAATGAGTTTTCTCTCATTCTTACTCTTTTTTTTTCCTTTTTCTTTTCTTCCTTTTTTTTTTTTTTTTTTTTCTGAGACAGTCCCACTCTGTCGCCCAGGCTGAGCTGCAGTGGGGCAATCTCAGCTCACTGCAACCTCTGCCTCCTAGGCTTAAGCAATTCTCCTGCCTCAGCCTTCTGAGTAGCTAGGACTACAGGCGCGCACCACCACACCTGGCTAATTTTTAAAATGTTAGTAGAAATGGGGGTTTCACCATTTTGGCCAGGCTGGTCTTGAACTCCTGACCTCGAGTGATCCACCCACCTCAGCCTCTCAAAGTACTGGGATTACAGGTGTGAGCCACCACGCCCGGCCCACTGTCACCCTTTTTTAGGTTTAATTGCTGCACCATACAGTAGGTGTATGTTTACCTCTGTAAGAAACTGCCAAGTCATTTTCCAAAGTAACTGTACCATTTTACACTCCAACAAGCAATTTACGAAAGTTCCAGGTGACCCAGTATCTTAACATTGTATATTGCTGGTTTTTCTACTTACGGCCGTTCTCTTGGATATGAAGTAGTAGCTCATTGTCATTTTCAATTTGCATTTTCTTGATGAATCACATATACTTATTGGCCATTTGTGTATCTTCTCTTTTGAAGTGTCTGTTCAAGTCATTTGAGTCTGTCTTTTGACTGTTTTAAAATTGGATTGTCTTTCTATTATTTTGGTTGGTAGGAATGTTATACATATCCTGAATAAAGTATTCTTGTCAGAAGTTTATAATGTAAATATTCTCCCAGTCTGTGGTCTATCTCCTGTTTTTTAAAAGTGTCTTTTGATGAGCAGAAGGTTTTAATTGTGAAATAATTTCATTGATCAAAAATGTTTTTCCTTTGGGAGACCAAGGCAGGGGAGGATCGCTTGAGCCCAGGAGTTTGAGAGCAGCCTGGGTAACATAGCAAGACCTCGTCTCTCTACAAAAAAAATAAAATATTTTTTTAAAAATTAAAAAGTTTCTATATTATCTGTTTTTTTTTGTTTCCTAAGTGCCCATTGCCTCCCCAGGATTGTCCAGATATTTCCCTGTGCTTTCTATTAGAAGACTTACAGCTTTAGCTTTTATGCTTTAGTTTATGATCTATCTCCAGTTGATTTTTGTATATGGGGATAAGTAGAAGTCAAGGTTCATATTTTTGCATACATTTTCCCAGTTGTTCTAACATGGATTGTTGGAAAGACTTTCCTTTTTCCATTGAATTGCTTTGGCGCCTTTCTTGAAAATCAGTTTTCCATATATGTATGGGTCTATTTCAAAGGAACTTGAAGAATGTTTGTATAGCCCACATGCGGCATGCACTCAAGTCTAGGAAATAACAGTTCACATTGGTCAAGCCTCAAGTGACTGTCATACTCTTTAACTTCTATATCATGAAACATTTATGTCAAAGATCACTGATGGAAGCTGTATGTGGTGGGAGGCATTTTTTGCTTGTTTAATGAAGCTAACCCTGCTGAAGCCTCCAGAAGTTCCAACATTCCCATGTTAAATGTGATGTTCTTATCTGCCCAGAAATAGACCATAAAAAGTGAGATCTAGCCTGAGCCTGCAGGCAACTTCAAGAAGAACAAAATTAACTTACTTTTCTTATCTGAAAAGTTGGATATGTGTGGATTCAAAACTGAGTGATTTGGAACTCATTATAATGAAATGTGGGCCAGACAAAAAATAAATACTCTTTAAGAAAGACATTTTTCATGATGTAAAGATGCTTGTAAAGGAAAAAATTATTTTAATAACAAGTATATTGTATGCAAAAGTAGATCTGATTTTAAACAAGCCTTGTCTATGAGTAGAATCTCTACCTGGAAAGGTTTTTGTAAATGGTTTGGTTGAGCATGTTTATTTGAATATAGAACTTTATTTCTTTTAAAAAATTCCTTGATTTGGATACCAAAGGCTGAAGAGAGTAGGAAATGCACCCAAATTATTCTGTTAGAAAGGTAGAATAAATGGTGATGCTCTCTTTTGACACCCTACATTTTAGGACTTTGAATTTGGTGCTTTCATGGTGTGGTGGTGTAGGGAAGTGATTAGTGCGGGACTCTGAGGCTGGGCTGCCTGGATTGGAATACCAACTCTGCTACTCAACACAGGCAAAGGAATCCATGCTCCTGTGTCTCCCCCTAAATGGGGAGAATAAGAGGTACCTGCCTCATGGTTTGGGTTAAAGTATACAAAAGGCTTAGAGCTGTGCCTGGTTCATAGTGAGCACTATGTAACTGCTGGCTGGTAATAATATATTAACTTTATAATAAAAGAACACCAAAAAAGGAATTCGTAAAGGAAAAACATATAAAGCAAAAGGGCATTCCACTCTTCTGTGATTCAGCTGTCTCACTCTTCATAATAGACTCCCCAGTTGGCTGACTCGGTCACGTTTTGTTATTAATTCCCATTCTCTCAAAAGGATACAGAATTAAAGGGTTTTCTTTTGAGCTGCTTGGGAGATGCGTGCCCTGAAAATAACCAGGGATGCTTCATATTCGTTACCAGAATTATTTGTCTCTACAGAAGGACTTTACAAGGAAAGACGCATTTCAAGTTTACGTCGTCCTCTCCACTCATTTGAAATACCACCTTCCCAAGCCTGTGTTTGGACTTGTATCTTTGTGCTCAGCTCCTGGCCTCTGTTTCTGCTTTCTCTAGCAGTTTCCTGGCAAAAGCGGGAATGAGAGCCGAGCCTGGGAGAAGTGGCCAGGACAGGCCTTTCCCCACTCAGCTTCCCACCACCACTCGGGCAGGCAGGAAGAGCCTGAACTGTGATCACCTGCCCACATTTAGTAGGTTGACAGCGCCAGAAACAAAATCTGGCTCAGACCAAACATGAAGGTCTGTTACTAATGATGTCATTTCCGTCAAAATCCTGTTTGGGTTGCACAGACTGGGTTTGACTGTAGAATGAAGAGGGATTGTGCTGCACGTTGTCACAGGAGGGTCATCGTGTTCTGTGTAGACCATTGTCTTTGCTGTACATATGCGGTGAAGGCCTACAGAAAATTGATGTCATTTACTACAGTGACTTCCTGGATCTCACTGTGTGGAAGATGCAACTCCTCACAAGGCCTGCTCAGCGTAGTCACGGTTTTGTTTATGTTCTTAGTGTTGTTTGATAGATGCCACAGACGCATAGAGGACTGGGATGTGGCGCCCATGACTTGGCAGGCGGGAGAAACACACTTGAGGAGGCAGCTTTCCACTCTCCAGCGGCTGATCCATGCCATCCCAGTGCCCTTGCATCTCCCAGTGGCTCTGCACACACTGCCCACTCTCCACCTCCTGCATCTCACTACGTACTCTCAGTAACTGTCCATCCCTCCGGTGTCACAGAGGGAAGAGAGGCCAGAAGGTGGACTCACTCAGGTTCTCACTGTGAATCAGCATTCCCCATCTGTGCCTGCCTGGCTTTCCTTGCCTCCTGTTTCAGTGCAAGGGGAGTCCTTCCTCGTGCCCAAGGCCCTGAACTCCATGCCCTTCCCTCTCACCTTCTCAAAGACTTTCTCTCTCTGACCATGTACTTTTTATTCCCCACTGACTGTCCTGCGAGCACTGAAACCTGCTTAAGTCTTTCCCATTTTAAACAACACAGGCCTTCAGTATCACCCTGCCTTTCATTACCTCTCCATTCACTTCTCCTGCCAGGGCCAGCCTTTTGGAAGAATTGTCTCTAGTTACTCTCTCCCTGTCCTCACTCCTGCCCACCCCTCAGGCTGCTCCAGTCTGGCTTTTGCACCAGTGACCGAGTGGATTCTGCTCTAGCCAAAACCAGTAGCTTCCCTCCTCTCTTTCCTGTGGGCCACGTTTGTCAGATGCATTTGGATTCTTGTCTTCCTCAACCTCTCAGTGGTGAGCAGGGTTTGATGTGTTCTCCTCCGTGGCCTTTGAAGACTCACCCTACCCTTCTTGCTTTTCCTTCTCATTGCCCTTTTCAGATTCTTTCTATCCATCTCTAAGCTCCCTACTGATATTCCAGTGCCCACTGGGCATCTGCACTTGGATATCTTGTTGGCACCTCATATCCAAGAGGTTCCAAATTGATCCAAATACCTAAGCTTAAAACCTGTGATCTATTGATCCTTTCTCCTTACCTTCAGAATCCAGTAGGAAGGCAACTCTGGTCAAAATTCTACTTATCAACAATCGTCAAACCCATCTACTTTATCTATCTGTCATGTCCTTCTTCTTGGTCACCATTACCTTTTACCTGTATTAATGGATTAGCAACTCTCTCCCTGCTAAATTTCCCCTGATCCATTCTCTGACTTCTTTCTGGGCGATGCTTCTAAAAGCATCCTCATCCTTCTCCTTCCCTGCTTTAATTCTTACCCATTTGTTAAATGTCCTGTACCCAGATGGATGGGGGCCTCTGCAGAGCCACATGTTCTAGCCTGTGCATAACCAGGTCATCACGGCACTAACAAGTTTATGGGGAGCTGGAGAAGAGAGTTATTTTGCACTCTGCAGAACTTTATGAAAATCCCAAATGTAAATCAGCCACTCCTGCCCCAGAGCTCTTGGTCATGGGCTTTGTATCCCTTCCATCCTTCCTCAGCCTCTCCCATCTGTAGTAACCCTACCCTATTTCTCCCTGTTTACTTATTCAGAGGATCTCAATTCTTTCCTGAACGTTCTGATCCTTAAGTTTCATTCCTGTCTTGTCTTTGGGTTTCCCTAAAAGCAGATTTTGAAAAAGCATGCAATCTGGTCTGTCTTCACTACTTAAGAGCTGTGTGACCTCTCCGTGCCTCCATTTCCTCATCAGTAAGAGTCTACTTTACAGGATTGTAGGGAAGATTAAATTAATTCATGCACAGAAAGTGCTTAAAGCCCTAGCTGACCTGTAATGATGGTCAGTAAAGCTTGCTGTGATAACAGTGATTACTATTATTAAAAATACCACTACTTCCAGGTTGCTGTCCTCAACCAATCTAGCTAGACCAGATTAGAGCTCCCTCTTATGTGTACTAATAGCACTGTGTGCCTCCTTTACATTGTAATTGCCAGTTTGCTACAGGAAGGATGATGAAATATTGTTCATCATCCAGCACCTAGCCCAGTGCCTGGCAGAGTTATATAAGATGTACTCAAGTATTTTTTGAACAAAATTAATGAATCAAATAACTTGTAGAAAGAGCATTCCAATTACGCTTTGCTTTCTTACCTTTAAATAGCCACCTCTTTAAAAAAAATAAAACATGGCCAAGCGTGGTGGCTCATGCCTGTAATCCCAGCACTTTGGGAGGCCGAGGTGGGTGGATCACCTGAAGTCAGGAGTTCGAGACCAGCCTGGCCAACATGGTGAAACCCTGTCTCTACTAAAAATACAAAAATTAGCTGGGCGTGGTGGCGGGTGCCTGTAATCCCAGCTACGTGGGAGGCTGAGGCAGGAGAATTGCTTGAATGGAGGAGGCAGAGGTTGCAGTGAGCCGAGATCGCACCATTGTACTCCAGCCTGTTCAACAAGAGAGAAACTCTATCTCAAAATAAATTAATTAATTAAATAAAACACAACAAACAAAATAGAACTCTTCCCCAGGGGCCTGTCTTTAAATCTGGCATTTCTCAGTGAACTTGGGGAAACCTCTCTAGATATCTAAATCCTGGAACAGTTCTATCTCTGAGCTTCTGCCCAGCTCTAGAATTCTTTACATCTGTGGTAATAGCATGAAATGGGTATCGAGTACATTTTAAGGACACTCAGAGTTTCCCTTATGCTTATGTTTTTTTCCTGTTAGTTGATGAGAAAATGTCATCATGTTGCTTGGATTTGTAGGTTCTTTCCTAGTTGTGGGGAATTTTTCCGAGCTGGCTATTATGAGAGGGTCTCAAAAAAAACCACAAAGAAGTTCGGTATATTATGTTCAAATTAAACACAGTATCCCTTCTTATTTTCACTTTTGATCTGGATTTTCACTTCTGAGCTGACTTCTATAATTATATTTAAAGAATTTAGTCTCAGAAATAATCCTTAAACCTTTCTCGCATGCCAGATCGGAAACTTATTCAGGACTTCTAATTCTGGTGATTTCTTTCTTTCTTTCATATATTTATAGATGAAATATGTATATACGCACATATATACAGATAAGACTATATCTATATGTAAATACAGATACCTAAAATATATCTGTATATATTTTAATTGTGGTAAAATATATAACAGAAAAATTACCATCTTAACCGTGTTTAAGTACACAGGTCATTGGCATTAAATACATTCACATTGTTGTGCACCCATCACCATCATCCATCTCTGAAATCTTTTCATCTTGCAAAACAAACTCTGTCCTCATTAAACAACAACTCCCCATTCTCTCCTCCCCCCAGCCCCACCGCAGCCACCATCGTACTTTCCATTTCTTTGAATTTGGCTATTCTAGGTACCTCAGATAAGTGAAACCCTACAGTGTTTGTCCTTTTGTGACTGGCTTATTTCACTTAAGCACAGTGTCCTCAAGGTTTATCTAATGTTGTAGGATTACAACAACATTGTAGCATTGACATGGTTTCTTTGCTTTTTAAGGCCAAATAATATTCCACCGTGTAGAGATACCACATTTTATATATCCATGTGATGGACACGGGTTGACAGACACAGGTTGCTCCCACGTTTTGGCTGTTGTGAATAATGCTGTTAGGGACGTGGGTGTACAAATACCTGTTTTAGTTCTTGCGTTCAGTTCCTTTGGATCAAATGAGTTATTGATCCTTCTCTATTGACGCTTCTGTTTTCATGGACTCTTGCCTTACTCTTTTGATCATTTCGTGTTCCTCCCCCCATCGACCTTTGGGCCATTTTTCTGGCAATGTCCCTACTATCGAGGTTCTCATACTTCTGTTGGACCCTCACAGAACTGCAGCCTGGAGAAAACAGTTTGACAGCTGAAAAAATATGATTCATTACCACCTCCTACACACACACCAATTCCTGCGATTTTCTGAAGGTATACCAGTGGTTCCTAAATTAAAAAAGAAAATCTCTTGGTCATATGGCAGATTTTTGTAGCTATTGATACTCTGTATTTTGAAATTTAACTGTTGATAATAGCAGCTTCTTGATGTATCAGTCCTCTAATTGTGATACTGTTATCTGTTTCTTATTATGAAAACAATACATGACAATCGTAGAAAACTTGTAAGGTGTAGAAAAATATTACACACAATGGCACTACCTGAAAGCAGCAGCTATTAACATTCTGATGCATAGGCTTCCAGTCTCTTTCATGTAAATTTTTACATAGTAAAGATCATATTGTTTTGCCCTTTCTTCTTTGCATTTAATAATAAATATAAGAATTTCTGGCCGGGTGTGGTAGTTCATACCTGAGTAGCTGGGAGATTGAGGTGGGAGGATAGTTTGAGCCCAGGAGTTTGAGGTTACAGTGAGCTATGATTGTACCATTGCACTCCCCCTGAAGGAGGACCCCATCTCAAAAAAAAAAGAAATTTCTTGTTAAAAAGTATTTGCAAATATTTTCATGATTTTATATAGCTGAGAAATATTTAGAGGGTGGTAATTAGCATAAATAGAATTTTTCCAGTTATAAAAATATTACTTACAGAAAATGCCAACCATCTCAAGATTATAAAGAAGTAATAAAAAATCTAATGTCTTTGTCTGCCCTTTTTAAGCTTTTTTAATGTATCCTAATCCAGTCTTGAGACCACCTTGTCCCTCCCTTCTTCTCACTTTCTATCTTACCTGGCAACATTAGTATCATGTTTACATATGATTTTATATTCAGCATTTGCACTCAACATTATCTTTTGTTATTTCCAATATCATGAAGCATTCTCCAGAAATCATGATTTAAGCATATGAATTTTTACTGTGATCTGGTTAGTCACATGCTCCATTCCACCTTTGGATGTTCAAGTTGTTCCCAATTTTATGCTTTTGCTAAGTATGTCCTTGTATAATTATCTTCCTATGTATCTGTGATTATTTCCTTAGGAGATATGTATAAACATCTTAGGAGTTGAAACAGTTTTAAGGCTGAAAAAATACATATATTGCTGATTTCCTGAAATGGTTGTCTCACCTCACTTCATGAGCTTTCTTTTTTTTTGTTGTTGTCCATCTTTGTGACTGGTGAAATGAATTTCGGTGTTTGCTCATGAAGTTGAGCATTTTTTTTTCATATTAATTGGCCTTTCATATTTTTGTGTTAATTGTCTGTTATTACATTTTACCTTTTACATTCAAATACTATAAAGAATATTATCCTGTTACAGCTATTTTATTTTTTGCTTACCTTTTTATTGAGAGACAATGCCTCCCTCTGTCACCCGGGCTGGAATGCAGTGGTGCAACCATAGCTCACTGCAGCCTGGAACTCCTGGGCTCAAGTGATCCTCCAGCCCTAGCCTCTGCTAGGACCACACATACGTGCCACCATGCCTTGCTAGTTTTTAAGTTTTTTGTAGGAACAGGGTCTCACTATGTTGCCCCAGGCTGGTCTCCGAGCCTTGAGCAATCCTCCTGCCTCAACCTCCCAGAGTGGTGGGATTACAGGTGTGAGCCAACACATCTGGCCTATTTTTTGCTCACCTTTCAATTCTGTTTGCTGTTTTTTGACATATAGGGGTTTTACATTTTGTTGCAGTTGGATTACCTTGCCTTTTGTTACTTTTTTCATTGCTTCTATAAAGCTAAATCTTCTTTTTGCATTCCAAATTCAGAAATAATTTTCCACTAATTTAGTTTTCTTCCTTTTTTTCTTTTATATTTAACTCTTTAATCGCCACAGAATTAATTTTGGTGAATCTTATCAAGTAGGAGTTAATTTTACTTTTTCTAGAATATTATCTGGTTCTTGTGTTTATTCAGAATCCAGTATAGCTGTGACATGAACCAAAACAAGTGATTTTTCTTATTTCAGTGCCTTGATTTTACCATTAGGAGAAATGAGGAAGCCGTGCGTACCAGTGGAAGGAACGAGCCAGGAAGAGGGACTGGAACCATCTCAGAAGCCGTTCCCCTCAGCCTGGAACTTGCCCTGTCTCCTCGCAGATGAGGTAGGAGGCTCAGCACAGGCTGGCGGGAGCAGCCCACAACAGCGGTGAGGGTCAGTGGGCCTGTGAGTTAAGAAGAAGGTGTCACAGAGCGAGGGTCTCTGGGTCCTGTTTGACTTTTCCATGACTGGGATAAATAGCCAGGGCTTGGCTAGTTGGAGAGTTACTCAAACCTCAGGTGACAGTTGTAAGGCAGCACATGGTGAAAAAGAGTCCTAGCCTAGGAAAGTCCAAAATCTTGGGTCTGCTTTCAGTTCACTCACCTATCTCTGTGACATAGCAAAGTCTCTTAACTTCTTTAATTTTCTGATTAGTGGTATAGTTGCAGGAATGAAATAAAACTGGTCCTGATTACTCAGAGATTCATTTACTGATTACTCTTTTTGTGATCTGAATAAAGAGTACAACATCTCTCAAAAGGTAACAATTTGATATTTCAGGAAATTAGAGAAGTCAAGAGACTTTGCTGTATTATGCAGATAGTTGACTGACAGCTGAGCCCAGACACAAGATTCATTTATAAAACAAAAGAGTTGAGAAGTACATACTCTGAGGTTTATCCTAAATAAACTAGTCTAGGTAAGTGGCTGAGCTAGGTTTGCCATGAATCAATCTGCTGAGTGTATTTCTTGGTAACTAGTTCATCTTTCCTTAATTCAGTCAACAAATATGATACCAAGTTTAGTAAGATGATGACGGATGTCATGTAATACTCCATCTGGAAGACTGTGTGCTTCTCAGCTTCCCTAACTTTTCTTAATCTACCTTAAGCTTCCCTTCTGAAAGGTTTCTGTCTTTCCTAACAGTCTCTTCTTACCGCCAGCTACCTCTTGTGTTTAAGAATTTAAGGAAGATGAGCTAGGAATCAAGAAATACCCAGAACTGATTCCTGTCACTGGCCCCACCCTGCCACTTGCCCAGAGCTGTGGCATAATTTTTTTTAATAGGCTAAAATAAAGATATGAATAGTATTTTGGTATTAAGCATTGATAAAAGTAAAGGCCATGAGATATACCTGCTCTCACCATGTTAATTTTCTATTATTGGTATCAATAAATTATTACTTACTAACATATTAACAAGAATTGCATCGAGAAAAAAAGGAGCCACAGGCCAAATCTTTTGAATTTCAAGTGTTTATATTAATGTATTGTATTCTAGAAAAGTAGAATTGTCTTAAGTAGCTTTGTAATATAAAGTCATCTATCAGCCCATGACACCTATTAGAATGTTTCAACCTTTGTCTCCCACTTTTTTGTTTCTAGACTGAGTGTACTTGGTCTGGTATTTGTGGCATAACTTACAGAACACATAAGAATGATACAGATACTATTTAATGATGACCTAGTACAAGCTTAGATAGCTAAGGTGAAAGCTTCTATGGCCTTAATATTTTCCTCTTGAAGAATGTATTTGCTGTAATAAAATACAGTGACTACTTGAAATCTATAAACTTATGTGAGGTCTGGATAAATCTGAGCAACTTTCTTTTTTGTGCTCCAGGAACCCATGCACTATATATACAAATAAAGCTTAAGTAAACATCACTGCTGCAATCTGTGTTTTGTTTGATTATATTACATATTGCCTGATCTTTAAATAATGATGAAAAATAACATAACCATGTTTTAACATAAACCTTGAATGGATATGAACTTAAGGGAAACAGTTTCTTGGATAATTAAACTTTATTGTCTCACCGTGCATTACTTGGGTCTTGTAATATTTTTTAAAACAGTCCTGGGGATTTATTTTTTGAGGCGTTCAAATGAATTATTAGTTCTCAAAAGCCGTAGGATATTCCTGGGTCGATATATCCCCAAAACACTATTTTTAAACTGCTTAGTTTATTTTTCTTAGCATGCTCATCTGCTGCATAATTTTCTTTGCTATGGGTCACATGATTCCTCCCATCCATAACTCACGCACTTAAAATTCTCACTTCCTGATTGAGCCATCAGATTACGTAAAATGTAAATCAGCCTGAATACCTAAGAGCAGGAATTTTAAGGGGGAAAATGCCGTTTTCTTTTCCTGTGTCATTATTAACCCTTAAATATCAGAGTGAGTGTCTGCTCACCTATTTGTATTTGGAAATGAGAGACTGTTAGGGGTTTTTCTTGGCCCTTCCCTTTCAGATTGAATCAGACTTTGCTGCTTTCCTTATAAAAAATAATGTACCAACTAGATAGACGGTGGGAGTGGTATCGTTGCAGGAATGAAACCAAAAGGGTTCCGATGATTGAGAGAGATTCATGTATTTATTAACTCTTCTCATGATCTGAATGAAGAGTACAGCATCTGTCAAAAGGTAACAATCTGATATTTCAGAATTGCAAGTGGCCATTTAGCCTTTCTGCTGCCTGAAAAAAAATGAAAGTAATTTCTAGCAGGCAGGATGACACTTGTTTTATCACGAATCTGACAATCCAGCACATTTTCTCAGAGCAATTTTGAAGTTGTCATAGAAACAGCATGGCATTTGGAGGGTCTTTTTAGTAGTTCTTTAGCTAGAGTTAATTAATTGTATTAACTCTGGATGTTTTTCTTTTTACTCCTGTTCGACAAACAAGGGCTATAACTGCTCAAATATGTATTTTGTGTTCTATATTTTTTGGTGACTGTAGTTTAAAGACGTGATGTTTCGTAAGTGGTTTCAGTAAAGGTTATCAATTGATTTCAAACACATTAAACTTGGGTTTTTAATTTCTCTGTAAAACTGCACTATCATTGTGGCACCGGGATTTAGTTTTATTTAAGAAGTGAATCTGGGGAGATATTTGCACAAATTCAATTGTGGCTTGCTTCCACTGGTTGCAGCTATCCTTTGCTTTGATTTTGGTGTATTTAGAAAAAGAACTGGGGAATGCAGAAGGGGAAATGTGTCAGGCTTACAAAAGAAAATTGTTTCTTTAAAAACGCAAGAGGCAGGCACAACACCAAAAGCATGTTCCATAAAAGAAATAAATTTGACTTTGTGAAACTTAAGAATGCAGTGCTCTTTGAAACTCTAAAATATACTTAAATAAATTCTCCCCTAGGAAGATTTGTGGGAACTTTTTATTGGTGGAAAGTAGGTTGGAGCTTCTATTATTAATAGTAAAACTCTGTGGCAGAAATTCTTGCCAATATGGCGGTTGGTGAGAAAGGAATCCCGTTTCTTGGGCAGGGAGAGGGTCAGAAGAAAGAATTGTCTGTGCTAGGTCTGGATGCTGGGACTTAAAAAGTATCAGATATACAGTGCTTTGTGCTTTTTGTTTCCTTGTATAAGTGAACCGAGAGATGTGACACTTCTAAAACGTCTCTTGAGTTTTGTGGGTTTAATGCTAATGCCACTATCCTTACTGTTCTGTGAGTATTTGTTCAGCCACGGGTGATTCAAGAGAGTTGGGGTAGCAGCGTGTGCAGCCAGCAGCAGTCCAGGTGCTAATGCACCACTGGTGATGTCAGGAGTTACGAGACAGCGGTTTCAAAACACTGCAGTAAACAAGGTCAAAGTGTCCCGTTTCGCTGGAAGAAGGTTTGTTTTTATGAGCTGGACAGTACATGGATGAAGTAATTTTTCAAAACAAACTTTAAATTTATACATGTATTTTTTTTTTTCCTTCTTTGGATTAAAAAAATTGGCCCGTTGAGATTAAATAATGGTTATGTTTTTAAGCAGAATTATGTTTCATATGTTTTTCCAGTCTTTTATTGATTTTCTGTTTTTCACAGAAGAAATGAAAATAACTTCTGATGTAGGGATTCTTAAGTGCAGTTTTAGAGAGCAAGACAGGACCCAGTACTTTCAAAACACGGCAAGTGCAAGTCACAGTCCCTAGTAAGATATTCCTTCTCATTTTGTGCCTTTGACTCTTATTTAGACAGACGTTTAAGTATGAGAAAGCTAATGGCGCAGATTCTGCTGACTGTGTGGCTCTCGTCTTAATGCGTTTTCCAACCTTGAACCTGAGAATGCCAGAGGATTGAGTCTCTGGACGTTCATCTGAGCAGATATCTGCTGGCCGCCTGGTTCCTGAGCTAACAAGTGGGCGTCCCAGGCTTGTGTGTGTAGTCACAACAGTGGAGGTGCCACGTGGCACCCAGAGGTCGACTGGGGCTACCGCGGGGCTTCCCGATCCTCACAAGTGTGTCTTCAGTGTCCGAGATGAACTGGGAACTTGGGGCATCTTTAGAAGCGCAGACATTTGGAGTTCCACGGCAAACCTGGATGTAAGCACTCACACAGCTTTTAAAGTGAAAGCAAGGACCTTGAGGAAGGAATTGCCGTCATCTCATTCCCGTCCTGCTTACTGGGCTGGGGAACAAAGTAAGTTCTGCTTGTTTCTTTGTTAGTCAGTCTCTCCTGCGTGTTTTTTCTTGCTAACATTATTAGACACCCAATATCTGGCAAATGCCAAGTTTTTCCCCCTTCATTAGGAAGTAGGATATAGTTTATTCAATAACTGATTGCTTCTTTTATCTTTTCCCTCTTCCCATATCTAGTGTGCCGGCTTGCTGTTCAGAGATAGGAAGAGATTGAAATTTATTATCAAGGAGAAAACAAAAGGTGTTTTGTTTTGTTTCTAAATGGTCCAAGAACTTTGCCATTAGGTAAATGACTGTGACACAGACAAGGCGTTTTGCATGGTGTGACCAGGAGTACCTCCAGCAAAGCAGCCCCAGTTCGCCGCCCTGATTTCCATTTGGAAGCAGGCAGAGTGGGTTTCCCCACTCTGGACTGGTGTTAAGGCAGAGGGTCCTTGTGCAGGAATTGTGCAGAAACTAGGTGGGAAGCTGTCATAGACAAGAGGCTGCAGTTTAAAAACGCATCAGGAAATGGAAAAGAGCTGCAAGAATATCAATTATTTAATGATGTTGATCAAAACAAATTTAGTATAAAGATGAGATACAATGTATAGAGACCTAACCCCGTCAACAGCAACTAAACTTTTCTTTCATGTTAGAAAGTTTTGTGCCATGTAGATTTATGGACAATGTGCTTAATTGCCTCTAGAAAAGAATGAAGCGGCTTCGTCACCGCCATAGAAGATCCTGTGACACTAGCCTAATTCTGACACGTGGCTCCTGTTTCCCATTTTGTTTGTATCTTATGCTGATCCTCTCTCCAGGGATGTGATGTGGATTGATTAACTTGTAATACAAAGTTCTATGGTTTTTGAAAATGCAGAGTAAATAGAGATGAAGAGTGGTTTGTGATTTGTTATTAAATGATCTTCCCTTCTACATTTAGGACTGATTTTTACTGTAGTTTTTTTTTTTTTATTTTTTTGTTTGTTTGTTTTGTCAACTTGAACAGCAATACCTTGGAGGTAAAAGATGGGAGCACGACTGGAGTGTGGAACTGGAAAGCAGAAACTAGGAGTCTTACTTCTATGTCTAGAATGGAATATTGTGAATTTAAGGTAGAGCTTCTGTGTCCTGGGAATTCATATTTTATCTCAAAGTGGTGCTGATAGGACTGGAGGTAGTTGTATTTCATTTGAAACATTCCAGCCTCTTTATAGGAATATCTGTGAATTATTAATTCAGCAAACATCTTTAAGTGTCTCCTTTATGTATAGCGTTGTGGTTAGAGCTGTAATTGTTTCACCATTAAATTTACAGAAATTCAGTTTGTAAATGAAAAATTCAGAACAGTTTGAAAGAAGGGTGAATGAGCAGGGTATTACCATCGAAACAGTCTTGTTAAAGATAGTGCCAAGTGAGCAGGACTGTCCCTTCTAAGCTGCCCCTCCTAATTAAAGGGAAAGGTGGCTGCCATCTGTCTTCTTTCATTCAAGGCAGTAGGGGGTCTAGGGTAGAAGGAAGCAACCCCCCCTTTATTTTTCTCCCTCTCTTTTTTATAGTCAGCTTTCTCCCTAGTCAGTGACCCAGAAGGTCATTGATGATCTGTCTGTCTCAGAATGAATAGTAACATAAGCATGCTTGGCACTTGCAAAAAAAGAAAGTTTATAACATGCACTGATCCATTTAAAGTTCTGCTTGAATTATGTCTGAGAGTATTGTAATCTCTGTGTTGGTGTCTCTGCCCTGTTTGTTACCAAGGGCACTACTGGCAGGAAAAGTGGGGAGTTTTACTTTTATTGATTTTGCTTTTCCATGAAAAAATGTTTACACTCCACTGGGCATCATCAGAAGATGGCAGCACGTGGCTGTGTACAGGAGATGTAGGGACGTGCAGGAGTAGTATTCTGAACCAAAATCAGGGACACCTGTTAATGATGATACATCTATGTCATCTCAGGGGAAAGTGTGAACAAGCATGGCAACAGATGTCCAAGCTACTCAGTGGTGTGCTGCAGCTTTTTGGACCAGTTACTGAAATAATTCACACTGTTTAGCTTTTGTTAAGCAATAAGCCTTTTAACCTTTTTCTCGTAAGAATACGTTGCAGGAGAATTTAGTTAGTTTGGGGTCATGTCTTAATTGCTTTGGAAATGTAGAATAGTGCCTCAACAAAATGACTGCATTTTCTTGCCTCAGTTTCCACCTCTCTAAATAGAAGAAATATCTGCTGCTTTTATAAATATATAAGAGAATATGAAATATTTTCCATCTTTCATAAGAACTGTATTAGAACTGAAAAATTCTCAAATCTTCAGTTACGTTGATTTTCAATTTTTCTATACCTAAGCAAGGTGTTAACAGTCTTCTAAAGAGATTCAGCTGTTACAAACCTTGTTTAGTTCCCAAGTAGCAGGTATGGACTTCTCAAAACATACTGGTTTTTAGAACTCTCTTTGTGACACAGAAGTGTGGTATTTCTTAAACCTGTAACAATATATTTGGAGAGCTCAAATGTGAAAGTCATGTCTGTAATTTTATTTAGAGCCTTTTTTTTTTTTTTTCAAATTTGTCACCAACTTGCAACAAGCTTTCTTGGAAACACAGACGTGTTTATGTTGTTGTGCCTTGAGATGAACATGTGTGGGCTTCTGAAGACACTGAATGTATGACTGGATGGTACCTGAAAAGTGGGTCACTTCCTAGTCAGCGAAGGGTACACAGGGCCGAACAGGCAGGGCTTTTTGGCTTTTTCCATGTTTTTGTTTTTGGTGTGTGTGTGGGGGCTAATTTTAGATACTCAGCTAGGAACTTGACTGGCTATCCTTTTTAGCATGTGATTTAAATTAATTTGGTTTTACCCATCAGTATTTATTTCAAGGGGACTAAATAAACACATTAAATGAAGCACTTAAGAACTTTCTTATTTTGACTGTCCACAGTGGTGGGAAATCTCTGTCCTGAAGCCAGTAGTTAGGTCTCGTGAATATGGTAGGTGATCAAACCACTGATTGAAGTCATTGTTTCATGTTATAAACATGTGCGGAGCCAGCTACTACATTTCATTAGAAGGTACTGTAGATTCAAAAGTGAACGTGGGTCTGGCATTTCAGAAGGACACAGGTTAGTGAGATAAACGACTGTAAAAAGAGGCAGCACTGTAGACTGATGTCCTATAACAGAGGTGCACGTGTGTTGTTAGAGCCCAGAGGGGGTCAAAATAAAAAGACAGGGCACAGTGGCTCATACCTGTGATCTCAGCACTTTAGGAGGCTGAGGTGGGAGGGTCACTTGAGGCCAAGAGTTCAAGATCAGCCTGGGCAACATAGAGAGATCCCCATCTCTACAAAAATAAAAATAAAAAAATAAGCCACACATGGTGGCATGCGTCTATAGTCCTAGCTACTTGGGAGGCTGAGGCAGGAGGATCACTTGAGCCCTGGAGTTGAAGGCTGCAGTGAGCTATGATCACACCACTGCACTGTAGCCTGAGTGACAGAACAAGATCCCATCTCTGAAAAAAATGGATGAGTGAATTAATTAAATTTCAAAATAGAGACTTAATGGAAAATGAGAATTGTTGTGTACATGATTTATGAAGTGGCTTACATAATAGAATTTTGGACATGAAAGCCCTGAAAAATAGCTTCCTATTTTAAGGATGAACAGACTGGGATTTATTTCTGAAATTCTATAATTCTCAGTCAGTTGTAAGGCTTTCATTATATAATAGACTTTTTTTTTTTAACCAACGGAAGTTGGACCTCTTCAAAATGTGAGGTCCAAAAAGGTTTTGGGTATTGTTTGAATAACTCTCTTCTCCCAAGTAGACTGTTTTTGAAAAATGATTCTTTCTGACATTTTAAAATGGAATATTTTTGACACATTGAATGCACTGAAGCATTATATGTCGTGTTTATTGCCGAGAGTAGCTGTATAGCTTGTGGGAGACAGTTAACTTGGAGCTTTCTTGCATCTGGAAGTATGGGGAGAGAGAAGGCTTCTACACATCCCCTTTCATGTTATATTCTACAGGGAAAAAATTTCTATCCTGTAGACACTAGATGACTCCCTTATGGATAATTTCATTTAACAATGATTGATGGGTGTTGCTCTATGCCAGGCACTGTTCTAGGAACTGATGCCAAGGCTCAGCTGATGGGCTACAGACATGAAGCCCTGTGCTCCTCAATGGCACTCTGTAGGTAGATACAGAGCCACCATCTACTGGGTGCTTCTCCTAAGTGTGACAGTGGAGGCTGGCATACAATGCTACCCTCAAAGAGCTTGAAGCTAAGGTTCACAAGGTTCTGTGCACCGATAAAACTAGAATACATGCAGAGATGCTATAACAAGATGCCTTAGCAAAAAGAAAAACAAAGAATAAATGCAGAGAGAAAGAGAAATGTATAAAAGGTAGAGAGATAAACACACCACAAGTTCATAGAAAAGGTTGTGTGTTTATCTGTGGCTGGGATGCTCCAGAAATGCTTCATGGATAAAGAGCCTTTGAGCCAGACATTGAAAGAAAGGTAATGTTGAACTTGAGGACTTGGAGTATCCTCGTTGAAGGAAACATGAGCAAACGCATAGGTAGGGAAGGGCAATGCCAGGTACAGAGTGGGCAGGAATCGATTTGTAGTTGCTGGGCAATGGTGTGTGTAAATGACTAAGGAGAAGATCAGGTAGCAAAGGTCCTTGGAGGCCAGAACCCAGAGAGCCTTGAATGGCATGTAACTAAATGATTTAAACCTTTTTTTTTTTTTTTTTTTTTTTTTTGAGACGGAGTCTCGCTCTGTCGCCCAGGCTGGAGTTACTGGGGAGCAATGGAAGAATTTGACTGGCAAGAGTCCCCATCCTGAAGAGAGGCCTTGTCGGGGATCAGCATGTGGGTGCCTCTGGACTGTGAAATAGCCAGAGCTGGGAAGCCTTTTAGAGCTGCTGTAGTGGTCCAGGAAGGAGGTGGGGAGGGTCTGGGTGAGGGCAGGCCACTAGATGGAGAAAATGAATTTATGAGATGGGATTTAGGAACTGCCTAGATAATAGGGGTTGGCTGATGGGAAGCAAAATGCCCCAGAGCTTTGAACTCAGGTGCCATTCATTATTTCTATGCCATCTGCCAGGCATTACATAGCTATTATCTCATTTAATCTTCTAATCTTGTGGGTTCATATTTTCATCCTTATATCAGAGACGAGAAAACTAAGGCTCAGAGAAAGTTAGCAACTGGTCTAAAATTGTACGGTTAACAGGATCTAGAACAGGGCTTCGGTACAGGCCTCCCTGACCCGCAAGCCTGTGTTCTTTCTACTGTACTAGGCTTGGAAGACAGCGGACGTGAGAGTGAAGACAGTCTCTGTCCACTCTGGCATATTCAGCGTAGGTGCTGGTGAGATTCCCACCTTTAGGTGTCCATCAAGTGGCTGGAGACATGGAGCCGAATCTCGAGGACATCGGGAGGATTGAAGGTCTGCATCCTCATTTATTTAGTAGTTATTTGTTGTGTCTTCATAGACCAGCTTGGCAGCATGAATGCTGTGGTCAACAAGAGAGGTGCGTCCTTCATGGAGCTGCCAGGCTGGGAGGGAGCCCTGATGGCGTGGCTTGAGTATAAGGCAGGAGGTGTGCAGATTGGCCATAGGAACTTACTGGCCTAACCTGGACCCAGATAAAAAGTGGGAAAACGGCACATCCCAGGCCATGGAAGTAGCGCATACTCAGGCAGAGCAAGAGAGGAACACAATGTCTTTAAATCAAAAACCACATGTGGCTGGAATGGAGGGAACAGCGAGGAGATTAGGCTAGAGAGGTGAGCAGGAACCAGAATAAGAAATGCCTTGGAAGCTGTGAGAGGCTTGGAATTCACCTGTGAAGAGAAGAGTAGCCTCATCTGAATTCCTTGCCTCGATCATGGTCTCCAACAGAAGGTTAAATGGCCGTGGAGTCTAGAGGTTTTTTCCCTCGGTGTGGGCATCACCTCTTCTGAAAGGATGGTGTAATGGCTAATTGTATGTATCAGTTTGGCAAGGCCACAGTACCCAGATGCTTGGTCAAGCACCAGGCTAGATGTCACTGTGCAGGTATTTTTTTTAGATTGAGGTTTAACATTTATATCAGTAGACTGAGTGAAGCAGATTATCCTTTGTAATGTATGTAGGCTAGGCTTCATATATCATCAGTTGAAGGCCTTAAGAGAAAAAGACTGAAGTCCCTAAAGAAGGAACTCTGTCTCCAGACTCCCTTCAGACTCAAGACTGCAACATCAGCCTGGCGCGGTGGCTCACACCTATAATCCCAGCACTTTTGGAGGCTGAGATGGGCGGATCACTTGAGATCAGGAGTTCAAGACCAGCCTGGCCAACATGGCAAAAACCCATCCTATTAAAAACACAAAAATTAGCTGGGCATGGTGGCAGGCGCCTGTAGTCCCAGCTACTTGGGAGGCTGCGGCATGAGAATCACTTGAACCGAGGAGGCAGAGGTTGCAGTGAGCTGAGATGGTGCAACTGCACTGTAGCCTGGGCAACAGAGTGAGACTCTGTCTCAAAAAAAAAAAAAAAGGACTGCAACATCAACTCTTCCCTTGGTCACCGACATGCCCTGAAGATTGTGGATTTGTCAGTTCCTATAATTGCATGAGCCAGTTCCTTAAGGTAAATATCAGTATCTACCCCTACCCCAACCACTCTCTCTCTCAATCTCAATCTCTCTCTCAATCTCCCTTTCCCTCTCCCTCTCCCCCTATTGGTTCTGTTTCTCTGGAGAACCCTGACTAACGCAGATAGGAAGATAAAGAAATTTAAACTGTTCAACTCCCGTTGATATTAGCAGAAAGCTGCATCAGACTTCTCTAGGTGTTCTTGGTGTATGTGTATATACTGCTTTTTGTATAGATGAGAATAGTGAAGTACAGAAGGGATGTGATGTACCCACAGTCATGCAGAAGGTTGATGGGAGAGCCAAGGAGAAAACTCAGGTTTCAAACCTCTGGTGTAGTTCAGGTGCTTTCTTGCCATTTGGCCCTCATGTTTTTATTAGCAAGGTAATAAAGTTACTGAGTTTGCCGTGCGTAATTATTGGTAATGTTTATGGAATGTTCTCGTATGTCAGGCACTGTTTTAGTTGCCCTACAGGTGTTAATGATTTTAATCCTTACAACTACCTAATGAGATAGGGAATAACAGTATCCCACTTTACAGATTTTAAGCAATGAGTCCTGAGTGACAGCAGGACTGAAGACTCAGGCAGCCTGTCTGCAGAGGTTGTGCTGTTGACCACTCCACCGCTTCTCAGCTTAATGCCCTGGGCACAGCTTTTCATCTCTCCCTTTGGAACCATTGTCCAGAATATTTATGATGGTAGTGCGCTCTTGGTAGGGCTTGTATTGAAAGAGAAAATGCTTACAAGTTATTTTTCAAGAGGCCCTTCGATAATGCTTCTTAGTGCCTTAAAAAACAGAAAGCATTCCCATTACAGCAACATTGTAGACCTCCTGCTGGAGTGTATTTTTAGCAACTAGACTTTGCTGTCTAGCCTAGTGACACTGGTGGGCATCTGATTTGCCCAGGGTGATACGGGAGTGTGATAAAGTGGTGATATGAGTTGGCTCCTGATTCAGGATTTTGGGGTGTGTTCTGGGGGAGAAGATAGCAAACCTCTTTGTGTGTGTCCCTTGGTTCTTTGAGAGAACAGTCATCATAACTCCCATTTATTAGGTCTGTTGTGTGCTAGATGCTGTTTTTAGTGCTTTATAAACATTGTCTCATGGAATCTTCTAAACAGCCCTGAAGGCTGGCATTACCATCCCATTTTACATATAAAGTAAGCAGTGATTAAGGAGTTAAGTCACATTTCCAAAGCAAGTAGCAGAACCAAGGATTAAACCTCATCTGAATGACTCCAAGCCAGTGCTCTTGGTCACTTGGTTGTGTCGATACTGGGTATCTATACTGGAGCTCACCATTCTTCCCCGTAGACTATGAACTCCGTGAGGGCCTTTATTGATTCTCTACCATACTTCGCACCTGCCAAGTACACTACCTGACACATAGTAGGTGCTTAGTGCATATACTGTCATGTGTCACTTAACAATGTGGATAGGCAGTTTTGTCATTGTGTGAACATCATAGAGTGTACATCCATAAACCTAGATGGTATAGCCTACGACATCCCTAGGCGATGAGATATGGCCCTGCTGCTCCTAGGCCACAAACCTGTACAGCCTACACTACAACTGTACTGAATACATTGTAACACAGTAGTAAGTGCTTATATATCTAAACATACATAAACATAGAAAAAGCAAAGCCGTGCAGTGTGTTACAATGGCTACAGTGTCACTAGGCAATAGGAATTTTCAGCTCCACGTAATCTTACCGGCCTGCCATCATGGATGTGGTACACCATTAACTGAAATGTTATGCTGCACATGACTGTGTACGGAGCGACTAACAGACCCATTGTGTTCTCTGTGATTGCTTCTGAATGACTACAGGACCAGGGCCAAAGAGCACAGACCTGTGAGTGCGTTATGGACTTATGTGGGTTTAGCCCTCACGATAGATATGGGCATATCGTAATGAGTATATCTAGTGTGTGAATGTATATCATAACTTATCCACTTTATGGATATCATAATTTATCCATTTTAGTGATTCCAGGACATTGTATCTATCTGTGCTTTTTGTTGTTGTTGTTGTTGTTGAAATGGAGTCTCACTCTGTCACCCAGGCTGGAGCGCAAATGGCACAATCTCGGCTCACTGCAGCCTCTGCCTCCCCAGTTCAAGCCATTCTCCTGCCTCAGCCTCCTGAGTAGCTAGGACTACAAGCACACGCTACCACACCTGGCTAATCTTTGTATTTTTAGTAGAGATGGGGTTTCACCATGTTGGCTGGTCTCGAACTCCTAACCTCAAGTGATCTGCCTGCCTCAGCCTTCCAAAGTGCTGAGATTACAGGCATGAGCCACCGCGTCTGCCCTCTAGCTCTGCTTTAAGACAGGTCTCTCAGCCCGGACTGGAGTCATGTAATACATGGCTTTGTCAGTAGCTCTCCTTCCCGCAAAGAAGTCTTGATAATCTTACACTCATCCCTGCCATTAGGATTCAGGAGCAATCTTTTATAGCCTGTACACCACAGTGGTCTAGGACAGCACCTAAGTAATACTCATGCTATAAAAAATTCATCAAGTTATATATTTTTTAAAACATCCCAAAAATTATCTTTTTCCTGTACTGAGAAGAATTTCAGGATCCCGTCTCTCTCACTGCCTCTCTTCACACACACCTACCTTAGTCTGTCACCTATTTCATAAACATATCTTCTTTAAAAAAAGAAAGAAAAGGCAGTACATGCTTTGTAAACTGAAACTAGATTATTTATATTTGTAGCATTTTTTTCTCCTTGAGGTTAATTTCCTTTGCTTCCCATAACTGGAAACCAATGATTCACTGCCATTATATAAGCTTATTTTTTCCTCTTGGAAATAGTAAATTATAAGAGGCTTGACCAAAAAATACACATCAAAATTAGGCAGTATTCGGTGTTTAGCCTCCATCTGCCTTGTCTTCTTGTCTTTAGTTGTGCAAGTAGATGCTGATGATTTCTGGCAGAGCTAAAGTAAATCATGTGAATTTTACTTTTTTTTTCTCATAAAACAGATGGCATGGTCTAGCTCTGGGCTTGTATGTTTCATGAAGTACATGGGTCTGAGTGCATATTTATTTTGTGAGCCAAGGTTTATGCCTTCTTTTATAATTTTCTTTCACCAAAAATTACCTGGAGAGCTAGAAACTCCGTTTTTGTCAGTGTAAGAAGCTTTAGAATCTATATCCAGACTAAGGCCATGGAACAAGGTAGATTCACTCAGTGAGAACTCACTAGCGGCCTTCTTTGTACTATACTGTCACCTTTGCTTGGCTTTGGGAAGCTTCAAACTAGGGCAGTTTATGTTTGGGAATGACCAGTCAAAATAGCAAGACAGACATAGGCAAGGATGTAATTTTTAAAAAATTTAAGAGGGGAATGGTGGAGCATGAATCAAAACAGAAGGTAGTCTTACCTTCTTGGAACTATAAAATAAATACATTTGAAAAAGGCACCCTCCCAACCTTCCGAGAGTCAGAATTTTTGCTGCCACCCCTCATTTTGAATCTATTCTGAATATTTTATTCTTTTTTTAGTAAGGAGGAAGAAAAATTTCTCCTGAAGAATTCATTGGAAATTAAAATTGACTTGCGTATTTTGTATTCTTTGGAATGTGATGAAGACTGATTTGAAAGGGCAGTGCTGGATTTGGTCAGGCAAAGGAAAGGAAGACGGTTACATGCAGTCATCCTGCCTAGCTCATCCCCGCCACGATGGAGAAGTGGGGTTGCTTTCGTTGTACTTTTTTCATTTCTTTTCTTGCCAAGCCCAGTGGCTTCTGTTATAACATGTGGCAACTTCTCCCTTGGAGACTGACTCAGTCCAAGTTACCATAATATTTAGGACCAGCTACAAAGACGTTTCTTCCCCTAAACCTGTGCCAAATCTAAATCAAACTATCTTCTCCTCCTTAGCCATTCAAATAGCTCCAGCTCTTATATAAAAATACGAGAAATACATAGGCCTCTTTTTGTTTTATTCCTGTTCAAACAGATAAACAAGGCACATCATGCCTAGTGTTGCTCTGAGCTCAATCACTTCCTCCTAAAACAGTCATATACTATGTTGATTTTAAGAATTGCAACTTAGGTGTTCAGGAAGGAAGCAGACATATTCTGAGAGCATAGTCATTGTCTATGGTCTCAGAATATGTTTGCTTCCTTCTAGAACATCTGAGTTCTAGAAACTGCGTACAATAAACTGCTGTCAATGCTGCTGGAGGAAGGAAGAGTAATTCTGACATCACTGGCCTTCAACAGGTGTGGCTCTGAGCTTCTGGGCCTCAGAAGCCCTGACCTCCAGAAGCTGGGGGCCAGCAGGGCAGGGAGGTGATCTCATCGTGGATGGCCACAGATCATCCACCTGCCAAACAGTTAACCCTGAACAAGTCACCTCAATTTATTTTGCTTTTAAAAAAGAAAGTCTGCAAAATAGAAAAAAAAAAAAAAAAAGATTCTTCATAAATAAATTTGTTCTGATCTGTAAATACCCTGGTCATTTCCCCTTTGGCATTTGATATACATAGTGTAGGCATATTTTAGTCATCCTTGCTCAAGTAATTATATTCCATAACCAACTTTATTAGCATAAATTAACTTCCTCACATTTTTAGCAAGAGTTACTTTCCTTCATTGCTTAGCTTATTGTTTTGAAATATGAATTACTTCCAGCACAGTTCATTTTTGTGGATGGCATTTCTGTCTTTTTAATTTATAATTATTTGACATATACAAAAGATGGTATGTAATCTACAAGTAAACTCTAAAGCACAAGTTTAAAGGTGCTGCAGTGAACCACCATCCAACTTAAGAATTGGCTCATTACACATTCTTGGAGCTCTCTCTAAGCATCTTATTCCTAGCATTTTCCTGCTTTCCCACTATTCTGAAATTTGTATTCATAATTCTTCTGATTTTCAAACAAACACATATTTTTATCACAGTGTAATGAGTAAATGTGTGTTGCTAAAGGCATTTCGAGACATACAAAAATACTATCGGACTATGCACGGTCTTTTTGGAACTTGAGTTTTTCCTCCATATTATATTTGCAAAATTCACCCATGTTTTCAGGTATAGCTACAGTTCCTTCATATTGCCAGAATATTCTAGTATGTAAATATATCATAATTTATCCACTATCATGTTTATTGAAGGGGGGTGGGAAACAAGGAGCTCTCTTTTCAGACATGTTGAGTCTGAGATCTCTATTAGAAATCCATTGGAAGTGATGACAGGCAGGTGGATGCTGTTATTCAGGAGAGAGGTCTGAGATGGAACTAACAGCGTGGAGATGGCATCTAAAGCATTGTTTTCCTGACTGTTCTTAGAATGATGGGCTACTTAGCCCATCAGCTGAGATTTTTGTGTTAACATTTTTTTTTTTTAATTTCTTAAAGGTCTACCTGGTGTTTTTTGTTTGTTTGCTTTTTCCCAAATCTGTCTGATCACTTTGCTGAGGTGTGACTCGTAAGGGAGTAAACGAGGAGAGTATGAGCTTCAGAGAAAATGGGGGGAAGTATTTTGCCAGCCCTCATGGAGTTTTGTGAGATCCAAATGAAATGCTAGATGCAAATTTGCTTTGTAAACTGAAAAAAATTATGCACTTAAGTACTATATTTGATGATGGTACCTTGTTGGGTTCTGCTTAATACCTCATATTCACTGAGTGCTTGCTTCATCTGTATTAACACATCTCATCTTTATAACAATCTGTGAGAAGCAGGTAGTGTAGATTCATATTTTACAGAGGAAACTACAGCTTATAAATGGTAGACCCAGGATTTGAATTCATAGAGTCTGCTTCTAGAAGTTGTGTTCTTAGCTCCAGAAATATACTGTCATACTGATTTCCTGCCTACCTTCTCTCCTTCCTTCCTTCTCTCTTTCCTTGCTTCCTTCCTTTCCTTCCTTTTTTTTTTTTTTTTTTTGGAGACAGGGTCTCACTCTGTCACCCAGGCTGGGGTGCAGTGGCATGAGAATAGCTCACTGTGGCCTTGACCTCCTGGGCTCAAGTGATCCTCCTGCTTCAATTTCCTGAATTACTGGGACTACAGGCACATTCCACCATGCCTGGCTAATTTTTAAATGTTTTGTAGAGATGGGGTCTCCCTGTGTTACCCAGGCTAGTCTCAAACTCCTGGACTCAAGTGATCCTCCCAACTCGGCCTCCCAAAGTGCTGAGATTACAGGTGTGAGCCACCACAGCTGGCCATACTGTCCTTCCTTAAATGACAAGTTTCTTCCCACTCCTTCAGCTTCAAGAGTACAAACATTTTAGGATCACATTGCAACATGTCCACCTTGAACCCAGCTACAAAAATCCTACCCCAGGCAATGGGCCCCCAGCAAAGGGCTGTGTGTGCTGACCTAGTTTCACCACCGAACCCAGCCCCAGACCTCACAGGGCACTGCTCACCTGCCAAGTGCCCACTCCGTGCTTGTTGAAAATGGTGTCTTGATTTCAGTTATTTGCCTGAAGCCACCCAATAAGTCAGTAGTGGGCCAGAGAATAGAAACCAAGTCTCCTGCCTTTCAAGTGTCACGTTTGTTCTGTGTTAATAAACTGTATACCTCCAGGGGATCTGGCAGAAATTTAAAAGTGCTTAATTTTACTGCAGTAAATACTTAAGAATCCTTTATAAAGCAAGGAAGTCAAGCCCCAGCCAGGGAAAACGCGACCTGCTCTGAGGGCCTTTGACAAACTGACATGGGCACTAGGACTAGGTCATGGATCATTGGCCCTTGATTCTGTCTCCCACTGAGCATCCCAAAGGGGTTGAGACCTCTGCTGGAGCCACTAGGCTTCAGCCGGACCTGGAAATGTTCTCAGCAATGAAACTGGAATGCATGATGTCCTGGATTCAGCAGGTCACAGCTGACTGCCATCAGGAGGTGTGACGGAGAAGGTTCCATTTATGCAACACTGTGGTGATACAGGTCAGGACCCAGGGGAATTAGCTCAGCCATCTGAATTGGCCCTCTCTGCTTTTCTCGCTGAGTGACAGGTGCTTTGCAGTTGGCTTCAGATGTTTGTGAATGTGCTGTGTTTCCTAAAGCCATGCCAGTCAGGAAGAAGATGTAGGCATTCAGGAGGGTGGGAGAAGAAAATCTGAATTAGAAACAACTTGAGGATGGAGAACACAGGGAGGGATGGGTTACCTTTGTCATCAGAAGAACGCCAGGCAGATTTTAGTCCCTCAGCTAATAATATCATTTGAAAAATTGATGGAGAAATGTAACTGGAAGGTTTCGGCAAGGCGAAAGCTGCATCTCCAAGGCTGGACTCTGTGTGTTCAGGTGAGAACTGGGTGTGAGTGTAATTATCAGAAGGGAGGGTTGTCACGGGAGGTGCACGATATGGAGTCACAAGGGGATGCATTATTTCCGTGAGTTCTCACAGTTCCCGGGGCAGCCACAGATGGTAGTAGTTTATGTCTGTCTGTCTTGACAGAAGGGCAGTAGGCAGTTGTGGCAAGAAAAATGGACCAAATGAGGGCTGCACTCAGCAGGTTAAATTTGCTGTCAGTAAGTGTTCCTAGGTGAGATGCTTCAAAACTAGAATGCTCTGCTGGGACTTTTCTTCCCCTTAGAAGAGTTCTTTGGACCAGGCGCAGTGGCTCATGCCTATAATCCCAGCACTTTGTGAGGCCGAGGTGGGCAGATCACCTGAGGTCAGGAGTTTGAGACCAGCCTGGCCAACATGGCAAAACTCCATCTACTAAAAATACAAAAATTACTCACATCTGTAATCCCAGCACCTTGGGAGGCTGAGGCTGGCGGATCACAAGATCAGGAGATTGAGACCATCCTGGCTGACACAGTGAAACCCCTTCTCTACTAAAAATACAAAAAATTAGCTGGGCGTGGTGGCGGGTGCCTGTAGTCCCAGCTTCTCGGGAAGCTGAGGCAGGAGAATGGCGTGAACCCGGGAGGCGGAGTTTGCAGTGAGCCGAGATCGTGCCACTGCACTTCAGCCTGGGCGACAGAGCGACACTCCGTCTCAAAAAGCCGGGTGTGGTGGTGGGCGCCTGTAATCCCAGCTACTTGGGAGGCTGAGGCAGGAGAATCACTTAAACCTGGGAGATGGAGGTTGCAGTGAGCTGAGATCGTGCCACTGTACTCCAGCCTGGGCAACAGAGTGAGACTCCAGCTCCAAACAAAAAGAAGATTCTTTGTTCCCACTTTCTCTGCGCTGCTGCGAGTGACTTTGGTGCCATTTTCTGCAGCCTGTGTCGGTGGCTGGGACTTTCTCGAGGGCAAGGCAGGCCGTGCATGAGGCCTCTAGAACCCAGGGCTGCCTCCCAATGCTGACGGCCCTGCGCTGTGTGAGCTTCGGCAAGCCAGTTCGGCTCGCTTCACCTCAGGTTCCTTGTTCCTATGTGCACACGTTGTTCGTTTGGAGGATTAATAATGACAGGGAATGTAAAGTGCTGTTGGTTTTGCTGGGGAAAGACCAGGGAAGTGGAGACCTAGGCAACGTGATGTCACCTATCTGATGAACTCCAAGGCCTCTGTCAACACCGGTGCCCTTGTCCTGACATTGTGGGGTTTGTGGCATGATTGGAGAGACCTCGCATGCTCTCTGGGCAGCCCTTGTTAGTGCCACCCGACTAGCTGGGAGATCCAGAGTTTCATGAGAACCCTCCCTCAGTGACAAAATCCGCCTTCCTCGCTGTCAGGCTCAGGTTGTCCTGTGCACCCACTGAGCCTGCTCATTATTGATTAATGAACTTGTAAAATGAGAAGTATTGTTTTACCAGAAGCTACATGTTTATGTGGGTGGTAAAAATGAGAAGAGTTGCTTGAGAACTGGTTCTCCTTTCCATGAGTATATCCAAAGTTCAAATCTGGGCTTTGTGGTTATAAGACATGTTGAGTGAATAAAAATGAAGGAAATGCTGGGCATTTATCACTTTTTTTTTTTTTTTTTTTTTGAGACAAGGTCTTACTCTGTCACCCAGGCTGCAGTGCAGTGGCACGATCTCGACTCACTGCAATCTCCACCTCCCAGGTTCAAGTGATTCTCGTGCTTCAGTCTTCCAAATAGCTGAGATCACAGGCAGGGGTCACCACACCCAGCTAATTTTTGTATTTTTTGTAGAGACAAGCTTTCGTCATGTTGGTCAGGCTGGTCTCGAACTCCTGGCCTCAAGCAATCCGTCTGCCTTGGCCTCCCAAAGTGCTAGGCTTACAGGCATGAGCTGCTGCGCCTGGCCTTTCACAGTTCTTAAACTGTTGACTTACAGAAACATAGACCTGTATGAACACACAGATCACCTGAGAGGTCCATCACAGAACTACCTGCTGTCATGGGTGATGTACAGATAAAAACGTGGAAGATCTAGAAACTAGTCATTTCATTCGTAATCTCTGCCATAAGTAAACATTTTAGTTTAATGTTAAAAGGTCACTCAGGGTTATTACGAGATTTGATGAACTCATGGCTACAAGAAACCTTTAACTGTATGAATGAAAGATGAAACTGCAAAGGCACTCGTATTCACTACAACCAGTGCAGTGTCTGTTTCTGCCTTTCTTTTCTTTCCCTCCTCCCTTCCTTTTTTTTTTTTTTCTGGCACCTTCCTCTCACTTTCCTCTTCCTTCTACCTTATTTTTTTCTTCCTTTCCTTCTCCTTCCTCTCCGTCTTTCTGGCAGTAGCAGTTACTTTTAAATTTTTATTACTTTTTTTTTTTTTTTTTTTTTTGGGGACCGAATCTTGCTCTGTCGCCCAGGCTGGAGCGCAATAGCATAATCTTGGCTCACTGCAACCTCCACCTCAGGGTTCAAGCCATTCTCCTGCCTCAGCCTCCTGAGTAGCTGAGATTACAGGTGCCTGCCACCACACCCGGCTAATTTTTGTATTTTTAGTAGAGACCGGGTTTCGCCATGTTGGCCAGGCTGGTCTCGAACTCCTGGCCTCAGGTGATCCGCCCACCTCGGCCTCCCAAAGTGCTGGGATTACAGGCATGAGCCCCCACACCCGGCCCCAGCATTAGCAGTTTTTACACAAGAAGAGCACAGGCATGAATCCTGCCTTCATGGCACTTACACACTAGCAGAGGAATCTGGCAGCAAATAAGCACACAAAGGCAGCTGCAGGGTATGATGTGCGGTGACGTAAAGGGACAAACACCATGAGAGTCTAACTAAAGCCTGGCATGTGTTAATCCTGTGTACCTATTCAGAAACTCGGGTTCGTGACAGTGCTTCTGTTGTTACCTATTAGAAGTAGCTTTGTAAGTATAAAGAGTGTAGTTTTGTGAAGCTGTCTAGTATAGAGGCACTCTGGGAGGTGAGCATTATGGAGTTTTTTCATAGAAAGGATGGATCGATCCTAACAAGCAAAAGTGGCAGAAACTAGTTTTTCATGTGTACATTGTAGGACTGAAAGATAACTGTGGTTGAGTGTGATAAACGGAAACTTTTAAAAAATATATATTACTATTTTTTACAAGTTAAGTTAGAGCAAGATATGCTGATGCGCTCCCATTTTCAAAAGAGGAATTGGAAAAGGGAGAGCTCGTTTACGTGGTATTCACAATAGCGTCTGTTCCTGAAGAAAATTCTTGGAAAAATCTCCTGAGTGTTCTCAGACTGAAAACAGGGATCCCGTCTGCTGTTCACGCAGGACTCGGGAGGCAAGCGAGCATGTGATACCAGGAAAGGTCCCAACCCTGCCCTGCTGGGGAGCCCTCGGTGGTGAGGTGGCCAGTTCAGGCCTCACTTCAGAACATGGATGCTGCTGCGTAGGTGCTGGAAGGGTGCTGCATGGGTGCCAGAAGCTGCTTGGCACAATGCATGTCCTGTTTCTTGCCACTTGGAAAGACGACTGTGGAAGTCAGGTCTTCCCAGTCCCCACCAGTAAAGCGAGCAACGAATGCCTTCAGTCCAGGTAATGTGTCCAGGCTTTAAATTCTCCGGATCTGTCTTTGGATACCCTGGGAACAAGTCTTGTCTCTTCTTAGGCCCTTCTGACTAAAAGCAGCCAGGACTTTTAAACTGACTAATTTTTAAAGATTTCCAAATAGAGGAGAAAATTAAAGCAAAACTTTATGAAAGCTGAAAATGATCTTTCCAACTTTTCTCATTCAGAGTAGAACACTGGAGCATTGAAAGCTTGCTCATGTTTGTGATTGATCACATATTTTAAAAATTGTAAAATAAAGACCTCATTTTAATTTAAAAGTTCACTTCATCACCATCATTTCCACGAGGTTCTAGGTCTTTTGTGAACAAATTAAATACAGTGCTTTCTTTATAACATGAATTAAATCTAGATCCCAATGATATTTGGCACCTTCTAAATACCCAGATGGCCACTGCATTTGCCTTGAAGTGAAGACGTGTGTAGAGTTTTAATCACATGTTTTATTTTTTCTCTTTTAAATATCGCCTTTTCAATAGTTGCTTGTTAATGAATGACTGATTGTTTACTGCAGTTTATAATCAGGAATGTGAACATTAAAAAATTCTAATCAGGATACAGGTTGAAAAACACTTTCCCTCTCATTCTCTTTCCTTATGCTAGAACAATAAAAATAAATTGTCCTTCCTTTGGAAACATAATAGTTTAAAAAATTTTATCATTCTCTTCTTGAAAACTTAAGTTTAATAAAACAGTTCAGAGGAAACTTAATTATAGTTCTTATACTACAAAAAGCTCTTATAAAAACAGGGGGTAGGGCTACAATAAATTTGACCTCTTGAGCATAACCACCGCTTGAAAAACAAAGATGGAGTTACAAAATGATTGTTGCTTTATCTTCTCCATTGTTTAATGCCTGAACATACTTGGATTTTTTTAACAGCAGGAACAAGACACAATATTTGTTAGCTACCCAGGTAAGATCATTTGAGTCCAAAGACCAGATTCCAGAACAGACGGCAGATCCCTGTTGAGGACATGGGTTGTCCGTACAGCCTGGAGGCAGAAGGGCGGATCCTGTTGTAGGTGTCATAAGTAACATTTTGGATCAGATTTTTAACCCTCTTTTGTTTTTGAATGTGAGTAAATCTTCATAGCAGATTATTCTCATGAAACAAGACTGACACTATGACCTCAGGGAAAGAGTGCTTTGAGGGGGGAACTGCTTATTCAATTAAGCAAAGAAAGAGCTGATAAAAGGGGCAGAGTGTGTCAGAGCTGTTGTTTCTTCTGCTGAACTTTTCCAAATAGGAGCACAGAAGTCCTGAGAACACTGCCTCTCTATATGTTATGCTCAGTCCACACACTGCCAACACATGTGCATACACACACACACACACACACACACACACACACACACACACCCTCAAAGACAACCCCTCCAGCCTATGGTTTTCCAGAATTAGCTTTCCCAAAGTACCTTGAGCACTAGGGGTTCAGACTGGGGTTTGGGTTTGGTGACAGCTGTCAGTGCTCCAAAGGCAGAGAACTGAACTTAGGGCAAATCTGTGGCAACAGAAAGCTCTTTTCTGTTCCATGAAAGTCGTGGATGATGCTTTCAGATCCTGTCTGCAAATTGCCCAACATCACATTGATAATGGAAACAAATGATCTGACACTCACATAGCTAAATATAATTTATAATTTTGATGTGAGGTTGAAACATGAAAGATCATGCTTTTCAAACTGCTTTGATGACTTACACAGACAATTCATTTTAGATAATGGTGAGTTAAGCCTGGCAGCCTCTGAGCGTTTTCCACTCATTTGTGCAAACACCTGCAGTTGGGTACTAATGCACATGTTTAATTGCTTAAACTTAAATTATAAAATCCCTAAAAGGATGTTTTTCTCCTAGAAAATAAATCAGGTCTCTTGCAAAGACTGCCTGCTTTCATGAGCTTCTTGTATTTCCCGGGATGCTTATGTGCCAGCCCCTGTTAGAAAAGGTCTGCTTTTAAACACAGGAAGTTGAGCCCTTCAGGGAAAGTGCCGATGTCTGAACCATCAGCAAAATCACTACACCCATTCCCTGGGAAGTCTAGTTCGTCAGAATCAAGTTTAATTTGGGAACTATAGTTTATCCAGGTTCCGTGAAGGCAATTAGCACTGGGCAAGGGCTGTTTGATCAGCCTAGAGACACCGCCTTTACGCCTAAAGCTCCAGTCATTTGTCTCTGCTCCCGCCAACTCGCAGCGACCACAGAAGACATCAGAACTGGATGAAAATGGCCCTGCCCCTGCGACAGAGCAGGGCGCTTCTGGCTTGCGCCTTGTTATTTGTCCCTCCAGTGGTTCCTAGCTGTTGTGACGTCAAGGCTGCCATTCAGAGCAGAGAAAAAGGAAACCGTGGCCTCTCTTCGCATCAGTGGCCCGGACAAGCTGTTGTTTCTCAGGCATCCAAAGCGCTTTCTGTCTGGCAGAGCTGTGCATTCCATGCCTGGGTGACCTGGTTAAATGGAGGAAACCAAATGCTATCTGCTGAATGCTCTCCAAAACAAGCATTCCGCCCTGCGCGTCTCAAGCAGGCTTCACTGCCTCTGAGGACTGTGAAGGGAACAGCAGCACTGCCTGCATTTGCCGCTGGCATATTCAGCTTCTGGTCAGAGTCTTAAAGGAGAAAATAACATCCTCAATGGCCTCGATTAACACACACTTCACCGACGTCTTTGTGCTGCCTTTGGGGTCAGTGCTACAAAATCCTTTTTAAAAAAAAGGATTCGGAATCACAGTCAGAAGTTCCAAACTGCTGAACTGCCACCTCTTCCTTCCCGTCTCACTTGGGCTCACGCCATTCCCCAATTTCAGATTTCTGAATTCCAGACAGGCTCTTGTGTATGTGACTATATTAATCTTCCACGGTGCCTTACTGAATGTGTGTATGTTTCGCACACACATGAGAAAGACTCACAAGTGTAATGCGTGGATCACAACTCTATTATTTTCTTAATGAAGAGTAACATTTTGTGCTTTTCAGAGAAAAGGAGCTATTTCACAGCGTCGCAGAACTCTCTTTAGGAGCAAGGCAAGATCTCTGTAGCAAACATTCATCCTGCAAGGCCAAAAGCTCACGAAGAAAGTTGTGATCACTTAGAGTGACTGCCTTAGAATTGACCAACTTCAGACTACATTTTCTGAGGACATACCTTCTTGGGTTTCTTTCTGGCATGAGGGACTATTTTATTAGATTCTTGGATTTGATTATAGTCACCAGAAAAAGCAAGGTATAACCACCGCACTTTGTGTTCCAGAGTTGTCTTAGTTAACTCAATATGCATTTGAGGTTTTATGTTACAAATCCCATTAAATCTTTCTCAAAATAGCCCTTCTCTGAACCTTTGATGAAGAATATTTGCAGGAACCAAAACCATTCGATATATACACCGGTATATGTCAGGAAGGATCATGATACAGGGGTGCCTTTGAAAAGCGGGATATTATAGGACCGAATTCTTCCAGGTCCCTGACTCTTGTCTTCTGAAAAAAAGGTGGAGATCTTCAGATGTCTAGATAAAGACAGAATGGATGGAGTGAATTATGTAAAGTTAGGATTTAGACTGAGGGTCTACAGGGCTGCCGTCTAGTTTTGCCTCGACAGTCAGACATGCCCAGGGTCTGGCCTAATACCATACAAATGCCATATCCACACTGGCATTGACACAGTGGTGGGAATGGGGCATGGGGGTGATGAGCAAGGCTTCTTGCTGGGTGCTTTGGTCTGGGTGAGCCTGAGATCTTGAAATGAGAGAAAAACTAGGACATTACTTTCCATCGTGGGCTGAAGAATTAGTTCTTTCTTGTTGCCTACTATTTGCATATCAGTTAATCATTTTCTTCTTTTTTTTCCTATTACTACCATTTCAAAAGGTACTTGTTATCTGAAGATAACTGATACAGGACCACTACTACTATTTTAAGAGGATTGACTTAAAACTGAATCAAACATTTAAAAACAAACAGTCACTTTTTTTTTTTTTAAGATCTTACTGGGACTAAGTCCTGAGAAAACTAAAACAAAAGTTGAAGCTTAGTTAGTTTTATATAATAGAA
This sequence comes from Chlorocebus sabaeus, assembly GCF_047675955.1. NCBI lineage: Eukaryota > Metazoa > Chordata > Mammalia > Primates > Cercopithecidae > Chlorocebus > Chlorocebus sabaeus. The sequence continues at coordinate 103,908,733 of NC_132924.1, read as the reverse complement.
ATTTGGGATATGATGCAACAGCATGTTATTTCTTAGAAGAAAAATTGAATGCTGACTTCTAAAGCAGAATCATATAAAAAGGATGATTTTTGTACAAGCATTCGCATTTCCCGGAAGACCTCTCTTAATCTTTTGATATACAAACCATTCTCTTGAAGAGTCTACCTCTCCTGTAATCACCTCTGTGGACTTTCTCTTCCTTGGTTGTTAACTGTTGAAACTGTCTTTCATCCTTATTTGTCAGTGATCCTATGTGACTCATGCAATTCGCTGGTATCATTTTTATCAACTGTGTGAAAAGCTGCAATTCCACCTTACAAGTGAACTGCACTGGATTTTCATTTTATTCTATGACATTATTCAGCCAAGAAAGTGAGCAAGAATAGATGCTGATGTTAATGAGGACTAATAATAAGCGATCACCTTATTTGTCAAGTATTTTTATAGGATGATGACCTTTGCTTCCCTTATGCAACTTGGTAACTACAGGGATTCAGATAATGATTACTCAAGTAATGACTCCCCACCCCCTGCCAAATATTATGTTGTATTTAAAGTACTCAGTATGGTTTAGTGGGCTTGATAATCAACCACATGTAGATTTGGAAGCCACCCCTGACACTTCACTGAGTTCTATAACCTTGGGTGTGCTTTCACAGAACCTAAGATTCTTGATCTTTTATGTAGAGTAATAAAACCAACCTTGCATCATGGTCATGAGGATTAGAACCCATATGTATAAAACCCCTGAGTAGTACCCTGTGCATGAGCTTAAGAAATAGTCCTGTCCTCACTAGGGCTGTTACTGCTTTTGTGTGGTATCTTACATTTTATATGAGACTTTTACACATATTTTGTTTAATTATTTATATATAAACCCAGAAGCTAGAGAGCTTAAGTTTTACCCTCTAGACATTGCAAAGTCACAGAAAGATTTTGAGGAATGCAGCGACATGAATTTTACTACATATTAGAAGAGCAAGTTGGTGACTGTATGCTCTGCATCAGCTAATAACATTTGATAGGCAGTTTTTTCATGGCATAGGTGAGAACACTAAGGCCCAAGGATATGATGTACTTTCTTGGCAACAGATAGTTTGGTTCTGGCATAGCTAAGCCTAGAACCCAACCTTCCTACTGCCTGCTGTTTCTTCACCACCCAGTTGCTCATTGGCAAGTGAACCAATTACAAAGGCTGTCTTACTTGTCCAAGAATAGAGAGAAAGGTGCACCCTGGGTGACTGGAAACGGGAATGGGAGGGAGAGGATGGAGGCAGCAGACATTGAAAATAAGTATTGACTAGACTTGGTGACAGAATGGCCTCAGCTCAGCTCAGTGAAGAAGGGAGTCCAGAGGCCAAACTTTCAACCCTGGTAGATGGCTATACAGTTAAGTAAAGTAAAATCAATAGAATGGTGTTGGTTTTTTTGCTTCATGATGAACTTAAAGGGTCTGCCCTATCCAGATAGAAATATGTTAGATATAGGTAGGAGAGGTAGCTACCATTAAAGATACAGATTTGAGATTAATGCCACAGAAGGAGAGCTGAAACCACTATACTACATATAACTCTGTGTGTGTGTGTGTGTGTGTGTGTGTGCTGCACGCACTTGTGTTAAACTGGATTTGTTGGCATATCTCCAATTCAAGCCTGGGTCACGTGATTATGCTGTAACTTATTGCCCAGTTATAATCACAAACTGTTACACCTTCATCAGAAGGAAGAGCGAGTTCCCTAGATCAGTGTGTTTGTGTGTTTGTTTTGTTGGATGGATCCTGCCGAGGCACTGAGAAACAGACTTTGCTGGGCCCTGTTTTGTAAACAAATCTGTTCACGCACGCTTTCTTCTATCATTGGATGTGTACACTGGCTCTGATTTTCCTACCCAACATGCCGAAGCCTAAGCATTTAGAAGCTTGTTTTCTTTTAGAAGTAGGCAAGCATCAAAGAAAAACATGCACATGCATTTAAAGTGTGCACATCTACCCTAAGTAAGTCTTTGGATCTTTACAATTGTAACCCTGGGTCATGTGCAGTATATTTCAGCCCACTATACACAGCAGACCTGCAAGGCGTCCTGACAGCCCCCACAAAACTAGGGACTGAGCTTAGTGCAAAAGAGAAAGCCCTTTTTACCCTTAAAGTTCATTGCATGGGCCATTGTGGGATTAGTCACCCCAGATGATAAAACATAATACTGGTTTTCCTAAGTAGGGGTGATTCAGCTCTTAGATTGGAATATGAACTTAATGTATATAATACATACAGTCACTTCCTGAACTTGTAGTTTTTTGCATGTTTTATTTAATATTCTAGCCAGGTTTAAATTTTTATGGCAGGAAGTATGTGAACGGTTATGACAGGAGTAAATAACATTTGATTTTATGATTACAGTACAGGAAGTAACTTTTCACACCAAATAAATCTTTGGGAAAAAAGTGCTGGCTTATAAATTTAACGAACATAAATTTTCCAGAATCTTGCATACAGTCGCCTTTGCTCTCTTAAATGGAACTAAATACCTGGCTGGTCTCCTTTTTTGCTTAACTTTTTTTTGTCAATGAATGTCTTTGTTTTAGAAAGAGGTATTTTCAAGTGTTTTGATGTGATCCAACACGACGTAAACCCATTAAAAGATTCTAAGCAAACATAATAAGGCCAAACTTTAGTGTAAATAGCATGAAAGGCTGGAACACTAAATAAAACATTATTTTTTTCCTTTAAGAGTAAATAGCTAGGCTAGGCATGGTAGTTCATACCTATGAACCTGTGAACCAGTGCTTTGGGGGTCTGAGGTGAAAGGATTGCTTAAACCCAGGAATTCAAGACCAGCCTGGGCAACACAGCAAGACCCCTTCTCTATTTAAAAAAAAAGAAATAGCCAGATGTGGTGGCACACGCCTGTAGTCCCAGCTACTCAAGAAGCTGGGGCAGGAGGATCACTTGAGCCGAGGAGTTTGAGGCTGCAGTGAGCTATGATCGCGCCACTGTACTCCAGCCTGGGCAACAGAGCGGGCCTCTGTCTTAAATGACCAAATTATTTTTCATCATTAAAACCCGGGAAGCCTCCAAACTGCCACCGAGGCAAGTTCCTTCCGGTGACTTCTGTAGCCATGATGTGCAGGCACTTGGGAGGAACAGCCTGTTAACATCAGAGAGGCTGTTGCATGTGAACAAGTTTACAGAGAAGAGGAAAGAATTGGATAGAACTTCAGTTACACTTCATTGTAAGCAGAATTTTAACAGAGCCTCTGTTTTTCCTTGAATAAAAAAGCAAATAGTGGGAATAAAAGGTTTAGAAAAGATTTCTTTCTTCACCCTTTTCATCTTAAAGCCTGAAGATGTTGTAATGAGAAAAATATTGTGACATTCATTTCTGAAGGTTACTATTACACACACGTGAATTATGTGAGCGAATGGATGGATGCCTGGCAGATTAAAATGTAGAGTTCCAGAAGCATTCGTAACCACCATGTGGCTATGACACAGTGGCACATCATTGGGCTGGGAGTGAAAGGATGAAGGTTCAGACTTCAGGTCTGGGTCTGGGAGCCTCACCCAACCACCCTGATGGAAAACAGGATCTCTGAATCCCGTCTACCTCTACAACTCAGTACCACACATTGTGCAGCTAAGTAACTTGCAAGTTATATGAAACCGTTTTCACAGGATCAGCAGAGTTACCACTGCTTAGTTGTCCTGAATCTTCATTACATTTTTACAGAGAATATATTTGCATGTGACATGATTAAAAATCTGCCTTGTGTTTTTACGGTCTTGGTAGGTTTTAAGGTCGTTTCTTACATGCTGTTTCCCTTGCTGTGCAGCCAACCCGGGTGTTACTGGCAGACATGCTGAGGGCAGGCTCTGGAGTGTGGAGTCAAGGTCAAGCCTTCCTGGCTCTGAATCCTGGCTCCACCACCTACTGATGGTGTAACCCCGGGCGTGTCCTTAAGCTCCCTGGGCCTCAGTTTCCTTATCTGTAGGATGAGGATAAAAGTAGAACTTACCTCCAGGGCTGCTGTGAAGATGAAACAAATGGACGGATGTGCAGCTCGTGGTAGCTCCTGAGCCGGCCCTGCATGTCAGTGTGCTGTTGTCACTGACGATGAAACTGGCTTAGAGAGGTTGGGTGATAGGCGCAAGAACAAATTAGCAAAAGAGATGAGCCAGAACTCAAACACAGCCTTAGGACTTCTCAGTGGCTGGTGCCCTTCGGTTGTGAGACCACTCTCTCCCCTGCCTATACAAGTGCCACGAAAGAGCGCTCTCCATTTCTTTGTTTAAAAGAGAACTGAGTAAATGTTAAACGTGAAGGACATTTGTCATTTGTCATGGGTTTTACTTTGTTTGGAGAGGGTGGACTCTGTACCTCTTGAAAGGTGTCCACAGCATAGCAAGGACCTGGACAGCCTCCATGGTTTCATCACATTCTCAATATCCAGCCTTAGAAACAGCTCCCTTTAGGTCCCCAAATTAACAGGAGTTTCTAAAGGATAGCAGCTTTTTTTGCAACTGCTGCATCGGTTAGATTCATGTTCTCTTTGCTGCCCCCTCCCCAAGCTTCTATTTCATGATCTTTTTGTTTTGCTCGACTTTTCCTCTTTTTAAAACCTCTGCATTGGCCACCCAGGACTTAAGAGGAACTTTCCTGGAAAGCCGTCTGAAACAGGAACAAATTGCACAGAAACACGGAGAGTTGGGAACTTGTGTGTATACCTGACATAGTGGGAGACGGAGGCTTCCTTCTGAGTAAGAGAGAAGAGTGGATAGTCTAATTGCTGAGTAGTGGTCAGGCCTCTTTTGCTGAGCTTGGTATCAATGGGATTTTTAAAAATGGTAGCTATTTAAAAGTACTCTCCATGTAAAGGGTTCCTGTTCCTTTGACCCTATCACAGAATATTCCTATTTTTCTATTGAGGAGGTTCATAAGGTTTCATGGGCAAGGGCTGAGATGACTATTGTGTAGTGTAGTTGTTTTAAATTAAAAATTTACCTCTAGTTATAGGTGCTACCTTTTATCTACCCTCAGTTTGGAGATTACATCATGCAGGCTGGGCACAGTGGTTCATGCCTGTAACCCCAGTGCTCTAGGAGGCCAAGGCGGGAGAGTCGCTAAAGGCCAGGAGTTACAGACCACCCTGGGCAGCAGAGCAAGGCGTCATCTCTACCAAAAAAAATTAGCTGGGTATGGTGGCACTTACCTGTAGTTTCAGCTACTCCGGAGGCTGAGATGAAATGAAGTCAGACCCTGCCTCTAAAATCCATCAATCAATTATGTGTATCAGGCAAATGCTTTCCATACTCTTCTTGTTAAAATATCAGTTTGGTAAAGATGATAAAAGCGTATCACATCCCAGGAAGTTGAGGCTTCTGTGAGCCAAGATCGCGCCACTGTACTCCAACCTGGGGGACAAGAGTGAGACCCCATCTCAAAAAAAATGAAAATTCCCTTCCAGAGTATAAATCACAGATTATGTTTTTATATTTTTTTTTTCATATTTATCTTGAGTATCCAAAAATGTGAACTAAAAGAGTTGGGGTCTAAGTGGCAAAGTGCTGCCGTGTTACAGGTTAAGGGCTTCCATGGATTGTGTGATAAATACAGGTGTGAATTTGGGTGATTTGTTTTATTTTTCAGTGCCCATTAAGTAGAAGTTTATATTTTCCTCCCTCCTCCATCAAGAGGCCCCCTCCCCACCATGTGGCACATGGAGGCCCCAAGTTGGGAAGCACATTCACAGCCTGAAGCTGAAGGACAGGCTCTGAAAAATCTTTCTTTCAGCAAAACACCTACCAATCTCAGAAAGTGAGCTTTGTCACCACTGATACGCTGTCAGGTGGGATGAAAGCAATTTTTCTTACTCATTTTGCCCAGTTGTCAAGAAATGCTGCTCTTCTCTCTGACATAAATTAACAGGTTTGGCTACAGCCTAGAGAAATACAAAATGTCACATTTGAGCCTTAGTGGCCGGTTTTCAAAGGGGTGCCTGAGTGTGAACACCATGTCGGCTGTTCTGTTAATGTGGCTGGGTCTCATAAATAGGTATTTTTCTGCCCCTGTGATGGACAAATCTGAAACAGTTTTTCCATCTCACAACCCCAGGGGATGATATTTAGAGGCTGATTTTTGGCATCTCAGTTCCTGGTAAGGAAGATGAATTCCGTATTTGAAATTTGGGGACAAACAAACATAACTCTTTCTCTTTCCTTGAAGGGTTAATGCTCCAACCAGCCTCAGATTGGTTCGCTTGAATCTTAAAATTACTTTTCTGGTCACGCGCGCCGAAGGTCTAAGCATTTGTGAAATGTCTTTTTTTCCCCCCCCCACCCCTTGATGCTGTTCTCTTTGGGCTGTCTTAATTACACAGGGGTTGAGAAACCAAATTAAAATTAGGCGTGTCTGGTCAACAGTGATCACGTTGCATGCTTTTAGCTTTGCTTGTTGAAGTTGCTTCTCCTCCCTGAGTGGCTTTCCTCCTTTTTTTTTTTTTATTTTATTTTAAAAAGGAAATATCATAAGCTCTTTCAGAAATACTCACAGGAAGTGAGTGTCCGTATGCTGGTTACTCACCAGCAACTGAGTGTTGGCAGGTGGAGAATGCTACCGCAGCCGCCCAGACAGATCTGCAGACTGGCCCCATTGCAGAGGATTAGACACAGGGTGCGTGGATCATAGGGTTTTTGTACAGAAGGCAGTTTTAAGAGGAAATTGGTCACTGCATGTCATCTTGAGGGGTGGTGATTCAGGGAGCAGGGCTGGGGGTCAGAAGGCACGTGGCTGCCATCTCGGAGGTTCCTGCTCACTTCTCAGAGGGCAGGCTGGCTTCTAAAAATCAATGCTCCCTCCACCCCCAAACAGCGATTCTTCTGCAGTGAATCACTTCCAGAAATGAATAGCCACAGTTTTTTGGAATGAACGTTGTGAAATCCCTCCTTTATAATGGCAGGTTTTCAGTTGGTGGTTTTATCAGAATTTCTCAAGATCAAAACGAAACCTTCTCTTTAAAAAGGAAAGAAAGTACTATCGATACAGAAAGCAAAAGTATTTCCAGTCTCCTACTGAATTGTCACAGCAGACCTCTCTGTATCTATATTTAGAGATGTATGTCCATATATTTGCCTGAATGTGTGAGTTCTTCGAAGTATGGATTCGTTGCCAGGAGCTGGTGATTTCCTATGCAGAGGTCGCTCACTACAAGAAATGTTACACTCGGTGAGTAGGTGGTAGCTTCTGAAGATTATTGGTAACCCAGTGTTGGTCGTCTTGAGTCATGGATTTAAATGATGGCTAGCAAGCTCTTAAATACCTTCTGCTTTATATGATACAGAGCATGGAACTGTAGGACGCACAGACGGCTGTGAAGGGTTTTTAAGAATATGGATTCATTGAATAATCAGTGAATCTTGTGAATATACTACACCTTTGGAGGAGGAAAGGGTGTTTTACAGAAGGAAGTGGTTTGTAGGGGCTTTTAAAGGTACAGTTATCGCTTTTCTATATTTATTTTCAGCATCATTCAGTCCTCCTGTATGAAAGAAATAAACAGTCTCAACAGAGAAAAAGTTATGCTGACTCTTTAAATGAAGAAACTCGATCCTCATGTTACTCTTAACTGGACTCTTTTCTTCCTAAATATTCATAAGGGAAACTATCCCTTGAAGGCAGCTAACTTTCTGGCAATCTCTACGATGTGTCTCATTCAGAACCCGGTGGGCTCTCCATGCATTGTTGGCAGCACTTTATCCAGGGACACAGAGAGGGAATAGGGTTACTGGAAACAGGGAGTGTAGCTCAAGGAATTGTTCTCTCTCTGGAGTGGATAAGTTGTTTGACCTACTGACTCATTTCACAGGAATTAGGAAAACAACCTAGTGTGGTTTTTATTGTTAGTCCTGGAGGATTCCAAAATCTGAGTGCCTACAAATAAGATGAGCTGGGGAAAGGGAGCGCTGGCATTTGGCATTTCTACTTGCCTCTTTTCCTGGTGGAATCCGATCCTCTGCTTCCAGGACAAGTCCTGCGCTTGGGATCCTTTGTACGACCATTCACAGGTGAGTATGTATGACAGCAATTTCTGATTTCACTAGTTCTTGCTTCTAAACGCCTAAATGGTGCTTTGTCTAGGGAAAGGCTTATTAAAGGGCATTTTCCCCCTGGTACATTTATAATACATTTCATATTTACCTACAGAAAATACTGTAGATGTGATAATAATTATACAAGACAACCCACAGACAACAATGAAAGTTAAGAATTAAGATATATTCTGATAGATTTTTACAGCATATTGACATAAAGGCAGTTTTGGTTTTGACATACATACACCAAAATGATATTTGTAACGCAATATTTAAACACAAGTATACAAGGCACCAGTGTATTCTGGCAAAAATAATATAATTATCAACAGTTAATGAAAGGCTTGTGCTTTGAGCTACTAACAAAATGTTAATATGTAGAGAAACTTGTGATTCATGATGTTTTGGTTTTCAACTAATGTTATCAAATCAGCTAAAAGTATCAGAAGAGGACAAAGAAAGGATGTTAAACATGGATAAAAGCAGAAATTGAGAAAAGATAGCTTTGATATTTAAAGTGTTAGATTATGGCCTCTATATAATGTCACATATGCTGGACTGCCCCCCCCCCCCGCAACAAAATCACACCCTCAAATTACGATCTTAATTATTCAAAGGATGTTTGGCGTGTTGGTGGTAGAGTGGTGAGCGTAGTTGCCTTCCAGAAGATGGTTGGTATATAATTACTGAGAATTCCTTGCTCTCTTGGGAGGTGGCTTAGTAAAAGGTTGAGTCAGGCATACTGAGGCTGTTTATTCAGTGTGCTATGCTGTGCTGTGTCTGAATGCCTGGGAGTTAAGAGTTGTTAACCTTTCCAGGGTGCTAGATCCCCTGGAGATTATGATGGAAGCCGTGAATCCTTTTCCCACACCTGTATGCAAACATTTGCCTGCCCATTTACAGACCCAAAGAAGCACCTCCATGTACCCCACGTGAAGAAGGCTGCCCTGGACTAAACCCTCACTGTGACTCTGCTGTTCTTAAGCTTCTCAGGAAACACTGTTATTTAAAAAGACGAGCCATCCAGGTCAAAAAGAAGTCACTGTGGTTGCTAGGTGGGGGTGCAAAGCCAAAGACAAAGGGTGGGGAAAATACATGACTAACAATAAATAAAGAGCATGGTTAATACCAGAGCCTCCAAACTGATAGCCCAGAATCCCTCAACATTTAGCCACGCGTATTTGTAAAGTACGTTGTGAATTCAGGTAGCGGGCTGGAGACTGAACATTAAGCAGTTGGGCAGAGTTTTCATACGTATATTTGTCTATGCCTTTTGCACAATATAAAACTAGGAAATCTCTTTTCATTTTTCTATTGTGCACGCTACCACATTAGGTAGGACTCAAAATCATCTCAACTCCAGAAGTATAATTCATAACAATTATAACAAAGCATAAAAATGATTCTACATTAGCAGAAGAAATGTAGTAGTGATAGATTTAAAATAGCATGGTTGAGTACAAAAGAAACATCATTTTTAAAAAAAAAAATGCAGCCTTTATCACTCATCAGCTAAACTTAAGTCAATGCTGTGAGGCTGTTGTGGGAAAAAAATAGTCATGATTCTTGGGTATATTAAAAGAAGCATGACACAGAAGGGTAAGAAAACAAGACTTAGTGTTCGTCAGATTCATCATTGTGTCCTGTTTGAGTCACACTTGAAAAAAGATTTTGGACAATTGTGAAAAGCTGATACACAAGCAACAGAAATTACACGCCCTTCCAGGAAAAGATAAGGCAATTGAGAGTTTTATTCCACACAAGGCTAGAGGATTTCTTGCTAATGGCCTTTAAGTAGTAACAATCTGGTTTATCCTTATATTCCTGGGGCCTTCCACACTGTCTGGTGCTCAGTACTTGAGATGATTGTTGTGTTTAGTGATATGAGTAACGTTCCTGTGATAGACTTAGCAGGAATAAGTAAGTTCAAATAAAACCAGCGATAGTGTCATGACAGACAACATATAATACATGAATTTGCTGGGTGATTAATACACAAGGATGACTGTCTCACTTGTGAGGATGATAAAATACTTCAGCAGCTAACTGGGGGAAGCTACAAAATCTTGGTTTGATACCTCTTTCAGGATGAAAGCAGATTAAGTCTCCTGGGGTGGTGGAAACATGTATTCATTCATTCTACAAACCCTTAGTGCCTACTTGGCTAGGTGCTGACGGTCTGGTAGAGGAGACAAAGATACAGAAACAGATTCACAGTGTGTGATGAGTGCCATGGGAGCATAAAAACAGCATGTGCAGGGCTTGTGACACTCAACCGCCACCCCGCACAGCTTCCAGTGGAGGCGAAGTCACAATTGACTCAATGGACAGGCTTGGCCGAGTTAGCTGGATGGGAGGCAGGTGGGACAGCCTGGCCAGAGGCACAGACGTGTGTGTGTGGGGAAGGGGTGATGGGAGATGCAGACTCGGCAGTGCTTGGAACAGGTCCGAATGATGCGCCTTGCTAGCCTGAAGATTTCCACCCAGAAGCCTGACAAAGTCAGATGTGCGCTTCAGAAAGGCCAGGCGAGCTGCAGTGAAGAGAGTGACTTGAGGGGGTGGGGGACAGGCCATCGAGGCAAGGGGACCAAATGGAAAGCTTTGGTCAGGACACACATGGTGATGGATTTGGGGGAGAAATGGGGGAGGGTGATGCAGGCAGAGTGGCCAGTGTTATCAAGTGGCATCATTCACCACAAAATGCAGTCCAAGAGGAAGCCCAGGTGTGAGGGGGGACAGGTGGCATTCAGACATGTCAGTACCCAGAGACAGAGTCCGTGGCAGAGACAGAGCCAATGGGGAGTTGGGCCATGTGGACAAGGACTTGAGTGAAGACCTATCTCCAAAGCAGGGGATCACGCTTCTAATTTTTTATATGGTATTTTTCATTTTATTCTTACTCATTTGTAATAAAACCTCTTTTTTTATTGTATATATTTAAAATGTCAACCTGCTGGTTTGATACATGTGCATAGCAAAATAATAACTTACACTCAAGCTATGAGTGTACCATCTCACAGTTAACCTTTTTGTGCCTGGGTAAGCCCACCTAAAATATACTTAGAAATATTCAGTATCTTCACTGTGGTCCTCATGCTGTACTGCAGATGTATTCATCTGACATCATTCCAGCTTTATACCCTTTGACCCACATCTCCCCATCCCCCCCAACCACCACTGTGTTTCTGTGGACTGTATTTGACTATTTTAGATTCCACGTATTACCTCTAATCCTCAAAGCTCTATTAGGGTTTTGTATGTTTCCTTCCAGCACTTTCCTACATACACACAATTTGCAGAATCAGCATAATTCTGTAGAGGTTCATTCATTCATTCATGTATTTATGAGATGGAGTTTCACTCTTGTTGTCCAAGCTGGAGTGCAATGGCGCAATCTTGGCTCACTGCAACCTCTGCCTCCCGGGTTCAAGCAATTCTTCTGCCTCAGCCTCCCAATTAGCTGGGATTACAGGCACGCGCCACCACACCAGTTAATTTTGATTTTCAGTAGAGACAGGGTTTCACCCTGTTGGTCAGACTGGTCTCGAACTCCTGACCTCAGGTGATCCTCCCACTTCAGCCTCCCAAAGTGCTGGGATTACAGGTGTAAGACACCATGCCCAGCCTGTATAGACACTTTCAGTCCCACTTTTAAAACAAGCATGTTCTCCCTATGCTTTAAAATGCCTCTAAAATATTTCTAATGGTGCTAATTCTCTAATTTGGGAGTGTCTAATTTGCTTCCAGTTTTTAAAAACTTTTTATATTACAGTAATTAACCTTTTAATACATGAATCTTGGGCATATTTTTAATGATTTCCTTAGGAGAGATTCCTTACAGTGAATTTCTTGGGTAAAAGGAGGTTAAGTGTAAGATTCTTGATATACCTTGCTAAGTTGTTTTCTAGAAAGCTTGAACCAAATTCTACACATTTTAGCAATGTATGAAATGTCCTTCTCTCCATATCTTCATCAGCATTGAGTGTTCTCTCTTTTTTATCTTTAGACAAAAAGGTTACATTCTTTTTGGTTCATCTATTCAGAAGCTATTTAATGAATGTTCACTCCGTGTCAGGCATGTGGCATGTTTTCATTTCTACCAATAACATTGAACTTTCTTCATGTGTGTATCAGCCTGCTGTTTTCTTTTGTAAATGTTCTGTTCATGTCCATTATCAACTTTTCTATTAGGGTGTGACTGTTTCTATGATATATTTATAAGGGGGTGTGTGTGTGTGTGTAAGACATTTGAGGTAAATATTTTTCCCAGCTTCTTTGACTTTTAATTTTGCTTATACTTTATTGGAAATACAGAACCTTTATTATTATTATTATTACAATACTGTAAGTTCTGGGATACATGTGTAGAACGTGCAAGTTTGTTACATAGGTATACACGTGCCATGGTGGTTTGCTGCAGCCATCAACCCGTCATCTACATTAGGTATTTCTCCTAATACTATCTCTCCCATAGCCCCTCACCCACTGACAGGCTCTGGTGTGTGATGTTCCCCTCCCTGTGTCCATGTGTTCCCATGAGAACCTTTATATTTTATGTAGTGGAGTAAATGATTTTATTTTTTTCCTGTATAACTTCTGTTACCTCAGGCTTAGGAATTCCTTTCTACCCAGAAGTTAGAAAATATTCATCTAATTAAAAAAATAATAATTTCATTTTTAACATTAAACTCACCAAATTAGACGTAAGATGTGGCCAGGCCCAGTGGCTCACACCTGTAGTCTTAGTGCTTTGTAGGGCTATGGTGGAAAAATCACTTGAGGCTAGGAGTTCAAGACCAGCCTGGGTAACATAGTGAGACCCCTCCTCTACCAAAAAATTAAAAAAGTAGCCAGGCATGGTAGCATGTGTCTGTAGTCCTAGCTGCTTGGGAGGCTGAGGTGGGAGGATCGCTTCAGCCCAGAAGTTTGAGGCTGTAGCTATGATTATGCTATTGCATTCCAGCCTAGGCAACAGAGCAAGACCCTGTGTCTTTTTTTTTTTTTTTTTAAAGGTGTAAAAAAAGATCCAAATGGAGTCTGTTCCACATAGTAAATCCCCCATCATGTATTGAGTCATGTATCTTTCCCTATTAATTTCCATATTTAATTTATGTTTCAAGACTTTTCGCTGTTATATCCAGCGGTAGGAGCCCATGAACTTGTTGGATATTGGTAACCACAGACAATGTGATAATACTTTTTTCCAACATTTTATTATGAAAAATACACTGGCTAGATTCTATAATTAATATTCTGTCACTTTACCATCTATTCACATAATAATTCTTAAACCTCTCAAATCATTATTTGAATTTCAAAGTGGACTATCAAAGACATTTTCTCTAACCCTATTTTTCTCTAATTTGTAGTTTTGATTTCCAGGAAGCCTTCAGCAATTCATATTATTAGTACAGTAAGAGAGTAAACAACACACTAAATACCAAGAAAAACTACTTTCCAAAACATGTTTTAGTCGTTTATGAAGATGGCTAGCAAGGGGGCTTCCTGGGACACAGTGCTGGGGAAACGGCAGGCCCTAGGAATGGGCTTTGGAAGAAGACGTCTGTCACTGTCAGATCACATTCCCAAGTGGCCATCGTCGTGCTCTGCCAGGGAACCCTTAGCAGAAAGGCTGCTTTGCCCAGGATCTGGCTTGTCACCCCAGACCAGCCCTACCGCTGTCTGGCATTGAATGTCCCTGGTCCAGAGTGAGTGGCCAGTTGCATAGACCTTAGACCAAGGAGCTTAGTCACCTCTTCCCAGCCTAAACTGTGAGCACCCTAAATTCCCATAGGTTGTTGAGACCTAATAGTATCCTGGCTTAGAGATGGGATTGCAACTGGGTCTGCAAAGGAAACTGGCCTAGTGTGTGTGCTGCTTGGTGCAGTGTACCACCAGCCACATGGAAAAACCCACAGCCTGCAATAAAAGATTCGCCTTTGGTCACCACTTGACATTAGCTGTGGTTTAATCTGTGTAATGTTTTTCTCCCCCCATCTAAGCCTCAATTTCCTATCCATAAAATATGCTGGTTTTGGCCAGGCAGGATGGCTCACGCCTGTAATCCCAACACTTTGGGAGGCCAAGATGGCCTGATCACCTGAGGTCAGGAGTTCAAGTCCAGCCTGGGCAACATGGCAAGACCCCATCTCTACTAAAAATACAAAAAACTAGCTGGGCATCATGGCACATGCCTGTAATCCCTGCTACTTGAGAGGCTGGGGCAGGAGACAGGAGGCAGGAGAATCGGTTGAACCCGACAGGCAGAGGTTGCAGCAAGCCGAGATCGTGCTACTGCACTCTAGCCTGGGCCATGGAGCAAGACTCTGTCTCAAAAAAAAAAAAAAAAAAAAAAAAAAAAAAGTTGGTTTTATTAGATTGCAGAGAATATTTTTTTTTCTCTATCCAAAATCTGTGATTTCAATCTAGAACACTGAATGTAGGTCAGGATCCACCCCATTTTCAGAAATCTGGGAAGATCTTTTTTTATTTCCAGCTTCTTGGAATAAATAATTTCCAGGATGTTACAAACATTGATGAAGTTCACCAGAACAGACCCAGGGTTAACATTTTAAAGTCGTTAGATATGGCTCCAGGAAAAGGCAGGAGAAGGCACCCGTGAGACCCTGCAGAGGAGGCCTCACCCTGGGCAGCCTTAGGGCTGACCCGCTGCCTTACTGAGCGTATTCCCGCCTCTACCCCAGAGACTCACTCTGTGGGTCCGGTGTCACCTCGATTCTAAATTTCCTGCTTCCTAGTGAATTATGCTATCGCACTTTAGAAGCCTGGCCAATAAATGCTTTGAAATTTAAGGATAGCTATCCTGAAAAAATTTAATATAACCTAAATTGATAGTCTCGAGACGTCACTATTCAGAAGAGGCACTCTATTTCAGCAAGTGGTTTTCAGAAAAAAATAAAATAACCTGAGTTTTTCTCCTGCCACACTCCCCTCTTGCTTTTATGCTGCAAAAAGAGCTTGTTGCTTGCCTGATGCACCATGTTGTTCTCTGCCTCTGAAGATATAGCTCCCTGAGCCTCCCCACGTTGTCCACCTCTCCAATACCATTGCTCCACTGGGAAGCTGGCCCAGAGGTGCCCTACCACGTTCATCTCTCCTAGCCCAGGGCTGTCTTTAAGGTTACAGAGACACAGATATCAAAGTGTTGCAATTTATTTGGCTTTCATTAATTTGCCGGAAGCAAGGGAGGGTAGATACAAAGTACTCCTCTAACCTGTTATTTCCCTTGCTGTTAAATGTAAAGAAGACTGATGTAAGAATCTTTGCCTTCCACCAGTCATAACCGTGGTATGCACAGAGCTTATGAATCATCTTCTAAATCCACAGCTAGTTTTAAAATTTAGCTTCCAGGCTAGATCTGGAGGAAATGATTGTGAGATCATAAACGCTATGGAGTGAATATGAAGTTACTTACCAGATGCCATAAAGTTAGCTCAGGGAATCCTGAGGAAGGTGTCACTAAGAAAACTGCTTTCAAAGCGGAGTCAGACCTGCATGGCATTTATTATCTCCATTGTGTTACCATGCCAGACATATAAATAGCTTCAAAGTGAGTTCAGATTAAAACACAAAAATCTTTGGATATATTCACAGGCAGTAGGGGTCATGTAACAAGTTAGTAATGAAAATAAAAGATATTTGAGGTGCAGCCTCAACTTTTTAAGATGGATCTTGAATAAAAAGGTCTAATGAAATATTCTATGGCATTTTCTCTGGGATTTTAAAAATAAACAAAGCAAAACAAAAAACAAGGGGGCACTGGAACAATGTTTTAGATAGACCACGGGTGTTTCCCAGTGTGCATTTGTAGTGCACTTACTTAACTGAGAGCCCTCTCATATGAAACTGGAATGTCACCACCATGTGACAAAGCATAGACTAGCCGTGACCTAATATGTACTGACCATGACTAACGCAGAAGTCCAGGTCACTGCGGTTGTATTTCCTGTGGCCTCAGTGTTCTGGGGTTAGGGTTAACAGAGATAATTCATTTCTGTGTTCAAGTCTCTAATTCTTCCATCATGTAGACTATAGGTAGGAGCAGACTGGATTCAGCATTGCTACAATAGAAAAACAACAAATAGAACCACCACCAACACCAGGTATTGAGAACTCCATGTGCCAGGCACTGTGCCAAATACTTGATTTGATTATCTCTTTTAATACACAATCCTGTGTGACAGATCCTACCATGAGACCCATTTTACAGATAGACAACTGAGGCTGGGGAAGTTGGAAATGGAGGAGCCAGGATTCAAGTCACAGCAGTCTGGCTCCTGTGCCCAAGCTTTTAATTTGTATCCTATTCATTTTTCATAAATGAATGACTCGTGTTGGAGGTGTTTTTATCCTTGGGGCCACTCAGTTTTATTCAGCCAGTTTCCTTTGGTGGTGGTTTTAATGTGTTAGGGAAGAATGCATGTATTCCCCACAGCTGGGCACCTTTGTGCTGGATCACCTGGCTACAGCTCATGCACAGTGCAGATTACCACATCCCGCCCCCATGACTCAAGCAATTGTGCTGTGAGTATAGGAGGGTATGTTCAAAAAAGGCAGTTCACAAAGCAGCTGTCCCAACTACTAAGAAAAACAAATGTGGCATAGCCCATGATAGAACCCCCTTTTTTCATTATTAGAC
The DNA here is from genome assembly GCF_047675955.1 of Chlorocebus sabaeus. Taxonomy (NCBI): domain Eukaryota; kingdom Metazoa; phylum Chordata; class Mammalia; order Primates; family Cercopithecidae; genus Chlorocebus; species Chlorocebus sabaeus. The sequence continues at coordinate 103,891,990 of NC_132924.1, read as the reverse complement.
ATGAACAGAAGCTCATTAATGCCATCCAGTAAGTTCAAGCCCTATAACTTAAGTACACCATCAGGACCCAGAAAGAAACCTGTTGTCTTGTGATGTTACTGTTGCTTGGTTGACCTCATAATGTCTTGACAGGGCTCAGGACACCCTTCATGATCTGGTCTTATCTCTCAGGACTCCCCCCATCCTTACCATCATTTGTTGATCTCTGGTGCAGCCAAATGAAGCCCGTCATGCTTGCCCTCTGCCTGGAAGCTCTTCCTTCCCTTTTCCGGGCCAATGGCTACGGTCCCTTCAGAGCACTGTTCAGATGAAACCTCCTCCAGGCAGCCTGTGCTGACTCCTAAGGGCTGGGCTAGGTGCCCCTTGGGTGCTTCCACAGCCCCCTCTGCTTACCCAGTTGTATATGTGTCATACTATGTTCTGTAATTCCTATTTTTTTGTCCATCTTCGCTGGCTTACATTGACCCCTTAAAAGCCATGACTGGGGCTGGGCACGGTGGCTCACGCCTGTAATCCCAGCACTTTGGGAGGCTGAGGCAGGTGGATCACAAGGTCAGGAGATCGAGACCATCCTGGCTAACATAGTGAAACCCCATCTACTAAAAATACTAAAATTAGCTGGGTGTGGTGGCACGCACCTGTGGTCCCAGCTACTCGGGAAGCTGGGGCAGGAGAATTGCTTGAACCCAGGAGGCGGAGGTTGCACTAAGCAGAGATTGCGCCACTGCACTCCAACCTGGGTAACAGAGTGAGACTCCATCTCAAAACAAAAAACAAAAAAACAAACAAAATAACATGATGCCATGATTGGGTAGTGTTTACTTTTGGATAAATACCTGGACACATGATAGACAATAAATGTTTGAGAGAGAGAAATGACCTACTGGGTAACACCAAAAACTAATGTATACCATGTCTCGTGTTCACAGTTGACAAGATGCTTTCACATACATGACCTCATTTAATCCTCCTGGCAACTCTGGGAAATAGATTTCTGCATCCCTGTTATACTAACCAGGAAACATCAGCCTGCCCTGGTGGCAGGGACGTGGTTAGCAGGTGGAAAGCCAGGACTCAGGCTCAGGTCTTGAAACCCAGATCTTATGCCCCATGTGCCGCCATGTGGATATTCTCGAGGCGTCTCTCTGAAATATTTCCAGAATCTTTCACAAAAGTCCTGTGTCATCCTTGTCCTGGCCAACTAGACTCAGAGGGAGGATTGATGGATTTTCATCTTCCTCTTCCCCTTCGTCTTTTCTTCTTAGCATCTTCCTACCGTCCCCACCACTGCGCTTTTCCACCAAAAGCCTGATGCTGGCATGTAATGGACCCTTTCCAAGTTTCAAGGTATTGACAGTAAATCTTTTGTATTTAGACCAGGCCGGCTGCTTTCCTTCTTTTCTTGTGGGTAGAACTCTGGAAAAGTGGAGGGGGGTGGGTGGGGCTTCAGGTAAAGTGCGTCAGCAAATCAGGTAAGTCAGATCATCGTCGTGTTAGTGGGTAAGAGATGAACTGGGGGAGGGGTGTGTGTTTGGGCAGTGAGCAAGCCAGCAAGAGAATGTGAGTGGGCGGCCAGTTGGTTGGCAAGTGAGAGGCTGTGGAGAGCTTGCTGCTGGGACGGGCTGTGCAATTAAACAGTTGAGCAGATCTTAATAGCAGACTGGGGCGGTGCTCTCTGCAGGCCTGCGGGGAGCGGGGGAAGCAAGCGAGCTGGAAGCATCTTTGGGCACAAAGCAAGATACGAATTTCATAAGCACATAACCTGAAGAATAGAATGCAACCAGAGGAGGGAGAAATAGAGATTCCAGGCAGCGTTTCCGAAACTTAAAAAATTCTGAATACCCAGTTTTGCTTTGTTCTGGGGACCTCTGGCAATGTTGTTGAAGGGAGGAATTCGTAATTTCATAGAAAAGTAAATTTTATCACCACAATGGAACATGAGAGCAAGGTCATAAATCCCTTTGTTGGGAGTGTCCATTCTGAACTCCTTTTATACTTTTATTTGCAGGAAGAGGCTATACTAGCAAGTATTATGGTTTTACTGGGTGGGGTGGCAAGGCCAGGAAGAGATGGGAGATGCTGTTAAAGGTCCTTTCTCCAAAACATTCAGAGATCAGAGGAACTCAAGAGGTCAAAGTAGGCTGACGTCATTGTTCTTCCATTTATTCAGTAAACCTTTCTTGAGCACCTACCGCGTGCCATGCGCTGGTTGGCAGTGAGGTGAAGATGATAGTGATGAAAACACAAGCATGGTCTCTGTCATCGTGGAACCTAAGTAAACACACACCAAAAATATATATATATATGACCCAAGAAAAATCATGCCCTGAGGGGAAGGCACTCAGATGAAAAGGACCTCCTTCCCAGTGGTTCCCTGAGGAGGTGATTTCTAAGGTCCTAGCACAGGGATGAGCAGGAATGTGTGGGTCAGGGGGTAGGGGTGAGAGCTTTCAGCATAGAGAGAGCAGCACATTTCAAAGGTCCTGGAGTAGGGAAGGAGGTGGCAGGTGCAGCTGCGTGGTGGCCACTTCCATTTCAGAAGTCTTCTGGAATGTCTCCTTCCTTCCTTCCTTCCTTCCTTCCTTCCTTCCTTCCTTCCTTCCTTCCTTCCTTCCTTCCTTCCTTCCCTCCCTCCCTCCCTCCCTCCCTCCCTCCCTCCCTCCCTCCCTCCTTCCTTCCTTCCTTCCTTCCTTCCTTTCTTTTTTTTTTTTTTTGACAGAGTCTTGCTCTTTTGCCCAGGCTGGAGTGCAGTAGCACGATCTCAGCTCACTGCAACCTCTGCCTCCCGGGTTCCAGCAATTCTCCTGCCACAGTTTCCCGAGTAGCTGAGATTATAGGTGCGTACCACCACGCCTGGCTGATTTTTACATTATTAGTAGAGATGGGACTTTACCATGTTGGCCAGGCCGGTCTCAAACTCCATCTCCTGGAATCTCTTGATGAGCCCCTGTGAGGTTCCCCTGGCCAGGGCATCCCCCCAGGTTATTCAGGACAGACCTGTCCCCAAGAGACTGCCTGCCACTGCTGCTTCTTGTGAATGTCACTGTGAGGGGAATAAATAAGGATAAACCAGAAAAGCAAATTGTAAGAAATCTGAAACCAGTTGTCAGTTTTCAGGTGCCCAGGAACATGACAATATGCCTAAGGGACCATAACGGGACTTGACATGGAGCTGGATCTAAAGCAGATGACCTGGTGACTGCAGCGTGTTCCACACAGGCAAGCATTGTGAGGCCAAAGGACTGGTGTTCAGCAGGATGAAAAGCACAGTGTTGGTTAATTCTAAAGAGTGAAGCCTGCAGGAAGAAATGAACTTCGGCCTTGGAGTGGGGGTGGGGCGGGGCTAGAAGGAAGAGAGGCTCGGAAGTGTGTTGTGCAAACGTGGTTCTGTTCCGTCTAATCTTTTACTACCTGTAGGGACAGGTGGATGCAGCAGAGCTGCTGGCAGGAAAGGTGGAGTTTTTTCAAGGTCACGGGTTAAGCAATAGAGTAGAATATCTTTGCAGCTGCAAGAGGAGGTGCGAGCAGCTTGTTCACAAGGTGTATTTTGCAGGAGTTTCCCCTTACAAGATCTTATTTGCTTGAGAGTAGCGTTAGGGATTTCTGTGCCAACAGTTAGCTGGATCTCTGCGGTTGAATCGTTATCACCAATCTATAGTTAAAATAAGCATTAAAAAAAAAAAAGGGGAGTCTACTTTCAAAGTTTTCCCAAAGTGCCAGTCTGAAGCAGCTACCTTTAAAAGCTGTTCTTGAATAATAGGTTGCTATATCCTAGTCTGTAATCTTGGACTAATGTCTGAGGAAGGAAAAAAAAAAAAAAAGAATATTCTCTCTTTGTCCGATTAAGAAGTGGAGGTAGACAGCGATTCGACATGTTGTACGGGCGAGGCTGTGCTGAGCTTGCGTCTGGGACAATGACCAGACAGATGAAAGGAGAAGTGAGAGATATTTTTAGCGCATCAGGACTGCTTTGAAACATTGATTTTTTTCCATCTCCTCCCACCCCCCATAATTCCAGCAGGAGGATTCAGTGGCAGGTGCTTTAATTCAGTGTGTAAACATCTTCTATATTACACACTAAAATATTCACGAGGAAAGGGAGTTGCTGATTTGAAGGCGTAGCTTTCAAACCCACGTCTGTGGGCTCGGTGGTCAGTGTCCCGCCACGCAGTCTGAAAGTGTGAGGTGACCAAGGAGGATCCCTAGGAGAATCCTATGTCTTCTGTGGCCAGGGACTACTCCTTTCCTCAGAGGAGTGGGTTCACAGGAAACCAGAGCAGGAGAATGCCTTTAGCCCCACTCCTGTTGGTCCTCGGTCCCTTCTCCTTTGATCAGGTGGTTCAAGCACACCTTGAAGTTCTGGTGTTCAAACAACGTGACCTCTGCAATTAGGTTCTAACACTTGTCAGTGTCCAACTTAAACCACTAGCAATGTTAGTTAAAAACCTCAGGGAGGCCGGGCGCGGTGGCTCATGCCTGTAGTCCCAGCACTTTGGGGGGCCTACGTGGGCAGATCGCTTGAGGTCAAGAGTTTGACACCAGCCTGGCTAACATGGTGAAATTCTGTCTCTACTGAAAATACAAAAAAAGTTAGCCAGGTGTGGTGGCAGGTGCCTGTAATCCCAGCTACTTGGGAGGCTGAGGCTGAGGCAGGAAAATCACTTGAACCCGGAAGGCAGAGGTTACAGTGAGCTGAGATCGTGCCACTGCACTCCAGCCTGGGTGACAGAGCAAGACTCCGTCCAAAAAAAAAAACCTCAGGAGGCTGTAAATCAAGCACAACTGAACCAAAGATAAAAATGGGCAGTCTCAGAATCACCTTTGAAGGTGGAAGGAAGGGCGTTTGTGTGTGGCAAGAAGAGTGTACATTCATACAAGGGTTTTTACTCCTCCTTTGAAAAGTCCTGCTTGGTGGCTGGCCAGTTTGTCATGCTTGGCTGCCCAAGCAAGTGGTGGCAGTTGGAGCACAGGAGAAAGCCGCAGCGGGTGAGGAAGGAAGCGCTGGAGAGGGCGCCTCCATTTTTTGGCTGCCCCGACCTGTCTCCAGCCCCAGGGCATGTGGTTCTGGGCTGGGCACTGGCCCTCTCTGGACTGTACCAGGCAGCAGGTAGCGCACAAGCTCTGAGGTCAGGCTGCCTGGGCCTAAGCTCCAGCTCTGCTCCTTGCTAGCATCTGGGCACATTCGAGTTACTTCACGCTTTGTGCCTCGGTTTCCTCACTGTGAAATGGGGATGGTAACAGGACCCTCGTCCCAGGACTGCTGTGTGGATTGAAGTGCCTGCAAGGGGATTGTCTTTTCTGGGATCGCGGTGGATGCTGTGTTCCAGGTGAGGGAGTCTCTTGCTTTCTCCTACCTCTTGCAGCCGCTTTGCCTCTGAGTGGCAAACAGCAAGTGGCTGAAAATCACAATAGGCCCATCAGAGAGTGGCGATAGGCCACAAGGCCACAGTGGGATGGGCTCTCCATGCCCTCACCTATGGAGCGGGGTCAGGGCGTCCCTTCTTCCTGGGGTGCCCACATCCTTCCCTCAGAAGTTTAGACAGCAGCCCTTGCCTTGCCAGATGCAGCGACCCCTCCCAGCTACACGGGGAATCTGCGGTCCAGCCTCCCTCAGATGTCCTGCATTGCCTGACGGAGACCAGGGGCCCTGGGTGGTGGCTGTCACTGGCCTGGGGACGGGGTCCCCGCAGGCATTCAGGGTCCTCAGCGGCATTTGCCAGCGTCAGGTCAGACTTAGCCATGGGGCCCGAACTCTCCACGAGTTGGTTCTCGTTGGGGATGATGCCCTTCATCGTACCCCTTGGTCCCCAGCCTGTATCGTCTCAATCTCTTCGCAGTTGTCAGAAGGCGCAGCCGCCACCCTGAAACAGCCCAAAGCTCTCTGAAGAACACGAGCTTTTATGTTTCTCTCCCCAGATCAACTGACTTTTTCATTGCTTCTGTGGAGGCTTTCTGTGGGAGAAAAGCGTGTTTATGGGGCAAGCTTAGAGAGCTCCAGTTCCTGGGGTGGGATTTTTTGAGTGGCTCTGCCCACGTGGTGGTGAGCCCCAGTGAGGATGGGACGCATTTTCTGCTAGAATGGCAGTGCGAGGCTGCCACCTCGTGGCCAGCACGAGGCAGTGTGTGTCTCCCTTGCTGGAGCTTCTGGGTGAAATAAACTCATTTTAAAGGTCTTTAGTAAGGCCCTCACTCCCTCACTCTCTCAGTGTGCACATCATTCCAGCTCCAGGGCTTAATGCGTCTGTTGTGGCATCTCTCAAATCTGTACTTTGCCGTCTCTTTGACTCCAGAGTCACTACCTTCCAATAAACCCTTCTGCTGACTCCAGATCGATCCTTCTAAAGCACAGATGTCATTGTCTTTCCCTCTTTCATGGCTCCTCATTTTCCAGGTTCCAGCCCATGTCTCAGGAGGCTGCTGAGCCCACTCCTCTGCCCCAGCCTGTATCTGCGCACAGCTCTTCTCTCTTCCTTCTGGTTTCATCTGGCTGACACCTGCTCATCCGAGAGTCATCTCAGGTGCCACCTCCTCCAGGGATCCCCCGTATTAGATTAGCTTCCCTCTTCTCCATTCCTAGCTGACTTCTTTCATTATGCTTCAGATCCTTTTTTTGGAAGAAAAAGAAAGAAAGGGAAGACAGACTGGCCAGAAGGAAGAGAGAGAAGGAGGAAGGGCATATCAGAGAATTCAACACGCTGCGTTTTAACCAGATACTTTTCTTCGTCTCCCACAAGGCATCAGAGTAGAGACTGCCTTTCATCTCTCTCTCCCTTGTGTAATAGCACAGTGTCTGGCAGATAACTGTTGCTTGCTAATTATTAGAAGGAAGAAAGGGAGGGAGAATAAAAACCAGCATCACCATGCGTTCTTCCTAAGTGCGACGGATGTCAGAAAAGAACTCTGTTAGGCTCAAGGGGCCCTAGAGGAACGGCGCTGCGTGCTGGTTCAGATGGTAGCAAATGCTCTCACCTGCATTGACAACACTTCTTCACCTCTTCTTTCTACCACCACAGCAACTGTCTCCCTCCGGCCCATCTTACTGCTAAGTTCATCTTTTATTAAGCATAGCTTCAGTCACCTCATTTCTTTATCAAAACACTTCTACAGAAGAGTTCCAAATGCTATTTAGCCGGGCCGTCCAGGGCCTCTACAGGATGACACCAGCCCACCTAGTTTTCTACCATTCTTTATGTGTTTCCTAAGTACCATTCATTATTTTAGGACTTGGTATTTGCTGATGAATTTAATTACTTACTTGACAGTGTGGCAAAAGCACATCCTAAAATTTCAATTAAAAGGAGTTTGATTGACTTGCTCTGAGTTTAAGGCACGTGCTGGTCACTGTGGGAGCCATTAAAGAAGGTATTGTTCTGTGGCCACCAGGAATGGATAGCCCAACTGGGGACAAGACAAAAAAGCAGGAGGCATTAAGGAACAGAGAGCAGAAAGGAACATATCACAAGTGCGCAATTAATCGCCAAATATATGGCTGAAGAAGGGGTGGTGATGAAACCAGATAATGTCTGTGAAAGTGCCTCTCCCCCGTCAAACTCCCAATTCCGAGCAGTCCTACAGTCGCCCCTTCCACAGGGCATAACCCTGTCATTCCACCTCAGACGCCGTACACACTCGGCCTGTCCTGCAAAGCCCGTCGTGATAAGGCCTGCTTCTCCCAACCTTATGGGACCCCCGGCCCTGGAACCCCGAGCTGCAGAGCTGGAGAGAATGCACTGTGTTGTTTAGTATACATGTTCCTTGAAACATTCCTCCCCATTTTCCTTTGGTGTTTAACCTGTTCTTCCCTTAAAATTCGGCTTTTCCTTTAAAATCCAGCCTGGAGCTCTCCAATGAAGACTTCTCTGGCGCTGCATGTAAAACTCACCACCTGCAGAGTCTCTGCTGTCCCTTGTCAAATACGCGTTTGTGACATACACTGGAAGGCATTGGGCACGTTTCTGTCGTCTGTGTGACTGTGGACCTCTGCCGCAGGGGCCATGCCCTTTCCCTTTACAGTGACTGATGAGGTACACATCTTGTCAGTGTTTGTCACAGACTGAAACTTAACACATTAGAAAGGACAGCAAAGTCAGTTGACTCTAAATTGTTAAGGCACAAGCTCTGTGAGTTCAGAAGAGACATGTGCCAGAATCGGTCCCAGGAGGTTCTTAGAACCTACCAGTTCTAAGTAGGAATTCTTAGAATTGGAAGGTCAAAGCTTTGTACATGTGAAATAGATCAAACAATAAAAAGAATCCCATGTGGAATAGCGCAGTGTCTGTGGCTCCTAACGGCTCCCCCATTCTCTGCTCCAGCCAGCGGGAGGAGAAAGCCTGCAGAGTAGGGGCAGCGGAGACAGAACATCTTAGCCCGAGCAGAGGCTTTATCTAAGGAAGTAGAGCGAATGCCCTGAAGGTGGGTTGGACTTAGGTGGTAAAAAGGTTTCAAATGCACTCTGTTATCTTGTGGGTAGTGGCTGCCATTTATTACTTTAGAAAATCATGGCGACTTCATCAAAGTGGTGTTTTAGAAAGATGATCCAGGGCCGTCTTTTCCCTTTGAGAGTGGGAGGTGCCCTGCGGCCCCACCTTCATCTTCTGTGATGGTATTCCCAGTGGTTTCCTCCCCGTGGCTGTGCGGCTTAGTGGTGAACCAAGAGGCTTAGGATGCAGGTGCAAAGCCCCTCTACTCTTTAATACCTCACCACAAGGTGCAGGATCGTTCCTTCTGTAAACAAAGGCTTTCCTTCTGGCACTGCCCTTGACCTGCTCGGAGCTGTTCTCTGATCCTTTGGGTCTCTCTGCCCTCGTGACTGGCAATAACCTGCTGCTAGGCAGCAACCCCCACGCAGCAGGTGGTCCTCCGGAGCTGAGTCACCGCCCCGGGAACCGGGCCCCGGTGAGGCCATACAAGGCAGTCCCGCGCCGGGCGGGTGTGAGTGGCCTCTCCACCTGGCCCCTGGGTCTGGGAGGGCTCTTTCAGTTTGACACAGAGAGCAAAGGAAACTCGGAGTTTTGGCAAAGCAGAAAAACGTTTTACCTGTGATCACAGTTATGGGCCTTGGTCAGTCATTTGATTTCAGCACACCAAAATTATCATTACAGATACCCTGAGACATGGAAAGGAAGGAAGGAAGCTTTTAAATGATGTTTTAAGATTCTGTTTGACCTGATGAATTAAGAGCGGTGAGAAGTAATATAACACGGAGAGATATCTAAGCCATTGATTGATATTGTAGGCAATGAACAAGTGAGGCTCAGATTATTTAAAAAAAAATTTTCATGGGCACTGATGGATGTTTAAAAAATTATGACGTGTTCTGTTCATTTCCAGAGAAGAGAAAAATGTAGTGTTGCTTTTGAAAGGAGGTTTAAAAAAAAAAAAAAAAGTCTAGCTTATTCATTACACCAGTGAATAGCGATGACTTCAGTCTAAAAAGCAAGTTAACCATCCTCTTTCTCCTTGCCTGGGAAAAGAAGCCTTTATCTAAGTAGCCACAAGATGGGCAGGGCTGACCACCCGGTCATTTCGGCTGATCAGGATTTTCCAAAAAACAAAAAGCTCTCTCTGTTTTCACAACTGAGTGACAACTCTTAGGAAATACTACCAGCTTACTCAGTTCGAGTAAGGCCATGGAGAAGTCTGGTGACAGTTAATCATTCAGTTGCCTGGATGCACATGTTACACGTGGCTAACGATGCTGTGACCACTGGGAGCTTTCAGAATTGGAGAAAACAGCATCATGTCTCTTGCTTTCTGAACACGGAGTTTTTAACTTTTTTTTTTTTTTTTCTGGAGACAGAGTCTCGCTCTGTCACCCAGGCTGGAGTGCGGTGGCGTGATCTTGACTCACTGTAGCCTCCACCTCCCGGGTTCAAACAATTCTCCTGCCTCAGCCTCCCAAGTAGCTGGGATTACAGGTGCCCACCACCACGCCTGGCTAATTTCTGTATTTTTAGTAGAGATGGGGTTTTGCCGTGTTGGCCAAGCTGGTGTTGAACCCCTGGCCTCAAGTGATCCACCCACCTTGGCCCCCCAAAGTGCTGGGGTTACAGGCCTGAGCCACCACATTCCCAGCCAGAATTTTTTAAGTTAAAAAAAAAAAAAGTTTCAGTGTTTGACCTTACCCATTATGTGCCCAGTTAGTTCTAGATCTGTGAAAGCTTCCTTAAAAAAAAAAAAAAAAAAAAAAGAAAAAGGAAAAAAAAAAGACTGTCATTTTCTTGGGCAGCTTTTTTTGAGCTCTGTATGTGTATGCCTGTGTCTGGGGCATACACAAGGACTCCGGCAGGTCCACTGAACTCTACCACATAGTTGCCAGATACACTGTAAACTGTGACCTGGAAGTTGCAATTTACTCTTTTATTTTTCTGTTTACTTTGCATGAGTACTGTATGTATAAAAAAGCAGCCACATATGGATGGTCAAAGGGTTTCCTAGAAATATGGATAGTCAGAGGGCTTCCTAGAAATATGGATGGTCAAAGGTATCCTAGTTTTTCAGGTAAATTCTAGAAACCAGAACCATATCCCAATTCCTGTAGCCTTGATTATTTCAGATCAATAGAAGCAGAATCCAAATGCATTTGGAGCTTAGAGGTCAATTGATTTGGAACCCATTCCAGTCCAAAGTATCTCTAGATTCACTGATTATTTAGAGTATTGTTTAGGGGAAAAGGACTTTAAAAGTTGGGCGGGGGAGCTTTATTCTTTATTTTATAACCTGTGTGGGGTGGGAGAATTAACCTGTTTTGGATAGAGGCTGCAAAATCCAGTTCTGGTGACCACACTAGAAAGATTAATGAGCACTTAGCACCAAATTAAATACCCACCCCCCACCTTTATGAACTGGAGTTAATAGTACAAATGTGACAGCATTAAACATTGAAGCCATTAGAAGGAACTTGGGAAGTGCTCAGGCACCGATGAGTTAAAAACACAGACATCCAGTAAGTGAGTTCCCGCTGGGCACGGGTCTGTTTATCCTGCCTTTCTGAAGTCAGAGCCAACATTCTTAATGGTTTTGAATGATTCAGAATGTTTCTTTTTTGGCAGGGCCAGTTTCCACACATGGGCTTATGACTAAAGCCCCTTAGGTGAGGTCCAAAGCAGAAACCGGCCTCACACTTAATGTCATATTTCAGAATCGTCTTATTTTAGAGCAAAAGGAAAACTATTAAATATAGCTTGCTTATTTCAGACACGAAGGGACGGAACCAGGGACGCTTTGGTCAGCCAGAGGTCACAGGACTGGAGAGAGAGGCCAGCCCAAGGCAGACCTCTGCGTTCTGGGCCCAGCCCTCCCTCCTCTGCACCACACAGCTCCTGTCCAGACCTCGGAAGGAGGTTCCAGCGTGGCCTCGGCGTCCCGCTGGAAGAGGCAGCTTGCCCTTTGAGATCATTTAGAAAACGACTTGGGTCAGAAAGGAGAACTTCGTTTTTACAAAAGGAAACAAATCAGTTATTTGCCATAGACAGCTTTTTCAAAACATCCTTTGCCAGTGTGTCATGAATGTATTAGCTCCAGGACAGAAACAAGAATAATAACAATTCTATCTACTATTCGCCAAAAGAAGAGACTTGATATACTTCTTTTTTTTTTTTTTGGATGAGAATTAACTTATGCCACACTAGTTCTTAATAAAACAAACTGAATCCTTACCGCAGGAGAAAGAATTGAGCAATGTTCTAAGAACATGCTGTACTCTTTGGGGCACTGAGTGAATGTAATATTTAGAAGATGCCCTTGAAGCTCACAAGTGCCTCTTGGGATGGAGTAAAGGGGGAGAAACGGCGAGAGACCTCGGACAGAGAAGCTGTCCATGGGAGGAGAAGGCCTTGGGAAGAGCCATCGACTCACCCCCTTCCTGCTTGATTGAGGATTTTGGGGATCACAGATGCCATAGGAGAGAACCCATTTCTTCAAAGCCAGGAGGTGAACCGGCCCACCCCTGCTGTGCCCACCACACTACAGCCAGTAAGGGTTCTCCTCTGAACCGGAGCCACTGTCCCCGAGAGCCAGAAACCGGCCATGTGTGGCATCCCCAGAAAAGGACATGAGCAGGTCCTCAGCCCTGCCACACACATTTGTCTAAGGAGAGAAAGCAAGTCAGCGAAATGGGATTTGCACCGAGATCTCTGCACCCAGGGAGCCCTCCTGTGGAGTCAATCCTATTTTTCCAGGTGGTGTTTAAATAGCTTCATGGATCACTTTGTTGTTTTTTTTTTTAATTGATTATTACAAAACGTGTTTCCCCCTAAAGAATGTTAATATGTCATCAGTATTCAGTTAAGCAACTCCAGGATGATCTTTTAGTCGGAGGAGCTGTCTTTTGGTCCTAGTAACACTAAGTGCCATTTTTTCCTCTTCCAAGCCCATGGACACAGTGTGGAGGAAAAATGATTCTATATTTAGCTTCTAGCATGATTTTGGAGATAAATGACAGCCACCTCCCAGACCCCCTCCCCAACACCTGTATTGCCTTATTGTTATTTTTATTTTTTTGAGACAGAGTCTCCCTCCATCACCCAGGCTGGAGTGCAGTGGTGTGATCTCTCAGCTCGGCTAATTTTTGTATTTGTAGTAGTGACGGGGTTCCGCCGTGTTGGCCCGGCTGTTCTCGAACTCCTGACCTCAAGTGATCCACCTGTCTCGTCTTCCCAAAGTGCTAGGATTACAGGCATGAGCCACTGCGCTCCGCCTTGTCTTTATTTTTAAAGTAGGCAATTTATTTTATTTTAATTGTGTGTGTGTGTGTGTATGACAGGGTCTCGCTCCGTTGCTGGAGTGCTGTGGCACCATCAAGGCTCACTGCAGCCTCAACCTCCTGGGCTCAAGTGATCCTCCTGCCTCAGCCTCCCAAGTAGCTGGGACTACAAATACCACCACGCCCTGCTACTTTTTAAATTTTTTGTAGAGAGACAGGGTCCTGCTGTGTTGCCCAGGATAGTGTCAAACTCATGGCCTCAAGTGATCCTCCAGCCTTGGCCTCCCAAAGTGCTGGGATTACAGGTGTGAGCCATCATGCCCAGCCCAGTTTATTTTAAAAAGAGCTACTGGTTGGGTGCAGTGGCTCACGCCTGTAATCCTAACACTCTGGGAGGCCCAGGTAAGTGGATCACCTGAGATCAGGAGTTTGAGACCGGCCTGGCCAACATAGTGAAATCCCATCTCTACTAAAAATTAGCTAGGTGTGGTGGTGCATACCTGTAGTCCAGCTACTCGGGAGGCTGAGGCAGGAGAATCACTTGAACCTGGGAGGCGGAGCTTGCAGTGAGTCGAGATCGTGCCACTGCCCTCCAGCCTGGGTGACAGAGCGAGACTCTGTCTCAAAAAAAAAAAAAAAGGAAAAAGCTACTGAAGAGCGGAGTTTCGCTGTGTTAAAACCACCATGCGTCCATAATGGCCTTCCCTCAGATCTCTCTTCCAGGGAGCTAGGGCTGTCTACACATGCTCCGTAGAAACAAATGCACATTTCCTACACGGGAGTGAAATGGAGAATCACTGTGGTGATAGTTTAACTGAAATCTACCTTGGATTTTTTTTCTTCCCTGTTTTATTTGTTTAAAAAATCATAATCCAGCAAATGCATCCAATTAAAGCTGTGGGTACAGTTCTCCTAACAGAAAATCACACAGTAAGCTGGGACGATGGAACAGAAAGCAGTGGGTATTGTTTTCTTCTTCAGATTGTTATATTCACATTGGATGCGAATGTCTCCTAACCCTCCCCTTGCTGCTGCTTTTGGAATGGGTACCTGACTCACGGCCTCCGTACATAGAGGGAGCAGATTCAGGACAGAGGTTCTGCATGCTCCCGAGTCCCTCCTAAGCAAGCACTCCCTTCCCCGCTCCTCCTGTTGGGCATGCTAGATTTTCCGTGCACTTGCAGTCATATGGAAACCGTCTTCCCTCTTAGCTGTGCGTGTGAAAGTCACCCCAGTGTTTCACCTGCAGTGTGAGTGTCATTTGGGGTCCCACGACATGATCCTCTTCCTTTTGACTTCTGAAGTTGGGGTCAGGGAAAGGGACTCATTTTGAGCCAAAGGGCATTTTAAGGGTATCATTTCATATATTCACTGTCTCCAGCCAACACTGCACTCTAGACAAATGGGTACCTTTATGTCCCATTTATTAAGACATCCTGCAAAAGGGGCTCCTGGCCCCTGTGGGAAGCTTGAAAGGAACAGACCATATCCTGTTTCTTTTTGCTCCTACCTCTGTGGGGAATCCTTATTCTGACCCCAAAGTCTGGTGCCATACCTGTGGGTCCCTGCACCTCCTAGAATTCCCCCTATGCTAGTGTTTAGCCCGTGTCATAACAGTTTTCTGTCCACAGGGCTGTATCCCCTCCGGCTTGTAAACTCCATGAAGACTGGCCCCAGGTCTCACTCGCTCCTGTCCACAGCAGTGCTTTCCACATGTTAGGTCTTAACAAACATCTGTTTGTTCTACTCTTCATAAAATTCACGTTTCTTCTCACCCCCTGCCATCCCTGATCCCAGCTAACTTTCACCCTGTGTGCAGGGGTGGGGGACTCACATTTGGGCTCCACCCCCACACGCCTGCTGGCCTGTCATCTCAGATCCCTGGTGGTGGGACATCTACTGTGGCTCTGCCCCATCCCCCACTGTCTTCACCCCTGCCACCTCTGGCATGGTTTTACTGTCCCCTCCCTGGAGTTCTCCCTTTCTCCCCTGCCCAGGCTGCCCCCGCTGGAAAGCCCAGCTCAGGCCCCTGGCCCTATGAAGCCTCTCCTGACTGAATAATCCATCAGCCTGCCCTGAGCTCATCTGGTCCCCAGTGACGACTGTGCTCTCCACCAGCAGGACACACCGGAGCACTTTCTCTGTCCCTGCGAGTTGGACTCCATTCCACAGTTAGGTCCTGGGTCACATATAGACATTTCACATCCCCTCCTCGGTATTCTCCAGCAGTGTGCGGCACAGTGCAGGCTCCTAGAAGGCAGCTGGTGGATATCTACCCATGATTTTAAGAGGTCTGTCTTGACCAGGAGTGTCGAGAAGTGACCTGTCTCTCTGAAGCATTGCTGCTGGTTAGTCCCTTGTGGAATAAGTGACATGTCCCTCCTGTGTCTGGCTCACGGGAACCGGCGCCTCCCATGTGCCCCTGCCATGCCCTGTGGTTTCCTTTGACACCCTCTGTCATTGTCTAGTTTTAGGTTGTAAACTTCAGTGGGACTCACCTCTCCAATTTGCTCCCATGTCCACTCCTGGTAAATTGTAAACGTGGTGAATCAATGATGAGTAATCAGTAGGCAGAAATGGAATTTCCTGGTCCCAGTTTCAGATCGTATCTGTCTTTCCCCAGACTCCTAACTTCTTGTTGGGACATCCCTTGGTCTGGCCTTTCCTTCCAGAGGAGCCCCCAGACCCACCCACAGCCTTGATTTACTGATGCCTAATCTTATTTTCGTTTTTCACATCAGTTTTAACAATTCGATTTTATAGATCTTCTGGAAATTTTACCCCAAAATGTTAGCTGTTCCATCCCCTCACAGGGGAATGTGGTGGTGGTGGGGGTTAACATGTTGAAAATCTAGGTATCATGTGTTTTATTTGAGTTAGCTGTGTTTTCACAACAACTCTGAGAGTTAACATTATCATTTCTACTTAATAAATTTAAAAACACACACACACACAAAAAAACTAAAGCCCCAAAAGGATTGAACAGCTTGCCAAGGCTGTGTAACAAGTGAAATCTGAATCCAGGTCTGTATGATCCCAAAGCTTAAGCTGCTGCCCGTCTTCCTATTCCCAGTTCAAACGTGCCTTGAAATGGGAGCTCACTTGATAGCACTTGGCTTTTAAACGGCTACGTACGTATAAGTTCCTTCACTCAAATATGCTGGGGCTCAGGAGGAGAGGCAGAGAGAAGGAAAAGGTATTGATTGATCGATTGGATTCTAAGCAGAGATAGAGAGAAGCTTCAAAGACTTTTCAGGCCCCAGAGTGTGACTGTTGAGCACCTAGGAAGTCCTCACTTGACCCTTGACTTCCTGCCAGAGCCTCGGGAATCCCATTAGTGCAGCGTGCTCGCTGGCTGGGCTGGAACTTGCTGCTCTCCTCTGCCGTGGCAGGCTGGCTTCTGCCCCTAGACCGGAACTGCCAAGGGCTGCTGTAGAAGGGAGAGACTTCCAGGGCTCACCGGGGAGCCAGGGGTATCCTGGGAAGCTGAAAATGCATTTGTCAAGCTCAGGTCTTCACAGTTGAGAAACCCCGTCACTAACCCGCACAGTTTTCTTGACCAAAACTTGAAGTGCTCTGTTTTTCCCGTCTGTAAATAATGTTCATACATCTCAATCCTAGGAGGCTGCAGGGACAGTGGCTAGAAAGCCCCACATTCTCTAGAGGAGTGACGGAGGGATGAAAGAAGCACGCTCTATAATTAGGTTTTATTACACGCTTTTTAAGGTTAACTGAAGGACTTCCCAGCAGCTTCCCTAGCCACTTTTTCAAATACTGAAAGCTTCCAGAAAGCAGCAGACTGGGGTTCCTCACAATCTGACACAGACCTCAGTTACTGTTGAAAAGTGAAAGAGGGCCGGGCACGGTGGCTCACACCTATAATCCCAGCACTTTGGGAGGCCGAGGTGGGCGGATCACCTGAGGTCAGGAGGTCAAGACCAGCCTGGCCAACACGGCAAAACCCCATCTCTATTAAAAATACAAAAATTAGCCGGGTATAGTGGCGCACGCCTAAAACTCCAGCTACTTGGGAGGCTGAGGCATGAGAATCGCTTGAACCCAGGAGGCGGAGGTTACAATGAGCCGAGATCATGCCACTGCACTCCAGCCTGGGTGACAGAGTGAGACTCTCTATCTCAAAAAAAAAAAAGAAAAAAAAAAATGAAAGAGCTCTTGTCTGACATTGGTTTCTATCCTCATTTTTATAATCAGACAATTTTGGAAACATGCTATTATGATAGTGTTTAAATATTCCCGAATTCTGTGTGTTCGGTAGCTTCAGGTTGGTTTGATTCTTGTTTTACCCCAGTGCCTCTTCCTTCCCATCTGTGCTTCTCAGCTTGGTTTTTTAGATGTATTTTTCTGTTATAGGACAGTATTGAAGGGCTTTTTCTGACCATTTCTTTTACTGGCCTACCACCTCTGGGATTTTAATCTCAATTCTCAAGAATCTTCCCAACATACTCTGTTCCTGTTCTGCTATCATCTTGAGAGCTTCCCAGTCACTGAAGAGCATGTTCAGTAGCCCCTGGCTTAAAGAGCCCACCTGCCAATCACAGACCATTGTCTTGACCATTCAGTTCCGACCTACACGTCTGGGCCACATCATCCCACTGGCCAGTAAGCCTGGGGAATGCTCTGTGGCCTCAGTTGTGTTCAGGTTCCTCAGTGGAGCTGTAATCAACTTAGAAATTGCAATTGGTGGTAACTTGACAGAGCTTTCTTCATCAGACTGCTGAGTCATGCAGCCTCTTGCTGGGTAAAATGTGTTTTGAGATGTAATCCCCTATAAGGATACCCCCTTGGAGCTACTGTGAAGGCGCTCCCAGCTTCCCTAGCAGGTCGCATCAGGGGGACGACTGAAGGATTTACTTGAACAATCAGTTTTCAGAAATGAAGAAGACCTTACGACCTTGGCTTCCTCTCTTCTGATGCAGCTGAAAGATGCATTTCGTCTGTAAAGTTAGACCAGGTAGGAGAGAATGTGAGGTGGTTTCCGTTCTTCTCAGTTGCCCTCCACCTGATTCTGAAGCCATCACAGACTGTCCGTGCAGACCGGCGCTCCCCTCTGCAGGCCTTCTGCAGCCTGTACTGCTACAGCACGAGGCTGCAGAATCAGCTGTGAAAACAGAAGCCTTCTTCCGTCTCCTGTGTGGGATCCTTGCCTGCCTTTCTTCTGTGATTGGATCTATAGGCTTAGACTGTGTTTTATTTCCTAAAACATCTTGCTGAGCAAACCTTGCTGCTCTGCCTCATGTTAGCGGTTTCCTTAGCAACAGCCACACCTCGCGTTTTCTCCCGCACAGAGAGCACCAGCATGAGGGGGCATGTGTTGCTCGCTGTACAGGAACTTTCCCAACCTGTGTGCAGGAAGGAGAAGGTGCTTTCTATTTCTCGTTTTTAAAAATGCCTCTGTTGGTGACACTGGTGGAGAAACATGCTTACGAGAAAACAACTGACTTTTTCTTCTGCTGTTACTCTAGGAGATTTCCTAGGAGCTCACACTGTCATTTAAATTCCAGGTGCAAGTCTTCCGAACAAATGCCTCCTGAGGATTTCTGTGCCTGGAAAATATCTGTTAACAGATTGCTTTTACACCTACGTAAGTAGAGGCTTCTGCTTGTAAGTCAACCTCAAGGGAGTTTTATTTTGTACCTGGATGATTCCTCAGTACATTTTTCTTTTTCTTTTTTGAGGCAGGGTTTTGCTGTGTTGCCCAGGCTGGAGTACAGTGGTGTGATCACGACTCGCTGCGGCCTCAACCTCCCAGGCTCAAGTGATCCTCCCACCTCAGCCTCCCAAGTAGCTGGGACCACAGGCGTGCACCACCACGCCTGGCTAATTTTTTACAATTTATTTTGTAGAGGCAGAGAGTCTCCCTGTGTTGCCCTGGTTTCAAACACTTGGGCCAAGTGATTCTCTGCCTCAACCTCTTAAAGTGCTGGGATTACAGGTGTGAGCCACCATGCCTGACAAGCCCGATAATTTTTTTTAAATGGTCATTTTGACCATTTGATCTCTACTCTTTTTCTCTCAACCACCCAACTCCCAGTTTACTGTCAGAAAGAGTCTATAACATGAACTCCTGCTTAAAAACAAGGATACAGATCCCATATTCAGGTCTTAGAATGGGAAGAGGAGAAGGCAGTTGAAAATATTAAATATATGTATTTCAGTAAATCCAGTTGGAGATGCCATTTCAGCTTCGCAGTCAGTTACTCTAGAATGTGTCCATGTACGGCAAAGCATGTGACAGCAGGATCTCTGCACCCTCTCCATTTACCAGCTGTGGTGGATCTCTTAGCCACATCTCTGTTTATAATGTGCTCATGGAAACTATTGTGTTACTTTTATTATCATAGCTAACATTTACTGAATATTTACATTGTGCTAACATCGGTTCAGATGGCTTCATCATATTTACCTGATTTAATCCTCACAACCACCTTATGTGCTAGGTCCAGTTATTACCATCTTTTTTTTTTTTTTTTTTTTTTTTTGAGATGGAGCCTCACTCTGTCACCAGGCATGCAGTGGCGCGATTTAGGCTCACTGTTGCAACCTCCGCCTCCCAGGTTCAAGCAATTCTCCTGCCTCAGCCTCCCAAGTAGCTGGGACTACAGGCACATGCCACCATGCCCAGCTAATTTTTGTATTTTCAGAGATGGGATTTCACCATGTTGGCCAGGATGGTCTCAATCTCTTGACCTCGTGATCCACCCATTTCAGCCTCCCAAAGTGCTGGGATTACAGGCGTGAGCCACCGCACCCGGCCTATTAACCTCATTTTACAGATGAGGAGACTGAGGCACAGAGAGTTAAAGTGATTTGTGCAGGGTTGTGTGAGGAGCTGGTGGCAGAGCTTGGCATTCTGGCTCTGGAGTCTGCATTTGGTCATCTCACCATACAGTGTCATAGAAACGGGAAACTCGAGAAGATAAACTGCCGGGCTGTATTTTGGAGTCAGTATTTTAACACTGTCATAATCTGAAGCATGATCTGTGGGACTCATCACTGTGCTCTTTGACTTGAACTTCTTTAAGGTTAGTGGGAAAACGAGGCTTTAAAGAAGGACAGGACTGGCTTAAGGTCACACTGCATGTCAGAAGTGTGGTGGGGGGTCCAGGTCTTCTGACCATTCAGTACAAGCCAAATTGTGCTAATTTCTAATTTTTCTCCCTTTCTCTTGGTGAGTTATTTGGTGCTACTTCTACTCCTCAGGACCAAAGCTGGCTTTCATGGTTTACTCATGTACTTACTGATGAAACCCT
Source organism: Chlorocebus sabaeus (assembly GCF_047675955.1). Lineage (NCBI taxonomy): Eukaryota > Metazoa > Chordata > Mammalia > Primates > Cercopithecidae > Chlorocebus > Chlorocebus sabaeus. The sequence continues at coordinate 103,872,016 of NC_132924.1, read as the reverse complement.
GAAACTTGGAGCCAGTGACTGTTCAGAGGTCCATATGAAGATGCGCTGAAGGGTGTAAAGGACGGAGCAGTAAAGAGTGCTGGCTGAATCCCTGGGCTGGGAATCAGGCATGTTGGAGTCTGAGTCCTGGTCTGCCACTCCAGCTCTGTGACCAAGAGGAAGTCATGTACCCTTTCTAAGTCTCTAGCCCATCTTTTGAAAGACAAAGACCATGTTAGTGGTTGTGAATGCCAACAGAGTCCATGGGAAGCACACAGCAGTGGCTGCCGTGGACTAAGTGTTCCAAAAATGGAAGCGATGACAATTTCACAGAGTACTCTTCCCATCATTTTCCAGTTCATTTTGGCCTTTTCCCTCGAAATCACTCCAGTGTTCTGATCCAGCTGATAAGACACCAAACATTCATATAGTGCTTTAAAAGTGACCCACCGTTTTTATAAATGCATTACATATGACCCTAACAACCACTGCAATGTAGAAATTCGCATCTCCATTCTCCAGATCAGGAAACTGAAGCTCGGAAAAATTAAATGATTTGCCCAGGATCACATAGCTAGTAAGCAGCCCAGCCAGATCCTGTGTTAACTTGTTCATCCACTTCCTATAAGAAAACATCCATTCAAGGCATGTGGGCAACAAAGAAAGACTTAGAGCTGTGTGGCCCCTCGTCAGGACAGGGCCAGCTGCACCTATAGTCCGGCTGGAATACCCGACTTAGGACTATTGTGTCCCATGTCCCAAACACTTTGAAGCCACATCTTAAAGAAGTGTCCTGCTCAAATGCAGTTCTCCTTGTGAAATCCGCAGGCCCCAAGGGAAGTGACTTTAATCCAGTTTGCTCATGCAAGAACAGACTGGCATTTCACATTCAGGAAAACAATGGATTTGTACTGTTCAGCTTTTGCCATGCAAGGAGTTCCTGGTGTCATTTATCAATTTACATCTCAGGCTCCAGCTTCACTATCAGATTTGGAAGCAAAAAGTTACAAAGAAAGGCAGCTTGCTGAGAAACAGCAGAAGCATGACAGTACAGACTGGGTTTTGAAATGGAGACACATTCTCATGGCTTGTGGGCTGAGAGACACCGAGAAAGGATTTTGTTCTTGAAAGATGATTGTTTTAATGCTGGAGATGGAGAGTTTTGACAATTTTAAGTATATGTTCTGTGTGTAAGAGTCATTACATTTTTTTTTTCTTTCAGATGTTGCCATGCCTTAAAATTGCTGATGATTAAAATAGAACATCCTGAGTTACAGAAATTCAGCCCTACCGTATCCTGGCCTAAAAATACAGAACAATCACATTGATTGTTGGAAATGAGAGGAGAGGGAGGGTTGAAAACATGCTAATGTTTACTGAGTGAAATCTTTCCTTCTCAGTAGAGTTGCCCTTGCAGCTGAAAGTCACTGAAAGACTCAACAAAATCAGCGGATCCCACTTGCTCTCACTCTGTTCTCGTTTGCATGACCTGGAAAGAGAATGAATGAGCCCTTTTAAATTTATCAACTGGTTTTCTTCCATCTCCTTCCTAGTAAGCCATGGGGTTTTTTGCTATTAACTGGGTAGCCAGTCTCTTCATGCAGACTTGTTTTCAGGAAACTAGCCACTTGCTTCATGTGAAAACAGGGACCCAACTCAAGATGTCTATCACAGTGTGTTCTGTTGCATCACAGTTGCATCTCCAGCTTCAGTACTCAAGTTGGGACTGTTGTGTTCTGATGTCTCGAACATTTCAAAGCTACATCCTTAAAGAAATGTCAGGCTTAGGTAGAATTCTTCTTGTGAAATCCTCAAAGCCCAGGGGAAGTGACCTTAAGCCAGTTTGCTGGCTTTTCATGTCACAGAAAACAATCGACTGCCACTACTCAGCTCTTGCCACACCTGGTGTGGTCACTACTTGCCAGCTCAGCACCCCACTTTCTCCCCAAGGACATGAAAGCAGTGTGGGAAGATATACCAAATGACCTTGTCACACGGGGCTAATATGAAGAGCCCATATATGCAAAATAATATACCTTTATTCTTCTGATTTTTTTTTTTTTTTTTTTTTGAGACAGAGTCTCACTCTGTCGCCCAGGCTGGAATCCAGTGGTGCAATCTTGGCACACTGCAACCTCTGCCACCCGGGTTCAGGCAATTCTCCTGCCTCAGCCTCCCAAGTAGCTAGGATTACAAGCACCTGCCACTATACCCAGCTAATTTTTGTATTTTTAGTAGAGACAGGGTTTTACCTTCTTGGCCAGGCTGGTTTTGAACTCCTGGCCTCGTGATCCACCTGCCTCGGCCTCCCAAAGTGCTGAGATTACAGGCGTGAGCCACCGCACCCAGCCTTTTATTTTGAGAGGGAGTCTGATTGTATCGCCCAGGCTAGAGTGCAGTGGCATGATCTTGGCTCACTGCAACCTCTGCCTCCCAGGTTCAAGTGATTCTCCTGCCTCGGCCTCCTGAGTAGCTGGGATTGCAGGCATGCGCCACCATGCCTGGCTGATTTTTTTTTGAAACAGAGTCTTGCTCTGTCGCCCAGGCTGGAGTGCAATGGGACAATCTCAGCTCACTGCAACCTCTGCCTACTGGATTCAAGCAACTCTCCTGCTTCAGCCTCAGCCTCACTACAGGCATGTGCCACCAAGCCCAGTTAATTTTTTTTTTTTTTTTTGTATTTTTTGGTAGAGATGGGGTTTCATCATGTTGGCCAGGCTGGTCTCAAACTTCTGACCTCAAGTGATCTGCCTGCCTCGGCCTCCCAAAATGCTGGGATTACAGGTACAAGCCACCACGCTCAGCCTTCTGCTGAGTTTCTGAGAAGCATACATAAAGACAATGTAAAAAACTTAGCATATTTGTTTGGCCCTGCTAAGGGCATGGTTGAATATATACTGTGTGTGACATATTTGGTGTATGAGATGTATATGATCTTATCAGACATAAGTAAAAGAAAGAAATTCATCTTCAGGAAAAATTTTCCCCATAACTGAAGTGTCAATCATTTGAAAAACTTCTAGGCAGTAGGCAAACACTGCAACGAGTTATCAAAAATAAGCAGACTTTGGAGTTTTGTGACTGATGAGAATAATCTGGCTGCTGCTTTTGTACTTCAGTCACTGATACTGCGAATTACACTAGCATGTACAGAAGGAGGCAGGGGGTCCCTAAAGGAATCACAGAATTAGTGAAACCATTATTTGAAAGTTGTAGTGATTCTTCTGTCCTGGCACTTTTCCCAGTTTTGGTGCTTAAGTTTACTATCCACTTGAAATGTGTCACTGCCTGTCACTTCACAAAGTATGTGCCTTTCATTGCAGTCAACAAGCTGTTTACATCTTTGATGAAATGATTGCCACACATCTCCATAGCCCTGGTGTTCTATTCCTTTATTCACAGAGATTTTTTAAAAAACTAGCCTAGCAGCAATAGGTATGTGCTGTGGATGCTTCTCCATGATAAAGGATGAGTTTGTGCTGGGATCTCCTTATGAAGAGATAACTGGCCAAGCCCATGAGGAACAAGCATGTTATGTTAATCAGAAGGTAAGCAGCCTGCAGTGCACCTCCTGACTGACTAGCACTGAACCCACTTGGAATCATCAACCACAGGCACACGGTAATTGGATGTTCTTCTAATACACATAGCGAGATTGTAAAATGAGGATGATATATGAGGAAAGTCAGAAGGAGAAACTAAAGTTCAGTTCTTAAATATAAACCAAGGGAACAGACTAAGTGAATGGTACAGCCAGAATTAGAGCCTGTTTTTTACAAGGTGGTATGTCATGATAAGCCAAAGAAAAGGTTGAGTAGTGTTTTGAGGTTAAAAGAGACCAGTCTTAGTGAATCAACCTTGATGCAATCTGGGTTTGAAAAAACTATAAAAAACCTTTTGTTTGGAGAAAGTGGGAGAAGTTGGATGTGGAATGGATATTTGGGGATACTAAGGAATTGTTTATTTTCTTACGTATGGTAAGATTTTGTGGTCATGTAGAAGAGTGTCTTCATTTCATAGAATGACCTCATTATTTAAAGACATTCTGAAGTAGGAGCAGTGTATGTATGGGTGGTTGTCAATTTACTTTCAAACAATACAGCAAAAAATACACATCTATATTACATATAGATAACTAAAGCAAAACATGGCAAAAGGAATAGTTATTGAATTTAGATAGTATGCATTTAGGAATTCATTGTATTATTTCAAATTTAATGTATACATTTTTTTATAAGTTTATAAAAACAGTGCACACCCCTTTAGTTAGGTGGCCTGGGTACATGACGTATCTTCTTGGATGCCTAGAACACAAAAAGGGATGACAACAGGCCACCTAATAAGATGATATCAAGAACTATACTGTGAGGGGGAAAAAGAACTGTTGCAAAAAATAATTTGCCAAGAAGAGTACAAAGCCTTACCTTTTGAGTAGAGGGAAGGAGAGTCTTAAGTAAAGCTCACAAAAACCTCTAACTCACTCATAGATGCAGTCTAAGGAATTCATTCCAGAAGTGACATTAGCATCTCATTAGTGCCATTATGTGACTTGGCCTCTGAGTTAGTCTATTTTCTTCCCTAGACCCCAAAATCTCAGTAATCCTTTGGATCAAACAAAGTTATCTCCAGGTGAAAATCATAGGTTTAGGAAAGCATTTTTCTTCCACTCCTACCGAGCACTTACTTGCTTGGTCCTATTTGCATGTCCGAGGGACAGTTCTCCAGCACCACTGCTGGTCATCCTCCGCCTGCCTGGGTACTCAATCACAGGATGCCTCTGACTTCTCCTGCCTTTACCCAAGCAAAGGATTTTCTTTGTCTTCCCACCCAAGAGTGACGGGGTTGACATGTGCCCTTGCCTCTAAATGATAAAGCTGAACCTTTGGGCACCTTAAGAATAAGGGGAGTCCCAGGCATGCTCCCCCATCAATAACAAATTCAGTGGCATCACTGTATGAATAGATGAAATTTGCCAAAGCTCTGTTTAGACCATTAAGTAACTCACTCACAACTAGGTTTCAGCTTTTCCTTTCTAGGTTGTCTTGGGTTTATGGTAAGAGAGCATTATGAAGAAAAAAATAGATTATAAAGCTTCTTCAGGAAGCTGGTTTCATATGGTGGTTTAGATTTAAATAGTGATTGTCTAGCACCATTTGAAATCAGTGTTCTTGGGGGAGACCAGCTGCGCTGCACTGCCAACAGCAAAAGAAATGAATGGGACAGCTCGGAAGTATCTGAAAGCAACAGCAGACGGCTGTGAGAACCTGCCTCACATAGCTGACCCCTTCCTCACCCCTTCCAGCAGTGGTGGCATATATCACAAATGGCAGTCAGGTCTCTGCAGTGGCAGATCCAACCAACTGTGATCGAAAGTTTTCCAAAAATAAGTTGTGTCTGTATTGAACGTGAACAGACTTTCTTCTTGTCATTACTCTCTAACAATACAGTATAACAATTATTTGCATAGCATTTGCATTGCATTAAATATAAGTAATCTAGAGATGATTTAAAGTATACGGGAGGATGTGTGTAGGTTGTATGCAAATACTACACCATTTTCTATCAGAGACTTGAGCATCTGTGGATTTTGGTATCCAAGGGGCTTTCTGGAACCAATCCCTCAAGGATACTAAGGGATGAATGTAATTGTACAGGATATCGCATTGTTGGAATTTTATACTTCTTTGTGGAATAAACCTATAGCACTTAATGGATAGTACAGACTCATTCCATCATGCCTGGGTTAAAGGGCCCAATGTATGCTGGATTTAGTAAGGTTTGGGCCCTCCCAAACTTCACGTCCTCCTGTGACCCCTTAGAGGATGACTGATTTCTTTTGGTGTTCAGAGTCAATATAATTTTCTAGCACCATCTGAAATCGGTTATAATGATTGGGGAAGAGCACCATGACGCTGATTGATGAGAGGAAATGTATTGGTGACCCTTGGGTCCATGGACAAGAACTAAGAAAACAAATGCAAAGCAATAATGCAAAGGTGATTTTTCTTCTTCCAGTTTCTAAGTTGAGTTTCATTGACCTGAATTGCATGTGGTATCGTACTAACAAATGGTTCACTATTAGCATATCATGAATGGTTTATACTTTATAAAAATTCCACAGAATTGCTGGGGGTTTTGTTTCGGTGATGGATACCTAGAAACACTCCTGGGGAAAATGGATGACTGGCTTAGATGATGGGAAAAGAGCAGTGAGGGAGTCAATTCTGTTGTCTATGAGACGCTGCACCAGCTATCTCTCAACTCTCCTCTCTTACCGGGCTGAGGGTTCCCTCCATGGTTAAACAGGTCATTTTCTTACATAAGGAAAAATGGTCCAGAGAAACTGAGATTCTGTGGCTGAGAGAGAACTGTGCTAATATGTGTTGGTTCAGTTTAGAAGGCAAAGCAACAAAAGCAGGTTCTACTTGAACGAGGATCCTAGAGCATACCTTTGATATGGTCTGGATGTTTGTCCCCTCCAATCTCATGTTGAAGTGTGATCCCCAGTATAGGGGGTGGGGCCTGGTGGGGTGTTTGAGTCATGGGGCGGATCCCTCGTGAATGGCTTGGTGCTGTCCTCACTTAACGAGTTCCTGCTCAGTTAGAGGGAGCTGGTTGTTTAAAAACGCTGGCACCTCCTTCCTCTCACTCTTTCTTCCTCCCTCTCTCGCCATGTGACACGTCTGCTCCCTCTCTGCCTTCCACCATGAATAAAACATCCTGAGGCCTCACCAGGAACCGAGCAGGTGCCAGTGCCATGCTTGTACGGCTGCAAAACTGTGAGCCAAATAAACCTCTTTCCTATATAAATTACCCAGTCTTAGGTATCTCTTTATAGCAGCGTAACATGGACTAACACAATCTCACTAGAAGTGAAGTCATAAGACCGAAAACAATACTGACTTTTTAGGTCCACTCAGAGGCAAAAATAAAAGGTTCTTTAGAGCAGCATGATTTATATAGTCCTTTGGGTATAAGCACATGTACCCTAGAACTTAATGTATAATTTAAAAAATAAATAAATAAAAAATAAAATAAAAGGCTCAAGAATGAGCCGTCTCAGCCACTCTCCTCCAGGGCCCCCGAGTGCAGCTCCCAACACAGGTACTGTGCAGACCGCCCACCTGTGGTCCCCATGTGGCGTCCTGGAGAACTGCAGGGGCACCTGGTGGAATTCAGACCTTGTCGTCCTGTTTTCCTTCTGGCCTGAAAAAGCCACTGGCCTCACAAGAGTTAATATTGTATCTACCCTGCTTAAGCTTTCCCGCTCTCACACCACCTCCCTCCTTTTCCCTCCTGCCTGTCACTTGTCTGAAAGAGGCCTTTTCTCCTTGGGGCTAACACATGCAATTTGTAGTCAAAACATTCTGTCTACCACACAAATCCAACGAGAATCAGGATCATTCCACCACATCTTTTTCTATCCTATGGTTATTATTTTCTCAAAACTCTTTGTCTTTTGCTTTCTTACCTATTTGCTGTTTTCCCTGAGTAATCTTATTTACTCTCCTGGTTCCAAATACATCCCTATGTGTTGATTCCCCTCAAACTAGAGCTCTAGCCTGGGGTATTTTTGGAGACCTCTTGCTTTTTATATTTTTAGTGGCTCCTGAGTATAATAGTTTAGCCTGCTCTTCTAAACTTGTCTCAGTTTAATCCATTTATGCCTGAGATTGCAGTTTTTAAAATTTTTGCCATCAGACTTTGGCGATGACCTTGAGCAGTAGGAGACAGACAACTCCCACAGGCTTAGCGTTCCAATAATGGAACACTAGGCATATAGCCAAAGCCATCTACATTGCCTTCTCCCCAAAGCCAGCTCTCCTTGCTCTGCCCCATGGTGAAAGCTGTGAATACCTGAGGTCTGTGACCTCTTCCCTCTCCCTTACCCACATCCACACTCAGCACAACTTGTTGCTATTCTCTCTCAATTATCTCTCTAGAATCCATCCCTTTCTCTGCTCCTCCTAGACAGTTTTCTGTCTCCTAGACACCCCTCACCATTAGTCTAGCTTTGCTGTAGCCACCAGTTAATCTTTGTAAAATACACACGTAAGCTGGGTGCGGTGGCTGGTGCCTGTAATCCCAGCTACTCAGGAGGCTGGGGCAGGAGGTTGCTTGAGCCCAAGAGGTTGAGGCTGCAGTGAGCCATGATTGCAACACTGCACTCCAGCCTGGATGACAGACCAAGATCCTATCTCTTTAAAAAATAAAAATAAAAATAGTTTAACCACATGACCTTGCTCCTTGTCTCTCACTTTTAGATGAACTCTTACGTCAACCAGGTACCAGACCCTTCGTGACCCCACGCCTACCTGTGTCACCATCTTCTGGCTGTGCTTCCTGGGGCCTGCATTTTGTGCTCTCCCAGCTGCTTGCTGCTGAGAACACTCAGGTATCTTGGCATTTCTCAGCCTGTGTCTGTGCTGTTTCCTCTGCCCACATCTCCCCTCTCCTCCTCCTCCTTGTCAGCTAGGGACCTCCAGCCCCTAGGGACTGTCCGCTAGGGACCTCCAGCCTGCAGCCCCTGGCTCAGGTGTGAACTTGTCTAGGAAGCCTTCCTCTGCCTTCCTCATCAAGGCTTAGATCCCTGGCAAGGGCTTTCTTCTCTGCCCCGTCAGAGCCCGATGGCACTTCGCACATTACACTCTGATGACTGATTACCTACTAGGCTTCTCTGCGAGGCTGGAAAATCCTCGCTCCTAGGAGGGATGGCAGACAAGAACAAGACATGCTGTGTATACTCCGTTCTTACATACCACGCGAGCTATCCTTTATGTAGGTGTCTGTGGCAAATCTTCCTTCTAGGCTGCAGCCTCCACTTTTCATAGTTTCTCTCCATTTTCATTTGCCATGTGCATGAGGAATAAAAACTACTTCCAATGATGACCAAAATAAAATTGAAGAAAATAATCCTGCTTCAAAGAACATTTCTAAGACCATAAATATGATTTTGATGTATCTTCCATTATGGATTACCCATGTGTTTTTCTTCTTCTAAATCCATAAATAAGAATTGTTTAATAGGCTAGAGAGCAATGAAAAGCACAATAATTAAGGATTGTTGTCCTCATTTCATAGAGCAAACACAGACAGAAAAACAGATGTGCCTTAACCAGAAAGGGCAGTCAATTTATGCTAAGCAGACTGAACCCCTTTAAAAGTAATCATTTATAGCGACCAAGGGCCAAGCACGTGATCACCACCCTCCCCTCCCAACAGCTCTGAAGCGGGGGTAGTGTTTCCCCAGCTTATGCATGAGGAAATAGATGCACAGAAAAGTCAAGTAACTTGCCTGCAATGCCACGGCCAGTCAACATGAGGGTTTGAATTACTAATCAGGTGGCGGTGGCGGTGGCGGTGATGATAATAGCAGCTTATCATCATCATTGAGCTCTTATTTTGTGCTAGATACTTGGTAAGTATTTTGCATGAATTAGCTCATTTAGTCTGACTTTCAAAACAGCCCTTTGAGGTCAGTGTTACTATCATCATTCTCATATTGCCATGAAGAAACAAAAGAATTAAATAATCCAAGATCGTCTAACTGACATTTCCAAGCAGGAGCACAAACCCGGATCTCTGTGACTCCAGAGCCTGTGCTCTTAAATCAGCACTGCTCTTTTCAGTATGGGAGATGGCGTAAATGAGTGTGTTCACTTGCTGGGCAGCCTTATTGTGGTCCCCTTGATCCCCACCTACTGGCATTCATGCCCTGTGCCATTCCTTTCCCTGGAGTGTGGACTAGACCTAGTAACTTGCTTCTAATGGATGGAATATGTCAAAAGTGATAGGATGTCACTTCTGAGACTAGGTTACAAATAGACTGTGATGCTGTTGTCTTCTTTCTCAGGCTTGCTCCCTCACGACGTTCTCTCTCTCTCTCCCTCTCCTCCCTCTCTTCTCTCCTCTCACCTCTCTCGTGCACGTACTCTGGAAAGCCAGCTACCATGCTGGGAACTGCCCAGTGGAGAGGCCCACATTCCACAAGGAACTGATATCTTCAGCCAGTACCTCGCCAGGACCTGAGGCCTGCTGAGAGTCACCTGAGTGGCCTTGGTGGGTCCTCTCTCAACGAGCTTGCAGGTGACCGCTGTGCCAGCCAAAACCTTGATGGCAGCCTATGAGTGAGTGACTCTGAGCCAGAGGATCCAGTTAAGCCATGCCCAGGATCCTGACCTGCAGAAACTATGACATAATGTTTATTGTTTTATGCCACTAACTTTTGGGGTTAGTTATGCAGCAATAGATAGCTAATACAGTTCACAGTATCCTTATCTAGCCTCAAACATTCTGCCTTTAGTATCTAACTTTTCTAACTTTTTAGATAACCTTTTTTTGGGGGGATAATTTTAGATTTACAGAAGAAAGGCAAAGATCGCATAGAGAGTTCCTTTATATTTCTCTCCTAGTTTCCTCTGTTGTTCATATGTTATAAAACGATGGTTTTGGGTTTTCTGAGACAGCGTCTCGCTCTGTCACCCAGGCTGGAGTGTAGTGGTGATCATAGCTAACTGCAGCCTTGAACTCCTGGCTCAAGGGATCCTACTACCCCAGCTTCCCAAGTAGCTGGGTTCACAGCATGTACCACCACACATGGCTAATTAAAATATATAAATATATACATAAATATATAAAGATATTTAAATATATTTATATATACATGTATGTTTAAATATATAATTATATATTTAATATATTTCTAATATATTCTATTTAATATAAATATATTTAAATATATATTTATATATTTTTATATATATAAATAGATATATAAAATAGAGACAGGGTCTATGTTGCCTAGGCTTTTTTTCTTTTTTTTTTTTTTGAGATGGAGTCTCGCTGTCACTCAGGCTGGAGTGCAGTGGTACGATCTCGGCTCACTGCAGCCTCTGCCTTCCAGGTTCAAGCAATTCTCCTGCCTCAGCCTCCCGAGTAGCTGGGACTACAGGCGTGTGTCACTATGCCTGGCTAATTTTTGTATTTTTAGTAGAGACAGGGTTTCACCATGTTGGCCAGGCTGGTTTTGAACTCCTGACATCAGGTGATCCACCCTGTCGGCCTCCCAAAGTGCTGGGATTACAGGCGTTAGCCATCGCACCCAGCCGCCCAGGCTATTTTTTAATACTAAGAAATCAACATTGGTACATTACTGTTAACTAAATTTCACTCTTTATTCATATCTCTCTAGTTTTTCCACTAATGTCCTTTTGCTATTTCAGGATTGGTGTCATATTTTTAATAGCCTAATAGATATCGTATTGCACGTACACCTCTCTGTGTGTAAAGAAATATACACATAGATTTGCTAAAATGTGGGAGCTCCCTCTACAGACAATAAAGGAACATTAGCAAAGTCTTTAGTTAGGTGGTCTTGTTTATAACTGGAAAAATAATAGTTACGGTAATTTAACTCAAAAACTGCTATTATGTGAAATTACTGGGGGAAAGTGGAACAAACAAAAAAATAGTAAGACCCTAACCAGTCAAAAATGCTTTTTAAAAATCAAATATACCTTACTAAAAAGCAACAATATTTTAATAAACTGAAACTTTTAATTTTAACTTATTAGTAAGTATATCAAATATTGCTCCAGATTTACAAATCGTTCTTTTCCACTATGATGTCAATACACATTAATTTGTATATAATATGCAAATACTTAATTTTCCTGTAACTATTCAAATGGGAAATATTCAACAAAGAATACTAATTTCCTTGTTAATTCCTGTGCTGTGTGAACCAAGTCACTTGATCTTTCTGGGTTTGTTTTCTTTAGTATCAATTTATATTACTAGAATTTTACAACAAAGTTGTGTAATACAGTCTTTTAATACTTTTAAACACTTGCAGTACAAAACTCTGTATTTAAAAATTTCTATTTCCTAATTGCTTAAACATTTAGCTGCATTATTTGTAGCTTTTCCAAGTGATGCTTAACGACAATCCATATAAAACTAACATTCTCAGGAAAAGAGTAAGTGGTACTGCCTAGAGAAAAAAGTCCCTCGTACTTATTACATCTACCCTCCTGGTTGAATTTTGTTTTTGTTTTTGTTTTTGTTTTTCTGAGACGGAGTCTCGCTCTGTTGCCAGGTTAGAGTGCAGTGGCGCAATCTCAGCTCACTGCAACCTCCACCTCCTGGGTTCAAGCGATTCTCCTGCCTCGGCCTCCTGAGTAACTGGGACTACAGACGTACGCCACCGCGCCCAGCTAATTTTTGTATTTTCAGTAGAGATGGGGTTTCACCATGTTGGCCAGGATGGTCTCGATCTCTTCACCTCATGATCTGCCCATCTCAGCCTCCCAAAGTGCTGGGATTTCAGGCGTGAGCCATTGCACCCGGCCTGAATTTTTTTAATATGATATAACGACGAGAAAAATCATTATGAGAAAATAACACATACTTATGAGAAAAAACTAGCTTTGTATAGATCTAAAAAAGCCATTTAGTGAGACAGGGTTTTAAAACTCTTCTTGGTGACCTAACAAAAAACCCAAACAAATAAGAAAAAAAACAAAACAAAAACAAGAACAAATTTGAAGCTGATTCATAAGAGTTCAAGTCTTGGTGGCCAGGATTTGCTGCTTAGTTGACTCTGAGTGACTAAGCTCTTCTTTGTAGCCAACTCACCTGTTTCAACAGTTGACGAATAAAAAAAAAAAAGGACAATAAAATACATTGCAGAATGAAGGGGTGCCAAAGGAGAGAGAAATGAAATCTAATTGGAAAAAAGTGAAGGCAAACATAGTGTGAGCTCATTCACAAGACATTACTACCCAGAACTCTGAATTTAAGTTTTCTCTTCTCCATTTTCGAAAGTGTCAGATGACAAGAAAGGAAGATGTTTACTAAAGAACTGCAGCACAAATTATTTCTGTATTGTAAATGATAAGATATTCTATTTTGAGGTTACTTTATAATTAATTTATGTCTGTTGTGCCTAAAATCTTAGCTATTCAGAATGATGACAGCTCCTCAGATACTATGGAAATAATAAATCATCAAAGGCATACATTTATTCACTCTTTCGTGTTAACTAAAGCAGAATGTATAGCGCAGAGACTTTGTAAACGACTCTTACTTAACTGAAACTACAATGGAATCTGTGTACTAGCCATACAAAATCCACTATACAGTGTTCTTTCCTTTAGTATTGAGGTAAAATTTCACATAACAAAATTTACCATTTTTACCATTTTAACCATCTTAATACAATTCAGTAGCCTTAGTACGTTCACAGTGTTGTGTGACCATCACCACTCTCTAACTCTACAACATTTTTATCACCCCAAGAAGAAACCTGTACCCATTAAGTAGACATTCCTCATTTATTCCTCCTCCCAGCTCCTGGCAAAATCTGCTTTCTATAGACTTACATAGTCTGGACATTGCATGTAAATGGAATCATACAATAGGTATGATACATGATACATACATACAATAGGGATGATACATGATAGAAGGTACCAGCCTTTTCTGACTGGCTTCTTTCACTTAGCATGATGTTTTCAAGGTTCATCCATGTTGTAGTGTGTATCAGTACTTCATTCCTTTTTATGACTGAATAATATTCCATTATTTGGATAGACAACATTTTGTTTATCCACTCATAGGTTCGACTGGCATTTGAGTTGTCTCGTTCTTTAAACTTTGATTTCTGTCAATGTAATATATATTCATAGATTAACAAGTAAGAGGGCACTGAGTCCCACAGCAAACAGCTGTTCTCTGTCCTACTCTGTTCTCCTGCAGCCAGCTGCTTTCAAATCATTTTTCTGTTTCTTCGGATAAATGATTCTGTTACTTACATTTTAAAATGCTCATACCTCTAGGTCTTCATTTTGACTTTATTTTTTGAATTTTTTGAATTTTTCTACTATGGGAAATGAGAATTTAGCTTTAACTCCACTACCACCTGTACACATATTACTCCATTCGCCTTCACAATTTAGTTATAACACAGTTTTCTGTTAACTCAAGAATTGGTTTTGATAATTATATAGATACTGTTGATATCATTACATAGTTTTAGATTTCCTTTTAAAACTTTTTATAAACTCTGAAATGAAAAATTTCATCATTTAAAATTTAATTCACAATGTACTTAACAATAATTCCTAAACCTTATAGAACTGTAACATTCCCCTCAGCATTTTCAGACCCCGCACACAGTCACTGTGTGTGTGTATGTGTGTGTATACATCCTTCAGTTTTCTGACAAAGGTCATTTTTTTTTAGGTTTTTAATTTTCCCATATTTTATTGATCATTTCACTGGTTATGGAATTCCTGACTGGCTCAGACTTTCGTTTTCTAGCCCCCAGTGCTGTGAAGAGGTCTGATACAATGCTGATTTCTGGCCCTTTTGCTCTGGAAGTTTTGAGGAGATTCTGTTTGTCCTTTGTGTCCTTTAAATTTCCTGAGTTTGTGCCACAATAGAGGTCTTTTTCATTTAATATACCTTTTTTTTTTGACAGGGTCCCGCCTCACTCCCATTGCCCAAGCTAGAGTGCAGTGGTGCAATCACAGTTCACTGCAGCCTCGACTTCCCAGGCTCAGGTGATCCTCCCAGCACAGTCTCCCAAGTGGGTGGGACGACAGGCGTGCACCACCATGCCCAGCTAGTTTTTTATATTTTTAGTATTGACCTCCATTCTACAGCTGTTAAAACAGAGGCATCAGAAGGAAGAACAGCTTTCCTCGGTCAGTGAGGACTGGAAGAAGCTCTAGTGTTTTCTCTCCTCCATTCCATCTGGGTATAATGGCCACCCATTGCAGTGGGCTTTGATTTTTTTCCAAGAATGGAGCTTGGAACCCCACAGAAATTGTGTTTTGTTAATAAGCTGATGGAAGAATTTTTGGCATTGATTTTAAATTCCCATAGTCTGCTTCTAGCGAAGCTCCATCCTGCTCATTTACTCTCTCTCTCCTCTTTAGGGGCCAAAGAACAAAGTGTAGCCAACTGTTTTGAAGCCACCCTGTTTTGAAAAGGCTTTTTCCACTCAGGTGGCCTTGCGCCGAATGGCCAACCCTGCCCACTGTATGGAAACAATAGATGCTGCCTTAGAAGGGAGCAAGCTGGCACTGCCCTGGTATGTGGGTGCGGCCAGGAAGCTTTGGGCCAAACTGTGCAGACTTGCTGTCTCAGGATTAGCACTTTCTACAGCCACAGCAGAGATGAGGGGCAGCAGGCACACAGCCCTTCCTCCTGGAGATGAAAGGGGTCTGTAGGTGGATGAGGACCTCATTCACCAAAAGTCACGGGAGGAAGTCAAAGAGGAGGAGGACAGAAAGATAGTGGTGCTTCTATCACCTACAAATTCTGCATCTATGAAAAAAAAGTCCACAGAATTATGGCCCTGAACCAATCTGTATCAACCCTGAACATGCTGGATGCCACCCACTGTGGGTTGGGCAGAAGATGGTGCAGGCCTGGCAGAAGTTGGTAACCAATACTGTGCCCGAGGCTTGGTTTGGCAGGAGGTGACAGGACAAAGGTACCAGAGGATGCCAGCTGGGTGCCAGCCTTCTTAGCTGTCAGAACTGGTCTCGGAAAAAGGACAGCCGTCGGGTATGCTTTTGTAAGAGGCAGTTTTACTCTTGCAGACAGCTGCCTCTCCCTTCCTTCCTGTGACTGAACAGGCCAGAGAGGAAGGTCAAGGGCAGGCAGGAGAACAAGGACAAAGGCATAAAGTGTGGATTGTACACGGACTCCTGTTCTAATCCAGCTCATTTACTGGTTTTCTATGTCAAAAAACAAAAAGTTAGAAAGTTGGATGGGAAAGATGCTGGCACAAATGTAAACGTGAACTGAGTTCCAAAGGAAAAGAGTCAACAGATAAGAGATTCTTGTGGGTACCCTAGCTGCGAATGACTTTGAAATGGCCTTGGAAAGGGTCCTGATGGGCATTAAAAAAAAAAAAAACCCACTAGCCCCATTTTCCCTATATAGAAGCAAAGGTCAATAGCAGTACCTTGTTGAAATGTCTGGGAAGTGAAAGTGACAGAGAAAAAGAGGATTGTGGACATATGTGTTGGCCTTTTTTATCTGAAGGTGCTATGGCTGGTGAAGATGGGCTGCGTTCTGGGACCCTGGGAGAGCTGCTCCTGAGCTCATGTCTCTGTCCCAGCAGCAGGAGCCCCTCAGTGCTGTAGAATGTGAGGTCTACTGTGAGTCCAAAAGACCAGACACGTGACGCACTCCTCTGCTTTCTGGAGCGTAGTATCAGCCCTTAGAAGCAGCTGTTCGTCTCTCCTTTAGTAGCTCAGCAAGAATTCAGTTCAGTAAAAATTTATTGAGCACCTACCCTGCTCCAGGTACTCTCTAGGCACTGAGGGGTGGGGGGAGGTTTCCTGTACTGTGCCCAGAACTCCGCTCCTCGGGCTTTTCTCAGCTCAGGATATGGGCTTAAGCAGCTAAACTGATTGCAAGTGCCACCCTTCCATGCTACTAAAAACCCACGCTGTTGTAGACAAAGTTGATGTCTAGCTCAACATACCACACCTTCTCTCTGAAGTCCTTAAGTTCTGAGACAGGGATCCCAGGAGGGATACAGGACTCTTGATGTTGAATGAGAGGCAAGACCCTCTGTTCCTGTTGCTCGACCCTCTCCCAGGTCCCCTAGAGGAAAGTCTCATCCTGTGGCGTCTCCCTCCTAAACCAATCCCCGTGCATCCCTTTGTTTGTGCCGCGTCCACACACTAATCTCTCTGCCTTGTGTTTGCAGATGCTGGTGGGATGGAGCTGCAGTGTGTGTCCGTGGAGCAGATTAAACACTTTCTGCCCCAGCCTGTCTTATCTTCTCACGGGTTAGCAGTCCTTGGAAGAATAAAGAATCCACACAAGCTCCCAGAAAGCAGGAGTTCCATGATTGATGACCAGAGCCTCATAGCACAGAATTCATCTCTAAAAACAGGTTTGTAGTTGACCAGACTCCACCAACTCAGATATGTCCGCCCCTAGCTTGAAATGGAAGGTGAGGGGAAGGTCGAGTTCACAGCTCAGTACTCTGAGGACTGCCTCTGGTCAGGTTCCAGATCAGAACAGACCACTGTCCTGTCACTATCAGTCTAACACATGGGATCTCTGGTAACACACATAGTGCATTCTGCTTTGCATCACTCATATGCATATTTTTCTCACCAAGTAGACTATAAACTTCTTGATTCAGGGTCCATATTGCCAGCATATGCCTAGTATAATATAGGTACTCTCTGTGTTGAATCAAATTGGCATGGAAAGTACTATTCCCTGCAGACTCTGTGGGATTCTGGAGGATTAACCTATGACAGAGCTTTATATAAACACACATTTGCTGAATGTCAGCAACGAAGCAGCCCACTGCTGCTGACTCCAGTGAAGTCAGGAACACCCACACTGAGCAGAAGCCCTTGTGGTTATCTTAGGAACAGTGACATACCTCTTATCATTCCCCATAAATGGGAAAAATATTGTGCTTGGCCTGCCTTGAGTTTACTTTGGGGCCAGGTTGTTTTCTGACAATTCAAAGAACTACTCATATGTAGATGGCGTTCAGGAACCGGGAGCATCCGAATCTATATGTTTTAGCCAGAAATTTCCCCTACATTTTATACCTCAAAAGGAGCTCAAGGGAGCAGATAAGGTTGGTAGAAGTACAGAAGAGAGGAGGGGTGCTGTACTTCCCCATATCACTTCTAGCACATTTCACAACTAGGAGTTTGATCTATTACCTTTGTAGGAGTTCAGTTTTCAAGTTTAGAGGATTCAGCACCATGGTCAGAGCCAACGACATAACAAATGTGAACCTGAAGGAAACCCTCTCTGTAGGAGGAAAATGAAGGGAGTCTTTCAGAGAAGTATTCTCTGTCTTCCCCTACTCTGAAAACCTCTAAGCCAATGCTTAGGTTAGCCAGAGGAAAAAACCATACAACTCCCAACTCCATGTTATGATAGGCCCCTTCTGTCTTCAAGTGTTGCCTGAAATAGGAACTATAGGTCTCAATCTGAATTTATCCCAGTGTCTTTCTCACTTTGGCAGTAAGTTATGTCTTCTCTTTTTTGTGTGATTTTTGTTAGAGACAGAGCCTTGTTCTGGTGCCCAAATTGGAGTGCAGCAGTGCAATCACAGCTCACTGTAGCCTTGACCTCCCAGCCTCAAATGATCCTCCCACCTCAGTTTCCCAAGTAGTTGGGACTACAAGTATATACCACCACACCTGGAGAATTATTTTTTAAAAACTTGGAGAGATGGAGTCTTACTATGTTGCCCAGGCTGGTCTCAACTCCTGGGCTCAAGCAATTCTCCTGCCTTGGCCTTCCAAAGTGCTGGGACTACAGGCATGAGCCACTGTGCCTGCCCCCTCCTTTTTTTGTATTTTTAATTGATGTATCATAGTTGTACATATTTTTGGGGTATGTGTGATATTTTGACGTGTGTACAATATGTAATGATCAAATCAGGTTAATTGGGATATCTGTCATCTTAAACACTTACCTTTTTGTGTTGGGAACATTATAGTTCTTCTAGCTATTTTGATACAATAAATTATTGTTAACTATAATTTTCTTACTGTACTGTTGAATACTAGAACTTCTTCCTTCTAATTTTATTTTTGTACCCGTTAACCAACTTCTCTTCATTCCTCCTGCCCCCGCTCCCTGCCTCTCCTCTGATAAACACCATTCTACTGTCCACTTCCAGGAGATCCACTTTTTAAACTCACACACATAAATGCAAATATGTGACACTGGTGCCCAATAACACGTAGTTCCATCCATGTTGCTACAAATGACAGGATTTCATTATGTTTGTGGGGGAATAATATTTCATTGTGAATATATACCACATTTTCTTTATCCATTCATCTATTGACAGACACAGGTTGATTCCATAATCTTGGCTATTGTGAATAGTTCTACAGTAAACATTGGAGTACAGATACCTCTTCGATATATTGACTTCTTTTGGATATATACCCAGCAGTGAGACTGCTGGATCATATGGTAGTTTTCAGTTTTTTGAGAAGTCTCCATACTGTTTTCGTAGTGGTTATTGTACCTTACATTCCCACCAACACTATAATAGGGTTCCTCTTTGCATCCTTGCCAGCATTTGTTATTTTTTTCTCTTTTTGATAATAGATATTCTAACTGAAGTGAGTTGATATCTCATTGTGGTTTTGATTTGCATTTCTCTGATGATTAGTGATGTTGAGCATTTCTAATCTACCTGTGGCCATTTGTATGTCTTCTTTCGAGAAATGTTTACCCAGGTCTTTTGAACATTAAAAAAATCAGATTATTTGTTATTTTGCTATTGAATTGTTAACGTTTCTTACATGTTCTATTTATTAATTCATTGTTAGATGAACAGTTTGCAGATATGTTCTTCCATTCTGAAGGCTGTCTCTACACTTTATTGCTTCCTTTGCTGTCTAGAAGCTTCTTAGCTTGACGTAATCCCATTTTTCTATTTTTCTATTTTTGCTTTGACTTCCTATGCTTTTGAGGTCCTACCCCAAAAAATATGTGCCCCAACCAATGTCCTGTAGCATTTCTTCAGTGTTTTTCTAGCAGATTCAGTTTTAGGTCTTACACTGAAGTCTTGAATTCATTTTTGGTTGATACTTGTATATGATGAAAGATGGAGATCTCATTTTATTTTTCTGCATACAGATACACAGTTTTCCCAGCACCATTTATTAAGGAGACTTTTTCACCCCAATATGTGTTCTTGGTTCCTTTGTTGAAAATGAGTTGGCTTTAAGTACACAGACTTATTTCTGAGTTCTTCATTCTGTTTCGTTGGTCTACATGTGTCTGTTTTTATACCAGCACCATGCTTTTTTGGCCACTATAGCTCTGTAGTATAATTTGTTTGTTTGTCTGTTTGTTTGTGTTTTGAGACAGGGTCACTCTCTGCTGCCCAGGCTAGAGTGCAGTGATGCAATCTCAACTCACTGCAACCTCCGCCTCCCGGGTTCAAGTGATTCTCCTGCCTCAGCCTCCCGAGTAGCTGGGATTACAGGGGCCCACCACCATGCCCAGCTAATTTTTGTATTTTTAGTAGAGACAGGGTTTAGCCATGTTTGCCAGACTGGTCTCAAACTCCTGGCTTGAAGCAATCCACCCACCTAGGCCTCCCAAAAGTGCTGGGAATACAGGAGTGAGCCACTGTGTCCAACCTGTCAGGTAATGTGATGCCTCCAGTTTTGTTCTTTTTGCTCAGGATTGCTTTGGATATTTGGGATCTTTTGTGGTTTCATATAAATTTTAGGATTTTTTTTCTATTTCTGTGAAGAATTGTCATTGGTATTTTTATAGGTATTGCATCAAATCTATATATTGCTTTGGGTAGTATTGTCATTTTAACAATATTAATTCTTCTGAAAAGTGAGCATGGGATGTCTTTCCCTTTCTTTTTATCCTCCTCAATTTCTTTAATGGATGTTTTGTAGTTTTCCTTGTCGAAGTCTTCTACCTCCTAAATTTATTCCTAGGTATTTTATTTGTAGATGGTGTAAGATTACTTTATTGGTTTCTTTTGCAGATTGTTGGCTGCTGGTATACAGAAATTTTACTGATTTTTGTATGCTGATTTTATATCCTGCAACTTTGCTGAATTTGTCACCTCTAATAGGTTTTTTTGGTGGACTCTAGGTTTTCCTAAATAGAAGATCAAGTTGTTTGAAAACAAGGATAATTCAACTTCTTCCTCTCCAATCTGCATGCCCTTTATTTCCTTCTCTTGACTAATTGCTTTGGCTAGTACTGTGTTGAATAAAAGCAGTGAAAGTGGGCATCCTTGTCTTATTCTAGTTCTTAGTGCAAAGGCTTTCCACTTTTTCCCATTTAATATTAGCTGTAGGATTCTTATATGCGGCAGCCCTTATCACGCTGAGGTATTTCCTTTCCTTCCTTTCCTTCCTGTCTTTCCTTTCCTTCCTCTCTCTCTCTTTCCCTTTCTTTTTCTTTCTCTTTCCTTCTTTCTTTCTTTATTTCTTCTTTTTCTGTCTCTCTTTTATTTTTTAAGATGTAGTCTTGCTCTGCTACCCAGGCTGGGAGTGCAGTGGTGTGATCTCTGCTCACTGCAACCTCCACCTCCCAGGTTCAAGCAATTCTCCTGCCTCAGCCACCCAAGTATCTGGGACTACAGATGTGCACCACCATCCCTTGCTCTTTTTTTTTGTGTTGTTTTTGTAGAGACAAGTTGTATTAGGGTTCTCTTTTACTGTATTAGTTCATTTTCACGCTGCTGATAAAGACATACCCAAAACTGGCAACAAAAAGAGATTTAATTGGACTTACAGTTCCACATGGCTGGGGAGGCCTCAGAATCATGGAAGGAGGCAAAAGGCACTTCTTACATGGCAGCAGCAAGAGAAAACTGGGGAAGAAGCAAAAACAGAAACCCCTGATAAACCCATCAGATCTCATGAGACTTATTCACTATCATAAGAATAGCATGGGAAAGACCAGCCCCCATGATTCAGTTACCTCCCATTGGGTCCCTCCCACAACACATGAGAATTCTGAGAGATACAATTCAAGTTGAGATTTGAGTGAGGACACAGCCAAACCACATCATTCTGCCTCTGGCTCCTCCAAATCTCATGTCCTCACATTTCAAAACCAATCATGCCTTCCCAACAGTCCCCCAAAGTCTTAACTCATTTCAGCATCAACCCAAAATCCACAGTCCGAAGTCTCATCTAAAACAAGGCTAGTCCCTCCTGCCTGTGAGCCTGTAAAATCAAAAACAAGGTAGTTACTTCCTAGATACAATGTAGGTACAGGTATTGGGTAAATACAGCCATTCCAATTGGGAGAAACTGGCCAAAACAAAGGATTACAGGTCCCATGCAAGTCCAAAATGCAGTGGGGCAGTCAAATTTTAAAGCTTCAAAATGATCTCCTTTAACTCCAGGTCTCACATCCAG
This sequence comes from Chlorocebus sabaeus, assembly GCF_047675955.1. NCBI lineage: Eukaryota > Metazoa > Chordata > Mammalia > Primates > Cercopithecidae > Chlorocebus > Chlorocebus sabaeus. The sequence goes on along the minus strand of NC_132924.1, from coordinate 103,850,111 downwards.
GTCACACTGATGTAACAGGTGGGTTTCCATGGTCTTGGGCAGCTCCACCCCTGTGGATTTGCAGGGTACAACCTCCCTCCTGGCTGCTTTCATGGGCTGACATTGAGTGTCTGCAGCTTTTCCAGGTGCACGGTGCAAGCTGTTGGTGGATCTACCATTCTGAGGTCTGGAGTACAGTGGCCCTCTTCTCATAGCTCCAGTAGGCAGTGCCCTAGTAGGGATTCTGTGTCGGGGCTCCGACCCCACATTTCCCTTCCACACCATCCTAGCAAAGGTTCTCCATGAGGGCCCCACTCCTGCAGCAAACTTTTGCCTGGGCATCCAGCCATTTCCATTCATCTTCTGAAATCTAGGCCAAGGTTCCCAAACCTCCATTCTGTGTACCCACAAGCTCAACACCATGCAGAAGCTACCAAGGCTTGGGTTTTCAACCCTCTGAAGCCACAGCCTGTGCTCTTTGTTGGCCCCTTTCAGCCACGGCTGGAGTGGCTGGGACACAGGGCACCAGCATGGGTACCCCCCTGGGTCCAGCCCACAAAACCACTTTTTCCTCCTGGGCCTCCAGACCTGTGATGGGAATGGCTGCTGTGAAGGTCTCTGACATGGCCTGGAGAGAGACTTTACTCATGGTCTTGGGGATTAATATGAGGCTCCTTGCTATTTATGCAAATTTCTGCAGCCAGTTTGAATTTCTCCTCAAAAAATTGTTTTTTCTTTTCTACTACATCATCAGGCTGCAAATTTTCTGAACTTTTATGCTCTGTTTCCCTTTTAAGATGGAATGCTTTTTAACAGCACCCAAGTCACATTTTTGAATGCTTTGCTGCTTAGAAATTTCTTCCACCAGATACCCTAAATCATCTCTCTCAAGTTCAAAATTTCCACAAATCTCTAGGACCAGGGGCAAAATGCCACCAGTCTCTTTGCTAAAACATAACAAGAGTCACCTTTGCTCCAGTTCCCAACAAGTTCCTCATCTCCATCTGAGACAACCTTTGCCTGCACCTTATTGTTCATATCACTATCAGCATTTTTGTCAAAGCTTCCAGGAGGCTTCAAACTTTTCCACATTTTCCTGTCTTATTCTGAGTTCTCCAAACTGTTCTAACCTCTGCCTGTTACCCAGTTCCAAAGTTGCTTCCACGTTTTCAGGTATCTTTTCAGCAACGCCCTACTCTACTGGTACCAATTTACTGTATTAGTTCATTTTCATGCTGCTGATAAAGACATACCCAAAACTGGGAACAAACAGAGGTTTAATTGGACTTACAGTTCCACATGGCTGGGGAGGCCTCAGAATCGTGGCAGGAGGCGAAAAGCACTTCTTACGTGGTGGTGGCAAGAGAAAAATAAGAAAGCAAAAGCGGAAACCCCTAATAAACCCATGAGATCTCACAAGACTTACTCACTATCATCAGAATAGGACAGGAAAGACGGCCCCCATGACGTAGTTACCTCTTACTGGGTCTCTCTCACAACATGTGGGAATTCTGGGAGATACAATTCAAGTTGAGATTTGGGTGGGTTACACAGCCAAACCATATCACAGGGTTTCACCACATTGGCGAGGGTGGTCTTGAACTCCTGACTTCAAGTGATCCACCTGTCTCACCCTCCCAAAATGCTGGGATTACAGGCCTGAGCCACTGTGCCTGGCCTGAGGTATGTTCTTTTTATACCAAGTTTGTTGAGGATTTTTTTTCAAGAAGGGACACTGAATTTAACTGAATGTTTTTTCAACATTCATTGAAATAATCACATGGTTTTTATCCTTCATTCTGTTGATGTGATGTATCATGTTTATTGATTTGCATATGTTGAACCATCCTTGCATCCCTGGGATGAATCCACTTGATCATGGTGAAAGATCTTTTTAATGTTTTGAATTCTGTTTGCTAGTATTTTGTGGAGGATTTTTACATGTATGTTCATCAGGGATACTGGCCCACAGTTGGTTTTTTCTTTTCTTTTTTGTTTTTGGTAGTGTGTTTGTCTGGTTTTGGTATCAGGATAATGCTGGCCAGGTAGAATGAGTTTCTTTCCTCTTCACTTATTTGAAATAATTTGAGTAGAATTGGTATTAGGTCTTCCTTAAGTGTTTGCTAGAATTCAGAAGTGAATCTGGCAGGTCCCAAGTTTTGAGGGGAGACTTTTTATTGTAGCTTTGATCTCATGACTTGTTATTGGTCTGTTTAGGTTTTCTATTTCTTCATGGTTCAATCATGGTAGAGTATGTGTTCAGGAGTTTATCCATTTCTTCTAGATATTTCAGTTTGTTTGTGTATAGTTGTTCATGATAGTCTAATGATTCTTTGTATTTCTGTGGTATTATTAGTTGTAATGTTTCCTTTTTTGTCTCTGATTTTATTTGTTTGGATCTTCTTTATTTTTATCTTAGTCTAGCTAAAGGTTTATCAATTTTGTTTATCTTTTCAAGAAACCAACTTTTTGTTTTGTTGATCCTTTGTAATTTTTTTAGTCTCATTTCATTTATTTCTGCTTTGATCTTTATTATTTCTTTCCTTTTACTAAATTTGGTTTTTTAGCTGCTTGATGTGCATAGTTAGGTTATTTTGAGTCTCTTTTTTAAAATATGGATGTTTACTGCTATAAAATTCCACATTAGTACTACTTTTTCTGTATCCTATAGATTCTTATATGTTTTGTTTCCATTTTTATTTTTTTCAAGAAATTTCTAAATTTCCTTCTTAGTTTCTTCACTGACCAATTGGTTGTCTGGAAGCATGCTGTTTAATTTCCATGTATTTGTACAGTTTTTAACATTCTTCATTTCATTTATTGTGGCCAGAAAAGATACTTGATATAATTTCCACTTTTTTGTATTTGTTGAGACTTGTTTCATGGTCCAACATATAGTCTGTCCTGGAGAATGTTCCATGTGCTGATGAAGAATGTGTATTCTGTAGAAGTTGGGTGAAATATTCTGTAAATGTCTGTTAGGTCCATTTGGTGTACAGTTTCACTCTGATGTTTCTTTGTTAATTTTCTACCTGGATGATCTTTCCATTGTCAAAAGTAGGATGTTGAAATCCCCTCTTACTGGTGCACTACAGTTTATCTCTCCTTTTAGCTCTATTAATACTTGCTTTGCATATTTGGGTGTTCTGGTGTTGGGTGCATATATATTTACTCTTGTTATATCCTCTAGCTGAATTGACCTCTCAATCATTATATAATAACTTTATTTATCTCTTTTCACAGTTTTTAAAGTCTATTTTAGCTTATATAGTTACTCCTGTTCTTTTATGGTTTCCATTGCATGGGATATCATCTTTCTATCCCTTCACTTTCAGTCTATGTGTATCTTTACAGGTGAAGTGAGTTTCTTGTAGACAGCATATTGTTGGGTCTTGTTTTTTAATCCATGCAGCTACTCTTTGTTTTTTTAATTGTAGAATTTAGTCCATTTACATTCAGTGTTACTATTGATAGATAAGGCCTCACTGCTGCCATTTTGTTACTTGTTTACTAGTTGTATGTAACTCCTCTCGTCCTTTCTTTGTCTTTCTTTGTGGTTAAGTGATTTTTCTCTAGCAGTATGTTTTAATTTGTTACTTTTTATTTTTAGTCTATCTGTTATAGGTTTTAGCTTTGTAGTTATCATTAAGCTTACAAAACACATTCTACAGTTATAACAGGTATTTAAAACTGATACCAACTTAATTTTGATCATAAAAAAGCAAAAACAAAAACAAAAAACCCAAACAGATTAACTCCCTTCTTCCTCCACATTTACAATTTTTGATGTTACCAATTACCCTTTTTTATTTCCTATCTCTTAACAAGTTATTTTCATTATTATTTTAATAGTTTTGGCTTTTAGTCTTCTGACCAAAGATATAAGTCGTTTAATTATCACAATTACAATATTACTATAATAATTACATTAGAGTCCTTTTCTTTCAGTTTGAAGAATTTCCTTTAGCATTTTTTGTGGGACAGTTCTGGTTGCTATAAATATAAAGTCTGTCTGGGACAGTCTTTGTCTCTCCATTTCTGAAGAACTTTACTTGATACAGTATTCTTGGTTGGTGATTTTTTTCCTACAACACTCTCAATATTATCGTCTCCCTCCTGGCCTGAAAAGTTTCTGCTGAGAAGTCTGATGCCAGGAGTACTGGATCTCCCTTACATGTTATTTGCCTCTTTTCTCTTGCTGCTTTTAGAATCCTCTCTTTGTCTTTCATTTTTGCAAGTTCAATGTAATATGTCTTGGGATATTCTTATTTGGGTTGAATCTGATTGGTGATCTTTGCTCTTCCTGGCTTGGGTATTTGTATCTTTCTCCAGGGTTGGAAAGCTTTCTGTTACTACTTTGAATAAGCTTTCTACCCCTTTGTCTTTCTAAGTTCCCTCTTTAATTCCAATAGTGAATATTTTATTTTTTGATGTTGTCTCATAGATACTGTAAGCTTTGTTCATTGTTTGTATTCCTTTTTCTCTTTTCTTCTCTGAGTATATTAAAATAATCTCTCACTGATTAATTCTGCTATTGATGCTCTATATTGCATTTTTCATTTCATTCATTGTATTTTTCAGCTCCAGGATTTTTTGTTTGGTTTTTAAAAGTTTTTCAATGTCTCTATTAAATTTTTCTGATACATTTCTGAATTGATTTTCTGTTTTCTGGAATTTGAGTCTCCTTAAAGCAGCTATTTTGAATTATCTGAGAGATCACACATCTCTATCACTGTAGCATTGGTCTCTGGCATCTTGTTTAACTCATTTGTGAGGTCATATTTCCCTGAATGTTTCTGATGCTTGTAGAAGTACAACAATGTCTGCATATTTAGGAATTAGGTATTTATTTTAGTCTTTGCATTCTGGCTTTGTTTGTGCCTGTCCTTCAGAGGGTCTTCTGGATTCTAACCTGACTGACTGTTGTGTTCCCTGAGCCTGTGATCACTGCAGCCATCTCAGCACTAGAGGACACTCCAAGCCCAGGCTAGCCATGAGTTTCATGAGGACTCTGAGGTTGACATGGCTTTCCAGCCCAGATGGACTTAGGGAAGACCCCAGGCAGATACTGGACTGAGGGACCCAAGTCCAGAAAACTGTCCTTGTGGCCCAGACAGGTGTGTCTCCTACCAGATCTCTGCAATTCTCAACTGCAGCAAGAGGAGATGGAGTTGAGACTGGACCACTTCAGGAACTGCTGTGAGAAGCAGCTGGTGGGCCTAATCTCATTGTCTCAGATGAACATGCATCACCCAGCTGGTATGAGTTGGGTAGTTCCTAGACTGTAGCAGCAGGGGCTAGAGCTGAGACTGGGCCCCGTGGAATCTGCTGTGAGAGACTGCAGAGCCCAGTCTCAGCTCAAAGGAGTTTATATCATCCAGCAAGTGTCTCACAAATAAGATAGTTTCTTGTCTACAGTAGGAGGGGCTGGAACTGAGTCTGGGTCTCCTTGGGATCTGCCAAAGAGCCCATCTTGTTGGGCCAGACAAGCACACATCTCGCAGCAGGTCTCAGCACAAATAGGATAGTTCCCTGGTTGCTGCAGAGGGCAGGGTGCAGCTGAGACTGAGTCTACTTGGGATGTGCTATGAGATAGAGGTTGGCAAGTGTGTTGGGGACAGTCAGACTTTTCGGTTGTGGGATATGGGCAAGTCTCCTTCTGGGTCCTTACATGAGCACCTCTGAACTGAGATATCAGCTGAGAAAGGCTGGAGCAGAGCCACAGGGCCACTTCCAGGTTCACTGCTGAGACTGATGTCAGTGGGCAAATGAGTCTTTCTGCCAAGGCACTAGTATGCACAATTCCTTCTAGACTCCTTGGCAGATAGTTTTGGTTGCAAGCTCAAGGCCAAACAGGGCTGTAGCCAACAGCAGATCCCAAGAGGTCCCAGTCTCAGTTCTTGCCCCTTCTTCTGTAGTTGGGGAATGATCCTATCCATGCAGAAAGTTTCTTGGCCATTTCCAGGCATGAACCTGGAAGCAAGCTCACCAGATCAGCTGACCTGGGTGTTGGTCTGTACTTTCAAAACAACCCTCCTAGGTCTTGGGCCCTCTCAGGGTTTCACAAACTCCTACCTGAATCCTGAGGCTCCCACTGACGGACTTTCGACTGGAGATGGGTACAAAAATTCTTGTACCCATATTGTAGTTGGGGGATATGAGCAGGTTGCCTTCTATTTTGCCGTCTTGGTGATGACACTCAGTAAATGCTTTCTTCATATTGATTTTCTGGTCCTGCTAATCTGTGAAATGGAGAGAGCCATTGTATCTCTTAGCTGTTTTAATCCAAATAGCTTAGTGATCATCCAAAACAAGGTAAGAGTCTAACTTCAAGGGCCCTGGAGGAAGATCCCTGGCCCCAGAATCATTCCTCTGCCCCCACCTCTCGATGGCCCTTCTAAGAGAAAAGATACACTTATGGAAGTACTGAGTGATTCGGAAAGTAGGGGACACAATGGAAGGGAGCTAACATCTGCTAAGCCCCCCGTGTGTCAGGTATGAAATTCTAACTATCATTTCACCTGCACAGCAACTTGATGAAGGTGAGAGTGTCTAGCTCCCTTCCATAAGTACATGTGCACAAACGTGAAGGCAGTGCACAGTTGTTGAGGTGTGCACTGCTTCCACAATGTTGAGGAAGACCATTCTTGTTAATAATCAAGTACTTGTCTTATGTGACAAAATACATGCTTTCCTAAAAAAGTATATGAAGTTAAGTCACAGATCAAATCCTACTAATCTGCAGTTTGCATTTAAGCACTCAGTAATTCCAGGCATGGTGCTAGGCACTTTACCTAATCTCAATGTTCACCACAAACTCTGCAAAACACATAAAGTATTATCCCCATTTTCAGGTTAAGATATGGAGATTTGCCAAGGCTGAGTAATGCAGTCAGGGTTGCACAACTACTAAGTGGCAGTGTCAGGATTTGAACTCATCTCTGCCTGACTTCCAAGGATCTCTGTGTCCTCAGACATAAGGAAAATCACAATGGAGAAAATACTTCAGTTATATATTGTAAGGAAAATATTATTTCCTAATAAATGGAGTCAAAATTACTGAAGTTGAACATCCCATCAAAGTTTCTCTGTTAACCTACAAGGTAGAGAGCAGTGGGAAAAAGAGGGACAGTAGATTTAAGTTGTGTTCCTTGATTTGCTGCCATGCTGCTTCAGGATATAGAGTTACATTGTCTTCTTTTTAAAAACTCCTATGGAATAGATCAGACTTGGATATGGAACTTAAACGATAGTTCGAGTGTTTTTTTCCTCTCATTTCAGGCTTAGAATCTAGCAAAGTTAGAAGGGAAATCCTTCCACTGGGCATGTAAAATGTAAAACAAGCCCCTGATAGTAGATGACTCTTTGCTTCTCTGACCTATACTAGAATAATGTATAAAATGGAAACTGCAGTAAATGAATATAACCAAAAGACACGGACACACACATGCACACCCACTGTCTTTGTGTCCGAATGCTGATACTCAGCAGGTACAGTACAGTGACAGCGTGTTCCTAGGAAATTGATCAACGATTCCCTTCCACAGTTCAGGTTTTATTACAGGAGGTATTCATTAGCTAACTACAATTAGTCAAGTACCTTGGTGTGCCTTCTTCAAGAACTCCTTTAAATGCTCCTCTTTTATTTACTTTCAAGTTCCAAAAGCAGCTGCTGCTTTTATAGAAAAGCTTAATTGCTGTGGAATCTAATGCATGTCCTACTTCCATATCCAGTTCTCCTCCTTCCTGTTTAACAGACAGCATTCTCATGACTCACCTTTGATTTGTGGGCTGGAAGGCACCACACCTTTTTTCAGTCCTGCCTGCACATATTGTTAAGTGTCATCAACTCTGGAAAAAAGCATTCATGAGTTATGTCAATAATATGAGACATTAAAAGAGACTTGTCCTACAAACAAAACAGTAAATGACAAATGCAAGTTGTTTTAGTCCCATGTGCATCTCTACTGCACCCTAGAGCCTATAATGATTCTGTTTTCTTCATGTTCATGGCACAAGGAATGCCTGAAAACTCATCATTAGATAACATGTGCCTCATTAGTATTTGTCCATTCTAACACTTTAAATTCTTTTTGAATTGGCAAAAAGGAACAAAGAGAAGTGAAATTTAGATATCTAATAGATAGTGTAAAATAACAAAACAGCAGCCTATAAAGCAATGGAATGTGGCGACTGTGTGTTCTGTGGTGGTTGTTCTTGGTTTGGATGGTATATATCTCTGAATAATTTCCCAGTATTCACTCAATTTGATGCTACTGTGAAAAACCACATTCCAAATAACTCTTGTTGCAGATAATTCCCGTCTTCCTGTTTCCCATCCTAACAGAATACAATTTTGTTCAGAGGATGAGAGAAAATATATCCCATTAAATACTTGCCTAATACATCGGGTGGCCTGTGACACAGGTCTGGTTAGTGATGCTGACAAAAGACTTCTAGGTATTTATGTGAACGCTGTTGTGTTTCTACTCAAGCACTGCTCCTTCCACCTTGAGTGGAAGCCTAGAGCTGCGGCAGCCATCTTGCAACCGTGAGATGAGGAGCATGAGAATTACAGCCTACAGCTAAGGGTGGCAGAGAAGGATGGCAGGAGCCTGGGTCCAGGATGGTACCACTGCCTCCTTTACTAGCTTCTGACTTCTTATTGCTTGAAATAAACACCCATCACACTTGTTTAAGTCACGGTTACTGTGGTTCTTTGTTGCTTGCAGGTAAAGGCTGTAATAACCAATATAGTCTTATACACACCTTAGCTTCTATTTCTAAATTCCCAAATTAAAGCTATACATTTCTCTTAAATTCAGAGAGAAGCTACGTAGCCATGTTGTCCTTATTTGGGGTCTGGCATTGATACTCCACAACAGCCTCTTGTATTCATTACAATCAACTAGAGACAGATAAATACTGGAATTAAATGGGGGAAAATGAAATTATAAACATATAGGTAATTATGAATAGTTACTGGATCTCACGGTGAGGGACAACTATGTTAAAAAATCAATGGAATTGGCCAGGCTTAGTGGCTCATGCCTGTAATCCCAGCACTTTGGGAGGCCGAGGCAGGTGGATCACGAGGTCAAGAGATCGAGACCATCCTGGCTAACACGGTGAAACCCTGTCTCTACTAAAAATACAAAAAAGTAGCTGGAAGTGGTGGCGGGTGCCTGTTGTCTCAGCTACTCAGGAAGCTGAGGCAGGAGAATGGCATGAACCTGTGAGGTGGAGCCTGCAGTGAGCCGAGATCACACCACTGCATTCCAGCCTGGGCGACAGAGTGAGAGACTGTCTCAAAAAAATAAAAAATAAATAAATAAATAGAATTATAATAAACAAACAAACAAATGGAATTATAACCTTTAGATGGGCAAAAGCAAGTCTGACAAGACCAAGTATTGCCAAGGTTGTGGGGAAATGGAATCTCTCACATACTGCTTGTGAAGTGGGTGAACTGGGCAACTACTTCAGAGAACAGCGTTTCCACATCTAGTAAACATACCTTCTGCGCACAAGGGCTATGCAGAAGAATGTTTACTGTAGCACCATTTTGTAACAGTGAAGGCCTAGACATACCCTAGACGTCCATCAATAGGGTGATGGATAAAAACACTGTGATACAGTCTTAAGGATTTAAAAAATAAAAAGAAAAACTCAGATCTCAACATCAATAGGGACGGATTTAGTGGCACACTGGAGCTAGCTCATGAGAACTAAATGCTAACATTTCAGTTTTGTGAGCTGGTTGATGTTACATCTATAGCTTGGTATAAGCCATGTTAGGAGTATTTACAACATGGAAATTAGCAAAAGCCACAAATCATCCCCTCTCCACAGGAGCTGGTTGTTAAATATCTACTAGCACATCACTGGAGAGACTTCAAAAAAAAAAACTATTTATTTTAAAACACATGTTTCAGGGGAGAGGAAGTTGTTTAATTGGTATAAAGTTTCAGTGATGCAAAATGAATTAGTTGAAGAGATGCTAAATAGAATAAATTTATTTAGCATCATATTATTTAGCATCATATTATTATATCATATTAATACACAGTCAACAGTGCTGTAGTACACACTTTAAAATTTATTAAAGATGGCAGTTTGTGTTAAATGTTTTCACCATCCATACACATATCCCAAAATAAAGGGACACAAGGAAACTTTGGAGCTTACAGTTATGTCTGTTAACTTGACTGTGGTGATGGATTCATGGATGTAGGCGTATGTCCAAACTCATCCGACTATGCATTAAATATGTGCAGTTTACTATAGGCATATGTCCAAACTCATCCGACTATGCATTAAATATGTGCAGTTTATTGTGTGCCAGTTATATATCTCAAGAAAGCTCTTCTTAGAAAAAAGGCAAGTTGCAGGATGAAAACAGTACGATAGCACCTACTTACAGTTTAAAGAACATGTTGAGACATGTATTTGTAATATTTGTAATACTAATAAGATATAGTCTAGAAGGATAGATACCAAGTTGTGATAATGATTATCTCTGGAGAGGGGGCCACGTAATAGGTGGGGTAAAGGGGAAAAGGGGGCTTAGGTTTTTTAATCTGTTATGTTCTATTTACTTAAAAATATCTGAAGCCTAAACAAAGCATTAATGTTGTTCACTTCTGGGTGGTAAATACAAAAATGCCTACTCTCCTCTGTCCATTTCTATTATTTAAATTTCCAAATAAAAGAGGCAAAATGAAATGAGAGTCAAAGAAAATGTGCTTATCACTTTTCATTGCCTGTTGATGAGAGTCTGCAGGAATCCCACTGCTGGTAGAGATGTAAAATGATGCAGCCACTGTAAAAACCAGTTTTGCAGTTCCTCAAAAAATAAACACAGAATTACCATATGACCCAGCCATTCCATTCTTAGTTATATACCCAAGAGATTGAAGAACATACATTCAAACAAAATGTCTGAACACACACCTGTGTTGTACACAGTTGTTCACGGTATTATTTGTAGCATTGTTTATAATAGTAAAAAGGTGGGAACAACCCAAATGTCCATCAAGTGCTGGGGAATGCATAAAGAAAATGTGGTTCACACCTACTAGGCTGGGAAGAATGAAAACATAATAAGCATTGAGGATGTGGAAATATTGGAACCCTGGTTCATCACTGTTGGAAATGTACATAGTACAGCCACTCTGAAAAATACTTCGACAGGTCCTCAAAACGTCAAACAAAAAGCAACCATATGACCCAGAAATTTCACTCCTTAGTGTAACTTAACAGAAACATGCATAGTCAAAAAAACTCTGTACACGTGCTCCTCAACTTATGATGGGGTTACATCCTGATGATAAACCCACTGTAAGTTGAAAATATCACAAGTTGAAAATGCATTTAATACACCTAACCTACCAAACATTATAGCGTAACCTAATGTAACTTAAACATGCTCAGAACACTTATATTAGTCTACTTTTGGGCAAAATCATCTAACACAAGCTTGTCCAACCCATGGCCTGTGGGCTGCTAAAGCCCAGGAACAGCTTTGAATGCAGCTCAACACAAACTTGTCAACTTTGTTAAAACATTATGAGACTTTTTGGTGATTTATTTTTAGCTCATCAGCTATCATTAGTGTTACTGTAATTTATATGTGGCCCAAGACAATTCTTCTTCTTCCAGTGTGGCCCAGGGAAGCCAAAAGAGTGGACACCCCTGGTCTAAGACAAAGCCTATTTTATAATAAAGTATTGAATATCTCATGTAATTTATTGACTATTGTACTGAAAGTAAAAAGCAGAATGGTCATATGGGTACTTGAAGTATGGTTTTTACTGAATGCACATCATTTTTGCACCACTATAAAGTTGAAAAATCATAAGTTAAGCCATCATATGTCAGGGACTGTCTGTACATGAATATTCAAACAGCATTATTCTTTACAGCCAGAATGTGAAAGCAATCTGAATGTGCATCAATTGAATGAATAAATGAAATGTGGTGTAATGTTCGAATGCATTATACAACCATTGTTAGGGCTGAATAATGTACAACAGAATATTATTCAGCCATTAAAGGAATGAAGGACTGACTGACTGACTGATGCTACAACATGGGTGGACTTTGAAAACCTTATTCCAAGTGAAAGAAGCCAGTAACAAAAGACCACATATTGTATTAATTAATTTATATGAAATGTCCAGAATAGGCAAATCGAAACAGCCAAAAAGCAGATTAATGGTTGTCAGGGGCTGGGAGGACAGGGGATGGGGAGTGACTACTTAACTGGTACAGAATTTCCTGTTCTGGAATTAGGCAGTGATGGTAGTTACACAATATTGTGAATGTACCAAAAGTCATGAATTGTACGATTTTAAATGGCTAAAATGATGAATTTTATGTTATATAAATTTTACCTCAATAAAAAAAGTAATTTAACTATGACATATTAAATGATACTGATTCCAGAGAGACTGCATTGTAAGAAAAGATGTGTCTCAGGGTTGATAAAATGTGATATATTTGATGACAGAAATCTGGAGCTTCTGGCCAGGCGCCGTGGCTCATGCCTGTAATCCCAACACTTTTGGGAGGTCAAGGTGAGTGGATTACTCGAGGTCAGGAGTTTGAGACCAACCTGGCCAACATGGTGAAACCCTGTCTCTACTAAAAATACAAAAATTAGAAAAAAAAAAATACAAAAATTAGGGTGTGGTGGTAGATGCCTGTAGTCCCAGCTACTTGGGAGGCTGAGGCACGAGAACCACTTGAACCCAGGAGGTGGAGGTTGCAATGAGCCAAGATCATGCCACTGCACTCCAACCTGGGCAACAGAGAGAGACTTAGTCTCAGAAAAAAAAAAAAAAAAAGAAAAGAAAAAGTTGAAGCTTCTGTACAAATAGCATTGTATCAATTAGGAAATTAGTTGCTGCATTTAACAGAAAAACCCATATCAACAGTGATTCAAACAAGTTAGAAGTTTTTGTTTCACAGAAGTCCTGCTGTGGATAATCTGGGGCCCATGAACTCTCTCCATGGTTTGTACAGGGACCAGATTCCTATATGTCCTATATTCAGTATTTGGTTTCCATCCTCAGTGTTACTTTGTGGCCCAAGATGGCTGCAGAAGTACGAGCCATCATTTCCCATTCCAGGCATTCAGCAGGAAGTGGGAAAGGACAAAAATGCCTTCCTCTCGGCTAAGTCAGTCTCTCTGAGCAGAATAAAGACATAGTTAAATAAATACATACATCCAGAAAGTGGGGAAAGCTCTGTGAAAACAGGATCCCTGCCTGTTTCATCAGTGCATTCCCAGGACTTAGCAGGAGGAAGAGCACACTGAAGGTGCTAAAAAAAATGTGTGAAATGAATGGATACCTTCGTGGATATGGATAAATACAACCATTTACATATTTTCAAAAATAATCAACAGGGAAATGTTATATGTGAAAGCAGAATATTACACTATATTTAGTGTAATCTCAATTTTATTGAAAAAGTATATGTATGCCTAGAAAAAGAGATTAGAAAGATACTAATGGATCAAGTGATTTTTCAAATATATAGTGAAATTGCTCTGATATTTTATTTCTTCATACTTTTATACATTTTTCAAAATTCTGCAACGAGCCAGAGTATTACTTTTTCTAATCAGAAAACAAATCAATAATCTTAGAATTCATCTAGAAGAGGACCAATCAGTCTAAGTATTAAAAACAGGTAGCTAAACGAATTAACACAGAAACAGAAAACACGATATAGTACGCTCTCACTTGTAAGTGGGAGCTAAACCCTGGGTACACATGGACATAAAGATGGGAACGACAGACACTAGGGACTCCAAAAGGAGGGAGGGAGGGAGGGGGGCAAGGGCTAAAAAACCTTCCTGTTCCATACTATGTTCACTGTCTGGTTGACCGGATCTACAGAAGCCAAAACCTCAGCATCACACAAGATACCCTTGTAACAAACCTGTCTGTGCACCCCCGAATCTAAAATAAACAAACAGGTAGCAAGGCCTGGTGTGGTGGCTCATGCCTATAATCCCAGCACTTTTGGAGGCCGAGGAAGGAGGACTGCATGAGGCCAGGAGTTTGAGACCAGGTTAGGCAACGTAGTAAGACCTGTCTCCACAAAGAAAAAATTTTAAAAGCCAGAAAGAATGTTCCCACCCACCTCCAAAAAGTGCTCTCCTCAGCCCCCTTCCCCCAAAATAAGATGGCTTGGTGTGGTGGCATGTACCTGTAGCCCTAGCTACTCAGAGGCTGAGGTGGGAGGATCCCTTCAGCCCAGGAGTTGGAGGCTGCAGCGAGCCATGATCGCACCACTACACTCCAGCCTGGGTGACAAAGCAAAACCCTGTGGCAAAAAAAAAAAAAAAAAAAGAGTAAAATATAAATTTAAAAACAACAGGTAGTGAACCTCTGCACCAAAGAGAGTAGCCAACAGCCCCATCCAGCAACTTCACTTTATTATTTTTGGAGAAGGAGGATGCTGATATCTATCTATAGGGACACCATGTGGAGTCACACCTATCCCTGCATTTTAAGGTGGCAAATTGTTTGTCTACTTAATAGTACAACTTTTTTTTCAGCCTAATAGTTGAGCATCTACACTCATTCTTTAAATGTGAAGACAGTTTTAAGGCACACAGGGAAAGTTATCCATTTATCAATGCAAACTGATCTTCAGCTTTCAGATCAAGATAACTTGCAAGTGATTGCACTGAACTCGGCACTTCTCAGCACGATGCATACCCACTGCCACCTTGGAATTGTCTGTTTTCCCTCTGTCATGAGCTAAATTGTGTCCCTCACCACCAGCATTTCAAACGTTGACATTTTAAACCTCGGTATCTTGGAATGTGAGCGTACTTGGAGATGGAGTCTTTAAGTAGGAAGTAAATTAAAGTGAGATCATGAGGGTGGGCCCTTATCCAACATGATCAGCGTCCTCTAAAAAGAGATCAGGACACAGACACGCAGAGGGAAGACCAACTGAAAACACACAGAGAAGACGGCCGTCTACAAGCCAAGGAGAGAGCCTCAGAATACGGCAGCCCTGGCCACACCTTCATCTCCGAATCACTGTGCTTGAAGCCACCCAGCCTGTGGTACTTTGTTATGGCAGCCTGAGCAAACCAATACACTCATCCATCCTGTTAATTATATGTTTGGTGACAGTGAGGGTTAATTTGACGTGTCAACTTAGCTAGGCTCTGATGCTCAGTTGTTTGGTTAAACACCAGTCTCGATGTTGCTACGAAGATATATTTTAGGTGTGATTAATATTTAAATATTTAAATCAGTAGACTTTGAGTAGAACAGATTTCCCTTCGTAATGTAGATGAGTCTCATCCAGTCGGTTGAAGGTCTTAAGAAAAATGACTGAGGTCCCTGAAGAAGACGGAATTCTGCCTTCAGACTCGACTATGATATCAACTCCTCCCAGAATTTCTAGCCCATTAGCCAGCCCCAACCTACCAACCCCCAAATCAAGAGCCAGTTCCTTAAAATAAATCTCTCTCTCTATATATATATGTATATATTTCTATTTATACACACACGTGTGTGTGTATATATATTTATACACATACCTATCTGCATACATGCATGTATACATACATATAGGTGTATCCATATACACATGTATACATGTGTATAAATATATATACATATAATTATGTATGTCTGATTCTGTTTCTCTGGAGAACCTCAACACAGTGACTAAGGACTGATGCTTCATCTACTTAATTCTGTGCTCTTGCTTATTTAAAATATTTTTAAATATTTTAATACATTTTAAAAGTATGAGAAATAAATATTTCCAATCATATTTCTCATACTTTTCAAATGTAAAATACATTTACTTATTTCCAGATTTGTGGATGGAAGAACTGATCAAATACTTGCATCCATGCAAATCAATTCATTGGCGTGCTGTTCTCTCTCATGTCTTAACGATGACCTCGCGCACTGTGAGAGGATGTTACCAGATGAGAGCCGGGGACAGGGCAGAGAGATCATCCACAGGCCTTATGGTTACACCCATGGTGTGCTGGCAGCCAGTGAATTCCACGAGAATGAACAATCAGGGTTATAATTTTCAGCTCTGTTGCGAGCATCCTGCCTTTGCCTTTTGATCCTGCCTAATCTTGTTCTCCCCTGCACATTTGCTGCCTCATTTCTTCCTTCAGAAATGGCAAGTTTTCTTTCTGCTAAGTACATAAACAGCTTCTAATCCAGCAGTCAGTTGAAGATGTAGAGGGTTTGGCCAGGAGGAGAAACAGAGATGTGACAAACAGAAGAGAGCAATGGGCGAGCCTGGGGAACGCCCATGCACGTGGAGTTCCTGGAGGGCAGGGCATGCAGGGGCATGGAGGATGAGGAATGTGCCCCACTCGCACCTGTGACCAGGGACACAGATGTGTGAGCCTCGCTGACAGAAGACAGCTGTGGGACCCGAGGGATCAAGAGCTTCACACAGCTAACAGAACAACACATACCTGCCAATTTCTAATTTTGAAGAGGCTTCCCATGAAAGTGAGGGAATTTAGAGAAAAATAAAGGGCAGGGTGGCCCTGGGGAAGACTCATATGTCTGGGATGGCGCCAACGAGGGGCTGGGCTTTGAAACAGTGAGAGATATGCGGCGGGGCCGGGTGCAGTGATGCACGTCTGTAATCCCAGCACTTTGGGAAGCTGAAGCGGGAAAACCACTTGAGCCCAGGAGTTCAAGACCAGCCTTAGCAATAAAATGAGACCCCATCTCTACAAAAAAATTTTAAAAATTAGGCATGGTGGTACCCACCTGTAGTCCCAGCTACTTGGGAGGATGAGGTGGGAAGATCACTTATGCTCCAGAACTTAAGACTGCAGTGAGCTATGACTGCACCACTGCACTCCAGCCTGGGTGACAGAGCCAAACCGTGTCTCTTAAAAACAGGAAAAAAAAAAAAAAAAAAAAGGATATGAGGCAGCCCAGCAGCCCGCAGGACAAAAGACACCAAAACCATTTGGGAAGTCTTACTCACCATAACAAACCAAGAGGCAGTATTGTCCAATAGAACTTTCTGGAGTGATGGAAATATTTTATATCTGTACTACCCAATATGATAGCCTCCAGGCATATGTCACTACTGAGTACTCAAAACACTGCTAGTGCCACTGAGCAACTGGCTTTTCCATTTTACTTAATTTTAATTAGAATTTAAATGGCCACCTGTGGCTGGCGGCTGCCATATTGAACAGCACAGCATCAGGTCTTTGCAACACACTGATTGAAACACACTGATTGATGTGTCTCCTAGCGTAGTTTGGGGAAGGAGTGCCACAAATAAATGAGCGCACGATCCTCTTGCTACGGAATGCTCCACATCTGAATTATTAGCAATCTAAAGGTTGGGTGGAGCCAGTGAGAACGAAGACACCTCCTTTTTTTTTTAGGGTCTTTAGGAGACCCCAGTCTGGTCATCAGTTATAACCTGAGAAACAAGAGCTAAAACTTCCCACCTTTGGTCCGTTTCCAAATGTGGGACTGTTGTTTTTAGGTACCTCAATTTTTAGTAGATTTAGAAGAAAATCCCTCCAGCTGTAAGGAAGCTTTATAAATAGGAAAAAAATAACATTTGTTATATTTGCCTTGGGAGATTTGGCTCAGCCATGGACTCAGAAGCTCTGGGCAACCCCTCTGTATCCCCTCCCCTCACCTGTTCCATCTATACAGCTGAGAAAGAAAGGCTTTCTCTGGGTTTCTTTAAGGAAAAAGATTAGAACCATTATAAAGCATTTTAAGAAATGCAAAGTACCCTTCTATATAAATTATAACATGTTTTTACTTGATTTCTTCTTTTGGGGGGAAATGAAGCACTGCTTTTGCGTATGATATGGAAGAAGTTTAATAGCACAATTACAGCCGAGTCTTCAAAATAGAGTAAGAGGCCGCAGCCGCCTGTGTGTCCAACTGAGTGCCCATGCACCAGCGGGGCCCGAGCAGCGGGAGCACTCGGCTTTTGTGGGGGAAATGGAGGGAGAGCCATGGGTTAGGGATAGGGAAAGCTGTGGGGCATATTATGCCCTGGAAGGAGAAAGCACAAAACCAGAGGCTCTGAGGGACAGAGAGGAAGGAGGGCAGAGCATAAGGCAGAGCCAGCCAACAGCCATGGAGGCTGAAGAGACGATGGAATTCCTACAGGAGTTCTGTGAATGTCAAAACATGATCCTCGACCAACTGAATGAACACGACGGCAGGACTGCTTTACTGACATCACCCTGATTGTAGACGGACACCATCTGAAGGCTCACAAGGCTGTTTTGGCTGCTTGCAGTAAGTTCCACAAATTATTATTATTATTATTATTATTATTATTATTATTATTATTTTGAGATGGAGTCACACTTTGTCGCCCAGGCTGGAGTGCAGTGACCCAATCCTGGTTCACTGCAACCTCTGCCTCCCAGGTTCCAGTGGTTCTCCTGCCTCAGCCTCCTACGTAACTGAGACTACAGGCACCCACCACCACACCCGACTAATTTTTGTATTTTTAGTGGAGACAGGGTTTTGCCAAGTTGGCAAGGCTGGTCTCGAACTCCTGACCTCAGGTGCTCTGCCCACCTTGGCCTCCCAAAGTGTTTACAGGGATTACTGTAATCCTTTCCAAAGGGATTACAGGCATGAGCCACCCGGACCCACCGCCTTCTACAAATTTTTTCTGGAGTTTACCCAAGAACCTTTGGTGGAGATAGAAGGTGTTAATAAAACGGCCTTTTGCCATTTAATTGAATTCACATGTACAGCAAAATTAATGATACGAGGAGGAGCAGCAGCCAGTGATGTATGGAAAGCAGCAGAACGTCTACAAATGCTAGAAGCCATCAAAGCCCTTGAAGTCAGGAACAAAGAAAACTTCAGGCTGGGTGCAGAGGCTCACGCCTGTTATCCCAGCACTTTGGGAGGCCGAGGCGGGCAGATCACCTGAGGTCAGGAGTTCAGGACTGGCCTGGCCAACATGGTGAAACCCCGCCTCTACTAAAAAACACAAAATTTAGGCCAGGTGCGGTGGCTCACGCCTGTAATCCCAGCACTTTGGGAGGCCAAGGCAGGCAGATCACGAGGTCAGGAGATCGAGACCATCCTGGCTAACACCGTGAAACCCCGTCTCTACTAAAATTACAAAAAAAATTAGCCAGGCGTGGTGGCGGGCGCCTATAGTCCCAGCTACTCCAGAGGCTGAGGCAGGAGAATGGCATGAACCCAGGAGGCGGAGCTTGCAGTGAGCAGAGATCGCGCCACTGCACTGCAGCCTGGGTGACAGAGTGAGACTCCGTCTCAAAAAAAGAGAAATTTTCAAAATCTGTTTCCTAAATCTCATTGTCACCTGTCCTCTAATCTGATACCTTGTCAGTCCTTGGTTATGTGACCAAACCATTAGGCTCTACCTATAAATCAGTATGAATCCTCTCCTCACTTATTGTTCATAAATCAGCAAGGAGTCTTGTGCCAGATCATCTCACCTTCAACAAACAGTAGACAGTAAGACAAGGGGCCATAAGGCTTCAAGTCCTACCCCATGGGAGTATTTCCCTACTCCATTTTCTCTCATGATTATCTCTGATAGGGGTTACAATGCCACTACGTTCTGTTTCTGGCCATTATGAAGAGCCATTATGTTGCGTTTTCCAAGACCACCCTGGACCGCCACACCCCCATCCTGGGCCTATAAAAACCCCCAGACCCTAGCAGGCACAGACACAAGCGGTGAGATGTGGAGAGGAACACAGCGGCAGAAGTGCACGCAGGCGGCTGGACGGGGAGCGGAGCAGGGGAGCAGAAGAGCACAGGAACAGGCACCCGCAGAGCTGGCAGGCCATCAACTGGCAGAACGCGGACGCCCGGGGGAATTTGGCAGGGGCGGTAGAACAGTCTGACCGCTGAGCGGCCTGACTCTAAGGGAAAAACCACCTTCCCACTCTATGCCCCTTTTGGCTCCCCATCCATCGGCCCAGAGCTACTTCCACCATTCAATAAAACCTTGCACTCATACGCCAAGCCCACACGTGATTCGATTTTTCCCGTACACTAGGGCAAGAACCCTGGGCTACAGAAAGCCTTCTGTCCTTGTGATAAGGCAGAGGGTCTAACTGAGCTGACTGACACAAGCCGCCTACAGACAGCAAAATTAAAAGAGCACCTGTAACACACGCCCACCGGGGCTTCCGGAGCTGGAAACATTTACCCCGAGACACTGCCGTGGGGTTGGAGCCCACGACCACAACCTGCCCCGCCAGGTGTTTGCGCCGCAGGTAGGAAGAAGCTAGCCACGCCCCCATCACACACCCTGTGAGGGGGATAAGGGAGCTTTTCCTGTTTCAGTACCACCAAGGTGACAGAAAAGGGCAGATTAAAGAAGACGTCAGCTGTGCATCTGACCCCACAAGCAAACAGGAACACGTGAAATCACATTTCACTGAGAGTTTCAACTGTGAAATATGCAGTAAAAGGTATCTTCAGGAGAGCACATGGAAACAGCACTTGAATTGTGACCCACCTTGAAGAATGTGGAGGCAGTAAGAAGCAAAGAACTGGGGGGAAAAAATCATGTATGTCAGTACTGTGAGAAACAGTTTGACCATTTTGGACATTTTAAAGAACATCTTCAAAAACATACAGGTGAAAAACCTTTTGAATATCCAAATTGTCATGAACAATTTGCTAGAAACAGCCCCTCAAACGTCACCTCACTGCATGCCAAACGAGTAGGGGCAAAAAAAGAAAGAAAGAAGCTCTATGAATGCCAGGTCTGCAACAGCGTGTTTAACAGCTGGGACCAGTTCAAACATCACTTGGTAAATACATAATAGAGATAAACCCAACCATTATACTTTATGTGACTTGTGGTTTATGCAAGGAAATGAATTAAGGAGGCATCTCAGTGATACATATTTCAGAGCATCTAGTAATGGAAGAAGTTCTTTCAGTAGAAACACATGTACAAGCTGAACCTGTGACATCAATGATATTACAGAACAAGCTGGGAAGGTGCATGCGCTCCTACTGTTTCAGGTCCAGGTGGATTCAGCACAAGTGACCGTGGAACACATCCACCCAAATCCACGCCAGGACAGCCAGGTGCCCGACACACACAAGTGAGCTTCCAGAGCAGGCCCAAGTGGGTTGAATTCAGTGGGCTGAATTCAGCCTGAAGAGGGTACTGGAGTACATGGAGAGGAGCTGCATGTGGAATGGGTAAATCAGATGCCAGTGGAAGTACAAAGTGAACTTCCAGAAGCAGGCTTGGTCCACATGACCCCAGAAATCATGACCCAAGAGGAGACAGAGCCTAGCCAAGCAGATGCTGATGAGGCTGCCAGGGAAGATCACGAAGATGCTGAGGATTAGAGACCATGCCCACAGCACATTCTGAAGCTGAAAAGGCAGAGAATGAGGATAGAACAGTTACGCCGGTTTTAGAATGAAATTACACATGAATATACTTTTAAATATACTTGTTGGGTTTTTGAACTGATTTGAAGGCAGTATGACTGTCCTTAAGCTAACAGACAAGTGGACCAAAGTTAAGCTATTTCCTGTTGTTTCTGTTTCGGGTGGAACAAATCGATTCCCCTCCCCCAACTTAATGCCACAGCAGAGGGATCTTTTCCATAACTGAAGGGATCTTTTCCATAACTTAAATGGGTTATATTCTTATAATGTAGAGGGGTACGAATGTAACTATTTTCATTGTGGTAAAAGTTCTCCCTATTCTCTTTCCCAGGTCATGTTCTTCCTCAAATTTTTTCCATATTGTGAAATCAAACTTAAATTATTAGAATAAAAGTTTATGTATTCTAATGCATGGTAGAAAATCGAATACACAGGAAGTATAAGGCTGCATGATGAAAAGTACATTGTTACTGTACGGCTGAATTTTGGCTTCTGGCTTTCTTTAGTCTGAACAAATGTTCTTGTCTAGCCCGGTAGTCACCAAAGCGTCTCTGCAACAGGAAGAGTCGTGGTGGGGAAATTTCTAGAATATTAAAACACACACACACACACACACACACACACACATACATACCCATGTGCCTTTTCAAAACCGACTAAACTCCTATAAAGCATCTCTGGTTCTTTCAAAGTTTGTATTGTAAGGAAAATGTAGACAATACTATGATACTTTATATTTTTCCTTATAATGACAACCAACAGTTCTTTTCACTTAAGTTAGATTGAGAAATTTTATTTAGTGGTAGCTGAAGGGCAATTTTCAATTGGGAAAATTCATTGACATCTGTGGTAAACTTTATTTTGATGAAAGTTGCACTAGTATTTTACCACCAGATGAAGAAAAAGAGGAGCATCATTTAAAAATTAATGTATTTAAAATAAAGTACAGAGAAAAACATGTCTATAATTATCAGGCTTTGTTTTGAATGGAATCTTTTCCCCCAATCCTTAAAGACCCTGTGCTATAACTTTTAAAGCCATACAAATAAAAGTGCTAAACTGTGGACTTAAAAGTAGATGTATAAATATTTTTAATCAGTATTACTTAGAAAATAAAATCTAACAAACACATTTTTAAAAATAGAGTAAGAAACTTCACAAAATGATCTCAAGGTAAGAAACATACAATGGGTTTCACATGTCAGTTTTTAAGAGATTTGTTACAGACTGAAAGGGGAGTGACTGGTTGCAGTAGACACTGTGACCAGCTTTCAAATAATGATCGTGCCTTGAGTCATTTCTGAGAAATCGGTAAACAAATTCTTTCACTTTTACTGCTGCATTATGTTGCTCAAACCCATCTGCTGTGTACCCATTTGAAGGCTCCATCACACATTATTTTGGAAATGGTCATCCTGAGTCAGACTGAGTAATCCCAGTTAATGAGTTTGGTTTCCCTCTCATCTGGTTTTTACTCAATCCTCTGTATCTATCCCATTTTTTTTTCTTTCCTCAGAGATGCCAGACCACATCATCCTAAACATTAATGAGCAAGAAGGAAATTTCCATGTTAGTGGAGGGACCCACTAAGGTTAGGGTGCCATACAATGTACTGTCCAAACCAAGACGTGTTAGAGAATGAACGGGGACCATTTTAATAATTCTGCTGGGGCAGTAAGAATAAACTGAATACCTTAACTAAAGAAGTAAACAAAAAACATATGTAAAGGTGGTCAACTTCATTAGTTATCAAAGCAAAAACAAAACGAGACCATCGTACACCCACCACATTGGCAAAAATTAAAAAGTACAACAGGCCGGGTGCGGTGGCTCACGCCTGTAATCTCAGCACTTTGGGAGACCGAGGAGGGCAGATCACGAAGTCAGGAGATCGAGACCATCCTGGCTAACACGGTGAAACCCCGTCTCTACTAAAAAATACAAAAAATTAGCCGGGCGCGGTGGCAGGCACCTGTAGTCCCAGCTACTCTGGAGGCTGAGGTAGGAGAATGGTGTGAACCCGGGAGGCGGAGCTTGCAGTGAGCCGAGATCGCACCACTGCACTCCAGCCTGGGCGACAGAGCGAGACTCCATCTCAAATAAATAAATAAATAAATACAACAATGCCAAGCATTGGTAAAGATATGGAGCAGCTGGAACTCATAGTGTTGGGAGCGCATTTTAAATCACTTCTGAAAACAATTTCACATGATCTAGCAGAGACGAACACGCATGCGTCTTACAATTCAGCAACTTCACTCCCATGAGACAGGTACCAGAACATTCACAGAAGCATTGTTTCCAAAAACCTAACACTGAAAATAATACAAATATACCTTAACATTAAAACTGATACATGTCTCATTTATCAAGAATAACTGACTGATTACTTGACTGAGTGGGTCTTACTATATTGCCTAGGCTGGTCTTGAACTCCTGGGCTCAAGCAATCCTCCTGCCTCAGCCTCCTGAGCAGCTGGGATTACAGGTGCATGCCTGGCAAAATAGATACATTAAAAAATAGCTACATTCATCAATATAGATAAACCTTATAAACACTGCATTTATTGAAACAAATTAAAATACTGCCACTTATGTAAGTCCAAAATAGCTCAAACTAAACAAAAATACAGGCTTTGGTGGTAAAACTGTAACTAAAAGCATTGCTCTCATTAACCCCAAAGTTAGGATGGTGGTGAGCTCCTTGAGAGAGGGAAGGGCACATAAAGGAGAGGCTTCTAAGATCTTGGAATTATTTTATTTATTAACCTGGATGATGGTTACATAGAATTTATTATCTCTCAAAGTAGAAAAACATTGTATAAACAGAATGATATAAGAAGTGTGAAGGAGGGCCCAGAGCAGTGGTTCATGCCTGGAATCCCAACACTTTGGGAAGCCAAGGTGGGCGGATCACTTGAGCCCAGGAGTTCAAGACCAGCCTGGCCACCATGGCAAAACTCTGTCTCTAAAGAAAATACAAAAATTAGCTGGGTGTGGTGGCATGCGCCTGTAGTCCCAACTACTTGGGAGGCTGAGACACGAGAATTGCTTGAACCCAGGAGGTCCAGGCTGCAGTGAACCAAGATCACACCACTGCACTCCAGTCTGTGTGACACAGCGAAACCCTTTCTCAAAAACGAAATTTGTTTTTAAGCGTAAAATATGTGATAACCATTAGAGCTGGCTATCTTCTGGGCATCGATATGATTATTTCTCGTGGCTCTTTGTGGCTGGGTAGGGCCATGTAATTAATCAGTCTGGCCAATAACTTGTGATCAGAGGTGATGTGTGTTAGCCGGGCACGGTGGCTCACGCCTATAATCCCAGCACTTTGGGAGGCCAAGGCAGGTGGATCATTTGAGGCTAAGAGTTGGAGACCAGCCTGGCCAACAAGGTGAAACCCCCTCTCTATTAAAAATACAAAATTTAGCCAGGCATGGTGGCGGATGCCTATAATCCCAGTTACACAGGAGGCAGAGGCAGAAGAATCAGTTGAGCCCAGGAGGAGGTTGTAGTGAGCCAAGATCACGCCACTGCACTCCAGCCTGGGCAACAGAGCAAGGCTCTGTCTCAAAAAAGGAAGGAAGGAAGGGAGGGAGGGAGGGAGGGAGGGAGGGAGGGAGGGAGGGAGGGAGGGAGGGATAGAAGGAAGAAGGAGGAGGGGGAGGGTCATTTCCAGGCCAAGTATTTGGCTGCCTTTGCAGCGCCTCCAGAGCCTTCTTTTCCCCTGACATGGTGACTGGCACTATGGCTCCCTCAGCCCATAGTGAGGACAGCATGGATTGGGGTCCTCAGCCAACCTGCAACCTGCAACGCATAGTGAGCAAGAAGGAACTCTTTGTTGTTTTAAGCCACTGCAATCTGTTACCACAGCATTAACCTGCCTTTCCTGATGATAAAGAGAATGTCAGGAAGAGGTGGGTTCAGGGAAGGCAGGCAACATTTAAGATGAGACCTGGTTACTGGAAAAAAAGAGTTAATCCTGGAAAGAGTTGAAGAAAGAGCATTTCCAGCAGAAGAAACTGCTGAATACTAAGACCTTGCAGTGGGAATGAATTTTGAGGAACAAAAAGAGTGCCAGTGAAAAGAGTGGTAAGAAAAGCCAAGAGAACAATAAAAAATGCAATCAGAAAGGTTGGCAGGGACGACAGCATGTACACACTGTAGACTGTGGTCAAGAATTTGGTGTTTACTCCTAGGCAGCCACTGGTGAGTTCAGTTCAGAGAATGGTGTGATACAAACCACGTTTTAAAAGGGGGTAATTCTTGTGCCATGGGGAGGATGTGTTGGGGAGGCCAAGCATGGAACCATGGAGCCCACTTAGAAAGCAGGTACTGGTGAGAAATGATGGTGCCTTGAACTTCAGTGGTAGCAGGCAAAAAAGAAGTAAAATTTGGGGAATGCGTTTTGCATGTGCATCTGGCAGAAGGCAATTGAGGGATCACAGATGACTCTTATGTTTTTCTTTTTTCTTTTTTTTTTAGACGAAGTCTCACTCTGTTGCCCAGGCTGGAGTGCAGTCGCATGATCTCAGCTCACTGCAACCTCCGCCTCCTGGGTTCAAGCGATTCTCCTGCCTCAGCTTCCCGAGTAGCTGGGACTATAGGCGCCTGCCACTACACCCAGCTAATTTTTTGTATTTTTAGTAGACAAGGGGTTTCACTGTGTTAGCCAGGATGGTCTCGATCTCCTGACCTCATGATCTACCCAAACTGCTGGGATTATAGGCATGAGCCACCGCACCCGGCCAACCGTTAAGTTTTTCAGTTGAGCAGTTATTTGATGGGGTTGTTTACTGAAATGGGGGCAAAGGAGAACAGGGGACAAATGACATGCCAGTCACCATGTCAGGGGAAAAGAATGAAGTTAATTTTTACTGTCTTAGCTTTCATATCCATTAGACATCCATGTGCGTATGTTAAATGAACTACTAGACAGATAACCCCATTTCTCAAGGGAATGTCCAGAAATGAAAATGGCTACCTTTGGGAGTCACTAGCATGTAAGTGATATTTAAGTCAAGAGACTAGATTAGATAATCTAGAGAGGGAATCTATCTATCTATCTATCTATCTATCTATCTATCTATCTAACTATCTATCTTGAGATGGAGTTTCGCTCTGTCACCCAGGCTGGAGTGCAATGGCGCGATCTGGGCTCACTGCAACTGCTGGCTCCCAGGTTCAAACGATTCTCCTGCCTCAGCCTCCCAGGTAGCTGTGACTACAGGCACCCGTCACCACGCCCGGCTAATTTTTGTATTTTTAGTAGAGACAGGGTTTCGCCATGTTGGCCAGGCTGGTCTTGAAATCCTGACCTCAGGCAATCCGCCCACCTCGGCCTCCCAAAGTGTTGGGATTACAGACATGAGCCACCACTCCCGGTCTAGAGAGGGAATTTAAATAGAGAGAAAAAAAAAAGATGTGGAAATAGGTGAAAAATACTGACAAACCTGTGGTCACCAGAGCCAAAGGAAAAACGTATTCTGTGTGCTTTTGAGAGGTCAAGTGAGACATGAGTATTGACAGTATTTTAACATGGAGGCTATCGGTAGCTTTGATAAGAAAAGCTTTAACAGAGTTAGGGAGGGGAAAGCCAGATTAATGAAGTTGAAGAAAGAATGGAAGAGAATGAAGAAAGAAAGGAAGAGAATTTCCGTAGGTTTCACTCTGATAGGGAACCAAGAGTGAGATAGAGCCTGGGCGGAGTCCCGTGGGAAGGGCAGATTTCTCTTCTCCTAAGATGGGAGGTACTGGGGTGTCTTTATCTGCTGATGCTGTTGAGTAGGCAGGAGTGAACTGAAGACAAAGGAGATTAATAGGTTAATTCACAAGGGAAGAAATGGGTCTGATCCAGAGGAGAGATCCTTCAACCAAGGAGGGTAAATGCAGGCAGATGTTGGTCTTACCGATGAAACTACAAAGAATTGCTCTTTAATTGTGGCTATTTTTACTGAGTTATGAACAACATAAATGGAATAATATTTCATGAATATTAAATAAAAACTGAATAAAGACCTGAAACTGCATATTGAAAGGATTCCCATGAAGCAAATAATGGAAGGTCCTATATATTTCTTGGTTAATATTAAATGTTAAGAGCAAAGAATAAATTCTATCAGCAAGTAAACAGAAAATAAAGTTAACAAAGGAAAAAGTCAAGCTGCATTTTGGTCCAGCCATAATGGAATAGTTTATATCAAGATTATAAATCTCCTACAGAAAACAACTGTAAAAGATATGCCATACACATTAAAAAGCTGTTTTAAATTATTTGGAGAACGTGTAACTAAGACAGGATTTGAGGAACTGTGATACCTGAGACTAATGAGGCCAACCTCATGTTTACTGCCTTCTTCCTTCAAGGCACTTGCTATTTCACAGCAAAGCAAGGGAACAGAGGCCCAATAGAAACAGCAGATGGAATTTAGGAAATATGTTTCATAATTCAAAAATGATACAATTGTATAAGCAGAAAATTAAAAAGAATCGCCAGATGGACTATAGAAGTAATGAATTAGCAAGGACATGGGACACAAGATTTATATTAAAAAGTCAATAATATTTTTTACAGTGAGGCTCAAAGGACTTTGGTGAAGGCTACACTCTAAAATACTAAGGCATTAAATGCATATTTTAAATTTGCCCATTAAGTTTTGGGGTGGTTGAGAAATTAAGTAAAAAATATTTCCAAATAACATGCAGAAGTTGTTTTTAAGCTTAAAACCTCATATTTTAGCTACACCCACACAGATGATGTAGAAAACAGCCGAATTTCAGTGTATCTGAATGGTCCAGATTATGTTCCTTCCAAAAGAGATAGTTTTACGTACGATCATTTTTCATACGAAGCATATAAAAAGTCACCGAGAAACTACCACGTATTTACCACACAGACAATGTCCATCTTTATCTGTAATTCAAAACCATGTAATTCTTCTTATGCAACAGAATGCAGTGTGTGAGAAGTATGTCAAGAGAAGAGTAAAAAAAAAAACCAGGAGCCGGGCACGGTGGCTCATGCCTGTAATCCCAGCACTTTGGGAGGCCGAGGTGGGCAAATCACAAGGTCAGGAGATTGAGACCATCCTGGTTAACAAGGTGAAACCCCATCTCTACTAAAAATACAAAAAATTTGCCGGGCATGGTGGCAGGCACCTGTAGTCCCAGCTACTCAGGAGGCTGAGGCAGGAGAATGATGTGAACTCGGGAGGCGGAGCTTGCAGTGAACCGAGATGGCGTCACTGCACTCCAGGCTGAGTGAGTGCAGACTCTGTCTCAAAAAAAAAAAGAAAAAAAGAAAAAAAAATCAGAATACATTCATTTAAAAAAAAAAAAAAAAAAAAAACAACTCAGCTGAGTGCGGTGGCTCACGCCTGTAATCCCAGCATTTGGGAGGCCAAGGCAGTGGATCACCTGTGGTCAGGAGTTTGACACCAGCCTGGCCAAAATGGTGAAATCCCCTCTCTACTAAAAAGACAAAACTTAGCCAGGCGTTGTGACCCAGCTACTCGGGAGACTGAGGCAGGATAATCACTTGAATCCAAGAAGCAGAGATTGCAGTCAGCCGAGATTGTGCCACTGTACTCCAGCCTGGGCGACAGAGTGAGACTCTGTCTCAAAATAAATACATTAATTAATTAAATAAATTAAAAAATTTTAAGTCAATGCCATTTTTATACACTAACAACAACAACAACAAAATTAGACCATGGAATTTGTAAAAACCAGGTTGGCCTTACATTCTGTCCCAATATGTGATGTCAGAAAACAACAGAACATTGCCTAACAAGTTTTTTTCCTTTAAAATTATACTATTTATTTGATAATGATTTTTAAACTCAGAGCATTTTATCAAGTTACTTCCTGCTCCTTCATGAATATAATTAATTCTGGTTAATTTGGTCAGCCCAAATATAGTTCTAACAAGTTTGGAGGGGAAATGTTTGTCATCTGTGTAAGGTTGTGCTGGTTTTCATGGTGAAATTATGGTGTTCCTTCATTGTGGCTATTTTCCAGTAAAAATTATGATGTTGTACTTCAGCTACCTGTAAGAAGAATCAACTTAAAGAATTCATGAATGATAAAAACACTTTGAAAAGACTGGTGGTAAGTATTAAATGATTCAAAAACAAGTAATTTTAAGATACCTTTAAGGGTACTTACAAAACATACCTGTTAGGCACGTGTATAAAATATAACTTTTAGAGTAACAAATGGACAAAAATAACAGGCAGGGCATAACAAAGTTGGAGAGTAGAATTCTATTTTGTCAAATATAATTCTGTGTTTCATTCATTAGGTGTTAGATAATTATTAACTTAAGTTTTTTTATAGCTTTTTATTGAAATATCATATGCACATATAAAGTGTACAGCTCACTGAATTTTCACAAAATGAATACACGCACTTGAAAAAACCGCAGAGATCAAGAAACAAAAAACATGATTCACATCTGAGAAGGATAAATATATTTTGGAAAATTAAAAGTGCCACTAGAACAAAATTAAAAAGCAAAACTACCCCACCAAAACTGTAACATTAATGAAACTGCAGTTCTCTTCAGTCAACAGCAGAGGGTGCCCTTGAACTGTGAAATATAGTCAGCCAACTAAAATCTTTACCCTTGCCTGATATTGCTGGTGCCAGAAAAAGATGGGACATTTCCAGACGAACGGCAAAGGGCAGAGAACATTCAAATGAAGTCTCTGTACAAAGGGAATGTAAAATAAAAATCAAACACTTCAAATGACAAAAATTCCCTTTCACAAAATGAAGCAGAAAGAAACTGATACACATTACCAACCTGAATGTAACATTTTTACCATTTGCAGATCTGAAAGAAACACCTAGAATCATATATTCAAAAACTCAGAACAGGAACAGACAAAAGAAAAAAAAAAAAAGCAAACAAACAAAACCCCAGGAAGAAATAAAATAAGAGTCTTGCAGTAATAGTGGAAGAACTGCTTTGGGCCAGTTCTCTCGCAAATAACGACCATAATTCCACTCCAAATATAAAAAGGAACTACTTGACAGCCCTGGAGAACAACCAAAAGAAAGCAGAAAGGGAGAGAGGATTGGCACTTGGCATAAGATAAGAATAGCACTGTGTAAACTTTCCATGTTAATGGTTTTTAGCCTGAGGACAGGCACCCCAGTTCTCCTTGAAGAGTTTACTAAATCTTAGGTAGAGACCCGCAGACTTAGAAGCTTAAAGAATCAAAAGACAGGGTTTGAGGCAACCACAATGGATACAAAGATGGAGGTAGTTATGTGTTGAATGGTGTCCCCCCAACATTCATATGCTGAAGTCCCAACCCCCAGCATCTCAGGATGTGACCTTACTTGGAAATAAGGTCATGCAGATATAGTTAGTTAACATGAGACCATACTGGGCTAGAGTGGTTCCTAATCCAATACGACTAATGTCCTTTGGGGAAACTTGGACACAGACAGGCACACAGGGAGAATGACATGTGAGGACTGGAAGGTAACTGCAAGAACACATGTTCAAATGTTTCTAAACATCAAAACGTTTAAAGAGCAATGAAAACAGACTACATAGAGAAAGAGATATATTAAGTAAAACAAAACACAGTTAATACAACATTAAAATAGCTGTTGAACCAAACATGTCACTCATTTCAATACATGTAAATAGAAACTCACGTATTAAAAGGAAAAGACC
This sequence comes from Chlorocebus sabaeus, assembly GCF_047675955.1. Classification (NCBI taxonomy): domain Eukaryota; kingdom Metazoa; phylum Chordata; class Mammalia; order Primates; family Cercopithecidae; genus Chlorocebus; species Chlorocebus sabaeus. The sequence continues at coordinate 103,819,019 of NC_132924.1, read as the reverse complement.
TGCAGGTTGACCCACAAAGCAAAATCCAACTCTATGCTGCAGTTAGGATATAAATCTAAATCAAAGTGAGTCAGAACGGCCAGTAAAAGTCAAGAGGTGTAAAAGTATAGGGCAGACAACAAAATAGTAAGAAAACAGAGATTGTGCTAACGATACCAGAAAATGCTGAATTTGAACAAAAAGTGAGACAACAAAATATCTGATAATGCCAAGAGCCATAATTCACAAAGATCACATATCAGTTATGAATATATATGACACAAATAACACTGCAAATACCTTTATCAGAAAGTTAAGGATATACGGGGAGAAATATACAAAACTACACTAAAATTAGGAGACCTACATTTCAATCCAACATAAGACACAGGTCAAGTGGACAAATAATCAGGTGCTTTTGCTTTTCTGCTTCAGGGGCTTCTGAAATCCACTGAAACTTGCTATTATATATTGAATGTCTATGTCCCCCCAAGATTCGTATGTTGAAGCCTTAACCCCCAGTGTGATGGTATTTACAGATGGAACCTTTGAGAAGTAATTAGGTTTAGATGAGGTCATGAGGGTGGACCTTTCATGATAGAATTAGCGCCCTTATGAGAAGAGACACTAAAGAGCTTGCTTGCTCTCTCTCTGGAGTGTGAGGACACATTAGCTCTCAGCAGGCAAAAGAAAGAGTCAACAATTTTGTAGTTATATTTACAGAGATTATGTAGACTGAAGAACAGAGAGAAAAAAGAATGAAGAAAAGTAAACAGAGCCTCACAGAAATGTGAGACATCATTAATCACATCAACATATGCATAATGAGAAGGAGAGGAGAGAGAAAAAGGAGGAGAAATAATGGCTGAAAACGTCCCAAGTTTGGTGAAAAACATTAATGAATACATCCAAGAAGCTCAGTAAACTTTAACTAAAATAAACACAAATGTTGAAGACCTAGATTGACAGTAACAAGATGGAGGGACAGGGGTTCCAGCACTTGTTTCCTCACAGAAACATCAATTTGTAATAACTATCCATGCATAAAAATAACTTCACAACAGTCAGGAATTCAGATGAGGGATTAGAGTACCTGGGTGGAGCACAGATCTAAAAGATACACTGAACAGGGCAGGACAGTTTTACATTACCCATGACACCCTTCCCCAAGCACAGGCCGTGCAGTACAGAAAGAGATACCCTCTATGTGGAGGAAAAACAGTGAAATGAGCACCCATATTTGCTGTAGACCCTAGCACCAGGACCATCCCAGTGACCCCTGGTGGCAGACCAGTCCCTATGGCCCCAGCTCCAGGCCTACCCTCCTGCTAGGCTGGAGCCCCGGACCCTGCACTACAGGTGAGCACTTTCCCTAGTGCCAGACCAACCCCCATGACCCCACACTCCAGATCAACCTCACTGGACCCAGGCTTCAGACCCGCTGTGTACCTGCCGACACCCACAGTCTCAGGCTCAAGGCCTACCTCAATGCCAGGCTGGGTCCCAGTGGAACCAGGTCTCAAGCCAGCCTCCACATAGGCAACAGGCCTGCCCTTGCAGACCCAGGATCCAGGCCTGTACACATAGACCCTGGCTCCAGACCTCCTCCTGCAAACTCAGGCACCAGGCCTGCCCATGCAGATCTAATACTTAGGTGTGCCTCAGTGGACTGAGGTACCAGGCTCACCCACCCACTGGCCCAGGCATCATGAAAGCTCTCCTAAGGGCTCCAGCAGCAAGCCCACATACAGACCCCACTATATGACCTGCCCAGAATCTCTCGGTGGGCTGAATGTTAAAGTGCTTTACCTGCAGAAGCCAGTCTGTAAAGATTGAAAGAGATGCCTACTTCTTCAAATGTGCAAACACTAACTCAGGCGACAAGAATCACAATAATCAGGGAAACACACCACCACCAAAGGGACAAAATTAAGCATCAGTAATGACCCTAAAGAAATGGAGCTCTACAATCAGAATAATTAGGGTATCCAATGGACGTTGGGAAGGGTAGTGGGAAAGATGGGGATAAGCAGGGAATGGTTTATAAATCATTTTATGGGTATAAAAATACAGTTAAATAGAAGGAATAAGATCTAGTGTTTGATAGCACAGTAGGGTGACAATAGTTAACAATAATTTACTGTATGTTTCAAAATAACTAAAAGAGTAGAATTGGAATGTTCCTTAAAGAAACAATAAATGCTTGAGGTAATGGATACCCTAATTATTCTGACTTAATCATTCTACATTGTATGCTCATATCAAAATATCACATGTACCCCATAAATATGCACAACTAGTGTGTATACATAATAATTTAAAATAAAAAACCTTTAAAGAAATAATGACAGAAAACTCCCAAATCTGGAGAGGTATATGAACATCAAGATCCGTGAAGCTCAAAGAACCTCAAATAGATTAAATATAAAGAGATCTTCACCAAGACAAACTATAGTCAAATTGCCAAGTGAAAAACAAAGAAAACGTGGAAAGCAAGAGAAAAACAACTCATCACATACAAAGGAGCCACCATAAGATTAACAGCAGACTTCTCAACAGAAGCCTTGCAGGTCAAGAGAGAGTGGGATAATATATTCAAAGTACTAAAGCAGGGGGAAAAAAACCCTTCAACCAAAAAGACTACACCCAGCAAAGCTGTCTTTACAAATGAAGGAGAAATTAAGACTTTGCCAGACAAACAAAAGCTGGGGTTGTTCATCAACCTAGACCTGCAGTGTAAAAAATACTAAATGTAGCTCTTCAAGTTGAGATGAAAGGATGCTAAAATTACAATGTGAGAACATATGAAAGTATAAAACTCACTGTAAAAGTAAGAATATAGTCAAATTCAGAATACTCTAATACTGTAATGGTGGTATGTAAGTCACTTTTAACTCTAGTATATACATTTAGAAACAAAAGTATTATAAATAACTATAGTTTCAATAAAATATTAATGAATACATAATGAATACACAATATATAAAAGATGTAAATTGTGACATCAGTAACATAAAATGGGGGGAAGGAAATTTTAAAGTGTGGAGTTCTTGAATGTGGTTGAACTTAAGTCATTATCAGATTAAAATACACTGATACAACTATAAAATACCTTATATAAGCCTCAAAGGAACCACAGGGAAAATACCTGCAGTAGATACACAAAAGACAAAGACAAAGTAATTAAATGATATCCTGTGCCACTACAAAAAATTATCAAATTATTAAGGAAGATAGTAAGAGAGAAATAAAGGAATGAAGGAACTACAAAATAGCAAATAACAAAATAGCAATAGTAAGTCCTTATCTATCAATGATTACTTTAAATATAAATGGACTCCAAGAAAAAATATAATGGCTTCTTGGATTTAAAAACAAAAGCAAAAGCGACCCAACAATATGTTGCCTACAAGATACTGACTTTAGCTTTAAGGATACATACAGATTGAAAGTAAAGGAATGGAAAAACATATTCCATGTAAAGTGGTAACCAAATAAGAGCGGCAGTGGTGGCTATACCTATTAACAGAGAAGATAGATTTTAAGTCAAAAATTGTCATGCGAGACAAAGTCACTACATAATGATAAACAGAAACATTCATCAAAAGGATATAATAATTATAAATATATTTGCACCCAACATTGGAACACCTAAATATATAAAACAAATATAAACAGAATTACAGGGAGAAATAGATAGCAATACAATAATAGTAGGGTACTTCAATATCCCACTTTCAACAACAGATATATTGACCAGACAAAAAACCAATAATGAAACAGTATACTTGAATAACAAGTACAAACCAAATGGGCATGATAAACATATACAGAATATCTATTCAATGGCAGCAGAATACATATTCTTTTCAAGCTCACAAGGAACATACTCCAGGATAGATCGTATTGTAGGCCACAAAACAAGTCTTCACAAATTTAGGAAGACTGAAACCATATCAAGCATCTTTTCCAATCACAATGATGTGAAGCTAGAAACCAATAATAAAAGAAAAATGAAATTCTACAAATATGCGGAAATTAAATAACATACTCCTGAACAATGGGTCAAATAATACATCAAAAAGGAAATTTTTTAAATCTTGAAACAAATTAAAATGAAAATACAACATACTAAAATGTAGGGGATGTAACAAAAGCGGTTTTAAGAAGAGAGTTTATAGTGAGAGCACCTACATGAATTAAAAACATGTCAAATAAACTAACTTTACAGTGCAAAGAACTAGAAAAAGAAGAGCAAACTAAGCCCACAGTTAGCAGAAGGAAAGAAATAATAAAACTCAAAGGAGAAATAAATGAAATAGACACTAGAAAATGACAAAAAATATCAAAGAAATAGTTTTTTAAAAACAATATACAAAATTGATAAACTTTAGCTAAATTAACCAAGAAAAAAGAAAAATTCAAAGTTATAAATAAAAGAGAAGACATTACAATTGATACCACAGACAAACAAACAATCATAAGAGATGACTATAAACAATTAAATGTCAACTACTTAGATGACCTAGAAAAAAATAAACTACTATGACTATATAACCTATCAACCACGAATCATGAAGAAAAAATCTGAAAAGACAAATGATGAATAAAGATACTGAATAACTAATGAAAGTCTCACAGCCAAAAATAAAATAAAATAAAATAAAGCCTAGGAACTGATGGCTTCATGACTGAATTTTACCAAACATTTAAAGAAAAATTAACCAATCCTTTTAAAAGTCTTCTCAAAAATGGAAACAAGGCCAGTATTACCCTGATACCAAAGTCATACAAGGACACAAACAGAAAAGAAAACTGCAGGCCAACATCCCTAATGAACATAAATGCAAAAATCCTCAACAAAATACTAGCGAATTGAATCCAACAGCACATTAAAAGATTATACACCATGATCAAGTGTGTTTTATCCCTGGAATGCAAGGATGGTTCAACATAGGCAAATCAATAAACGTGATACACCACATTAACAGAAGGAAAGGCAAAGATCATATGATCATCTCAATAGATGCAGAAAAAAAGCCTTTGACAAAATTCAATACCCTTTAATAATAAAAATTCTCAACAAATTAGGTATAGAAGGACTATACCTCAACACAATAAAGGCCACATAAGACAAGACCATTGTTAATATCATATTCACTGGTGAAAACTTCTCCTCTAAAATAAAAAATAAGACAAAGATGCTCATTCTTGCCACTTCTATTTAACATAGTACTGGAGATCCCAGCCAGAGTAATCGGGCAAGAAAAAGAAAAGGCATCCAAATTGAAAAGGAAGAACTAAAATTCTCTTTGCAGATGACATGATGTTATATGTAGAAAACCCTAAAAACTCCACCAAAAAACAGAATTAATAAATGAATTTAGCAAAGTTGTAGAATGCAAATTAAATATACAAAAATAAGTATTATTTCTGCAGAGAAACAAACTATCCAAAAAAGAAATTCAGAAAACAATCCCCATTTACAATAGATCAAAATAAAATACTTAGGAATGAATTTAACCAAGGATGTGAAAGATTGGTACATTAAACACTATAAACATTGATGCAAACCACTGAGTAAAACATTGATGAAAGAAATTTGTGAAGACACAAATAAATGAAAAGATATTCATGAATTGGAAGAAATAATAATGTTAAAATGTCTATACTATCTAAAACCACCTACAGATTCAATGCTATCAAAGTTTTACAGCATTTTTTAAAGAAACAGAAAAAAAATCCTAATATTCACATGAAACCAAAAAACACCCTGAACAGTCAAAGCAATCTTGAGCAAGAACAAAACTGGAGGCATCCATCCTCAATGCAAACTGGAGGTAATCATTTCACAATACGTTTTTATGTGTACAAACATCAAATTGTATACTTCAAACATGTATAATTTTTATTTGCCAATTATGCTATAGGTGAAAATAAAAGATAAGAGTAAATTAATCCTTTATTTTCCCCCACAGCAGAACTTAAAATAAAAGATAATTAATTTATGTATTTACTGACGAAAACCACAAATACTGAGATCTGAAGATAAAGAGAACCATTTGAAAGTGACAAGAAAAAAATAACTGATTACTTACCAAAGAACCCCAATAAGATTAATACCTGACTAATCAGACACAATGGAGGCAGTAGGTGGCATATAACATGAGTTAAAAGAAGAAAACCGGATTGAAGGGTGAGACAGATTATTCAACAATGATATATGGAAACCTCAGTGCCCCACTTTCAATAATGGATAGGACAACTAGGCAGAAAATTTTTTACAAAGGAGACGATGACTTAAACAGCAGTACAAACCATCTAGACCTAGTAGACATTTATAGAACATCCCACCTAATAATAATAGAATAAAAGGTGGAAACTACTGCTTCCAGAGTAACAAGAAAAAAAAAAAAAAACAGACCAAACAAACATACAAAAATCTCACACTTATCCCCAAAGCCATCGAGAAGTAGATACAAATAAGCATAATAAACTAAACAGCAGCGTACAGCAAGCCCTTTACATATGAGTAAAGAGCTGTGGACATTTTTATATATAGGGGCCAATGTCTACTCTGGGCATAGGTGAGTAGAGGAGTGGCCTAGCTATAGAGGAAATTTGCAAATAATGTAAAAAAATCCATTGAATACTTAATAATAGTGTGGGCTGGCAAGACGAATTGGAATTTGGAAGAGCTCCAAAGCAAATGTAAATTATCTAGTCCAACAATTCCCTCTCCACTCTAAGAATTTGCTGCAAAAGTGACAAAGGGGTATCCTGAAGTATCAGTGGAGATGAGGCTGGAAACTAGAGAAAGTTTGTGCAGTCTTGAGTGTTCTGATTCTAAAGTCTAGTTGTAGTTGAATCCAAAGGTCATCTAAGCCAACTGATGTGGCAACTAATCTCCTTCCAGTTAAATTCTGACCATATCAAAGGGATGAACCACTTAGTGGCAACAATGCAGGAAGTTGGGGTTGGGCTTTAAAAAAATAAGTAAGATTTATTTTACTCCGTTTAAAAGCACAGGAAAACTTAACTTAGTTAATACTGTAGCCCAATTCCAGTCTTCACATCTTAGTTGGCACTGGACAAACAACCCATCATCCCATAAACCTGAATGGAAGGAAGGATTTGAAAGTTCTGTGAAAACAAAACACAAAATATTATTCAGTAGTATCCACTATCATTTATACACAATTTTTGCCTTACAGTAAAATATTGAGACATGGGAACATGCAAAAAAAAAAAAAAAAGTGATACATAAGAGAAAGGAATCATCAATAGGAGACCCACAAGATGACCTAGACAGAGAAATTAGCAGACTTATGACTTTAAAACAACCACTATAAATATAGTTAGGAATTTACAAGGAAAGAAAGAAGGAATAGGTGAAGACATGGAAAATATGATACATGAAATGAAACATTCATTGTGTACCCTTAACATCATATTAGGCACCACAGAAAAAAAAGATCAGTGAAATTTGAACACAGGTCATAAAATTTTTGCAAACTGAAGCACAAAAGAAAAAGCATCTGTTTTGTCATGTCTGGCTGAGGCAAAGGTGGAAAAGGACTGGGTAAAGAAGGAACTAAGTGTCACTACAAGGTCCTACACATGACAGCCTGCAAGGCATCTATCTGCAAGCCTCCTATCTGGCATCTTGCTTGGTGTGGTGGTGTCAAGAGCATTTCTGGCCTCATCTATGAGGAGATCTGGGGCGGGCGGGGGTTGAAGGTGTTTCTGGAGAATATGATCCAGGATGATGTCACACCAAGCATGCCAAGTAGAAGATGTAACAGCCATGGGCATAGTCTATGTGCTTAAGCGGCAGGGGTGCACCCTTTATGGCTTTGGTGGCTAAGAATCAAGGTTGAGATTTTGAAAATAATTTTGAATTTTGCTGAAAATCAGATACGCTAAAAAAGAAAAAACTTCTCAGTACCCAAGTGTCTCATATTTAATTCTCTCTACAATTCTTTTTTTTTTTTTTTTTTTTCTTTTTTTAAATTCTCTCTACAATTCTTATGTGGAATCAGAAATTTTTATTGATGCCCTTACTATATTTGAGATCATCTATCACAATCTCAGAGCAGAAGTGTTCAACTATAGAGAAGTCAACAAAGGTTCCCTTTTTAAGCATATGCATTACATTTGGAGTGTGTGTTAAGAAAATTAGAGCCTTAGCAAATCACCATGACCTCTTGGTGAAAGTGAAAGTTATAAAACTAGTGAACAAATTCTGATTGGTTACGTGCTCTCAAAAGATTTCAAGAAATTTCTTGGTTTTGCAGCTGGAGGCATTGAAAATTGAAAGTTACTGCTTTTTCACTTACTCATATAATAAAGGGATCCTTTCAACTGCTAGTTTTGAATAATGTATCACCCAGAGTGATATTATCTGTGACAGTCACCTGCTTCAAGCTGAACCATCTTATGAATATCAAATAAATAGTCCTCTTGTGCTGAAAACACATTTGTGATTTTAATCATGCTGCTTGGATTGAAATATTTTTTACTGGTTCCTCTGTGAATTGACAGTGAACCTGTCTATTATAAATGATTTTACTCTTGTGTTACTTGTTTTGACTTCAATTTATCCACCAAAAGTTTCATTTGTGTATCATCAAAAAAGTTGTATGTTTCAACTGAAAAAAAGAGAAAGACTGAAATAAAAATGTATAAAGAATCGCTGATCTGTGGGACAATTTGAAGTGACCTAATATATATAATTGAAGTCCCTGAAGAATAGTAGAGAGAGAATGGAGAAGAAAAATACTTCAAAAAATAATGACCAACATCTTCCCAATTTGAAGGTGAACAAACCCGAAGCACCTCTAAGCTAAGGAAACCCTAAGCAAGATGAACAAAAAGTAAACTATGCTGAGGCACATACATAATTGTCAAACTGCAGAGAACCAAAAATAAAGAGAAAATCTCAAAAACGGCTGGGGGAAGGGGTAAGGGAGAGAGGGATGTATCACAGTACATACAACAATAAAAACTATGGCTGACATCTTACTAGAAACAATGGAAGCAGGCTGGGCACAGTGGCTCATGTCTGTAATGCCAACACTTTGGGAGGCGGAGGTGGGTGAATCACTTCAGGTCAGGAGTTCAAGACTAGTCTGGCCAACATGGCAAAACCCTGTCTCTACTAAATATAAAAAATTTAGCTGGCCATGGTGGCATGTGCCTGTAATCCCAGCTACTCAGGAGGCTGAGGCATGAGAATCACTTAAACCTGGGAGGTGGAGTTTGCAGTAAGCCAAAATCATGCCACTGCACTCCAGCATGGGTGACAGAGCTGGGAAAAAAAAAAAAAAAAAAAAAAAAAAAAAAAAAAACAGAAAAGAAAAGAAAAAAAAACAATGGAAGCCAAAAAGCAATGGGAAATCTTTAAAATGCTGAAGAAAAAAAAGTCAACTAGAATTTTAGAAAACATATCCCTTCAAGAAGAAAATAAAAATAAAAATATTTACAAATAAGTAAAATTTGACAGAATTTGTTGCCAGTAGACCTGCACTACAAGAAATGTAAAAGGAAGTACTCCAGGATAAAGGAAATGCAATACCAATTAGTAACAGATCTATAGGAAGAAATTTAGAGTACCAAAAATAGTAAATATGTTATTTAAAATGTACTTGTTTTCTTAACTTCTTTAAAGGAAAACTGACTGAAGTAAAAATAACAATACATTGTGTGGCTTACAAGAAATGTGAAAGTTTATATACAGATATGTTGTACTTAGTAATAGCAAAAAAAAAAAAAAAAAAAAACAGGCTGGAGGTTGTTAGAAATATAACATTATGGCTGGGTACGGTGGCTCACGCCTGTAATCCTAGCACTTCGGGAGGCTGAGGTGGTTGGATCACCTGAAGTGAGGAGTTTGAGACCAGCCTGACCAATATGGTGAAACCCCATCTCTACTAAAAATACAAAAATTAGCCGCACCTGTAGTCCTAGTTACTCAGGAGGCTGAGATGGGGGAATTGCTTGAACCCAGGAGGTGGAGGTTGCAGCAAGCCGAGATCACGCCACTGCACTCCAGCCTGGGTGACAGAGCAAGACTCCAACTCGAAAAAAGAAAAAAGGTTAAGAGATACTATATTAACTCACAGGAGACTATGATGAGTTGGGTATCTGCACCATAACCCCAGAGTAACCACTTAAAAGAAGGGGCGTAGCTAAAAAAATCAAAAAGAGGGATAAAGTAGAATACTAAAAAAACTGATTAATCTGAAATAAAGCAGGAAGAAAGAACAAAGGGACAAAGAGCAGCTGGGATAGACAAAAGAAGACAGTAAGATGAGAGGCTGAAACTCAACCATGTCAAGAAGCTTTCTGACTAAAAGCAAAGATTGTCAGACTGGATAGAAAATAAGACCTGACTATATTCTGCTTACAAAGATGAACTTTGAATATAAAGACACAGATACACTGAAAGTAAGAGGTACAAAAATATGTAAATACTAATCATAAAAAAGCTAGAGTGATTATATTAATACCAGACAAAATAGACTCAAAACCAGGAGTAAGGCCAAGCATGGTGCCTCACACCTGTAATCCCAGAACTTTGGGAGGCTGAGGCGGGTGGATCACCTAATGTCAGGAATTTGAGACCAGACTGGCCAACATGGTGAAATCCTGTCTCTACTAAAAAAAAAAAAAAAATACAAAAATTAGCCAGGCTTGGTGGCACACCCACCTGTAACTCCAGCTACTCAGCAGGCTGAGGCAGGAGAATCACTTGAACCCAGGAGGCGGAAGTTGCAGTGAGCCAGTATCACGCCACTGCACTCCAGCCTGGGTGACAAGAGCAAAACTCTGTCCCAACAAAACAAAACAAAACGAGGAGTATTACCAGTGACAAAGAGGGACATTTATTAATGAAAAAAATAGTCATTTCATCAAGAAGCTATAACAATTCTAAATGTGTATGCATCTAGAAACAGAACTTCAAAAATATGTAGCAAAAACCAAGAGTTGAAAAGAAGAATTAGACAATTCCACAGTTATAGTTAGTGATTTCAACACTCTATTTGATATAACAAGTAGACAAAAATCTATTAAGATATAAAAGATTTGAGTAATACTATTAACCAACTTGACCTAACTTATGTTTATTAAATACTACATCTAACAACTGCAAAAAAAATACATTTCTGTTCCTGTATGCATGAAAACAAGATAAATTATGTGCTGAATTATAAAGCATGTCATAATAAATTTCAAAAGATTGAAATTGCACAGAATATTCTCTCTTACCACAACAGAATCAAATTAGAAATCAGTAATAAGATGAGCAGATACTCATCAAATCTGTGGAAAAAATAAAATATTAATTTTAGAGGAAGCCAGGTGGAGGTTTTACAGGAACCCTCTCTGTTATTTTTGCAACTCTTTTGCAACTCCAAAAGTATTCCAAAATAAAGGGTTGGATTTTTTAGGAAAAAAAAAAAAACAAAACAGACACTGAAGACAGACCACAGACTGGGAGAAAATATTCTCTTCAGATAGATGGATGATTCATAGATTGATAGATAGGTAGATATACAGGTAGGTAGGTAGGTAGGTAGGTAGATAGATAGATAGATAGATAGATAGATAGATAAAATGTATGTGTAGATAAATAGATATCTCCAAACTTTATAAAGAACTTACATCCAGAGTTTATAAAGAACTACTACAACTCAACAATAAGTCAAACCATCCAAATTAGAACACTTAATAAAAGAAGATATAGGAATGGTCAATAAACATATAAAAAGGTACTCAACTTTATTATTAACAGGGAAATGTAAAATAAAGCCACAATAAGACACCACTTCACAACTCTTAGCATACTGACGAGCATATGAAACAAGTGGAATTCTCATTAATCACTGATGGAAGTGATTTATGGTACAACCTCACTGGAAAAAGTTTTGGCAGTTCCTTCTAAAGGTAAATGCCCACCTATCATAGGACCTAGCAATCCCGTTTCTAAGTATACCTCCAAGAGAAATGAAAATCAATCTTCACAAAATGACCTGTATAAAAAATATTTATAGCAGATTTATTCTTAATAGCCAAACCTGAAAATAACCCAAATGTTTAACAGGTGAACGGAGAAATTGTGATTTAGTGCTTATCACCAAAAAGGAACAGATTACAGATCTACACAACAGCATGGGCAAATCTCAAAAAAAGTTGTATGTTGGGAAGATGGACACTCCATTTACCCTGTGATTATAATGCATTGTATGCCTGTATAAAAATATCTCACGTACCTCATAAATATATACACCTACTATACACTCATAAAATTAAATAACAAAACAAAAACATATTGTATTAGAGTTTTCCGGAGAAACAGAGTAGTCCTAGCTACTCAGGAGGCTGAGACAGAAGAATCGCTTGAACCCAGGACACAGAGGTTGCAGTGAGCCGAGATTGTGCCACTGCACTCCAGCCTGGGCAACAGAGTGAGACTCCGTCTCAAAAAAAAAAAAAAAAAGATTCAGAATATCAGTTGCCTCAGGAGCTGGGGGTGGAGTTACTGGAAAGTAGTACAAGGGAATTTGGGAGGATGATGAAAAGGTTTTGTATCTTTATTTGGATGTTAGTTTCATACGTTTACACATTTGTCAAAAGTCATTGAAATACACTTAAAATCTCTGCATATTACTATATGCAAAGTATATCTCACTAAAACTGAATTAAAAAAGAAATTCATGGAACTAAACTTGATATTCAGAAATAAAATTCCCAATTATTAAATAAGCTAAAGTTTTAAGTATATTTTATTTCTACCATTCTGCTTGTAGTTATCAGAGAAAGTATCTCTAATCAGGAAAAGATTCAGGTTTTGTGGGGTCTGAAATGTCTGTAATTTTGAAGGCCCATTGGGATTAAGAAAACACAAATTGGGGCGGAGCAAGATGGCCGAATAGGAACAGCTCCAGTCTCCAACTCCCAGCGCGAGCGACACAGAAGACCGGTGATTTCTGCATTTTCAACTGAGGTACTGGGTTCATCTCACTGGGGAGTGCCAGACGATCGGTGCTGGTCAGCTGCTGCAGCCCGACCAGTGAGAGCTGAAGCAGGGCGAGGCATTGCCTCACCTGGAAAGCGCAAGGGGGAAGGGAATCCCTTTTCCTAGCCAGGGGAACTGAGACACACAACACCTGGAAAATCGGGTAACTCCCACCCCAAAACTGCGCTTTAAGCAAACAGGCACACCAGGAGATCATATCCCACACCTGGCCGGGAGGGTCCCACACCCACGGAGCCTCCCTCATTGCTAGCACAGCAGTCTGTGATCTACCGGCAAGGCAGCAGCGAGGCTGGGGGAGGGGCGCCCGCCATTGCTGAGGCTTAAGTAGGTAAACAAAGCTGCTGGGAAGCTCGAACTGGGTGGAGCTCACAGCAGCTCAAGGAAACCTGCCTGTCTCTGTAGACTCCACCTCTGGGGACAGGGCACAGTAAACAATAACAAACGCAGCAGCTCTGCAGACGCAAACGACTCTGTCTGACAGCTTTGAAGAGAGCAGTGGATCTCCCAACACGGAGGTTGAGATCTGAGAAGGGACAGACTCCCTGCTCAAGTGGGTCCCTGACCCCTGAGTAGCCTAACTGGGAGACATCCCCCACTAGGGGCAGTCTGACACCCCACACCTCACAGGGTGGAGTACACCCCTGAGAGGAAGCTTTCAAAGCAAGAATCAGACAGGTACACTCGCTGTTCAGAAATATTCTATCTTCTGCAGCCTCTGCTGCTGATACCCAGGCAAACAGGGTCTGGAGTGGACCTCAAGCAATCTCCTACAGCTACAACCTACAGCTGAGGATCCTGACTGTTAGAAGGAAAGCTATCAAACAGGAAGGACACCTACACCAAAACCCCATCAGTACATCACCATCATCAAAGACCAGAGGCAGATAAAACCACAAAGATGGGGAAAAAGAAGGGCAGAAAAGCTGGAAATTCAAAAAATAAGAGCGCATCTCCCCCGGCAAAGGAGCGCAGCTCATCGCCAGCAACGGATCAAAGCTGGATGGAGAATGACTTTGATGACATGAGAGAAGAAGGCTTCAGTCCATCAAATTTCTCAGAGCTAAAGGAGGAATTACGTACCCAGCGCAAAGAAACTAAAAATCTTGAAAAAAAAGTGGAAGAATTGATGGCTAGAGTAATTAATGCAGAGAAGCTCACAAACGAAATGAAAGAGACGAAAACCATGGCACGAGAAATACGTGACAAATGCACAAGCTTCAGTAACCGACTCGATCAACTGGAAGAAAGAATGTCAGCGATGGAGGATCAAATGAATGAAATGAAGCGAGAAGAGAAACCAAAAGAAAAAAGAAGAAAAAGAAATGAACAAAGCCTGCAAGAAGTATGGGATTATGTAAAAAGACCAAATCTACGTCTGATTGGGGTGCCTGAAAGTGAGGGGGAAAATGGAACCAAGTTGGAAAACACTCTTCAGGATATCATCCAGGAGAACTTCCCCAACCTAGTAGGGCAGGCCAACATTCAAATCCAGGAAATACAGAGAACGCCACAAAGATACTCCTCGAGAAGAGCAACTCCAAGACACATAATTGCCAGATTCACCAAAGTTGAAAGGAAGGAAAAAATCTTAAGGGCAGCCAGAGAGAAAGGTCGGGTTACCCACAAAGGGAAGCCCATCAGACTAACAGCAGATCTCTCGGCAGAAACTCTTCAAGCCAGAAGAGAGTGGGGGCCAATATTCAACATTCTTAAAGAAAAGAATTTTAAACCCAGAATTTCATATCCAGCCAAACTAAGTTTCATAAGTGAAGGAGAAATAAAATCCTTTACAGATAAGCAAATGCTTAGAGATTTTGTCACCACTAGGCCTGCCTTACAAGAGACCCTGAAGGAAGCACTAAACATGGAAAGGAACAACCAGTACCAGCCATTGCAAAAACATCCCAAAATGTAAAGACCATCAAGGCTAGGAAGAAACTGCATCAACTAACGAGCAAAATAACCAGTTAATATCATAATGGCAGGATCAAGTTCACACATAACAATCTTAACCTTAAATGTAAATGGACTAAATGCTCCAATTAAAAGACACAGACTGGCAAACTGGATAAAGAGTCAAGAACCATCTGTCTGCTGTATTCAGGAGACCCATCTCACACGCAGAGACATACATAGGCTCAAAATAAAGGGATGGAGGAAGATTTACCAAGCAAATGGAGAACAAAAAAAAGCGGGGGTTGCAATACTAGTCTCTGATAAAACAGACTTTAAACCATCAAAGATCAAAAGAGACAAAGAAGGCCATTACATAATGGTAAAGGGATCAATTCAACAGGAAGAGCTAACTATCCTAAATATATATGCACCCAATACAGGAGCACCCAGATTCATAAAGCAAGTCCTTAGAGACTTACAAAGAGACTTAGACTCCCATACAATAATAATGGGAGACTTCAACACTCCACTGTCAACATTAGACAGATCAACGAGACAGAAAGTTAACAAGGATATCCAGGAATTGAACTCATCTCTGCAGCAAGCAGACCTAATAGACATCTATAGAACTCTCCACCCCAAATCAACAGAATATACATTTTTCTCAGCACCACATCGTACTTACTCCAAAATTGACCACGTAATTGGAAGTAAAGCACTTCTCAGCAAATGTACAAGAACAGAAATTATAACAAACTGTCTCTCAGACCACAGTGCAATCAAATTAGAACTCAGGACTAAGAAACTCAATCAAAACCGCTCAACTACATGGAAACTGAACAACCTGCTCCTGAATGACTACTGGGTACATAACGAAATGAAGGCAGAAATAAAGATGTTCTTTGAAACCAATGAGAACAAAGATACAACATACCAGAATCTCTGGGACACATTTAAAGCAGTGTGTAGAGGGAAATTTATAGCACTAAATGCCCACAAGAGAAAGCAGGAAAGATCTAAAATTGACACTCTAACATCACAATTAAAAGAACTAGAGAAGCAAGAGCAAACACATTCGAAAGCTAGCAGAAGGCAAGAAATAACTAAGATCAGAGCAGAACTGAAGGAGATAGAGACACAAAAAACCCTCCAAAAAATCAATGAATCCAGGAGTTGGTTTTTTGAAAAGATCAACAAAATTGACAGACCACTAGCAAGACTAATAAAGAAGAAAAGAGAGAAGAATCAAATCGACGCAACTAAAAATGATAAAGGGGATATCACCACCGACCCCACAGAAATACAAACTACCATCAGAGAATACTATAAACACCTCTACGCAAATAAACTGGAAAATCTAGAAGAAATGGATAATTTCCTGGACACTTACACTCTTCCAAGACTAAACCAGGAAGAAGTTGAATCCCTGAATAGACCAATAGTAGGCTCTGAAATTGAGGCAATAATTAATAGCCTACCAACCAAAAAAAGTCCAGGACCAGATGGATTCACAGCTGAATTCTACCAGAGGTACAAGGAGGAGCTGGTACCATTCCTTCTGAAACTATTCCAATCAATAGAAAAAGAGGGAATCCTCCCTAACTCATTTTATGAGGCCAACATCATCCTGATACCAAAGCCTGGCAGAGACACAACAAAAAAAGAGAATTTTAGACCAATATCCCTGATGAACATCGATGCAAAAATCCTCAATAAAATACTGGCAAACCGGATTCAGCAGCACATCAAAAAGCTTATCCACCACGATCAAGTGGGCTTCATCCCTGGGATGCAAGGCTGGTTCAACATTCGCAAATCAATAAACATAATCCAGCATATAAACAGAACCAAAGACAAGAACCACATCATTATCTCAATAGATGCAGAAAAGGCTTTTGACAAAATTCAACAGCCCTTCATGCTAAAAACGCTCAATAAATTCGGTATTGATGGAACGTACCTCAAAATCATAAGAGCTATTTATGACAAACCCACAGCCAATATCATACTGAATGGGCAAAAACTGGAAAAATTCCCTTTGAAAACTGGCACAAGACAGGGATGCCCTCTCTCACCACTCCTATTCAACATAGTGTTGGAAGTTCTGGCTAGGGCAATCAGGCAAGAGAAAGAAATCAAGGGGATTCAGTTAGGAAAAGAAGAAGTCAAATTGTCCCTGTTTGCAGACGACATGATTGTATATTTAGAAAACCCCATTGTCTCAGCCCAAAATCTCCTTAAGCTGATAAGCAACTTCAGCAAAGTCTCAGGATACAAAATTAATGTGCAAAAATCACAAGCATTCTTATACACCAGTGACAGTCAAACAGAGAGCCAAATCAGGAATGAACTTCCATTCACAATTGCTTCAAAGAGAATAAAATACCTAGGAATCCAACTTACAAGGGATGTAAAGGACCTCTTCAAGGAGAACTACAAACCACTGCTCAGTGAAATAAAAGAGGACACAAACAAATGGAAGAACATACCATGCTCATGGATAGGAAGAATCAATATCGTGAAAATGGCCATACTGCCCAAGGTAATTTATAGATTCAATGTCATCCCCATCAAGCTACCAATGAGCTTCTTCACAGAATTGGAAAAAACTGCTTTAAAGTTCATATGGAACCAAAAAAGAGCCCGCATCTCCAAGACAATCCTAAGTCAAAAGAACAAAGCTGGAGGCATCACGCTACCTGACTTCAAACTATACTACAAGGCTACAGTAACCAAAACAGCATGGTACTGGTACCAAAACAGAGATATAGACCAATGCAACAGAACAGAGTCCTCAGAAATAATACCACACATCTACAGCCATCTGATCTTTGACAAACCTGAGAGAAACAAGAAATGGGGAAAGGATTCCCTATTTAATAAATGGTGCTGGGAAAATTGGCTAGCCATAAGTAGAAAGCTGAAACTGGATCCTTTCCTTACTCCTTATACGAAAATTAATTCAAGATGGATTAGAGACTTAAATGTTAGACCTAATACCATAAAAATCCTAGAGGAAAACCTAGGTAGTACCATTCAGGACATAGGCATGGGCAAAGACTTCATGTCTAAAACACCAAAAGCAACAGCAGCAAAAGCCAAAATTGACAAATGGGATCTCATTAAACTAAAGAGCTTCTGCACAGCAAAAGAAACTACCATCAGAGTGAACAGGCAACCTACAGAATGGGAGAAAATTTTTGCAATCTACTCATCTGACAAAGGGCTAATATCCAGAACCTACAAAGAACTCAAACAAATTTACAAGAAAAAAACAAACAACCCCATCAAAAAGTGGGCAAAGGATATGAACAGACATTTCTCAAAAGAAGACATTCATACAGCCAACAGACACATGAAAAAATGCTCATCATCACTGGCCATCAGAGAAATGCAAATCAAAACCACAATGAGATACCATCTCACACCAGTTAGAATGGCGATCATTAAAAAGTCAGGAAACAACAGGTGCTGGAGAGGATGTGGAGAAATAGGAACACTTTTACACTGTTGGTGGGATTGTAAACTAGTTCAACCATTATGGAAAACAGTATGGCGATTCCTCAAGGATCTAGAACTAGATGTACCATATGACCCAGCCATCCCATTACTAGGTATATACCCAAAGGATTATAAATTATGCTGCTATAAAGACACATGCACACGTATGTTTACTGCGGCACTATTCACAATAGCAAAGACTTGGAATCAACCCAAATGTCCATCAGTGACAGATTGGATTAAGAAAATGTGGCACATATACACCATGGAATACTATGCAGCCATAAAAAAGGATGAGTTTGTGTCCTTTGTAGGGACATGGATGCAGCTGGAAACCATCATTCTCAGCAAACTATCACAAGAACAGAAAACCAAACACCGCATGTTCTCACTCATAGGGTGGGAACTGAACAATGAGATCACTTGGACTCGGGAAGGGGAACATCACACACCGGGGCCTATCATGGGGAGGGGGGAGGGGGGAGGGATTGCATTGGGAGTTATACCTGATGTAAATGACGAGTTGATGGGTGCAGCACACCAACATGGCACAAGTATACATATGTAGCAAACCTGCACGTTGTGCACATGTACCCTACAACTTGAAGTTTAATAATAATAAATAAATTTAAAAAAAAAAAAAGAAAACACAAATATACAAATACAAATTAGGTATGAATGAGAATATTTATTTAAAATGATAATGTAACCAAAGGAAATTACAAAATTTTTAGAATCTGACAATGCCACAAACATCACAAATCCAGTGTTTTTATTCATTTATTGCTTGACCATCCTCTGTAATATTTTCCCCTACATTTTTGGCTGCATACGATTTGATCATCCGTTTATATGACAATGATTTTCTAATATCACTTTCATAGAGATAAGCGAAAGATAATTTACTCTTCTAGCATGGTTGATGTAATTTTTTTATGGTTGGTTATTGGGATGTGTGAAAGGCGCAACTTCATCTGCAGAAACTGTTTTTTGTGGTTGTGCTACAATTTCATGCCCTGGAAATAGTCTTTCATGTGATTCCCATAAACCACGTATGGTATATTTGTAGCTGGATATACTGCCTTATTGAACATACTCCTCATAAAAGAGTCCTTTTATTCTGGCTAGGCATATATGAGAACCAAATCCTGAGCTTGTAATTTTACATGTCTAACAGCTGCAAGAATTCTCTGTGGATTAGCATGTATTTCCATACATTCCAAACCTTGTTCTTCTACCACCACCACATAATTCTGGTGCTGGACACACATCCTTATCGCGACAAGATCATCAGCCCACACTTTTATGTCATGATCCTGCAGGAATTGGCTCCCTGGGTAATAGCAGTACTCTTGGAAGCCCTCTCTGCACCAGGACACCTAGCAGTAACATAACTCTATGGAAATGACAGCAAATCACATAAACATATTCTGTAAACCCTAAAATAAATGTATCCCCAGCCTGATTTCACCTTAGTCAGATCTAAGTAATGCCCAAGGCCATCCAGTAGCAGTTAACCTGAGGACGCATGTGACCAAGGAAAAGTTGAAGAAGGAATAGCAACCCTAACTGACTGTAGTTAAAATAAAGATTGTACTTTTGGGCCAGGGCCAGGCGCAGTGGCTCACGCTTGTAATCCCAGCACTTTGGGAGAACGAGGTGGCCAGATCACCTGAGGTCGGGGGTTCGAGATGAGCCTGACCAACATAGAGAAACCCCGTCTCTACTAAGAATACAGAATTAGCCAGGCGTGGTGGTGCATGCCTGTAGTCCTAGCTCCTCAAGAGGCTGAGGCAGGAGAATTGCTTGAACCCAGGAGGCAGAGGTTGCAGTGAGCCGAGATCGCACCATTGCACTCCTGCCTGGGCAACAAGAGTGAAACTCTGTCTCAGAAATAAATAAGTAAATAAATAAAAATAAAATAAAATAAATACTGTACTTTTGCAAATTTTACAGAAACACATGGCCATTTGAACACACAGCTGGAACTCTTCCTGGGAACTTGGAAAGGGCCTGTGCAAGTGTGTGGTCCTGAAGATTAGTTTTCATTAAACCTGTTTCTGTCTCTAATTCTTTTGTGTGGACACTTCTTGAGAGCCTGCTACTCTTGTTCTAATTATGCAGAAACCTCAGCTGTTTCTTTTCTTCCAAAAAAAATCAGGCTTTTGTGTTTGATTTGTGTTTGATGAGGGAGTTGTCCAGTTCCCACAAAAGATGAATGAGCAGGCCTTCAAACACTTTCCAAATCCTAAATTATACTGCAGTTCTTCATTCAGAGGATGCAAAAGGAAGAAAGCCCAAATAGGAACTCAATGCTAACAAATGCACTAACTTGAACCACAGTGCCCTCTTTGGGAAATGAAAACCTTTCTTGATATCAGGTTTCCATTTATCCAATATCCAAAATAGGCTTTCATTTATCCAAAACAGAATTTTGGAGGAGTTGGATCTCAAAGATTTTGTTCAGTATCTCCCATTACAACGAAAATTAAAAAGGAGAAACAACTAAACGGAAACTTCAAAGGCATAGAGAGAGGGATATAAGGATAGAATCTGGAAAAATTCAGTCTTTCTGCAAAATACCTGTATGGAACACTGGAGTCAGTTATTTCTGCGAGAATAAGTTGATTTATATCCTCATGGAAAGAGAATTTAGGCCCTCTGGCCACCTCAAATCCTTTCTGGAGCAAGATATAAGGGATATGACCAGGCCCGGTGGCTCATGCTTGTAATCCCAGCCCTCTGGGAGGCCGATGTGGGCATATCACTTGAGGCCAGGAGTTCGAGACCAGCCTAGTCAACATGGCAAAACCTCGTCTCTACTAAAAATACAAAAACTAGCCAGACGTGGTGACATGCACCTGTAATCCCAGCTACTTGGGAGGCTGAGATGAGAGAACTGCTTGAACCCAGGTGGTGGAGGTTGCAGTAAGCCAAGATCACACCACTGCACTCCAGCCTAAGTGACAGAGTCAGATACCATCTCAAATATATATATGTATATGATATGTACATAAATTAATAAATTCATACACCTATAACAATCTGAAAGCCTCCCTCAGTTCCACTCAACTCTACTCTGGAGGCAGTGTGATACAATGCTAAGTGCACAAACAAGACTCAGCAGACCTGGGTTCTGGTCTCTGCTCTGCCACTCACTACCTTTGTGACCTTGGGTATGTTAGTTAACCTTTCTAAGCCTTAGTTTCTCATTTGTAAAACATTAATAGTACCTACTTCATCAGGCTGTTGTGATTATTAAATGAGATAACATGTGGAAATCGTGTAGAATAATGTGTCACACAGTGAATATTCAGTATATGTGAACTATTGTGGTGGTTGTTATGATACGGCTTAGAATCCTTGCTCTGCAGCTTACTAGCCAGGAAACCTTAGGAAAATTATACAACTTTTCCAAGCCTCATTTTCCTCACCAATAATATGCACCTCTATCTTACAGGATTTCTGTTATGACTGGAGGTAATACATTTATGTTTAATGTATTTGAGACGTTTAGAAATGGAAATTTCTACTTGTGAGCAGAAAGTCCAGTAAGAAATAATGATGTGTTAGAAAATAATTTTCCAATCACGCTGACCTTGATTAAATAGGACATCATTTAGGATAGAAAATTAGCTGTGAAGCAAAAGAAACTATCATCAGAGTAAACAGGCAACCTACAGAATGGGAGAAAAATTTTGCAATCTATCCATCTGACAGAGGGCTAATATCCAGAATATACAAATAACTTAAACAAATGTACAAGAAAAAAACAACCTCATCGAAAAGTGGGCAAAGGATATGAACAGACACTTCTCAAAAGAAGACATTTATGCGGCCAACAAACATGAGAAAAAGCTCATCATCACTGGTCATTAGAGAAATGCAAATCAAAACCACAGCAAGGTACCATCTCACACCAGTTAGAATGGCAATCATTAAAAAGTCAGGAAACAACAGATGCTGGAGAGGTTGTGGAGAAATAGGAATGCTTTTACATTGTTGATGGAAGTGTAAATTAGTTCAACCATTGTAGAAGATAGTGTGGCGATTCCTCAAGGATCTAGAACCAGAAATACCATTTGACCCAGCAATCCCATTACTGGGTATATACCCAAAGGATTATAAATCATTCTGCTATAAAGACACATGCACACGTATGTTTATTGCAGCACTGTTCACAATGGCAAAGACTTGGAACCAACCCAAATGCCCATCAATGATAGACTGGATTAAGAAAATGTGGCACATATTCACCATAGAATACTACGCAGCCATAAAAAGGATGAATTCATGTCCTTTGCAAGGACATGGATGAAGCAGGAAACCATCATTTGCAGCAAACTAACACAGGAACAGAAAACCAAACACCACACGTTCTCACTCATAAGTGGGAGTTGAACAATGTGAACACATAGACACAGGAAGGGTAACATCACACACTGGGGCCTGTTGTGGAGTGGAAGGCTAGGGGAAGGATAGCATTAGGAGAAATACCTAATGTAGATGATGGGTTGATGGGTGCAGCAAACCACCATGGCACATGTATACCTATGTAACAAACCTGCACATTCTGCACATGTATCCCAGAACTTAAAGTGTGTGTGTGTGTATATATATATATATAAAAAATGCTAGGTAGCAACAAAAGAAAAACAAAGTTACGTAAAACATGAGACTTGAAAGAAAAACAAAAAGAAAATTAGCTATGAAATGTGGCCTTGGACTGTCCAATGAATGGAGCTAAGTAACAGATGTTGGTGGCTGCATCCAGTTGAAGCTGTTCGACATGGGAGAAGTGTAGGGTATAATAGGACATACTTTTTTTTTTTTTTTTGAGACAGAATCTCGCTGTCTCCCAGGCTGGAGTGCATGGCATGATCTAGGCTCGCTGCAAGCTCTGCCTCCTGGGTTCAAAAGATTCTCCTGCCTCAGCCTCCCGAGTAGCTGGGACTACAGGCTCCCATCACCACACCCGGTTAATTTTTGTATTTTTAGTACAGACGGGGTTTTACCATATTGGCCAGGCTGGTCTCGAACTCCTGACCTTGTGATCCACCCACCTCAGCCTCCCAAAGTGCTGGGATTACAGGTGTGAGCCATGGCGCCCAGCCAATAGGACATACATGTTTTAAAGATATATGTGGTAACCAGCCTCCAAAACAGTCCCCAAATGCTTCTTGCCTCCTGGTATTTACCTGTGGGTAACTGTATCAAGAGTAGGCCAAGAGAATATGGAAGAAGTATATCACTTTTTATACTGACTGATAATTCACAAAGTCTGTGAATTTTAAAACGTATAATTTGCTGATTTTTAGTATGTTCACCAAATTGTGCAATCCTCACCACAATCTAGTTCCAAAATATTTTCATCATCCCCAAAAGAAACACTGTACTCATTAACAGTAACTTCCCATTTATCCCTCTCTCCCACACACTGGCAACCACTAATGTACTTTCCATCTCTATGGATTTAGGGATTGTAGATTTATGGAAAAGTCATAACTAGTTAATTGAGGACCTTTCATATAAATGAAATCATACAATAACTAGCCTTATATATCTGGCTTTTTTCATTTAGTGTAATCCATGTTGTAGCGTGTATAAATACTTCATTCCTCTTTATGGCTGAATAATAGTCCACTGTATGATTATACTACATTTTGTTTAACCATTCATTAGTTAATGGACATACGGGTTTTTTCTACCTTTTGACTGTTATGAATAGTGCTGCCATGAACTTATTTTTATTCTTTGCTGTTCATCTACATTAGTACTTAGGATTATGGATTTTCTAGATCTGATACTCTCCAGTTTTATTGTATTATGATCAGAAGCTGTGAAACTGCATGTTTTTTTTTTTTTTTTTTACTTTGGATTGATATTTTATTTGTAGCTTAGTACCTAATCAATTTTGGAAACTAATCATGGGCACTTAAAAACAAGATGTATGCTTGGCTTTCAGGTGTGGAATTTGATATATCTCTACTAGATATACATATATATGTATTAATTACCTTAACAAAGGTAGGTGGTAGTGAGTGTAAATATGCCAATTTCCACATCTTCTATAATAAAGAGTTGACATAGTTCAAAGGTGATAAATCAATATGAGAAATATTAGTCTATTATTTAAAGATATGACAATAATATTGGGTAGCCAAACCTGGGGTGAAGGAAGGATAGGGAGGCGAGGTGTAGAATTATACTCATTTCCTCATTTTTCAAAGTGGGAATTCAATGTAAACCCAATTATAAGGTAAAAAATGATTTAGTATATTGTGTCAATAACCAAAATATGTGAAATAATGTTGCCATTATAAGAAAACAATACTCACATTGGATCAGAAAGTAAAATCATTTATAAAGAACACACCTAAAACAAAGTTACTCATAAAGTTGAAAAATAAGAGGACAGGATGATTCATACATGGCAAATTAAATAAAGAGAATGCAGAGACTTAATATCAGGCAATGGGAAATGGAAGACAAAGGACATTAAATGAGGGAAACATGCCATTCCACATTGACAACTTAGCAGTCATGACCACTTACACCCCAAATAAACCATCAAAACAAATAAAGAAAATATTTAATTGCACTTTTTGAATTGTCTTCTTAGTGGGTTCTCTAGGGATTACAATAGGCATCTTAATTTATCACAATCTACTTTATGCTAATGCTCATAATTCTGGTAAAACACAGAAACTTTACTGCACTATAGCTCTATTTTCTTCTCCATACTTATATTTTTAGATGCTATTTATATATTTATATTGAATATATTTATATTTTATATGTTGATATAATTTATGACATATACAGATATGGCATATATATGTGCTATTACATCTATGTATGTTATAAAACCAACAATAAAGTGTTAAAATTATTGCTTTAAACAATCTATATCTTTTAAATAAGAGAAGAAAAGAAAAATATACACATTTATCCACAAATTTACCATTTTTGATGTTCTTTAATCCTTCCTGTGGATTTGCATTCCTGTCTGTTCTTGTAAAGAATGTTTGATATCAATTCTCTCAGGCTCTGTTTATCTGTTTATCACTTTATTTTATTTTCATTGTTAAAGGATAGTTTTTGGAACCCTTGCTTGCCATATTCTTCTGTTAGCACTTTGACTATGTCATTCCACTGCCTGCGAATTTCCATTGTTCATGATGAGGAGTCAGCTGCTAATCACATTATTGCTTCCCCTGTATGTTGTAGTTATTTTTCTCTTGTTGTTTTCATGATTTTCTCATTGTCTTGGTTTGACTATGACATGTTTAGTTGTTAATATCTTGTGTTCATCCTACCTGGAGTTTGTTTAGCTTCCCAAATTTGGGAAAATGTTGTCACTATTTCTTCAAATATTTATTTACCATTTTATTTTCCTATCTCTTTTCTGGGATATCCATTACACACATATTGATATGAGAGAGAATGACAGAGGGCAGGGGGTGGGGTAGAGAGAGAGAGACAGAGACAGAGACAGAGACAGACAGACAGACAGGGTTGACACTTCAATCTACAAGTCTCCTCTACCCTGACACACTGATTCTTGCTGATGTGACAGGCCCATTTATTTCCTTTTTCATCCTGACCTCCTTAGCCACTTGGTGTTAAGTAGTAATCAGGAAGTCCCTGAAGCTAGACAACACACCTCTATTTTGTGATTTCAAAAAACTGTCATAGAGTTTGTTCTGTGTGTCAGTTACTTACACGACTCAATGCCCCACTGGCTCTGTGGGAGGCCATCACAGAGAACGACCTCACTCAGCGGCCCCCCACTTTAATTTGCTCAGCACTCAGCTACTTTCCCCACACATTACGGTTTAAAGTAATAGGTGTTTTCAAGATTAATTAAAGATGTATTTTATTTCGGAGAGAAAGCAGTCTTCTTAAACAGAAAGTTCTTATTGGCTCATTTTTTCACCTCTTTGATCAGCAAATATATATCCAATCCCAGCAAAGTATTTGTCATTGTGCAAGATGCTGAGGACATCAAATATGAAAAAGACTCCACATTTCTGTCTCTAATCTCAGTCCTTAGATGGGTCACTTTTTAAACTACGTTAAGAGTACATCGTGTGATAATTATTAAATAACTCCTTAAGAGTGATCTCTCAAAGCCACAGCTACACATTAAAGTGGCACAAAGTAGTTTCTGGAAATAAATAAAAATAATTTCTAATACTTCTGTGGCACTTGTAGTGTACCATTTTAATAAGTTCCTTATCAGGCACTCAGATAAAATAAGCATGCTTTCTAGAAGGTACCAGAATCTACCAATCCACTTGAAGTTCAAGTACCAATCTACTTGAAATACATGGTCAGGCGTGGTAGCTCATGCCTGTAATCCTAACACTTTGGGAGGACGAGGCAGGTGGATCACCTGAGGTCAGAAGCTCAAGACCAGCCTGGCCAACATGGTGAAACCCCATCTCTACTAAAAATACAAATATTAGCCAGGCATGATGGCGAGCACCTGTAACCCCAGCCACCTGGGAGGCTGAGGCAGAAGAATCACTTGAACCTGGGAGGCGGAGGTTGCAGTGAGCCAAGATCGCACCCACTGCACTCCAGCCTAGGTGACAAGAGCAAAATTCCATCTCAAACAAAAACAAAAACAAGTATATGACTTAAAAAAAAAAAAAAAAAAAAAGGCATCTTATAGTTCAAATAAACCTTGCAGCTGGTAAGTCCTTCTACCAGACAGGCCCATGTACACAAAATGGCTTCTTTTTATCTTGATATTGCCAACTGAAATGTGTCATGGAGAGAATTTCTCCTTACCCACAGAATTTAAGATTGTAGAAGACTTGGCCTGACACTGCAACAGAAGGCAGACTGTCCTCAGACCTGCAGATATATTATTTAGAATTTACTTAAAAGAGCTGGAAAATACCTTCCTTTAGTGAGAAGATTCCAAAGGCCTATGTAATCCTATTTTTTCTGAATACTGACATCAGCAATGTAATACTAATGTCCTTTAAGTGTCAAAAACATCATGCAAACATTTCCGGATATCGAAACTAGATGATATTAGATTTGGCTTTTGGATACCATGCCAGCATTTAGATCACGTCAATTCAAACTCAAGCCTGAATCTGACTCTACGCAATTCATAAAATTGCCTTGCCTGAATATAAACAGATCAGTGGGTAGCAGTAAAATTTCCACAACATTTTTCCTCTTTTTGTTCCATTTACAGTGAGAAGCTTTCTGTTTGTTTGTTTCTGCAGACACACATTTATAAATGTTCTGCTCTGCATGGAAAGTTAACACTACCAGAGTGAGTTTTATTTTAAACATGCAAGGAGATGTTTTTGTATGTACAGAAAGGGAACTAATAACTACATCAAGGAGGAAAATGGGGTAGATAGGTCCTGACAGAGTGTGAGCACAGCGGCTGCACTGAACTCATAAGGGCTCTTGCTAGCTAAGGATAAAATCTCATTATCTCCAGTTACGGGTGATAACATTTGGAAGAACACTGTTTCCAGTTAAAAGTATCCTAGTTATCTGCTCTGGAGTAATCCAAGATCCACTGAAACCAAGGCTGCTTCCCATACCCGGCTGTCATGTGTACCACTGTTGTGCTTATATTAATAATATGAGACTTCAACTCTTGGACTTCATTTCCTCCTGACAATAGCCACCATGAGTTGTTTAGGAGGAGAAGACAATTTAAAGCAACATTTTCTAAGTAACTGAAATAAATCTAGTCTCAGGTATTATGCCTAGAACACCATGAAGAAGCATGTCCTGATCCAGCTAGGCTGGGTCATGGGTCCAGATCTAGCAACTCGATCCATTTTCCAAGACAGCAGCAATCTGCGTCAAGTTAAGAATTTGTTTCCCTTCCTAATTCCTTTGGCTGTGAACTGACTTAGAATTGAAAACGTATTATTTTAGCTAAAATTTATGAATTATTTATTTGCGTCAGCTTTCTTTCTTAAGATTTCCTTGTACGTTTAAGTATAACTACAATGTAGAGTTAACCCAATTATATCAGAATGGTAAATTCTTTTCCCCACAAAAAGAACCCTCCGGATTTACAGATGTCTTGCTTTGATTTACATCCATCCATGTTGCAACAGAGCTTAGCCACTTTTTTCTTTGCCTTTCCTTGGTTCCTCCTGCATTTTGAGGGTGGTAAGGAAGTATAAACATTAAAGTATATATTTGATTTATTGCCTGATCCACTTTCTCTGACAATAGAAACAGGCCATATCCAATAAGAAATGAAATCATTCAAATACGTCTTTGTAGCTAGAAATTAATTCACTCTTTTATAAGAATTTGAAGCTATGTATTTAGAAAATATATACAGTCATTACTTTAGGAAATTGAATAAAATCCACTAGAAATTTGAGGAAAGGATCTAAGACATTTTCACAACTGTCTTCCCAGGATTCTTCACAGTTCAATACAAAATAAGACATGAGAGATCATAAGTCTTGAGAAATGTATTTCATATTTAGGACAAACAGATGTTTCCCAGCTGATTTATAATCTCTTCTTTTCTCAAAAGCAGCAAAAAGCACCATTATAAAATGTAAAATGGAGAAGAATGGTCTGAAGGGCCACCATGCAACCATATGGCACAGGATCTAGATTATGCACTGCAGTGGTTCCGAAATGTGGCCCTTGGGCCAGCAGCCTCAGCATCACCTGCAAACTGGTTAGAGATGCAAATTCTCATGTCCTTCTTCAGACCAACGACATCAGACACTGAGGATGGGGCCCAGCAGTCCCTGTCCTAACAAGTTCTCCAAGTGACCCTGATGCACACTCAAGCTTGGTACCACTGCTCTGTGATTTTTTGTTCTGAATTTGAGGTCTGCTATTGTTAATCTGCCATACTTAAAAAGAAAGGAGTTGGAAAGTCATTTTCAACTAAAAAACATTTCAAACAGAGGAAATAGAAAAAATAAAGGACTGAAGGCCAATGCCTTGGCTGCAGAAGCAGCTAATGCATTTTATTTTTAGACCTCATCAGTTATTTATTTCTTTTCTTTCAATCCCAATATCTTAGAATTAGGCTTTACTGTAGTATCAGAAAGGGCAAACAGTCACCCACAATGCACTAGAACAACTCACAAGCCAGCATCTCATATGACTGGCTGGTACCCACACCATATAAAGCTTTAAATGTATCTCCCCAACAGGGGATGGTAGAGAATACAAACACATGGAGCAACTACTGTCTTAGAATTTAATTATGGTTAATAAAGAATACAAATGAAATATACAATATGAAAGTATCAGGGAAGGACCCAGTAGAAAGAAATCACTCCAGATGATTCAAATAAAGAGACCTTAGTGAAGGGAAGATTTTAGAGGTGTGGGCAGGATTAAGGAGGCAAACAAAGTAGGCTCAGAGACCCAGAGACTGGCGACAGTGCAGTCACCAGCATCCCTTGGATGGAAATGACAAGGAGAGAAAATAGTGTCATTGGCAAAGAAGGTGGCCCAGTGGGAGCTGTCTTCATGGAAGGATCCAGTTACTGCCCAAGATAGAACTCCAAAGCATGAAGCTAGGATGTTAGATATATTGTGACTTACCTCTCCTGCCCTCCAATCTCCTGCCTTCCACCTGCCAAACAAAACCGAGCTAACGGCAAGGGAGCCCGGGTGATACAACCCACACTGGTCTGATGCCCAGGGTATGGAGCCAAGCAGAGAAGAATGAGACTAACTGGGAGGGGTGGAGTACTAGAGAGTAACAAGGATTACCGACAAATAGGACTTAGAGGCTTTGACTCTCATTTAACTCTACTTTTTTGGGAAGAGGTACATGCATCATTTCTCTTTTATGATAGTCAGTTTTAATGTTGAACTCCAATTTTTAAAAGGTCCTTAAATAAATATTTACTATTTCAACGTTGTATTAACCCTAGTGATGTCAGCAACTATGACCAAATCAATAACCATAATTATCAGAGACGTTTAGAACTTTTGATTCAGAAATGGCATTGGAACAATTTATGTAGTTAAATAGCTTTTAAAATATTGTTTATATCCCACAAGAACTCATAAAAGATATTAGCATATTTTAATTAACATGTTTTAGTAGCAAAATTATATTTAAATGACATTTTGTTATCCTCCTAATAGCTTTACAAGTAATTTTCAGACACATTTGAATCCCTGCCCAGAGGGTTTTATTAACATAAAACAACCAAATAATTTAGCAACATTTATAAAAAGTTTTGTGTAACCATCCAAATTTCTAAAGCTCTGATTTGGGCTTCTGTGGTTCATGTATAATCAGTACACAGGAGGAACACAAAGTCGCCTTTCTGAAACTGTCTCTACTTCATAGAGAGACACCAACAAGAAGACCTCTACATGCAGGGCAGACCAGTGGCTTGCTGCTGCTGGCTTACACTGGCCTTGAGAGTGGATTCTGTGCATCTCTTCCCCACTCCATGTTTAGTGGCTTCACATGGATAGTTTGAAATCTGCCACAATGGGAGTACTGACACCATGGAAACTGACAAAAGTTACAAATAGGAGTTTACTATCTGTGAAAATACACAGGCCCTCCAGGCGTGCAGGCTTCTCCCTGGGACCTGTAACATATTTTTTGGCTGTCTAGGATTTGCTGGGGATAGCCCTCGTCTCTATGACTCCTGTGGACTTTACTACTGAAATCAACTCTTTTTCTGGGGCTGATAACACTGGAAGTTTCCATGTTGCATGTGCAGTTAGTACCTGCATTGAGGTAGGGGAGACACCTCTACCTGGGGCCATGAGTGTCACTGTGGCCCAGGCCTTCCAACTGTCCATCTCAGGAAGAGGTGGTCTCTTCAAAGACACTGCCTCACCTCCAGCCTATCCAAGGGTAGCAGCTTAGCCAATCCTTAGACATTTCCCCCTGAGCCAGCATCCTCCTCCTTCTGCTGTTCTCAGGCCCACCTTCTGTTTGCCAGAGTTTGTCTTATTTCTCTGGTCTCCGCAAGTGCTCCTTGCTGCTTAGCAAGGTGGCTCCCAGGTCCTGCTGTCTAACGTCCAGATTCTCACAGATTTTAATAATACGTACTTTTTCTTTAATACCATCCCTTTACCTCACACCCTACTTACACTCAAGGAAGGAGAGGAAGAACAACTCAGCCCCCCTCCACCACTTTCTCTGTTCAGAAGGCACATGAACTGTGGCCACAAGCCAATGCCCTCCATTAGCCTAACCACAGTTTTCCCCTGATACTTGAAATCATGACAAGGTCTTAGTAAAATGCCAGATGTTTTTGCCCCAGGTTACAAAGGCCATTATTTCCTAAATAAAATTGAGCCTGAAACCAAAAATTCTTTTAACTCTTTAGTGACGTTTTATTTATGCCATTAAAAAAATTTAGTGTCTGCGTGAGCTATGGAGCCACCTGATAATGATGAAGTTTCCATTTAACATTTTCCTTCTCCCATTTAGCCCATATATTATACTGAATTACCAGGTTCAGAGAGCAGAAAAACAGAAGTTTAAATAAGAAATTACTTTCTGATTGCTGGCAAGATGGCCAAATAGGAACAGCTCTGGTTTGCAGCTCCCAGCGAGACTGACACAGAAGGTGGGTGATTTCTGAATTTCCAACTCAGGTACCCAGCTCATCTTATTGGGACTAATTAGACAGTGGGTGCAGCCCACTGAGGGCAAGCTGAAGCAGGGTAGGGCGTCACCTCACCTGGGAAGTGCAAGGGGTCAGGGAATCCCTCCCCCAGCCAAGGGAAGCCGTGAGGGACTGTGCTGTGAGGAACAGTGCACTCCGGACGAGATACTGTGCTTTTCCCACGGTCTTCACAACCCGCAGAACAGGAGACTCCCTCCGGTGCCTACACTACCAGGGCTCTGGGTTTCAAGCACAAAACTAGGCGGCCATTTGGGCAGATGCCAAGCTAGCTGCAGGAGTTGTTTTTTTTTTTTTTCATACCCCAGTGGTGCCTGGAATGCCAGCAAGACAGAACCATTCACTCCCCTGGAAGGGGGTGCTGAAGCCAGGGAGCCAAGTGGTCTGGCTTGGTGGGTCCCACTGCCACGGAGCCCAGTAAGCTAAGATCCACTGGCTTGAAATTCTCACTGCCAGCACAGCAGTCAGAGGGATGCTCGAACTTGGTAGGGGGAGGGGCATTCGCCACTGCTGAGGCTTGAGTAGGTGGTTTTACCCTCACAGTGTAAACAAAGCCACAGGAAGTTTGAAAAGGGCAGAGGGCACCGCAGCTCAGCAAGGCCACTGTGGCCAGACTGTCTCTCTAGATTCCTCCTCCCTGGGCAGGGCATCTCTGAAAAAAAGGCAGCAGCCCCAGTCAGGGGCTTATAGACAAAACCCCCATCTTCCTGGGACAGAGCACCTGGGGGAAGGGGCAGCTGTGGGCACAGCTTCAGCAGACTTAAACATCCCTGCCTGATGGCTCTGAAGAGAGCAGTGGATCTCCCAGCACAGCGTTTGAGCTCTGCTAAGGGTCAGACTGCCTCCTCAAGTGGGTGTCTGATCCCCGTGTCTCCTGACTGGGAGACTCCTTCCAGTAGGGGCCGATAGACACCTCATACAGGAGGGCTCTGGCTAGCATCTGATGGGTGCCCCTCTGGGACGAAGCTTCCAGAGGAAGGAACAGGCAGCAATCTTTGCTGTTCTGTAGCCTCTGCTGGTGATACCCAGGCAATCAGGGTCTGGAGTGGCCCTCCAGCAAACTCCAGCAGACCTGCAGCAGAGGGGCCTGACTGTTAGAAGGAAAACTAACAAACAGAAAGGAATAGCATCAACATCAACAAAAAGGACATCCACTCAGAGACCCCCATCTGAAGGTCACCAACATCAAAGACCAAAGGTAGATAAATCCACGAAGATGGGGAGAAACCAGTGCAAAAAGGCTGAAAATTCCAAAAGCCAGAATGCCTCTTCTCTTCCAAAGGATCACAACTCCTTGCCAGCAAGGGAACCAAAGTGGACAGAGAAAGAGTCTGACGAATTAACAGAAGTAGGCTTCAGAGGGTGGATAATAACAAACTCCTCCGAGCTAAAGGAGGACATTCTAACCTAATGCGAGGAAGTTAACAATCTTGAAAAAAGGTTAGAGGAATTGCTAACTAGAATAACCAATGCAGAGAACATAAATGACCTAATGGAGCTGAAAAACAAAGCACAAGAACTTTGTGAAGCATATACAAGTATCAATAGCCGAATCAATCAAGTGGAAGAAAAGATATCAAAGATTGAAGATCAACTTAATGAAATAAAGTGAGAAGGCAAGATTAGAGAAAAAAGAATGAAAAAGGAACAAACAAAGTCTCGAAGAAATATGAGACTATGTGAAAAGATCAAATCTACGTTTGACTGGTGTACCTGCAAGTGGCAGGGAGAATGGAACCAAGCTGGAAAACATTCTTCAGGATATTATCCAGGAGAACTTCCCCAACCTAGCAAGACAGGCCAACATTCAAATTCAGGAAATAGAGAGACCACCACAAAGATTCTCCTCAAGAAGAGCAACCCCAAGACACGTAATTGTCAGATTCACCAAGGTTGAAATGAAGGAAGAAATGTTAAGGGCAGCCAGAGAGAAAGGTCGGGTTACCCACAAAGGGAAGCCCATCAGACTAACAGCGGATCTCTCTGCAGAAATACTACAAACCAGAAGAGAGTGGGAACCAATATTCAACATTCTTAAAGAAAACAATTTTATTTTCTTTTTTTCTTTTTTGAGACACCTCAGTCTCCCAAGTAGCTGGGATTACAGGCACACACCATCATGCCCAGCTAATTTTTTTTGTATTTTTATAGAGACGGGGTTTTGCCATGTTGGCCAGGTTGGTCTCGAACTCATGACCTCAGGTGATCTGCCTGCCTCAGCCTCCCAAAGTGCTGGGATTACAGGCATAAGCCACCGCACCCAGCCAAAGAAAACAATTTTCAACCCAGAATTTCATATCCAGCCAAATTATTCTTCATAAGTGAAGGATAAATAAAATCCTTTACAGACAAGCAAATGCTGAGAGATTTTGTCAGCACCAGGCCTGCCTTCCAAGAGCTCGTGAAGGAAGCACTAAACCTGGAAAGGAACAACCTGTACCAGCAACTGCAAAAGCATACCAAATGGTAAAGACCATCGACACTATGAAGAAACTGCATCAACTAACGGGCAAAATAGCCAGCTAGCATCATAATGACACAATCAAATTCACACATAACAATATTAACCTTAAGTGTAAAAAGGCTAAATGCCTCAATAAAAGACACAGTGATAAACTGGATAGAGTCAAGACCCATCAGCGTGCTGTATTCAGGAGATGCATCTCATGTGCAAAGACGCACATAGGCTCAAAATAAAGGGATGGAGAAATATTTACCAAGCAAATGGAAAGCAAAGAAAGCAGGGGTTGCAATCCTGGTCTCTGATAAAACAGACTTTAAACCAACAAAGATCAAAAGAGACAAAGAAGGGCATTACATAATGGTAAAGGGATCAATGCAACAAGAAGAGCTAACTATCCTAAATATATATGCACCCAATACAGAAGGATCCAGATTCATAAAGTTCTTAGAGACCCACAAACAGACTTAGACTCCCACACAATAATAGTGGGAGAATTTAACACCACACTGCCAATATTAGACAGAGCAATGAGACAGAAAATTAACAAGGATATTCAGGACTTGAACTCAGCTCTGGACCAAGTGGACCTAATAGACATCTACAGAACTCTACACCCCAAATCAACAGAATGTACATTCTTCTTAGCACCACATCACATTTATTCTAAAAGTAACCACGTAATTGGAAGTAAAACACTCCTCAGCAAATGCAAAAGAATAGAAATCATAACAGTCTCTCAGATCACAGTGCAATCAAATTAGAACTCAGGATTAAGAAACTCACTCAAAATCGCACAATTACATGGAAACTGAACCACCTGCTCCTGAATGACTACTGGGTAAATAACGAAATTAAGGCAGAAATAAATAAGTTATTTGAAACCAATGAGAACAAAGACACAATGTACCAGAATCTCTGGGACACATTTAAAGCAGTGTTTAGAGGGAAATTTAATGCACTAAATGCCCACAACAGAAAGCAGGAAAGATCTATAACTGACACCCTAATATCAAAATTAAAAGAACTAGAGAAGTAAGAGCAAAGAAATTCAAAAGCTAGCAGAAGACAAGAAATAGTTACTAAGATCAGAGCAGAACTGAAGGAGATAGAGACATGAAAAACCCTTCAAACAATCAATGAATCCAGGAGCTGATTTTTTGAAAAGATCAACAAAATAGACCGCTAGCCAGACTAATAAAGAAGAAAAGAGTGAAGAATCAAATAGATGCAATAAAAAGTGATAAACGGGGTATCACCACTGATCCCACGGAAATACAAACTACCATAACAGAATACTATAAACACCACTACACAAATAAACTAGAAAATCTAGAAGAAATGGATAAATTCCTGGACACATACACCCTCCCAAGTTTTCCTTCCCAAACGAGGAAGAAGTTGAATCCCTGAATAGACCAACAACAAGTTCTGAAATCGAGGCAGTAACTAATAGCCTACAAACCAAAAAAAGTCTAAGACCAGACAAATTCACAGCCAAATTCTACCAGAGGTACAAAGAGGAGCTCTTGACCAATCCTTCTGACACTACTCCAAACAACAGAAAAAGAGGGACTTCTCCCTAACTCATTTTATGAGGCCAGCATCATCCTGATACCAAAACCTGGCAGAAACACAACAAAAAAAGAAAATTTCAGGCCAATATCCCTGATGAACATCGAAGTGAAAATCATCAATAAAATACTGGCAAACTGAATCCAGCAGCACATCAAAAAGCTTATCCACCACCATCAAGTTGGCTTCATTCCTGGGATGCAAGGCTGGTTCAACATATGCAAATCAATAAACGTAATCCATCACATAAACAGAACCAATGACAAAAACCACATGATTATCTCAATAGATGCAGAAAAGACCTTCAACAAAATTCAACACCCCTTCATGCTAAAAACTCTCAAAAAACTAGGTATTGATGGAATGTATCTCAAAATAATAAGAGCTATTTATGACAAACCCACAGCTAATATCATACTGAATGGGCAAAAACTGGAAGCATTCCCTTTGAAAACTGGCACAAGACAAGGATGTCCTCTCTCAGCCCTCCTATTCAACAGAGTATTGGAAGTTCTGGCCAGGACAATCAGGCAAGAGAAAGAAATAAAGGGTATTCAAATAGAACAAAAAGGGTATTCAAGTAGTCTCAAATTTATTAAGAGTAATTGTCTCTGTTTGCACATGACATGACTGTATATTTAGAAAACCCCATCATCTCAGCCCAAAATCTCCTTAAGCTTATCAGCAACTTCAGCGAAGTCTCAGAATACAAAATCAGTGTGCAAAAATCACAAGCATTCCTATATATCAATAACAGAGAACTAAATCATGAGTGAACTCCCATTCACAATTGCTACTAAGAGAATAAAATACCTAGGAATACAACTTACAAGGGATGGGAAGGACCTCTTCAAGGAGAACTACAAACCACTGCTCAATGCAATAAGAGAAGACACAAATAAATGGATAAACATTCTATGTTCATGGACAGGAAGAATCAGTATTGTGAAAATGGCCATACTGCCCAAAGTAATTTATAGATTCAATGCTATCCCCATCAAGACACCATTGACTTCCTTCACAGAATTGGAAAAAACTACTTTAAATTTCATATGGAACCAAAAAGGAGCCTGCATAGCCAAGAAAATCCTAAGCAAAAAGAACAACGCTGGAGGCATCACGCTACCTGACTTCAAACTATACTACAAGGCTACAGTAACCAAAACAGCATGATACTGGTACCAAAACAGATATATAGACTAATGGAATGAACAGAGCCCTCAGAAATAACACCACACATTTACAACCATCTGATCTTTGACAAACCTGACAAAAACAAGCAATGGGGACAGCATTCCCTATTTAATAAATGGTGTTGGGAAAACTGGATAGCCATATGCAGAAAACTGAGACTAGACCCCTTCATTACACCTTATACAAAAATTAACTCATAATGGATTTAAAACGTAAACATAAGACCTAAAACCATAAAAAACCCTAGAAGAAAACCTAGGCAATACCATTCAGGACAATACCATTCATGGGCAAAGACTTCATGACTAAAACACCAAAAGCAATGGCAACAAAAGCCAAAATTGACAAATGGGATCTAATTAAACTAAAGAGCTTCTGCACAGCAAAAGAAACTATCATCAGAGTGAACAGGGAACCTACAGAATGGGAGAAAATTTTTGCAGTCTACCCATCTGTCAAAGGGCTAATATCCAGAATCTACAAAGAACTTAAACAAATTTACAAGGAAAAAACAAACAAGCTCATCAGAAAGTGGGCGAAGGATATGAACAGACACTTCTCAAAAGAAGACATTTATGTAGCCAACAAACATATGAAAAAAAGTTCATCATCACTGGTCATTAGATGAGAAATGCAAATTGAAGAAATTGAGAAATGCAAATTGAAACCACAATGAGATATCATCTCATGCCAGTTAGAATGGTGATCATTAAAAAATCAGGAAACAATAGATGCTGGACAGGATATGGAGAAATAGAAATGCTTTTACACTGTTGATGGGAGTGTAAATTAGTTCAACCATTGTAGAAGACAGTGTGGCAATTCCTCAAGGATCTAGAACCAGAAATACCATTTGACCCAGCAATCTCCTTACTGGGTATATACCCAAAGGATTATAAATTATTCTACTATAAATATACATGCACATGTATGTTTATTGCGGCACTATTCACAATAGCAAAGTCTTGGAAACAACCCAAATGCCCATCAATGATAGACTGGATAAAGAAAATGTGGCACATATACACCATGGAATACTATGCAGCCATAAAAAAGTACGAGTTCATGTCCTTTGCAGGGACATGGATGAAGCTGGAAACCATCATTCTCAGCAAACTAATACAAGAACAGAAAACCAAACACCACATGTTCTCACTCATAAGTGGGAGGTGAACAATGAGAACACATGGACACAGGGAGGGGAACATCACACACCAGGGCCTGTTGGGGGTGGGGGACTAGGGGAGGGATAGC
Source organism: Chlorocebus sabaeus (assembly GCF_047675955.1). Taxonomy (NCBI): domain Eukaryota; kingdom Metazoa; phylum Chordata; class Mammalia; order Primates; family Cercopithecidae; genus Chlorocebus; species Chlorocebus sabaeus. The sequence goes on along the minus strand of NC_132924.1, from coordinate 103,780,483 downwards.
ATTAGGAGAAATACCTAATGTAGATGACGGGCTGATGGGTGCAGCAAACTACCATGGCACGTGTATTGCACATTCTGCACATGTATCCCAGAACTTAAAGTATAATCATAATAATAATAAAAGAAATTACTTTCTGTATACTTGACCAGTGGGTCTATATGTCTGGGTAAGGATGAGCAACCACAGACCTCCTCTGTAAGTTAGTTTCCCAGTCTGCAAAATGTGAACCATAATGGTCCCCACCTGGCTAGTCTGAGATAAGATCCAAAATACAGCTTGCACAGAGCAAGCATCCAAACATATTCATCACCATTTTCCTTATTATTAGTGTGGAAGTCCACATGTCCTTTTTCATCTAAATTTTATCTTACTTTGAGAACAAAGGATCTTTTTGAGTGCAAAAGAGAACTTAAGTTTTATTCTCTTTTTTCCTTTCTACCTAGAATAGTTTGGGTTTTTGGTTTTGCGCTTTTGTTGTTTTACAAAGAGAGATAATATAAAGAGGCAACAAATTTATTAAGAGTAAATTTCATATTGATGTTTGGTGAAGGTCTAGCATGAATAGTAAAAGTTGTTTTAGACACTCTCCATTCTGCTATTCTAGGGAGCGTTCCAACCATACTGAAGAAATGGCCATCTGAGGGGATGGGGAGAAGAATAGTGGGTTTAAGGTGGGAGAAAAACATAACCACAAAGAGGATTTTATAAAAATGAGGCAAAATTGATCACCCTGGCTCTGGCCTTGTTCCCCCTCTGTGGGGTTTCCTCTTTTTCTTACAGCAAAAGAATTTTAAAGATTTTGTGTAATTACAGAGAACTTCGAAATCAGAAAATGCAGTTACCAGGGGAGGGCAAGATGTTTCAATCTGAGGAACACACTTCATTATTAGTACTTTATCTAATATCCACGTTAGTATCCTGCACAGTCCAATGCGTTATGCTGTAAACATTTTAAATTTCTCTACATATGTATTCACTTAGCAGTAAATAAAAAATAAATGGATACTAAAAAATGAGAGTTTCCAAGACATTTAAAACATAGATAGCAGCTTACATTTTTTACATGTCTAATATATCAGATTCTCGTAACTGCTTAAAGCCCTTTAGGAGTAAGTCTAGAACAACACAATCATTACAAAACAGATGCATACACCTACATTGTAACTGGTTATACAAGTGTTAATACCACGACTTAGAATTTTCTTTATCTTTTTACTCCAATAGGAAGATTTGTATCATGAAAGCCTGGAGAGTTTCTCACCTAAACTCTCATCCTCCCAGATCTAAAACGATGGCATTCATCCACTTTTACTTGCCAAATTAGGATTCTTAATGATTTTAGATCTTTTTCTGTTTTAAAGCTGAAACCAGGATTATGAGCTCGTCTACATTTTTATTGTAAATAATGCATTCTGTTACAGAGAAATTGAAGGCTTGTGCTTCCTAAGCCTTTAAGCTACAAACACATTTGTCTGAATCTAATAATCCAGGTAAGGAGAATTGTAATTTACAATTACCCATGATAAAGAAATATCAATTAGCCAAGTGTAAACTGCTAGCACTGAGGCAGTAAAAATAGGGTCTGGAGGCAGGGAACATAAGGCCGATTCACACTTCAGCTATGACAGGAAATATCCCCTCCATAGGGCGTACACCAAATAAATAACTTTGTAACTTTACTTCATCCTCTATTTACATAGGACATACCTCAGGTAACCAACAGAATCCTCCAGAGGGTATTTAAACTCCCAAAGTTCTATACCAGGGCCCTTGAGCCCCTAAGCTTGGGCCGCTCCCACACTGTGAAGTGTACTTTCAATTTCAATACATCTCTTCGTTCCATCCTTGCTTTGTTTGTGCGTTTTGTCCAGTTCTTTGTTCAAGACGCCAAGAGCCTGGACACCCGCCACCGGTAACAGTATGGTTGTGCTGGTGTCTCTCACAAAGGGCTCTTATTCACCCTCTGTTTTCCTTAATCTTTCTTCCCCATAAACCAAGATCTACTAAAAATATAATTGCTGATCTTAAGGGAGATTAGAATACAGAGATGTAGGATGGGCTACAGAACAACTCATGTCACCATTAAGACAGGGCTGCAACGTCACTATATTATAGCTCCTATCACCCTGGGTAGAACTGTCCCTCACTGGAATTTTGGACTTCACATATCTATCTTCAGCCCATAAAGGTCATCTTACCTGAACTCCTAAGGAATCAACCTTTTTGGAGCAGAGGGAAGGAACTATTGTCCAGGATGCAAATAGGCCAGGTGTGCTCTTTAGAAACTAACAGAACAACCAGAAACTACCAAACTGAGCAGGATGGCAGGGTCTGGATGGATGCTGCTGCAGGGCAGGTTCCTCCACAAGATGGACCCAAAGAAAGCCTTTAAATACTGACCATGAGTGTGAGAAAAACCACTCCTCCCCCATACGAAGGGCTGCAGCAGAACACAGGCTACACTCACACGTGCAGATGTATCATCTAAGGTTATTTACAAGAGCTAAAGAAGGTCCTCCTTTGGTGAGAGGACTCCAGAGTTATTCAATACGTCATCATCAGTAGTGAAAGAACAGCGTACTTTAAGGGTGAAGAACTCATACAGATGGTTTCAGGTATTAATGCAGATAGATGTTAAGAGCTTTCACTTTTAGAAAAAGACTGCTGGAAAGGAAATTTTCAGGACAAAATGGAAAACCAGGCAAGGATCACCAACTTGGAAGAAAATACACAACATGGAAAAAGAAGACCAGAATTAACAGAAAAAATGTCTCCAGAGGAAACAAATAATTAAGTGAACAGATTAAAACTAGAAAAGAACATGCAGAATCTTCAGTGAGATTTAGGGAATATTTAATCCACAAAACAAAAATGGGATCCCATAAAAAAGAAACAGCAGAGAACAACAAAGAGAGTTCAACAAATAAAACTGGGATTGTCCACATGGAAAAAAAAATTAGTATAAGACCTGAAAAATGCAGTCAAGAAATTCTAAACAGGCCAAGTGTGGTGGCTCACACCTGTGATCCCAGCACTTTGGGAGGCTGAGGTGGGTGGATCACCTGAGGTCAGGAACTCAAGATCACCCTGGTCATCATGGTGAAACCCGTCTCTACAAAAAATACAAAAATTAGCCAGGTGTGGTGGTGTGCACCTGTAATCCCAGCTACTCGGAAGGCTGAGGCAGGAGAATCACTTGAACCCAGGAGGTGGAGATTGCAGTTAGCCAAGATCATGCCACTGCACTCCACTCTGGGCAACAGAGTGAGACTCCCATCTCAAAAAAAAAAAAAAAGAAAGAAAGAAAAAGAAATTCTAAACATTATGGAGGATATGAGCTTTATGCAAAAAAAGAAAAGGAAACCTGGGCTGGAATATTATGAGAGGAAAACAAGCAACGGTTGTTGAAGCGAGTTAGGAAGGCCCAATCTGACAAGAGTATTTGAAAAAGAGAAAATGGAAGGAAGGAAGTCATTAAACACCACCAACCAAACAAATAAAACAGGGAACAATTTCCCATAATAGAAGGCTATTGGGCTTCATATTAGAAGGCCTCAAGTGTCCATGCACTTACACCAAAAGGACCCAGACTTAGACTAGGTTTTCCATGGTCCCAGCTGGTGTCGAGCCATTACCCCAAACTGGCCTCCTTTACTGTGTCTCCAAAGCCTCTCTGGGTTTTAAAATAGTATCTCACCACACATAGGAAATACAACAATAAGAAAATATGTTTAAAATATACCAAAACTCTAGTGCCACCCAACTGAACGATGCCCTAGAGACACTGATAGACTATTTCAGAAAATTAGTCTTTTCTTTTGGAAGACAAAATATTTTGGAAAACATTACTTTAAGCAAATTTATGCCGAAAATAAACACATATACACATCCATATCTAGTTATCTGTATTATTCTAAAGTGCCTGCCTTGAAAAGATGCATGTGCAGAGGTCTGTGGGGAAAGGGTTGAGGGCAACAGTTTTTCTGAAATCCCCATGAAATGGAAAGTACCATGGAAAACCAATCACTTACCAAAATATTGTAACAGAGGCTCAAGAACTAGAAATTTCTGAAAGAAAACCTATGGATACGTTTCAAACTTTATACCAGAAAGCATTCTCTTATGACAGCTTCAAGATGTACTGGGAAATTGCTTTTACTGAAACTCATCACTCTTTTAAGACTGCATAGCAGTCATTACTTTCTGACATTTCCTTGTTTATTGCTTGTTTCTTTGTGCATTGCAGGTTCCATAAAAGCTGACTTTGTGCCTGAAATATTAGAAGTGAACTGTGAGTGCTTACTGAATGAATAGGTGAATGGACAAAACCTCCTGCAATACAGCTTTCTTACCATGCCTTAAGAGACTTTTCAGTCCATCCTACTGTTGTTGTTGATTGGTTCTCCCTGAGTGCTGACCCTAGGCCCAGATTCAGAGATTTCTCTAAGAAACAGCTTCTTTGAAAGACATCATTCCTATTGTCAACCCTGTTGGCATAGAAATAAAATGTAGACGTTGGACAAAGGCAATATTTGTTGTGACAAAGGCGATATTTGTTGTAACAAAACATAAATGTATGTCCATCAGTGGGGAATGAGAATGCTGGGATTTGAAGAGACCAAAAAATAATACTGTTCTACTTTCTCTCTTGGGAAAGAGAGGGGATTTATTTTTTTGAAAAGCCATAAGCTTACAACAGATGAAATTCAAAATTCATACTAAACTTCACTGGAGAATGTAACCAAAATATGAGGCTACAGGTGAGCTTTCTATTTCTTTCGTCCACTCTCCAAGATGGCCCACTGATATGGTTTGGCTGTGTCCCCACCCAAATCTCATCTTGAATCCCCATGTGTCATGGGAGGGACCCAGTGGGAGGTAACTGAATCATGGGGGCAGTTACTCCCATGCTGTTCTGTGATAGTGAATGAGATCTCATGAGATCTGATGGTTTTATAAGCGGCTTTTCCCCTTTTGCTTGGCACTTCTCCGTCCTGCCATCATGTGAAGAAGGATGTGTTTGCTTCCCCTTCTCCCATGATTGTAAGTTTCCTGAGGCCTCCCCAACCACGTGGAACTGTGAGTCAATTAAACCTCTTTCTTTCATAAGTTACCCAGTCTCAGGCAGTTATTTACAGCAGCGTGAGAACAGACTAATACACTCACCCAGGATTCAGTCTCCCACCTGCAGAAGCAGCGGTCCCCCAGTCGCTGTGCTCCTGGCATCTTTGAGGGCCAGCCACTGGGACTGAAAGCTCAAAGAGGGCAGGGCCGCTGCCTGGTTTCTTCTCCTAGTTTCAACAGTAAGATAAATCATTCCCACCTGAAGTCTGGAATCACTAATAGTGTTATACCCTGGGAGTGTAAATTCCCTCATGCAACATGATTGGGAGGAATAAGATTTCTACCAGATAAATAAATAGTTTGTGTTGCACCCAATGTTATGTTATATATCTATTTACAAGAATACAGTTAGATCAGATCTACATATACCAACACAAGAAATGTTTCAAAGGATTTTAAAAGTGGTAGAAAAATTGCAACACTGTTTGTGACCTTCTTTTTTTCTTTTTTTTTTTTGACAAGGTCTTGCTCTGTCACCCAGGCTGGAGGGCAGTAGTATGATCATGTCTCACTGCAGCCTTGACCTCCTATGTCTAAGGTATCCCCCTGCCTCAGCCTCCCAAGTAGCTAGGACCACAGGCACATATCACTACACTCAGCTAAGTTTAAACTTTTTGTAGACGTGGGGTTTCACCCTGTTATGCAGGCTGGTCTAGAACTCCTGGGCTCAAGAGACTCCCCTGCCTTGACCTCCAAAGTACTGGGATTACAGGCATGATCATGGCTCTGCTTATGCAGGTGTAAGACCTCTGCTTAGGCAGGTGGGAGCCCTCCATGCCCCCAATCTGACCTTCTTCTTATAAAAGCAAACGAATAATTCTAATATATGTTAGCATATGTATAAATATGAAAAAAGGAAGACTATGCATTGAACTTAATGATGGTTATCTTTAGCAGGTGGGATCACAGTGGGTGTTTATTATATTATAGTTTTGATGATGTCTGAATTTTGTATTAATGGAAAGCCATTTCTTCTATAATAAGAAAAAATAATAAAGAGTATAAAAAAGGGAATTAAATTAGAAAGCAGATGACATTTCTTTTCCTCCTAAGATCAAGCTGAAGAACAAAAGGAAGAGGGAAACCAAATGGGTGTCTGTAGGACTGGAATATGCAAATGGCCTTGTCCCTAGGTGCCACCACATATGGTGAGGATGGGAGAGTGCTGGCCACCTGTTGCCTCTCATGGCCTGCAGTTTTCTTCTTGAAGCCTCAGGAGCCTCCCACTCCCAGTCCTCATCCCTCCTGTATACTGTCACATGAAACCACAGTCTTGGTTCTGGACTTTACAGCCAGCCTATGAGGGCACTGAAAAAAGAGCATGGGCTCTGACAGTAGATGGGCCTAGGCTCAAATGCTAATCCTGCCATGTCCTCAATGTTTGAATCTGGGCAAATCACTTATCTGCTGAAATTTGGTTTTCACATCTCCAAAATGGATTTAATAATATTCTCATAACAGGTAGTGGATATAAAGCCCTCAGTTAGCCTCCTTTTCCCTGATTATGATTTCCAAACTCTCTGCTTGAAATAGGGTGTCACAGGACACAAGAGGGATACAGCATAAGAAACTGAGTGAGATTTAACTTCCTAGAATCACATACACTGGGGACTGGTCACTTGAGAAACCAGACCCCAAAGACGCCCTCGGTGTGGGAGCAGAGATCTGTGTCCAGAAACTGTAGGAAAACAACAAAACTCGGAAGCATGTTCATTTCTCCACCCTCTCGTCAAGACAATCAACCTGCTGCTTCAGGCTCTTCTAAGAGTTTGCTTTCACTCTGCTGAATGTCTCCTTTTTTTGCACTTTGTAATATGCTTTAACATCTTTATATATCCAAAGAAACAATCAATTAGCTTTAACTTTCAAAATTCTTGATTTTTCACTGTGGTGGCAAAAAAGGAAGCCTCTGTGACCCCACCAATAACTCATTTGGGATGTCTTTGAAATATTAAACTGTGTTCCTTTAAAAAAAAAAAAAAAAAAGTAAATGGCCAGGTGCGGTGGCCCACACCTGTAATCCCAGCACTTTGGGAGGCTGAGGCGGGCGGATCAGGAGATCAAGAGATCAAGACCATCCTGGCCAACATGGTGAAACCCCGTCTCTATTAAAAATACAAAAAATTACTGGGTGTGGTGATGTGCACCTGTAATCCCAGCGGCTCATGAGGTTGAGGCAGGAGAATTGCTTGAACCCAGGAGGCGGAGGTTGCAGTGAGCCAAGATTGTGCCACTGCACTCTGCCTGGCGACAGAGCAAGACTCCGTCTTGCTCTAGTTCCCCAGGGAAGAACTTCATAGGATATTGCGTTTTATTTCATATTCCCCACCTCAAGCCTTGTCTCCCAGCATTCCAGAGACTAGTGGAGGCATGGAAGAGGTACGGTCTGCACAAGCTCAGGCTAACAGCTCTCTTACTAGATGGTTTTCAGACTAATTGTTAAGATGACCCCAAGTAAGCATGGATTCTGTAAATGTGTCACTGAAAAGCTGAATCCTGCTATCAAAGACAAGAAAAGAGCTTCAAGAACAGACGCTGGAAACAGTCCAGCCGCACAAAAGCTGGAGAGATTCAGGAACAAAGTAAGAGTGAGGAGCAAATGATCAGGCTGTGAGACGGACCAAGCCATGGTGATTCTGGCATAAGAAGAGGTGACTATAACAAGGTTTCAGAAGACAGCCTCACATATATGAGCAATTGCTTTACAATTAAGAGGCTTCTGCGATTTAGTGTTAAAAGGATGATCTTTTCAATAAATAGTGCTGGAGCACTTATATTTTATATTATATAAAATACTTATATTTTAAAAATATATTTCAATCCATACCTTATATCACATACAAACATCAATCCTAAGTAGGTTATAGGCCTAAACTTATAAGCTAAAATCATTCTTTCAACAATAGAAGAAAACATAAGAGAAAAATCTTTGCAACTTCGAGTTAGGCGAATAGTTTTTAGAGAGGACACCAGTCAGCATCTTTAACCTTAAAAACGTATTAAATCAGCTGGGCGCAGGGGCTCACGCCTGTAATCCGAGCACTTTGGGAGGCTGAGGCGGGTGGATCACCTGAGATCAGGAGTTTGAGACCAGCCTGACAAACACGGAGAAACCTCATCTCTACTAAAAATATAAAATTAGCTGGGCATGGTGGCACATGCCTGTAATCCCAGCTACTCAGGAGGCTGAGCCAGGAGAATCGCTTGAACCTGGGAGGCAGCGGTTATAGCGAGCCGACATTGCGCCATTGCACTCCAGCCTGGGCAACAAGAGCAAAACTCCATCTCAAAAAAAAAAACCAAAACCAAAAAAAAAACTTACTAAACTGAGCATCAGAAATTAAAACCTTTTTTCCTCCAGAATATACAGGAGGCAACATCACCAAGATAACAGAATAGGAAATACCAGGCTTTATCTACCACATTAAAAAATATATATATATAAACAGCTATGCACAAAACGAATAGTCCAGAGGGAGCTCAATGGTTCATTAAAGAATCTGCAGCAATACAGCAGAGCACAAAAATCCAGGGAATATTCACATAAAAAGTATCGCTGGTGAGACTGGCATAGCTAAGATGCCAAGAGATGACTAGGAGTGAAAAAGAAGAAAGTCAAAGACTATCGGTATCAGTTACATGATGGGAACCACCAGCATTGCCAGGGGCCTGCTCCACAAAGGACACTGGCATCTCTTGCTACTGAGCTAATCAACAACCCTTCTCACCAGAGAACCCCAGAGAAAGAGAGATGCCTGAACACCCCATCCCCATCCATGAATTTGATAGACTGTTGAGCCACTTCAGGAAAGGAGCAACTACCTCTCCCAAGCCCATGTGTTCTTTGATCCTGGAGCTACACTGCACTGCGAATGCCTGCACTCTGATGACAGCATCTTAGTCCATTTGTGTTGCTCTAAAGGAATACCTGAGGCTGATAATTTACAAGGAAAAGAGGTTTATTTGGCTTATGGTTCTGCAGGCTGTACAAGAAGCATGGTGCTGGTCTCCTCAGCTTCCTGTGAGGGTCTCATGCTGCTTCCACTCATGATGGAAGGTGAAAGGGAACTAGCATGCAGAGATCATACGGTGACAGCAGAAGCAAGGGAGAGAGAGAAGGTGCCAGGTTCTTTTGGACAACAAGCTCTCAGGGAAACTAATAGAGAACTCATTCACTCCCACAAGGATAGCACCAAGCCATTCATGAGGGACCCTCATGACCCAAACACCTCCCAATAGGCCCCACTTCCAACATTAGGGATCAAATTTCAACACGAGGTTTGGAGGATCAAATATTCAAACTATAGCACCGGGACTCTGTGGCTGTACTGGGCCTGACACTGGAGTCATCACCAAAGTGAGCTAGTTCACACGCCAGGCCTAAGAGCCAAACCTTCACTGTGCATGCTTGTGCTCTGGGCACCAGCTCAGCTACCATAGAGAGCTAGGCCCCACCTGGACCCCAGAGTCACTCTAACTCTGCACACACTTGTGTTCCCATTCTCAGCTCCCCAGCTAATTCACAAACATCTGCAACTTGCATATCTTCACCAACTCAGCAACAGGGGTGCCTTCACCCTGGGCACCAGTGGCATTACCACCCTGGATCCCAGAACTGTAGTTCCTCTACACATGCCTGTGCCTCAGGCCTCAGCACTGTGGTTGCTCCACAGGTGCCATGCATCAGACACCAGTGCCACCACCACCATGAGTGGACCTATAAGCCAGACCCAGTGCCAAGAGGGATCCCCTCAGCCCCAACATCTCCAGAGAGGAAAAAAGAGATCATGAGGACTTAGCAGTCATTGCCACTGAAGATCCTAACAATCCTGGATGCCGCTATAGACATCCACAATACTGGCCACTAAGGATCTCTGCAATCTTTGTTAACACTGACCTCGGCTTACAGTGCCACACAGAGACTACACAGTTGCACTCTCACTGGTATTAGAAACCCTGAACGCCACCAAACAAGCACTCTCATACTCCCCTACAGGGGAAGGTCTTTCCACAGCAAAACTAGCCTGTAAAGTCTGGAAGAGGTGACTGCTCCATCAAATGCGCAGATATGGATGAAGACAACAAGAAACAAGAAAAACAATGGAGACATAATACCACCAAAAGAACACAATAATTTCCTAGTAACCAACCCCAAAGAAATGTAGATATACAAACTGTCTGACAAAGAATTCAAAATAATACTTTTAAGGAAGCTCTGCAAATTTCAAGAAAATACAGAGAAACAATTCATTGAAATCAGAAAAATAATAAACAAGTGAGAAATTTAAATTATTTTTAAAATAGTGAGATTGAAATTATTTTTAACAAATCAAGCAGAAATTCTATAGTCCCAGCTACTCAAGAGGCTGAAGCAGGAAGATCACTTGAGCCCAGGACATCAAGGCAGTGAGCCATGGTCATGCCACTGCACTCCAGCCTGGGTGACAGAGCAAGACTCTGCAGCAAAAAAATGTATCTCTTGGCCGGGCTCGGTGGCTCAAGCCTGTAATCCCAGCACTTTGGGAGGCCGAGACGGGCGGATCACGAGGTCAGGAGATCGAGACCATCCTGACTAATATGGTGAAACCCCGTCTCTACTAAAAAATACAAAAAACTAGCCGGGCGAGGTGGCGGGCGCCTGTAGTCCCAGCTACTCGGGAGGCTGAGGCAGGAGAATGGCGTAAACTCGGGAGGCGGAGCTTGCAGTGAGCTGAGATTTGGCCACTGCACTCCAGCCTGGGTGACAAAGTGAGACTCCGTCTCAAAAAAAAAAAAAAAAAAAAAAAGTATCTCTTGAGACAAATGAAAATGGAAATGCAACATACCAAAACTTACTGGATGCAGTAAAAGCAGTTCTATCAGAGAAGTTTATGGCAAGAAACAGCTACATCAGAAATGAAGAAACATCCCCCAAAAAACAACCTAATGCTACACCTCAAGGAGCAAAAGAAGGAAGGACAAATGAAGCCCAAAGTTAGTAGAAGAAAGGAAATAATAAAGATTAGAATAGAAATAAATGAAATAGAAACAAGAAAAACAGTAGAAAAGATCAATAAAACTAAGAACTGGTTTTTTAAAAAGATAAGCAAAATTGACAAACCTGTAGCCAAACTAAGAAAAACTTTTGTTCTCCAAAGATGCCAATAAGAAAATAAAAAGACAAGCCCTAGACTGGAAGAAAATATTTATTATAAATATATCTGGAAAAGGTCTTATATCTAGAATATATAGTTATAAATCAAAAATTAAAAAAAGAAACAACTTGATTTTTTAAATGGGCAAGACTTGAGACACTTCAAAAAGGAAGATATACAAATGGCCTATACACACAGAAAAAGATGCTTAATATTGTCTGTCACCATGTAAAATACACGTTAAAATCACAATGAAATATCATGACAGACCCGGCAGCATTATTAAAAGTTTAAAAGATTGACAATAACAATTGCTGGCAAAAATGTTGAGCAATGCGAATTCTCACACACTGTTGGTGGGAATGTACAATGATTCAACCACTCTGGAAAAGAGTTTGGTGGTTTATTATAAAGTTAAACATACCCTTACCCAAGGACTTGCAATTCCACTCCTAGGTATTTATTTACCCAAAAGAACAGAAGAACATATGTCTACACAATGACTTGTATATGACTGTTTAGAGTGGTTTTATTCCTCATAGCTCAGAACTGAAACAACCCAAAGGTCCATCAACAGGTGGATAAATGGATGAACACAATGTGGTATATTCATACCAGTGAATATACTCATCATCATTAAAAATGAATGAACTGCTGATGAAGCAGCAGCACTGATGACCTCACAGATATTATGTTGAGCAAAAGAAGCCAGACAGAAAAGAACACACACTGTATAATTTCATTTTTATGATGTTCTAGAGTAGAAAAAATGAATCTATGGTGAAAAACATAAGAAAAAAATGGTGGCTTCAGATGGGGATGAGATAGGAATTAACCATAAAGTGACTGCAAAGAGGCAGGGGGGACTTTGGGGATGATGGAAGGGTGGCAGTGCGTAGGAATATGCCTTGGTCAAAACCAATCAACCTGCGCAGTTACAATGGGTGCCTTTATTAAATATAAACTATGTCTCAACAAATTGAATTTATTTTTTTAAAATGTCAGATAACATCATGCCTCAAAACCCTGCCATGATCTTCCTTTCATGCTGCAAGAAAACCAAAGTTCTTGCTCTGGCCTATAAGGCCCTTCATGATCTACACCTTCCCCCATTACCTTCTGACCGCTTCTCCCACCATAATTATCACCATACACTCTACTTCAGCCACTGTAGCCTCTTCAGTGTTCCCCAAACAGCCAGCACATTGCCACCTCAGAGCCTTTGTACTAGCTGTACCTTCCTCCTGGAATGCTTTCCCTCAGACAGCCACATATTTCACCTTCTCTTATGTCTTCGCTCCAATTCCATCTTCTCAGTAAGACTCATCTTGACAGTCCTATTTAAAATTTCACTCTCTGTATTCTGGACATCTTTTATTCATTCTCATTAATGTGCTGATCCTTCCCTAAATGCTGGTGGGATTATACATTTTATAGCCATTGAAGAGAGAGCCTCGGGTACTGAAATAGAAGATGCGTTTGACCTACAACTCAATAGTTACACTCTTCTGTTTCTGTCCCACGGAAGCATTCATACACGTGCACAAGGACACATATATTAGGATGTTCACTGCAACAAAGTCTAAAATAGTAAAATCTTGGAAATAATTTTAAATCCCATCAATAGAAAGATGCTTAAATATATTTTATAAAGAACTGTTCAGCATTTAAGCAGAATTAGGTATATACACTAACATGGGTGAATCTCCAGGATATCTTGTCAAGTGGAGAAATTAAGTTTTTTATTCAAAAAAAATCAAAGAAAAATGAGTGTGACTAAAGAGGAGCAGTAGGGATCTTTGTGGTAATGGAACAGTTCTCTCTCTCAATTGTGATGCTGAATAGAAAATCTACATATGATACAATTACACACAAAAAAAAATACACACAGTGAGTATACATAACCTGGTGAAATCTGAACAAATTCTGCGGATTTTACCAATGTTGATGTCCCAGTTTTGATAGTGTACTATAGTTATATAAGATATTACCACTCGGGGAGGCTAGGTAAAGAGTCTCCTGTACCATTATTTTTGAAACTTTTTGTGAATCTATGATTATTTCAAAATAAAAAGTTTAAAAAGAAGAAATGAAAAATAAATGTTGTTGTACTTTGAAGATTCAATTTGATGACATCGATTCTTCCTAAATTGTCTAGAGTCAATGCAATCTCAAAACTTTTAAAAAGTAACTTGACAAATTTGTTTTAAATTTTATATGAAAATACAAGGAGCCAAGTATCATGAAAACACTCTTGAAGAATAACAAAGGTAGAGAATTTGTTCTACCACACAAAGATGTATTAAAAAGTATGGGAATAAGGAATATGGTATTGCCACAAGAATAAGCAAATTGATCAATGAAACAGAATATAGTCTAGAGGTGGAGGTGGAGAACAATTAATGTAAGGATACTTGATTAATGGCTAAGTTGGCACTGTAAAACAGAGGGAAAGGATGGACTCTTCAATAAAAGGTGCTGGGAAATTTGGGTACTTGTATATAAAATTTGTATAAAAAATAAAATTATATTCCTACTTCACACCAAACACAAAGATCAACATATGTCTACACAATGACTTGTATCCATCAAAAAATTGCTTCAATGCACAATTGTGAATACACCTAGTGGAAATGAAAAATAGTATCAGCAAAATAAATAAATAGAATATATAAAGAAAAATCAAATGGCAATTTAGAACAGAAAAACATAATAACCAGGTTGGGCATAGTGTCTCACGCCTGTAATCCCAGTACTTTGGGAGGCGGAAGCGGACAGATCACCTGAGGTCATGAGTTTGAGACCAGCCTGGCCAATATGGGGAAACCCCGTCTCTGTTAAAAATGCAAAACTTAGCCAGGCATGGTGGCACATGCCTGTATGGTGGCGCATGCCTGTAATACCAGCTACTTGGGACGCTGAAGCAGAATAGCTTGAACCCGGGAGGTGGAGGTTGCAGTGAGCTGAGATTGCCACTGCACTCCAGCCTGGGCAACAGAGCAAGACTCTGTCTCAAAAACAAACAAACAAACAAAAACAAAAAACAAAGAAAGAGAAAACAAACAACCAACCACCAAAATTTGAAAACTCATTGGATAGGCTCAATACCAAAATGGAAAGGACAGAGCAAAGAATCAACAAATTTGAAGACACAGAGGTCCTACCATATGTTTAAAGAATCATTAACACTAATTCTACAGGACCAACTCAAATTATGAGGTCAGTTTTACTATTATCAAAACTTGACCAAGAAAATACAAACAGGAAAGGAGGGAGGGAGGAAAGGAGGGAGGGAGGAAAGGAGGGAGGGAGGGAGGGAGATCTGTCATGAATATAGATGCAAATTTTTAAACGAAATATTAGCAAATACAGCTTAGTAATATATAAAAATAAGTATGCACCATGACCAGGTAGGATTTTTTCCAAGTATACAATGATGGTTCAATAGTTGAAAATCAACCAATGCAATCAGCCATATTAAGAGACTGTTCTGAGAGGCTCCAGCTAAACTGGGATTCCAGTACCAGAGCAACTAGAGACCCTGCACTAATGAGAAATGGAGAGGAGCCTGACATGGGTATTTACTGTGTGTCTTTCACAGAATACTTATTTTACCTGGCAGATGCTCCCAATATCTAGCTGTTTGACCTATGACCAGGGTGTCCCTTACATGGGAAACTTGTTTATATTTGCAGGGGTCCCAGTGGCTCATATCTGACCTGTGTTCTGTTTATGCCTGCTTGACTACTGCTCTGGCACTGGGAACCCAATCCTGTTTTCTCTAGCATCCCAGGGAGAACCTGGCCCAGGGGAGCCCCTGGTCTTCAGAGTAAGATGCAAATTCAGTGCACTACCACAATAGGAAAGATCTTCAAATATTTATTACTTAAAGATTCTGGGCAGGGAGGGTGCGATGAGTAAGGAGGGCAGTCCTACATTCCCAGGGAGGGCACTCCTACATTCCCACGTCACATAAGCACACAAGGCAAGGCAGGAATGAAGCGTTAGTCACAGAGAGAGACAAAGACAGAGAGAGAGAGAGAGAGAGAGAGAGAGAATGGCAACTAGCAGTAAATACAATGAAATGGGGTACGTGCGTCACTTTAAGTTCATAGACAAATTCCCAAATGTCCTTTTAAAGGAAGTAGTGGGAAAATGTCCTTTTAAAGGAAGTAGTGGGAAAAACAGGGAGCCCGATCTGCTAGATGAGAGAGATGCCTCCAAGTTCTCATCTCCAGCCACTGGCTTCAGCCATCTGGACGTGGCGTACGCCAGCAACTTTTACTGTGTTGTTCCCACTACACAGAATAAAAGAGAAAAGTTGAATAATCATATCAATCAATGCCAAAAATTATCTGACAAACTTTAACACTCATCCATGCTAAAAACTCTCAGGAAGCTAGAAATATAAGGAAAGTTCCTTGACTTGATAAAGTTCATATACAAAGACCGTATAAATAACATCATACTTAATAGTGCAAAACTGAATGAATTATCCCTAAGGTCAAGAACAAGCAAAAAATGCCCACTTTCACCACTATTATTCAGCATTGTACTGGAAGTCGTAGTCAGTGCAACAAGCCAGAAAAAGAAATAAAAACAGTACATATTGGACAGAAAGAAATTAAACCATCCCTACCTGCAGATAATATAATGATCTATACAGAAAATTCTAAGTAATCTATTTAAAAAAAAAAAAAAAACCTTCTAGACCTGATAAGTAAGTTCTGCAAGGATGCAGTTACAAGCTCTATATACAAAAATCAACTGTAGAAAAGAGCCAAGATGGCTGACTAGACATGGCCAGGAAGACCATTTCCCACTGAGAGACCAGACCATCAAGAAAACTGACACACTCTGAGTAGATCTTCAGAGAGAAGGCATTGAGAATGGACAGAGGGAGAGCACAGACCCTGGGCTGAAAGCAAAGGAGGCTCGGAGCCCTACATGGGGTTTCCAAGCACCAGGACTCATTGATGGCACCCAGCAGCTCCTGGGGAAGGGGTGGGTTAAATAGGTGAGGAGTGGCCCACTCTCACCACAGACCTCCAGAATCCTAGCTGCAGAAGACCCCGTGACCTCCACAGACATTTGAGCTGACAGGGAGAGCTGCTTGGAGAGGAGGCAGGGACAGGACACCAGCCTGTGCAGAGCTCAGAGGGTTTGGCATGGGAATGGCTGCAGGGGAGCACAACCAGAAGCACTCATCCTCCAAGGCTTGCCATGCTCTTCTAGGTGGCTTTGGCCTTTGTTGACTGTCAGACTTGGACAAAGAAGAGCATTCTTGCCCATGGGATGGGGACAGTCTGATCTGAGCACCTCCTTGTCTGCTAGACTCTCCCAGAGTCCCTGCCTGGCCACATCTGCTTGCAGCACAACCTTGGATGCCCAACCAGGGTATTTCCTGGCAGCTGCTGCCATAGCTTCTTCTCCAGCAGATCCTGCCTAACCACAGGAGAATTACAGAGAAGGGGCAGGTCACCTACCAAGGGAACCCCATCAGGCTAACAGCACACCTTTCAGCAGAAACCCTACAAGCCAGAAGAATTGGGGGCCTACAATCAGCATTCTTTTTTTTTTTTTGGAGGGGGGATGGAGTCTCACTCTGTTGCCCAGACTGGAGTACGGTGGCATGATCTCGGCTCCCTGCAACCTCCATCTTCCAGGTTCAAGCAGTTCTCTGCCTCAGCCTCCCAAGTAGCTGGGATTACAGGTACCTGCCACCACGCCCGGCTAATTTTTGTATTTTTAGTAGAGACAGGGTTTCATCATGTTGGCCAGGCTGGTCTTGAACTCCTGACCTCATGATCCACCCACCTTGGCCTCCCAAACTGCTAGGATTACAGGCAAGAACCACGGTGCCTGGACTATAATCAGTATTCTTTTTTTTTTTTTTTTTTTTCTGAGACAGAGTCTCGCTCTGTTGCCAGGCTGGAGTACAGTGGCACAATTTCAGTTCACTGCAACCTCTGAATCCCTGGTTCAAGTGATTCTTCTGCCTCAGCCTCCTGAGTAGCTGGGATTATAGGCATGCATCACCACGTCCGCCTAGTTTTTGTATTTTTAGTAGGGACAGAGTTTCATTGTGTTGGCCAAGATGGTCTCGATCTCTTGACCTTGTGATCCGCCCGCCTCAGCCTCCCAAAGTGCTGGGATTATAGGCGTGAGCCACTGTGCCCAGCCTATAATTAGCATTCTTAAAGAAAAATTCCAACCAAGAATTTCATATCCAGCCAAACTAAGCTTCATAAGTGAAGGAGAAATAAAATCCTTTTCAGACAAGCAAATGCCAAGGGAATTCATTACCATCAGACCTGTCTTACAGGAGGTCCTTTAGGGACTGCTGCTATGGAAACAAAACGCCATTACCAGATACTACAAAAACATACTTAAGTACATAGATCATTGACACTATAAAGCAAATACACAATCAAGTCTGTATAACAACCAGCTAACAACAACATGACAGGACCAAATCCACACGTATCAATATTAACCTTGAACATAAACAGGCTAAATGCCCCACTTAAAAGGCACACAGTGGCAAGTCAGATAAAGAAGCAAGCCCCAACTGTATGCTGTCGTCAAGAGGCCCATTTCACATGCAATGACACCCATAGGCTCAAAGGTTAAAAAATGGAGAAAAATCCACCAAGCAAGTGGAAAACAAAAAAAGAGCAGGGTTGCTCTTCCTCTTTCAGACAATACAGACTTCAAACAAACAATGATCAAAAGAGACAAAGAAGGGCCATACATACGATAAAGAATTCAATTCAACAAGAAGACTTAACTATCCTAAATATATACATACCCAATAATGAACCACCTAGATTCATAAAACAAGCTCTTAGAGACCTACAATGAGACTTATAACCACACAGAAACAGTGGGAAACTTCAACATCCCACTGACAGAAATAGAACATCGAGGCAGAAAACTAACAGAGATATTTGGGATGTAAACTCAACACTTGACCAAATGGACCTAACAGATATCTACAGAACACTCCACCCAACAACAAAATATACATTCTTCTTATCTCCACATGGCACATACTCTAAAACTGACCACACACGCAGCCATAAAACAATTCTCAACAAATTCAAAGAAAACAAAATCATACCAACCAGACTCTCAGACCACAGCACAATAAAAATAGAAATCATGGCCAGGTGCAGTGGCTCATGCCTGTAATCCCAGCACATTGGGGGGCCAAAGCAGGGAGATCACTTGAGGCCAGGAGTTCAAGACCAGCCTGGCCAACATGGTGAAACCCCGTTTCTACTAAAAATACAAAAATTAGCCAGGCATGGTGGTGCATGTCTGTAATCCCAGCTACTCAGGAGGCTGAGGCAGGAGAATTGCTGGAACCTGGGAAGCAGAGGTTACAGTGAGCCAAGATCACGCCACTGCACTCCAGCCTGGGCAACAGAGCAAGACTGTGTCTCAGGAAAAAACAAAAAAATGAAATCAATACTAAGATGATCTCTCCAAACTATATAATTTCATGGACTGAAACAATCTGCTCCTGAATGACTTTGGGGCAAATAATGAAATGAAGGTAGAAATCAAGAAATTATTTGAAACTAATGAAAACAAACATACAACATATCAGAATCTCTGGGACATAGAGGAAAGTTTATAGTGCTAACTGCCCATATCAAAAAGTTAGAAAGGTCTCAAATTAACAACCTAACATCACAGCTAAAGGAACTAGAAAAACCAGAGCAAATAACCCCCAAAGCTAGCAGAAGAAAACAAATAACCAAAATCAGAGCTAAACTGAATGAAACTGAGATGCCAAAAACCATCCAAAAAATGAACAAAACCAAAAGTTTGTTATTTGAAAGAATAAATAAGATTGATAGGCCACTAGCTAGATTAACAAAAACAAAACAAAACAAAACAAAAAAAAACAAAAAAAAAACAAAGACACACAATCAGAAACGACAAAAAAAATTACCATGGACCACTCAGAAATACAAAAATCCTCAGAGATTATTACGAACACCTCTATGCACACAAACTCGAAAACCTAGAAGAAATGGATAAATTCCTAGAAACACAACCTCCCAAGATTGAACTAGGAAGAAACTGAAACTCTGAACAGATCAATAATGAGTTCTAAAATTGAATCAGTAATAAAAAGTCTACCAACCAGAAAAAGCCCTGGACCTAATGGATTCACAGCCAAATACTACCAGATGTATAAAGAAGACCTGGTACCAATTCCACTGAAACGATTGCCAAAAATTGAGGAGGAAAGACTCCTCCCTAACTTGCTCTATGAAGTTAGCATCATTCTGATACCAAAACCTGGCAGAGACACAACAAAAAAGAAACTCCAGGTCAATATCCCTGATGAACACAGATGCAAAAATCCTCAACAAAATACTAGCAAATCGAATCCAGCAGCACATTAAAAAGTTAATCTGCCACAATCAAGTAGGCTTTATTCCTGGGAGGCAAAGTTGATTCAACACACACAAATATATTATAAAGATTGATTTTCATATATTTAACCACCTTTGAATTTCAGGAATAAATCTCACTTGGTAATGGTATATAAACCTTTTAATATGCTGCTATATATGGTTTGTTAGTATGCATTCTAGGACTTAAACATCAATATTCATAAATAATACTTGTCTGCGAAAGAAATTAATTGTACTTCTACATACTAGCAATGACCACATGGAAACCAAAATTAGAAATACATACCGTTTACAACTCCACAAAAAAGGGAGGTACATGTGAACTAACAAAACACAGCATTGCTTTTATAAAACAGAGCATTAAATTATATGCTAAAAACTTTAAAACACTAATAAAAGAAATCAAAGTAAATCTAAATTGAGAGACACACCACGTTCACAGAATGAAAGACTCAATATAGTAAAGATGTCAACTCTTCTCAAATTGATATAGAGGTTTAATGCAATTCTTATAAATATCCCAGACATATTTTTGTAAGATAGACTAAGTTATTCCAAAATTTATACATAAAGTCAACAAAGTAGAATGGCTAAAATAACTGTGAAAAACAAGAATAAATTGAACGAAAATACTCTACTCCATTTAAGACATTATACAGATAAAGTGTGTTACTGGCAGAGATATAGAAACGTAGATCAATGAAAGAGAATACAGAACCCATTGACAACTAACTTTTGAGGATACAAAAGCAAGTTAGTGATGAAAAGATAGTCTTTTCATCAAATAATGTAGGAGCACAGCTTATAAAAAGTTAACTCAAAACTGATAATAAATTAAATATTAAATATAAAACTATATACCTTTTAGAAAAAAGAATGGGAAAAATCTGCAGTACTTAGAACTTCGGGAAGAATTCTTAGACATGGCACCAAAAGCATGATCCATAAAAGAAAAAAGTTGATAAACTGGATGCCATCAAAAATAACTTTTGCTCTGTGAAAGACACTGTTCAGATAATAAAAAGACAAACTGAAAACTAAAAGAAGTTCTTTGCAAACCACGTCTGATGAAAGACTCATGCTTAAAATAGTTAAAGCTCTCCATAGCAAAAAAGATAACCTCAACCAAAACCTCACAGCTTACACAAAAGTTAATTCAAAACTGACAATAAATTAAATATTAAATATAAAACTATATACCTTTTAGAAATAAGAATGGGAAAAATCTGCAGTACTTAGGACATGGGGAAGAATTCTTAGACATGGTACCAAAAGCATGATCCATAAAAGAAAAGAATTGATAAACTGGATGCCATCAAAAATAACTTTTGCTCTGTGAAAGACACTGTTCAGATAATAAAAAGACAAACTGAAAACTAAAAGAAGTTCTTTGCAAACCACATGTCTGATGAAAGACTCATGCTTAAAATAGTTAAACCATTCTCAAAATTCAACAGTAAAGAAGGCACCCAATTAGAAAATGGACAAATGACATGAAGAGATATTTTACTGAAGAGAGCACATGGATGCAAAAAGCGTATTAAGAGATGTTCAACATCACTATTCATTGGGGAAATAAAAATAAATACCATTATGAGGTATCACTATGTACCTATTAACGCAGTAAAATAAAAAGAAATAGTAATAACATCAAATGGTGACAAAGATGCAGAGAGACTGGATTTCTCACACACCTCTGGTGGGAATGCAAAATGGTGCAGCAACTCTAGAAAACAATTCAGCAGTTTCTTCAAAAACTATACAGTTGACCCTTGTTATCCTCAAGGGATTGGTTTCAGATCCCTCTGCAGATATCAAAATCCATGGATGCTCAAGTTCCTTATATAAAATGGCGCATCTTATCTGATCTTAGAATCAGGGTTGGGCCTGGTTAGAATAAAAAATAAAATGGTGGAGTATTTGCATATAACCTACATATATCTTCTCATACTTTAAATCATCTCTAGATTATTTATAATATCTAATACAATGTAAATGCTATGTCAATAGATGCCATACTGTATTTTCTAAAATTTATATTATTTCCTATTGTTGTATTGTTATTTTTATGTTTTGTCCCAAAATATTTTTGATCCATGGTTGGCTGAATTCATTGATGTAGAACTCACGGATATGGAGGGCCAACTGTATGTACATTTACCATACGACCCAGCAATCACATTCCCAGGCATTTATCCCAAATAAATGAAAACTTAAATTCACACAAAAACCTGTGCATGATTTCCATGATTATTCATAAAAACTTTATTTGTACTAGTAAAAACCTAGAAAAAAAACCAAAAATGTCCTTCAATAGGTGAGTAGTTAAACAAACTTTAGTACATCACACCTTGGAATACTTCTCAGCAATAAAAAGTAAATGAACTAACGTTACACACAATTTAAATGGGGTTTCAGGGCATTATATTGAGGTTTTTTTTTAAAGCCAACCTCAAAAGGTCACATACTGTATGATTCCACTTATGCAAAATTCTGAAAATGACAAAAATCATAGGGTTAGAGAACAGATTAGTGGTTGTCAAGGCTAAAGGATGGTAGGGAGTGGAGTGGATGTGACATAGAAAAGTAGCATGAGGGAGGTCTTTGTGGTGAAGGGGATAGTTCTGCACCTTGATTGCAGTGGTGGTTAAAGGAAGCTACTCTTGTGATAAATGGCATAAAACTATGCACACACATTGTAACAATGTCAATTTCCTGGCTTTGCTATTATACTGTAGTTAGATAAGATCTAACTATTGAACAAAACTGGTTGATGGGTACACCAGATCTCTGTAGACTATTTTTACAACTTTCTGTGAATCTTTAACTATTTCAAAATAAAAAGTTTTACAAAAAGTACATTTTGGACTGGAAACCTAAATTGCCACCTAAATAATTTATTTCTTATTAGGGATGGGGGTCTTGCTCTTTTGCTCAGGCTGGAGTGCAGTAGTGTAATCACAGCTCACTGCAGGCTTGACCTCCCAGGCTCCAGCAATCCTCCCACCTCAGCCTCCCATGTAGTTAGGACCACAGTTGCACACCACCATGCCTGGCTACTTTTAGAATTCTTTTTGTAGATATGTGGTCTCCCTATGTTGCCCAGGTTGGTCTTGAACCCCCGGCCTCAAGCAATTCTCCCACCTTGGTCTCCAAAGTGCTGGAATTATAGGCGTGAATGACTGTGCCCAGCCAAGAAGGAAAGAAGGAGGAGGAGGAGGAGGAGGAGGAGGAGGAGGAGGAGGAGGAGGAGGAACAGGAGGACAAAGAGAAGGAAGAGGAAGAGGAGAGGAAGGGGGAGATGGAGGAGTCTCAAAAAACAAAACGAAAGCAAAGGATAGACAAATAGATCAGTAGAACAGATGGAGAGCTCAGAGATAGACCCACACACATATAAGTCAACTGATGTCTGACAGGTGAGTTAAGGTAATTCAATGGAGAAAGAATGGAGTTTTCACCAAATGGTGCTGAAGCAAGTGGACATCCACATGCAAGAAAAAAAAAATGAAAGAAAGAAAGAATCTAGACATAGACCTTACATCTTTCATAAAAATTAACTCAAAATGGATCATAGCTCTATGTAAGACAGAAAACTATAAAACTGCCTGAAATATTTAACATAGTGGAAAATGTAGATGACCCTGGGTTTGGCAATGAGTTTTTAGATACAACACCAAAACTGCAATTCATGAAATAAAAAATTGACAGCTTGAACTTCACTAAAATTAAAGTTTTTTGCTCTGTGACATACATTGATTGTTAAGAGAATGTAAAGGCAAGCCACACACTGGAAGAAAATCTTTGTGAAACACACATTTGATAGAACACACATCCAAAATAGACAAAGGATTCTTAAAACTCAATAATATATGGCCAGGCACGGTGGCTCACGCCTGTAATCCCAGCACCTCGGGAGGCCAAGACAGGCAGATCATGAGGTCAAGAGATCAAGACCATCCTGGCTAACACGGTGAAACCCCATCTCTACTAAAAATACAGAAAAATTAGCCAGGCATGGTGGTGGGAGCCTGTAGTCCCAGCTACTCGGGAGGCTGAGGCAGGAGAATGGCGTGAACCCAGGAGTCAGAACTTGCAGTGGGCCGAGATTGCAACATTGCACTCCAGCCTGGGTGACAGAGCGAGACTCCATCTCAAAAAAACAAAACAAAACAAAACAAAACTCAATAATATGTAAACAAACAACCTAATTTTAAAACAGGCAAAAGATCAGAACAGATGTTTCACCAGAGAATACATGGCAACAAATAAGCATATGAAAATAAAATAAACTGTCATTAGGTATTGGGGGAAACCAGCCCCCAGTAATTCAACATAGGTTCTTTTCTATTTCCCTAAGTGTCAGCTGATCTGAGAAATAAAGGGAAAGAGTACAAAAGAGAGAAATTTTAAAGCTGGATGTCTGTGGGAGACATCACATGTCGGCAGATTCCGTGATGCTCCCTGAGCCCTAAAACCAGCAAGTTTTTATTAGTGATTTTCAAAGGGGAGGGAGTGTACGAATACAGTGTCGGTCACAGAGATCACGTGCTTCAAAGGCAATAAAATATCACAAGGCAGAAAGTCAGAGTGAGATCACAAGGTCAGGGAGAAACTAGAATTGCTAATGAAGGTCCATGACTCACGGTGCACGCACTGTCACTGATAAACATCTGAACAGGGGTCAAGAGCAGAGAACCCGTATGACTAGAATTCACCAGGCTAGAATTTCCTAATCCTAGCAAGCCTGGGGGTGCTGCAGGAGGCCAGGGCGTGTTTAATTCCTTATCTGCAACTGTATAAGGCAGACACCCCCAGAGTGGCCATTTTAGAGGACCCCCCCCAATGCATTCTTTTCCCAGGGTTGTTAATTATTAATATTCCTTACTGAGGAAATAATTCAGTGATATTTTTCTTACCCGTTTTCAGTAATAAGAAAAATATGGCTCTGTCCTGCCTGGCCCACAGGCAGCCAGACTTTAAGGTTATCTCCCTTGTTCCCTGAAAATCACTGTTATCCTGTTCTTAACGTGCCCAGATTTCATATTGTTCAAACACACATGCTTTACGAACAATTTGTGCAGTTAACGCAATCATCACAGGGTCCTGAGGCGACATACATCCTCAGCTTACAAAGATGATGGAATTAAGAGATTAAAGTAAAGACAGGCACAGGAAATTATAATAATATTGATTGGGGATGTGATAACTGTCCGTGAAATCTTCACAATTTATGTTCATAGATTGCAGTAAAGACAGGCATAAGAAATTATAAAAGTATTCATTTTGGAAATTAATAAATGTACATTAAATCTTCACAATTTATGTTCTTCTGCCATGGCTTCAGCTGGTACCTCCATTCGGGGTCCCTGACTTCCCTCAACAATTAGGTAATTGCAAATCAGGATAACAATGAGATACTGCTACACTATTAAAATGGCTAAAATCCAAAATTCTGAAAATATCAAATGCTGATGAAGATGTGGAGCAACAGGAACTCCCAGTCATCGCTGATGGGAATGCAAACTGTTACAGCCACTTTGGAAGACAGTTTGTCAATTTCACACAAGGGAAATATAGTTTTACATTACAATACAGCATCTATGCTCCTAGGTATTTACCCAATCGAGTCAAAAACTTATGTGCACACAAAAACCTGTAAATGAACATTTATAGCAGCTTTATTCATACTTTCCAGAAACTGGAAGCAACCAAGATTCCCTTAAATAAGTGGATGGATAAACAAACTGTTGTATATCCATACAATGGACTATTATTCAGTGATAAAAGAAAATGAGCTATTAAACCATAAAAAGACATGAAAGAACTTTAAGTGCATATTGGTAAGTAAAAGAAGCAGTCTTAAAAAAGCACAATCTATATGATTCCAATCATAGAACATTCTGGAAAAAGCAAACTATAAGAGACAGTAAAAAAAAAAATCAGTCTTTGCTAGGGGAAAGAGAAGAAAAGATGAATAGCTGGAGTACAGGGAATTTTTAGAGTGGTGAAACTATTCTGTTTGATAATGTAATAGTAGATACATGACACTGTCAAAAACCATAGAACTGTACAACACAAAGAGTGAACCCTAATGTAAATTGTGGACTTTAATGAATTATAATGTATCAATACAATTTCATCAATTCTAAAAAATGTACCTTACCAGTGAAAGATGTTAATAATAGAAAAACTGTGTGCCAGGAAAGAAGGGTTATGTAGAAACTCTCTGTATTCTCTAATCAATTTTTCTGTAAACCTAAAATTGCTCTAAAAATAGTCTATTAACTTTTTTAAGTCAATTAAAATTACAAATAAAAGTAGATTTTAATGAAGCAGTGAGGTTTATACAAAACATCTTATAGTTACAAGAGCCTATTTTAAGCTGTTCACTTAACTTCAATAATGTAAAAAACAACACACTGTAGCACCCCCCACATATTTTATGTTTTTGAAGTCACCATTTACATCTTTTTAGATTGTGTATCCCTTAGCAAATTATTATAACTGTTATTTTAGTTTTCCCTTTTAGCCTTCATACTAGAGATATAAGCAATTTATACACTGCCATTATCATATTAGAATATTCTGGATTTGACTATGTACTTACTTTTACTAATGAGTTTCATACTTTCATATGTTTCCATGTTACTAATTCATGTACTTTCCTTTCTGCTTAAAGAACTACCTTTAGCATCAAAAAAAAAAAAAAAAAAAATGGAAATGGGGTTTTGCTATGTTGCCCAGGCTGGTCTTGAACTCCTGGCCTCAAGTGATCCTCCTGTCTCAGTCTCCCAAATTGCTGGGATTACAGGCCAGCATTTTTGTTTAAAGCACATCTAGTGGTGATGAACTCCCTGAGCCTTTTTTTTTTTTTTTTTTTAAATCTGGGAATGTTCTAAACTACCATTTCTGAAAGAACAGCCTTGCTCTATATCGCAGGAATTTTTTTTTTTTTTTTTTTTTTGGTACTTTGAATAAATCATCCTACTCTCTCCCGGCCTGCAAAGAAATCTGCTGATGGTCTTATTGGGGTCCCCTTGTATGAGACGAGGTGTTATTCTCTTTCTGCTTTCAAACTTAACTTTTTGGGCTGGGCACGGTGGCTCAAGCCTATAATCCCAGCACTTTGGGAGGCCGAGATGGCAGATCACAAGATCAGGAGATCGAGACCATCCTGGCTAACCTGGTGAAACCCCGTCTCTACTAAAACATACAAAAAATTAGCCAGGCTAGGTGGCGGGCGCCTGTAGTCCCAGCTACTCGGGAGGCTGAGGCAGGAGAATGGCCTAAACCCAGGAGGCGGAGCTTGCAGTGAGCTGAGATCCGGCGGCTGCATTCCAGCCTGGGCGACAGAGTGAGACTCTGTCTCAAAAAAAAAAAACTTACCTTTTTGTCTTTAATTTTTGAGAGTTTGATTACAATGTGTCTCAGTGAAGATAATTTTACATTTAATCTATTTAGGGTTCTTTGGGTTTCAGGATATGGATGGTCATTTCCCTTTCCAGATTTGGAAAGCTTTTTTTCATCATTATTTATTTAAATATGCTTTCTAATCCTTTCTCTTTCTCTGCTCCTTCTTAAATTCCCAGAATGTCAATATTGGTTCACTTGAAGAAGTCTTGTAATTCCCATATACATTTTTCACT
Source organism: Chlorocebus sabaeus (assembly GCF_047675955.1). Classification (NCBI taxonomy): domain Eukaryota; kingdom Metazoa; phylum Chordata; class Mammalia; order Primates; family Cercopithecidae; genus Chlorocebus; species Chlorocebus sabaeus. The sequence goes on along the minus strand of NC_132924.1, from coordinate 103,753,144 downwards.
CTGTTTCATTTTTGTTTTTGTTGTTTTTGTTCTCACCAGGTAATTTCAAATGATCTCTCTTTGAGCTCAGTGATTCTTCTGCATGATCGAGCTCTTTACAGAATTTTTCAGTTTTGGCTAAAACCAGAGCCAGTTTACCTCCAGATTTTCTGTTTGGTTCTTTTTTATAGTTTTTATCTCATTGTTGAACTTCTAATTTTGTTTGTGTATTATTTCCCTGATTTTATTTAGTTGTCTGTATGTGTTCTCTTGTAGTTCACTAAGCTTCTTTGATTATTTTGAATTCTTTGTCAGGCAGTTCATTAGATCTGTATTTATTTAAACTTGGTTACTGGTGCTTTAATTTGTTCCTTTGGTAGTGTTATGTTTCCCTGATTGTTTGTGATCCTTGTGGCCATGCACTGGTTTCTGTGCATTTGAGTAAGTAGGCACATATTCCAGTGCTGACAAACTATCTTCACCAGTAAGCCCGTCCAGAGATTCTGGGCAAGCCATCTATCATTAATCCACAGGCAGGCATGATGCTGGAGTTTTTGAGCAGGGTGGCCTGGTGCCTGAGCTGGTTTTATGTAAGCCTCATGCTAGTTACAAAGCAAAAAGTAGCTACACCAGAGATAAAAGTCTTCAAAGCACACCACTACTGAAAATCATCTCATCACAAAGAAAGATAGCAAGAAAGGAAGAAGGGGGAAAAAGAACTACAAAACAAGCAGAAAACAATGAACAAAATGCCCAAAATAATTATCATGATCAATAATGTTATTAAATCAATAATTACTGATTACCTATCAATAATCACCTTGAATGTAAATGGATCAAATTTTCCCAACAACAGACATACATTGGCTTAATGGATTAAAAAAACAAGACTCAAATAAATATATGGGGCCTACCAGACTCTTTCTTTTTTTTTTTTTTGGACATGGAGTCTCACTTTGTCGCCCAGGCTGGAGTGCAGTGGTACGATCTTGGCTCACTGCAACCTCCGCCTCCCTGGTTCAAGCAATTTTCCTGCCTCAGCCTCCTGAGTCGCTGGGATTACAGGCGCACACCACCACGTCCAGCTAATTTTTTGGTTTGTTTTTTGTTTTTTTGTTAGTAAAGACAGGGTTTCACCATGTTGCCCAGGCTGGTCTAGAACTCCTGACCTCAAGTGATCTGCTCACCTCAGCCTCCCAAAGTGCTGGGATTACAAGTGTGAGCCACCATGCCTGGCCTCACTTCACTTTTAAGGACATACATTGTTTGAAAGTGAAAATATTGAGAAAGATAACCCATGAAAGTGAAAACCAAAAGAGAACAGAGATAACTAACATCATATCAGATAAAATGGACTTAAGGTTAAAACTATGAAGTGAAACAAAGAAGGTCATCATATAATGATTAAGGGGTCAATTAATCAGGAGAATATATATATCCTATATATATATCCTATATATATATCCTATATATATCCTATATATATATATCCTATATATATTTTGTACATATATATCAGGAAACATTGGAGCACCTAGATGAATACAGCAAATGTTAATATATCTGAAGAGGGAGATAGAGTGTAATATAACAATAGCAGGGAACTTCAACACCCCATTTTCAACAGTGGACAAACAGACAGAAAATCATTAAGGAAACACTGGACTTAAAGTATACCTCAGACCAAATAAACTTCACATGTACAGAACATTCCATCCAACAACAGCAGAATATACATTATTTTCAAGTGCAATGGAACATTCTCAAGGATAGATCACAGGCCACAAAACAAGTCTTTAAAAATTTAAGATTGAAATCATATTAAGTATATTTCAGACCACAACAATATGAAACTAGAAAACAACAGAAAGGCTTTCAAAAATATACAAATATGCAAAAACTAAACAAACGATTCCTAAACAATCCATGGGTCAAAGAGAAATTTTAAAAGGAAATTTAAAAAATCTTTAGATAGGCCAGGTGAAGTGGCTCATGCCTGTAATTCCAGCTCTCGAGAGGCCAAGGCAAGAGGATTACTTGAGGCCGTGGGTTCAAGACTAGTTTGAGCAACATAATGGGATCATATCTCTATTTTTAAAAAATTATTGTATCATCTTTGTTGTTTAGGGAAAAAAAATTTTAAGAAAAAATCTTCAGACAAATAAACATAGAAAGACAATACACCAGCACTTATGACATGCAGCAAATGCAGTTCTAAGAGGCAGTTTATACCAATAAATACCTATATCAAAAAAGAAGAAAGATATCAAATAAACAACCAAACATTGCACCTCAAGAAACTAGAAAAAAAAAAGAAAATCTAAGCCCAAAGTTAATGGCAGAAATAAATATTTTTTTAGAAGCAGAAATAAATGAAATAGAGACTAGAAAAACAATAGAAAAGATCAATGAAAGCAAGGTTGGGTTTTTAAAAGATAAGCAAAATTGAAATACCTTTAGCTAAACTAAGAAAAAAAGAGAAGACTCAAATAAATAAAATCAGAAAAGAAAGAGAAGTTACAGCTGATACCAGAGAAATACAAATAATTGTAATGGACTACTATGAACAATTACACACCAACAAATTAGATAACCTACATGGAATGGATAAAATTCTCCAAATACACAATCTACCAAGAGTAAACCACAACAAAATAGAAAATATGAACAGACTAATAATGAGAAAGGAGATTTAAATGATTATAAAAAGTCTGTCATCCAAGAAAAACCCAGGACCTGACAGCTTACCTGGTGAATTCTACCAAATATTTAAAGGAGAATTAATGCCAATCCCTTTCAAACTTTATTAAAAATTTAAAAGGAAGGAGCACTTTCAAACTCATTCTACAAGCCTGAAAGCAGTCAGTAAAGGACACTATAAGAAAAGAAACTTACAGGAAATCCTAGCCAGAGCAATTAGGCGAGAGAAAGAAACAAAAGGTATTAAATCAGAAAGGAAGAAGTTAAATTGTCTGTTTGCAGAAAACATAATCCTATATATAGAAAACTCTAAAGAGTTTTCTCTTTAGAGAAAACATCACCAAAAACTGTTGGAACTAATAAACAGATTCAGTAAAGATGCAAAATACAAAATCAACATACAAAAATCAGTAGCATTTATATATGTGAACAATGAACTATCTGAAAAAGAAATCAAGGAAACCCATTTACAATATGTTCACCAAAAAATACCTAGGAATAAATTTAACCAAGAGGATAAAAGCTCTATACAGTGAAAACTATAAATATTGATGAAAGAAGCTGAAGAAGACACACAAAAAATGGAAAGATATCCAAGTTTATATACTGGGAGAATTAATATTGTGAAAATGTCCATACTACTCAAAGCAATCTACAGATTCAATGCAATCTTTACCAAAATACCAATGACATTATTTACAGCTTTAAAAACTTCTTTAAATTTGTATGGAACCATAAAAGACCCTGAATAGCTATGGCAATCCTGAGCAAAAAGAAAAAAGCTGGAGTTACCACATTACTGGGCTTCAAAATATACTATGAAACTATCATAACCAAAATAGCATGACACTACCATAAAAACAGATACATAGACCACATGAACAGAATTAAGAACCCAAAAATAAATTCACATATTTATAGGCAACTGATTTTCAACAACGATGCCAAGAGCATTCATTAAGAAACAGACAGTGTCTTCAATAAATGGTGCTGTGAAAAGTGAATATCTACATGCAGAAAAATAAAAGTAGATCCTCTCTCTCACCATATTAAAAAAAAAACTCAAAATGGATAAAACACTTAAATGTAAGTCTGCAAACTATGAAACTGCAAGAAGAAAACATATGGGGTACACTTCAGGACATTGGTCAGGGCAAACAATTTATGGAGAAGGCCTCAAAGTCACCAGGAACAAAAATAAAAATAGACTAATAATTATATCAAATGACAAGCTACTACACAGAAAAAAAAAATCAGTAGAGTGAAGAGACAAACTGCAGAACGGTAGAAAATACGTGCAAACTATTTGTTCCACAAGCGATTAGTAACCAAAATATACAAAGGACTCAAAACAACTCAACAGCAATAATAATAATCATCATCTTATTTTAAAAAGGGCAAATGAGCTCAAAAGAAGACATGTGAATGGCCAAAAAGTATATGAAAAATTGCTCAAGCTCACTAATCATCAGAAAAATGCAAATCAAAACCACAAGGAAATATTTCAGTTAAAATGGCTATTATCAAAAAGACAAAAAATAACATACCTGGTGAGAATGCAAAAAAAAGGATACTCTTTTTTTTTTTTTTTTTTTTTGAGACAGTCTCTGTCACACAAGGTGGAGTGCTATGGCGCAATATCAGCTCACTGCAACCTCTGCCTCCTGAGTTCAAGCAATTCTCCTGCCTCAGCCTCCTGAGTAGCTGGGATTACAGGCATGTGCCACCATGCCCAGCTAATTTTTATATCTATAGTAGAGACAGGGTTTCATCATGTTGGTCAGGCTGGTCTCAAACTCCTTACCTCGTGATCCGCCCACCTTGGCCTTCCAAAGTGCTGGGATTACAGGCATGAACCACCATGCCTGGCCAGAAAAGCATATTCTTAATACACTTGAGTGAGAGTGTGAATTAGTATAGCCATTACAGAAGATACCATGGAAGTTTCTCGAAAAACTAAAAACAGAACTACCATATCGTCCAGCAATTCTACTACTGGTTATATATACAAAGGAAAGGAAATCAGCATGTCAAAGAAACATCTGCACTCCTACGTTTATTGCCGCACTATACACAATAGCCAGGATATGGAATCAACCTAAGTGTCCACCGATAGATGAGTGGATTTTTAAAAATGTGGTACATACTCACAATGGAATACTATCTAGCCATAAAAAGAACAAAATTCTGTCATTCACAACAACATGGATGAGTTTGGAGGGCATTAAGTGAAATACGCCAGGCACTGAAAGCTAAATATCACATGTTCTCACTCACATGTGGAAGCTAAAAAAGTTGATCGCATTGAAGTAGAGTAGGATAGAGTAGGAGAGTGGCTACTAGAGGTGGAGGGGGTAGGAGGGAGGAGGGGATAGGAAGAGTTTGGTTAACAGATACAGGAACACAGCTAGATATCAGGAATAAGATCTAGTGTTCTATAGTACTATAGGGTGACTATACTTAACAACAATTTATTGTATATATTTCAATAGCTAGAAGAGCAGATTTTGAATGTTCCCAATGAGAGGGGAAGCCAGCTGGGATTCCGGGTCAGGTGGGGACTTGGAGAACTTTTCTGTCTAGCTAAAGGATTGTAAATGCACCAATCAGCACTCTGTGTGTAGCTAATGCACCAATCAGCACTCTGTAAAAACGCACCAATCAGCGCTCTGTGTCTAGCTAAAGGTTTGTAAACACAACAATCAGCACTCTGTAAAAACATACCAATCAGCACTCTGTGAAATGGACCAATCAGCTCTCTATAAAACGGACCAATCAGCAGGATATGGGTGGGGCCAAATAAGGGAATAAAAGCCGGCCACCTGAGCTAGCAGCAGCAACTTGCTCCGGTCCCCTTCCACGCTGTGGAAGCTTTGTTCTTTTGCTCTGTGCAATAAATCTTGCTGCTGCTCACTCTTTGGGTCTGCACTACCTTTATGAGCTGTAACACTCACTGCGAAGGTCTGCAGCTTCACTCCTGAAGCCAGCGAGACCACGAACCCATCGGGAGGAACCAACAACTCCAGACGCCCACCTTCGAGAGCTGTAACACTCACTGTGAAGGTCTGCGGTTTCACTTCTGAAGTCAGCAAGACCACAAGCCCACCAGAAAGAAGAAACAACTGTGGATGCACCCCTTTAAGAGCTGTAACACTCACTGTGAAGGTCTGTGGCTTCACTCCTGAAGTCAAGCAAGACCACAAACCCACCAGAAGGAAGAAACTCCGGACACATCTGATCATCAGAAGGAACAAACTCCAGACACACCATCTTTAAGAACTGTAACATTAGGCTGGGCGCGGTGGCTCAAGCCTGTAATCCCAGCACTTTGGGAGGCTGAGACGGGCGGATCACGAGGTCAGGAGTTCGAGACCATCCTGGCTAACCCGGTGAAACCCCATCTCTACTAAAAAAATATAAAAAACTAGCTGGGCGAGGTGGCGGGCGCCTGTAGTCCCAGCTACTCGGGAGGCTGAGGCAGGAGAATGGCGTAAACCCGGGAGGCGGAGCTTGCAGTGAGCTGAGATCCGGCCACTGCACTCCAGCCTGGGCGACAGAGCGAGACTCCGTCTTAAAAGAAAAAAAAAAAAAACTGTAATATTCACCGCAAGGGTCTGCGGCTTCATTTTTGAAGTCAGCGAGACCAAGAACCCACCGGAAGGAATCAATTCCGGACACAACAACATAAAAGAATGAGAAATGTTTCAGGCAATGTATATGCTAATTACCCTGATTTGATGATAATACATTTTATACATATATCAACATATCACACTGTACACCATAAGTACATACAATTATTTGTGTCAAAAATAATAAAAGCAAAAATTAAAAATATTTTTAAATTAAAAATTTTTATTTTTTTAATTTTAAAATTAATTTTAAATTAAAAATTTAAATTAAAAAAAGCAGTCTACAGATTGAATATGATTTCTAGCAAAATTCCAATGACATTTTTCACAGAAAAAGAAAAAAAAAACTCAAAAGTTGTATGGCACCACAAAAGACCCCAAATAGCCAAAGCAATCCTGAGCAAAAAGAACAAAATGGATGCATTACACTATCTGATCTCAAAATCTACTACGAAGTTATAGTGATTAAAACGGCACAGTGGAGGAGAGTTTCAAGATGGCCGAATAGGAACAGCACCAGTCTGCAGCTCCTAGCAAGATTGATGCAGAAGGCTAGGTGACTTCTGCATTTCCAACTGAGGTACCCAGTTCATCTCATTGGGAATGGTTGGACAGTGGGTGCAGCCCATGGAGTGTGAGCCGAAGCAGGGTGGGGCATCACCTCATGTGAAAAGCACAAAGGGTCGGGGAATTTCCCCCCTATCCAAGGGAGAGGGTCTGTGCCTGAGGTGCTCCAGCACAGAAACGGCTCTTGTCCCACGGTCTTCGCAACCCGAAATCCATGAGATTCCCCCCAGTGACTACCCCACCAGGGCCTTGGGTTTCAAACACGAAACTGGGCTGCCAATTGGGCAGATACCTAACTAGCTGCAGGAGCTTTTTTTTTTTTTTTTTTTTTTTTTTTTTTTTTGCATACCCCAGTGGCACCTGAAAGGCCAGAGACAGAACTGTTCATTCCCCTGGAAAGGGTGGCTGAAGCCAGGAAGCCAAGTGGTCTGGCTCTGCAGGTCCCACCCTCATGGAGCCCAGGAAACTAGGACCCACTGGCTAGAAATTCTCACTGCCAGCACAGCAACAATCTGAGATCCAGGCTGGGAGTGGTGGCTCACGCCTGTAATCCCAGCACTTTGGGAGGCCGAGGTGGGCGGATCACGAGGTCAGGAGATCGAGACCATCCTAGCTAACATGGTGAAACCCCATCTCTACTAAAAATACAAAAAATTAGCCAGGCATGGTGGCAGGCACCTGCAGTCCCAGCTATTCAGGAGGCTGAGGCAGGAGAATGGCGTGAACCCAGGAGGTGGAACTTGCAGTGAGCCAAGATCGCGCCACTGCACTCCAGCCTGGGTGACAGAGCGAGACTCTGTCTCAAAAAAAAAAAAAAAAAAAAAAAAAAATCTGAGATCCACCTGGGATGGTCAAGCTTGGTTGAGGGAGGGGCGTCTGCCATTGCTGAGACTTGAGTAGGCAGTTTTACAGCCACAGTGTAAACAAAGCTGCTGGGAAGTTCGAACTGGGCAGAGCCCACTGCAGCTCAAAAAGGCTGCTGTGGCTAGACTGCCAGATTGCTCCTCTCTGGACAGGGTATCTCTGTAAAAAAAGCAGCAGCCCCAGTCAGGGGCTTATAGCAGACTTAAACGTCCCTGCCTGATGGCTCTGAAGAGAGCAGCGGATCTCCCAGCACAGTGTTTGAGCTCTGCTAAGGGTCAGGCTGCCTCCTCAAGTAGGTCCCTGACCCCCATGCCTCCTGACTGAGACACCTCCCAGTAGGGGCCAACAGACACCTCATACAGGAGAGCTCTGGCTGCCATCTGGCAGGTGCCCCGCTGGGTCAAAGCTTCCAGAGAAAAGAACAGGCAGCAATCTTTGCTGCTCTGCACCCTCTGCTGGTGACACCCAGGCAAACAGGGTCAGAAGTGGACCTCCAGCAAACTCCAGCAGACCTGCAGCAGAGGGGCCTGTTAGAAGGAAAAGAAAGAAATAGAAAGGATTAGCACGTCCACTCAAAGACCCCATCCGAAGGTCACCAACATCAAAGACCAAAGGTAGATAAATCCACAAAGATGGGGGAAAAAAACAGCAGCACAAAAAGACTGAAAATTCCAAAAACCAGAATGCCTCTCCTCCTCCAAAGGATCACAACTCCTCACCAGCAAGGGAACAGAACTGGATGAAGAATGACTTTGACGAACTGACAAAAGTAGGCTTCAGAAGGTGGGTAATAACAAACAACTCTGAGCTAAGGGAGCATCTTCTAACCCAATGCAAGGAAGCTAAGAACCTTGAAAAAAGGTGAGTCAAATTGCTAACTAGAATAACCAATGCAGAGAAGAACATAAATGACCTGATGGAGCTGAAAACCACAGCATGAGAACTTCGAGACACATGAACAAGCTTCAATAGCCAATTCAATCAAGTGGAAGAAAGGATACCCATGACTGAAGATCAACTTAATGAAATAAAGAGCTAAGACAAGATTAGAGAAAAAAGAATAAAAAGGAACAAACAAAGCCTGGAAGAAATATGGGACTATGTGAAAAAACCAAATCTACGTTTGACTGGTGTACAGGAAAGTGACGGGGAGAATGGAACCAAGTTGAAAAACACTCTTCAAGATATTATCCAGGACAACTTCCCCAACCTAGCAAGACAGGTCAACATTCAAATTCAGGAAATACAGAGAACACCACAAAGATACTCCTCTAGAATAGCACTCCCCAAGACACATAATCATCAGATTCACCAAGGTTGAAATGAAGGAAAAAATGTTAAGGGCAGCCAGAGAGAAAGGTCGGGTTACCCACAAAGGGAAGCCTGTCAGACTAATAGCGGGTCTCTCTGCAGAAACCTTACAAGCCAGAAGAGAGTGCAGGCCAATATTCAACATTTTTAAAGAAAAGAATTTTCAATCCAGAATTTCATATCCAGCCAAACTAAGCTTCATAAGCAAAGGAGAAATAAAATTCTTTACAGACAAGTAAATGCTGAGGGATTCTGTCACCACCAGACGTGCCTTCCAAGAGTTCCTGAAAGAAGCACTAAACATGGAAAGGAACAACCCGTATCAGTCACTGCAAAAACATGCCAAATTGTAAAGAATATTGACACTATGAAGAAACTGCATTAACTAATGGGCAAAATAACCAGTTAGCATCATGATGACAGGATCAAATTCACACATAACAATATTAACCTTAAATGTAAATGGTTGCATGCCCCAATTAAAACACAGTCTCACAAACAGGATACAGAGGCAAGACCCATCAGTGTGCTGTATTCAGGAGATCCATCTCATGTGCAAAGACACACACACGCTCAAAATAAAGGGATGGAGGAATATTTATTTACCAAGCAAAAGGAAAGCCAAAAAAAGCAGGAGTTGCAATCCTAGTCTCTGATAAAACAGACTTTAAACCAACAAAGATCAAAAGAGACAAAGAAGGGCATTACAAAATGCTAAAGGGAACAATACAGCAAGAAGAGCTAACTATCCTAAATATATAGGTACCCAATACAAGAGCACCCAGATTCACAAAGTAAGTTCTTAGAGACTTAAAAAGAGGTTTAGACTCCCACACAATAATAGTGGGAGACTTTAACACCCCACTGTCAATATCAGACGGATCAACAAGACAGAAAAGTAACAAAGATTTTCAAGACCTGAAATCAGCTCTGGACCAAGCAGACCTAATAGACCTCTATAGAACTCTGCACCCCAAATCAACAGAATATATACATTCTTCTCAGCATCTCATCACACTTATTCTAAAATTAACCACAATTGGAAGTAAAACACTCCTCAGCAAATGCAAAAGAATGGAGATCATAACAGTCTCTCAGACCACAGTGCAATCAGATTAGAATTCAGGATTAAGAAACTCACTCAAAACCACACAACTACATGGAGACTGAACAACCTGCTCCTGAATGACTACTGGGTAAATAACAAAATTAAGGCAAAAGTAAAGATGTTGTTTGAGATTCTGGAGTATGAGATGGCTGAAAAGGAACAGCTCTGGTCTGCACCTCCCAGCGAGATTGATGCAGAAGACAAGTGATTTCTTCATTTCCAACTGAGGTACCTGGTTCATCTCACTGGGACTGGTTGGACAGTGGGTGCAGCACACAGAGGGTGAGCTGAAGCAGGGCAGGACATCACCTCATCCAGGAAGTGCAAGGGGTCAGGAGATTTCCCTGATTTCCCTTTCCTAGCCAACGGAAGCCATGACAGACTGTACCTGGAGAAACAGTACACTCCTGACCAAATACTGTGCTTTTCCCATGGTCTTAGCAAGTGGCAGACCAGGAGATACCTTCCTGTGCCTGGCTCGGTGGGTCCCACACCCATGGAGCCTTGCTCACTGCTAGCACAGCAGTCTAAAGATCAACCTGTGGTACTACAGCTTGACGAGGGGGAGGGGCAACCACCATTGTTGAGACTTGAGTAGCTCAGAGTGTAAACAAAGTGGCTGGGAAGCTCAAACTGGGCGGAGCCAACCACAGCTCAGTAAGGACTCCTGCCTCTCTAGATTCCATCTCTGGGGGCAAAGCGTAGCTGAACAAAAGGCAACAGACAGCTTCTGCATACTTAAACGTCCCTGTCTGACAGCTCTGAAGAAAGCAGTGGTTCTCTCAGCACAGCGTTCAAGTTCCAAGAATGGACAGACTGCCTCTTCAAGCAGGTCTCTGACCATGTAGCCTGACTGGAGACACCTCCCAGTAGCGGCCAAGAGACACCTCAAACAGGCGGGTGCCCCTCTGGGACAAAGCTTCCAGAGGAAGGATCATGCAGCAATATTTTCAGTTCTGCAGCCTCTGCTAGTGATACCCAGGCAAACAGGGTCTGGAGTGGACTTCCAGCAAACTCCAACAGACATGCAGCTGAGGGGCCTGTTAGAATGAAAACTTACGAACAGAAAGGAATAGCATCAACATCAACAAAAAGGGCATCCACACCAAAACCCCCTCTGTAGGTCACCAACATCAAAGACCAAAGATAGATAAAACCACAAAGATGGGGAGAAACCAGAGCAGAAAAACTGAAATTTCCAAAAACCAGAGCGCCTCATCTCCTCCAAAAGATCATAGCCCCTGGCCAGCAAGGGAACAAAACTGGATGCAGAACGAATTTGATGAGCTGACAGAGTAGGCTTCAGAAGGTCGGTAATAATAAACTTCTCTGAGCTAAAGGAGCATGTTCTAACCCATCACAAGGAAGCCAAAACCCATGAAAAAAGGTTAGATGAATGGCTAACTAGAACAAACAGTATAGAGAAGACCCTAAATGACCTGACGAAGCTGAAAACCACAGCACAAGAACTTTGAGATGCATGAACAAGCTTCAATAGCTAATTCAATCAAGTGGAAGAAACGATATCCGTGAATGAAGATCAAATTAATGAAATAAAGCGAGAAGACAAGATTAGAGAAAAAAGTGAAAAGAAATGAACAAAGCATCCAAGAAATATGGGACTATGTGAAAAAACCAAATCTACGTTTGATTAGTGTACCAGAAAGTGACAGGGAGAATGGAACCAAGTTGAAAAACACTCTTCAGGATATTATCCAGGACAACTTCCCCAACCTAGCAAGACAGGCCAACAATCAAATTCAGAAAATACAGAGAACACCACAAAGATATTCCTTGAGAAGAGCAACCCCAAGACTCATAATTGTCACATTCACCAATGCTGAAATGAAGGAAAAAATGTTAAGGGCAGCCAGAGAGAAAGGTCGAGTTACCCACAAAGGGAAGCCCATCAGACTAACAGCAGAAAACTCTGCAGAAACCCTACAAGCCAGAAGAGAGTGCAGGCCAATATTCAACATTCTTAAAGAAAAGAATTTTCAATCCAGAAACTCATATCCAGCCAAACTAAGCTTCATAAGTGAAGAAGAAATAAAACCCTTTACAGACAAGCAAATGCTGAGAGATTTTGTCACCACCAGACCTGCCTTACAAGAGCTCCTGAAGGAATCATTAAACATGAAAAGGAACAACCAGTAGCAGCCACTGCAAAAACATGCCAAATTGTAAAGACCATTGACACTATGAAGAAATTGCATTAACAGGCAAAATAACCAGCTAATATCATAACAGGATCATATTCAAACATAAGATTAACTTTAAATGTAAATGGGCTAAATGCCCCCATTTAAAAAACACAGACAGGCAAATTGGATAAAGAGTCAAGAACCATCAGTGTGCTGTATTCAGGAGACCCATCTCACATGCAAAGATGCACAAAGGTTCAAAATAAAGGGACGGAGGAAGATCTACCGAGCAAATAGAAAGCAAAAAAAAAAAAAAAAAAAGCACAAGTTACAATCCTAGTCTCTGATAAAACAGACTTTAAACCAACAAAGATCAAAAGAGACAAGGCCACTACATAATGGTAAAGCGATCAATTCAACCAGAAGACCTAACTATTCTAAATATATATGCACCCAATACAGGAGCACCCAGATTCATAAAGCAAATCCTTAGAGACCTACAAAGAGACTGGCACTCCCACACAATAATAATGTGAGACTTTAACACCCCAATGTCAATATGAGACAGATCAACGAGACAGAAGGTTAACAAGGATATCCAGGAATTGAACTCAGCTCTAGACCAAGCGGACGTAATAGACATCTACAGAACTGTACACCCCAAATCAACATAATATACATTCTTCTCAGCACAACATCACACTTAATCCAAAATTGACCACATAATTGGAAGTAAAACACTCCTCAGAAAATGCAAAAGAACAGAAATAACAACAAACTGTATCTCAGACCACAGTGTAATCAAATTAGAAAGCAGGATTAAGAAACTCACTCAAAACCATACAACTACATGGAAACTGAACAACCTCCTCCTGAATGACTACTGGGTAAACAATGAAATGAAGGCAGAAATAAAGATGTTATTTGAAACCAATGCGAACAAAGATACAACATACCAGAATCTCTGGGGCACATTTAAATCAGTGCTTAGAGGAAAATGTATAGCACTAAATGCCCACAAGAGAAAGTAGGAAAGATCTAAAATCAACACCCTAACATCAAAATTAAAATAACTACAGAAGTAACACCAAACAAATTCAAAAGCTAGCAGGAGGTAAAAAATAACTAAGATCAGAGCAGAACTGAAGGAGAGAGAGACACTAAAAACCCTTCAAAAAATCAATGACTCGGGCGAGGTGGTGGGCGCCTGTAGTCCCAGCTACTCGGGAGGCTGAGGCGGGAGAATGGCGTAAACCCGGAAGGCGGAGCTTGCAGTGAGCTGAGATCTGGCCACTGCACTCCAGCCTGGGCGACAGGGCGAGACTCCGTCTCAAAAAAAAAACAAAAAAAATCAATGACTCCAGGAGCTGGTTTTTTGAAAAGATCAACAAAATTGATAGACTGCTAGCCAGACTAATAAAGAAGAAAAGAGAGAAGAATCAAACAGACGCAATAAAAAATAAAGAGGATATCACCACCAATCCTACAGAAATACAAACTACCATCAGAGAATACTGTAAACACATCTACACAAATAAACTAGAAAATCTAGAAGAAATGGATAAATAACAGGACCCTCCCAAGACTAAATACACGCTCCCAAGACTAAACCAGGAAGAAACTGAATCTCTGAATAGACCAATAACAGTTTCTGAAATTGAGGCAATAATTACTAGCCTACCAACCAAAAAAAGTCCAGGACCAGACAGATTCCCAGCTGAATTCTACCAGAGGTACAAAGAGGAGCTGGTACCATTCCTTCTGAAACTATTCCAATCAATAGAAAAAAGAGAGAATCTCCCTAACTCATTTTATGAGGCCAGGATAATCCTGATACCAAAGCATGGCAGAGACACAACAAAAAAAGAGAACCTTAGGCCAGTATCCCTTAGGAACAGCGATGCAAAAATCCTCAATAAAATACTGGCAAACCAAATCCAGCAGCACATCAAAAAGCTTATCCACCATCAAGTCGGCTTCATCCTTGGGATGCAAGCCTGGTTCAAAATACGCAAATCAATAAATGTAATCCATCACATAAATAGAACCAATGACAAAAAACACGATTATCTCAATAGATGCAGAAAGAAAAGGTCTTCACCAAAATTCAACAGCCCTTCATGCTAAAAACTCTCAGTAAACTAGGTATCAATGGAACATATCTCAAAATAATAACAGCTATTTGTGACAAACCAATATCATACTGACTGGGCAAAAACTGGAAGCATTCCCTTTGAAAACTGGCACAAGACAAGGGTGCCCTCTCTCACCACTCCTATTCAACATAGTATCAGAAGCTCTGGCCAGGGTAATCAGGCAAGAGAAAGAAATAAAGGGTATTCAAATAGGAAGAGAGAAAGTCAAATTATCTCTGTTTGCAGATGACATGATTGTATACTTAGAAAACCCCATCATCTTAGCCCAATACCTCCTTAAGCTTATAAGCAACTTCAGAAAAGTCTCAGGATACAAAATCAATGTGCAAAAATCACAAGCATTCCTATACACCAATAACAGACAAACAGAGAGTCAAATCATGAGTGAACTCCCATTCACATTACTACAAAGAGGATAAAATACCTAGGAATTCAACTTACGAGGGATGTGAAGGACTTCTTCAAGGAGAACTACAAACCACTGCTCAACAAAATAAGAGGACACAAACAAATGGAAAAATATTTCATGCTTATGGATAGGAAGAATCAATATTGTGAAAATGGCCATACCACCTAAAGTAATTTATAGATTCAATGCTATCCCCATTAAGCTACCATTGACTTTCTTCACAGAATTGGAAAAAACTAAGTTCATATGGAACCAAAAAAGAGCCCATATAGCCAAGACAATCCTGAGCAAAAAGAACAAAGCTGGATGTATCATGCTACCTGACTTCAAACTATACTACAAGGCTACAGTAACCAAAACAGCATGGTACTGCTACCAAAACAGATATATAGACCAATGGAACAGAACAGTGGCCTCAGAAATAACACCACACATCTACAACCATCTGATCTTTGACAACCCTGACAAAAACAAGCAATGGGAAAAGGTTTCCCTATTTAATAAATGGTGTTGGGGAAACTGGCTAGCCATATGTAGAAAGCTGAAAGTGGATCCCTTCCTAACACTGTATACAAAAATTAACTCAAGATGGATTAAAGACTTAAATGTTAGACCTAACACCATAAAAACCCTAGAAGAATACCTACGCAATACCATCAGGACATAGGAATGGGCAAAGACTTCATGACTAAAACACCAAAAGCAATGGCAACAAAAGCCAAAATTGACAAATGGGATCTAATTAAACTAAAGAGCTTCTGCACAGCAAAAGAAACTATCATCAGAGTGAACAGGCAACCTACAGAATGGGAGAAAATTTTTGCAATCTATCCATCTGACAAAGGGCTAATATCCAGAATCTACAAAGAACTTAAACAAGTTTACAAGGAAAAAACAACCCCATCAAAAAGTGGGCAAAGGATATGAACAGACATCTATCAAAAGAAGACATTTATGCAGCCAACAGACTTATGAAAAAATGCTCATCAACACTGGTCATTAGAGAAATGCAAATCAAAACCACAATGAGATACCATCTCATGCCAGTTAGAATGGCAATCATTAAAAAGTCAGGAAACATCAGATAGTGGAGAGGTTGTGGACAAATAGGAATGCTTTTACACTGTTGGTGGGAGTGTAAATTAGTTCAATCATTGTAGAAGACAGGTGGCGATTCCTCAAGGATCTAGAACTAGAAATACCTTTTGACCCAGCAATACCATTACTGGGAATATACCCAAAGGATTATAAATCATTCTATGATAAAGACACATGCACACGTATGTTTATTGTGGTACAATTCACAATAGCAAAGACTTGGAACCAACCCAAATGTCCATCAATGATAGACTGGATTAAGAAAATGTGGCACATATACACCATGGAACACTATGCATCCATTAAAAAAAAGGATGAGTTCATGTCCTTTGCAGGCACATGGATGAAGCTGGAAAACATCATTCTAAGCAAACTATCATAAGGACAGAAAACCAAACACTGCATATTCTCACTCATAGGTGGGAGTTGAACACTGAGAACACTTGGACACAGGGCAGGGAACATCACACACCGGGGCCTGTCAGGAGTTGGGGGCCTGGGGGAGGAATATCATTAGGAGACACACCTAATGTAAATGATGAGTTGATGGGTGCAGCAAACCAACATGGCACATGTATACCTATGTAACAAATATGCATGTTGTGCATATGTATCCTAGAACTTAAAGTATAATAATAATAAGAAGAAGAAGAAGATGTTATTTGAAACCAATGAGAACAAAGACACAACATACCAGAATCTCTGGGATACATTTAAAGCAGTGTTTAGATGGAAATGTACAGCACTAAATGCCCACAAGAGAAAGCAGAAAAGATCTAAAATTGACACCCTAACATCAAAATTAAAAGAACTAGAGAAGTAACACCAAACAAATTCAAAAGCCAGCAGGAGGTAAGAAACAACTAAGAACAGAGCAGAACTGAAGGAGATAGAGACACAAAAAGCCCTTCAAAAAGTCAGTGAATCCAGGAGCTGGTTTTTTGAAAAGATCAACAAAATAGACCACTAGCCAGACTAGTAAGGAAGAAAACAGAGAAGACTCAAATAGACACAATAAGAAAGGATACAGGGGATATCACCACTGATCCCACAGAAATACAAACTACCATCAGAGAATACTACAAACACCTCTATGCAAATAAACTAGAAAATCTAGAAGAAATGGATAAATTCCTGGACAGTCCACATATACCCTCCCAAGTCTAAGCCAGGAAGAAGTTGAATCTCTGAATAGACCAGTAACAAGTTCTGATTGATGCAATAATTACCAGACTACCAACCAACAAAAGTCCATAACCAGATGGATTCACAGCTGAATTCTATCAGAGGTACAAAGAGGAGCTGGTACCAATCCTTCTGAAAATATTCCAAACAACAGAAAAAGAGGGACTCCTCCCTAACTCATTTGATGAGGCCAGGATCATCCTGATACCAAAACCTGGCAGAGACACAACAAAAAAAGAAAATTTCAAGCCAATATCCCTGATGAACATCAATGCAAAAATCCTCAATAAAATACTGGCAAACCGAATCCAGTAGCACATCGAAAAGCTTATCCACCACCATCAGGTCGCCTTCATCCCTGGGATGCAAGGCTGGTTCAACATACCCAAATCAATAAACGTAATCCATCACATAAACAGAACCAATGACAAAAAACCACATGATTATCTCAATAGATGCAAAAAAGGCCTTCAATAAAATTCAGCAGCCCTTCATGCTAAAAACTCTCAAAACTAGGTATCAATGGAACATATCTCAAAATAATAAACAGCTATTTGTGACAAATCCACAGCCAATATTATACTGAATGAGAAAAAACTGGAAGCATTCCCTCTGAAAACTGGCACAAGACAAGGGTGCCCTCTCTCACCACTCCTATTCAACATAGTATCAGAAGCTCTGGCCAGGGTAATCAGGCAAGAGAAAGAAATAAAGGGTATTCAAATAGGAAGAAAGTAAGTCAAATTGTCTCTGTTTGCAGATGACATGATTGTATACTTAGAAAACCCCATCATCTCAGCCCAATACCTCCCTAAGCTTATAAGCAACTTCAGCGAAGTCTCAGGATACAAAATCAATGTGCAAAAATCACAAGCATTCCTATACACCAATAACAAACAGAGAGTCAAATAATGAGTGAACTCACATTCACAATTGCTTCTAAGAATAAAATACCTAGGAATCCAACTTACAAGGGATGTGAAGAACCTCTTCAAGGAGAACTACAAACCACTGCTCAATGAAATAAGAGAGGACACAAACAAATGGATAAACATTCCATGCTCATGGATAGGAAGAATCAATATTGTGAAAATGGCCATACCACCTAAAGTAATTTATAGATTCAATGCTATCCCCATCAAGCTACCACTGACTTTCTTCATAGAATTGGAAAAAACCACTTTAAACTTAATATGGAACCAAGAAAGAGCCTGCATAACCAAGACAATCTTAAGCAAGAAGAACAAAGCTTGAGGCATCATACTACCTGACTTCAAACTATACTACAAGTAACCAAAACAGCAAGGTACTGCTACCAAACAGATATATAGACCAACGGAACAGAACGGAGGCCTCAGAAATAATGCCACACAGCTATAACCATATGACCTTTGACAAACCTGATACACACAAGCAATGGGAAAAATATTTCCTATTTAATAAATGGTGTTGGGAAAACTGGCTAGCCATAAGCAGAAAACTGAAACTAGGCCCCTTCCTTACATCTTTTACAAAAATCAACTCCAGATGGATCAAAGGCTTAAACATAAGACCTAGGACCATAACAATCCTAGAAGAAAACCACATCAGGGCATAGGCATGGGCAAAGACTTCATGTCCAAAACACCAAAAGCAATGGCAACAAAAGCCAAAATTGACAAATGGGATCTAATTAAACTAAAGAGCTCTGCACAGCAAAAGAAACTATCATCAGAGTGAACAGGCAACCTACAGAATGGGAGAAAATTTTTGCAATCTATCCATCTGACAAAGGGCTAATATCCAGAATCTACAAAGAACTTAAGTTTACAAGGAATAAACAACCCCATCAAAAAAATGGGCAAAGGATATGAACAGACACTTCTCAAAAGAAGACATTTATGCAGCCAACAGACTTATGAAAAAATGTTCATCATTACTGGTCATTAGAGAAATGCAAATCAAAACCACAATGAGATACTATCTCATGCCAGTTAGAATGGCTATCATTAAAAAGTCAGGAAACAACAGATGGTGGAGAGGTTGTAGACAAATAGGAATGCTTTTACACTGTTGGTAGGAGTGTATTTAGTTCAACCATTGTAGAAGACAGTGTGATGATTCCTCAAGGGTATTTAACTGGAAAAACCATTTGACCCAGTAACTCCATTACTGGGCATATACCCAAAGGATTATAAATCATCTACGATAAAGACACATGCACACGTATGTTTACTGCAGCACTATTCACAATAGCAAAGACTTGGAACCAGCCCAAATGTCCATCAATGATAGACGGGATTAAGAAAATGTGGCACATATACACCATGGAATACTATGCAGCCATAAAAAAGGATGAGTTCACGTCCTTTGCAGGAACATGGATGAAGCTGGAAACCATCATTCTCAGCAAACTATCACAAGATCAGAAAACCAAACACTGCATGTTCTCACTCATATGTGGGAGTTGAACAATAAGAACACATGGACACAGGGCAGGGAGCATCACACACTGGGGCCTGTCAGTGGGTGGGGGACTAGGCGAGGGATACCATTAGGAAAAATACCTAATGTAGGTGATGGGTTGATGGGTGCAGCAAACCACCAGGGCACATGTATACCTATGTAACAAAACTGTTCTTTCTGCACATGTAACCCAGAACTTAAGAGTATATATATATATATATATATATATATAAACAGCACAGTACTGGCACAAATACACACACATAGACCAGTAAAACAGAATAGAGAACGCAGAAGCAAGCCTACGCATTTACATTCAATTGACTTTCAACAAAGATGCCAATAACACACAATGGGGAAAAGACAGTATTTGCAATAAATAGTGTTGGGGAAACTGGATATCCATATGTAGAAAAATATAATTAGACCCTTATTTCATACTACATATAAAAACTCAAAATGGATTAAGACTTAAATATAAGACCTGAAACTATAAAACTACTAGAAGAAAACATAAGAGAAGAGTTTCTTGGCATTGGTCTGGGAAATGAACTTTTAAATATGACCCCAAAAGCACAGGCAACAAAAGCAAAAATAGACAGATGACAGTACATCAAATTCAAAAGCTTCTGCAAAGCAAAGAAAACAATTAACAGAGTAAAGAGACAATGTATGGAAAAAGAAAAAATGCTGGCAAACCATCTGATAAGGGATGAACATCCAAAATACATAAGAAATTCAAATAACTCAACAGACAGAAAACAACCCAATTAGAAAATGGGCAAAGCACCTGAATAGACATTTCTCAAAAGAAGGCACACAAAGGGCTAATAGGTGTGTGTATATATATAAAAGCTCATTACTAATCATCAGGAAAATGCAAATAAAAACCACAGTGAAATATCACTTGGCACTTGTTACAATGGCTATTATCAAAGACAGAACATAATAAGCATTGGCAAGGATGTGGAAAAAAGGTAACCCTTGCACACTGTTGGTGAGGATGTAAATCAGTATGCCATTAGGAAAACAGAATGGAGGGTCCTCAAAAAAATAAAAATAGACCTGGAAATAATCCATTCTTGAATAAAAGCACGGAGATAAAATTTTTTCTTTGGAATGTGGAAAAATTTTTTCCTTTCCTTTGGAAAATAGTTTGATGGTTTCTTAAAAGTCAGTCATAAAACTAATACATAACCCAGCAATTCTACTAGGTCCTACCCAAGATAAATAAAAACATGTGTCCAAACAAACACGTGCACACAAATGTTCACAACTGCACTGTTTATAATAGAAAAAACTGGAAACAACCTAACTGATTGGTTCCGCTGGTGAATGGATAGACAAAATGCAGTATATTCAGGTAATGAAATTCTACATGGGAATGAAAAGGAACAGACTCTTGACACATGCTTGTCATGGATGACTCACAAAAATAGTATGCTCGGCAAAATAATGCAGATGCAACGGATCACATATCTTATAAATTCACTTATATGGAATGTCCAGAAAAGGCAAACTTATAGAGACAGCAAGTAGATTATTGGTTGCCTAGAGCTGGGGGCAGGAATGGGAATTAACTTTTAATGGACACCAGGGATCTTTCTAGGGGGGCATGAAAACATTCTAAAACTGATTTATGGTGATGCCTGAACCACAGGGTGGCATTACTGAAAATTATTGTATTGTTAACTTGAAATGGATAAATGTTATGATATGTCACATATACTTCAACAAGTTTTTTTAATTACCTAATTTTAAAAATCTAATGAAAAAAATCTGCAGAAAATTAAACTTGAAAAAGATGAAAGAACAAAGACAACAATGAGAAAGAAGACATCGTTGGAACTATGAAATAGATTTTTAAATTATAAGACATTTCAATATACAACTCCTATCAAATTTTTGAAAATCGAAATACAATGAACGAGCTAGCTTTCTTCAAGAAAGAAGTAGAAAAACTCAAAAGACAGAAGTACAAAAACCAATAATGATGAAAAGTTGGGAGACGTTTAGCCAGACTTGAAAGGTTAGTGAGCCTAGATGGCTATATGATGAAGCTCTTTTAGGCACTCAAGTATCACATACCTCCCATGCTACTTAACACTTCCAGAAGACAGATAAGTTATTTATCTAGCTTATCTCTGCTCCCTAAACCAAAGTAATGAATAGCAAAAGACCAAACTTGCTTTTGAATATAGACGCAAAAAATCTAATAAAATGTCTAATATGCAAATGCAAACATTATAGTAAAAGAATAACACAGTATGACTAAATGCAATTTGTTACAAGAACAGAACAGTTCAACAGAAGACAATCTATTAGTTTGATGTATCATATTAAGTTCATTTTATACCAAAAGATGTATTAATCTTTTTATATGTTGGTTGATGCATCAATCTCTGGGAATAAAATAGGGAGCAACATATCCATGACTCCAAGCTATAGGGTCACAAAGGTGGCCAACAATGAAACACATTTACAAGAAGATACGATGTAATATGATAATAGAAGTTCAGGGGCTACAAAAAAGCACATGCTATACATAGGAGGAGTATTTAGCCAAGTCTACTGAATCAAAAACAGCTTTTCACTTAGTAACCTTTAAGCTGAGATCTGAAAAAACAGTATTAGAAAGAATGGGATTAGAGAAAGAGATTTTTTTTTTTCTGGAAGAAAGAGAAATGAGAGGAGAGAAGGGGAAAGGAGAGACTTATCTATAGAACAAATTAAAAGATACCTTTCGGGTTTTTTTGTTTTGTTTTGTTTGAGACAGTATTTCACTCTGTCACCCAGGCTGGAGTGCAGTGGTGTGATCTCAGCTCACTGAAACATCTGCCTCTCAGGTTCAAGTGATTCTCCTGCCTCAGTCTCTGAGCAGCTGAGAATACAGGCACGTGCCACCACACCCGGCTAATTTTTTTGTATTTTTACTAAAGACGGGGTTTCACTATGTTGACCAGGCTGGTCTCGAACTCCTGGCTTCAAGTGATCCTCCCACTTCAGCCTCCCAAAGTCCTGGGATTACAGGTGTGAGCCCCAACGTCCAGCCAAAAGATATCTTTCTTGGGTGGCACTGTGTCTTAGTTGGTTAAACCGCCTGTCTAGTAAAAAAGATACCTTTCTTAATAGATGCTGTAGTAGTTTGTGTTGCGGCGCATTCACACACACCAAAATATGTCCACCAGGAATCTGTGTACGTGACCTTATTTAGAAAAAGGGTCTTTGTAGATATAATTAAGACTCTCAAGATGAGATCATTGTGAATTATCCAGGTGGGCTCTAAATCCAATGACAAGTGTCCCGAGAAGAGGACACAGACTAAAGAGATGAGAAGATGAAGGCAGAGCTGTAAGTCAAAGAGTACAAAGGATTGCTGATAGCCATCAGAGGCCGGAAACGGGCCGTGAAAGGGATTCCTACTCAGAGTCTCCAGAAGACGTTAACCCTGCCAAGACCTTCATTTTGGACTTCTGGCCATCAGAACCGTGAGAGAGTAAATTTTGTTGTTTTAAGCCACGTTTGTGGTGATTTTTTAGGCAGCCCCAGGAAACTAATATAAATACCAAAAAGACATCTGACAAATTTAGTACTTATTCCAAATTAAAAAGAAAGAGAACTTAGTAAATAAGGTATAATGTGAAAAATATCTATATCAAAAAACAAACAAAATCAGACAATCCTGCACTTGAAGGTAAAACAAGAACAAAGTAAAAACCAAGACAAAGGTTCCTATATTATTTAATGTAGTTAGGGATATTCCTCCCAATGCATTAAGAAAAAATAAAAGGATTAATGGTGATTATTTTAGGTGTTGCAATTATCTACGTTAAAAACCAACAACAACAACAAAAATACTAAAAAGATTAAAATTCTGGCATCAGTAAGGTCTGAAAACATTTAAAAATCAGTTGTGTTACTATGCCTATATCCATAATAATTAGTTTAAAAAACAACCAGTTACTAGGCGCTGTGGCTCACGACTGTAAAACCAGCACTTTGGAAGGCCGAGGTGGGCGGATCACGAGGTCAGGAGATCGAGACTATATTGGTTAACACGGTGAAACATCGTCTCCACTAAAAATACAAAAAATTAGCCGGGTGTGGTGGCAGGCGCCTGTAGTCCCAGCTACTTGGGAGGCTGAGGCAGGAGAATGGCATGAACCCGGGAGGTGGAGCTTGCAGTGAGTCCAGATCGCACCACTGCACTCCAGCCTGGGCGACAGAGAAAGACTCCATCTCAAAAGAAAAAAAAAAAAAAAGAGTCAAGGAAGATCCAACAGCCAATTCAATTAAAATATAGGCTGGGCGTGGTGGCTCACGCGTGTAATCCCAGCACTTTATGAGGCCGAGGTGGGTGGATCACCTGAGGTCAGGATTTCGAGACCAGCCTGGGCAACATGGTGAAACTCCGTCTCTACTAAAAATACAAAAAATTAGCCAGGTGTGGTGGTGGCTGCCTGTAATCCCAGCTACTCAGGAGGCTGAGGCAGGAGAATCGCTTGAACCCGGGAGGTGGAGGTTGCAGTGAGCCAAGATCACGCCATTGCACTCCTGCCTGAGCAACAAGAGCGAAACTTTGTCTCAAATAAATAAATAAAAATTAAAATATAAAACACCTAGAAATAAACCTTTAAATTGAAGTGCTGTACCCAATGATGAAAACTGCAACATTTGATAGAACAAAAATGAAGATTCAAATGAATGGTGAGACCTACTATATGTCTAGACAGAAAGACTTAATATTATAAAGACATAAACTCTCCCCAAATAAATTTCTATATTTCTCACAATCTAAATATCAATGGAATTTTAGGCCAGGTGCAATGGTTCACACCTATAATCTCCCAGCACTTTGGGAGGCCAAGGCGGGTAGATCATCCGAGGTCAGGAGTTCGAGACCAACCTGGCCAACATGGTGAAACCCCATCTCTACTAAAAGTACAAAAATTAGCCAGGCATGGTGGCACACACCTGTAATCCCAGCTACTCAGGAGGCTGAGGCAGGAGAATCACTTGAACCCGTGAGGCAGAGGTTGCAGTAAGCTGAGATTGTGCCACTGCACTCCAGCCTGGTCCACAAGAGCAAAACTCCGTCTCAAAAAAAAAAAAAAAAAAAAAAAATTAGCCGGTCATGGTGGTGGGTGCCTGTAATCCCAGCTACTCAGGAGGCTGAGGCAGGAGAATCTCTTGAACTCGGGAGGCAGAGGTTGCGGTCAGCAGGGATCGTGCCACTTTACTCCAGCCTGGGTGACAGAGTCTCAAATAAACAAATAAATAATTATCAATGGAATTTTAAAAATGAACAAAATTTTTCTAAAGTTCATCTGAAAAAATAACAGTGGGAAAATGGTGAATACTATTTTGAGAAAGAATAATGTTATGCTAGTGAATGTAGTAACACAAGAAAATTTTCAAAATATATTAATTTGTTTAAAGTAGATTACAAAATGTCTTGAGCATAAATTCTGTTAAAAAATGAATTATCCATAAAAAGTGACTTGAAGCAGATATAGCAAAATGTTGTAATTGGTTATCTTTTGGTGAAGAAATAATGGACTTTTTAAAAACTCATCTGTGTTTCCGAAATTTTCCACAATAAACATCAAATATATCCATACGATACATTACTATTGTATAGAGGAAAAGATAATAGGTGCTCCTTTTGTAAAAACTCAGATAACATCTAATTCTTCAGGAAGTCTTTCCTTGTTTAACCCTGTCCCTCCAGGTCTCGACTAGGAGGCTTTTTACTATTTTCAGATACAGTATCATAATTATTTGCCTTTCTCTATTCTAACTTTGTAAGAGTTTGATAACGAAAACTGTGTCTTTTATTTCTGTATCCCTAATACAGGGACTATTGTGTATCAGGATGCGATGAATAAACATGAAAAAAAGAAATACAAATAAGAAAATTCACAACTTCTTCTACCACCACTAGAGGGAACCACATTCCCTCTAGTGAGCTCCCTCTAGGCGCTTTTATTTTTTTAAACAAGACTGCTCCAATCTAAGAAATCTTCCAGAAGGGATTATCTCCTGATGGGGACGGAATATAAACATTCCTAACAATGATATGTCTATCCTAAAATCAGTCCCAAAATATTCCAAGATATTTTACCTTATCCAAACTTAATGTACTCAATATCCGCTCCATTCATTTTGGCACTAATCAAAAGCAATTTTATTGGTTATTCAATTGTATCCTATGTCTGTCTTACCTCCACAACAAGAGAGTAAGCTCATGTTTAAGATCATTTCTCTCGCATTAACCAGCTCAGGTCTAATCACTAAATTTGTACAAAAACACTTTATTTTAGTTAAAAGGTTAACATGCTCCCTTCAATCATGTGCCACACTAAGAAAATCCAACAGGCAACGTTCCAAACTTACAAAACACAAAAGTTATGTGATGATTCTAAGAATACTCTCAGATTTATTGAAGGTTTCAACAGATAGTGACAATAAAAAGCCTCTCTTGATACACTTAAAATATGAGCCTGGTTTTTGAATTAAAGGGATAGCTACTTTTACAAGGCTCAGTTATGATTTAGAGAATAACAGCCTATTCCTGATGAGACTTGGGAGCCAGACACATCAAATCAAGGGGAAGGGGTGTCTCCAGAAGAACATGGAACTGGGATTTGCTTCATTTTTTTTTTTTTTTAAGTTGGGGGCATCTGTTACTTGCAGAGCTCTGTGTTATAAGGGCTGGAATACATGTACAATTTAGAAAAAAAAAAAAGACCAGGCTGGGCGCAGTGGCTCATGCCTGTAATCCCAGCACTCTGGGAGGCTGACGCAGGTGGATCACAAGGTCAGGAGTTTGAGACCAGCCAGACCAACATGGTGAAACCCCGTCTCTGCTAAAAATAAAATAAAACAAAATAAAATAAAATAAATGAAATAAATTAAAATAGTTGGGCAACGTGGTGCATGCCTATAATCCCAGCTACTCAGGAAGCTCAGGCAGGAGAAGCACTTGAACCCAGGAGGCGGAGGTTCCAGTGAGCTGAGATCGCGCCATTGCACTACAGCCTGGGCGACAGAGCGAGACTCTGTCTCAAAAAAACAAAAAGAAAGAAAAGGGAAGGGAAGGGAAGGGAAGGGAGGGGAAGGGAGGGGAGGGGAGGGGAGGGGAGGGGAGGGGAGGGGAGGGGAGGGGAGGGGAGGGGAGGGGAGGGGAGGGAGAGAAAAAAAAGACCAGTGGGCAACAGTAGTTAGTAGGTCTCCAGCACTGTCCACCAGGGGCCTGGTGGCTGCCAGAGCTCAAATTCCAGCTCCATGACCTACTAATTTGTGTGAGCTCGAACAACTTACTCAACCTGTCAATGCCTCTGATGCCCTGGTGCAAAATGGGGAGGACAATCAGAACCTACTGCATCAGATTCTCACAAGAAGTAAATGAGATAACGTGAAAAGTTCTCAGAATAGTACCTGTACATAGTAAAAGCTCAAAATATTCACTATTACTCATAAACTCACTCAATCAGTTACACAGAAAGACTTTAATAAACAGTGCCTGGCACAGAATAGGCACTATAAGTGTGGCCTGTTACTATTACACGAGAGAGAGAATGGCCCCGGACACTCCCTAAGTTTCTTGATCCCCTTGAAAGAGGTATTCCCATCCCATGTGCAAGGTCATGAGGCTACCCCCAGCTTCCTAACACCAGCTACTATGCTTATGCCTGCCACGGCCTTTATCCTGATTCCAGATTCAGTAAATAACCTTCTGTTAGTAAGTTAGCATCCTTTGTAAGCATTTTGCTAAGGAGAAATGTACCAGCAAACTGATACTAATATCACCAATATGGCAGTCTTTTTTAGTTAAGGATACAAAATACGATCACACTTCCATTAACGTTCAATTTGGGGGGACTTTAAGCCCCTTCCTGACCAAATTAGTAGGAATTAAGACTTTCCAGGGGTTCTTTCCCCAGGAAGACCATGAAGGAAATAGGGTTAATTCAATTAAATCAACAAATATTTATTAAGCACTTGCTGCGTGCCAGACACCATTCAAAGCATTGTAGTTAAAGCAATGAACAAAATAGATCCCTGCTTTCATAGGGCTAGCACTCTAGTGAAGGAGACAAATGAGAAATAAGGGGTGGGTTAAATAATATCACAGCTAGAGAGTACTAAGCAGCAAGAAGAGAAAGCAACAAGTCAGAGGATCTATAAGAAGAAAGCGGGTAACGGTGATGCAATCTCAGGTAGAGAAGCCAGGGATATCAGGAGATTAGGGTGGCATCCATTGGTCTCAGAGCCAGTTAACTTCGTGACTCATCTGCTATAACAAGTTGGGAGAGTCAGCCTGGGAGTTCCCCAATCCAGGTCAATCCCCACAACTGTTTGTTCACCCCATACCTCCTCTCCTGCTGAACTAAGGGGCATCCAGGGCTACCCCACCACTGCCAAGACTGCCTCTCTCACATGCAATCCTGCAAATCCACAACTCCAGCCTCCCCGGCTACTACTCCCTCTGACAAAGACCACAGAGGCCAGTGGGCCCCAACTTCCAGGCCCTCCACAGGGTGAGAGCAGCTCGTCCCACCCCAGAACCTCTTTGGCCTCCTCATACCTCCAAGTTGGGCCCAGCAATCACAGAACATCCCTCCCTCTTTCCTTTACAACCATAGAATTAGCTACCTCCTATAATGACAGGCAGAAAGGGCGTCCTGGCCTAAATAGACAATTCCCAAATAAAATAGCCCAATGTTGATCAATTTCCTAAGGTCTGGGTATCCATCCCAGCCTCAGGCACCTTGCTCAAGAGTATTCTGATCCAGGGGTTAGCCAATGTTTTCTGTAAGGGGCCAGAGAATAATTATTTTGAGTTTTCAAGCCATATGGGTTTCTGTTGTAGACTCTTATTTTTGTTTTGCAACCCATTAAAACTGCTTTTAAAAATGTTCTCAGCTCATGGGCTATACAAAAACAGGCTGCAGACCACAGTTTGACAACCCCCATTCTAATCCATTTGTTGGTTAATTGCATTAAAATTAATAAATTGTTGAGGCCAGGTGAGGTGGCTCATGCCTATAATCTCAGCACTCTGGGAGGCTGAGGCAGGAAGATCCCTTGAGCCCAAGTGTTTGAGGATGCAGTGAGCTATGATGGCACCACTGCACTCCAGCCATGGCAACAGAATAAGACCCTGACTCTAAATAATAAGTTGTTGTCATGCTTTATAAACCAGCGTTTTCTTGGTTTATTTAGCATTCACAAGATACAATGAACTGCTCCATCAGATGATGTGTCACTTTGTAAGAACTGGTACATAGTAGGCACTGATTTGTTGCAGAGTGAGATGTACTTTTTGAACAGCAGGCTTGCTGTAGCTCTTGGTTACTCTTCAAGAGAGAATTGTCTTCTTTGAGAAGGCCACCTAGATAGAGTGCTTTGAACATGGAGGGTGACACCCCATGGAGTGGCTGGAAAGGAGACAGTGCAGAGAGAGAGTCACACTGCTCTGCAAGACACATCCACAAGCAGAGGAAAGTTGGAAACATTCGTAGGTGGGAATGGAGGGGAAATGCGGGGGGACCACACATGAGGTGATGGAAGCCCATGAGGGAAGGTGAAAAGCAGCACAGTCCTGTGGCAGAGGGGCCAAAGACTTTTTAAATAAAATCAGTGAGACTGTCTAACATTGCCTTTGAAGATATCTGCACTGCTGAAATACAAACTCCTTCTCGATCCCAATCCTCTAGTCTGTGGCTTTTTCTTTTTCTTCACAAGCAAGACTACTGGAGCTAACGTCAGAACAGCAGGATTTATTGGAAAATAGGAAGCAAACCAAAGAATTAAAGAAACTATTGAAGAGAAAGGATCAGAAACGTGGTGCTAGTGACCCAGCTGGTCTGCTGCTCTGGAGGTCAGTGGGCAGCTGCCCACTCCGGACTCCGAGTCCAGGAAGACGACTTCCCGGCTCTTTGCCCTAGAGTTGGTAAGACACCTCACCAGCCCCCTGAATCCATTTCCACTGGGGAGGGGCAACTCCCCAAAGCAGACTGGGGTCCTATGACCAGGAACTGGGGGCTACTGGACAGCAAAACAATGATATCTGCCACATCCCTTGTGAGTGGCATTGGGGGAATAAGGAAAGGAACAAATGCCACTTTCTGGGCAAGAAAGAAGGGAACAGGCATAGAAGGTGAGAGGTCAGTGAGACAGGGACTCAGAACCCAAGGTAATGCTGAGAAATGAGTCCCCAGAAGGTCACATACACCCTAGGGAGTCACTGGAATTTTCCCAGGATGCTGGAAGGAGCCTGAACAAATTTTATTTAAAATCTCAATTATATATTATTTCCTTTACCCCATTCCTCCATCTGTGGCTTTACTGAATCTGTAAGATGAAGGACCAGACCCAACATATTGAAAGAGGGACAGCACCTCTGAGGTCATTGCTTGAGCAGCCAGACAGCCATTCCCATTTAAATATAACAATTGTCTAACAATCCTTGAAAGGGGAAGTTCTTCAATACAGTGAGGATCTTTTGAGATCCTTCACTCACTAACTTTCTTTATTTACCTGCCCATAGGGATTCTAAGCAAGCGGTTCTCAAGTGTGGTCTCCAGACCAGCAACAACAACGTCAATCTGAGACCATGTCAAAAATGCTAATTCTGGCTGGGTATGATGTCTCATCCCTGTAATCCCAGCACTTTGAGAGGCTGAGGTCAGGGGATCACCCGAGGTCAGCAGTTCAAGACCAGCCTGGCCAACATGGTGAAACCCCCATCTCTACTAAAAACACAAAAATTAGCCAGGTGTGGTGGTGGGTGCTTGTAATCCCAGCTATTCAGGAAGCTGAGGCACAAGAATCGCTTGAACCTCGGAGACAGAGATTGCAGTGAGCCAAGATCATCCCACTGCACTTCAGCCTGGGCAACAGGACAAGACTCCATCTCCCCACCGTCCCCCCTCCAGAAAAAAGAAAAGAAAGAAAAGAAAAAAGAAAAAGCCAATTATAAGGTCCCACCCCAGACCTACCAGGTCAGAAATCTAGGGGTAGGAGATTGGTAGGGAGGCAAGCAATCAGGATTTTAACAAGTCCTATAGATGTTTCTGGTGCAGGCTCAGCTTTAAGAACCATCATTCTAGGGGGTTTGCCCTAAGTCGCAGATAGTAAAGGGCAAGAGAAGATTTCCAGTCTGCATATCCTTTCTGTCTCACAGAAAATTACTGAAATTTAGTCAGTTTCCTCCCTTTACACATCAAGTAGTAACATTTCATTCCTGCATCTGTGCCCCAGAGTAACAGATTCCTACTGTAGTTTTGGGACTAGTCTTCCCCCAATTATTTCCCCCCAGATGTTATCAGCAGTGTCCAATCTCCTCCTCAACCACTCTTGTCAGTAACTTAAATTCCCCTGTCCCTACCGGTACCAGTGTAGGACACATTTTAAATTCCAGTTTTTCAAGGTAATTCAGAGAAGGACAGAGATGAATGTGGCTCACCAAACCTAGGAACATTTTCTGGCCTCATGATGGCACCCAGCATCAGAGAAGAGGCAATGTACTACCTCAAGCTTAGTTGCAGGGAGAATATGTTGATCACGGCTTATATAAACCAAGAGCCCCTTCTTGCATAGCAACATTTTCTCGATTTTCTCTTAATTTATTCCCTTCTCAGCACCACAACAACCCAATCCCCATGAGAAGCTATGAAGACGTTACCAGGGGAGACAGAAAGCCTTCAATAGGAGCTCCAGGATCAATGCAGATATCTGTCCCCAGGAGAAGCCACAGTCATCTTGTTCTCATTGGATCTGGCCACCTTGTGACATACAGCACCTTCCTCTGATCACCTCTGAAATGCTTCCAACACAATCTATGCCCTCCTAATGTCTTGACACCTCTCATGGGATATCCCACAACGTCAATAACGGAACCAAATACAGAAATCACATAAATCTTACGGGAAGAGTGATAGCTCACAATGGCACACACTAGACTCAGGAAAAGGGATTATGAACTATTACCAGGCAGCCCTGTTACGGAGCCAAGAGATACAGGACGTGAGCAGGCTGGAAAACAAAGGGGAAAAGACATACCAGCTGGGCCGGGCGTGGTGCCTCACGCCTGTAATCCCAGCACTTTGGCAGGCCGAGGCAGGCGGATCATGAGGTCAGCAGATTGAGACCATCCTGGCTAACATGGTGAAACCCCGTTTCTACTAAAAAAATACAAAAAATTAGCCAAGCATGGTGGCGGGCGCCTGTAGTCCCAGCTACTCGGGAGGCTGGGGCAGGAGAATGGCGTGAACCCGGGAGGCTGAGCTTGCAGTGAGCTGAGATTGCGCCCCTGCACTCCAGCCTGGGAGAGAGAGGAGACTCCTTCTCAAAAAAAAAAAAACATACCAGCTGAAGCTGGTTTGAAGGCAGAGCTGTCCAGCCACCAGGCTGAACACCCATTATTATGTCCTCACATGTGTCTGAGTGTTGTTTTAGGACTGCTTCACTATGTCTGTCCTTCCTCCACACCGCACCCACATGGCACCCTGATACTGTGAGCCTTCCGGTCCTTTTTCTCTTTTTAGTAAAACGTTAAAACGAAACTGAGATCATGTAGTACTTACAGTATATAACCTTGTTTTTGCTTTACAGTTTATAACATTTTCTGGTCATTATATATTTTCTACATTAGCAATTTCCTGGCTGTGTAGAGGTTCACTGTAAATAAATAGGTACCATAATGTAATTCACCAGTTCCCTATTTGGAAGCATTTATGTTGACTGTATTGCCTTCATAGTACATTATATCACTTATTCATATAAAAATAATTATATTTGTTCCATTTGATATTCTCATCCTGAATTCTATTTCATGTGATTTTAATACTAGCATACACAGATGGGTTCTTTTGGTTGCATTTGCCTCTGATACTCTTGCCCATCTCATTACTTTTCTACTTTCTCTGTCAATTTCATTTTGCAGTATCTCCTTTTGTAAACAGCTTACAACAAAATTGTATGTTTTTTGTACTCAATCTGAGTCTTTTGTGTTTTGAAAGATTATTTTTAAGCCACATCTGCTATGACAAAAGTTCTACTTGGTGTTTGTTCTGTCATTTTATTTTATGGTTTCTATTTTTAATACTTCCTGGCTGTTTCTTATTTTTTCTTACTATAGTAACCAAATTTATTCTTTCTCCTCATTCATGACTTGGGAATTATATACCTTTTTGTTTTCTGCTTGGGCTTACTTAATTTAAAGTGTAGAAATATGTTTGAGTTATATCTTTTTATTTCACTAATTTAAAAGCTTAGTAAAATACTAAGATATTTGTTAAGCAAAATAAAACAAAACATAAACACATTTGCATTTTAGAAGTTCCAATAACACCAAACTTTGCGGAGTTAAAAGTGTACCTTTCCTTCATGATACCCCCACCCACTTCAAGAACCACTGCCTGAGCTTTGAAGTGCATTTAGCTAGACCTTGTGTGTGTGTGTGGAGGGGGGGGGGGACAGATTTGTAATTTTTTTAAATAGGACAATATGCATGTTTTCTTGTTATTTGCTTTTTTCACTTAATAATGCATTTCATTATAAATAAATTGCCAGAGTGCTGTATCAGTACTCACATATGTGTCATCCGTATTGTCACAGCAGCCCACCCTATGGACTCACTTCTTTTATGTAATCATTCATCTGCTGATAGATGTGTAATTTGGTCCCTATTTTTGACTACTACGATGTTCTAATAAGAAATCTTTTATATATATATTTATGCACTTATGTGAGTATTTTATAGTATTAATATGTAGAAGTGAAATCGCTGAGTCAAAAAGTATGCACATTTGGGTTTCTGATAGCTACTACCAAATTACCTTTCAAAAAGCTGTACAAATGTATATACTCCCAAAAACTCTATGGGACTGTTGCCTCACACCCTTACTGGTGTTGGGTTTTAACAATCTTTAAAAGCTGTGCCTATCTGATGGTTGAAAATGATACTGTATCGTTGATTTAATTCACAGCTCTCTGACGGAGAGTGAGGTTGTGAATCTCTTCGGTTCTATTGACTCTGGTTTCTGTGAACTCCCTATACGTACCCTGTACTTCATGTACTTTCTCCACTTGTCTTTCATAGTATTTACCTTTTTTCATGTTAATTTGTAGGCACCATTTGCATTATGGATGTTAATCCTTTGTCTGTAATATTTGCTGAACATATATATTCATAAGCCCATGGCCTAATTTTTTCATTTGTTTAGGGTGACTTTTGTCCTATAAAAGTTTAATATTTTGTAGTCATCAGATCTGTAAGTCCTTTCCTTCACAGCATCTGAGTTTTCACATCTTCCTATCCTACTGAGCAATTACCAAGATAGTCTACATTTTTTCGTAGTAATTTTTAAATTCACATCTTTAAATTCAGAAACAGTAAAATTCTCTCTTCGTGTACCGCTCTATGAGTTTTAACAAATTCATACAGTCATGTAAGTACCCCCTCAAACAAGATATGACCCTTCAAAATCATTCCTGTCCTTCCTCCCACACCCAGCCTGTGGCAACGACAGATCTGTTTTTAAGGGATTCCTCATATAAATGGAACCATAAAGTAGGTAGCCTTTTATCCGACTTTTTCTCCTAGCATAATGCAGATGAGGTCCATCCACACTGCTGTGTGTCTCATAGTCTGCCCCTTTTCATTGCTGATTACCATTCCATTGCATGGAAGTGCCACTGTGTTAGTCCGTTCACCAGCAGAACAACATCTGGGTTGTTTCTGGTTTTTGATTTTGGGCAATTATGAAAAACACCATCATGAACAGTCACATAAAGGTTTCTGGGTAAATGTAAGTTTTCCACTTTCTCGGCTAACTACCTAGGAGAGGGATTACTGGATCATGTGGTAAATGTGTATTTAACCTTATAAGCTGGCCTACACATTAGAAATAGAACACAGCATACAAATGGCTGAAGCCAGTGGCTAGAGATAAGAACTTGGAGGCATCTCTCCCATCTAGCAGACTGGGCTTTAGAGTTCCAGAGTTTGAGAGTTCCAGCTGCTCTGTATTGTCTGGTTTAAAAACAACATTTTAAAAATTCTAAAAGGGCTGGTCCAGTGGCTTACGCCTGTAATCCCAGCATTTTGGGAGGCTGAAGCAGGCAGATCACAAGGTCAGGAGTTTGAGACCAACCTGGCCAATATGGTGACACCCCGTCTCTACTAAAAATACAAAAATTAGCCGGGTGTGGTGGTACATGACTGTAGTCCCAGCTACTCGGGAGGCTGAGGCAGAAGAATCGCTTGAACCCGGGAGGCGGAGGCTACAGCAAGCCGAGATCATGCCACTGCACTCTAGCCTGGGCAACAGAGCGAGACTGTCTCAAAAAAAAAAAAAAAAAAATTCTAAAAGGTGTATTGCGGTACCTCATTGTGGTTTCAATTTGCATTTCCCTAACATCTAATAGTGAGCATCTTTTTGTATACTTATTTGCCAACTCCACATCTTTTTGAGTAAAGTGTTCAAATCTTTTGTCCATTTTAAAAATTGAGTTATTTATTGTTTAATATTGAACTTTGAAAGCTCTTTATATTTTTCAAAACAAAATTCTTTTTCAGATATGTAATTTGCAAATATTTCTTCCAGTCTGTTGCTTGTCTTCTAATTCTCTTAGGTGTCTTGCAGAGAAACTTTTAATTTTGATGAAGTCCAATTTCTTTTTTTCTGTTATAGCTTATGCTTTTGATATCAAAATTAAGAAATCTCGGCCTAACCCTAGAACACAAATCTATTTTCTTTTTTTCCGTGAAAGTTTTATAGTTTTGGACTTTTATATTTAGGTCTATAATACATTTTGATTATAATTTTGTAGGAGGTGTAAGGTATGAAGTGAAATTCTACTCGGGAGGCTGAGGCAGGAGAATGGCGTGAACCCAGGAGGCCGAGCTTGCCGTGAGCCAAGATCGCGCCACTGCACTCCAGCCTGGGTGACAGAGTGAGACTCCATCTCAAAAAAAAAAGAAAAAAAAAAAAAAAGAATGAATGTCCAATTGTTCAAGAACAATCTGCTGAAAAGTCTATTCTTTCTCTGTTGAACTGTGTTTGCACCTTTGTCAAAAATCAGTTGCTCAGTTTGATCTATTTCTGAAATCTCCCCTCTGCTCCATTAATATTTGTGTCCATTTTCCCCCAGTACCACACTGTTCTAATCACTGTACTTTTGTACTAGCTCTTAAAATCAAATAGTATGCATTTCCTAACATCCTATTTTCAAAAGTTGTTTTCCAAAACTGTTTTGATTATTTTAGTTTGTCTTTCCATATCAATTTTAAATATAATATCTACAAAAGTCACACTCCTACTTGGATTTTGATTAGGGCCATTTAAATCTATATATCAATTTAGGGAGAACTGACATCTACACAGTATTGAGTCTTCCAATCCATGGAAGATGTGCCATTTATTTAGGTATATGCTGTCTTTCACTGGTCTTTTGTAGTTTTAAGTACACAGATAACGAATATTTTGTTAACTATATATTAAACATTTCTCTTTCTGGTGCTAAATGGAACTGGTGTGTGTTGTAAATAATGCTGTTTTTAAATTTTGATTTTTATGTATTGTTAGTATACAGACCTTGTATTTTGAAAACTTACTAAAATGACTTCTTAGTTCTATGAACTTTTGGATAGATGCCTTGGGATTTTCTTAATAGACAATAGTGTCTGAGAATTGAAGTGATAGAGTGAACATCCTTGGCTTATTTCCATTCTTAGGTGAAAATCATTCCATTTTTCACTGTTAAGTACAATGTAGGTTTTTTTGTAGATATCTTCTATAAAATTAAGGACATTCCTTTCTACTCCTAATTTTCTAAGAGTTTTTTAATTATGAAGGAATCTTTAATTTTGTCAAATACTTATTCTACATCTATTGAGATTATTACAGTGCTTTAAATTTGATTTTTATGCTTAGCTCCCTAATTCACCTAGAGTTTATTTTTTATATGTGGGAGTGAATTTTTTATTATTATTATTTTTGTTTTGAGACGGAGTCTTGCTCTGTCGCCCAGGCTGGAGTGCTGTGGCACAAACTCGGCTCACTGCAAGCTCCGCCTCCCGGGTTCACGCCATTCTCCTGCTTCAGCCTCCTCAGTAGCTGGGACTACAGGCGCCCACCACCATGCCTGGCTAATTATTTTTGTATTTTTAGTAGAGACGGGTTTTCACCGTGGTCTCGCTCTCCTGATCCACCTGCCTCGGCCTCCCAAAGAGATGGGATTACAGGCGTGAGCCACCGCGCTCGGCCTAATTTTTGTATTTTTAATAGAGGTGGGGTTTCATCATGTTGGCCAGGATGGTCTCCATCTCCTGACCTCATGATCTGCCCATCTCGGTCTACCAAAATGCTGGGATTACAGGTGTCAGCCACCACGCCTGGCCATGGGAGTGATTTTTATTTTCCCCCAAATGATTAACTGTTGAACACTCTTTAATAAACTATCTATCATTCCCCCACTCGTTTGAAATGTCACTTTTATCGTATACTGAACTCTCACGTATAAATGGCTGCTTCTAAACCATCTCTTTCTTCTGTCAATTTACTGGTCTATTTCCATGACAATACCACACTGAATCAATTACTAAAGCTTTATAATTTTTTTTTTTTTTTTTTTTTTTGAGACAGTCTCGCTCTGTCGCCCACGCTGCAGTGCAGTGGCGTCACCTCAGCTCACTGCAAGCTCCGCCTCCCAGGTTCACGCCGTTCTCCTGCCTCAGCCTCCCGAGTAGCTGGGACCACAGGCGCCCGCCACCTCGCCCGGCTAGTTTTTTTGTATTTTTTAGAAGAGACGGCGTTTCACCGTGTTAGCCAGGATGGTCTCGATCTCCAGACCTCGTGATCTGCCCGTCTCGGCCTCCCAAAGTGCTGGGATTACAGGTTTGAGCCACCGCGCCCGGCCATGATATGTTTTAATACCTGCTAGAAAAATGTCATTCCTCCTATTTTTTCTCATCCGGATGAATTATTTTGCCAAATTTCATACAGAAACCTGCTGCTATGTTGAATGAAACAGTCTTAAATTTATAAATGTTTTGTAATAATTGTATTTTATAGCATTGAGTTTTTCTATTAAGAAACAGTATGTTTCTTCATGTAGTCACATCTTTATGAGAACTTTACTTTAGCTGTATACTTTTTTTCACCAAGATCTTTATACAGTAACCCTACCAAAATCTTACTAGCTCTCAAGTTTTTCTGACATTTTCCTTGGATTTTTCTAGGTACATGGAAATGTGCATCTGCAAAAAGTTACAGTTTTGTATATTACTTTCCGACATGTATTCATCTTCTTTCTTGCCTTTTTCCCCATTGTTGTACTGAATGGGATGTCTACTTCAATGCTAAGTGGTAGTAGTAAAGGCTACCCTTGTATTGTTTCTAATTTTAATGGGAATGTTTCAAGTATTTCATGGTTAAGCATTATGTTTGTTGTAGATTTCCACTGGAAACCCCTTTTCAAATACAAGATGCTTTTTTCCAAGACTTCTTTACTAAGATCATTTTTTAAAACCAGGAATGTGTGCTACACCTTATCAACTGCTTTTTTGGCTGCCTATTATATATTTTCTCTTCAGAGAATACAATGAAGTCTATTAATACACTTTCACCATCCAATACCATTCTTCTCCTGGGAAAAACTCAACTTGGGCATGATGCACTATTTTTAAAATACACTTCGAGATTTTGTACTATGTTCGTGAGATGAGCCCCTTTTTTTTTTTTTTTGGATCCTATCTTTATCTGATTTCAGAACTAGGGTTATAAAAAAAAAAAAAAACCTCTTTTGAATTGAAAAATGTTCAATCTGTTTTATGGGCTATGACCATAACACAGGAAATACCTGTTTTTAGTTTTGGTAGCTCCAGTTGGCAAAACTACTTGGATCTGGTGGGTTTTTTTGTTTTGTTTTGTTTTGTTTTGTAAGTATACCTTTGATTATTTTTCCATTTATTTTAAGGTAATGGTCCATGGAGTTCTACTCCTTACTGAACCAACTTTGGTAATTTGTGCATTTATGGATCAAACATTTTATCTTAATTTTAAAGTTGTACATAGTAATATTTGGCTTTTTCCACATTTCCTGATCCTTATATTAAGTATATCTTCTTTTTTTCTTAATCTGATTCACCAAGCATTCATCTATTTTATTAGTCTTGCCAAATAAACAGTAATTGGTTTTATTAATGAAGCCCATTTGGGGTTTTTTGTTTCATTTATTTCTACTATTTTTATTTGGGTTTTTTGAGATGGAATTTCACACTTGTCGCCCAGGCTGGAGTGCAATGACATGGTCTGGGCTCACTGCAATCTCTGCCTCCTGGGTTTAAGCGATTATCCTGCCTCAGCCTCCCTAGCTGGGACTACAGGCGCCTGCCACCACACCTGGCTACTTTTTGTATTTTTAGTAGAGACAGGGTTCCACTATGTTGGTCAGGCTGGTCTCAAACTCCTGACCTCAAGTGATCCGCCTCCCTCAGCCTCCCAAGTGCTGGGATTACAGGCATGAGCCACCATACCGGGCCAATTTATTTCTACTTTTATTTCTTTGGGCTTATTTTTCCTGTTCTTCATCTAATTCTTGAGTCAAAAGCTTTGTTTGTTTATTTTCACAATTTCTGTTTTCTACAAGCACTCAAGGCTGCAAATCTTTCCATTTGTACCACTTTGGCAGTACTCACAAATCTTGGAATGTAGTTTGCTCATTTGTTCATTTCTAAGTAGTTTGTAATTTCAATTTTAATTCTTTTGTAATCCAAGTTAATTAGAAGTGTGCCTTCTTATTTTCAAGAGGATAGTGCTTTTTTCTGTTTGTTGTTTTTTACTGTCTTCTTGTTAAATAATAATTTTGTGCATGTGGTCACTGTGTAGGTTGTATAATTTCTACTTTATAGAATCTATTGAAATTTTCTCTGTAAATATTCCACATACATTTAAACTGAGTATATAAAGCTTCTGATAATGTTATTAGAATCTTCTTTATCCTTATTTTTTTCTTACTTGAAACGTTAATTTGGTTGGCTTTGTTGACATTTTCATAATATATCTGCTTTTGTTGTTCAATTTCAAATTCCTGGGTCATTTGTTTTAGATGTTTTAGGTAAACAGCATATAGCTATTTAGGGTTTTGAATTTTCTACACTCCCTTGTCATTTTTTAAAACTCCAGTCTGAGGGGCTCTATCTTTTCATTTGCTTAGTTAATTCACTTTGTGATTATTGACACTTTGGACTAACTCCTGCGTCTTATTCTGTGTTTTCTATTTACCGTACTTTGTTACTGCTTCTCCTTTTCTCCTCTTCCTTTTCTTGAATTGATGACATTTTCCTTATTTAATGTTTTCTTTTAATGGTTAGGAAATCAGACATCCTATTTCAATTTCTCCAGTGGTTACTCTTTCATTTTGTAGCACATATTTAAAATTATTTGATAAAATCAACGTCTTCAATTACTCAACATGACTAGCTTCTCTCTGAACAAGTCAGGAACCTTTTCACACCTCTACTTTTTCCTTTGCCCTCTTGCTACCCCCCATGTAAAGACCATTAGGGATTTTCATTCCAGAATGTCAGATGGTTGTTATTTCTCTCTTTCCCTCCCTCCCCTCTTTCTCCCCTCTCCCCCCAGTCAATAATTATTTTAAATCATGCTGTGTTTTGTCACTGGGTTCCCTGTCCCTTGTGCCTTCCTCTTTGATTCATTTTTTATCTTTCCAGAATACGATGTTTAGTTATTGTTCCGGAGACGGTGCTTGAGTGGTATATTTCCTGAACCTGAAAGTGTTTTCATTTTGCTCTCACACTGAACGATGGGTTCACCTAGGTACAGAATTCTAAGTTCAAAATAATTTTCCCTCAGAACCTTGAAAGCCTGGCTCCACTGCATCCACACGGCTGGAGAGGAGTGTCCCTCCCAATGGCCAAGATGCCCCCTGCTCTCCTTAATTCTGGACAGCAAAATAAAGGGGGAGTCCAGCCAGATGTTTCAAGGGCTGCATCCCCAGTCCACTCACTTATTTGGCAGATATGTTTTATGTATCTCATATTCCGGCTCTATTCTGTGATTTAAAAAAACAAAACATTTCACACACACAGAAAAGTACAGAGAATAATATGGCAAACAGCACTGTACCCATGCCCATACTGACAAATCTCATTCACCTAATTTTCTTCAGATTTTTTTAAAAAATAAATAAATAATGAAAGAATCCATTGAAACTCCATTCCCTTTCCTCCCCTACCAGAGAGGAAACTTACTACTCTAAATTTGGTATTTATCACACCTGCTAATGTATTATACTTTTAATATATGGGTATATTATGGACATATATGAATAATCTATGGATAACAATACATAATAATGAATACAGCACTTACTACATGCCTATGTGTGGTCTAATCATATTACATGCATTAACTAATTAGTACCACACAAATAAAGTCAGTACTATTCTCATTCCCTTTTATGAATGAAGGAAAGTAACTCAATCAAGGTCATGTAATTGGTGAGTGATAGAAGCAGAACGTGGCAGTCTGGCTGCAGAGTCTGTACTATTAACAACTATAACGTGTTGATACAGTAATTATGATCAGGTATTTATGTTGTGTAAAAGATATCATATTTGACAGTCTTCTAAAATCTTAGATTTTTTTCATTCTATTTACTAAGCAAAGCATTATCCATGATCTAATTAGTTTTAGTCTATCTATCTACCTAATCTAACCTAATCAATATATCTATCTACCTATTTATTTAGAGATGAGGTCTTGCCCCCCTGTTGCCAGGCTGGAGTGCAGTGGCACCATCATAGCCCACTATAACCTCAAACTCTTGGGCTCAAGTCTCCCAAGTAACTGGAACTATAGGCTCAGGCTGCCACACCTGGCTATGATATTTATTTTTTTTTTTTTTAAGAGATAGGCCTTTGATATGTTGCCTCACTGCTTATTTTTACTACTGTGTAGTATTGTCTTGCATTTTAATGAATAAGTTGCTTCAAAAATTTGCAGCATTGTCTTGCATTTTAATGAAATAAGTTGCTTCAAAAATTTGCAGCAAATGGTGCATTGAACATATTTGTAGAAGTCTCCTAGGGCCAAATACAAGAATTTCTCTACAGCATATAACTAAGGTATAAAAGTTCTAAGTCACAGGGTATGTATGAACATCATCATCTTGACAGGTTATCATCAAACTGTTGCACCAATTTCTATTCCCTTCATGAGAAAGTAGAGGGTCCTATGTCCCATGCTGAGATTTGAATCTGGCTGTTAGACTCCAAAGTCACCACACATACTGCTGAACTACTGAGCTGTTATACTGCAGAATCTTAACATCATCCACTTTTTTTTCTGTCTCATATAAACATCTCAGTTGGGCCTTTGCTCTCAGTCTCATTGCATAAAAATATTTTCCAATTATTTGCTATGTGCCTTTACTGTCTATGTGCGCACAACACTACAGGCACTGAAAAAGTGTTTGAAATTCATCAAAGAAAAGCTCATCTGTTTTTCATAAGGTCACATATAGTTCATTTAGACTTGAAATTAACATGAGTGTGAATGTCACAGGAAAGAAGTTCAGCGGATCTAGAAGAAACCTGACAGCTAAGAACATAGAGGTTTTATCAAGAATGGAAATTAAACTTTAAAAAATTAGATATTAAATGATTAGATTTCCTAGAATATAAATCTTTGTTTTTATAGTTTGACACAAAACAAGCAGTTTTAATTATATTTAGATAACATCTTATGATCATTATACTAAAAAACTATTAAATAAATGATTATATATGGCATTTTGAAAAACTCTACTGAGAGTTAGAATTCCTGTTCTCCAGAAACATACATATAAAAATACGTAGCTTTAAAAAATCCCTTTTATCCTGTTGCCCAGTCAGGGATATAGCTGGACTTCACTGAACTATAAAAATATCAGACTATCCTGGCTACTCAGGAGGCTGAGGCAGGAGGATCATTTGAG
The DNA here is from genome assembly GCF_047675955.1 of Chlorocebus sabaeus. Lineage (NCBI taxonomy): Eukaryota > Metazoa > Chordata > Mammalia > Primates > Cercopithecidae > Chlorocebus > Chlorocebus sabaeus. Next base: position 103,710,533 of record NC_132924.1, on the reverse strand, counting down.
CCTAGTCTGGGCAACGTGGTGAGACTCTGTCTCAAAAAAAAAAAAAAAAAAAGCATCTGACTCAGATCCAAGAGCCAACTCAGCTTCCCTATCTCCAAGTCTCCAAAAGCAAACTCCCAATTTCCACCTCCTATATCCTGCTTCATCTAAAGCCATCCCCATCTCAAAATAGAAAGCATATTCTTCCAGTTACTGGGCTGAAATCCTTGCAGTCATTCATGAATCCTCACGTTCTCTTATATCCTACATCCAACACCTTAGCAGATATCTCTCACTCTAGCTCCAAACAACATCCCGGATCTGACCACACCTCACCACCTTCACTGGTCTAAACCACCATCATCTTTGTCCTGGATTTCTGCAGTGGCATATTAACTGGTCTCCTGCTTCCACTCTTGTTTGCCATTGAGTCTACTAGCCACACAGCAACCAAGGTGAATCAGTCCTCCTTAAGACTTCCCATGTTCCTCTCCACATTGTTTACAAGGCCCTACATGACCTGCCTCCCACTCAGCCCAGTCCCTGAACTCATGCTTCCCTTCCCTGTGCCAGACAGAATAATAGTTCCCCACAGATGTCCAGATCCTAATACCCAGAACTCAGATGGAATAAAAGCTACTAATTAGCTGATCTTGAGATGGGGAGATTATATTGGATTCAAGTGGGACCAATGCAATCAGAAGGGTTCTTACTAGCAGAAATAAGAGGGAGAAGAGTAGATCAGATTTACGCAAATCAGAGAATGATTCCACCCATCATTGCTGCCTTTACAGAGGAAGGAAGGGGTCCAAGAGACAGCTACTTCTAGAAGCCAGAAAAGGGCAAGGAAACGAATTCTCACCCAGGATCTGCAAAGAATATAGTCCTGTTGACCTCTTGATTTTAGCCAGTGAGACTGATTTTGGACTTCTGAACTAAAGAACTGTGAGAAACAGAATTTTTGTGTTTTAGGCCACTAAGTAATTTGTTACAGCAGCTGTAGAAAACTAGTACAAGCCTCTAAGCTACCCAGCACCCCACATACTTCATGCTTCAAAACTTTCGCACTTCCTATTTTTCTCTTAGATTTCTCTAAGACTACTCCCTTCGGTTCACTACATCAGAACGGTCTTGCCTAACCCCCGCACATAAAATACCCCCTTTCAGAACTTGCTATCTCACTGCCCCTGTTTTATTGTTCTCCACAGCATCTGTCACTGAATATCTGAAATACTATGAATTTACTTACTTGCTTGTTATCAGGCTCTCTCACCAGGATGTAAGCTCCATGAGGGCAGAAACTGCTTTGTTCACTGCTCTATCACCAGTGCCTAAAACGATGCTAGGTGAAGAACAGGCATCCAATAAACATTTGTTAAATCAATGAATGCCTGTGTAAAAGAAGGGACACAGTTTAGATTATGGGTGTTAGGATTCTCAGAGGAAGTGAAAATGGATGAATGACGCATAGGAATTATTAAGGCAAAAAGTGAAGGCAAGAGCAGTTTAGGTTTAAGGAGCAGCATATGCAAAGATTTTACAGTGTGAGCGTTCGAGGAACTAGTGTTTTCAAAGGCCAATGTAAGCTGGAATACAGTGACTGAGTAGGAGGTCGTATAGAAAGGTATATAGGAGCCAGATCATTGCCCATCATTTTGAATTTGTCTTAACTGTGATAGGAAGGTTCTGATAACTTCATCATGCAGCAACTATATGGGGAAGACGCTGGAATGGAGCAAGAGTGAGGTAGTGGAACTAGTTAAGGGAACCCAGTATTAAGATAGTTTGACCAAAAGCTGACGTTGATTTGGATTAGGGTACTGGCAGGAAAAAATGAGAAAACAGATGGTCAAGACACATTTTCAAAGCAGAATAACCAAACTTGAAGGTTAATTAAATGTGGGGGCTGATGGAGAGGGAAGTGTCAAGAATGACCCCAGTTTCCTGGTTTAAGGAGCAGGAATAGATGAAAGTGCTGTGTACTGAGACAGGGAAGAATACAGTAAGAGTAGATTAGGGGTAGAATTTGACTTTTTAATCTACTGTTTGAAATATCAATGAGACATTCCAGGAAGGCTAGGGAGCTGTCAAGTAGTTAAGACTCCCTGACATCTCTGGAAAAGAGATCTGGGCTAAAGATTATAAAATTTATAAGTTCTTGGGATACAGGTGTACTTAAGTCATGGAAAATGTTTAAAATTACCTAGAGAGAGTGGGTAGAATTGAGAGAAGAAAACCTAGGATAGAGTTCTGGAGAAGTTTAAATTTTAGAGATTAGGTAAAGAGGTAGAATGAGTAATTAAGACTTAAACTGTTAAGGAACAGTTAGAAAGATGAAGAAAGCCCAAAAGAATGTAGTATCACAGAAGCCAAAAGATGAGAATGTTTCAAGGATTGCTCAACTGCTCTGAGAGTTCTAGTTATTTGAGGATTGAATTTAGCAACAAAGGGGTCAATGTTAATTTTTTTCTCCTTTTGAGAAAAGAAAGCTTTGAAAATTATAGTAAAGTATGTATAATAAAAAATTTCTCACTTTACCCATTTTTAAATGTACAGTTCAGTAGTGTTAAGGACATTTACATTGTGTGGTGCATCAATGTTGACCCTGACAAGAATTTCTGTAGCAAAGTGAGGGCTCGATATTGAAGCAAACTTAATAATCCACGGGGGTAAGGAAGTGGTGACAGAACATATTCAGCACTTTAGAAATTTGGCTTTCATGGGCAACCTAGCTATGCAGCAGTAGCTAGAAGAGAAAAGAGAGTCGAGAGAGATAGAGGGATATTTTTTAACTGAAGGTATTAATCCATTATTGAATGTTGATTCAAATTATTCTGTACAGAAGAAAACACAGATGATATTGGAGAGAGAAAAAGTATGTTATGGATTGTGAATCATGAGAAAGCAAGAGACAATGGAGCTAGAACTAGAACAGACTAGCTTTTGCCAAAAGGCAGGAAGGAGACTGGCAACAGATGCAAAGAGGTGTGCAGTATTTCTAGGAATGTTGAATGTCTGGGATGAATAATCATAAATGAATGGTAATAGTAATCTGTCAGTTTGTATATTCCTACTCATCTCTTCTACAATATTTATGTAACCCCTACTATGTACATGCCCTGAACTACCTGTGACCAAGGGAATAGACCAGTCAGCTGTTCAAGGCCTTCAGGAACATCTCTTTGATGTGGTTCCTGGAAGCTTCCGAATGGGCTTGGGAGAGATAACATTTTGGTAACATTTACTTCAAAGCCACAGTATATGCTGCATTAAAAAATTACCCTTATTCTACTTTTCCAATTATACTTCTAGATCCAATTCCTGAGAGGTTACACAATGACCGCTGGTTACAGAATAGTTCAAGTGATACAATGCCAGGGAAATCCGGGGACAGCACCCTTCCAAAAATTTCATATTTCAGAAATCACAGTGGAATTATAAAGTATTTAGCACTGAATGGCAATAAAAGCACTACTTTAAAAACTTGCGGGATACAGATAAAGCAACCGAAATTTCTCTTTAAGGGAAATTTATAGCCCTTAATTATATATTACAAAATAAGAAATACTGGAAATTAATTGATAGGTATTTAACTTGAAAAGCACTTAAGGTGCTAAGGGATAACACACTAAACTCAATGAAAATGTAAGTGAGGGATTAATAAAAATAAATATAGATATTAAACAAATATATACATTTTAAAAGAAACAGATATATGATCAACAAGAAGATATATGATCTTCTTATTTGTAATGACTACACATAAACTTCTATAAGTTTGTCTAAATATACAGACAAATCTTTGTTAAGACAAAAAAGAAAAAATAGAGAATTCACAAATATATGACATCAATAATGAAAAATAGGATATAACTACAGACACCATAAAGAATTTTTAAAGAGAATACCATGAACCATATACCAACATTTTAAAGGTTTAAATGTAGTATGTAATTTTTTAGGAAAAAGATGTGAATCATCAAAATTGATTGAAAAAATAGAAAACTGAAAGAAACCAACAAACATTAGAGAAATTAAATTGAATTTTCAAAATATGATAGTTTCACAGAGGAGATTTACCAAATAGATAAGGAACAAATCATACCTATCTCATCCAAACTGTCACAGAATATAGAAAAAAGAAAGAAATTTCCAAATGCATTTTCCTTCTTGCACAAAGTGCAAGAAAGGAAAGTTTTAAACCAATGTCACTTATGAACAGAGATGCTAAAATAAAATACATGAAGCACTATATTAATAAATAACAGTACATTAAGGCAAAGCAGGGTTTAACTCAGGAAAGCAAGGGGAGGTTCACATCAGAAATATCTATCAATATGACCTGTCACATTAACATAGCAAAGATAAAACCTGTAATCATCTCGGTATTTTTAGAAAAAGCATTTAACAACATTTCAATATTCATTTCATGGTTTAACAATATTCCTACTTTAAGCATAAATGGGATAGAAGGAAACTGATAAAGGGTTTCCACCAAAGACTTACAACAAATATCATAATTATGACACATGAGAAACATTTTCAATGAGATAAAAATAGGAAAACAATGCTTGTACTCACCCTTACTATTTCATGTTATACTGAAGGTGCCAGCCCATCCAAGGAGAGAAGAAAGGGAAAAATGTATTAGGGGTGTTATTTATAGATAATATTATAATCTACATGAAAACACAAGAGAATCTACAAATAAACTAACTAATAAGTTCAGCATGTTTGCCAACATTATCTAACACTTAAGGTTATTCCAAAATCTACAGGATCTCTACCAACGACAGTAGCAGCAATGACCAATTTAAACATTTAATAGAAAAGAAATCTCACTTATAATATCAGCAAAAGCTGTAAGGTACAATAGGAATAAGTCTAACAAAGAGGTATAAGAGTTTTATAAGCAAATTATAAAATGTTATTGACATTTAAAAATCAGAATAATATTAATGTACTAGGTGGTTCAATTTTTAAAGTTGTCATAGCGCCCCAATTTTAACCTATAAATATAACTAAGCAAAATACCAAAAGAGTTTTTCAATGCAACTTGACAAACTAACGCTAAAGTTAGTATAAAAGAAGTCCAAAAATAGTCTATACATTCATGAAATTAATAAAGCAGATTCTACAGTTATCAACATGAGTGGCTCTCAAAATCACATTGAGGGAGAAAAGCAAGTTGCAAAATGATATGTACATTACCTAACAATTTTTTAAATGAACAAAGAGAGGATATGCCCTTCTACACATCAAGATTTACAGAGCCATAGTAATTAAGACCATAGTATTGGGTCAAATTTGGTTTGATCAGTAGAATAGGACAAACTAGAAACATATCCATGAACACATAGAAATTTAATTTACAATCATGGTGGCATTACACACTAATAAGGACACAAAGGACTGTTCAGTAAATCAGGTTACCACACGCCTTCCATATGGGGGTTGGGGGAAAAGGGAGGAGTAAAATTATTAAATTCCTACTTTACACCATTAAAAAAAAATAAGTCCCAGAGAGATCAATCTCATGTGTAGAAAGCAAAACTTTAAAACATTAAGGAAGACATAAGAGGCTACCTTTATGCATCAGGTATGGAGAGGTTTCTTTAATAATCCACAAATGACACTATAAAGAAAGAGATCAATGAATATGAGTACATTTTAAATTTTCTATAGTACAAAAGACATCAAAAGCAATTAAAAGACAAGCCACAGACTGAGACAATATATTTAATGTTTATACACATGAATTCCTACAAATCAGGAGGAAAAAAGATAAAACATACATGATCCAATGAAAAAAATGAACGAGGACTGTGAAAAAACAAATCTCAGACTTGGAAACCTCAATAACCAATACACATATGGGAAAAAAAATGCTTAATTTCACTAGCAGTGAGGGAAATTCAAATGAAACAACAAGATACTGTTTTTTAAAATAATCAAATTGGCAGGAATAATAAAAGTCTGAATCTAGAAACTGTTGAAGATCATGTGAGGGAAACATGAACTGTCATACACTGCTGATGGTTGTGCAAATTGAACCATTTGGCAGTCTCTCACAAAACTGAAAATGTGTGTGGAGCCCGGCAATTCTCCATCTAGGTAGATACATAGAGAAATTCTCACATATGTGCAAAGGAAACATGTACAAGTAGTACCAAAATATTGACAGCAGTTTAATATTCATCAATAGGGGAATGAATAAACAGGACACATTTGTATGCATGGATCTACAATATAGCAATTAAAATGAATGAACTGGATATATTTATCAACACGAAGAGAAAAAATAAAAACACACCATGAAGGAAAAAAACAAGTCCAAGAATAATATGTACAGTCTAATACCATGTTTGTACATTTAAAAAAATCATTTAAACCAATATTCTGCATTTTATAGGTTCACATTCAGTTAAAGTGTAAAACCCAGATTGGAAAGTTACATACCAAATTCATGTCAGTGTTTGCCTTTGGGGAAAAGGGTGGAGAATGGTATTGGGGGCAGTACAAGGGGAACTTCAATTTTATCGGAAATGTTGAATACTTAATAGATCTGAGGGCGACATGACAAAATGTTAACATATTAATTATATGAGACAGGTATATGGGAGCTTGTAATGTTCTCTCTGCATTTTAAACATCTTCACATTTTTTCTAAATAATAAAACCAAAACAGCTAGTAAATCACTCTATCTCTGATAGATTTTAATGCGTAGATAAATGAACAGTTAATCGTCTAGAGGAACTTCAGAAAAATTAACTGTTTTGCAATGGAATCGCCTTAAAAATAGTAACACTGACAATATTATTTAAAAACTGCTGAAATGAATAAAGTAGATTCTATAGGTGTCAACCTGGATAGTTGTCACAATCACATTGAGGGAGAAAAGTTACAAAATGATATGTATACTAGTGAACCATTTACTTAAAAATTTTAATAAATAAACATGGTATATACATATATTTACATATATAATTAGGTAATAAGGGTATCAAAACAAATGCAGATTAAGTAGCCACTTTATAATACTAATTACGTAGAAAAGTGAAGAGGGAGAAAGGTGAATGGGACTGGGGAGGGAAATAAAGTGGCATTCAACTCTATCTGTAATGTTTAATATAAATAAAAACACGAAACAACTATAACAAAAATTTCACATTTGATTATCCTAGGCAGTAAATACATGAAAGTATGTTATTCTTGCTGCATACGTATTAATTTTCAAAAGAAAAAGTACTTAAGAACTACAAATAAAATGCACATAATTCACTCATAAAAGCTTGTATACATCAAAAACTAAGATACGACTATTTTTAGAAATTATCCTGTTTGTTTTTCTATGTGGTTTTACATTTTTAAAAAGAAAAACGAGGGAAAAAATGAAAGCAATGAAGACACGTAAAAGAAACCGTACATGCATTTGATTATAAAAAAGGCAAACCTCCACAATCACAAAACACCATATGAGCATTCTATGTCATGTGCTGCATTTCCTTACTTTTAACTTTTGTCAAAAGCAAATTACAAGAGACTGCCTAATTGGAAACGTGACTTTCTATTATTAAAATGGTGGGAGTCCATTTTAATGTGTTTATCTCGCCGCTAGACTATAATTTATATTTCAGCGTTTAAATTTGTTTGGATGCCAGTGACAGGTTAATGCAGTTTAAACATGCATTTTTCTTTCGTTGGCTGAACAGTTAAATCGTTACCTAAAGGATTTTAAGTTTCAATTTCAACCGGGAGAGGATTCTTTGCTTTTCCAAGGTTAAAACTGTTTCTGGTTCGAGATGCTATTAATTAATGGCTACGTAGCGGATCTATTTAGGGAACTGCTCCCGGCCCCCGGGTTCACAGTTGAGCTGCTCAATGAGAAAACTTTTTTTGCTACAGACTTGGGGATATTTGCAATTTAGCCTGACAGCGGCGAACGGGGAGTGAAATGGAATTCCAGACCACTTCGCTAACAATCGCAATTATGAACCGAAAGACATGTCAGGTATTAGCCATTTTTTTCCTTAAAAAAAAAAAAAAAAAAAAAACTTTCTGGGACTCCGCGGGACACCCAGCTGGCGACGGACCAGCGGACGGCGAGCCGGGGGGAGGGGGGGCGAGGCCGCGGCAGCCCAGAAGTTCCGACCGGGGAGTTTCGCTCCGTTACCATTACCTGGCTCGCCGGCAGAAGAAAGAACGCGGAGACAAGATAATTTCTGAGGCTGTTAAACATGACTTAGCCGGGGGGCCGCGCGTTCCGAGGGGGTGTCCTGCGGGCCGGGGCGGGCCTCCGCCGCCCCCGCGGGCTCCGGTGCGTCAGGGGCGCGTCAGGCGGGGCGGGCTCCGCGCGGGCGGCGGCGGCAGCGGCTGCTGCGGCGGCGGCGGCGGCAGCGGGCTGCGGGCGGCGCGCACCCGGCCTCCTGCTTCTCGCTCCGAGGCTGCGGGACGGACGCTCCGGGGAACTCCCTAGCCCGCGGCCGGCCGCGTTCGGACGGCGCTAGCCGGCGGCCGGGCGGTCCCAGCATGTCGGCCGCCGTGGCGTGCCTGGACTACTTCGCCGCCGAGTGCCTGGTGTCCATGTCCGCTGGCGCCGTGGTTCACCACCGCCCGCCGGACCCCGAGGGTGCGGGCGGAGCCGCAGGCTCGGAGGTGGGTGCGGCGCCGCCGGAGTCCGCTCTGCCGGGTCCGGGGCCACCGGGGCCCGCGTCGGTTCCCCCTCTCCCGCAGGTCCCCGCCCCCAGCCCCGGCGCGGGCGGCGCCGCGCCCCACCTGCTGGCTGCAGGCGTTTGGGAGGACTTGCGCGGCAGCTCTGGCGAGAGCTCCTGGGAGAATTCGGGGGAAGCTCCACGCGCCTCGTCCGGCTTCTCCGACCCGATCCCGTGCTCCGACCAGACCCCGTGCTCCGAGCTGGCTCCCGCCTCCGGCGCCGCGGCGGTCTGCGCTCCCGAGAGCTCCTCCGGTGAGCCCGCTGTCCCGAGCGCGCCTGCCGCCCCGGGCGCACCAGCAGCCTCTGCTGGGGTCTCTGGAGGGGCCCTAGGGGCCGGCCCCGCCCCCGTCGCGGATCAGGTGCCCCGGAGGAGGCCTGTCACACCTGCTGCCAAGCGCCACCAATGCCCCTTCCCGGGCTGCAGCAAAGCCTATTACAAGTCGTCGCACCTCAAGTCTCACCAGCGTACCCACACGGGTGAGCGTCCTTTCTCCTGCGACTGGCTCGACTGCGACAAGAAGTTTACGCGTTCCGACGAGCTGGCCCGCCACTACAGGACGCACACGGGCGAGAAGCGCTTCTCCTGCCCCCTCTGCCCCAAGCAGTTCTCCCGGAGCGACCACCTGACCAAACACGCTCGCCGCCACCCAACCTATCATCCAGATATGATCGAGTACCGGGGGCGTCGTCGCACTCCCCGCGTCGACCCGCCACTCGCCAGCGAGGTGGAAAGCTCCGCCTCCGGCTCCGGCCCCGGCCCGGCGCCCAGCTTCACCACCTGCCTGTAGGACAGTCATTGCTGTCAGTCTTACCCTCAAGGATGATCCCCCAGGCGGTTGTCCCTGCCTTCTCTCTGCCCATCCCCCTTTCCCAGAGTCATTACACCAAGGCACAGACTGGTTCCTCTGCTTTGAGGGTGGGTCCAGGCAGACATGTGGACTCTGGGGAGGTACTGGGGGCCGGAAAATAGCGGGAATTCTTGCAACGCGTATATCATCCTAAAAGTGGGGTTTGCCTCAAGACAGCCCCCGGGAACTGATAAGAAGGGATGAACTCCGGTACTCTCCGGAGTACTGAAGATTCTCCCCTCCCAGGAACCAGGGATGTGAAACTGGAATTCTCAGATGCCTGAGGAGCTCCCAGTCTCAAAGGACTCTGGTGTCTCACCCATCCACCAGGGCGGACCTTGGAGAGGGTGTCAGGGGTGGCAGTCTTGGAGATGTCCAGGACTGGGATGGTGAGAGGCCTTTGGAAACAGAAATGATTTCTATTTCTGTAAACAGCAATGTTTACTAATTTATTTTTAGCATCTTTTAAATAGGGATTCCAGGTTGATGGGAGGCTAATGCCCTCCACTCCCCCAATTGCCCCAGCTACCTCTGCTAGGAGAGGCCACATAAGCTCCATGTAGATGTGTGGCTGGGAGATGCTTCTTGATGTCTGGGGTGTGAGTCTGTTTGCAGGTCCTATTGCATGATTTGGAACCCTGCGCTTGCGTCGTAGCCCTTCTCCCCATTTCGATTCCTCCTTGAGGATGGTAACTTCCTGGCTCACTCTCACGCTGAGATTGGTTAAACAATTTGAAAACAACCGTAAAGGCACCAGAAAGAAAAGGGTGGTCCAGACTAGTTCTCTCTTCACTCAGAAAACTCAAGCGACCTTAAGGTTGGGCGGGGCCCAAAACAAGCCCGTTCATAACCATTGATAACTTTCAGGGAAATAGAGGCGTGTGGACACAGCTGCCCCACCTTATGTAATCTCAGGAGTGGTAGATTCTGTTCATTTCCTAATGGCTAACTAGGGGGTTATTTCCCTCAGAGTCTGCAGATTTTTGTTTCTGAAACAGGTGAGTTGGTAGATGGGAGAGGGAAGGGTAACAGACTGGTTTCTTTCAAGGAGCTGGCTGCCTTGGATTTGAGGAAGGAGTAGCGAGGTGATAAGTATTATCAAATAGGAGGACCTTTCTCCTCTGACCATATAGTCCCTCCAAGTTATATCCTCAGGGCCCCTCTCCCAATAAGAAGGAATCAGACATCAACAGTATTTGTTTTTTCTGTATGTGTCTCTGCTGCTGTGGATGAAATCATTGACCACTCTGCTTGTGTATGTGTGAATGTGTATATATGTGACCCTTTCTTTGGAGATGAGGCTGAAAGGCACTTCCTGCCCTGGGAGATCCCCTCTGACACCCTCCTGAATATTTTGCAATAGTCCGTCACTGACATTTGGGGAAGATGCTGTCATCTCATAGGACCCTAACAGGCACCTGGTTAAACAAACTGCTTTCCCCTATTTTGCAGATGAGGATACTGAAGACTAGATAAGCTCAAAGTCATATGCTGGGTTGCTGGGAAGAGCCATGACTAGAACTTAGGTGTCTGGCCTGCTAAATGACTCTTTCCGTCACACTTGGTTACCCCATCTCTTCCTCCTCTCTGGGACCTTAGTCCCTCCCTCCCTCCCTTTTCTGTATTGCTTCTATGTACCTTCACATGTTGATTGAACCCTTTGCCTATTGTGTTTGACCCAAAAGCCCTTTTCTTAACAGGTTACTTTCCCTCCCTTCACACCATGTTGACATAAAGTGAGAATAACTTTTTGGCATCGTAGGAGAGACTTTCTCTTTGGACATGCTAGGTTAATTTTCAGTGTGAATTCCCTTCTTTTTCTGGTCCTGGGCATTCCAGCATCCTCAAGAGAGTGAATGATACAAACATGGCATTGGGACTCTACTAAGTGCTCCTACACTAAATGAGGGAGGGGTCCTTAGAAAGGACCCAAAGAGTATGGCCTATGACCCTGAAGAGGTTCAGTATTTCCCAATGAAGGCTAAGCAGGGAAGGTAAAACTGTTGAGTTACCTGTGGGAGGAGAAGGCCCCCATTGTGAGAGTGATTTTTGGTGGTGAAAGGAGTCCTCTCTTTGCTCTGTTTGTCTCTTCAGCTAGGGCTGGATAGCTAGGGCACTGTGGGTCCTATTGAAGACTATTGTTTCCTCTTTGTCCTTTTCAGTTGAAGATCTGCCATTGGGCAAGTGGACCAAAGAAACTAACAGGAATTTCCACTAACCATTCTGAAACTGGTTTCAAGAAAGCTTGGCTTTTCCAATCACCCGTTGATAAATAACTTTTGATTCTCAAGCTCCCAAATAGTGTCCTTATTTGGGTTCTTGTACATTGGGGACTTTTATCTGGGGATGGCCTCGAGAATCTCAATGTGACATGTCTTTCATTGGTAAAACTGACTCCTCCCAGGTCTTGAGGTGGTGGGGAAGGAGATACTCTGGATATACATCGGAGTAGCCAGATACAAGGTTTTTAGGTGGGTCTTTCTTGTTCTGAGTATTGTTGTTACCTTTTTCACTCCAGCAACCAGAGAGTTCTTAAGGAGTAGTTAGTGAAATGCCATGAAAAGGGCTTCCTAATTTTATTGGTGTTTCTTTGGTTTCTTTTTGTTAATCAGATGGTGCTCAATGAGTGAGTACATATGGGGATTGGTTGGGGTCAGATTGAACCTCTGAGCCCTTGCCCCATCCCTGCCATCCCCAGTTCTGATGTAGGAATGACCCAGTAGCAGAAACTATTCATAGACCTCTTCCTGAAATATGGGTTGTAGGCTGGGGATGAGTTCTAGGTCAGACCTTGGGTGTGAGGGAGTTGGATCCCCTGCTTCTGCTGGGAGAATGTGAAGAATACAGGCTTTGCCCCCACCCGTGGAGGCAAGAATATGTCATTTGTCCCTATTTCCCTGTTCTTCTCCAAGCAGGGAACCATTCTGGAATGTCATTTGTGACCCCCATCTCTACCTCTACTCACTTCTCCCCAAAGGAAAAATGATTGTATTCTCTGATGGAGACATAAGGAGGGGAGGTCATTGTACACACACACACTTAAGTTCTCTCTTTTACACACTTCCCTGCCTGCAGTGTGCATGCACTTCACTCAGATCCTGCTTCCATAGGGTAAGCACACCTGCTGAGCCCCAGACCTGCCTTCTAGAGGCAGGTTTGAAGAACACCTCTCTCTGTTCCTACTTTTGGGGCAGCCCGGCTCCTTGCTGCTATCCAGGTAAGTACTTCCACTGTGTGTTTTTCTTTGGGTAGTCCAGATCCAAGACCAGGAATTAGGAGGGGTGGGGGAGACAGTGTATTAGAAAGCCCAGTTTTGACCGTGATACAGCTTCATCAGCAAAGTAACATTTGACCCTTGAGCAACATGAGTTTGAACTGCACAAGTCCACTTATGTGCAGACTTTTTTCAACTAAACACAGTTCAAAAATAGGGTATTTGTGGGATGCAGAGCCCGCTTATATGCTGTTCTTTACACATATACAAAAAGTCACATGCGAATAGAGTATAAAAAGCTCTTCATATACATGGGTTCCACAGGGCCAGTTGAGGGGCTTGGGTATGCGTGGATTTTGGTATACGCAGGGATCTTGGAACCAAACTCCATGTATACCGAGGGATGACTGTACTGATATTTTGACCCTCATTTGTCTGATTCTTGTATCTATTATTCATTTGGCTGATAACATAGAGGGGAAAGAGGTAGAATTAATTTTCTCCCTTAAGCCCCACCACATCGAGATGTGCCTTGCCTGTTAAATCTTGAGAAATAGGCACTTCACCTGGAATTAGGGAATCAAAATAAGATGTGTGGAGATTGGATGTCTGTAATGCCAGAGTACAGGGCTTTAGTGCTTTAATGATCTTCAGCCTTTCAGTTCTTTAGTCGTTTCAAGTCTTAGCAGCCTATGATAGCAAGTGTCCTCACACAAGCCACTAATTTTTTAGAGTCTCTGAGCATAGACTTTGGCAAAAGTGAGCTGTACAGACCACTGTGGCTGATTTTGATTCACATAGATGTAGCTGAGACAGGATCACTGCAGAAAGGGAAGGCACTATTGAATAGATCAATTTGTGCTGCCTTTATTCTCAGCCAGAATTGCAGTTGAGGATTCTAAGGTCAATGGCATAAGTTCCATGTATATGTAAGAGCACAGGTTAGGGACATTCTAGCTCTTAAATTCTTCTGGGAAGTATCAGGTCGTATCAGATCAGTTTCCCCATTACCTGGATTTGAAATGCACCCTTTAATAGGGCTAAGGAGAAGCCAATGGGAGGCTTTAAGTCCTTTAATTTATATGGGATATCCAGAATCACCTTCTATTTATGTTCCAAGTTGGTGCCAGATGTGTTTACTATATAAGCCCTGACAGTGGAATTTCAGGGCCTTGGCTGAATTTCTTGTGTGTTCAACCACAGAGAAATGGTGGATTTTATCATAAATACATAAAGAAGAATGGAAGTTTTTGTTATATAAGGGTTTGAGGAAGAGAAAAGCAATAATCCCAAAGACAGGAAAGGTATTAAAAAGGCTTTTGCCTGAATCCTTCTCTCCCTAGGAATCAGAGTCTATTCAGGAAATAAAATGGGAGCCATATTTGTTTCAAATATATATTTAAATCTTGAAGTCAAAATAGAAGCAGTGCAAGCGTGAAAACTGAAGAAAGGAAGACGGTTTGAGTAAGCTGAAAGAAGAGAAGGACTTATTTAGAAGAAAGGTGGTATTTTCAGAGGACAGTATTGATGATGTGAAAAGAAAAATAAGAAAGACCAGTAGCTAACAATCTTAAACATGGAATTATAAAGGAGAGTGGCATTTTTATAATTAGTAGGTTAGAAGAGGTGATTAGAACCCTAAGAGATCTAACAGAAGCATGGATGCAAGCTTTACATGAATGTTCATCTTCACTCAGGATCTCAGGTCCAAGAAAATATTGAGAGGTACCTGCTTGAATTTGCCGAGAAAGCACTGGAAAATCATCCCTATGACTGAGTTAGGTATAGTAGATGATTACAAAAAATGTAAACAATACTTCCAAGTATTTTTAGCTTAGTTTCAGTGATATTACCATTGTCAGTGGGAATATAGATGGTTGCTTGGAGAACGTACAGAAAGAAGTAGGTCTTTAGAAAGTGTAGGAAGATGAGACACATGAAATATATCAAAGTAATTGATCAAATTAATAGAAATTAGGAAGCAAAAAGGCATGACCATCTCAATAGTTTCAAAAATAGGTATTTGTTAAAACTCAGCAATGATTTGTGATTTAATTTAAAAACACCTTAGTACAGTAGTAACAAAAGATAATTTCTTAAGTTGATAAAAGGTATCTGCCAAAAGCCTACTATAAAAATCAAACTTAAATGTTGAAACATTGCAATCTTTCCTATTGGCCACATGGTAAGATACAAAGAAAGTCTAGACAAACTTCAGGCAGGTAATCACATAAAAATACAACAAAAAAATCACTAAAAATCCATCAATTGGGAAATGTAAAAGGAAGCCTCTATGTAAGTCAGACAAAAAGGGAAATTGCAGAAATTTAGAGCTGAATAAAAACAAAAGCACTATATAGCAAGCAAAAAACACTAGGGGAAGAAATGTAATTTATAGCCTTAAATATTTTATTCAAAAAAGAGAAAGATTGAATGAAGGTGAATGAACTAAGCTTTCAATTCCAGAAGAAAAGGAAAACAAACATTTAAATATTACAAAGGTTGTGGCCTCCAAAAGAGCATACTACATAAATAGATATGCACTATATGTGTGGTTTAAGATTTTATAGGGATGTGGGGAACAGGGAGTGATTAGCACAAAAAAAATCTGAAAGCAATTCTGGAGGGGTGATAATAAAAAAAAAGGATGAAAATATTGTCATTAATAAAGCAGAAATTAATGAAGCAGAAGAAAAAATAGGTAGCTTTGAGCAAAACTCTTTTAAAAGGCTAATAACAGTAGGTTTCTTTGCAAATATAAATTTCTTAAAAAGAGAAGTCAGGTCAGGTGCAGTGGCTCACGCCTGTAATTCCTCCCAAGGTGGGAGGATCATTTCAGCCCAGGAGTTCAAGAAGCATGGCAAAGCCCTGTCTCTACCAAAAAAAAAAAAATTAGCTGGGTGTGTGGTATGTGCCTGTAGTCCCAGCTACTCAGGACACTGAAGCCAAAGGATTGCTTGGGCCCAGGAAGCCAAAGCTTCACTGTGATCGTGCCACTGCACTTCAGCCTGGGCAACTGAGTGAGGCCCTATCTCAAAAATAAAATAAAATAAAATAAAATAGAAAGCACAAAAAGTTATCAGGAATAAAAAAGGACATAAAATCATAACACAAAAAACAGATTTTTAAAATTAGAATCATACGAACAACTTTATATCAAGAATTGAAAACTATATGGATAATTTTATAAGAAAATATAAAATTTCAAAATGGTTTAAGAAAATGTAGAAAACCTGAAATTGAAGTGGTCGTCAAAGTTATATCTCCCAAAAGGCACTAGGTCTTGGCAGTTGTATTGGCAAATTTTCTAAGCCTTCAAGAAAAAGATAATTTCTATTTTTATAAAGCACTCTAAAGCATAGAAAAGGATAGAAAATTAACCAATTTATTTTATGTAGTCAAGCTAACCTTGATATCAAAACAAGGCAAATTAAAAGACAAGAAAAAAAAACACCAATTTTATCTATAAAGACAGGTCCACAAATCCTAAGTAAAATTCAGCAATGAGTGACAAGAATAATGCATCATAATTGTGTGAAGTTTATCTGAGGTATGCAAGATTAATTCAATAATATCTATAAACATAATTCACTACGTTAATTGAATAAAGAAGAAAATCATTTACTTTCTTATGTGCCAGCAATCATCAATCAGAAAATGTAATAGACTAAGTGATTCCATATTTGGTAGCAACAAATAACATAAATAACATCTATGAAGAAGACTATAAAGTTTTTACTGAAAGACATGAAAGAAAATAGGACTTTTGAGACCAGCCTGACCAACATGGAGAAACCCCATCTCTACTGAAAATACAAAATTAGCTGGGCATGGTGGTGCATGCCTGTAATCCCAGCTACTCGGGAGGCTGAGGCAGGAGAATCGCTTGAACCTGGGAGGCGGAGGTTGCAATGAGCCGAGATCATGCCATTGCACTCCAGCCTGGGAAACAAGAGTAAAAATCCATCTCAAAAAAAAAAAAAAAAAAAAAAAAAAAAAAAGAAAGAGAGAGAGAGAGAAAGAAAGAAAGAAGAAACTAGGACTAAGTGGATAAAAATAATGTGTCTGTGGATGGTAAAATTCAATACTCTAAAAATGTCAGTCCTGTCCTCAAATTAATCTATATAGGTAATGCAATTCCAATCAAAACCCCACAATAATTTTTCTTCGAGCTTTTTAAAGGAAATATTACAGAAGAACATAGGGAAAAGGAAGGAAAAATTGCTTTACCAGATATCAAAATATGACAAAGTTACAGTAATTAAGGCAGTATGGTATAATGCAGGAATAGACAAAGAGATAAGTGGAATTGGATAAAGAGTTCAGAAATAAACCTGTAAATACAGTCCAGTGGATGAGAGAGGTGGCATTCATGTAATCAGGGAAAAGATAGGCTACTTGATAAATGCTATTGAGACAATTGACTCTTCATGAAGAAAACAAAATAATACACAGCATTACTTTCTCTCTCAAACATTTCGTAACAATAAATTACAGATGGTAAAGACATAAACATGTTTAGGCTATAAAAAAATTAGTAAAAAATACTGGAAAATCCCTCTATCATCATTAAATAAGGAAGGTCATCTTGTTTAGGACACAACAAAATTAAAAATAAAAATTTAAAGAAGGAAAAAGACAGATTTGACTGCATCAAAACTTTTAAATGTTTTACATTTAAAAGCCTAAACACAATTAAATATCAAGCTACATTCTGAGAAAAATATTTGTCAGGCATAAGATCAATGTCTGGAATATATAAAGAATCAAAAATTCAAGAGATAAGAACCAAAAAAGTTGGCAAAGTATAGTAATAGGCAATTAAAGAAAAGATAAGGATTGAGAGTGATGGTTAGGGGCTCTCTAGCCTTACATATAATGCTTTCACTCTTTTTTAAATTAATTTTTTTGTAGAAGTGAGGGCAGGGTCTTGCTTTGTTGCCTACGCTGGTCTCGAACTCCTGGCTTCAAGCAATCTTCCTGCCTCAGCCTTTGGAAGTGGTGAATTACAGGCATTAGCCTCTGCGCCCAGCCTGCTTTGACTTTTTTAAAAAGCAGAATATCCATGTATTGCTTGTATAAGTCAACAAGATTGACATTTTAAAGTATTTTAAAGGACAGAAGCAAAATAATGGTGGTTAAGGAAAAAAAAGAAAAAAAGCAGGTCAGATGCAATGGCTCACACCTACAGTCCCAGCACTCTGAGACAAAAACTCACTTGAGACAAAAACTCAGGATCAGCCTGGGTAACATAGTTGTCTCTCTAAAATAAATAAATACATACATACATACATACATACATACATACATACATACATAAAAGTTAGCTGGACATGGTAGTGCATGCCTGTAGTCCCAGCTATGCAGGAGACTGAGGTGAGAGGATTGCTTGAGCCCAGGAGGTTGAGGCTGCAGTGAGTTGTGATCACACCATTGTATTCCACCCTGGGCAACAGAGTGAGATCCTGTCAAAAACAAAAAGAAAAAGAAAAAGAAAGAAAAGAAAAAAGAAAATCCTAGGTTTGGAAATGTGGAAATGATATACCAAACAAATGTAAAGTGTTAATAAAAGCAAGAAGGTGTGACATAATTAATGTCAGAGTCAAAATACAATTACAAACACAAAACTTGAGTGCAGCAAAGGTAGATAATTTTATATGGAGAAAAAGCATAGTACACTAAGAATCCAAATCGATACGAACCTTTGTGCCCGCATATAGGAGTGTCAGCTCAGGAGCTCTCATGCCTATTCTAGGACTTGGGTAGGGAGTTTCTTTTGCCCCTCGTCCCTCACTAGGAATTCAGAGACTCATTCCCATTTTCTTAAGCTCATTGGAGGGATAGAGTTAGGGGAGTGTCAACACAAACCACACAGGAAATGAGCCCAATCTGAATTCTCAAAGGAAAAGCTCCCACACTCCACTCCAGAGTACTCTTTGTCTCTCTTATTTTTCCACCATAGCTCTTGATGATCCAGAGCTTGACCCAGAACCCTAGTTCCCCTATCAAAATATTCCAGTTTAGTAAAGGGGAAGAAAAGCAAACAGTCAAAACATACAAACATTTACGATTCAACTTGAAAGAAAAAAATGTAGCATTTTTTATTGTCTATAGCTACTTGTGTCTTATTAAGAAGCTCCCACTCCTGTTAATGACAGGTGAAAAATTTAAACTTGTCAATTAAGGTAATTTAGTTATATTGCAGTTAGTCTTTTTTAGTTTAAAATATTCCCATTCAATTTAATTCAGTGTTTTGGGTATAAATATTCAGTCAATTCAAAGCTCAAACTCTCCCCTTCTTCCCACCGTGGTCCCTGAATACTGAGAGCTTACATATACTCAGAACAGCAGAAAGGGAAGCAGTCTCATGGCTGTGTCCTCTGCTGTTCTCTGGATCCTCACTCATTTTCTATGCTGTGTGACTGTCTTAGGGGTCTCTGGGAATACTGTGTTTGTGCCCAGTGAATTGCAACAGGTCCTCTCTGGTGTTTTTGGTGGCTTTCTGACACTCACTGCTGGAGTCTGGAGTCTGGAATCCTGCTATATCTCTTACTGGAGGTCTCTGCTGGATGTGGCTTCCTCGTCCCCAATGCAGACTTCTCCTGGACCTTGGGTTTTCTCAGCACTCCTGCATGCTCTTTCCAAGGCATAAAAAATATTCTGGTCATCCTCCATTCCACACCAAGGCCACAGGGAACTGGGGTGCAAACCCAGGTCCATCTGCCTAGATACCTCTCAACCATGTAAGGACTACCTCTTGAATGTCACTGTATTGCCCCAGTGTCACACTGAACATGGAGTAAAAGTGAAGGACAGGCCAGAAGTTCCAGATTCTACCTCAACTTCTCTGGGGTTCCTGATGTCATGCCCATCTTCCCATTCTGGGCCAAGGTCCAAGGTCTGAAGGGACTGAGGGGTTCCTTCCCAGGGATCCAAGGATTGGTTAGTCTCAACCCCTCAAACCTGCCCCCTGTCCTTGCCTCTTTCAACTGGAAGAGCACTTTACTTTCTCCCTCAGCAGATGGCAACTTCCCACCATCATAACTGAAGTGTGCTATAGTTTCAGATTAGAGTAAAACCTTATGTCCAAGCTATGCTCTTTGCTCTTAATATTTAAGAGGTTTTGGAATTTTGAGCTTATTTTCTCAAAAAAGCTTTCAAGACTGTTATTTAATTTTGGGCTTCAAAAGCTGAACTCAAGTCCCATGTACCCTTGCATTCTTGCTGTAACAACCATAATGCTCTCTGGTGAAAAAGGATGCCTCTGGTTGAGAAGGGAGTCATTATATGGAAGAGAATAAGAAAAGAAATCCCATTACTATTAATATTTTCAAAACAGATTCTCTACTTCATGTCAAGTTTTAGTCTGGTTAAAGATTAAGTTCTTAGTTCTGAAAGTGGAACCCAGAGCAGAATTTTCTATTTTATTTTTCCCCCCTCTTATTGGGTCTTTATAAGAGAAGACAGTTACCAAGTATAAATAAAACAAAAGAAAGCTTTGATCTGTCTTCTGCAGACCCCTAGAATTAGGAAAATCCCCAGGGAGATGTGGGACTACAGATACGACTCTTACAAACAGGGTATGGTACAAGTAGGTGGCAAAGAGGAGATCAGCAGCCTCTTGTCAACCCTGCTGGTCCCCAAGGAGTTCCTGGTCCACTCATCCAGTCAAGGGACAGACAGCAACTTGGTTGCTGAGTTCCAGCAGGGGTCAGCAATGGACTGGACTGAAGTGCATCCAGAGGCGGTGCTAGCTAGAGGCTTTCCTTCTGGGGTCGTGTGTAGTCATGGCTTTTATCTTTAATGAAACAAAACAAAAACAACAAAAAGCACCAGGCTTTCATGGGCTAAGAAATACAATTCACAAGGATTGAGTGAGCACTTAAAATATGGTAGACACTGTTGTAGGCACTTGGGACATTGAAGTGAATAAAACAAAGATCCTTGCCCTTATGATTTTATATTCCAGTAGAAAGAATATAGAAAATAAAAAAATAAATCAGCGTTGGGTAATAGAAGATATGGAATTAATGAAAAGTAGAGCAGACTGAGTGGGATCAACAGTGCTAGGTGAGAGTAGAGGTTAGGGTGAGGTCATAAACAGTGTGATCTGAATAGGCTTCATTATGCAAATGAGATGTGAGCAAAGATTGAAGAAGTTGAGGAAGTTAGCCAGCAGCTATCTGGAGGAAAAGTATTCCAGGCAGAGGGCACAGCTAAAGAAGCAACCCTAGGTGATGAGGTCAAGAAACAGTAAACGAACTAGCAGTACTGGAGCAGAGTTATGGTCAGAAGGAGGGGAGGGTGCCAGACCATGTGGGTCTCATAGGTCATTGTAATAACTTTTCCTATGGGTAAACTAGAAAGTCATTGAGGATCTTGAACAGAAACATAGTATGATCTATCTGGCATTTCAAAAGATCATTCTGACTGCTGTGTTTGATGCATTTAAGCAGGGAGATCTGTTAGGAGGTAATTTCACTATTCTAGATTAGAGATGATGGTGGCTTGGACCAGAGCGATGGTAGATTCTGATATATTTTAGAGGAAAAGCCAATAGACTTTCCTAAAGGATTGACAATGGGGAGTGAGAGAAAGAGAAGAGTCACAGTGACTCAAAAGTCTTGCCTGAGCAGCTGGGAGGATGGAGTTTCCATCAACTAAGATGAGGAAGGCTAGAAGTGGGGCAGATTTGTAGTGCAAGAAAAAGTATTCTGTTTTGGACATGTTGAGTTTGAAATAAAAATTAGACATCCCGTGGAAATTTTGATTAGGCAGTAAAATAGATACATCTGGTGTTTGGGAAAGAAGTCTGGGCTAGAGAGAAAAATTTGGGAGTTATCAGCATATAGATGTTATTTAAAGCTGTAAGTCCAAATGAGATCAGCAAGAGGGTGTAGAGGGTGAAGGGAAAGAAAGGCTAAGACTGATCCCTGGGGCACTCCAAGGGAAGCAGGAGGAACCAGCCAAGGAGGCGAAGAAGGCATAACCAGTGAGGTAGGAAGAAAGTCAACAGTGTGGTGTCTTCGAAGCCTAGAAAAGAAAGTGCACCCAAAAATGGAGTGGTCCACTTTGTGAAATGCTCGTGCTATGTCAAGTAGGATGAAGGCTGGGAATCTGACTATTGACTCTAGCCAGGAGGCAGTCATCAGCAGCCTTGATCACAGTAATTGTGGTGGAGTGGCAGGAGCTAAAACCCCAGCTGCAGTGGGTTTAAGAAATCATTAGAGGATCGGGCGCGGTGGCTCACACCTGTAATCCCAGCACTTTGGGAGGCTGAGGAGGGCAGATTACCTGAGGTCAAGAGTTCAAGACCAGCCTGGCCAACATGGTGAAACCCATTCTCTACTAAAAACACAAAGCTAGGTGTGGTGGCAGGCACCTGTAATCCCAGCTATTTGGGAGGCTGAGGCAGGAGAATTGCTTGAACCCAGGAGGTGGAGGTTGCAGTGAGCTGAGATCGTGCCACTGCACTCTAGCCTAGGTGACAACAGCGAAACTCTGGCAAAAAAAAAAAAAGCGTAAGAGGAAACAAACTGTAGACCATGAGTACAGGGCACTATTCTGAGACATTTTCCTGCAAATGGGAGCAAAGAAATAGAGAAGTTGGCAGGGAAAAACAGGGTCAAGAGAAATGATTGCTTTTATTCTCTCTTTTTTTTTTTTTTTTTTTTTTTAAGATGGGAAGGAAAGTAGCCTGTTTATATGCTAGTAAAAATGATCCAAGAGGGAGTAAAAATTATTAATGCAAGACCAAGAGGGGGAGAATTGCAGGAACAATATCCTTAAGGCAGCAAGTGCAATGGGTCTAATGCACAAGCAGAGGGATTTATTTTAGCTAGGAGCATGGACATTTCATCTGTGAAGCAGTCGGAGAGGCATAATATGAGGGTAAAGACACAGGTAAGTGGGTGGATGCAGTGATAGGAGACTGTGGAAGTTCTTTCTTGATTGTGTAATATTTCTAAGTGAATTAGAAAAATAAGGTCATCAACTAAGCTTCTGAATGAGACATGACCTAATTGGGGGTTTGAGGAGAAAGGAAAATGTGTGAGTCATTTAGGAGAGGGGGAGAGTAATGAACTAGGCTATGTGTGATTCCCAGGCAGCATTAAGAATTCACTTGACGCTAGCAATTGTGAATTTAATGTGAGATTAGCCAGTCTGTGTCTGTGCCCGCTTATCAGCCTCATTTAGCTGTGTGGGTTTAGACACACATTGGGCAGAGAAGTTGAGTTACCCAAAGTTTTAGTTTGTCCAAAAAGAAGTGAGGGGGACAAGGGTATCAAAGTTATATGAATGGGAGTTCTTACGCTAAGAGACCATGGACTTTAAGCTGGATATGGAGAGGAATGAGAACAGCAAGGTTGGGAAGAGTAACAGCAAATAAATTGGTACAAATGGAAGGGTGTGTGTGTTTTTTATGAAAGCCAGTTTATTGCTTAAGGAAATGGCTTAAAATGTTCTTTTTATGGCTCTAAAAAATGTTCTTTTTGTCTTTGGCACGTATTTGCCCCTGTATTATGGGACGTAATTTTTGTAAATAAATATTGTATGTATTTTGAGTATAGGATGCAAAGGTTTGTTGGGTTTAGACAGTAAACTGGAAAGATAGGAGAAAGTGATCAGACAATGGGAATCATAACACTGAGATTATGCAGGGGTTACACCTATAAGTAATGATAAAATCTAAGCAATGGCCATGGAAGTGAATAGTTAAGGAGAAGATCCTTGTGGGAGAGGAGGTCAAGAATTAAGAGGTCGGTCTGGCGCGGTGGCTCATGCCTGTAATCCCAGCACTTTGGGAGGCTGAGGTGGACAGATTGTGAGGTCAGGAGATTGAGACCATCCTGGCTAACATGGTGAAACCCTGTCTCTACTAAAAATACAAAAAATTAGTCGGGCGTGGTGGCACGCACCTGTAATCCCAGCTACTTGGGAGGCTGAGGCAGGAGAATCACTTGAACTCGGGCGGCGGAGGTTGCAGTGGACTGAGATCACGCCGCTGCACTCCAGCCTGGGTGACAGAGCAAGACTCTGTCTCAAAAAAAAAAAAAAAAAAAAAAAAAAAGAATTGAGATGTCTGGGTCATCTACGTGTATGGGACATTCACCAAGCTTAAGGCAGGGGTAGTAATGTCAAGAGTAAAAGTAAGCCAGGAGATAAAATTTTTAAGAAATATGGGGGAAGGCAGACATGGTGGCTCATGCCTATAATCCCAGGACTCTGGGAGGCTGAGGTGGCTGGATCATTGAGGTCAGGAGTTTGAGACCAGCCTGGCCAACATGGTGAAACCCCATCTCTACTAAAAATATAAAAATTAAGCTGCGTGTCATGGCACGTACCTGTAATCCCAGCTACTTAGGAGGCTGAGGCAGGAGAATCTCTTGAACCCAGGAAGTGGAGGTTGCAGTGAGCCGAGATCATGCCACTGCACTCCAGCCTGGTGAGAGCGAGACTTCATCTCAAAAAAGAAAAAAGAAAAAAAAAAAAAAAACAAGAAAAGAAAAAGGAAAAGAAATATGGTGGAATGACCCACTGATACTCTTAAAGTAAATCACTAATTGAATCTTACAATTGAAACATACCATTTCTACCTCAGCTGTTTAACTATTGCACTGTAACAAAATAAAATATTATTACAAGATAATAGTTGCCTAAAGGGTTAGAAGCGCAACAAAGAGGGATTTTCCTAGGGATCCCTATCCATTTCTCAAGGGTTTCTTCCTAAGAGGTAGACTCCTGAGAGTGGGGTTACTGCTTTATGCCAGCAATGTCAAGAAGAGACACATTCTTCACCTTAACGGTATTGCTTCTTTTCAGTTTTGTTTTTTCTTCCACTAACACACAATAATTCACACATTACATATATTATTCCTATAATTGCAACCACATATTATATTTATTGGCAAAAAGTCATGTCAGGTAATGTAGAAGACAAGAATTGTGCAAAAACCAAAAAAGTAACCTTGTACTATTTCTTTGAGCAATAAATCGGCTGCCCCCAACACAACAAACATCCCATTTGCTCCAATGATTTATTTATGCCTCCGTTTACTTGAGGGAGATTCAGATTTCTTCTCTATAAAGCCCTGCTGTGTGTTACAGTGGCCCCTAAGTCACTCAGTTTCTAGTCTCAAACCCTTGATGGGCCATTCATCTTTCCTGAGAAATTTCCAGGTTGGACAGTACAAAGAAAACATCTACCAAGAATTCTGAGGTGTTAAGTTCTGATTTCCAGATCATATACACCATTCTCTTTAGATTGCTAATATCTCATGATTTCTTTTCCCAGCACCATTTTAAAGTGTGATTGGAGCATTTTGATCTCCTTTATAACTGGAGTGACTGAGACAGGCTGGCTCTTTTACTCCATTGCGGTGACATTAATGTCCTGCCACAGGCGACCTTGACTTATTGCTCAGGATGCCCAGGACATGTATTCAACCCTGGTCACAGGCCCACTGTGATTGTGCTCACACAGCAGCCTATCCTGATGTAGTTCCTGTGGTACAAAGATGATTTTTGCTCTAAAGTCCCAGAAAATCTACCCTCCCATCTTCCCAGGTATTTGTATAGATAAAGCAAAACACTTTTCACAGATTATAGTTAGCTTAATGGGTTTTTGATCATTGACACAAGGTCATAGTGGTAATCCCAAGGCATATATATCTATTCAGATATCTCTCTCTGTCTCTCTCAATAGATAGATAGATAGATAGATAGATAGATAGATAGATAGATAGATAGAAAAAATATATATATATATAGAGAGAGAGGGACAGAAAGACAGAGAGAGAGAGAGACAGAGACAGAGAGAGAAGAGAGAGTATCGCTCTGTCAACCAGGCTGGAGTGCACTGGTACAATCATGGATTCCTGCACCCTCAACCTCCTGGGCTCAAGCAGTCCTCCCGCCTCAGCCTCCAAGGGCTATTTATGAGATACCTCCTTAGTCCTCACTGTGGGTTGTGTAGATGTGTAGGATTAAAGGGCCTCAGCATCTCTCTTTATACTTTGCTGGAGACACAAGGTACAAGACACTTACTGACCTGGGAGTGGTAGGTCAACCCTCCTGATATTGCCCAGAATACTGGACTCATAGTCCTCAGTCATTCAGATTTCTGTCTCAGATCTTAATTTTATGCAGGTCCCTTTAATCCCTTGAGTATACTTGGGAAAATATGCTACATGAGAGTAAAGGAAAATCATGCCTTAGTTCCATTTAGTACCATTGGTTGGGCAGTTTGGCTCCAAGAAGCCCAGAAAACTTTACTGAAGACTTTCTCTACCTTCCTTAGTTTTGTTAAACAAATAACTGCAGGATGAGGTTGCAGTAACTGTGGTCACCCAGGACAAAAGTCGTTCTCTTCTCTCTGGACCACCAAGCTACTGAGTATGTGCCCAGACTATGATGCCCAGACTAACTGCCTCTCTGAGAGGCACCACCCTAATGCACCTCTCCCCAGGGCACTCTTAGCACAGATCACAGATCAAATTTTACTAGGAGTGGTTGCTGTAGGGGAAGGGAGAATCCAGCATCCTTAGTCCCATACAGATTTTCCATAGTCCGCAACTTGGAACTCCAGGCAAATTTAAATTGGGTACTAAGGGCCAAGCATGGTGGCTCATGTCTGTAATTCCAGCACTTTGGGAGGCCAAGGTGGGTAGATCACCTGAAGTCATGAGTTCGAGACCAGCCTGGCCAACACGGTAAAACTCTACTGAATATAAAAAAAATTATCTGGGCATGGTAGGGCACATCAGTAGTCGCAGCTACTCAGGAGGCTGAGGCAGGAGAATCACTTGAACCTAGGAGGCAGAGGTTGCAGTGAGCCAAGATCACACCACTGCACTCCAGCCTGGGTGACAGAGAAAGACTTTGTCTCAAAAAACTTAAATTACATTAAATTAAATTTAAAAATAAATTGGGTTCTAAGGGTAGAGACCAGCATTGTTATCTCCCAGTTGGAAAACTGGAGTGTGATTATTATTGTGTGCCAGCATTTTATACTTAAAACTGTTTGACCTTCATAAAAGAGAGAATGCAGTTCCCTGTCTAGGTCCTATCAGTATTTAGGGTATCCTTGGCCATCTCACACAGCCAACTTAGGATCTGGATCCTGGGTGGGGGAAGATATGAGAAGCTTCTGTCCCCCTAGTGAGAAAGATACATATATTTAAATCCTTTAATTCTGCTAAAGCACCTGTATAAGGTACAATTGCTTTGGCTGGAAGCAACAGAAAACCCTATAGTACTTAACAAATAGAGTTTTATTTTTATTATATAACAAGAAATTTGGAGGAAAGTGCTGCTATGATTTGTTCAGTTCACTCTACACTGACAGGGTCAGCATCTCTGAGTCTGCCATATCGCGACCACAGAACAATAGGGCCAGCTCTAGGCATTTTACGCATGTTTAAAGCAGGAAGAAAGGTAAGGTATAAGTTGAGCCACAGTGCACAAGTAATCCCAGCTACTTGGGAAGCTGGGGCGGGAGGGTCACTTGGGCCCAGGAGTTTGAGACCAGCCTGGGCAACATAGCAAGACCCCATCTCAAAAAAAAAAAAAATGGAAAGAAAGAAAGCTGGAACCACTGGCATTCTCTCCCTTTTACTCAGAATACAAAAGCTTTCCAGAATTGTTGCCACCCATTCCAAGTGATGAGTATCATTTTCTTTCACTTCTCAAGGGCCAGTATATGTGCCATCTCTAGCTGCAAAAAAATATGGGAAAATGCTTCAAGGACTGTTGTAATGAACTTAATCTCATTGTGGTCCATATCCTGATGCCTCCCTGTAGAAAACTGAGGTTTGCTTGGCAGAGAATAAAGGGAGGATATATATTTTGGTAGCAAATTGAGAGCATCTGCCATAGCATCCTACTGACCTTTCAGTGTCATGTGCCATCCTGAAATAGTCCTTTACTTTTAAAGCTTGGGGAGTAGACTAGTGACTACCGGTTGGAAAACTTGAGTGTCTACTCCCCAAGCTTTAGGCTTCCATATACCACAGTAAACTACTGACCCACTGAAAAAATATGAATATATCATAAATAAGTAGGGGCAGAGATTCAGCCCTTTGATTCCCCAGAATGTTTAATGAATCTATTTTTACATATTTATAATTACTCAAATTACCCTTACAAATTGAAGCCCAGGACTTATTAAAACTGGCAAATCAAACAGGTGACATGCCTGCTATTCGATTATTATAAACATTAGCATCTGGCCTCTCTTTGAAATTGCACATACCAATCATTGCTACAAATATCAAACAACATTGTCTTTTCCCTGCTCACACTCTCCTAAACAAATAAGGAACAGGACAGGAAGGAAGAGAAAATACTTTCCTTATTTTTAGGGGCTTGTGAGTCTTAAATTGTAAGTAGCTGTCCCTGCTTCTGACAGCCTGTCAGTGCTGCCTTGACCTTTAGTAAGAACCTCCTGCTTTAGGGGCCATATTTTAGACTCAGAGCTGAGATTTATTACTTTCTAATTGCTGATTGACACAGAATGATCTTTGACTCATTAAGGTTTGTAAGAAACATTATTTCTCTTGAAGATACTGTCTCTGTAAGAATGTGGCCAGGCACGGTGGCTCATGCCTGTAATCCCAGCACTTTGGGAGGCCAAGACGGGTAAACGGGTAGATCACCTGAGGTCGGGAATTCGAGACCAGCCCGACCACCATGGAGAAACCTCATCTCTACTAAAAATACAAAATTAGCTGGGCATAGTGGCACATGCCTGTAATCCCAGCTACTTGGGTGGCCGAGGCAGGAGAATCGCTTGAACCTGGGAGGAGGAGGTTGCGGTGAGCCGAGATCACGCCACTGCACTCCAGCCTGGGCAACAGAGCGAGACTCCATCTCGAAAAAAACAAGGGGAAAAAGTAAAGTTCTTCAGGCCAATCAGTGCACCCAAAAGGTGACTAGGCATGGTGTTTTTGACAGTGACAGTTATGAACGCTCTTACCAGCAAGGTTTGGAGGTTACTTAGCTTCAGAATCTGAGGGAGCACAGTGACAGGCAGGAGTCACAAAAACATAGAGCTCAAATTCCCCCTTTGACATAGATTGATGTGCAGAAGAATGCTGGAAGAAATGAAGCCAAAAAGCGGGTAGCCAAATGGGTCTCCACTGTGTGGACAAGAGGCACCACCCAGTGGGCCAGGAAGCTGGTGTGACTGAACAAACCCTTTCACCATGAACAATGCTGAATGCTAGAGGGGTCAACAGGAAGTTCACTGGCCCAACGCTGAATAGAGGCAGCAGTGAAATGAAATCCTGGTTGCAAGAGGGAAGGTACAGACAGCATGGCACGTAATGAAATGAGATTTCACAACTCTGATGGTATGAAGGGCAGGCACTGTTTGAGAGGGAAAATCAGTATTGAACCCAGAGAAAGAGTCTTCCAGGGACAGTATATTAGTCCTGGTTCTCCAGAGAAAAAGGAACTAATAGGAACCAATAGGGCACATGTGTGTGTGTGTATGTGTGCACGCAGAAAGAGATTTATCATAAGGAATTGGTTTACCATTATAGAAACTGACAAGCCCTAAGATCTGTGGTTGCAAGCTGAAAACCCAGGAGAGCCAATGGTGTAGTTCCAGTCTGAAGGCTGGCAGTCTTGAAACCCAAAGTCTGAGGGCAGGAACAACATGGACGTCCCAGCTTGAAAGCAGTCAGGCTGCATGAGTTCCTTGCACTTGTAGGAGAGTCAGCCTTTTTATTCTATTCAGGCCTTCAGCTGATTGGATGAGGCCCACCCACATTGCAGAGAGCAACCTGCTTTATTCCATCTACCAATTCAAACGTTAATCACATCCAGAAACACCTTCCCACTCAAACTGAGTCAATGGAGGAGAGTTTAATAAAGGCACTATCTTCAAAGATGTGAGCAGAGATTAAGCAAGGGACAGTTCTGTATCCCAGAGAAGCTAGTAACTTGGAGTGTCATTACCATTCTTAACTTGAAGGAGAGACCTTTGTGGAGAGGGTCGCCTGACAGGTGCAATGTTCCTCAGTTAAGGGATAAAGCCAACTATAGGACGACTGCAAGGGTGGAATCAAGAAAAAAGTTACCCAGATCTCAGTCTCCTCCCTCCCACGGATCTTTTACTCTTGTTCACCATTGGCCGAACCCAATGAAAGCCAGAGAACAAGAGAACGTTTGACTAGGTCTGACTTCAGAGGAAGAAGAGAGGAGGAGAGGAAGGTGGTAAGTGGATCTGGAGAAGTATAAGAAGACATCCAGCAAAATGTCAATAATTGTGGAAGGCTGGAGGTGAAGGAATCACAGTGGTCTTTTTTTTTTTTTTTTTTAAACTTGCTTTGATCACAAAACAAAACGTTTTCTATTCACTCAAAACAGGAGAGCTAGGCCACACGTTACAGAACCCTATGTCTAAGTTACATTCCCAAGAAGAGCAGTAACTATCTATGTGGTTAGCATGCCAACTTTGAAAAATATTGCCTTTTACAAATTGTAGTGCAATTGTAATGCTCCTTTGTCCTTAGTACTGAGCAAAAGCAATACATTTCCATTGTAGAACATTTATAAATATAGATAAACCAAAAGGAGAAAATAATATGAACCCATATTCTAGCAATAATCACTGCTAATACTGGGGATGTGTTTTTAAAGTTTCTTGATCATACATTGTGTATTTGTATATTTTTGAACTTTTTATTTTGACATAATTTTAGACTGACACAGACATTGCAATAATAATACACAGGATTCCCACATACCTTTAACAATGATTCCCAAATTTTAAGCATTTGCCGTATTTGCTTTATCCATCTCTTTCTTTCTGTATGTATGCATGTGTGTATATGTGTATATACACACACACAAATATAATTTATATACATAAACATACACTTTTATTCCTGAATCATTTGAGAGTAATCAACTTTAAAATTTTAACAGAGGCAAAAAAAAGTTTTTAACAGAGGCAAGTTACATCAATATCTGTATACCATCACTATCTCCAATTGTACTGGGCAATCTTCAAAATTAAGAGTAAGAGATTAATAGTAATAACAGAACCCTTATTAACACATTTCTGACTGGGTGTGGTGGCTCATGCCTATAATCCATGCACTTTGGGAGGCTGAGGTAGGCTGATCACTTGAGTCCAGGAGTTTAAGACCAGCCGGGGCAACACGGCAAAGCCCCATCTCTACAAAAAACTAGCCAGGCATGGTGGTGCATGCCTATATTCCCAGCTACTAGCGGGGCTGAGGTGGGACGGTCGCTTGAGCCCGGGAAGTTGAGGCTGCAGTAAGGCATGAATGTGCCACTTCCCACTGTACTCCAGTCCGGGCGACAGAGCAAGACCCTGTCTAAATAAATAAATTAATTAATTTATTTATTTATTAATTAAATTAAAGAGACTTTCATCAGATCAAAATAGACTTAGCCAGAAAGAGAGCACTCACCCACAGACTTTTGTAAGTTCCCCAGAGTCTTACTGCAATCCTGAGACAGACTGATAGGTCCTGGTTGGCAAATATCCAGCCATGCTCTTATTTGTGGGGATGAGATTTTCTAAACTAGGCTAGCCTGAAAGATATTGGGTAACCATTAGTGGGCTCAGAGAGAGACCTCAGAAAGTTACCTGCAAGGCAATGTCTGGAGGCATTGCACCAGGTCATGAGCAGCAGGTTAAGGGATGCTGGATTTCAAAGATATTGTTGCTTGGCATCTCATCTAATTTAGAATGCAGTAAATCATTTTGGAGAAGTCAGTTCCAGGTGTCCAATTGTAAATGCTTGGTATAGAAGATAGAAGGAACAGGTTTGAAATTAGTCATTCTGGCCAAGGCATAAGCAACCTCCCTACAGTGAAATCACCAGGGAAAGAATTGAAATGAAGGCCTTCTGTTACCTGTCAGGTGTTGATTTAAGCAGAATAATGTGTTGGGATTGGGTTAAATAATTTTTCAGGCATTGCACATCACCTTGAGTCTTGGCATAAAATAAAGCCAGATGCTAAAGTGCCTTCCTGGATTGTTTTCCAGAGTTGGGTTTGTTCCCCAGAGGTGTACAGTTGAGATTTTCAAGTCGTCTATGCTTCCAAAAACCAAACAGGAAAAACCCTTGACAATAAGGCTAAAGCACAACAGAATGACATTGAGCTGCGTGTCAGTAGACAGTGAGCTAAGAGATTGCAACTCAGGCTCATCAAGGAGGAGCACATGCCTATATGATCCCTGACTTGGCCATTTGGCCCTATTTTTATTTTATTTTTATTTTTATTATTTATTTATTTATTTAAGACGGAGTCTTGCTCTGTCACCAGGCTGGAGTGCAGTGGCACAATCTCGGTTCACTGCAACCTCCACCTCCCCGGTTCAAGCGATTCTTCTGCCTCAACCTCCCAAGTAGCTGGGACTGCAGGCACTCACCACCACGCCCACCTACTTTTTGTATTTTTAGTAGAGGCGGGGTTTCACCGTGTTAGCCAGGATGGTCTCCAACTCCTGACCTCGTGATCCACCCGCCTCAGCCTCCCAAAATGCTGGGATTACAGGTGTAAGCCACCACGCCTGGCTGGCCCTGTTTTTAACGAGAGATTGCATTTATTATTTTCTTATAAACTGAGACTTAACAGATTTCAATTAATTTGGGAGACTGCCTCTTGACCAAAAAGAGAAAGACTCATTGTTAACATCGTAATTCCTGACAGAGTGATTTTCCTGAAGATTCCTACGAATGCCCTGTAAGGGATGCTGGCAGTTGGCACTCCAAGGGAAGGTCTTCTTAGCCAAAGGACAATTGGGGGACCTGACCCTGTGCTTTGAGATCAGGAGAAAATTATGAAGAAGAAATTATGTGGCAAGGCTAACGAAGAAGAGAGACAGCCGAGATGACTCCCTCACCAAGTTCCCAGTTTCTGGGAGAAATGGTATGTGGGTTCTCCAAATGCCTGGGTACCCAAGAGTTAGCTGCAGAGGGTGAATGGCATTGGGGGCCACAGGATCTCTCTCTGTCACCCAGGCAGTGGGGTGCCTTCATAGCTCACTGCAGCCTCAAATTCATGGGCTTAGTGATCCTCCCACATCAGGCTCCCAAGTAGCTGGGAGTATAGGCACGCACCACTGTGCCCAGCTAATTTTTAAATTTTTTTGTAGATATGGGGTCTCACTATGTTGCCCAGACTGGTCTTGAACTCCTGGCTCAAGCTATTCCTCCACCATGGCTTCCCAACGTGTTGGGATTATAGTTGTGAGCCATCATGCCTAGCCAGGAGTCACAGTCTTGCTGAGACTGCCATAGTGGGGCAAAGATGTACACACATAAGGGGAATGGAACATGAGGCCCTGAAGTGAAAGTTAGCCAAGAGGGAGAATTGCTTGTGAGTGAGTCTACTGCAGAGCCTGTTGAAACTAGCACTTTATCCACACCGTACCCATAGACAACGAGCCAAAGAGATGACCTTAATCTCTCCATGGGCAATCCCAGAAGAAGCTTTTTACCTTTGCTGTCCCTCTTCTCCACTCCATCATCAGAAGGGTATGTGCCAGAGGAGAAGAGTGAGAGTCAGACTGTAAGCCAATAAAAACTAGGGTGAATAAGGGGCTTACTGGGAGAGACTTCGAAATTACATATGAGAGGGCTGGGCAGGGTTGCTCACACCTGTAATCCCAGCACTTTGGGAGGCTGGGGCAGGCAGATCACAAGGTCATGAGATCGAGACCATCCTGGCCAACATGGTGAAACCTCATCTCCATTTAAAAACAAAAAACAAAAAACAAAAAAATTAGCCGGGCATGGTGGTGGGCACCTGTAGTGCCAGCTACTTGGGAGGCTGAGACAGGAGAATGGCATGAACCCGGAAGGCAGAGCTTGCAGTGAGCCAAAATCATGCCATTGCACTGCATTCCAACCTAGGCGACAGAGCAAGACTCCATCTCGAAAAAATAAAAAAAATTACATATGACATTTAAGTTGTGAAATTAACAACAAGAAGTTGTAAAAACTGAAAATGACCATTCTAATAGTTGAAAGTTACTGAAAATTATTGAATTGCTAGAAAAGGGAGTTTCAAAAGAAAACAGATAATAGCAGTCACTGGGAAAAATATTTCATTTTATACCTAAGAGTTGAGATTTTTCCCTAAGATAATTACATTAGACATTTCGAAATTTATCTCTTCTCCCTCCTAAGACCCTTGGATTACGTTCATACCCCTCCCGACATTCTTGCCCAGTTAGTGCAGTAGCAACCTTACCAAGAATCAAAGGCACACCAGCCAATGTCATAAACTTGTTTCTAGCCTGTTTTCCTAGTGGCATGCAGAGCAGTGTCCAAAATGTCCAGGAGGTGGATCAGCTTCCAGTTCAATGGCACCATTGTAGACTTCCTGGTGGAGGCATTCCTTCCTTTGGTATTAAGAGCTTTAAACAGGCCAGGCATGGTGGCTCACGCCCATAATCCCAGCAGCCAAGGTGGGAGGATCACTTGAGCCCAGAAGTTTGAGAACAGACTGGGCAACATAATGAGACTCCATATCTCCAAAAATTTAAAAATTGGCTGGGCATGGTGATGCACACCTATAGTAGTCGTAGCTACTTGGGAAGCTGAGATGGGAGGATTGCTTGAGCCCAGGAGTCTGAGGCTGCAGTGAGCTACCATTATGCCACTGCACTCTAGCCTGGGTAACAGAAGGAGATCCTATCTCTTAAATTTTTTTTTTAAGCTTTAAATAGGAGTGATCTGAGAATAGCACTCCAACATTTATCCTGACCCATGCCTTCTGGTTTTGTGAAAAACAGCACCATATGTAAGTTCTGCTTCAGACCACATGCCCTGCTCATCAGGATTACAATCTTGCAATCTTGCAAGTGTTGTCAGTCAGCTGTCATCAAAACTGAGTCTTCAGAAGGCCTTTTCACCCCTCTACTTCTGGATAACAGAATACATGGTAAAACCAGCAGAAGTTAAACAAGACTTTAATCCAAAGTTACCATAGGAAGAAGCAATGAAAGCAACATTTGTAAGAACAGTTGTAGTTGAGTGTTAAGGATGTCAGATGGCTTGAAGTGGGCCTAAAACATGGAAGGAGAAATATTGGAGATAGCAAGTGCAGACAAACCTTTCAAGGAAGGTTCTTATAAAGGAAAGGAGAGAAAATGGTGTGCAGCTAGAAGGGGAAGTGGGTTCAAGAAAAGGCTTTTAAAGAAAGGAGAAATTTTCAAAATCTGTTTCCTAAATCTCATTGTCACCTGTCCTCTAATCTGATGCCTTGTCAGTCCCTGGTTATGTGGCCAAACCATTAGGCTCTACCTATAAATCAGTATGAATCTTCCCCTCACGTATTGTTCATAAATCAGCAAGGAGTCTTATGCCAGATCATCTCACCTTCAACAAACAGTAGACAATAAGACAACGGGCCATAATGCTTCAAGTCCTACGCCATGGGAGTATTTTCCTACTCCATTTTCTTTCATGATTATCTCTGATAGGGGTTACAATGCCACTACATTCTGTTTCTGGCCATTATGAAGAGCCATCTATAAACAAGGGTCAATTTTTCCTTTTTAGTCAACTGTTCATTGGGAATTCCTCGAGAAGCAGCAGGTGTGAGCTGAGGTAGTTTCATGAATGTGGTCAAGAAACAAACAAACAAAAAAAGTTGGTCAATTTCCTCAGTCATCAAGGAAATGCCAATAAACACAACCAGACGCTACTGCAAACTCACCAGAATAACTAACATGAATCAGGCAGAAAACACCACAATGTGGAACAACTGGAACTCTCGTCCACAATGATGAGAGTATAAATGGTACAACCACTATGGAAGATTGTTTGGCAGTATTCACTAAAGCCTAACATATATATTACCAGAAATTCCCACTCTTGGATATGTACGCAATAGAAATGAGTACATGTGTTCCCCCAAAAAACTTGAATTTAGAATGTTCATAGCAGCACATTCTGTAATTGTTCCAGACTGGAAACTATCTAAATGCCTAATCAACAGTAGACTGGATAAATAAGTTGTGCTATATTCTTGCAATAGAATACTCTAAAGCAATGTCAATGGAGAGCATACAACTACATACAAAATATGAATGACTTTCCCTAACATAAGGTTGAGCAAAACAAACCAGACACAAAAGGATACATACTTCATGACACTGTTTATATAAAATACAAAACCAGACAAAGCTAATCTATGCTGTTTTAAGTCAGGAATAGTGATTTATCTTAGAGGTGGATAGTAGGGAAAAAAAATACATGAGCTAAGAAGAAAATTCAAGAAGTTGACAGAAGAGTGATAGAGTAAACCCAAAAAATAAGAAGGGAGAAAATAGTAAAGACAGGGTCAGAAATCAATGAGTTAGAGGACAAAACCAAAAGCTGCTTATTCAAAGGCATTAATTACATAAATCTGTGGCAAGAACAATGCAGATAAAAAGACTTGAAAGAGTCCAGTCGCGGTGGCTCACACCTGTAATCTCAGCACTTTGGGAAGTTAAGGTGGGTGGATCACCTGAGGTCAGGAGTTTGAGACCAGCCTGGCCAACATGATGAAACCCCATCTCTACTAAAAATACAAAAACTTAGCGAGGTGTGGTGGTACACGCCTGTAATCCCAGCTACTTGGGAGACTGAGGTTACAGTGAGCCAAGACCATGCCACTGCACTCCAGCTTGGGCAACAAAAGTGAAACTCTGCCTCAAAAAAAAAAAAAAAAAAAAAAAAAGACATAAAAGATAGAGAACAAAAAAAGGGGAGAATAACTAGAGACATAAAAGATTTTTGATGTATTATAAATGGTTTGTGCATTTATTAATTCCTAGAAATATATAAAAGTTAATACTAGCAGCAGAAGAAATAGAAACCTTGAGGAGATGAGTAAATATTAAACACTTGAAAATGACCCTGCTTTCCCCTCTCCTCCTAAACCCACAAATCCACATGTTATTCATGGCTTATTTCTACCAAAATTTCAAAGAACAGTTAATTTCTGTCCTGCATATGAAACCTAATTTTATGAGGTCATTTTTATAAAAGGATGGGTAAAGTATAGGCTCATTTCATTTATAAATATAAATGTAAATAAAATTAAAAATAGCTCCTTGAATCTAACAGAGAAATTTAAAATAATACATCACAATCAATTAAAATTTTTCTCAGAAATTGAGATACTGAGGTATAATACAAAATCTGATATGTTGAAGTATATACAAGAAAATCCATCAACAAAATTTACCTCATGGATTGATTAAAGAAAAAAAATGCAGAAAAAGAATTTACAGCAGTAGTAAGTAGTAGTAGGCAGCAAAAATATTATGCTTCAAGACTTATTTATAATTTTAAAAACCTTTCAGAAAACTAAGAATAGAAGAAAATTCTTTGACTTGATAAAGTTTTATATCAAAAACCAATGACAAACATAATTAATGGAAAAACTGTAAATCAGGAGCAAGGCAAGGATGCCCCCATCTCTGCTATTGTTTATACTCAAGGTCCTAGACAGATTTATAAGAAAAGAAAAAAGATAGAAGTGGCCGAAGGGAGTGGAAGGGAAGAGATAAAAACTGTCTTTTTCTGTAGATGACATGACCATTGAACTAGAAAAACCAACAGATTCAACAAACTGTTAGAACTAAACCAAAAACAACTACGTAGAAGATGTAATAAACATAAAATACTATTCGCATTAGCAACAAAAACCATAAAATAGCTAGAAATAAATTTGATCCCAAATGCATACGATGTCTGTGAAGAAAAATTTAAAACTTCGATAAAGGATCTAAAATATATCTTAAAAAAAAATGTTATGCTCTTAAATGGTGCAACTTGATGGTACAAACTTATTTTGAAGAAAACTTTAATAAAGATATGAAAAAGATCGAAATAGAAAAAAATTATGCTTTTGTATGGTATAATTTTATAATAATATTTTTTCTAAATTAATGTATAATTTTAATGTAATCCAACTCAAAATTAATTACAGCTGGACCTTCAAGGAAGATGACAAACT
This sequence comes from Chlorocebus sabaeus, assembly GCF_047675955.1. Taxonomy (NCBI): domain Eukaryota; kingdom Metazoa; phylum Chordata; class Mammalia; order Primates; family Cercopithecidae; genus Chlorocebus; species Chlorocebus sabaeus. Next base: position 103,672,776 of record NC_132924.1, on the reverse strand, counting down.
TACTCTTTTTGGTTTGTTTTTTTTTTCATTTTTATTAGATATTCTTGTATTTTCAATTTTTTTCCACATGTTCTAAAAACTGATGCTTAAATATGAATAAAAGTCAACTTTAAAAACATTAAACCTTAAAAAAAAAGAAGAGTATAGTGAAATTTGCCCTGCCTGATATTAACAGAATTAACATGTGATTTTAGCAGATTTGGGCTCAAGAACTAACAGACCAGTGGAATAGAATAATTTAGAAACAACCATTTATGTATCAGAATTTAACATATGTTAAAGAAGATGCGAAAAATCCGCTGAGAAATTAAATATTTTTTCAGTACATAGTGTTGATGAAATTGGCTATGTGAAGCAATATTAACCATATTATTACCTACTATCATCATTTTGTTGAGAAATGCAAACTAGATCCTTAACTAATATCAAATACAAACAGGAATTCTAGACAGGTTAAAGACTTAAATGTGAAAAAGTATGTCAGTAGAAGCAAAAAACAGAGAATACTTTTATATCCTAGGAGCACAGACAGACTTTTAAACAAGACATAAAAAACACAACCATAAGTCAAAACATTAATTAACCTATTTACATCAAAAACTTTCCAACACCAAGGTACTACTTCACACCCATTAGGACGACTATAAGTGAAAAAAACACAAAAAACACCAGAAAACAAATGTTTGCAAGGATGTGGAGAATTGGAACCTCATACATTGCTAGTGGGAATGTAAAATGGTTAGCCATATGATCAAGCATTTACACTCCTAGGTAAATGCTAGCAGTATATGCCCCAAATAATAAAAACAGGCACTCAAGTAAGTACATATACACACATGTTCATAGCAGGACTATTGATAATAGTCAAAAGGTGGAAACAGTCCAAATGCCTATCAATGGAAGAGTAGATAAACAAACTGCGTTATATTCATAAACATATTTTTCAGTGATAAAAAAAGGATGAAGTACCGTATCTAATACATGCTATAACATGGATGAACCTCAAAAACATTATGTTGAGTCAAAGAAGCCAGACACCAAAGATCACATACGGTATGATTCCATTTGTATGAAATATCCAGAATAGATAAATTCATAAAGATAGAACACAGATTGGTGGCTGCCTGGTATTGGGGGGTTAGAGAGAAAGGGGAGAAACTGTTTAATGCGCAAAAGGTTTTACTTTAGAGTGATGAAAATGGTTTGAAACTAGATAGAGCTGGTGGTTGCACAACGCTGCAAATGAACTAAATGTCACTGAATTTAAAATAGTTAATTTAAAAAATCTTGGTGGAGGCACACACACACAAAAAAGCTTTCTATACAGGGAAAAAATTAATGGACAGCTAATAGAATTAAAGAAAATTATTCATGCCATTTAAAGCTGACTATGGGTTGATATCTAGCACATGCAACAAAATCTTGCAAATTCACAAGAAAATGTCAGCAGCTTCATTAAAATAATAAGCAAAAGATATGAATCAGCATTTAAAGAAGTAAGGAACCAAAAGTTGATAAATATGAAGAAATGTTTAAACTCATTAATAATCAAAGGAATGGGAATTGAAACAACAGTGAAATAGGAAAAAATTGGAAAATTGAATGATACTAAGTGTGGGTGGGGCAATGTGACTTAGCTCATGTTTACCAGAAGCCAATCTTGAGACATAGATTTAATTTCAAATAAGTTATTAAGAAAGTTATCCCAGCATAAACTGGTAAGTAAGTTGCGAATGAAGGACAGAAAAATAGAAGAAACTAAAGAAAGATGTACTGTATTTCTTTTTTTGTTTTCTTTTCTTTCTTTTTTTTTTTTTTTGAGACCGAGTGTCGCTCTGTTGCCCAGGCTGGAGTGCAGTGGCATGATCTCGGCTCACTGCAAGCTCTGCCTCCCGGGTTCACGCCATTCTCCTGCCTCAGCCTCCCAAGTAGCTGGGACTACAGGCGCCCGCCACCACGCCTAGCTAATTTTTTGTATTTTTAGTAGAGACGGGTTTTCACCATGTTAGTCAGGATGGTCTCGATCTCCTGACCTCATGCTCCACCCGCCTTGGCCTCCCAAAGTGCTGGGATTAAAGGCGTGAGCCACCATGCCCAACCGATGTACTGTATTTCAGACAGTCTTAGCCTTAATCTGATCCTTTAAGGGAGTTCTGGAGAGGAAATTATGCTTCAGCCTGAACGAGTCTAAGGCAAAGGAGCTGGGCTTTCATCTTTGTACTTCAGTGGCCCATTGACTACGGATGTACTGGGGGTACCTAATCTCCCAGACACTTCCTATTCTCTGGGCTAGGTGGCTCCAATAGCCCAAGGGCAATCCTTTAAAGCAGATATTTAAAAGAGGCAGCCATTGTGGAGTGCAAAATTTGGCATTTCTCAGACAAATTATATTAAACAAATATATCTTATGACCCAGCATTTTTATTTTTTGGACATATATCCCCCCAAAATATAACATGAAGTTCATAAGGAGAATATTTAGTTGTCCATAGGGCATGGCTTTTTCCACAGAACGCTGCAGGTCACTAATGTGATCCTACCTACTGAGGAGTCACACGGGCTGCTTTCATCATCTTGATCTTTTTGCATCATTGGATCTACTGAATCATAAGAGCCAAGTGACAGAGCTGCTTGCTTACAGCCTGAACCAGCTGAAGGAAATTTTCCTGCTCTAAGTCCCACTAATCTGTCAGTTTTTCAAAGTCACCTATTGGATTTGTCAGTGTAACACACCCAAATGTGCCATTGGTTGCCACCAAAAATTGTACATTTTTCTTACTGTAAGGCAGGCCAGTCCACTCAGGAGGAGATAACCTGTATACTCCTAAACTGGGCCCTTTAGAAGACACATTAATGTAAAAGCCCTCATATTTTCTTCTTCCTGACATTCATGAGTTTTACCAAAGTTTTTAGGATATTCCCTGCTTTCTTAGCCCTCTCTGTAGTGGACCAGCATAATTTCCTTCGGAATGGTGAGAGAATCAAGGTTCTTGTTTCAGTCAGAGTCTAATCATAAGGGCGTAAACCACACTAGATATTTTGAAAAGAAGGGTATTTAATAAAGGGAATTGGTTATGCAGATATTGGAACACTGAACAAGCAAAAATGAGAGGTTGAGGCAACCCACAGATTAATCTCTTTAGAAGGTACCACCTTAGACCTGGGGGAACAAAATGGAAGAAGTTATTATTACCAGAACATACAGAAGAGGATACTTTACTTCTAGTGCTCAGACTGCTGAGGGACTGTAGGCTGCATCACTCAAGGGGCTATGGCCAAATGGATAAAAGTGAATGATGGACTTGGCTGCTACTAGTATCTTGATGGGGCATAGTGAGATTACTGCTGGGAATAACAAGCTGAAGGCTGGAATCAAATCATAGCTGTCTGCTGTAGCTGGAGAGTATGCAAACTCAAACTGGAAACTGGAAGACACTACTTCTTACCTCCTCCACTTTATGGTTTTTGGAAGTGCCTCCAACTGGCAGAAGCTAGCTAGCAAGGGACTCTGGAACATGAAGTTTGCAGTGTCTAGTCACAGTATCAGAGTGCAGAGTATAGAAAGATAATGGGCAAATATCTGACACACTTTCAGAAAAATGGTAAAGGTGTATTGTTGTCCCTGCCAGATGAAAGTGAATAGTTTCTGGTATTTTTTAATCCCAGCCAAAGTAACCCAATACCTCCTAGATTTACTTGGACATCTCCAAGCTGCTATTATTGGCCCTCTTGTTTGGTAGGAGGCTCTTGGATGTCACCTGTAACATAGAGATATGGTAGCCCAGGAGGCGAAGTAGATGGGGGTGAAGAAATTTTTTAAAGAGGAGATAAAGAATGAGAAAAACTCCTAGGTCTATCTTTTTCAGCCATTGTGTGTTACTATATTTCTATCTTTTTCAGCCATTGTGTGTTACTATATTTCTATCTTTTTCAGCCATTGTGTGTTACTATATTTCTATCTTTTTCAGCCATTGTGTGTTACTATATTTTTGATGTATCTAGGCAAATGGTACATGGCCATATTTTTAAAATCCACCCTAAGAATGTCTTTCTCATAGGTGAATTTAATCCATTTATGTTTAATGTGATTATTAATTTATTTGAACTTTTCTTTTTTACCATCTTATTTTGTGTCTTCAATTTAACATGATTTTGTTTTTGTTTTTATTCTTATTATTTTTTAACTTATGCTATATCAGTTTTTAACATTCATTTCTATTTGTTTGAAAATTGTAAATATATGTTCAGGCATCTCCCATTTAAGTCAATAATACTTTACTGAAAACCAGATGTTACATATAAAAATGCTAAGTAAGGGTGTACTTCCTATAATTTTAAATGGAAATCATTATAATGGGCTACATATCAACAAAAGTCCCCCAATCAAGTTCCTAAAACATAACTTAAATGTCCATATATCATTAACAAATTTTCATGTTAGAAAGGAAAATGCTTTAGAGTTGCTTTCTGATGAAAAACAATGAATATAAATGTTAACAAACAGTTGATTTGATGCAATACTTTGGCCTTTCAATACCAGCAACATCTGAAACTCATATGACCCTTTGTCAATACTTGTGCTTTATAAAATGGTTACATATGATTTCCACACTCTGCTAATTGTATTTGGAATGTAAATCAACTTGCACATCTTTAAAATGCACATTTTTAAAGTGGTATTGAGTTTTAAGGACATGAACATAAACTCTTCTTAGACAAATAGTGGATGAAAAATATTGTATTGAGAAATATGTATCTATAAAATTATTATTTTTTAAGATGGAGTCTCACTATGTCACCCAGGATGGAGTGCAGTGGCATGATCTTGGCTCACTGCAACCTCCGCGTCCGAGGTTCAACTGATTCTCCTGCCTCACCCTCCCAAGTAGCTGGGACTACAGGCACACGCCACCGTGCCTGGCAAATTTATTTATTTATTTATTTATTTATTAGTAGAGACGGGGTTTCACCATGCTGGCCAGGCTGGTCTTTAATTCCTGGCTTTAAGTAATCCACCCACCTCAGCCTCCTAACGTGCTGGGAATACAGGCATAAGCCACCACACCCAGCCTATAAAATTAGTATTTAAAGCAAGAAAGGCTGGGTGCGGTGGCTCATGCCTGTAATCCCAGCACTTTGGGAGGCCCAGGTGGTGGATCACGAGGTCAGGAGTTTGAGACCAGCCTGACCAACATAGTGAAACCCTGTCTTTACTAAAAATACAAAAAAAATTAGCTGAGTGTGGTGGCAGGCGCCTGTAATCCCAGCTACTCAGGAGACTGAGGCAAGAGAATCGCTTGAACCTGGGAAGGGGAGGTTGCAGTGAGCTGAGATTACACCACTGCACTCCAGCCTGGGCAACAGTGCAAGAATCTGTCAAAAAAAAAAAAAAAAAAAAAAAAAAAAAAAAGCAAGAAAACATTCACAATACTGCATTTTTTTTTTTTTTTTTGAGATGGAGACTAGCTGTTGTCACTTAGGCTAGAGTGCAGTGGCACCATCTCGGCTCACTGCAACCTCCACCTTCCAGGTTCAAGTGATTCTCCTGCCTCAGCCTTCCGAGTAGCTGAGATCACAGGTGCACGCCATCACGCCCAGCTAATTTTTGTATATTTAGTAGAGACGGGGTTTCTCCATGTTGACCAGGCTGGTCTCAAACTCCTGATCTCAAGTGATTCACCCGCCTCAGCCTCCCAAAGTGCTGGGATTACAGGTGTGAGCCACCACATCCAGCCCAAAATGCAATTTTTATAAAGTTAATTTCGGGTGAAAATGGGAGACCTGGGTCAGAGTTTGCCTATAATGCCCTACACCTATTCTGTTGTGTTTCTGTCTGGCTCATGTTGGTGTATCGCATGTCCTTAGAGACCTAACCTTGTACATTACCTTAATGTTCTCCTCGTGGCATGTGCTAGTCATGCTTTCCCACCTACAAAAACCACATCACCTTGAAACCCACAAGAGAATACCTAGGGCCAGGCGCAGTGGCTCACGCCTGTAATCCCAGCACTTTGGGAGGCCGAGGCAGGTGGATCATGAGGTCAGGAGATGGAGGCCATCCTGGCCAACATGGTGAAACCCCATTTCTACTAAAAATACAAAAATTAGCCAGTCGTGGTGGTGTGCACCTGTAGTCCCAGCTACTCAGGAGGCTGAGGCAGGAGAATCACTTGAACCCAGGAGACAGAGGTTAAGGTGAGCCAAGATTGCACCACTGCACTCTAGCCTGGGTGACACAGCGAGGCTCCATCTCAAAAAAAAAAAAAGAAAGAAAGAAAGAAAAAAGAAAAGAATACCTAAAGTACTCCCAAATCATGTTTCTGGCCTTCTTTTCTTAAACCTAAGTTTTCTGTAACCATCTTGGGGAGCTGTCCCTATCATCAAAGGAATGTCCCCCAATTGTTCTTGTTAAGGACTTTCTATCTGTCACCATCAGAGGGCGACTTTCAATAATTTCCTGGATCTAGGCTCCCTCTTGGGGTATAATTCCAAATTGCTTCCTAATATCATTTCATTCCTCTTCCATTAAATCTCTTGGGACCCAGGAATTTTCCCAGGTCCTCTATCATTAAAAACATGTCCCCAACCCATTTCTAGCCTCGTCCCCAAATGGCAGTTAGGTCCAGATTTAAATTAAAGGGATACCCATATTTTTCTCTTCTATGACTAGCTTTAATGTTTCATATCTCATGTCTTCCCCAATTATCAGTCTCTCTTCATTCATCTGATGATATATCCCCAGTTTGCTTTCTGTCATCTCTAAAGCTATCCTTCTCAAGTCATTGTTTTCTGTTCGTCTGAAAGATAGGTTGGCCTTGACTGCTGATCAAAGCCCTTCCACTGTTTCTGGGCCAGCCTGACTCCATAAGCAAAGGCACGGCAGATGCAGGCTCCCTAAAGTGATTTTTCAATCTTTGGGATGGGGCTGTTTTTTGTTTTGTTTTGTTTCCAGAAGAATCTTCTTTCTATTCATCTAGCCATTGTTACATTGCTATGGTGGTAACAAGTGTGATTGGGTCATCAATAATGGACATGTCAGGGCCACACTGAGAGCACAGAGCAGAGGGTGAGCAGGTAGGGAAATGCCTCAGAGAGGCTGTGGATACACCATATAAATGATATTGGTTCAATCTGATTTTTCCTTGGATCTAGTATGTCTTCTTTCAGAACAGGATAACAAGAAAGAAAATTTGGGATGAAAATCAAGTCCCACCAACAATGACCAGAACTAATAAATCAAAACCAAAAATCTCACATACTGTACATGGAACCTTTCAGATGAATTTTCAATCACTCATTCAATCAGCAGATATTTGCTGAGTGTCTACCTTGCTTCAGTCACTGGGGGTATAGTAAGGAACCAAGGTCCTTGCCTCATGAGAGGGTACATCTCATGATGGAGATGAATAATAAATAAATATATGAGGGGTAAGTCTAAGGGCTTTAAAAACAATAAAACACAATAGGCTGGGCCTGGTGGCTCATGCCTGTAACCCCAGCACTCTGGGTGGCTGAGGCAGGTGAATCACCTGAGATCAGGAGTTCGAAACCAGCCTGGCTAACATGGTGAAGCCCCATCTCTACTACAAAGACAAAAGTTAGGAGGGCATGGTGGTACACACCTGTAGTAGTCCCAGCTACTCGGGAGGCTGAGGCAGGAGGATTGCTTGAACCCAGGAGACGGAGGTTGCAGTTAGCCAAGATCAAGCCACTGCAGTCCAGCCTGGGCGACAGAGCAAGACTCCATCTCGGAAAAAAAAAAAAGCAAACTGAAAACAAAGACCATGAGGAATACTACAGATGGGCCAACTGCCTTTGTCACAGAAATGCTGACAAGAACTAGAAAACCCTAGAAAACCAGGAGGATTTTTTTTATTCCTTTTACTCTCAAATCTCCCACTAGCCTTTCCTTTTGCCAGAACCTAACAGGAAGTGCATTGGCCAGAGGATGTGGGAAATGTAGTTTGCATCTCAGAGTGGAGATTAGAATGAGGGGCTTAAAGCTGAGAGACAGTAGGTGAATAACTGTCAGAGGAGGCTACTCACAAGAAGTACAGAGTCCAACAGGCTCATCTCCACTCTGAATTCAAACCTGAATTTCTCGATTGGGCTGACATATGCAAGAAAGGAGAATGAAGAGAGTGGAGGGTGAGAGCCTGAACAGAGGAGCAAGTCAAATCCATTTATATGAACTTTCAATATATAGAGACTTCCCCCAAAGAACCAAAGCCCAAATAGTGATAAGAATTTCCCTCTTGAGAGAAAGCAAAGAGGGAGAGTGAGACAGAAGAGACTTCCTGAAGAGCTTTCTTCTCACCCCTAATCCCCACCACCCTAACTCTACTGATATGGATGTTTTTAAAGCTTTGGCCAGTATTATAATTCAACATATAGTCTGGTGTGAAATTGTAATATATGGGAAGATATACAGGGTAGCACAATTATGTATGATTCTGTATTGCTGTTGCTGGCTATCACACCATGCAGAGTCTGGAGTTATTTGGAAAAACTAGAAGGACCAGGAAAATTTAAAAAATGTGAGGATGATGGGTACAAAAACAATAGTTAGAAAGAATGAATAAGATCTTCTGTTTGCTAGCACAACAGGGTGACTATAGTCACTAATAATTTAATTGTACATTTTTAAATAACTAATAATATAATTAGATTGTAACACAAAGGATAAGTGCTTGAGGGGATGGATACCCCATTCCCCATTATGTGATTACTTACTATGCTTTGCATGCCTGTATCAAAACATTTCATGTACCCCATAAATATATATGCCTACTATGTACCCACAAGAATTAAAAATAAAAAATTTAAAGAAAAAATATGCCAGGTGCGGTGGCTCATACCTGTAATCCCAGCACTTTGGGAGGCCAAGGCGGGTGGATCACGAGGTCAGGAGATTGAGACCATCCTGGCTAACACAGTGAAACCTTATCTCTACTAAAAATACAAAAAATTAGCCAGGTGTGGTGGCAGGCACCTGTAGTCCCAGCTACTCAGGAGGCTGAGGCAGGAGAATGGCGTGAACCCGGGAGGTGGAGCTTGCAGTGAGCCGAGATCGTGCCACTGCACTCCAGCCTGGGCGACAGAGCGAGACTCCGTCTCAAAAAAAAATAAAAGTATGAGGCTGGGGAGAAGCTTCAAGATGCCAATAAATTAGTGCTAGATGCTGGGGTCCACCTTTTGTGGGTAGACTCAATTATGGCATTTCAATTGTGACTCAGGTGTCACATCACATCTCCCCTATCAGGGTAGAAACTTGTAATATTAGCAAAGTGCCTTCTTTGTTAGACAGAGGCATCTGAATTGATCATATCTATTTTCCTAAATCAGTCTGTCTTACAATTGAGTCCTTGATACTTGAACTTAAAAGCTAAGAATTTGCTACTTTTTTTCCATATGATTGTTGGCCGGATGAATGTTTTCTTTTGCAAAGTGTCTGTTCATGTCCTTTGTCCACCTTTTCTTTTTTTTTTGAGACGGAATCTCCCTCTGTTGCTCTGTTGCCAGGCTGGAGTGCAGTGGCATGATCTCGGCTCACAACCTCCGATTCCCTGGTTCAAGAGATTCTCCTGCCTCAGCCTCCCAAGTAGCTGAGATTACAGGCACGTGCCGCATGCCCAGCTAATGGGATTGTTTGTTTTTTTTCTTGTATATTTAAGTTCCTTATAGATGCTGGGTATTACACCTTTGTCAGATGCATAGTTTGCAAAAGTATCTCCCATTCTGTAGGTTATCTGTTTACTAAACTCAAAATCACTTAGCGTTAGAGAAATGCAAATTAAAACCACAATGAGATATCATCTCACATCAGTCAGAACGGTTATTACTAAAAAATCACAAAATAACAGATTCTGGCAAGAGTGTGGAGTAAAAGGAATGCTTATACACTGTTGGTGGAAGTGTAAATTAGTTCAACCATTGTGGAAGACAGTGTGGTGATTCGACAGAAATACCATCTGACCCAGCAGTCCCATTACCAGGTATATACCCAAAGGAATATAAATTGTTCTATTATAAAGACACATGCACATACATGTTCATTGCAACACTCTTCATAATAGCAAAGACATGGAATCAACCTAAATGCCCATCAATGATAGATTGGATAAAGAAAATGTGGTACATATACACCATGGAATATTATGTAGCCATAAAAAAGAATGGGATCATGTCCTTTGCAGGGAAATGGATGAGGCTGGAGGCCATTATCCTTAGGAAACTAACACAGAAACAGGAAACCAAAACCAGCATGTTCTCACTTATGAGTGGGAGCTAAATGATGAAAACACATGGACACACAGAGGGAAACAACACACACTGCGGCCTATCAGAGGGTGGAAGGTGGGAGAAAGGGGAAGATCAGGAAAAATAACTAATGGATACTAGGCTCAATATCTGGGTGATGAATAATCGGTACAACAAACCCCCATGACACATGTTTACCTATGTAACAAGCCTGCACACCTGCACATGTATCCCTGAATTTAAAATAAAAGTTGAAAAAAAATAAAGAGGAGGAGAAGACATGGGATTTCTCTCTGCTGTCTGCAGAGAATGTCTGAATGGGGATGCATATCCACTGCTCCTTCATATATCATCCTGCCATGTTGGAAACGTTCAGAAATTTGCCATGGTGGGCATCTTCAGTCCCAGAGTTTTTCCTGAGACAACCTTCTATCCCTTACTGTCCATCTCATATATTTAAAACCTCATTTCCCCCCCAATTTTTGTTTCTCCTTTGGTCCCCATTTTCCTGACACTCCAGTGCTAAACTGGATGGAAGTACTGAGTGGAGAGACAGCTTCCAGTTTTGTAAGCAGATTTCCCCAAATTTCTAATAGGCATATCTACAAAAAAATTTCATGGCCTTGATTCCTAATTCCCAGATTCCCAGTCTCCTGCTCTTCTCTGTATTCCTCCACTTCTGGCAGTTTCTTAGCTCCCTATTCTTGCCAGAGCAGCTATTGCTGCTGCTATGTTCTACTCCTCAAAAAAGGCATTAGCTCTAAAAATCATTTTCCATTCATTCATCTCTGAATAATGCTAGCTTTGTTGAGTCTCGGTGTTGGTCAATACATGAGATGAATGAATTTATAAACTCTGGTCCTGCTTTCTGGACCAGAGTTGGAGGGCAGGTTGCTAGGCAAACCTCCATGCCCAGTGCCCAGTTTCTATCTGGATTTCACTTTTTGCTTTGCTGGGGAGATAACTTTCTCAATTCCTACTTACGTATTCTCTGGTATCTGAGTCTATGTAGAACACTAAAATTACAGTTGTAACATTCACTGTAGCCAGGATGTTGATTTAGGTTGGTGCAAAAGTAATATTTGAGGTGCAAATTACATCTCTTTCCCTTACCGGTTCTGAAGCAGTTAGTAAACACATGCAAAAATCTGGTAAGTTCAAAATGTCAGCTTTTTGCTAGAAGTTGGTTTGGAGACTGGCTGGGGCCTGAACATAAATTGGGCTTCCTAACACATCCCCCTGAACTGGAAAGATTTACCCAGCCACTGATAAATGATAGGCCTCTCCCTAAGAAAGCAAGAGCTTCATGTGTCGCCAGCAGGCTGTTTAAGAAAGAAAGAGTGGGCCAGGCCCGTAGCTCATGCCTATAATCCCAGCACTTTGGGAGGCTGAGGCGGGCAGGTCACGAGGTCAGGAGATCGAGACCATCCTAGCTAACATGGTGAAACCCTGTCTCTACTAAAAAAAAATTCAAAAAATTAGCCAGGCATGGTAGCGGGTGCCTGTAGTCCCAGCTACTTGGGGGACTGACGCAGGAGAATGGTGTGAACCTGGGAGGCGGAGCTTGCAGTAAGCTGAGATCACACCACTGCACTCCAGCCTGGGGGACAGAGCGAGACTCCATCAAAAAAAAAAGAAGGAAGGAAGGAGAGAAAGAAAGAAAGAAAAAAAGAAAGGAAGGAAGGAAGGGAGGGAGGAAAGAAAGAAGGAAAAGGAAGGAAGGGAGGGTGGCTAGGCATAGTAGCTCATGTCTATAATCCCAGCACTTTGGGAGGCTGAGAGAGGATGATTATTTAAGGCCAGGATTTCAAGACCAGCCTGGGCAACACAGTGAGACCATGTCTCTTTAAAAAAAAAAAAACTGGGCACAGTGGTGCATACCTTTAGTCCCAGCTACTCAGGAGGCTGAGGTGGATGGGTTGCCTGAGTCCAGGAGTTTGAAGCTGCAGTGACCTATGATGACGCCACTGCACTTCAGCCTGGGTAACAGAATGAGACCCCATCTCAAAATGCAAGAAAGAAAGACAGAAAGAGAGAGAGAGAGAGAGAGAAGAAAGAAGAAAGAAGAAGAAAGAAGAAAAGAAAGAAATAAGCAAGCCAAAAATGGGGCAAACTACCCTTGCTCAGCATTCTGTGCCCCTACCTTTTTTCATACCAATACTTCCATAAAATAGCCATTTTTATTTTATAAACAGTTAGAAATGAGAAAAGAGGACAAAACTGTTAAAAAAAAAAAAACAGCTCCTCCCATCTTGTGCCCTTCCTCCTGCTCTTTGCTCCTGAGGTCACATCTCTCAGAACGCACTGTGCCACCCTAGCACCCTGTCCTCCCTGCCCAGCTGTCACCTAGGGTGTGAAGTCTCCATCTGAATGTAGAAAGTTATGTAGGTGAAGGGATAAGAAGGAGCTGTTCTTAGGCTCTGTCATAGATCAACACCCAAGGAGTAGGAAGGGAGATCGCCCTGAGTTTTGATCAGTGCAACCCCTGTATCTCTGAAAAAAGAAGACAACCAACAGAGATTCACATTCTCTTTTACCAGATGGTCTGTTTCTTCAAGCAAATCCTGGCATTTCTATGAACTCAAGTCTTGTGGGTTTTCTTCAGTCTAGATTTATCTGCCTTATAAATGGCAGCATTGTATTGTTTATTAAACTTTTGGTCATTTTTACAAGTTTTAATCTTTTTCTATACCTTCACAAGTTGCTGCTTGAAGCTAAAGAGTTTGTTTCCTTTTTCATAATAGCATCCCTTCCAATGATATCATCCCACCTGTGGCCACTTCCTCCTAGTTCTCTTTCAATCTCTGGCCACTCCTTTTCCATCTTATTGACAAAATTCATTTATGATGCTCTTTTCTGGATGTTTGCATAGCCTGGGGCATGGTTCTATGCTTTAGTCTCTTGTTAGTCCACCGTTTTTCCTACTTGATCTCATCTAGTTCAATGGCTTCAATTATCACATAATACTTGAGGCTGACTTCCAAATATATAATTCTACCCAAATGGCTTAGTCTGTTCAGGCTGCTATAACAAAATACCATAAACTGGGTGGCTTATAAACAACAGGAATTTATTTCTCAAAGTTCCAGAGGCTGGGAAGTCCAAAATCAAGGTGCTGGCACATTCAGTATCTGGTGAGGGCCTGCTTTTTGCTGTGTCCTCACATGGTAGAAGGGGCAAAGATATGCTTTTGAAACCTCTTTTATAAGTGCACTAACTGCCCCCACAAAGGCTCCACATCCTAATACTCTCATAATTAGGGACTCAGTATCAACATATGAATTTAGGGAGGCAGGGGACATAAACATTCAATCTATAGTACCAAACCTGTCTCTCCTGAGCTCCAGACCAATATTTTAAACCACTTACTAGGCAATATCCTCACCTCTGCCTCATTATCAACTGACCAAAAACAAAATCATCATTTATCTCCCAAACTCGCTCCATTTCCTTTGTTCTCTAATTTAGTAACTTGTCCCTCCATTAATTCAGCTAACCAAGCTAAAATTGTGATTATATTCCTTATCTCATGTATTCAACTAGTTACTAAGTTCTATTAATTCTACCCTCCTAACATCTTTCAGGTATCCTTAGAGCAAGCTTGTCCAACCCATGACCCATGAGCCACATGTGGCCCAGGATGGTTTTGAATGCAGCCCAATACAAATTCAAAAACTTTCTTAAAACATTATGAGTTTTTTTTGTGATCTGTTTTAACTCATCAGCTATTGTTTGTGTTAGAGTATTTTGTGTGTGGTCCAACATAATTCTTCCAACGTGGCCCAGGGAAGCCAAAAGATTGGACACCCTGCTTCAGAGCCCATATTAGTTTAAGTGTTTTTTGGTTTTTTTTTGTCATAAACTGCAGAAATGAACCCTAAGAAAATAAAGGATTTATTTGAAAGACTATTAGGAAAGCTCACAGAACTGAAGGGAAAATTTTATAGTCATGTTTTAGGAAGGACTAGATCGGGGCAGCTCTGGGGCCCTTGGCAGGTAGAGGTCAGAGCTCAGAGTCTTCTAGCCTGGGACACCACATGAGGTGGCTCAGGTGCAATCATCTTTCAGCTCTGTGTGTCTTTATCAAACTTTCAAATTCTTAGTATAACCTGGTTGGTCACCTTTGAATCCGTCATCTAGGGCTGGGAGACAGGAGTGAATGGCACTAATTTGTGATGGCTATAGACCCTTGTAATTTCTCAACCCCTCCTCAGTACTGTCATAGACTTCTCAAGGACCTCTTTTCATCTTTCCAATGTCTAGTTCTTGTGTCTTTCCAATCTATAGTTCACACGCCACTATTTTTGTATTTCTAAAATATATATTGTTCAATAAGGAGATTATATCTCATTTAAAATCTCCTGATAGCTCTTCATTACTCAGAATAATCCACAAACTTCCTATCAGATAGTTCATTTTCGGATTTGGATCCTGTCTACCTCTCTAGTCTCACCTCTTACTACCCTTCCCCTAAATCTTATGTTCCTGGCGTACTGCAATTACAGTATTTTCAATTCCCCTAAATAAGCCAGGCTTTGTTGTATTCTCATGTTTTTGTCTGTGCTTCTCCCTCTTTCTCAAATGTCTGTTCTCTCACCACCTGGTTAATTCACACTCAATCTTCCCCAGCTCAGTTTAGGCAGTAGTTCCAAATCTCTCCCAGTCTCTTCTCAGTCTGGGTTAAGTCCCCTTCCTCATTCCTTCCATAGTACCCTAAACTTAGATCTAATTTGGCATTCCACTCTGTTGCAATCAATCGTTTCTTTTTTCTTTTTTCTTTTTTTTTTTTTGAGACGGAGTCTCTCTCTGTTGCCCAGGCTGGAGTGCAGTGGCCAGATCTCAGCTCACTGCAAGCTCCGCCTCCCGGGTTCACGCCATTCTCCTGTCTCAGCCTCCCGAGTAGCTGGGACTACTCCCAGCTACACGGGAGGCTGAGACTACAGGCGCCTGCCACCTTGGTCGGCTAGTTTTTTGTATTTTTTAGTAGAGATGGGGTTTCACCGTGTTAGCAAGGATGGTCTCGATCTCCTGACCTCGTGATCCGCCCGTCTTGGCCTCCCAAAGTGCTGGGATTACAGGCTTGAGCCACCGCGCCTGGCCTCAACCGTTTCTTTATCTCTCTTTCTGGCTAAACTGTGAGCTCCTAAAGGAGCTCAAGAATTACATCTAATTTATGTTTTGTTCTCATCACCTAGGAGAGTGTCTAATATGTCATAAATGTTCAGCAAATATATTTAAATAAGCAAATACTGGTTTTGAATGCATAAGATACAAAGCACTTGGTGGGGGGGCAAAAATATGTTTAAATTTTACATTTCCACTTTTAAGGGACTCACAGCTTAAGAGGCAGACAAGACCCACACAAAAGAAAAGTGCAAGTAGAGCTACAAGATACTATACAATGACATGCACAAAACCCAATGACTATAGTCTAGAGTTTGGGATTGCATTAATCTAGAAAATCTTCTGTTTAAAGGAGTGACCTGAGTAGTAACATAAAGAAAGAAGATTCAGGGCTTGGCGTGGTGGTTCGCACTCCAACCTGGTGACAGTGCGAGACTCCATCTCAAAAAAAAAAAAAAAGAAGAAGAAGAAAATTCAAATGGCTGAAGAGATTGGGGACAGCATTTTGAGTATGGGGAATAAGAAAAAATGCTCACTGTTTTTGAAGAATGCAGTGAAAACATTGGCTTAGGTAGAGGTAGATTAAGAGATGGTGAAGGGGTGTGTGTGTGTAGGGAAGTCATAAGCTGGAAAAATAAGAAATTGACAGATTTTGTTTAAGTATGCCTTTAAGTTTTGGCCTTTTCATTCTCTGTCTCCAACACAGAACACATCAGTATTCTAGATTGCCTATTCATCACAAATTCTCTCTGTCTCCTCCAGAATCCAGGAAAGAATAATTAAGATATTTTCAAAATGGAAAGTTCTCATGCCAAAGATTTTTGCCGTCTTCACCGTACTATGATTTCCTGATGTTCTTAAAGGTAGTGTTCACCAGGTTTTTCCATTCTTATTTTGAATGTAGTTTTTGTGTTTGTGTGACTTGTTTTTCAGCCTGGGCTGCAGACTAACAACCCAGGACTTATACTGACCAATTTGACAGCTCATTTTTATTTTAGTTTCAACATATACCTGAACTAGACTTACAATTCCAGAAAAATTAAAGGTGAGAAAAGGGTGAAAAGCTTATTAGTCTATTTCCCTAGAAGGGAACTTTAAGTGTTTAGCCCAGTCTTGTCCTAAACTCTAGAAATCATCTTTAGGGTTTGTCTAGACAATCAAGTTAGACATAAACCCCTCTCTATGGGCTTTCCACTAAACCTGTGGGCTTCGTAGGAACTTGGGCTGATGTAGGTCTTTTCAAAGTTCTACTTAATTGTCAAGGCCCCTATGATGTGATTCCATTCTACCTACCTGCTTTTATTTCTTCCTACTTAACAACAACAAATAACCTTCCAATTAGACTACTTCATATACCATCCTGTGAGGTTCTGCTCAAGCTCCACATCCTTTAGGAAACATCTCCAAGGCTCATTGACTTTTCTTTTCTCTAAATGGTAGGTTCTACCTTATCAGCTTGTATCTTCCATTTCTAATGGTCTATATCAAAAAGTATAGCAATCCTCCCACCCCCAATATATACACACACTTTTCCCAGGTTCTCAGGCCTAATCTATGGATGAGCATGCCTTTGTTGAGAGGAGAAGAAAATTGAAAGATGGCTGCTTCTCCACCTTTAGCCTTCTACAGACACATGTGAATTAATTTTATTCAGATCTTTTTCTATTTAAATCTCATCACTATCATGGAATTAGAATGTCACCTTTAAATCATTTAGTTAATACTTTCCGTTCTGCAGATAAGGAAATTGAGACTCCAAGAGATAAAGTGACTTACTTAATATATGAGCATGTATTTGTCATTATTGCTTTACATTAGATAATTGCTTTCTCCCACCTCCCCCCATTTGTCAAATAAACTTAACTTCTAAGAGCAAGCATCACATGTCTTGTGAATTTTCTACATCTACAATAGCACATATTAGTCTTTTCTTGTTTCCCATACAGGCTCAAGAATGGGGCTGAGTACACGCTGTGTGCTAAGCAAAGAATATTTGGATTGAATTGAAGGCCTGCAGAACGTGGACTATTCAGAGACACTGAATTTGGCCTTGGGTGAATACCTGCCTTGGGTTGGCCAACTAGCAGTCAACAGCAATGAGCCAAAAGAGACAAACCAAGTATGTAGTCTTGTTTGCCCAACTAAGTTATAAATATCACTTTATATTAACTTATTGCATAGCCCACAGCACTTTGAATGGGGCTGGTCACAGAGTAGAGTATCATTAAACATATTTTAATTGACTGGTTGTTCCTGGATCAAAAACCAGATCTTGGTCTGTACTTCATGCAACAACTAAAGGAGCTTTTATCAAAAAGAAAGCACCAGCTTGTTCCAGATGGATGCTGTTGGGCTAAAGAAGGGCTTTTCATATAGTTCTATGCCTTAAATTGGCCCTGAAGAAGAGTGTCCGAGATTCTGTGCTTCCTTTTAGGTATCAAAGAATCATTTTGAAAAGTGCTACAATAAATATTATATTGTATTACTAATTATTAGATAACAATGCAATAAGACCATTTAAAAGGGCACAAACTTTAAGATGTTAAGTTGGGATAAATTTTGGTCTCTCCATCATGTGTCACCTACTCCACTTGCGACCATTTTTAAGACCTCTGACCTGAGTTAATGGTACAACTGGTGGCCAGCAACAGATGGAAGATAGCCATCCTTGAACGGGATTTAATCATGGATTTGGGGATTATTTGTAGCATGCTATAGCCAGTTGACCTACAAACTACATAGTTTGGCTATTTCTACCTTTATTTTGGTCCTTATTCTGCTATCCTCATTTTTAAAGGAGAGAGGTCTAGTTGAGATAGTTGCATAATTCTTAATTTGAGCGAATTTAACCCCCCAATGGAACTATCTCCAAGGAAGAAGCAGGCCATTCATCTTAATCATTAACCAAATCTTACTGAGGAGTATTTTACATTATGTTCTGGCAGCAAATGGGTTTAAAAAGAATAGCAAAGAATAGAATCTGTTTCACCCTATTTTCTGCAAAGAGAATTGGTATTAGGGTGAGGGTAAAAGAGCAGAGTACAGAAATATTTGCCATTGTTGATTATTTTTACTACCCTAGTTCTAAGAAGAGAAGTCTTCAGAGATGTGGTTAGGAAGACACGAGAGCCAGTAATCCAAGCAAGGTCAACAAGAATTGGAAACTTAGTTGTGTGGTTCTATTAACTATATTCCTTCTCACAGATTCATTGGCTAATCATTGGCCAATCACTGGCAAAAGTAGGGCAATTTCCATGTGGAAGAAGAATAGGCAGGTAAATATTCAAAACAGTAGGTGGTTTTTAAGGGTATTGTGAGGATCTAACTGCCCAAAATAATTTCCTTAAGCAGTCTGTTAGAGCACTTCTGTGAAAGGTCTAAAATCCTTATTTTTAGAAGAAACCAACTCAATGGATGCCATTGAGTCATCCAAAAGGTGCCACTTGTTTAACTCGCTAAACTGAAGTCTTGCTTTTCCCTAGCATGCAGGCTGGATAATGAGTCCAGTTTTTTTACTACTTAGTCAATTAGTGATGTGGTCACCTAAATTGGACTTGTCTGAGTCAGGCCTCCAAACTTCGTTGAGGGAGACTGACAAGATGCAGAAGGCCAGGCCTCTGAGCCAGAAAGTGCAACCGGATGTTCTGCCTCTTTTTCAGGTTTCAAAACGGCAAATCAAAGACATCAGAAAATAGCTCAGCTAAACGTGAGAAAGGAATGGTTGTCAATGGCAAAGAGGTAAGGAGCGTTATTAAGTGTTCAATGTTTAATTTTTCTGTGGAGTTGCTTAGTGTACTTAGTAAGCTGGGTGTCACAAACTTTCCTATTGAAAAGCATAAAGGAGTAAAAATGTATGTAGAAAACAAGGTTAACTTGTCAAATGTTATTAAAGAGAAATAGAGCACAGAAAAAGAAGGAACAGGACACATCGGCAACAAATTAGGACATAAAACCCAGGAAGCAGAAACCTATCTTAGGGAGTAAGAGCATGTTAAACCCTAACTTATGCAGACTTTAAACTACCTCTTGTAGCAAAACTCCAATGGGTATCTTGGTTGTTTTCCTATGTTTACCACATTCAAGTGAATTTTCCAGGCCAACTTTTATTTAATCAGCCACAGATAGTGAAATTCAACATAACAAAACTAAAAACACATTCCAATTTGGACAATCTTGTGGGTTTAGTCAACTGCTAGAGGCTAATTTGGAACAGATATGCAATACTTCAGAAAACTTCAGGAGTAAAAACATTTTCACCAGGGACTTTCTCCCTAAAATTATTAAAAAAAACAAAAAAAAAACCCAAAAAAACAAAAACAAAAAAAAACCTATAAAGGAAAAGGTCTTCATACCTTTCTCCCAAATAAGTTTTTGCTAATTCTATGACTCTAAATATGTCATACATTTCATAGTTGTAAAGCAGGTTTTTCATAATATATTTCTGTTTTCAACAAATGAATTTCAGTTTTCCATAAGGTGGTAAAAATTGAATAATTGAGTCTTTGGATCCATCCCACCATCTCATAGTTCATCCCACCCTCTCTAAAGGAATTTGTGGAGTGGCTTTGCTATGCTTTTTCCTGCTCCTTTTCCAACTGCCAAGAATTGCCAACTTCTGGCCTTTCCTTCCCGGAGCATAGCAGGATCTCCTCTTACCTCATAGTTCTGTCCCATTCTGACTGCTTCCCACTTCTCCATTAGCCCTCTTGCTTTATTCACTTTTCAGTGCATGTTCCCTTTCCTCTGTACACACCTTACCATACTACCTCCTGATAGGGGAGGTATGACAATCTTTAGAAATGCTGAGCCAGGCTGGGTGTGGTGGCTCACACCTGTAATCCCAGCACTTTGGGAGGTCAAGGTAGGAGGATCACTTGAGCCCAAGAGTTAGTCAACACAGTGAGAGCCCTATCTCTACAAAAAATTAAAAAATAGGCCAGGCATGGTGGCTCACGCCTGTAATCTCAGCACTTTGGGAGGCCAAGGCAGGTGGATCACTGGAGGTCAGGAGTTCGAAACCAACCTGGCCAATACAGTGAAACCCCGTCTCTACTAAAAATACAAAAATTAGCCGGGTGCGGTGGTGGGAGCCTGTAATCCCAGGTACTCAGGAGGCTGAGGCAGGAGAATTGCTTGAACCCAGGAGGCAGAGGTTGCAGTGAGCCAAGATCATGCCATTGCACTCCAGCCTGGGCAACAGAGCGAGACTCGATCTCAAAAAAAGAAAAATAAATAAGCAAATAATAATAATAGCTAGGCATGGTGGCACGTGCCTGTAGACCCATCTATTTGGGAGGCTGAGGCGGGAGGATCACTTAAGCCCAGGCGTTCAAGATTACAGTGACCTATGATTGCACCAATGCACTCCAGCCTGGGGGACAGAGTGAGACCCTGTCTTTAAAAGAAAAAACAAACAAAAAAAGAAAAGAAAAGAAAACAGAAATGCTGATCCAAACACAGGATTATGAGGCACTCTTCTTTTTTTCTGATTTCTGATTATGCCAATCCAGAAGAAGATAATTCAGAGCTTTTATCTCCTTGTATTCCTATCTCCTTGATTCATCCTTAGACAGGGCTATGCAAGAGGAGAAGCAAGAACACTAGGTCAGCAGAAAGGGAATGGAAAAGGCTCAGCTCCTCTACTACCAGATATGGCACTCAAATAATCCACTAACATCCAGGACCACCACTAGCCAAAAAAAAAAAAAAAAAAAAAAAAGCAAAGTGCTAGACAGAAGTGTTACCAAAATTCAATTCCTTTTTGCAACATTTCTGAAAGAATTTCATACTGCAGAGATGTTCAAAATTGCAACATGCACTGCTCTTCCTTTCTCTGTGAGTAGGCTGACTGCCAGCTCAGTTGGCAGAGTTGACCCAATGGCTCCCTTGCACCCATAACTTTTAGGTTAATGCCCTTTTGAAACTTGCTTTTCTCCTTAAAGATTTGTCCTCCGTGTTGATTTTCACCTCATTTCACTCCTATAGCTATGGAAAAGGCAAAAGAAAGAGGTGACTCCTTGGAAAGATTTGTCCCAGTCTGAACTGATGCTGCCCTACTCTACTTCCCCTCCTAACGGCTTTCCCTGACATTTCATAAGGCTGGCCCCATTTCCGCTGACAAGTGTCACGGTCAGGAGGTCTTAGAATCCAGGTCTCCTTGCTGGGGCCCTTGTTCTGGAAACCTAGAGTACAAAACCTGAAGCACACTGTACTTCTCACTTAGTGTAAGTTAGACACCAGTTCTCTAGTGAGACTAAGGTGAGGTAAGGAATGGAATACTGTTTAGGATACGTGCAACTTCAAACCACTAACTTTGATTATCCTCTTTAGATTTATGATGCAGTCGGGCGATCAAAATTTGTTCTAGAAAACCTTCGGCATTACACAGTCCATCCAAATTTGGTAGGTAGAAAAAGCATTCCCCCAAGATCTCTAAGGGGAAGTTTCAGCAGTAGTGCAGATGCCCACTGCGAGTGTCCCTAATGCCTCCAAGTGTCCCTGGCTTCTATAAGTGGGCATACTCTCAGGACAGGCAGGCAGAGCTGCATCTGGGTTACAATGCCAGAGGCAGTGCTGAGGATTGGGGTGGCAAAGTGGGAGACAAGAACTGGGAAGAAAGTGGGTCCCCACCGCTGATTTGTTTTAAGTTGAGAAAACATATTTATTACTAGGAAAAAAAATATTTATAATCCATTTTCTCCCTTTCACTTCCTTCCTCCCTAACCCTCTGCCTTTCTCCTATTGAGTGAAAGGCAAATTTAGTGGGAATTCCCCTTCTTCACCCATACCTTAAGTGACATGCTATCTTTTGTGGCTGCTTTTCCTTTAACATTGTGCTTGTGAGTGCATGTCAATGTGGTTGGGCCTGAGAAATGTTGATGTGTGGGAGACGTAAATATGGGAAGGTGTTGCACTTGGCTGTGCCTACTCCTGAGGAATTCCTTGAGCAAGATTTGGTCCTTGGTAGCTTTCCCCCTGTACCTTAGAGAGAGTTGTAGAGACAAGGCCAATTCGGTTTAACCATGTAGAAACTTCTCTGCTTGTCCCATTATATTGGAAGAATTAAGTTACCTGACTCCTTTTACCATGGAAACCTTTCCATCGCATTACCCCAGCCCCTTAGTGTATTTTCAGGGGAATGCCCCAAGGAAAGAGAGGGACTGAGAACTTCAGATAGTTTCTGATAAACACATTTTAGGGCTGCGTGTGATGACTCACTCTTGTAATCTCCATACTTTGGGAGGCTAAGATGGGTGCATTGCTTGAGCCCAGGAGTTTGAAACCAGCCTGGGAAACATGGCAAAACTCCATCTCTACAAAACAAAAACAAAAACAAACCCACAAAAATCAGGTGGACAGGGTGGCATGTGCTTGTAATCCCAGCTACTTAGGAGGCTGAGGTGGGAGAATCACTTGAGCCTGGGAGGTCTAGGTTGCAGTGAGTCATGATCATGCCACTGTGTTCCAGCCTAGGCACCAGAGTGAGACTCCGTCCCAAACAAAACAAAACAAAACAAAAACAAAAACAAAAACAAAAAACCCCACAAATTTTGCAGCAAGTTTGTCCAACTTCTGTTCTTACCTCACAGAAGCTAAGTATTAGCCAACCGATTTGTTAACCTGCTCTTGGCCTAATCTCTTTTTCTCTCTGGAAACTTTTCTGTCTGTTCAGGCCCAGTACTATAAGCCTCTGAAGGCCACTGCACTGCAGAAATTCCTGGCTCGAAACAAGAAAACCACCAGCTTCATGTTAAAAGTAACAGAGTATGACCAGGATAAGACCTTACTGATTATGACCAACAACCCACCTCCCTGCTCAATCACCCATCAAGACAAGGAGAGTGCACCAAAATACTTTTCCAAGGAGTTACTGCTCAAGGTCATGGTAAGCAGAAGCCTCCTGAAACCCAAAATGTGAACCCTGAAGAATTAGGAGTTAGCATTGAGAAGGAAGCTAACTTAACATGAAGAATAGTACTCAGAAAACCAACTCTTAATTTGTTTGTTTGTTTGTTTGAGATAGGTCTCACTCTGTCACCCAGGCCGGACTGCAGTGGCAAAATCATGGCTCACTGAAACCTCAACCTCTTGGGCTCAAACAATCTTCCCATCTCAGCCTCCTGAGTAGCTGGGGCTACAGGTGTGCACCACCATGCCTGACTACATTTTTAAAAAACTGTTTTTGTAGAGATGGGGGTGTCACTACGTTGCCCAGGCTAGTCTCAAACTCATGGCCTCAAGTGATTCTCCAGCCTCGGCCTCCCAAAGTGCTGGGATTATAGGTGTGAGCCACTGCACTTGGTCTATCTCTTCCTTCTTATTCCTGATCCTATGCTTCACAAAACAGCATCTGGAGAATCTGGGATTCAGAATTCAATAAGCTTGGGTTCTGAAACTTCATTGCAGGGAGAAAATGGGGTCTTCATTGGAAAGTGTTCCTCTTTGGTCAAAGATATTTAATTTGTAACTAACAAAGGGTAGACTAGCCACTGACTTTCTAGTTGAGAATAAAGTAGTAAAAGATGAGTCAGGAAATGAGGAATAAAAACGGTGATGAATATGTAAATGGGAAAGGAGTAAAGAATGATGCTTTGGTACACATTACTTTCGGGTTTCAGAGAAGGGAGTTTACCATCACAGTAGTCAAACCTTTGAAACTCCTTTATAGACTAAAGAAGCTCAAATTCCATTCAACAAGCAATTGCTAAGGATACAGTAAGCTAAAAACCAGAATATAAAGATGATTACAGGACAGTTTCTATCTTAAAGGAACTTGGAGTCTAATAGGAGAGAGATCAATAAATGAGATATGTAAAAGTAATAGAAGAATATACAAAATACGGAAGTAATGTAGAATACAGTATTTCTGTTGGGAAAAAGGGAGTGAGTAGGGAAGTGACCCATGACAAAAGAACAGGAAAATATCAAATCAGAGGAAAGTGCAAAGGCATGAAGACATGGGAAAATGAGGTGTATTCAGGAAGATGTAAGAGAGAAAATGGCAGGGCTATGTGCAGTGGCTCACACCTGTAATCCTAGCACTTTGGGAGGCCGAGGCGGGCAGATCACTTGAGATCAGGAGTTTAAGACCAGCTTGGCCAACATGGTGAAACCCCATCTCTCCTAAAAATCCAAAAATTAGCCATGTGTGGTGGTGCATGCCTGTAGTCCCAGCTGCTCAGGAGGCTGAGGGAGGAGAATCGCTTGAACCTGGGAGGTGGAGGTTGCAGCAAGCCGAGATAGTGCTATTGCATTCCAGCGTGGGCGACAGGGCGAGACTCCATCTCAAAAAAAAAATAATAATAAAATAAAAAATTTTAAAAAACAGAGAGTAAATAGCAGGAGACAAAAAGATGTAATCAAACAAATTTGCATTTTAGGAAGACTGTTTTGGAGGTTGAAGAAAGGTGCATTAGTAATTGTGGAGGAGACAAAACCCAGAAAGATAAGTTATGATGTTACTAAAATAGTCAAGGTGAGAGATACTGAAGACTTGAACTACGTCATTAGCGAGGAAGTAGAGAAAATTGAATTAAGAAATATTTAAGAATCAAAACCTGGCTGGGCACAGTGGCTCACGCCTGTAATCCCACCACTTTGGGAGCCTGAGGCGGGTGGATCACGAGGTCGAGAGATCCAGACCATCCTGGCTAACATGGTGAAACCCCGGCTCTACTAAAAATACAAAAAATTAGCTGGACGTGGTGGCGGGCGCCTGTAGTCCCAGCTACTCAGGAGGCTGAGGCAGGAGAATCACTTGAACCCAGGAGACGGAGGTTGAGGTGAGCCGAGGTTGCACCACTGCACCCTAACCTGGGTGACAGAGCGAGGCTCCATCTCAAAAAAAAAAAAAAAGAATCAAAATCTAAAAAAGGTCTTGATGGCCTCAAGAGCGGGTCTAATCTAACAAGAATAAATTAAATAAATGAGTTAAGTGAAAGTGCAAACAAAGGATTCTAGCAGAAATTTTATGCTGGGCATGGGATTACCCAAGTGAGACCCTTATAATAAAATGCGGTGAATTTGGGGTGTTTCCATAGTTGCTAGATGGATGACAGTGAGAGATTCTCCTTCAAGTGGAAGATAAAATGCTAATATCCAAGGGCATATACTAACAAAGGAGTTAATGAATTTACTGCATGTGGTCTCTTAGGTCTCAGAATTTGTGCCCTTTTAAGGTAAGCTCAGTGGTAGTTTCTCATGGCAGTGGGGTGAACCATACATTGAGAAAGGGATAAATGCCAGGCCAGGATTGCCCTGCTTAATGTGCAGAAGGAAATACAAAGCTATCATGTAAACTGGGTGCAGGAAGAGCTTTCTTCCAATAGCCTGTGCACTCTGTGAACCCTCCAGTTCAGATGCGGAACCTAATCATATTGATGAGGAAATTGTGGTACCAGTTAAATTGTACTAATGGATAGAGTTAAGGCTCAAAGACCAGCACCATGGTACTTTTATGGGGCTATCTGACTGGAACAAGCCCAAGAAGATTGAAACGTCAGATATCTACCATGCCTCTTTAATATTCCTGCGGCATCCTTTCCTTCCCTTGATGGACAAATGTGATAATCTTTTGTAAACCTAGAATCATATACAAGAAAAACATTCTTTGCTATGCCCAGGTATGCATCCAAAAAGAGAGTGAGTTCTAGTAGGCAAGTTGTGGAATGTACTAGATAGATCTATTACAGTGATTGTTATACTAACAGTCCCTTCTAAGTGAAACTGACCCTACCACAGTCTCCTGAGTAAGGGAACGTCCTAAGAAGTTCTAGTTGTTACAGTATAACCCTGTCCCCACTCCTAGCTGAGACCAGAGGAGAATATGAGACCAAGCAAAGCAAACTTCATAGGCTGGGTAGTGACCTGTGATGTGGATTGGTACCCTAAAACCAAAACAAACAAAAAACACATCAAAACAAAAACCAACCAACCTACCAACACCCAGAATCCCTGAGCTAATCAGATTCTTGTTTCCAGGCCTCTGAATTGAGAAATGAAAAGATTGAAGCAGTAGCAATGAAAGCTGAAAGGACACATAGAGTGGGACTAGAAAAGCCTCAAACTGGCCTGGCGTGGTGGCTCACACCTGTAATCTCAGCACTTTGGGAGGCCGAGGCGGGCAGATCACGAGGTCAGGAGATTGAGACCATCCTGGCTAACATGGTGAAACACTGTCTCTACTAAAAATACAAAAATTAGCCGGGCATGGTGGCACATGCCTGTAGTCCTAGCTACTCGGGAGGCTAAGGCAGCGGAATTGCTTGAACCTGGGAGGTGGAGGTTGCAGTGAGCTGAGATTGCGCCACTGCAGTCCAGCCTGGGCAACAGATTCTGTCTCAAAAAAAAAAAAAAAAAAAAAGACTCAAACCATGAGGAAGAAAGGTAGTGAAAAGGCCATGAAGTAGAGTACGGGAAGGCTGAAGTTACAGGGAAGTAGGAAATAGAAGTAAACAAGCAGAAGCTATAGATAGAAAAAAACCACACACATATATATATTTATTTATGGAGTAAAGGTGAGGAGTAAACAAGGTAGAGGGAGGAGAAGGAAGAAGATGGGAAGAAAGTAGGAGAAACACGTGAGTGATGTTTGCATTAAGACAGTGGTCCTTTGCTAGTGTTATCTTGGATTCCAAATAACTTTTCAGTTACTGTTTTTCTGATATGAGGTCCAGCTCTCCTAGAGTTTTGCTCTTCTTCTGGCTGGATAGTTATCTATATCTTAGTTATTAGGCACATGTGCTCTTATGGTAAAACACCTGTTATTTAAGATAACTCAAATGGATTTCTTTCCCTTAAAATTATTAGGTTGGTGCAAAAGTAACTGCAGCTTTTGCCGTTATAATTGCAAAACTGCAATTACTTTTGCACCAACCTAATACAAGAGCTTAAAGAGAGTAAGTTCAGAATTGAAAAGACATGGTTCAGAAGCAGCAAGTGTTAAAGACAAAAAGGCTTTAAGATTCTGATAGCAAAATCTCAATATGTTAATCAATTAGTTTGGCCATTTACTCATTCAACAAACATCTATTGAATATCTACTATGTGCCAGGTACTATTAGGGGTGCTAGGGATATATTAACGGCTAAGACTCAGTCTTTGCTCTAATGAAGCTTAATTCCAGTGACTTAGACCATAAACAAATGATCACACAGATAATGTATAATGTGCTGAATGCCATGACAAAGCAGGATAAGGAGATGGAATGTGACGGATGTGAGTGGCAATGTTAGATAGTGCAGTTAAGAAGGCTCAGCTGGGCATGGTGGCTCACCACCGCCTGTAATCCTAGTGCTTTGGGAGGCCAACGTGGGGAGATCATGAGGTCAGGAGTTCGAGACCAGCCTGGGCAACATGGTTAAACCCTGTCTCTACTAAAAATACAAAAATTAGCTGGGCGTGGTGGCATGCACCTGTAATCCTAGCTATTCGGGAGGCTGAGGCAGGAGAACCGCTAGAACCCAGGAGGCAGGGGTTGTAGTGAGCTGAGATCACGCCATTGCACTCCAGCTCTGGGTGACGGAGCAAGACTCTGTCTCGAGAAAAAAAAAAAAAAAAAAAAGAAGGCTCTCAGAATTGGTGACTTTTGGTTGTTGTTGTTGTTTTATTGAGACAGAGTCTCACTCTGTTGCCCAAGCTGGAGTGCAGTGGCGTGATCTTGGCTCACTGCAACCTCCGCCTCCTGGGTTCAAGCAATTCTCTTGCCTCAGCCTCCCGAATAGCTGGGAAAACAGGCATGCGCCACCACGCCCGGCTAATTTTTTTTGTATTTTTAGTAGAGACAGTGTTTCACCATGTTGGTCAGGCTGATCTTGAACTCCTGACCTCAAATGATCCATCGCTTTGGTCTCCCAAAGTGCTGGGATTACACGTGTGAGCCACCATTCCCAGTCGACTTTTGAATAGACACTTCCACGGGGTCAGGGGATATGCCATGCAATTACTACACCTGGCATATTGTTTTCATTTCAGATTGTCGCACATCAGTTAGAATATGAATTGTAGCTTTCTCAAATGAGATTAAAAAAGAAAAAGGAACCCAACGCCATGTCATATGAAAAAAAGTTCAAGACATTGGCAATGTTTAGCCTGGAAGAGACAGAGCTTAGGAGGAATGTGATGGATTCCTTCAAAATCTTTAAGGACTCTGTGGAAGAAGGACTAGATTTGCTCCTTCTGGACTATAGGGTAAACATTACGGGGAGATATCAATTGGCTGATCAAAGGTGAAATCTTTTTCTTTTTTTAGGTATAGAAAGATTGATCACTCGACAGTGAGATTATGGAGGGGCTAGGAGGGTCAGGCAAACAGACTGGATGACATAGGATTCTTTCTGAAAGACTGATTCTATGACCTTTAGTAATGATATAATTATTACTTCACAACATCCCATTCCATGGCCTTC
Source organism: Chlorocebus sabaeus (assembly GCF_047675955.1). Classification (NCBI taxonomy): domain Eukaryota; kingdom Metazoa; phylum Chordata; class Mammalia; order Primates; family Cercopithecidae; genus Chlorocebus; species Chlorocebus sabaeus. The sequence continues at coordinate 103,643,986 of NC_132924.1, read as the reverse complement.
TCATTAAGGAGAATGGAATGTGGATGAGGTAGCCATCTCCAAGAAAGGAAGGTAAAGTCCCAGGGATCTATTTCCCAATTTATTGCCAAATGTTTAGTTTCCCAAGGACTTCACTGGTTGAATCCTTCCCCAAAGCGGGTAACTTTCTCTGCCATTCACTTCCAAGGACCAGTAGGCAAATTTAATCAATTACTTAGGAAACTGAACAGGCTTTGGACAAGTAATCTGTCCATGAAAAGAGTGTTTTCCCTCCCAGGGAATGGCTTCCTCTGATTCTGGTTTCTGAGTTCCCACTTTCCCCTCTGACAGGTTTTGTTGCATCATTGTAGGGGAATTGGAACTTAGTCCAGGAACTCGGTCCAAACTTAAAATCCCAAGAGACTCAGCTTACTCCCTTACTCTTCTTCCCTCGTTTCCCTACAGGAGAGTCATCATCAGCACAAACCCACTGAGAATCTCTGGCTGCCCCGCATGCCTCAGAAAAAAAAGTTAAGATCTAAGTTGAAACCAATCTTCCCTTTGACACTGTCGGACGATCCTACATCCAAGAGAGAACAATGGTTTAGGTGAAATCTTGCTTCTTCTTGTACTCACTTTCTTTCCTATCTTTTCCCTATTCCTGTTTCTGCTCTAAAAGGGAAGTCTGTGTGTCTTAGAGGTATAAAAGTCTCTGGGATTGGGGTAGGGAATGGGGTAGAAGGGGCTTGGAATAAATTTAATGACATACTCTTTGGTTGTACAACTGCATAATAAGAAGATACAACTTCCCCTACATGACCCTAACCTCACTTACACTCGAATCAAAGAGAAACAGTCATGCAAAACCAAGGTTTTGCATTAGCAATGGTTTCAAGATTGAGGGGAAATATTCCAAGGTCTGTGCTTTGAAGAAACAGAAAAAAAAGAAAAAGAAAAAAAGTACCCTCAGTACAAGTTAGGCACTATATCACAGGAACAATGTGCTATGAGAACACATTAGACAAAAGAGGTTTTATTTGAAACTACTTACAAGAGCAGCCTATGTGTAGTTTAGAGAGGAGAGAAGGGGGAGATTCTGGAGTTCCTCCAAAGGTTTATTTACAGTCCTAAGTTCAGAAGCATCCCTTGCCATGGAACAATACTCCTACTTGGCACCAATCAACAGCCTCCTATCATTGTCTTCTCTTCTCTGAGAATGTAGCCAACTTTAAAGTGAAGGCCGGGCACGGTGGCTCATGCCTATAATCTCAGCACTTTGGGAGGCCAAGGTGGGCAGATCACTTGAGCTCAGGAGTTCAAGACCAGCCTGGTCAACATGGTGAAAACCATCTCTACTAAAAATACAAAAATTAGCCAGGCGTGGTGGCAAGTGCCTGTAATCCCAGCTACTTGGGAGGCTGAGGCAGGAGAATTGCTTGAACCTGGGAGGCAGAGGTTGCAGTGAGCCAAGATCATGCCACTGCACTCCAGCTTGGGTGACAGAACAAGACTCGTGTCTCAAAGTAAATACATAAAATAAAATAAAGTGAATGGTTCCATGAATCTGCCCGCCCTAGGATCTACTAAACAAAGAACTTTCTTTGTTAAGGTTTTCCACCGACAATGATTTCAAGAGCGAAGGGAAGTATTCAAAAGTCTACGCTTTGAGGACGCAGAAAAAAACGTACCCTCAGCTCACCTTTGCTCCAGTCCATGAGAGAGGTATGAGGAAAGACGGTAAGCTTCTCTCTTTCAAAGCAAAGGCTTACTGGACTGAGATGTGGGCTGGAGATACAATCCATGAGGATTATAGATGTGGCAAACTGGCTTCTCTCGTGGTAGTCCTGGAGACTATTTTTCCCTATAGCATGGAAGCTAATAACAAATAGAGGCTCAAGAGGTGCAAAGCTTCCGACCCTGTTTAAATCCTCAAATTTCAAGAAAACTCTAGTAGTGTTTACTAAGCTATATCACCCAGCACTTTAAGAGTTTTTGCCACATTGATGTAGTATTTGCTCTGTTAATTTACTTAGCATTTTTCTTCAAAAGGATTTAAAAAAATTCTTGTCCTAATTAATACTATATCATTGACATCATGGTTTTGATGTACAAATTATATGTTTTTCTGAAACACTTAAGTCAAATTTATAATAATGAAATTTAAAAACGTTTATCTATGTATCACCTAGAACCAGCCAGTGGTATGCATATTATACTTTGAAGAAAAAACTGCTCTAAAAGGACCAAAGGATAAGTCTGTGTGTCTTAGAGGTATACAAATCTCTGGGATTGGGGTAGGGAATGGGGTAGAAGGGGCCTGGAATAAAGTTGTATGGCAGAGGGTACAATGAGAATCCTCCTCATGTATTATCATTTATTTAACAGTATTTCTAGGGTTCCTACTAAGTGTTAGACATTTATCAAGCACCAACAATAGCACTTTCAATATGTGAAAGAGATGAAACAGATTATAAAAGGCCTTGAGAGGCTGGGGGTGTCTGTAATCCCAGCAGTTTGTGAGGCTGGGGCAGGAGGACTGCTGGAGGCCAGGGGCTTGACCCTAGCCTGAGCAACATAGTGAGATCCTGTCTCTACAAAAAATTAATTTTAAAAAATTAACAGGGTGTGGTGGCATGCACCTGTAGTCTGAGCTACTTGGGGGGCTTGAGGAAGGAGGATCGCTTGAGCCAAGGAGTTTAAGGTTGCAGTTAGCTGTGATTGTACCATTGCACTCCAGCCTGGGTAACACAGTAGACCCTGTCTCAAAAACGAACAACAATAACAAAACATAAATAACAAAGATAACAATAACAAAATATCAAAAATACCACAATGCCTTAAAAATTATTTAAATAAGGGTTTGGATTTTATTCAGTAGGCAGTTTGGACCCAATGAAGAATTTCAGGGCACTGAGTACACATTTGTGATTAGATACATAATTGGTGAGTCCTCAGACTTCACCAGCTCATGGTTTTAAGACAAGGTTCATTTCTCCTACTAGCTTTCTCTCCTCAAGCAATTTCTGAGACTCCCTAAAGCATCCTTGCCTTTCCCACAAAGCCATTGTAGTGATTGCTCAACCCCTTTGCCAGCCATCCTCAGTCCAAATAGTCCTGATACCAGAGACCTGGAGTCATATTATACCATCCCTTAACTGGCTTCTTCAGGCTTCTCTGCTCCTGCTATAACTATTTGCCACCACACCCCACCCCACCCCATTTTCACCTACTACTGCTCTTAATTCTGTAAACACTGCACAGCTAAAACCAACCTGTGGTATTAAACAAAACTTCATAGATACACAGAAAAGCTGAAGAACAGTAGAGAATGATTTATCTTGCTTTACAAGGGGCTAGTCTTAGGGTCAGCTTCAAATGTGAACTCAGGTCCTTCTACTTCCCAGCAGGTCTCCGGGGTATTACCCATTCTTGGGAACCTCTGGGCCTATTATCTACACTGTGTCTGCCTAGGTTCCCAATACTCTTGGGCCAAGGAAGAGGAAGAGGATGTTTCCTTCCCCAAAGCCTATTTATTTTCACCTCCAGAATAAATGCGTGCAGACTTCTATTTCCTTCAAGGAAAACTCCACCTACAAAGTATGACTTGAACTTTACAAGCCATATAAAGCAAACATAGTAGTTCATAATAGTACATTTAGCCAAGCCGGAGGTAAATCTTAAATGATACCATATGTAGGATATCAACAGTTCATCTTAAATCTATATTTAAGGGAAAGAATTTCCCTAGGATGTAGAATATAATCTAGGTTAGAATTTCTCTAATTTTGCAGGGGCACGATCCTGTTGAGTATAGACTCAATTTACATTTCTAAACAGTAATGCCACTGAAGCCAAAGGCAAAGTTTCTTAGCCACACTCTTAGACAAGAGAACAGAAAGCCAGCATACACTCAGAAAGAGGAACATGAGTTAGGAATGAATGCACGTTAATCTAGAGAGTTTCTTAAGCGTCAATATAGTGTCAGACGGAATCATTGAAAGAAGTAGGCTTGAACAAAGAAGGCTCTAAACAGGCAGTGTGTTTTACACTGGGTTTTGATGAAATGAAGGAATCCAAAAATTATAAAATAGGTTGGGAATGGTATTACACGGTCCGAAATCTTTAAAGACCAGCCTTTAAAGGTCCCTTCAAGTGGGTCTCCTTCACATCTCACATTAAGCATCCTTCGAGTACTTCTGAAAAGCCACGTTCACCAGGGTGCCTGTGCTTTGTCGTAGCTTCCAAGAAGTCAGCGAGTGAAAGGCCGATTTCCAAGGTGATTCGGGAACCACTGACACTCGCATCGCTCCTGGAAGAGATGCCCACCAGAACCGCGCCCGGGGAGAGCGCCTTCCGCAACGGGAGGGCCCCGCAGTGGATTATCAAAAAGGCCACGGTCATCGGGTGAACACAGAACCCTCAGTCCTCCCGCCTCGCTCTCCTGAGACTGAGGGGTCCGCAGAGGTCGCCAACCAAATAAAACCACATTCCTGCTGCTGCGGGCGTGGGCTCCCGGGTCACGGGCCGGGAGGGTCTGGCCGAAGCCTCCGGCGGCTGCGGAAGCAGGAGAGGGCGTGGTTGCGTCCCCGGGGGACGAGGGAGGCCGGGGAGGGCGGGCCTTGGCCCCGAGTGACGGCGCGGCGGCCCAACCGGCGTGAGAGCGCGGGGCCGGCCTTCCTGCAGCCTCTTCCGCTCTCCGGCTGCGGCGCCTGGGACGGTTGCGGTGGGTCTGGGCTTTGGGAAGTCGTCCAAGATGATTAAAAAATTCGACAAGAAGGACGAGGAGTCTGGTACGCGCGGGGCTTCCGAGGCCCACCCTCAGCCGCGGGACGCCCCTTCCCCCGCCCGCCGCCACCTGCTCTCGGGCCGGCGGGGCTGGGGGCGTGGGCGCCGGCGTGCCAGGGGGCCGGAGCTGGAGCCGGCCCCTCCCCTCCCCTCGCGGCCGCCGGGGGCCTGCCCGTAGCCCCTCCCCCAGGCGCCGGAGCCTCCCTTCGGGCCGCGCGCTCCCGCCCCGGCGCCCGCGCGCGCCCCGTTCCTGCTGCGGCGCATCCGCTCCGAGCCGCCTCTGCCCCTTCGCGCGGGCCCCCGGCGGGGGCGAGAGCGTGCGCGCGTCTCCGCGGCCAGGGGTACTGGTAGGGTCTGACCCCGAGTGGGAGCACCCTGTTCCCGGGGCTGGGGTCGACGGCACAGGGTGTGTGTGTGGAGGAACATTCAGGTGCCTGGTACCTTATCGTTTTCCTGGGACCCCTGGCTCTGTCCGGTTCCCCGGGGGCAAGACTGTGCCTTGGGACACAGCTCGTTGAATGCTCAGGCGTCCAGAAGTGACCTGCATCTTGATACCCGTCTTTGGTCCAGAGCAAATGGGGAAGATGCCAAGCATCCTCAAAAAGAAAAAAATCCCAGTGTTTGGTAGCATCTCCCACGGTGTGAGAGGGGGTTGGGTTAATCAACCTCCACGACCTCTTGAAGGTTTACGTCTGCATAATTCTCTGGGAAACTTCGTTTCTGCCTCTCCTTAAGTGTTAGAAACACACAAACTAGTGCTTACCTAAGGAAATCAAAAGCACCCTACCACAATCTCATTAATCTTCGTTGTGGAAATGACACATTTGTAACATTCATGGAAAAAGGGCAGGGAAAGAAGACACTCATTTTGGAGAGGGTTACTGCAAAAGAGAAGTCTCAGCTCTTCGAGTGTGGCAGTGACGGAGCCAGGATCAGAATGATTTCATTCAGTTTGTATGCATATTAGCAATGATTATCACTGTGCCATCCAAGTGTTCACTTACCAGGCATTCAGTACCCTTCTCTGGAAAATACATAAGTTTGTGTAAAACAGCTATTCAGGACATTTTTTTGTTTTATACATAGGTAGTGGCTCAAATCCTTTCCAGCATCTGGAGAAGAGTGCTGTTTTACAGGAGGTATGACTGGGAAGCATTTTGTGCCTTTTCTTTTGTATTCTGTTTTAGAGTGGTGGGCAGCGAATTCCTGGGCTACTGTGATCACAACACCCAAAATAAGGAACGTAACAGAGTTTAGGGAATATAGATTTAAGGGAAAAGGAAGAGGGGTTACTTGTCACACGAGAATTTAGAGCTTATAGAAATGCAAAGACATGAAGACTGTCACAGGTTGGGAATTTTAAATGTAAGAAGAGGTGTTTAGTGCAAGGTTATTGAAATCAGTTATCTGTATTAATGCCATTGTATTAGTATGATACAGATCAGTATTGTGATCCTTATTTAACTGGTATAGCCCATAAAGTTGAGTTAGTCAACCTAAGGGAATGAGTTAGAAAGTATAGGATGGAAAATCAAGGCCACATGTAATAATTTATCAGATGCTTTAGTAAATTGAGAACTATAGACCATGTTCTTTGGATACTGTGATTAAAAATAGTCTGTATTAAAGTTGATTTGCTATAATCTGTGATACAAAAGGTAGAAAAATAACAGTGTTTTTTATGTTTTTTCATAGGCTCGTATATTCAATGAAACTCCAATCAATCCAAGAAGGTGTTTGCATATTCTTACAAAAATTCTTTACTTACTAAACCAGGTAAATTACTTTTATTTTCCTCAGATAAGTGTGTCCTGGAGTAGAAATACTGAAGATTCAATGAAATACTTTCTGGAAAGTGTAAATATTTATTTATTTTAAATTCACTTAATTTTAACATATATAATGTTTGGTTAACAAAATAATATGTAAGACTTGAGTATGAGAACTATGACATATATAGGTTGAGTATACCTTATTTGCAATGCTCGGAACCAGAAGTGTTTTAGATTTCAGATTTTTTTGGATTTTGGAACATTTGCAGAATACATACTGGCTGTTCCTACTCTGAGTATCCGAAATCCAAAATGCTCCAATGAGTGTCTCCACTGAGTGTTATACTGGCACTCAAAAAGTTTCTGATTTTGGAGCATTTCAGATTTTGGATTTTGAGATTAGAGATGTTTAACCTGTACTTCTTTTTCATTCTTGAGATCCTAAACTAGTGATGCACGTAGTAGATTCTCAATAAATCCTTTGGTTTCAGTTTAATGAGTACTAGTTAGAACATATTGTTTACATGTGTTTGGAGATCTTCATGTTTTTCTGAAAATACAGTGCAAGATCAGGCAAATTCCAGGTATTTTCTTTTGTGTGTAATCATGATGTTTTAAAGCTTTGATTTTTAATATTCAGATTTTATATTTATTATCCCTACCTCACCATTGCTATTAAAATAATTCTGGGCAGTAGCTTAACCATTTTATGTGCCTTGATGTCCTTTTCTCTACATGGGGATTATGATAATACCTGTTACAGAGTTGTAACGACTAAATGAGATCATTAGTGTAAAGCACTGGGAATAGTACTGAACACATAGTAAGCATTCAGGAATAGTTTTCCTTCCATCATTCAGCAAATATTTATTGCATAGCTGCTGTGTCCTGTGCACTGTTTTAGGTGTTGGGGATATAGGAGACAAAACCAGCAAAAAATATTTGCACTCATGAAATATAGATTCTGCTTGCTATTATTGTTATTAATTTTCTTTTTCTTTTTTTTTGCCCCAGACTTAAAAAAAAAAAACTCATGTAATGTCTAGGGTCTTAGAAAATATGATTTTGTTTCATGGATTCATATTCCCTCAGTAACAGTGGGGAATTGGTTCCAGGACCTCCGTTGAATACTAAAGTCCATAGATGCTCAAGTCCCTCATACAAATGGTGTAGTATTTGCATATAACCTACACATATCCTCCCATATATTTTAAGTCATCTCTGTGATTATAATACCTAGATTATAATCTCTAGATTATAATACCTGGTACAATGTTAGTGCTGTGTAAATAGTTGTTGTGCTGTATTGTTTAGGGAATAATGACAAGAAGAAGACATCTGTACATGTTCAGTACAAACCCAGTTTTTTTTTTCCTTGAATTTTTTTTTGAGGTCTGTTATAACTTTATTGATTTTATTTTTGCTTATCTTTTTTTAATTATTATTATACTTTAAGTTCTAGGGTACATGTGCACAATGTGCAGGTTTGTTACATGTGTATACATGTGCCATGCAGGTGTACTGCACCCATTAACTCGTCATTTACATTAGGTATATCTCCTAATGCTATCCCTCCCCCCTCCCCCCTCCCCACAATAGGACCTGGTGTGTGATGTTCCCCTTCCTGTGTCCAAGTGATCTCATTGTTCAATTCCCACCTATGAGTGAGAGCATGCAGTGTTTGGTTTTCTGTTCTTGCGATAGTTTGCTGAGAATGATGGTTTCCAGCTGCATCCATGTCCCTACAAAGGACACGAACTCATCCTTTTTTATGGCTGCATAGTATTCCATGGTGTATATGTGCCACATTTTCTTAATCCAGTCTGTCACTGATGGACATTTGGGTTGATTCCAAGTCTTTGCTATTGTGAATAGTGCTGCAATAAACATACGTGTGCGTGTGTCTTTGTAGTAGCATGGTTTATAATCCTTTGGGTATATGCCCAGTAATGGGATAGCTGGGTCAAATGGTATTTCTAGTTCTAGACCCTTGAGGAATCGCCACACTGTTTTCCACAATGGTTCAACTAGTTTACAGTCCCACCAACAGTGTAAAAGTGTTCCCATTTCTCCACATCCTCTCCAGCACCTGTTTCCTGATTTTTTAATGATTGCCATTCTAACTGGTGTTAGATGGTATCTCATTGTGGTTTTGATTTACATTTCTCTGATGGCGAATGATGATGAGCATTTTTTCATGTGTCTGTTGGCTGCATAAATATCTTCTTTTGAGAAGTGTCTGTTCATATCCTTTGCCCACTTTTTTCCTTTTCAATCTGAGGCTGTTTGAATCCACGGATTCAGAACTCATGGTTATGGAGGGCTGACTGGAGGGCTGACTATATGTGTCTATACACGTATAGAGGGACACATAAAACATACATATATGCCATATACCTCAGGTGGTTTACATATGGTGCTAGGATAACCATGGTTTCCAATTTGAATTCTAAGAGAATATTTTATCTTTACTTTGTTTTGTGACTGAAGACCTCATTCAGAGATTTAATAAAGTTTTCTTGTTTACAAATGAGGACTAAACAATGAGCACATAGTTTGTTTTTTTATTTTTTTGAGATGGAGTCTTGCTCTGTCACTGGGCTGGAGTGCAGTGGTGTGATCTCGGCTCACTACAAGCTCCACCTCCCTGGTTCAAGCGATTCTCCTACTTTAGCCTCCCGATTACAGGCGTGTACCACCATGCCTGGCTAATTTTTGTATTTTTAGTAGAGACGGGGTTTCACCATATTGGCCAGGTGGGTCTCCAGCTCCTGACCTCGGGTGATCTGCCCACCGCAGCCTCCCAAAGTGCTGGGATTACAGATGTGAGCTACTGTGCCCGATCATCAAGCGCATAGTTTTAAATAAAATATATCTGTTCACAAACAACATAATCCCTCTGTGTCGGCGTATAAGAAACATTTAAAGCATAGTCAATTGGGTTTAACTTTTCGTAGCACACGTTGTGTCCAAGTTGGCTAAATCCATTGTATAAACAAAAGTTCTGAATGGTCAAAGTTGATTGAGAGTAACATATATTTTTATGTTGGTCATTACCTTTTCGATGAAGCAACTCATGTTGAAACATTTAATTATCTTGATAAGGAGATTACCAAGCACAGCATAAACACAATTAACTATATAAACAAGTTTGGGAACATACATTTTATCTTTACCTAGTCCTTGGTAGAGCTTTATAGAAAGATACTTTTGAATTTCTGTGAGAGTTGACATATCCATGTGTTTTCTGAGTTTCACGTAAAAAAGTAGGATGTAAGGTTTTCCTATATAACTAAAAAGCACACAGACTTCTGGGTATTCAGTAAATAGTTATGAAAGAGAGATAAATCTCTTGCTGATGAGCAGGCTGGATACACTGATTTAAGTAAGTATAAACTTACTGTACTTTGTCTTTCATCCTAAACTGTCAGTATTTTTCACCAAAATTTATTCTTATACCTATGGCAAATAGATTGAAGACTAGTTATATTTTATGTGGAATCTGAAGCTCTGAAAAGTGATTGAGTGTAACACATTATTTTATATAGGATTGCTTTTATTGAAGACATTACATATTGAAATGGTAATATTTGAGGTAATCTATGATCTGAGATGTTTTGAAATACGTTACCTAACGCTTTTTCACTGCTCAGAAAATGTAGTTCCCAGATCAGCAGCATTTGCATCTCTTGTTAGAATCACTTGTTAGAAATGTCAAATCTCAGGCCAGGCGTGGTGGCTCACGCCTGTAATCCCAGCACTTTGGGAGGCCGAGGTGTGTGGATCATGAGGTCAGGAGTTCAACACGAGCCTGGCCAACATGGTGAAACCCTGTCTTTACTAAAGACACAAAAAATTAATCAGGCGTGGTGGTGCACACCTGTAATCCCAGCTAGTTGGGAGAGGCTGAGGCAGGAGAATCACTTGAACCCGGGAGGCGGATGTTGCAGTGAGCCAAGATTGCGCCATTGCACTCCAACCTGGGCGACAGGGTGAGACTCCATCTCAAAAAAAAAAGAAATGCAAAATCTCAGGCTTTACCACAGAGCCACTGAATCAGAATCTGCATTTTGGCAAGATCCCAGGATGAATTGTCATGCACATTAAAGCTTTTGAAGCTCTGATCCAAAGCATGTTTTTAGGGGCTTGAGCCAATATTGAGCTACATAGCAGCCCCTTAAGCCTAGTTTTTTTATATGATGAATCTGGTTCCTGCCCTTTTGGTTGGTCCCCTTCTTGCCACTTTGCTGAGATTCCTAATAGATGGTTCCTTACATTTTAATATTTATTATGCTCCTATGACATGTTAGGCGTTGTGCTGGGCATTAGATTATAGACGTGATCTCTGCTCTTAGGCAGTGTAATAATAACGTCCTATTGTGAGTGCTATAATTTTCTGCCTCCTTGTAGACTACAATACTTCAGAGAGATTTAAAATAGTTTCTACTAAAAGGTTAGAGACTACTATGCTAGAACTTTTAAGCATGGTATGTTGATACTGAATTGTTTTAAATAAGGGGGGATAAATGACCATGTGGGTTTATAGATTGAAAGCCAGAAAAATTGCAGAGGCAAAATGTTTACAAAGAGATTCTTTTTTCTTGAGTTCTAAAGGATTTTTGCAGAAATAGAAAATCCTGTGTGTGTATGTGTACATATATATGAATACGTATATTTTAAAGTTTAAAAATTGTTTTAAATTTTACTTAGGGTGAACACTTTGGAACAACGGAAGCTACTGAAGCCTTCTTTGCAATGACGCGATTGTTTCAATCTAATGATGTAAGTCTTTTTTTATTTTTTTTACGATGAGAAAACTCCTTTTATTTATTTTTCCCAGGGAACTAAGAGTGTTCTAAATTAGGGAGTGTTGCTTGAAATGTTTTAAATTATTTGACTGCTTATAAAACTTATAAATGTTCATTATAAGACATGAAAATGGAAGAATTAAAGTATGCAGTTGTAAAACTCTTCCTCTGCAGATCTACTGTGAAGTCATAAAGACTGTTAATACCTAGCTTCTGGCATGACACTGTAAAGGTGGACTGATAAAGAAGTCAGTGCACATAGCTACCACATTGGTCAGTTCTTAGTCAAGTTTCTGGTGGGCCTGGGATTGCTGTTAGTCAGCGGGGCTGGCAGTTGAGAGGAAGAGATGGATGTGGAGTGGGGAAGGGGAATAAGGAAAAAGAAAAATGAGTGCAAACTAAACCTGCCTCTCATTACCTTAGACCACCCTGACCTTCAGAACATATGTCTACTGCTTTTTGTCTGTCTTCTAAGTGTGGTGTACATTTTTCTTTTGCCTAGCCCTAAGGTAGAACCATACAGGGAAGGTAATTCTGGGATATCTATTTTCCAGCTTTCCATTAACATAAATTGGCCAAATCTTGCAGTTGTTTGGTATGTATTGCATATCTTCACACGTCACATTTTGCATCAACCCCCAGAACCTCCTGAGATTTGAGTTTTGTTACAGATCTAAATAATGAGAGGTTTTAGGAGTAGATCTTCAGGAAGATCAGCAGTCCCCTGTAATGCAGCTGTGTCAGGGGAGGCCATTATGTACTATATAGGCAAAGGGAGACTAATTTCCTCACATATGGGATAAAGGACTGACGCTTCTACTGGCAAAAGATGTGGCAGAATTTAGGAGTTTGGGGTACTTGGCTTCATCAGAGTCTGCCTGTGTATCCTCATTCCACTTTTCAGGGCCCCATTCCTTGCCGGTCAAGGTCCTAACTTTAACATAAGATGTCCTGCAACAGTGTGAATTGAATTTGCATTGTAACTGAGCCACTGCAGGATATGCTTTGTAGAAATCTCAGCCCTGTGGCCATATGATATAAGGCTTTCTTATGAAGGCAGTTAATAGATTTCTGGTCCCTTACCCAGATTTGAGTGGTGCATTTAAAACTCTGAGCTCATCATTTTCTTTTCTTGAGAAAAGAATTCTCCAGTGTACCTAGAAACAACTAATTAACCCATTATACAACTTATTTTTACTAAAATCTTCTATGGCATCATCTACTTAGTTACTCAAAGTTTTGTCTTCTATAGGTCCTTGTCTACAGATGATAATTTTAAATATTTTGCCACTGCATGCCATGGGCTACTAGTAGCCCCTTTATCATTGGAAACTGGTCATTAATACCTTCAATCAAATCAGAGAAGTAACTTCAGATTCATATCTTTAAGGTGTTTTTTCCTTTTAACCACTTCCTGTACCAGAAATTCAGGGTTCAAACAGGGAAACAGAACTACTATGAGTATTGTGGAATTAGATGTTTATTAGAGGAATTAGACTAGAAAACTAGGCAGGTTGAGCTGCTGGAGTGGGGTTCAGAGGGAGGCTGTTACACAAGTCATGGAAGGCTATTGCCTCTTTTGTGGCTCTGCTTTTGCTGCCAGGTGTCTTCCCAAGGCTGCTGTTACTCAGAGGGCTGGCAGTTGGGAAGAAAAGCTGGACATGTGGTAGAGAAAAGGAAGCAGAGTAAGAAAGAAACAGAACGAGGACAAACTTTTGAAGCCTGTAGCACAGAGGTTTATATTAAGAAGATGTGAAATTTTTTTGTAGGAAATGGATTAGGGAAATGTAGGATTGTTCGAAGGGACTAATAGCCTGTTGAAGTTAGTGCTCATGAATTTAAACTATTACCAGGTAGCATGGTGAATGTTTTTCTCCAACTACAGCCTGCAGGTTAAAGCATTGAAGGCTTAGAGATAGGATTTAATCAGGATTGAAGTTTTGCCAGGTTAGTAAACAGAGGGAGAAGCAAAGAAGTTGAGTGGTTGAAACATCGACTGTGAAATCTTTGGTTAGGAGGGAAGCAAGAATGGGGCTGACAGGGACAGCAAAAAGTTGATAGGATCAGTAGATTATAGGTAAAGAGAGAGTGAAAAAATTTTGGAGTCAGGAGTGTGAGTGCTTGGAAATGAAATTAGAAAAGGAAGCTGTTACTGTTAGAGGCTGTGGCAGTGGAATTGGGTGATCATTGTAGGGAGGATGGCATCATTGGAGAAGAGGAGGTCAAGGAATGAAGAGGTCAGAGGTTTAGAGATACCATCTGTATGGATATTAAAATCACCAATACTTATTACTGGGATTGTATTGGAGAGACAGTGAAGAAGGTACTGGTATTTTTTAAAAATAGGGGAAGTAACCTGGGTTTAATGGACAGCCAGCAATGGTAGCAGGTGACATAGTATAAAGGCATAAGCTTCCCTACCTGTAGGCCTGGTGGTATGAGGGTTATGGGAGAGAAAACAGCCGCTGTTTCAGAGGGTTGCCGGAGGATCCCTGGGAGAGAGCCAGGTTTCAGTTAGAGAAAAAGATGGGAACATTCAGAGAAGAGTTTGAGAATATAGGAGATTTTGCTGATGAAAGTGTCAGAGAATATAATGGCGCTGATTAGAAGGATGGAAAATGGAGTGAGACGAGGTGCTATACCCGGATGCAAGGAATAAGTCTGCAGGTTATGAATAATGACCAGAATATTTTAGGCTTTTTGAAGTGACTGAGGTAAGTAGCCATGTACAGCATGATGTGATTAGTTTTAATAGTTCCTTAGGCAAAATACGGAATTGAGGGAGTGATTGTTTTGGGGCAAAGAGAGGTAGAGATTTTGCCCGAAGCATGTGGAGCTCCTTCCATTACCAGCATTCCTTTACCAGAAGGTTGGTATTCTTCTATCGTTGTTTATATTAATACATGAGGATTATGTATTTTTTTTCTATAATCAATACTTTGCATTTTTGTATGTCTTTAAGTATAAAAATAACATCTTCATATTATTTTGCAATGTTATTGTTGTTGTTTTTGAGTTGTCGCCCAGGCTGAAGTGCAGTGGTGTGATCTTGGCTCACTGCAGCCTCCACCTCCTGGGTTCAAGCGATTCTCCTGCCTCAGCCTCCTGAGTAGCTGGGACTACGGGTGCGCACCATCATGCCTGGCTAATTTTTGTATTTTTAGTAGAGACGGAGTTTCACCATGTTGGCCAGGATAGTCTGGATCTCCTGACCTCGTGATCTGCCCACCTTGGCCTCGCAAAGTACTGGGATTACGGGTGTGAGCCACCACACCTGGCCTGCAGTGTTTATAATTAATACATTTTTAAGATTTACCTGCTTGTTACATGTAGGTCTACTTTATTTACTTTCACTACTGTATGGAATTCCAATATGTGAATATACAGTAATTCTATTCATCCATTCTCCCATTGGTAGATATAAGTTGTTCCCACATTTTACCTATTACACATGATACTGCACATAATGTTTATGTACAGAGTGAGACTTTTTCTGGAGTAGATACCTACAAGTGGAATTTCTAGATAATGCTTGTTTTTTGACAGTCATGTCAAATTGATCTGTTAGATTAGAGGTTGTATTAAATTATACAGACACTGCTCCAAATCCTCACCATTTCTTATTGCCAGGCCCAAGTACATGCCATTTGGAAAATATGGTATGGCATCTTTTTGTGGTTTTAATTTGCATTTTCATGATCATCGCTGAAGTTGAAACTCTTTTCATATGTTTAATAGTCATTTTGCTTTTGTCTCTGAATTGCCTGTTGATATTCTTTGTTTATTAAATTCCTCCCACTGACCTGTAGGTTAAAATTTTTAAAACTTTTATAGTCTTTTTAAAAATAAAATAAGCTCTATTGAATATAACTTATATACAATAAAATTCACCAATTTTAAGTGTACAGTTTAGTGAGTTTTGACCATGTATAGAGTCATGGAACCACTACTACAGTCATGATATAGAAACTTTTCACCATTCCAGAATATGTCCTTATATCCATTAGTTACTTGTTCCCTCACCCGAACTCTAGCACCTGTTCTACTTTCTGACTACGTAGTTTTGCATTTTCTAGAATTTCATTTAAATCTAATCATATAGTATATAGTCTTGTGTGATTTTTATGTCTTGTTTCTTTCACTTAGCTTATGGCTTTTGTGATCCAATTTATTATATGTATCAGTACTTAGTTCCTTATTATCACTGAATAGTATTCCATTTTATGGAGATCATCTGAGTGATTTATCTGTTTGAAGTATATGGATTTTGGTTTGTTTCCAGTTTATGGCTATTGTGAATAAAGCTGCTAAAAGTATTCTGGTACAAGTCTTTGTGTGAACCTGTTTCCATTTCTCTTTGATTAATATCTAGGAGTGGCATTGTCGGATTTGCATTTCCCTAATGATGAGTATCTTAAGCATATTTTCTTTCTTTTTTTTTTTTTTTTTTTTGAGACAGAGTCTGGCTCTTTCGGCAGGCTGGAGTGCAGGCGCGATCTCGGCTCACCGCAAGCTCCGCTTCTCAGGTTCATGCCATTCTCCTGCCTCAGCCTCCCAAGTAGCTGGGACTACGGGCGCACACCACCACACCCAGCTAATTTTTGTATTTTTAGTAGAGACGGGGTTTCACCGTGTTGGCCAGGATGGTCTCAATATCTTGACCTCATGATCTGCCCACCTTGGCCTCCCAAAGTGCTGGGATTGCAGATGTTAAGTCTCAGTGCCCAGCCTAAGCATATTTTCATTTACTTATTTGTCATCTGTATATCTGCTTTGATGAAGTGTCTGTTAAAATTTGGTACCACTTAAAAAAATCAAGTTGTCAGCTGGACGCGGTAGCTCACACCTGTAATCTTAGCACTTCGAGAGGCCGAGGCGGGCAGATCATGAGGTCAGGAGTTTGAGACTAGCCTGGCCAACATAGTGAAACCTGTCTCTACTAAAAATACAAAAAATTAGCTGGGCGTGCTGGCAACCACCTGTAATCCCAGCTCCTTGGGAGGCTGGGGCGGGAGAATCCCTTGAACCCAGGAGGTAGAGGTTGCAGTGAGCTGAGATCATGCCACTGCACTCCAGTCCAGGTGACAGTGCAAGCCTCTGTCTCAAAAAAAAAAAAAAAAAACTTGTCATCTTATTGAGTTATAAGTTTCTTTATATATTCTGGATAGAAGTCCTTTATCAGATAGGTGTTTTGTAAATATTTCCTCCCACTCTGTGGCTTGCCTTTTCATTTACTGGACTGTTATTTTTTTTTTTTAAGTATAATTTTACATGCGGTAAAATTCATCCTTTTGAGGTTATTGTTCAATGAGCTTTGACAAACACATACAGTGATGGTATCACCACCACAATTGAGATTTAGAACATTTCCATCTCCTTAAAAAGTTCCCTCATGTGTCTTTATCATCTACTCCTCATTGCCTCCCTCAGCCCCTGGCAATCCGTTATCTCCTTTCGGTCCTTGTAAATTTGCCTTTTCCGGGAAGTCATATGAATGATATCATATTGTATGAAGCCTTTTGTGAGTTTCTTTTCAGTTACTTAGCATGATGCATATGAGATTCATCCATATTATTGTTTGTATCAGTAGTTTATTTTTATTTTGTCATCCTATTCCATTGAATGGATGTACCTGTCTTTATCTGTTTGCCAGTTGAAGGATATTTGGCTTGTTACCAGTTTTTGGAGATTATAAAGAACATTGCTATAAACATTCATGTTTTGATTTTTGTATGAACATACATTTTTATTTCTTTTGGATAAATGCCTGGGAGTGGGATTGCTGGGCCATATGTAGGTGTGGTACATTTAACTTTGTAATAAACTACCAACTCATTTTTCTAAAATGTTAGTAATCATTCCCACAATCACTGTATGAGAGCTGCAGTTTGCTCTGCGTTCTGGCCAACACTTTGTATTGTTGTTTTTGTTTTTGTTTTTAATTTTAGCCATTCTGGTAGGTGTGTAATGGTATCCCTTTGTGTCTTAAATTTGCATTTTTCTAATGGCTGATGATCTCAAACATCTTTTCATTTGTATTTTTACCTTCCATATATCTTCTGTTGGTGAAGGATTTGTTAATGTCTTTTGCCCATTAAAAAAACTGGATTGTTTATTTTCTTATTGAGTTTTAAGAGGTCTTTATGCATTCTGGATACAAATCCTTTATCAGATGTGTTTCACAAATATTGTCTCTCAGTATGTGGCTTATGTTTTTATTTTCTTAAAGTCTTTCAAAGGGCAGAAGTTTTAAATTTTGATGAAGTCCACTTTATCAAATTTTTTTCTGTTACGGATTGTGCTTTTTATGTCATATCATAGAAATCTTTGCTTAACCGAAGGTGACAGCAATTTTCTCCTGTGCTTTTTTTCTGGATGTTTGTGGTTTTATATCAATTATTTTATGATCCATTTCATATTAATTTTTGTATATAGTATAAAGTAAAGGTTGATTTATTTTCACCTCTTTCCTTTTCCTCCATCCACTCCCTCTTCCTTTTCTTCTTTCTTCATTTTCTCAACACATGGTTCTGGAACAATTGCATATTCATATGGAAGGAGAAAGGGGAGGAGGGGGAGGAAATGATGAAGGTGATTTTGTTTCATTGACCTATATGTCTATTCTTACTTTAGCTCTATGCTGTCTTGATTAACTATAGGTTTAAAATCTACTATAGTAAGTTTTATAGTGCGTATCTTTCTATTTTTCAAAATTGTTTTGGCTCTTTTGGGCCCTTTGCATTTCCATATGGATTTTAAATATAATATCTATGTTATGTATAGATAATATAGAAATATGTAGATATATAGAAATAGACAAATTATATATAATATAATCTTTTTTTTTTTTTTTTGAGACGGAGTCTCGCTCTGTCCCCAGGCTGGACTGCAGTGGCACTATCTTGGCTCACTGCAAGCTTCGCCTCCCAGGTTCATGCCATTCTCCAGCCCCAGCCTCTCGAGTAGCTGGGACTACAGGCGCCCGCCAACACGCCCACCTAATTTTTTGTATTTTTGGTAGAGACAGGGTTTCATCGTGTTAGCCAGGATGGTCTTGATCTCCTGACCTCGTAATCCGCCCACATCAGCCTCCCAAAGTGCTGGGATTACAGGCGTGAGCCACTGTGCCTGGCCTAATATAATCTTTTTATATAGATATAAAAAGCCTGCTGGAACTTTGATGGGGCTTGCGTTAAATCTAAAGAGCAATTTTAGGAGAATGGACATTGTAGCACTATTGAGTTTTCTTCTTCACAAACATGGTGTATATCCCTTTTTTCAAGTCTCTCTAACTTCTGCCAGCAGCATTTTACAGTTTTCAGTGTATAAGTCTTGCACATATTTTGTGAAATTTGTCCCTAAAGTAGATAGTATGTTTTGATGCTCTTGTATTTGTATTGTTTATTGGTAGTCTCTAGAAATTAAATGAACTTTTATATATTGACCTTTTTCTTGTGATCTCCTTAAATGTTTGTTAGAGTTCACTATTGAAGCTGTCTTCTTAGTGGGAAGGCTTTTCGGGGTTAATTAACTTCATTAAAAAAATGTATATATGATGCCATTCAGGTTATTTGTTTTCTTGAGTGTACTCTGGTAGTTTGTATCTTTCAAGGAATTTCAGCTAAATTGTTGTTTGCATAAAGCTCTTCATAATATTCCTCCATTCTTTTAATGTCTGCAGAATCCTTAGTGATGTCTCTTCCTTCATTGCGATATTGGTAAATTGTATCTTCTCTCTTTTATTCCTAGGAAGCTTGTCTAGGGATTTATAAACTTTATTGATCTTGTCATAGAACCAGCTTTCTGTTTCATTGATTTTTTAAAATTATTTTTCTCTTCCAAACTAATTGTGCAAAAAGAAAAAAAAAAAAAGCTAAAAAATCAAACCAAAAGAAGGGGAAAAAGAGAGGAAGAGAAACATAGATCAAACAGGACAAACAAATCATATAATGACCTGTTAGATATAGACCCAAATATATCATTATCCACATTAAATGTAAATGAAGAGCACAAAGATCATTTATGAAAAGTCGACTGTATATTGAGCCGTAAAGCAAGACAACAAATTTCAAAAGATTGAAATCATGTAGACTGTGTTCTTTATTTACAATGGGATAGTGTTAGAAATTAATAATAAAAGAATAACTAAATCAATCGCCGTTTATTTTGATAGTAAGAACATTTTTTTCTGTTTTGTTTATAGCCATGGTAAAGTAAATGGGCTGGATTTACCCTGCTACTATATATACCTAGAAAATCAAACAAAATTTATGATGTAACATTTTCAGACATTGGATAATAGGTATCCCAGGACTGTGATCTGAAGAAGGGAAACTAGGTCAGTCCTAGGATTGTGCTAGATCATGGCCCAGAAACAGATTACAGGCCTAGCTCTCTCTCAGAGCTGAGAAAACGAATGTAGGTTAGGAGCCAAGAAAGCTCGAGTTTGTGAAGCAGAATACCAAAGAAGAAGGAGCAGGAGAGAAAAAGAGGGCGGGGGAGAGAAGGAAGGAGGAGAGGGAGGGGTTCCATGATCTGCTGAGGACTGTCCCTTGAGTCTTTGGTTAAGTAAAAACTGATCTGTGTATGTAAAAAAAGGAAACTACTGAAAGCTAAAGAAAGAATCTGAAAAACAGGGCTCCAAATAGTTTGTATTCCCACCAGTGAGAGTGGAAAGACCTTGTATTGCGTAAGACATCTGGTATAGTTCTCAAAAGGAAACCATACATAAGTAATTATTACCTAAGTAATGGGAATATATTATAACCTTACACTAAAACTTTAAAAAGCCCATAAGTAAGCCTCAAAGTGGGGGGGGGGGGGGGGGAACCACTAGTCCTGGGTAACCTTCCCTCACGACAGAATAGAGTTCAATACTATGTAAGATCATGCAACAAAATAATAAACTTCACAATGTGTAGCATCTAATAAATTATCAGATATGCAAATAAACAGGAAATATTATCTATAAACAGGTGAAAAATGGATCAGCATACACAAACCCAGAAATGATAAAGGTGATGGAATGAGCAGATGATGTCATTAGAACAACTATTAACATGGTCTGTATGCTTAAGAGTGTATAGAGAGACATAACAAAAATAAAGCATGAAATAGGAGAGATACAAAGAGATCCAAATACACTTCCCAAAAATTAAAAAAAAGAAAAGAAATATATAAAATGAAAACTACACTACATGGGGTTAATAGCAAATTAGAGATGTAGGACAAACAAACAAACACACAGACAAAACCCAGGGTTATTGAAGACAGCAGTAGAAGTGGTCCAGAATAAAGCAGAGAGGAAAAAAGACAGACTAGAAATAAACAGAGCATCAGCAACCTGTGAGATAATACTTTGGAAGTTTTTTTTATTGTTTATACTCAAAATCGCAGTGGGTTTTTGACTTATCAAAATCGAATACTCATCTCTGTGTTTTCCCTACTCATGGGAAATTCGAGAGTCTTAGGATACTCTGATTCCTTATACATATATGAGTATATCAACATGTGTATGTGTGTATATGCATACACACATGCACATTTACATTCATATATTCTATGCTATCATTTTCTTGTGAGTCTTGTTTGTTCGTTGTGACTTACTCGTGTCTTTAGCACTTTTTAAAAACTCTTCATTCCTTGCTCTAGTTCTGAGTTATCTGGGATGATTTTCCTTGTGCTTGAAGAATATAACTTTGAGAATCTTATTTTCCTAGACGTTAGATACTATATCCTACAGAAGTAAGATCCTTCTGTGGCTATGAATGTTTGGTTGTGTTCATTTCTAGCATCTGTGAATTTATCTTAATTTTGTCCTTGGCTACACATTTAAAATTTTTGTTTCTATTTTATTCAGCATTTCTGTGTATTTGTTTATGCAGTATGTTTTAGTGATTAAGAACACATTTTTTGCCAACATTTTGTATTGTTTGTCTTTTGAATTTTCACCATTTTGGTGGGTGTGAGGTAATTTCTGAAATGTGGTTTTAATTTTTCATTGGATAAGTAATTTTCATTTCCCTGATGACTAATAATGTTGAGCCCCCATTTTTTGGTGTTTTAATGAAATCTTTTTTTGTATCTCTTGTTTTCTTCTGCTTCTCACAGAACTTTTTTTTTCTTTTTTTTTTTTTTAATTGGGGTGAGATGTTCCTGAAATTTTGATTCTTATTTTTTGTTTTCTTCTCATAGTAGCTTTGATCTGCCCCATGTGTGTGCCCATACTGACTTTCTGTGTGTGTGTGTGTGTGTGTGTTTTGTTTGTTTGTTTGTTTTTCTGTGTTTAATCACCGCGAGGATCCTTGCTCTCTTCTCTTTCCTTAATGGGTTCAGTAGTATCAAGGTTTTCTCCATAGCTTGGCCTCTGGAGCTGCGTCTGATGTATTTGGGTTTCTCTGCTTAAAATAAATTTGAGGTTACTCAGTAAGGACAGACTAGAGGAACCTGGCGTCTGGCTGCTGCCCATTTATCCGTAGTGTGTGAATGAATCAGAGATCCAGTTGTGTCAGGGAGAGTAGATGGAGCATTGTTAGCTTAGTACTTACTTGGATCCAGGTATTCATCTAGAAATCTCATTTAGGGTTCAGGAGAAAACATTGGTATACACTGAACTGAGGAAAGTGCAGAGTTTGCCCATTTATCCCTATATATTTTTTAAAAACTTAAAAAATATGTTTTCCAGGAATAAGCCTTTAATTAACACTGTACACTGTCTTTACTGAAAATACAAAAATTAGCCAGGCGTAATCCTAGCTACCTGGGAGGCTGAGGCAGGAGAATTGCTTGAACCCAGGAGGCGGAGGTTGTGGTGAGCCGAGATTGCGCCACTGCACTCCAACCTAGGCAACAGAGCGTAACTCCATCTCAAAAAAGCAAAACAAGACAAAACAAAAAACCTATGTCTTTGGACTCAAGCTATCAGAGTCTAAGTTTGTATCTCTCTGTGGAAAGATCCATATAATTGAATTTTTAAGTTTTTACCTTTTGTGTCAGTGCATCCGTTGTGTTTAGGAAATACTAGTATTCTGAATATTTTCTCACCCAGATATTAATTTTTTTTTTTGGTAGATGAGACTCTTTTAAGAATATCTTTCTAAATATATATCTACTTGGGTTCCTCACTTCAAATAATTTAAAAAACCATTTCCTTATGAATAATCTGTTACCTTTTATAAATAATTTTTCAGCAAACATTGAGGAGAATGTGCTACCTTACCATCAAAGAAATGGCTACCATCTCTGAGGATGTGATAATTGTCACAAGCAGGTATGTGAATGGTCAAAATCTAGGATGAGATACTTATATATTTAGTGGAATATTTGCTGTTTGCTCTCTGTTGATTTTATTTTTTGATCATAAGCCAATAGGAATTTTAAAGAATATACTATCTTAAAGCATTCTTTTCTAAAATGAAGTTTTCATCATGTGAAAGCCATCCTTATCTGATAAAGCAAAGGAAGAAGTTACAAAAGATAATATTGATAGATTTGAGTGCATAAAAATGTTCATAAAAATAGATAAAACTGGCTGGGCGCGGTGGCTCAAGCCTGTAATCCCAGCACTTTGGGAGGCCGAGATGGGCAGATCGTGAGGTCAGGAGATCGAGACCATCCTGGCTAACACGGTGAAACCCCGTCTCTACTAAAAAATACAAAAAACCAGCCAGGCGAGGTGGCGGGCGCCTGTAGTCCCAGCTACTTGGGAGGCTGAGGCAGGAGAATGGCGTAAACCCGGGAGGCGGAGCTTGCAGTGAGCTGAGATCTGGCCATTGCACTCCAGCCTGGGCAACAGAGTGAGACTCCGTCTCAAAAAAAAAAAAAAAAAAAGTAGATAAAACTAAAAAGTAAGTGATAACGTGTACACTGAAATAAAATATTTACAACAGATACATCAAAGGCTAGCATCTGTAATATATAAAGAACTTTTAAAAAGAAACAAGTGATAATTCATCAAATAACCAATAAATATTTAATGATAATTCATCAAAAAGGATCTAAATGTCTTTAGATAGTCTCACTAGTAACCAAAAAACATAAATTAAAAATTCAAGAATGAGGTATAATAGTTTTTATTCATCAAACTGGCAAAAAAGCAAAAAGGCAGTATTCAGTACTTGTAAGGGAGACATACTCTTGTACAAAGGAGATGGAGTAATAAATTGATTCAGTTTTTCTAGAAAGCAGTTTAGCAACATTTGTTGAATAATTGAAAGGTTTTATCCCTTTGACCTAGTAAGGCCGTATCTGTGGAACTATCCTTGGAAAATAATCAGACATAACACAGAAAAACTTACATATATTGATGTTTGTTGCAACACCATTTACAGTAGCAAAAAGAACAAAACAACTTATGTGTCTACCATTGATAAAATTATTTAATTAACCATATTGTCATGTTATAAAATATTTTAAATTTTGGAGATATTTTTGAAGCATCCGATATTAATAAGTTTTCATAAACTGCTAAATGGAGATTGGAGTCAATCTACGTATTCCATATAGTCTCACTTTAAAGAACATTTTATGTGCCAGATGTGGTGGCTCATGCCTGTAATCCCAAAACTATGGGAGGCTGACGCAAGTGGATCATCTGAGGTCAGGAGTTCAAGACCAACCTGGCCAACACAGTGAAACCCTATCTCTACTAAAAATACAAAAAAATTAGCCAGGCGTTGGTGGCATGCTCCTGTAATTCTAGCTACTTGGGAGGCTGAGGCGGGAGAATTGCTGCAGCCTGAGAGGCAGAGGTTGTGATGAGCCGAGATCGTGCCACTGCACTTCAGCCTGGGTGATAGAGTGAGACTCAGTCTCAGAAAAAAAAAAAAGAGCATTTTGTGTGTATGTGTGTATATATATATATAAAGTATGGATAGAAGTTACACAGACTTTGGATGGTTGGGATTGTGGCTGATATTTGTTTTCTTTAAACTTTTTATAATTTGCAAATATCCTAGAATAAGTATATATAATTTATAGTTCTAAGTGTATAATAAACATTATTTTTAAAGTAGTTGCCTTCTTAATTACTATAACTCATTGAAGTGAATCTGGTTTTGTATAACAGAATAAATGTTTAGAGGAGGGTGCTTGTGTTTAACCTGTAGTGGTGTGGAATGTAGTTTCAATTAGGAAAACTTTCAGCTGAAAATAACAGAAAAGCAGATGTAAACAGTGACATAAACAGGATGGGAGTTTGTTTTTTCTCATATAACCGTAAGTCTAGAGGCGTAGAGTAGCTGGTGTTGGCTCAGTCATTCAGCAATGTCAGGGGTAGTGTCTCTTGAATTCTTTGGACATTCTCCATTATTGCAAAATAGATGCCCAAATTACTGGTAGTTTACCACATTCAAGGCTAGAAGGGTACTGGGAAGGAAGCCAGGGAAGGCCATGCCATTTGCCTCTTTTATCAGGAACGCAGTATCTTTTCCCAAGGCAATTTTTAGATTTCACTGGGCACAACTGTGTTACATGACTATCCTTAGGAAGCCAGGAAAGTATTTAGTATTTTATAGCCCAAGTGTTAGGGACAGAAAAGGGAGAAGGGGTTGAAAATGGGTGTTATCTAATGGTATCTACCACAAGTAAAACAAACAAACAAACAAACAAAAACAGAAAACCTTCAGTTAGATTGCTAGATTCACTAATATTTTGAAAAATTTTAAATAAATTAGTCATTGAGAGTTTTTTGTTTGTTTCTTTTAGCTGTCAATGCTTCCCTCTGAGTTTTGCTAGGCTACCTTGAATTATGGTGTATTTCTATTAATAGTTCATTTTAAGTGATCAGTAGATGTGGTAGGCAGGATAATAGTGACCCAAAGATGTCCATGTCCCAATTCCTAGGACCTGTGAATATGTACATTACATGGCAAAAGAGAGTTACGATTGCTAAACAGCAGATAGGGAGATTATTCTGGATCATTCAGGTGGTCACTTTAAGGACTACACTTCTTGAAAATGAAAGTGGGATGCAGAAGAGGTGTCAGTAAGAGATGTGATGATGGAAACAAGGTCAGAGATGCAGTGTTGCTGTATTTGGAGATGGGAGAAGAGGGCCATGAGTCAAGGAATGTGGTAACCTCTAGAAACTGGAAAAAGCAAGGATTCACCCTTCTAGCCTCCGGAAAGGACTGTAGCCCTACTGATATCTTGATTTTAGCCCAGTGAGACCAGTTTTGGACTTCTAACTTACATAACTGTAAGATAAAGAAATGAATGTTGTATTTTCCTCTAAGTTTGTGGTACTTTGTTACAGCAGCAATAGACGACTAATGCAGATTTTGGTACTGGAAGTGGGGTGCTGCTGTAACAAATACCTGAAAATGTGGAAGTAGTTTCGGAACTATGCAGTGAGCACATCTGGAAGAATTTTGAGGTGCATGATAGAAAAAGCCTAGATTGCCATGACAATAAAAATATGGATGTTAATGACTCTATTAGACTTAGAAAAAAGTGAGGAGCAGGATAGAGAAAACATTTATCATCTTAGAGAATATCTAAATCATTGTGAACAGATGGTGAAAATGCATTAAAGGTGCTGGCTCAGAGGAAAATGTTGGGAATTGAAGGAAAAGGGATCCCTATTATAGTGGCAGAAAGCTCGGTAGGCTTGTGTACTGCAATTACGTGGAAAGGAGGACTTACAAACAGTGAACTTGGATGTTTAACTGAAGAGATTTCCAAGCAAAGTGTTGAAGTTATGGCCTAGTTTCTTTCTGCCACTAATAGCAAAATTTGAAAGTAGAGACATAAATCAAGAGGAGCCCTGTTAAACAAAAAGGAACCAGAACTTGATGATTTTGGAAATTCTTAGTCTACCCAAGTGGCAAAGGGTGCTAAAGTCAGGAGTTTCACTGTCAGGAAAATGTGCTCTAGAGAAAAGCCAAAGGAGTCACTGCACAACCTTTTGCTGAAACCTCAGAAAGATCAAAAGGTCAGAGCATTCACTCACACGAAAGGCTGAAGAGATCAAGGGGTGTGACTTGTAGATTCCCTTAGCATCTAAGTAGAAGCCAGAAATAGAGATGGGATGATCTAGGCAAGATCTGTGGAGGAGCCTGTTGTCTAATGGAGTGAGTCTCTGTACTTACACAGTAGACCCACAAGGTTTTTGAGAATTCTACGTCAGCAGCAACTCAAAGGGAGAGAGAGAGAGGATGAAGTGAAAGACTCAAAGAGGAGGCAAAATTCCTCTTCATTTGTGGATGTATGGAATTAGAAAAGAAATGAGAGGATGAAGTGAAAGAAGGCTATCAGAGCCCCAAAATTCTACAGGCAGGAAACAAGCCAGTGGAACTACTCAGCTTTAAATACATGCTGGTTACTCTTTTTGAAAAAGGAAGGATGACTCTGAGGGCAAAGGGGCAGTCCTGTAGGGTGGAACTGAGAACTTTACAGAATTCTGCCCATGCGGAGACGTATTCCAGGTTGCCTAACTGGATTTCAAAATTGCTTGGGGCCAGTGACGTCTTCCCTTTCACTTTCTTTCATTTTGAATGGGAATATCTGTAACTATATTCTACGACAGTCCCGTCCTTGTATGTTGGGAGCAGGGGATTTCTTTTCTAATTCCATAGGTCCAAAGATGGAGAGGAATTTTGCCTCAGGATGGATTATACCAAGAGTCTCACCCATACCAAATTTAGATTTTGATAATAAGATTGAGATTTTTGAATCCATGAGATTTAGATGAGACTTTGGACTTTGAATTGATGCTGCAGTGTGTTGAGACTTTGGGAGGATCTTAGAAGGGGGTGAATGAATGTATTTTGCTTGTGAAATGGACACAGCCCTAATGACGCAGTGATTTTAACCCAGTGAGACTTATGTTGGACTTCTGATCTACAGAACTGAAAATAATAAATTCATGTTGTTTTAAGCTACTAATTGTGGTAATTAGTTACAGCAGGAATAGGAAACTAATGTTATAGATGACCTTTCTGTATGCATAGAAAATGTGTTAGCTTGGCAAGAAACCATGGAGATTAAAAAAACCTGAAGGCACATACTTCACAAATGAATATATGCAAATGGCCAATAAGCACGATGTTCTCAATATTATTAGTCATCAGGAACATGCAAATTAAAAATCTTAATGAGATAGGCTGGGCGCAGTGGCTCACGCGTGTAATCCCAGCACTTTGGGAGGCCAAGGTGGGCGGATCACAAGGTCAGGAGAACAAGACCATCCTGGCTAACACGGTGATACCCCATCTTACTAAAAATACAAAAAATTAACCGGGTGTGGTGGCAGGTGCCTGTAGTCCCAGCTACATGGGAGGCTGAGGCAGGAGAATCGCTTGAACCCAGGAGGCAGAGGTTGCAGGGAGCCGAGATATACCACTGCACTCCAGCCTGGGCGACACAGCGAGACTTCATCTCAAAAAAAAAAAAAAAAAAAAAAAAAAAAATCTAATGATAGCATACCCACTAGAATGGTTAAAACAAAAAAGCTTGACAATACCAACATAAAAAAGCCTATTCCAGTACTGAACATCTGGAACAACTGAAACTCCTATACACTGTAGATAGGAATGTAGAATGATACAACCATCTTGGAAAAGTTTTGGCAGTTTCTTATAAAGCTAATTATATACCTGCCCTGTGACCAGTAATACCCCTTCTAGATATTTACTCAAGGAAAATGAACACATATATGGCCACAGAAAATACTGTACAAGAATGTTGTAACAGCCTTATGAGGGTTCTTCAAAAAGTTTACGGGAAATGTGTGTTATGAAAAAATATCCATGGAGTTTATATTAGTCCATTTTCATACTGCTATAAAGATACTACCTGAGGCCAGGCACAGTGCCTCCCACCTGTAATCCCAGCACTTTGGGAGTCCGAGGTGGGGCAGATCACTTTAGGTCAGGAGTTTGAGACTAGCCTGGCCAACATGGGGAAACCCTGTGTAAAAATACAAAAATTAGCTGGGCGTGGTGGCGCACGCTTGTAGTGTCAGTTACTCAGGAGGCTGTGACAGGAGAATCGCTTGAACCTGGGAGGCAGAGATTGCAGTGAGCCAAGATCACACCACTGCACACCAGCCTGGGCGACAGAGTGATACTCCATCTTAAAAAAAAAAAAAAATATATATATATATATATATATATATAAAATACACACACACACACACACACACACACATATATATATAATCCGAGACTGGGTAATTTATAAAGGAAAGGGGTTTAGTTGACTCATAGTTCCCCGTGACTGGGAAGGCCTCAGGAAACTTACAATCATGGCAGAAGGGAAAGCAGGCACATCTTACATGGCAACAAGAGAGAGAAGAGAGTGAAAGCACAGTGAAACTGCCATTTATAAAACTATCAGATCTCATGAGAATTCACCATTACAAAAACAGCATGGGAGAAACTGCCCCCATGATCCAATTATCTACCTCCCTCAACACGTGAGGATTACAATTCGAGATGAGATTTGGGTGGAGACAACAGAGCCAAACCATATCAGAGTTCAAAATTTTTTTGCACTAAAATATAAACTCATGACTAACTTGTTAATAACATGTCCGAACAGTATCTAGCTTGAGACACTGATACATCTGTTTGAAAAGAATCCATTTCAGAGCAGCATCAATTCTGCTAAAATTGAAGCAAGAACAAACATTACATTTATGGTGAACTTTGGGTAGAAGAATGATGAAATTATTGATGTGTTACAAAAAAGCATGGCAATAGTGACCCAAAGAAATCAGCAGTTTACAAACGGATAAGTTGTATTGAGAAGGGATGAGACAGTGTTGACCACGAAGCCCTTCATCTTCAGCAGCAGACCATCTACATCAAGTTTTGAAACTGATGATTAACAGCAGCAATAGCCGATGTATAGACATCTCATTTGGTTCAGCCTTACCAAATTCTGACTGATAAAATTAAAGTTGACAAACTATTTAATGGATGTCAAGACTATTGCATCTAGATTGGCTGCAGGCAAGAGCAGAGCTTTAAGTGGAAGTTTTAAACAAGTGAGATCAAGATGCTGAGGCATTTCCTTATAGGAGAAGAAATGTGACTAGCAGTCCAATCCTGAAGACAAAGTATGATCAAAGCAATAGCTACCAAGAGGTGGAAGTGGTGCAGTCAAAGCAAAAGTGGACCTGTCAAAAGCAGAAGCCATGGCAATAGTTTTTGGGGATGCTTGAGGGATTTTGCTTGTTGACTTTCTGGAGGGCCAAAGAATGATAATAGCTTATTATGAGAGTATTTAGAGAAAGTCGGCCAAAGCTTTAGTAGGAAAACACTTGGGACAGCTTCACCAGAGAGTCCTTCTCCACCACAACAATGTGTCTGTTCATTCCTCTCATCGCACAAGGGCAATTTTGCAAGAGTGTCCATAGGCATCCACCTTAGAGTTCTTATCTGGCTGCTTCTGACTTTCTTTTGCTTCCTAATCTTGAAAAAAATCTCTAAAGGTCACCCATTTTTCTTCAGTTAATAATGGAAAAAGGGTGAGTGTGGGTGTTTGTGCTTGGATGGGTGCCGGGGCTTCACCTCCAAGGCAGATCCTCAGGGCAGTGGCCAGATCATGGCTGAGGTGATTGAGCCCCTGGAGCCTCTAGTGCCTGTGGACTTGGGCAGTCACGAGGCAGTGGTGCAGCTGGAGAAAGTCATCATCTTCGCCCATGGACTCCACGTTGTGGACACCGACGGGTGGAGCCCATGGAGTCGGTCCTGGAGGGCAGATGTCTGTACCTGAGATCCGACAATGTAGTAGAAGGCAACTGTGCTGAAGAATTACTACAAAACTCCCATTGCGTCGTGAAGGAGTATTTTGTGGCTCCCCAGGTAATATCTCTTTGCCAAAGCTGGATGAATAAGAGGCTTTCTCACACAGCCGAGTAGCTCATTCTGGAAAGGGGGTACTCTGTGAATACGTGGAAGCATAATGACAACATTTTCTTACCATGAACACTAAATTTTCCTGCTTTTTCCAGTCACTTGAAAAAATGGGTGCCTAAGCATTTCTTTTTTTTTTTTTTTTTGAGATGAAGTCTCACTCTTGTCCCCCAGGCTGGAGTACAATGGTGCGATCTCGGCTCACTGCAATCTCTGCCTCCTAGGTTCAAGCGATTCTCCTGCCTCAGCCTCCCTAGTAGCTGGGATTACAGGCACCTGCCACCATGCCCGGCTAATTTTTGTATTTTTAGTAGAGAAGGGGTTTCACCATGTTGACCAGGTTGGTCTTGAACTCCCGACCTCAGGTGATCCGCCCATCTCGGCCTCCCAGAGTGCTGGGATTACAGGTGTGAGCCACTGCGTCCGGCCAGCATTTCTTAATAACGGACTCTTCTGAAGACAGAATTGGGAAATATCTGGCGCCAACAAGGCAATGAGTTCCTGATGCTAACTGAAGTAAAAGGAAAGCAAAAGTCACCTTCCAAGGAAATAGCTTCCAAGGTATTCAGTTAACAGGCCTGTTCAGTATGGAAGATACTATTTATCCGCCTTTAACTCTCTCCAAAGGATTATACCAGCTGCATGAAAGTGAACTTTTACATCTATGTAAATGGTAGGCAGAGCATCTTGATCACTATGTGATAACCTTGGCTATCATATTCAGTTGCTATTTGAATTAATTTGAGTAGCCCTATCTTCACTGAACATACCTGAATTTGTTCCTAGGTACCTACTTTGTTTCTAGAAAGGGCTAACTTTCTAGTATGGTTTGAAGAGTGTTCAAAGTAGACTAGAGCTTGGAAACTCCTACCCTAGAACCATCTGCCATCCCACAAAGTGATTATATGCTAAAGGGATACTAGTCATACCTAGTGTTTCTCTTTCTGAAAAGAGAACTTATCCTAAAAGTAGCCCTGGGCCTGGGACAAAGTAGCCCTTTCCACCCCCAAAATGATTATTAAATCGACATGAATCCAACATCGTGGAGTTTTTTTGCTTTTTGTTTTAAAACTCAGATACCAAGGATAAATGAAACCTATTTCGGGATTCATTCTCTAATAGATTCTAAGTAATAGAATCAGAGAGAGACTTTTCCTCTAACCAGACTGCCAAAGTTGGTTTTGGCTAAGAATTTCCCAATGATCTTTGTGCTGCTGCTCGTTTCTTTTGTTTTTCTGAGACAAGGTCTCTCTCTGTCACCCAGGCTGGAGTGTAGTGCTGTGATCATAGATCACTGCAACCTCCAACTCCTGGGCTCAAGTAATCCTCCCACCTCAGCCTCCTAAGTACCTGGGACTACAGGTGTGTGTCACCATGTCCAGTTAATTTGTGTGTGTGTGTGTGTGTGTGTGTGTGTGTGTGTTTAAGTAGAGGTGGGGTCTTGTTATGTTGCCTATCTGGTCTGGAACTCCTGGCCTCAAAGGATCCTCTGACATGCCTTGGCCTCTCAAAGTGCTGGGATCACAGGCATAAGCCACGATGCCTAGCTTGTTGCTCATTTTTAAAAGTCTGTGTTTGTTTTTCCTATACCCTTCTTTCATCTGCAGTGCTTCTATTTTCTTTAAGGCAGCTTAATTTACAAGCCTGGTCTTGAATTAAAAGAGAACCCCGAACCTGCCCTTGGAGTTGAAGTTCTCAAACCAACAGCAGAGCTACTATCTTGATCCCCATACAAACAAAGTTATCTACTCCTGCTCCTTAAAAAAAAATAATAATAATAATGTAAAAATGACTGCATTGACATGCTTACATTCCCAGCAACTTCAGTTGTTTCAGGATGGACTAAATGACTGGTATCATCACTTTAAAATGTGTCCTGAACTTGATGGAGCTATGTTGATAAATAAAATTTATAGTTTTTAAATTTTTATTTTATTTTATTTTTATTTTTATTTTTATTTTTTTTAGATGGAGTCTCGCTCTGTCGTCCAGGCTGGAGTGTGGTGGTGCGATCTTGGCTCACTGCAAGCTCCACCTCCTGGGTTCACACAATCCTCCTGCCTTAGCCTCCTGAGTAGCTGGGACTACAGGCACCCGCCACTACGCCCGGTTAATTTTTTTAATTTTTTTTAGTAGAGACGGGGTTTCACCGTGTTAGCCAGGATGGTCTCAATCTCCTGACCTTGTGATCCGCCTGCCTCAGCCTCCCAAAGTGCTGGGATTACAGGCGAAAGCCACCGCGCCTGGCCTATGGTTTGTTTTTGTTTTGAGATGGAGTCTCATTCTGTCACCCAGACTGGAGTGGAATGGTGTGCTCTTGGCTCACTGCAGCCTTCGCCTCCCAGGCTTAAGCCTCCCAAGTAGCTGGGATTACAGCTGTGTGCCACTACGCCCAGCTAATTTTTGTATTTTTAGTAAAGATGCATTTCACCGTGTTGGCCAGGCTGGTCTCAAACTCCTGACTTCAAGTGATCTGCCCGCCTCAGACTCCCAAAGTGCTGGGATTACAGGCGTGAGCTACTGTGCCCAGCCATTAGGTTTATTTTTTAATTCCATTTTTCCACAAATTTTTTTGAAGTCCCCTCATATTTGTGATAGCCCTAAACTGGAAACAACCCAAATGCTCATCAAAGAAGAATGAACACATTGTGGCATATTCATGCAATAGACTATTACTCAGCAATAAAGGGAAAAAATTGCTGATTCAGGCAACAACATGGATAAACTCCTAAAACATTTATGTTGGAAAGAAAACAGATACAAAAGAATATATATGCTGGATGATTCTCTTTGTGTAAACTCCAAGAACAGCCCAAACTCATCTGTGGTAATAGAAATCAGAAGTCTGTTGGGTTAGAGGAAATTGATTGGAAATGGGCATGAGGGAACTTTCTGGGGTAATGGAAATATTCAGTATTTTTGTTTTGGATGGAGGTTACGTAGATGATCACAATTGCCAAAACTGATTTAACTTAATATTTAAATTGTACATTTTATTGTATAAATTACAACTCGGTTAAAAAAAAAAAAGAGATTTAGTGTCTTAACTAACTAAACGTATATTGACAACCTGATTATACTGTTCTACTCATTATAAGAAGGCAAACCCTTATGTGATGGGACCCATCCAGTGAAAGTCTGTCTCTGAAGCTAGCATAGAATTCTGGAATTGAGTCCTGAGGAATGATCCATCACTCACATTAGGGAGTACTCGGGGGAGTGGGCATCAGTATGTGATAAGTTACGTCCTAGTTTCAGAAAATCAAATGAAAAATTCAAAGACCATGGTTTAGAAAGAAAGAAATGGGTTGTAGAAGCTGTTACCAGCTAGGCAGTTTTGAAATCAATTGTGGGGATAATGTGTGGATTTGGGTAGAGGGAGAAAAATACTTTGCGCCTTCTAAGGAAACTAAATGTTAAAAGTTCATCCACTTAGTAAGAAATATACAGGCCTGAAACAGCTTTTCTATTTGAATGGTGCAGCTGTTCCTGAATAATTACTTCTGAAGATTTACTGCCAGGAGGTGGTTTAGAACAAGAGGGGAAATGAGATACTGTTATGACTTAACCACCACTGTAGTGAAACTCCTCTCAAAGATTTCCAGTAAATTCTTACTTAATTAATTTTAAAAGTTAATTTTCTGTCCACATTTTACCTGACCTCTCTCCCAGTTTTAACATGGTTAAATACTTCCTGGAGTTCTGCCATCTCTGGCTTTCAGAAACCATAGTCCTGGATTTCCTCTCCTCTTTGATTTCTCCATTTTATTCTATGATACCTCAGAAGTAAATGGCTGGTTTTCTTCTGCCTGTCATCTAAATGTTGGTATTCCCTGGGGTTCATATCAGTGCTGTAGCTCTTTCCCAGACTCATCATGCTCTTTGATACCCTTTATATTTGTACATGCTTCTCCCTGTGCCTGGAATTATTCTGTTTTCTTTTTCCACATAGCTCAAATACACGTCATTATAGGTACTGACTTCCTCCTTCTTTCTTTCTTTTTTTTTTTTGAGACAGAGTCTCACTCTGTCGCCCAGGCTGGAGTGCAGTGGTGTGATCTCCACTCACTGCAAGCTCCGCCTCCCGGGTTCATGCCATTCTCCTGCCTCAGCCTCCCGTGTAGCTGGGACTACAGGCGCCCACCACCTCGCCCGGCTAATTTTTGTATTTTTAGTAGAGACGGGGTTTCACCGCATTAGTCAGGATGGTCTCGATCTCCTGACCTCGTGATCCGCCCATCTCGGCCTCCCAAAGTGCTGGGATTACAGGCGTGAGCCACCGCGCCCAGCCTCCTCCTCCTTTCTTAACAGATTAGTCATTGTCTTCTCTGTTGTTCCTTTTTTTTTTTTTTTTTTTTTAGAGATGGGGTCTTGCTATGTTGATTAGGTTGGTCTTGAACTCCTGACCTCAAACAGTCCTCCCATCTCAGCTCCCAAAGTGCTGAGATTATAGGGGGGAGCCACTGCACCCAGCCTCAGTTGTTCTTATAGCACTTCTTTTTTTTTTTTTTTTACCTCTTTTCTGGTATTTTAATATATTGTACTATAATTATTTGCATAGTTTTTCTGCCCTCTGAATTATTCATTCCTTGAGAGAAAGAACCACATATAACTTTTTTCATCAATACCTGGAAAAGTGCTTTGTATTAGTAGACATGCAATAAAAATTTGTTGTATGAGTTAAACAAAGGATAATCCATTTTCTGTCTTCAAGCAAGGGAGCTGAAATCAAAAGGTTTATTTATTTCCCTCTCTACCTCACGAAAGCAGTCACACAGGCAGAAGTGGAGAAAGGTGGGTTAATGCGTGTTGAGAAACCTTTCAGTCTCCTACTTCCCTTCTCTTTTTCCTGCCCGGTTTGCAAGCCAACTTTCCTGATTTATTTGGATTAACACTTATTTTATTTTAAAATGAAATTGTGGCAGACTTTTCAGGAAAGATGATGAAGTGATGCCAAATCATAAAATTTCCTTCTCCAAAGCCTAATGAAATGAACAACAGTGAATAAAAGTGAAAGCCAGGAGACTTCTAATTCTAGCAGAGATAAAATAAGGCTACTGGAGCCCATCTTTCCCAGTGGTTACAAATAATAATAATGATAATAATAAATAACCCCAAACAAAAAAACAAAAACAATTACCTGAGGCCTCCAAACAGTAAATATAGTAGGTGAATTAGGGAGATAAAACAATACTTAATGAACGACCAGTATAACAACAGTGAGTTTCATGGTTAATTTTCATCTTTATACCTTGAGTTTGACCCAAGGGCAGTCTGAATCAGGGAACTATATAGTAGGTGTGGTCAACAGAGACTCAGAAGGAAGCGCATCTCTCTGGCCTGAGGACAGTTTCCAAAAAAAAAAGGTTGGTGGTGAGTGCAAGCTGGAGAGCTGGGGGAAAATCCTTGTTTGTTTGTGTTTTTCTCATTTTCTTTCCTAGTCCTGTCCTGAGGTCAGCCCTAGTTGTGGAACAACTTTACTAGGATACAACAGCAATATTGTGGGCACTTAAAACCCTGAGAAGAAACTGACCACTGGGAAAAGGGATGGCTGTTAGGTGAAGAGTGGAGGAAAAGCCACATTATTTTTTTCTTTCTATCTTTTCTTGCCTCTTCATCATGAGGGTGGGCCCACTTGCATAGTACAGGGAGCTGAAACTCTGAGAGAACCCCATATTTCTGGCTGATGACCTGGGAAAGGTGTCTTTGACAGCCAGAGGGTATGGGAGAAATGACATGAGGAGAGACATGGAGGAATGGATACCTTACCAGAGCACTACATGTATGGGATATTCCTAAAGAAGCATAGCAAAAGCTTTGAAGTATGAACTGACATTGGAACCAATATGCACAGAAGGCCAGACAGAACTTGTAATCTGAAACTAATTGGGTTGATTCCTTGCTAAAACAAAAAAGTCAATAGTCCCCGGAGGCTTTTAATAGGATCCAGAGTCTCATGACCTAATATTCAAAATGTCCAGGATGCAATCCAAAATCAGTCAACCAGGAAAGGAAATCAGTTCCTTTGAACCAGTGTTAATCCCTACAACTGCATCATTTTGGGGTTGGTATCTATTGATTGGAAAAAACTTGGAAATTTTCAAGGGAAAAGATAATGATACCCCCAAAATGACCCAGTTGTAGGGATTCTTAAATACTTTAAAGCAGCTAGTGCAACCATGTACCATAAAGGTGGACACTCTTGAAATGAATGGGAAGAGGAATTCTCAGCGGTGAGCTATATATAAAAAACTAAATGAAAATTCTAGAAATGAGACTATAATATGTAAAGTAAAAAAATTGATTGGCTCAGACGTGGAGGTGTGGCTGGCAAGATGGCCGAATAGGAACAGCTCTGGTCTGCAGCTCCCAGCGAGATCAATGTGGAAGGTGAGTCATTTCTGCGTTTCCAACTGAGGTACCTGGCTCATCTCACTGGGACTGGTTAGACAGTGGGTGCAGCCCCTGGAGGGCAAGTTAAAGCAGGGTGGGGCGTTGCCTCACCCAGGAAGTGCAAGGGGTTGGGGAACTCCCTCCCCTAGCCAAGGGAAGCTATAAAGGACTGTACCTTGAGGAATGGTGCACTCTAGCCCAGATACTATGCTTTGCCCATGGTCTTCAAACCTGCAGACCAGGAGATTCCCTCAGGTGCCTATGCCACCAGGGCCCTGGGTTTCAAGCACAAGACTGGGAGGCCATTTGGGCAGACACTGAGCTAGTTGCAGGAGTTTTTTTTTTTTCATATCTCAGTGACACCTGGAATGCCAGTGAGACAGAACTGTTGATTCTTCTGGAAAGTGGGGTGAAGCCAGGGAGCCAAGTGGTCTAGCTCAGTGGATCCCACCCCTACGGACCCCAGCAAGCTAAGATCCACTGGCTTGAAATTCTTGCTGCCAGCACAGCAGACTGAAGTCGACCTGGTACACTTGAACTTGGTGCAGGGGGAGGGACGTCTGCCATTACTGAGGCTTGAGTAGGTGGTTTGCCCCTCACAGTATAAACAAAGCCACCCAGAAGTTCAAACTGGGCGGAACCCACTGCAGCTTGGCAAAGCCTCTGTAGCCAGACTGCCTCTCTAGATTCTTTGTCTCTGGGCAAGGCATCTCTGAAAGAAAGGCAGCAGCCCCAGTTAGGGGCTTGTGGATAAAACTCCTGTCTCCCTGGGACAGAGCACCTTGGGGAAGGGGCAGCTGTGGGCGCAGCTTCAGCACACTTGAATATTCTTGCCTGCTGGCTCTGAAGAGAGCAGCAGATCTCCCCGAACAGCAATCAAGCTCTGCTAAGGGTCAGACTACCTCTTCAAGTGGGTCCCTGACCCTTGTGCCTCCTGACTGGGAGACACCTCTCAGCAGGGGTCAACAGACACCTCATACAGGAGAGCTCCAGTTGGCATCTGGTGGGAGCCGCTCTGGGACAAAGCTTCCAGAGGAAGGAACAGGCAGCAATCTTTGCTGTTCTCTGCAGCCTCCACTGGTGATACCCAGGCAAACAGGGTCTGGAGTGGACCTCCAGCAAACTCCAGCAGACCTGCAACAGAAGGGCCTGACTGTTAGAAGGAAAACTAACAAACAGAAAGGAATAGCATCAACATCAACAAAAAGGATGTCTACACAGAAACCCCATCTGAAGGTCACCAACGTCAAAGACCAAAGATAGATAAATCCATGAAGATGAGGAAAAACCAGTGCAAAAAGGCTGAAAATTCCAAAAACCAGAATGCCTCTTCTACTCCAAAGGATCATAACTCCTTGCCAGCAAGGGAACAAAACTGAACAGAGAATGAGTTTGAATTGACAGAAGTAGGCTTCACAGGGTGGGTAATAACAAACTCCTCGGAGCTAGAGGAGCATGTTCTAACCCAATGCAAGGAAGCTAAGAACCTTGAGAAAAGGTTAGAGGAATTGCTAACTAGAATAACCAGCTTAGAAAGAAAATAAATGACTTGATGGAGCTGAAAAACAGCACGAGAACATCGTGAAGCATACACAAGTATCAATAACCAAATTGATCAAGCAGAAGAAAAGATATCAGAGATTGAATATAAATGTAATGA
Organism: Chlorocebus sabaeus; assembly: GCF_047675955.1. Taxonomy (NCBI): domain Eukaryota; kingdom Metazoa; phylum Chordata; class Mammalia; order Primates; family Cercopithecidae; genus Chlorocebus; species Chlorocebus sabaeus. The sequence goes on along the minus strand of NC_132924.1, from coordinate 103,605,750 downwards.
AGTAAAGCGTGAAGATAAGATTAGAGAAAAAAGAATGAAAAGGAATGAACAAAGCCTCCAAGAAATACGGGACTATGTGAAAAGACCAAACCTATGTTTGATTGGTATACCTGAAAGTAATGGGGAGAATGGAGCCAAGTTGGAAAACACTCTTTAGGGTATTATCCAGGATAACTTCCCCAACCTAGCAAGGCAGGCCAACATTCAAATTCAGGAAATACAGAGGACTCCACAAAGATACTCCTTGAGAAGAGCAGCCCCACGACACATAATCATCAGATTCACCAAGGTTGAAATGAAGGAAAAAATGTTAAGGGCAGCCAGAGAGAAAGGTAGGGTTACTTACAAAGGAAAGCCCATCAAACTAACAGCAGGTCTCTCTGCAGAAACCCTACAAGCCAGAAGAGAGTGGGGGCCAATATTCCAACATTCTTAAAAAAAAGAATTTTCAACCCAGAATTTTATTTACAGACAAACTAAGCTCCATAAGTGAAGGAGAAATAAAATCCTTTACAGAGAGGCAAATCCTGAGAGATTTTGTCATGACCAGGCCTGCCTTTCAAGAGCTCCTGAAGGGAGCACTAAATATGGAAAGGAAAAACAAGTATCAGCTACTGCAAAAACATACCAAATGATAAAGATCATTGACAGTATGAAGAAACTGCATCAACTAATGGGCAAAATAGCCAGCTAGCATCATAATGAAAGGATCAAATTCACACATAACAGTATCAACCTTAGGTGTAAACCGGCTAAATGCCCCAATTAAAAGACACAGACTGGCAAATTGGTTAAAGAGTCAAGACCCATTAGTGTACTGTATTCAGGAGACCGATCTCACATGCAGAGACACACATAGGCTCAAAATAAAGGGATGGAAGAATATTTACCAAACAAATGAAAGAAAAAAAAAAAAAAAGCAGGGGTTGCAATCTTAGTCTCTGATAAAACAGACTTTAAACCAACAAAGATCAAAAGATGAAAAAGGGCATTACATAATGGTAAAGGGATCAATGCAACAAGAGCTAATTATCCTAAATATATGAAATATATATGCACCCAATGCAGGAGCACCTAGATTCATAAAGCAAGTCCTTAGAGATCTACAAAGAGACCTAGACTCTCACACAATAATGACTCCCACACAATAATAGTGGGAAACTTTAACACCCCACTGTCAGTATTAGATCAATGAGACAGAAAATTACCAAGGATATTCAGGACTTGAACTCAGCTCTGGACCAAGTGAACCTAATAGAAATCTACAGAACTCTCCACCCCAAATCAACAGAATATACATTCTTCTCCACACCACATTGGACTTATTCTAAAATTGACCACATAATTGGAAGTAAAACACTCCTCAGCAAATGCAAAAGAACAGAAATCGTAAGAAACAGTTGCTCAGACCACAGTGTAGTCCTGTTAGAATTCAGGATTAAGAAACTCACTCAAACCACGCAACTACATGGAAACTGACCAATCTGCCCCTGAATGACTACTGGGTAAATAAAGAAATTAAGGCAGAAATAAATAAGTTCTTTGAGACCAATCAGAACAAAGACACAGCATACCATAACCTCTGGGACACAGCTAAAGCAGTGATTATGGGGAAATTTATAGCACTAAATGCCCATAGGAGAAAGCAGGAAAGATGTAAAATCGACACCCTACCATAACAAAAGAACTAGAGAAGCTAGAGCAAACAAATTCAAAAGCTAGCAGAAGACAAGAAATAACTGAGATCAGAGAAGAAATGAAGGTGATAGAGACACAAAAGACTCTTCAAAAAATCAATGAATCCAGGAGCTGTTTTTTTGAAAAGATTAACAAAATAGATAGACCGCTAGTCAGACTAATAAAGAAGAAAAGAGAGAAGAATCAAATAGGCACAATAACAAATGATAAAAGGGATCTGACCACTGTTGCCACAGAAATACAAACTACTATAACAGAATACTATGAACATCTCTATGCAAATAAACTAGAA